>NC_139461.1:49995000-51221666 GCF_057233095.1 Heloderma suspectum
ATCTCATCCTCTGCCGTCCCCTTCTCCTTTGGCCTTCAATCTTTCCCAGCATCAGGGTCTTTTCCAGGGATTTTCTCTTCACATTAGGTGGCCAAAATATTGAGCTTCAGCTTCAGTATCTGTCCTTCCAATAAGCACTCAGGGTTGATTTCCTTTAGGATGGACTGATTTGACCTCCTTGCAGTCCAGGGGACTCGTAAGAGTCTTCTCCAGCACCACAATTCGAAAGCATCAATTCTTCAGAGCTCAGGCTTCCTTATAGACCAGCTCTCACAGCTATACGTTACTACTGGGAAAACCATAGCTTTGATTATACGAACCTTTGTCGGCAAGGTGATGTCTCTGCTTCTTACTATGCTGTCTAGGTTTGACTGTGTATACTATCATGGGTTTATTATAAAATTGTTGCTTATTAAGAATAGGTCTGTCAGTGGTCGGGGCTGGTCTGATTTCCAGGCACTGAAACTGAACAAATTGAATTGATTCCAAACAACTATCTATTACATAAGCATGAAGATATTATATTTAATAGGTTAGGATTAATGGAGGATTTGCAAGTGTCTGGTAGCCACAAGCATCCATATTAGATTTATCTTTTTGACAGAATCAGAGTGTTGCAAGGTACTTCTTTATGGTTTTCGTTCAACTGCCTCAGCCATTGTTTTGCAGGATAAAAGTAACAAATCAATATTAATGCCCTTTTCCCCCGAAGTATGATACATTCGGGGTGGGTGTTATTTATACTATATATTTTTTGCCTGAGTCTACCCAGGATGTGCCATCTTATAATACTATAAGAAGACAGTGTGGTGGGTAGGGGGGTGGGGTGGGAAGCAATTCAACCTTGGCATTAATTTTATCGTCTAACTGCTCAACCTTTACTTCGGTTCCCCCCGCTCTATAAGATAGAGGCTGTAGAGATGGAGGTACATTATAGGCTTATACCCAAGGAAATTCCAAGCCTAACAAGGCCTGTATAACACACTTACCATTGGCTTTTCAATTTCCTCCTTCATATGTAGCATCAAGGGCCAAAGTGGTTAGGCAATCATGAGTAGGCTATGAATATGAATGCTTGATAGTTTATGACCTAAGTTACAGTTAATAGCAAATGTTAGCTCATAACAAATGTTACCGGGTAGGAGGAAAGGCATAATAACACTTATCTGTGTATTTACTGGAGCTGTGATCCTACAAAGATTTTTTGGCTCTTCCACCTTACAAAAGTATGGATCACTCACACTTGAGGGTGAGTGTATGTACGATCTCTCTGTATAAGCTTTAGTTTTACTAGTATTGAACCAACACTGAGGAAGGGACACACTTCATGAAGTCATCATGTAATTAAGTTTAATATGTGATCCCTGATTGGCTTGGATCATTCAGTGAAGAAACCCTTTCAACTATTAAAAAATTGTGCCAAAGAAGCAAGTAGATCAGGGAAACAATAGTGACCATCAGGCATGAAAAATACACAAAAGGGTGAAAGGTAGTAGTACTTACGTGGATACTTTAACATCTAAAATGAATCATACCTCCTGAAATTTGGGGCAATACTAAGGTTAAATTCGTTGGCTTTTACTTTTCTCAATCAGCTGACTTTTGAACAATAAAACAATAATTGCCTAAGCTCTGTGTCTCTGGGACGTTATGAAAATATATGTTTCTATGTTTTATTGTATATCAGTGCATACTTGCTCATTACCAGCGTAGGGTAGGGTTGAACTGGTGAGCTAGAAAGGAAAAGTTCTCTTTTCCATTATGGAAGCTCAGAACCATGTAGTCCCAAAGGACAGATATTTTATGGGTGTTCACAGATAATGAGGATGTTTGCCAGCTGGCTGGTGGTTTATATCCTCTCCTTTTAATTAACTCAAATTGCCTTCAATTTAAACTAGGTCTAATAACATTGCAGCTCTTAAGAGCTTTAAATAAGTTACTAATCAGTCCTTGTATAGTTTTGTAGGCCCGTGATAGCTTTTTTTGAGGGTTGGTCATCCGGACCAGTATATACCGTCTGTCCTACTGCACATCTGGAAAGCAAAAAGAATATTAATCAGACTCCGCCGAGTACATTGTGACCAGGTGTAAGTGCCAACTACAGAGGCATTGATGTACAAAAGCGCTTCCCTTTGCTGTCTTTGTTGATACAATTTATTATAGCTCCTTGTTTGGCTACTGGTCAATTTTCTATAATTTTCCCCATTAATATTTTAATTTGGCTTGTTATTAAATAAATGATGGACACCATGCTAAGTGACAAATGGTTGCTTCAAGCATGGTAGATAGTTGTTTAAGCTCATCAATCTTTTCAGTGCAGCTTTCTACCAGTCTACTCTGTCAGAAAAAATGAAGCAGCAAGAGTCTGCTGTTTAATGCTGAAGACCCTTGGGGTAGGCTGTTGTTAGCTTGCAAAATAACATTGCGGTGAGAGGCTAGGTTATAAATTCTATTTGCAGCAGGGCTGGGGAGACTGAAAGAAAATGCAGATGCTGCCTCATAGAATCATAGAATAGTAGGGTTGGAAGGGGTCTACAAGGCCATCGAGTCCAATCCCCCCACTCAATGCAGGAATCCAAGTCAGAGCATACCCGACAGATGGCTGTCCTAGGGATGGAGGAGAATTTCTCCACGAATCTCCGGGAGGCCGAATGCCAACGCATTCGGCCCCCCAAAATTGGTGGTGAAATTCTCCGCCAGCCCCCAGCCTCCCCCCCGGGATGGGACTTACCTCGTGTGAATGTCCCTCTCGGCGGCGGGTACCAGCGGCGTTTCGGCAGCGTTTTGGTGGGGGCGGCGGCGGCGGCCGGTCTTCTGACTGGCTGCCACCGCCGCCATTGCAAAATAAAAAAGGAAAGTAAAACACACACACACACACACACACACACACCCGTGATAGGCTACGTAACGATTTATGTAGCCTATCATGGCTAGATTTCCAAAGTCAGCCGTTATAGGCTATGTAAATCATCACGTAGCCTATCACGGGTGACTTTGAAAAAAAAAAAGCGCGTACGCAAATGGCGGCGCCCATGGGGCGCCGCCATTTGCATTCCTTAGTTTGGCACATCTAGTCTACGTAAAGATTTACGTAGACTAGGGCGAAAATAAGGGCAACGCAAATAGCGTTCCCTTATTTTTACCATAGTCTACGTAAATCTTTACATAGACTAGATGTGCCAAACTAAGGAACGCAAATGGTGGCGCCCCATGGGCGCCGCCATTTGCGTACGCGCTTTTTTTTTTCAAAGTCACCCGTGATAGGCTATGTGACGATTTACATAGCCTATCACGGCTGACTTTGGAAATCTAGCCGTGATAGGCTACGTAAATTGTTATGTAGCCTATCACGGGTGTGTGTTGTTGTTTTTTTACTTTCCTTTTTTTTTCGTGGCCGGGGAGACGGGGCGCTCCTCCCCGGCCTGAATTTCGGCAGCGAGGGATGGGGCGCCTCCCCCCTGGCCTGAATTTCGGCCGGGCGAGGCGGGGCGCCTCCCCCCCCTTGCCTGAACTTCGGGGGGAGAACCGAAGCGCCTCCCCCCCACCGCAAAGCAAGCTGCAGGACCAGGTAAATCCCTTTCGTCCATCCCTAGGCTGTCCAGCCTCATCTTGAATGCCTCAGTGTGGGAGAGCCCACCACCTCCCTAGGGAATGGGTTCCATATTGTCGTATTGCTCTAACAGTCAGGAAGTTTTTCCTCATGTTCAGCTGGAATCTGGCTTCCTATCACTTGAGCCCATTATTCTGTGTCCTGCACTCCGGGTTGATTGAGAAGAGATCTTGGCCTTCCTCTCTGTAACAACCTTTCAAGTACTTGAACAGCGCTATCGTATCTCCCCTCAGTCTTCTCTTCTCAAGGCTAAACATGCCCAGTTCTTTCAGTCTCTCTTCATAGGGCTTTGTTTCCAGTCCCCTGATCATCTTTGTTGCCCTCCTCTGAACCCTCTCCAGTTTGTCTGCATCCTTCTTAAAATGTGGTGCCCAGAACTGGACACAGTACTCCAGATGAGGCCTAACCAGTGCTGAGTAGAGGGGAACTAGTACTTCCCAGGATTTGGAAGCTATGCTTCTATTAATGCAGCCCAAAAGAGCATTTGCCTTTTTTGCAGCCACATCACATTGTTGGCTCATATTCAGCCTGTGATCTACAAATCCCAAAATCCTTCTCGCTTGTAGTATTGTTGAGCCACGTATCCCCCATCTTGTAACTGTGCATTTGGTTTCTTTTTCCTAGTTGCAGAACTTGGCATTTATCCCTATTAAATTACATTCTGTTTTTTTCTGCCCAGCGCTCCAGTCTATCAAGATCACTTTGAATTTTGTTTCTGTCTTCCAAGGTATTTGCTATCCCACCCAATTTTGTGTAATCTGCAAATTTGATCAGCATTCCCTCCACCTCCTCCTCCAAGTCATTAATAAAATGTTAAAGAGCACTGGGCCCAGGACTGAGCCCTGTGGTACACCACTTGTTACCTCTCCCCAGTTTGAGAAGATCCCATTGATAAGCCTCATCCTATCCTTGGCAAAGGACTGTGTGAAAGGAAGGACTGGGTTGTAGCTAGGGATGTCTGACAGATCTGCAAAAGATTCAGATGGGTTCAGATTTCTATGAAACTGCTCTGACCAGCTTTTTCTGAGTAATTTGGATTCTATGGACTTGCGGACCGGTTTTTACTTTTGGCGGGATTCATGCAAATTTGCATTGTGCTAATGTGCATTAGCGCTAATGCGCACTTGAGCAAATGGAACTAAATTCTCTTACATCCCTAAAACCTACCTGATTCTGTCAATGAGCAAAGAACAAAAGATGACTTACAATTCACGAAACACAGATGGAATGGTTTTTACAAAATTTGGATATCCCTGGTAGTACCTCAGCATCCTTGTGTCAGCACTATCATTAGATATAGTAAGAAAGCAGTGACATGTAAAAGACACCTAGGCCTAAACAGAGGGCTGGCCCAAGACATTTTGCTGCCAACCTGAGGTTTGGTGGCCGTATGTCCACTTTTACAGAGGACAGTCCTACATTTGAAGGGCTGCCAGAGGTCTGTCCTTTATTTTGAAGGCATCCTCTGTTTGAAGGGCTGAACAGTCCCAGTGCAGTGTAAAAATAAAGAACATCAGAAGGAAGAGCTGGGCCTTGAAGCTGCCCATCAACTGCACCTGGAGAGTGGACTGAGCAAGGCACACAGGTCACTTGATCACAGACTTCCACATGTGCTGTATGGTAGTACTATACTGGTGAGATGCAGTGTATCTGTATTTAAAGTATAATAATTATTTCTAAGTTTGCATATGTACATATAAATTAACATGTGCAAATAGGTGTCCTCTTTTGTCCTCTTTTTTGGTGATGCATGTCCTCTTTTTTGGTGATTTACAAGTGGCCACCTTTGCCTGAGGTGAAGGTGAAGAGAAGACACAGCCATGTACAGTTAGGCATCAACCAGGCTAGTGGCTGAATCTTACTTCACCTCTAGCAACAGGAGAGCTGAGAGCATCCTCCACTGCATCTGAAGGTAGCAGGCTAGCTCAAGGGGTGCAGGGCTGGCTGCCTGGTAGACACAGCCGTTTTCCATTATCTTGCTGCTCCTCCCCACCTTGGATCAACTCATTCTGCCAGCCCTGACTCTCCTGCCCTGGCTGGAAACAATGTGGGGATGCATTAAAAAAAGTATACGATGAAAGACAACAACAGCAATAGTAATAACAATAACAATAACAACAATAATAATCCTTATTATAAGAAAGATTTCCAGCTATTTTGGTACTGTAATTAAAAGTGAATGTATGTAGTGAACAGCTAGGCTAGGCCCATGGCTAAACTGTTCAATCTGATTTGGAATTTCAGCTGTAGTTACTGGGCTCAGATCTCTTCCTGCTCAGCCATGGAGCTCCTTGGAAAACCTTAGGCCAGTCGATGTCTTTAAGTCACAGAGGGTTGTTGTAAGGATAAAATGTGTGTGGAGACAATGTTTGCTGTTCAGCTCCTTGGAAGAGGAGCACTATAAAGTGTGAGTAGTAATATTACAACGTGGGCTACAGAATTGCTGTTCTTCTGAGTCAATTAGGATTTTTGTTTAAAATTGTCTTGTCTGAGTCCAGATAGGCAAGAAATTAAAATAACACAACAACAAGAAGAAGCAGGCCTTAGCAAACTGCCTTAGCAAACAGAATATGAAAGAATTAGGACATTCATTTTTAAAATATGATGTCTCTATCTTGAATGTAGAGCTCACCTTATTTACCAGCAAAAGTATGCAAAGATGGCTGCCTACACCTGCAGATATAATTAATCAGACATTGCCTGCCTGTTTATTTTTAGTATATACTATTAAAAAAAAATCCCTGTGCAGGCAATCTCATGCTGCCTCTGCTGTGCAAGATACAGCCATAATTTAGTGTACCCTGTGCCTGAGTCTAGGATGTACAACTCCCAAATAATATTTAAAAATACTATTATTGTGACATTGGCCTTTGCATTGCTACAGTTTTAATTTATTTATTTATTTGTTCATTCATTCATTAATTTCATTTCTATACCACCCAATAGCCAAAGCTCTCTTTTAACATAAGATCCCAGGTCCTGTCACACTGAAAGTCTTGCTTGAGTGGTCTTTATTCCTTATGACACTTGCTTGAGTGGTCTTTATTCCTGGACATACTGACAATTCAGCATAAGTAAGTATTCTAGATTATTTTAATGGTGTTACTATACACAGAAGCCATCTTTGTACTTCTAGTACTAGGGGTGCTTGAGGAATCCGATCTTTGCCATTCTTACCAGGGCCAGCTCTACCATTAGGCACAGTGTGGCACCTTCCCTAGGTGGCAGATGCTGATGGGTGTGGAATGGATAGACCTGTATGTGCCACATACAGACCTGCCCTGTGCTTCCTAGGCTACTCTGCTGCCCTCATGTGTAGTGGAGGACACTGTCCTGCTGCCAGTGTGGAAATAAGATTCAACTGCCAGTGTGGTCAATTTTTGTAGAGGGAATTGGGGTTGGGGATGGGGAAGAGCTATTCAGTCCTGTGCCTTAGGCAGCAAAATGGACTGGAAATAGACAGATCCAACCACCCAGGAACTGGGTGGGAATTTCCCTTTCTTACATTCCTTTTCCTATTTTGCCTTCTATACAGTTGAACAGGTTCCTGTTGTTGTTGTTCAGTCGTTCAGTCGTGTCCGACTCTTCGTGACCCCATGGACCATAGCACGCCAGGCCTTCCTGTCCTGCGCTCTCTCCCGGAGTGTGCTCAAGTTCATATTCATTGCATCGGTGATGCTATCTAGCCATCTCATCCTCTGCCGTCCCCTTCTCCTTTGGCCTTCAGTCTTTCCCAGCATCAGGGTCTTTTCCAGGGAGTTTTCTCTTCGCATTAGGTGGCCAAAATATTGGAGCTTCAGCTTCATTATCTGTCCTTCCAATGAGCACTCAGGGTTGATTTCCTTTAGGATGGACTGATTTGACCTCCTTGCAGTCCAGGGGACTCGTAAGAGTCTTCTCCAGCACCACAGTTCGAAAGCATCAATTCTTCGGCGCTCAGCCTTCCTTATAGTCCAGCTCTCACAGCCATACATTACTACTGGGAAAACCATAGCTTTGATTAGACGGACCTTTGTCGGCAAGGTGATGTCTCTGCTTCTTACTATGCTGTCTAGGTTGGCCATAGCTTTCCTCCCAAGGAGCAAGCGTCTTTTAATTTCATGGCTACAGTCACCGTCTGCAGTGATCTTGGAGCCCAAGAAAGTAAAATCTGTCACTGCTTCCATTTCTTCCCCTTCTATATGCCAGGAAGTGATAGGGCCAGATGACATGATCTTCGTTTTTTTAATGTTGAGTTTCAAACCAGCTTTTGCACTCTCCTCTTTCACCCTCAACAAGAGGCTCTTGAGATCCTCTTCGCTTTCTGCCATTAGGGTGGTATCGTCTGCATATCGGAGGTTGTTGATAATTCTCCCGGAAATCTTAATTCCGACCTGTGAGTCATCCAACCCGGCATTTCTCATGATGTACTCTGCATATAAGTTAAATAAGCAGGGTGACAATATGCAGCCTTGTCGTACTCCTTTCCCAATTTTGAACCAATTGGTTGTTCCATGTCTGGTTCTTACTGTTGCTTCTTGACCCTCGTACAGGTTTCTCAGGAGACGGGTAAGGTGGTCTGGTACTCCCATCACTTTCAGAATTTGCCACAGTTTGTTGTGATCCACACAATCAAAGGCTTTAGCGTAGTCAATGAAGCAGAAATAGACGTTTTTCTGGAATTCTCTTGATTTCTCCATGATCCAGCGAATGTTGGCGATTTGATCTCTAGTTCCTCTGCGTCTTCGAAACCCAGCTTGTACTGCCGGTAGTTCTCGGTTTGCATACTGCTGAAGCCTAGCTTGTAGGATTTTGAGCATCACCTTGCTGGCATGTGAAATGAGCGCAATGGTGCGGTAGTTTGAACACTCTTTGGCGTTGCCCTTCTTTGGAATTGGAATGTAAACTGAACTTTTCCAGTCTTGTGGCCACTGTTGAGTGTTCCAGATTTGTTGGCATATTGAATGCAGCACTTTAACAGCATCATCTTTTAGGATTTTAAATAGCTCGGCTGGAATACTGTCATCTCCGCTAGCTTTGTTGTTACTAATGCTTCCTAAGGCCCACTTGACTTCACTCTCTAGGATGTCCGGCTCAAGTTCAGTGACCGCACTATCATGGCTATCAGGGACATTCAGATCTTTCCTGTATAGTTCTTCTGTGTATTCTTGCCACCTCTTCTTAATCTCATCTGCTTCTGTCAGGTCCCTGCCTTCTTTGTCCTTTATCATGCCCGTCTTTGCACAAAACGTTCCCTTGAGATCTCCAATTTTCTTGAAGAGATCTCTAGTCTTTCCCATTCTGTTGTTTTCCTCGATTTCTTTGCATTGTTCATTTAAGAAGGCCTTCTTGTCTCTCCTTGCTATTCTCTGGAACTCTGCATTCAGTTGGGTATATCTTCCCCTTTCTCCCTTGCTTTTCGCTTCCCTTCTTTCCTCAGCTACTTGTAAAGCCTCATCAGACAGCCACTTGGCTTTCTTGCATTTCTTTTTCTTTGGGACGGATTTTGTTGCTGCCTCCTGAACAATGTTACGGACCTCCGTCCATAGTTCCTCAGGCACTCTGTCTATCAGGTCTAATCCCTGAAATCTATTCCTCACCTCCACTGTATATTCAGAAGGGATATGACTGAGGTCATACCTGAACGGTTTAGTGGTTTTCCCGACGTTCTTCAATTTAAGCCGAAATTTTGCAAGAAGCAGCTCATGATCTGAGCCACAGTCAGCTCCAGGTCTTGTTTTGACTGACTGTATGGAGCTTCTCCATCTTTGGCTGCAAAGGACGTAATCAATCTGATTTCGATATTGACCATCTGGTGACGTCCATGTGTAGAGTCGCCTCTTATGCTGTTGGAAAAGAGTGTTTGCTATGATCAGCATGTTCTCTTGGCAAAACTCTATTAGCTTTTGTCCTGCTTCATTTGGTACACCAAGGCCATGCCTGCCTGTTATCCCGGTGATTTCTTGACTTCCTACTTTAGCATTCCAATCCCCTATGATGAAGAGGACATCTTTTTTTGGTGTTAGTTCTAGAAGGTGTTGTAGGTCTTCATAGAACCGATCAACCTCAGCTTCTTCGGCCTCAGTGGTTGGGGCATAGACTTGAATTACTGTGATGTTGAATGGTTTGCCTTGGATTCGTACTGAGATCATTCTATCATTTTTCAGATTGTACCCCAGTACTGCTTTTCCCACCCTTTTGTTGACTATGAGTGCTACTCCATTTCTTCTAAGGGATTCTTGCCCACAATAGTAGATATGATGGTCACCTGAATTAAATTCGCCCATGCCTGTCCATTTTAGTTCGCTGATTCCCAAGATGTCGATGTTCAATCTTGCCATCTCATGTTTGACCACCTCCAGCTTACCTTGATTCATTGATCTGACATTCCAGGTTCCTAAACAATATTGTTCTTTACAGCATCGGATTTTCTTTTCACCGCCAGACACATCCACAGCTGAGTGTCCTTTCGGGTTTGGCCCAGCCGCTTCACTCTTTCTGGCGCTACTTGGAAATACCCTCTGCTCTTCCCCAGTAGCATATTGGACACCTTCCGACCTGAGGGGCTCATCTTCCGGCGTCATCTCTTTTAGCCTTGTGATACGTTCCATGGGGTTTTCTTGGCAAGAATACTGGAGTGGGTTGCCATTTCCTTCTCCAGTGGACCACATTTTGTCAGAACCCTCTGCCATGACCTGTCCGTCTTGGGTGGCCCTGCACGGCATAGCTTATGGCTTGACTGAGTTACGCAAGCCCCTTCGCCACAACAAGGCAGTGATCCATGAAGGGGGAACAGGTTCCTACCTGTAGGAGTAAGCTAAGGGTACTTTGTACTTAACAGATTCCTGGAGAAATATGTGTAAGGCAAGAGGTCCCACAAAAATTCTTCATTTCCTTCTATCAGACAAGGAAGGAAGTCCTAAGATTCCTTATTTGAAAGACGGAAATTAAGAAATTTTACATTACACCCCTTGGCTTAGATTTCACTTTATGCCCTCAATTGACATAAACAGTTTTTTTAAATATGTGGATGCGATTTATTGAAGACAACTGAATGCTCCAAAAAAATCCAAGAGATTTGTGCCACCCCTAAAAGCTATACTTTTACTGTTAACTGTTTGCTAAATGCAAGCTATATGCTATGCTTCATAGACAGATAAAGGTGTCATTCATACAAAGATCTAGTTCTCCAAAAGAGGTTGGTGCCACATGGAGAAAGTTGGGAATGCTTATTAACAGTTAAAAGAAACAGGATTCCCAGTCCTGAGAAGGAGATCAGTAAATCCCACTGAGCTCTGTAATGGTAAGAATTCTGTTAAGCATGTTAAGGTGAGAATGTATAACATGACAATCTTATACACAGTGACGTTGTTGTACTCTCTGGTCTTGGTTCCCACCCTCTGGCTCAAGAAAGGACCCAGAGGGGAAGGAAACTTCATCCAGTAACCCATTATTTGATATTGCAGGACCTTCCAAGCCAGAGGGCATGGCTTTACCAGACTAAGACTCAGACTAAGTGGGCAACCCTCCAATGCAGTCCTCACCAACTTCAAGCTGTACGAGCCTTGCAGAACTGGACAATGGCCTTTAATAAATACCCAGTTCCTCAGAGAGGGCTGAGTTAACAGCAGGTCCAGACCTGCCAGCCTTCAGAAGGCCTCCGTATGTTGCTAAGTCAACAGCTCCTCATGGGTGAGTTTCAGCCAGTGCCTTGCCAGTTGGGAACCTGCACTGCCTAACCTGACCTTGCCTTACTGGATGTGGCATTCCCTCATTGTAAGTGACCTTGCTGTGCACCAGCCAGAATACAGCTCTTCCAGGCAGTACTGCTACCACAACCCACTCTTCCCTGGGAGCACTATGCTGAGCTAGGACAAGTCAGACCTGAAAGCAGTTAACTCAAGGGATTATGCTGTTGGTCCCAGAAATGGGGAATATAGGATTGCACACAGTGCAGCTATATTGTCTCAGCCAACTAAATTGCATATGAAAACAGGTTTCTGTATTCACGTTCCTAGCTGTCTGCATGAAAATGAGTGATGGTTGTATAGGGTTTCTTACCTAATCCTGGTGCTGCACATGCACATGCTGTTGGGAGCTGTTTTGGGAGGGAACAAAATGGTGGTGCTGGCTGAACTTAGTAGCTGCCCACTTATCACTAAACAGCTGATCAGCATACACATGGATTAAGGCCTAAACTTCCAAACGATTGTAAGGCCAGCCCAAGACATTTTGCTGCCTGAGGTGCATCAGCAAATGACACCCTCCTTGGTCAAGGTTTATGGCCAGTCAAGTTATTTTGGGACCTGCTCTTTGTTGGCAGTAAAATACAATAAGAAATGAAACAACTAACAATTTGCTGCCCTTTCCTTTCATGAAACCCCACATCAGCTTCCCCACTCTGTCTAATGGTTGAGCTAACCCCACAATGCCTTTCCCACAATGCTGCCAAGGCAAGGGTCTCTCAGCCCTCGTGAGGCATTTGGGTTAGGCATGAAGGAGCAAGGTATGGGGAATTATTTTATGCGAAGCTTGCTTTTGCTTGCATGGATGCAATTTTTAGAAACATGTTTTTTATCATTCAGTTTTGCTGCTTTCGGCTCAAATATGAGATGAACACATACCATCAAACTCTAAAGGGAAAACTGGAAAAACTATTACAAATTAAAAATGAAGAAAGAACTGTAGAAGGGGAAGTGATGATAGACAGAAATAGCAATAGGGAAATAGGGAAAGATTTACATATTGGCCTGGGAAATCATGTCAAAGATCAGTGAGAAATAGAATAAAAATGCAGCATCCACATGAGATCCACACAAAGCGTGGGGAGAGACTGAGATTGGGATATCACTACACTTTGTTTCGTGATATCTCACGTTATGTCAGGCTAATGAATCCTTTGACCTACAAAAATTAATAAGTGTTTGGTGAGACTGGAAATATCTAGACTTAATGAAGAAATAACAGAATGGCTGGAGACAGATAATTGGTGAAACACTGCAGGAGACAATATATATTCCCAGACAATGTGTAAGGCCTCCAACTTGACAAATTTGTCAATAGCATCTTTATCCTACTTTGAAGTGATTTCACAGTCTAATAGAAGTATATAAACAACTATGATTCATCTCAGTACCCTGCAGTGGCACAATCTTTATTTTATTTGTTGTTGTTGTTGTTGTTGTTGTTGTTGTTGTTGTTGCAAACTCAGCATGAATCCCACATGCAGTTTTAAAAGGTAACTTTAGCGGAACTTCGGTGGGCAACTGAGATTGTGATAGTAAGAAACATGTTATTCAATAATGGGACACATCAGCTGTTTGGGTGGTTATAGGGAGAAGTCTAGCTATAATGCCCTTATGAGAGAGCTATTGATTTTAAAGAACTATGCTCCAATCCAGAGATCCATGTGACCTCAAATTCACACATGGATCTCCTGTTCATGGGGTCCCAATCTTTTCAGTGGAGGTAACTAATATGGTGGTGTGTTCCTTTGTGTGAGAAGATTGCATTTGTCCAATGGAATGAACAGAGATGCCATTCTGTACAGGAGAGCTCTGCATACACATCTATGTTCAGAACAGATTGCTAAATTCAAGTGATGTGCTGTATGATTCTATTTACATCTAAAGTAAGTGTAGAACAGATGAATTTTGAACAGTGCACATTAGCAGATATTCTCTGGAGCCATGACTTCCTCGAATTGAGGTTCCAGTGCTTAGGACTTGTGGTAAGAGTCCTGGTTTGGAGCTGAGCAACTGCAATATGTTCATTAAGGTATGGTCCTTAATGGGTGCTATAGATAAGATACAGGCAGAAGTTAGTTCTCCAGATGTTTTGGATTTCAACTTCCAGAAGACCCTGCCAGCATGGCCAATGGTCAGGAATGCTGGGAATTGAAATTTAATCTATGCAGGGTTGTTTTTAGAAAGGTCAATAGTTCATTAAACATGCCCTATTACATATTTTGTAATACTTTATTCCACAAGTCTTTTTCTCCACATCTGACTGATGGGCAAAATTCCACGGACCACTGTACTTATCAGATCCTGTTTGCCAATCCACCATGCAGTCCATGAGCACCTGACAGCCACCTATTCCCTTAGCAAGCTGCCATTTTGTGAAAAAATGGTGAACCTCCATGCTTACTGGACCCCGTTCACTGAGCCACTGCACGGTCCACGAGTGCCTGGCAGCTGCCCATTCCTCATGTCCACCTATAATGTTACATAAATGCCCCCTTATGGCTGCCATTTACGCAATATTACATTTAGGGAAAAATCCCGAGCATTGCTGAGGGCAAGGGTGGCTGCTGGGCACTGGCAGGGCACCTGTGGCTCATCTGGTGGCTCATCCAGGGAGCCAAAAAGGGGCAGCTGGCTGGTGGGGGTTTGGCGAGTGCCTGGCAGCACGGACAGAGGTGAATTCAAACATCCCTACCATTTATGCAAGGGAGATTTAGTGCTTCCTAGGGGAAAGCCTGAAACAAGAAATACTTATTTCTGGAAGAAGGCAAGGGTGGAACTCCCTTATGTGAGCTCCACCGACCTGCATCCTTCCAGAAATTAGCATTTCCACTCATTTCAGGTTGCCCTGGAAGCACTTAATTGCCATTACGCAAGTGGTGGAGGCCACTTGCGTAACAGAATTGGCAAGGCAGAAGAGAATCAGCAGGGAGTGAAGTGCCCCATTGGATTCTGCCCAATGCCTCTGGCTAACAATAGCCATCTGTTTTGTCCTTGATAGATCCATGTTAATCTTTTTAATAAAGAAACAGAATAACTTTGCAATGAGTAGGGATGTACGAATCCCTTACCTGGCTCTGCATTGGGCATCCGCAGTGGGGGGAGGCACTCTGTCCCTCCCCCCGGAATCCTCCCTGGCTGGCTCTGCTCCGCGGCAGCTCCGTGGAGCCGCCAGCCGCGGCCAGCTGCAGCTAGAGTTCCGGCCGTGGCCGGGCTGCTGCAGCCGTAAATGGCGGCTGTCGTAGCGGCCGCCATTTGCGTCCTTGCAAGCAGCCATGATAGGCTACGTAAGTATTTATGTAGCTTATCACGGCAAAGAGCAGGGATGCAAATGGTGGCCGCTACGCCATTTGCACCCCTGCTCTTTGCCGTGATAGGCTACGTAAGTATTTACGTAGCCTATCACGGTAAAGGCAGCCACGCAAATAGCGGCTGGTACTCCATTTGCGTGGCTGCCTTTACCGTGATAGGCTACATAAATACTTACGTAGCTGATCATGGCAAAGAGCAGGGGTCCAAATGGCATATCGGCCACGATTTGCATCCCTGCTCTTTGCTGTGATAGGCTACATAAATACTTATGTAGCCTATTACTGCTGGAAATGGCGGCCGCAGCAGCCTGACTGCAGCCAGCTGGGAGACCAGCCGGAGCCGCCGCTGCCGCTGGAACCACCGCTGGAGCTGCCGCCGCATCCTTCCCAAGTAAGTTCCATCCTGGGGGGATTCCGTGGGGTGGCGAAGGGCAGGAGGCCATTCTGCCATGGATTCCGGGCGGCCGGATTCTAAAGAATCTGGCCTCACTGGAATCCATGGCAGAATTCTCTGACATCCCTAGCAATGAGGTGAATTTGCTGCCTTTTAGTTTCAAGGGAGACCTTCTACATAGTCTTCTTTATCATGTAGGTTGGTTTATTAGAAATAAACCTGAGGGAAAAACTCTGGATTTTTAACACCTGCTTTACAAAGTATGTTTCTTGTAGTGGAAATGGTCAACCTTACAAACTCCATATTATAAACCTGTGAGGCTGTAACAAAACTATTCAATACTAATTTTAAAGCTATGCACTAAAAAGGAAGACGAAGAAACACCTCTGACCTACTTAGCTTGGATCACTTCTTTTGAAAAAGAAAACAGTTGCTGAAAGTATGAAAAGAAAACATAAAAAACTTTCTTTCATCCCTAAGAAAAATTAAAATTCATCCAAATAGAACACTTAATGAATTCAGTGCAACATTGTACAATCCCATAATGAGAGGTACTTCATTATGGGATTTCATTTTAGTTTACATTCCTAGCAATGTAGATTTATATTGGGGGGGGGGAGCGCAGTTAACAGAAACACATGTTAAATGCAAGTTAATTATAATATCCCTTTAATTGCATTGCAGCTTTGTTATTCAAAATGCATATGGTTACTGTTTAATCTACTGCTCCACCAGATCTGGAAAAAAGCCAAAACAAAAGAAATTATGCATTTTCGAAACCAAAGGGAGAAAGCCAGCTTTTGTTTTGTTTTGTTTTCAAAACTCTACAATGATGTAATACCCTGTCTACAAGTTTCAGAACTCAGGCATTCCTCTTTTTTTTGTGTGTGTAGAAATAATTCAAATCGAATAATTCAAATAATTCAAATCGAAATGTTCTCCTTGTCAACACCTCATCTGGATTGGCAGGGGTTTGTTATGGGAGAAATTTGTCTGAGGCTGGAAGAAAGAGCAAGATGCTCTGTTTGGCTGAGGCTTTCATCTACTTTTATTTCAGCTGCCTCAATTGTCCCCATGTCCTGTTTACTATATGAATCTGTCAATTCTGGTTTTTCTGTTTTTGTTTTTTCATTTTTCCAGTTTTCGCTAATACTGTAAGCCAGTGTAACTGGTGTAGCACTGGTATAATATGATGGTGTCCAGTTAGTAATCTAGCCACTGCATTCTGAACTATAGTTTTCATATAATCTTCAAAGACAGGCCCACCTAGAGTGCATTGCAGAAGTCTTCCTTGGAGATTGCCAGAACATGGATTAATGCAGATAGGCTATCTTTGTCCAGGTAGGGTTGTAGCTGATACACCAGCCCAAGCTGCTAAATTGCATTTTCTGTTATGGAAGCAACTTTTGGCTCCAGTGACAAAGAGCGATGAAAGAGCCCCCCCTCAGCTGTGAACCTGTTCCTTTTGGGGAAGTGAGACCCTATTTCGTACAGGATGAATACCACTTCCCTGTCAAGATGAACCACCTATGCTACCTCTATCTTATATGGATTGCGCTTCAGGTTATTGGCCCTCTTTCAGTCCATAAATTAAGAATGTAATTATGATCACTTTTTATTTGTGGGCAATATTCCAAACCAAACCTTAATGTGCAGGCAGCGTGTAGGTCACTGGAAAGAGGAAACTACCCAAGAAATGTGTTTCTCTGATATATGTAATGTGGATATTGCTGACAGCCTGAGGAATTACACTGCTGACTTTCCTATTTAATCCACTTCAAGTTGCACAGGAATCCTGTTGCTAAAAGCACCTTATTGTAAAAAAAAACACAAAACAAAAGTAGCCAGAAACAGATCTAAAGGTGACGTGAATTGGCTCTCATTCTGGCAGAAATGTTGAGAGCGGTTTGAATTTGAGATGGATTAATCTGCCACTTTCACTTTCTTCTGCATTCAGTTTTTTAAAATCTTAAATTCTTTCCATCTCAAATATAAAGAAATTTGTGAATGTTGGCAAAACTGAAATAAAATTCTCGCCTATCTGCACCAGGACAAATTCAGTAGGTACATGGAGAGAAACATGTTTTACCTGCTTGCCGTACTGCTGTTCAGGATGAGGAGCCAGTCAGAAAAAAGTGGTGGCAACCCTAATTCAGTACCACATACATAGTTGAATACGTAGGGATTCAAACCCAGACTTCTAAGAGCTAAGTACTCAAAGCCCTGGGCCTGGTTGGACCAATATGTCATTTTTGGTTTCTCCCATATTCAGATATTTTTAATTTCAAGTTCTTTCCATCCCAAGAAGAAATGTGCGTATTTGAGTAAATTCTGATTAAAAAAAATGAACTGAATGAAAATTCTCACTCATTCCTAATTTGAATATGAGAACTCCACAATCTTTAACTGTGATCCTGATTTAGCCACAAAATTCTCCCCCTCTCCTTCCCCTCATAAATAGGAAAGGAATTGAGAATAAAACTGCCAATATCATGCTGCCCTATGGTGCGACCACACTTAGAATACTGTGTACAGTTCTGGTCACTGCACCTAAAAAAAGATACTGTAGAACTTGAGAAAGTGCAGAAAAGGGCAACTAAAATGATGAAGGGGCTGGAGAATCTGCCCTATGAGGGAAAGTTACAATAGCTGGGATTATTTAGCTTGGAAAAAAGGTGAGTAAGGGGAGACATGATAGGGGTGTACAAAATTATGCATGGCGTGGAGAATGTAGATTGGGAGATATTTTTCTCTAGAATACTAGAACCTGGAAGCTGATTGGTGGGAGATTCAGGACAGATAAAAGGAAGCACTTCTTCACACAGCGCATAGTTAAACTATGGAATTTGCTACCACAGAAAGTAGTGATGGCCATCAGTTTGGATGGCTTTAAAAGGGGGTTAGACAAATTCCTGGAAGAAAAGGCAGGCTATCAATGGGTACTAGTCTTGATGGCTATGTGCTATCTCCAGTACGAGGCAGTGAGCCGATGTACACCAGTTGCTGAGGGAAATGTGTGGGAGGGTGCTATTGCATTCATGGCCTGTTTATGGGTTCCCACTTCCCAGTTGACAACTGGTTGGCCACACTGTGTGAACAGAATGCTGGAGTAGATGGACCCTTGGTCTAATCTATCATGGCTCTTCTTATGTTCCTTTTGTTAACAGGGAGCTCAAGGAGAAGATGGAGTAAAATCTGGATCTATTTATTTTATATGTTTTATAATTGTTTTTGAAATAATACATTAATTTTAATAATTAAAAATCCCTAAACTTCACAGATAAGAATAACAAAAGAAAAGAGGGAAATGCATCTGTCCTAGATTCTGGTTGCAGTGCAGTCTACAAAGCAATGTGCACAACAGTGCATTTTAACATCCTGATAAATGTGTTGGGAAGCCAATCCCAGTACAACAATATGGAGTGTAGATCTGAATGTATCAAAATGAAATACAGGAGGAGTGCTGCTGAGTCTTGAGCAGAAAGTTGAAGGAGGTCAAGGAAGAGGAAGAAGCTATTCCAGCCTTTGTGTGGGAGAAAGAAACCCAGACTGAAGCACCAGGTGGCTTGCATTTTCTTTATATTCTCAAATATATTTTCTTACAGAGTTTGTGTTTAAATTATTGATAGGTGAGAGTATGAAGCAGCAATCTGCACATAGTTTTGGGAAAAGCTGTGTGTGCAAAATTTCCCTTTCTATCAACACCATTCCATAAGGGTCTTGAGGAAGCTGTTTTCAACTATGTTGCTTTCAGAGTAAATTGTGTGCTATAAAAGCATACCACACTGGAGCATCATGCCATACTGAACTTCCAGGCAAAAGAGATACAGCAATAAATGCTTCCCATTCAGTTCCCATTCATTTTTCCCTTCCTTAGCTTTTGCAACCCAACTTCAAGTGCTGCAACAGTCAATCACCAGAGACATGGGATAAAGTTTGAAAGGTTTCTGTAGAAAAGGCAGGGTTGACTGCCCAATATTTCCATATGAAAGGTACTGAGGTTTAAGAGAAATGCAATAACAACCTAATCCATAGCCCATTTAAGTCCAAGTACTTGGGTTTTAGCTGATTCAGTACCATTGCCTCCAGGGGTACTAAATCCTAATATGGCACTCTAACTAGGTTGGGCATAGTCTAATACTGCAGTCTAACTGGGTTGGCCCATTCGTTCTTGAAGGAAAATGGCAGGAGAACTGTGGCATGAGGCTTTAAGTGACTATAAATAACAACAATTTACAAGAAATTGATTTCTTATTTCCCTTTAAAATAGAGTCTGGCTGCAGTTTTTCAGCTGAGTTGGCACCCTTGCCTGAAACAGCATTGCTTTCAAGTACATTTTAAAAAGGAAATTAATGCTTTTAGTCCTGTCCTTTTTTTTTTTTTTGCTTTTTTTTTTTGAGGAGTCAGCACAACGAATGCTGAACTGATGACACCTTCCATACCTGGAGGAGCTGAAATCCAGCACTTAATGAAGGCTTCCTTAATCTCTTAGCAACTGAAGGGGGAGCAAGGAGCTCTTCTTAAGTTACTGACACTAGAAAGCACCGAGAAGGTGCTTATTATCCTCTCCTGAAATTTGTGCAAGTGTTAAGCATGTCTCCATATTACTACTTGTTTTTTTTAATGTTATTTTTAAGATTTATTACCTATGATGGACATTCATTTTAGGCTGAAATTTCATATCTTCAAATGTCAACCAAATGTTGCTATCTTATTTAACATGTTTCAAAAACTAAGTGAAGTAGCTGGAGATACGTTGGCATTGGTGTGTTTCAGGTTGTCCGATCCAATCACATTAGCTGCCTTAAAAATGTACCATGTTGTATAAGAGCACCAGAAGAGCTGTGCTGGATCAGACCAAAGGTGCACCTAGTACATCATGCTTCCTAGGGTGGTCAGATAGCCCTGGAAAGTCCACAAATAGGGCTTGCAGCCCTATATAGTCCTCTTCTACATTTATTCCCCAGCAACTGGCATCCAGTGACTTTAACATATGGCTTTAATGACATAAGCAGGTGGTGAGTTGCAGCCTCCAGCCATGTACTTGGCCAATCATTACAATATCACTAATGTTCCCTGAATACTAAAGGGATGCAAGGATGAGATAATGCTATGCTTACATTTGGTTAGAGGGTAGTGAGAGTCAGCACACTCCTTACAACTGTCATGCACAGGGCTGGCCCTACCATTAGCTAGGGTGAGGCAGTCGCCTCAGAGTGCAGATGCTAGGAGGCAGCAGCAAGGTGTTCAAGCAGAGAGCTGTGTGCCTTGCAGCCTACGCTGCACCCAATAAGTTAGCCTACGGCCTTCAAGTTCAGTGGAGAACGCTGTCCCATCATTAGTGTGGAAGAAACATTCATGTGCCAGTCCAGTCAGCTTTTGTACAAGGAATGGGAGGGGGTGCCATCTCATCCTTCACTTCAGACAGCAAAACATCTTGGGATGGTCCTGTTCATGCAGAGACTGTTGGAAATAGTCTTTGAATGATGACTTACCTGTACTGCACCTGAGCATTGGTCAATCTAGTGCCTAGTGCAAAGAGTTTCTATACCAGTATTTAGGGATGGGTGAGAAATTAGTTCAGTTCTCATTTTAATGTGAACTTACCAAACTTACACCTCCCAAACCTGCATATGAACCAGAACACAGATACACAGTGATACTGGCACTGTCCTGAATTTTTGCAAAGCTGCTCGCAATTTTTTTAAAAATACAGGGGAAACTGTGCACAAAAATGTGTACCTTAGGAAAAGTATGTACACAGCTGTGTATGTTAGGAAAAATGTGCATGAAAATATGTACAAATAGTTGTGTGGATGTTTAAAAACAAACAGAAACTGAGGTGGAAATGAGATGGAAATGAGATGGAAATAATTTATGTTGGAAAAAGAGAAACAGAATTAAATCATACTTGACAGTTTTATCTATCCCTGCTAATACTACCACTTGTAGGACACCACAGAACCTGGTGCAGATATGTAAGAAGAGCCCTGCTTGATGAGACCAAAGTCCTTCTAGTCCAGCATCCTGCTTGTAGTGGTTGCCATGCCAACCAGATGCCTCTACTAAGCTGGCAAGTAGGACAATAGGGCAATAGCAATTTACCACTGTTGCTCCCCAGTGACTGGGATTCTGTGGCATATTTCAGTTTCTGTTTTAAAACTCTTACTGTATTTTAAATCTTTGCATTGCTGCTAGGTTTCATTTTGGCTTTTATTTTTTATTTTACACTGTAGTTTTAAACTTAAACTTTTATATTCTATTTTATCATGTTGTATGCTATGGTTTTAATTGTTATGAACCATCCAGAGAGCTTCAGCTATTGGGCAGTATAGAAATGTGATATAGATACATAAACAGTAGATAAGCATCTGAACATTTAGCTATCATGGCAAATAGCCATCCATGGACCTGTCCTTCATGAATTTGTCTAATCCCCTTGGAAAGCCATATAAGCCATTGTGTGAAGATGAACTATATTTTGTGCCTGTTCTAAATATGCTGCCAGTCATTTTCAAACTACAGCTCCAGAATTATGCATTACTGTTGTGGCAGAAGTGAGGGAGAAGTCATTATATGGGTACCAATTCCAGTGGTATCCATGTGGTCCTTTAGCATGTGCTTACATCTCTGGTAATCACCCTGTTCATGCAATTAGCATCACCATGTAGGCAGTTTTAAGGCATAGTTCTATTTAAAGGAAGGAGATCTCAATTTCTTTATAGTAACCCAGCAAGAGTTGGAACCCACCT
This sequence comes from Heloderma suspectum, assembly GCF_057233095.1. Classification (NCBI taxonomy): domain Eukaryota; kingdom Metazoa; phylum Chordata; class Lepidosauria; order Squamata; family Helodermatidae; genus Heloderma; species Heloderma suspectum. Next base: position 50,016,792 of record NC_139461.1, read on the forward strand.
GGGAATCTCAAAGAGCACTTTGAATAAAACAATGTCAAATTTAAAATTATATATGATAGAAAAATGCAAAGCCATTATCATGTTTTAAGAAGTCAAGTGAGATTATGGCTACTAGTTATTGCATGAAAAAGGAACGAAACAAGGTAAATTGCATATTTTAAAAATGCAGCATAGTCTTTCAAAAGCAAACAAACAAAGGAAAACATCTGATGTGAAATATGTTTTCTTGATGAGACAAATCATTGCAGTATTGCATTGCAGGACTGCAATATTGCATTGCAGTCCTCCTATAAAGAACAACAGTAAGAGTCGAACACATGAGAGTTTCACTCCTGAAAAAGAAAATTATGAATATCCATTGTGAGGGAAGACGGGGTAATGAAGAGACAGACAACAATAGCTTGGATTGAAATTGGGCCACGTTTATTGAAATATCTGAAAAGGGGAAAACCTCAGATGGGCACTGACTGTACCAGCGGCTAGCTGGCAATTTTATGGGCAGAAACATACCCCGCCTGAGGGGTGGCGTGACAGCATCTCCGCCCCTCCAGACTGCCCCTTATGGGGGAGGTAGATAGGGTTGGTGGAGAATTTCTTCCCGAAACATCGGGGGGCCGAGCGCCAACGTGTTTGGCCCCCCGAACAAGTTTCGGGGAGAAATTCTCCGCCCCCCCCGCCCCCCCCCCGGGACGGGACTTACCTTTGGCGAATGTCCCTCCCGGTGGCGGGTCCGGCCGGCGGTTCGGCGGGTGTTCGTGCGAGGCGGGAGCGGCAGCCGGTCTTTCGACGGCTGCCGCCGCCGCCATTCCAATAAAAGAAAAAAAAAACGCCCCCGTGATAGGCTACGTGACGATTAACGTAGCCTATCACGGCTAGATTTGCAAAGTCAGCCGTGATAGACTACGTAAATTGTCACGTAGCCTATCATGGGGGCGTTTTTTTTTTTTTTTTACTTTTTAGTTCGCGGCCGGGCGAGGCGAGGCGCCTCCTCCCCGGCCTGAATTTTGACCGGGCGAGGCGGGAAGCCTCCCCCCTGGCCTGAATTTCAGCCGGGCGAGGCGGGAAGCCTCCCCCCCGGGCTGAACTTCGTGGGGGGAGCAGCGAAGCGCCTCCCCCCCACCGCGAAAAGCTTCGAGGACAGGTAAGGGACTTTCGTGCACCCCTAGAGGTAGACCTTCCCCTGTCACACCCTCCCAGGCTGCCAAGCTCCTGGGTGAGTGAGGTGAGTCGGTCTCCCAGGAAACCCGTATCCCCCTGCTGAGCCAGAAAACCTGTTCAGGAGGCCTCAGGTGTCACCTGTCACCATAAGGTGCCTGTGAATGTTCACCATCCCTAAGCTTGTTCTCCTTTGCCCGTCTTAGCCACCATCTGAAATGTGACCTAGACTGAGAAAGAATTAGACCGAATTTACCCGAAGGACACGCCCAACCCCATTAACAGTGTGAAGTAGGCAAAAAGAGATTAGGGATGGCAGAGAATTCTGCCACGGATCTTGGTGAAGCCGAATGCCAGTGCATTCGGCCCCCCGAAATCCATGGCGGAATGGCCTGCCACCCCCCACCCCCCATGGATCCCCACCGGGACGAGACTTACCTGGGGCGGATGTTCCGGATGGTGGCGGCTCCGGCGGTGGCTTCGGCAGCAGCGGCAGTGGCTGGTCTTCTGACTGGCTGCCGCCGCCGCCACCATTTGCAGTCTGGTCATTTGTGTGTGTGTGTTTCTTTTACATAGACGTGTTAGGCTACATAAAGACTTACGTAGCCTATCACATCTGGGTTAAAAAAAAAATGTGTACGCAAATGATGGCGGCTACAGCAGCCGCCATTTGCATTCCTTATTTTTTGCTGTCTTAGTCTATGTAAATATTTACGTAGGCTAAAACGGCGAATCAAAAAGGAACGCAAATAGCGCCCACTATGCTATTTGCGTTCCCCTTTATTTTCGCCGTAATAATCTACGTAAATATTTACTTAGACTAAGACAGCGAAAAATAAGGAATGTAAATGGCGGCGGCCATAGCCGCTGCCATTTGTGTACACTTTTTTTTAAAAAACCCAGACATGATAGGCTACGTAAGTCTTTACATAGCCTATCACGGTTGAATACAGGGACGCAAACGGTGGCGGCTACGGCAGCCGCCATTTGCGTCCCTGCTACCCAGAGGCCGGATGTCTGGCTGCTGGCAGAGCAAGCCAGGCAGGACTCCAGGGAGAGGGATGGAGCGCCTCCCCCCCGTCGAGGATTCTGGGGGGAGGGATGGAGCGCCTCCCCCCCACTGTGAAGCAGATCTGCGAAACGGTAAGTAACTTTCGTACATCCCTAAAAGAGATGCACAAGCCAAGCCAACCTGACTGAGAGCCAAACATTCCTACATGGCGCCCAAAAGGGCAACCGATTAGCACCCACGTTGCCTAAGGGAGGGCCGGATGGAGCCGAGCGAGCAAGAGACAGATTGAAAGGGGCGCTGAGCGTAAAAGCCTCTCCGGCCCCTCCCCTTCACAGTGGCACCATGGGGAACGCCCAATGGCAACCCACAACGTCTCCTCACCACACCCACCCGCAATACCCCCCCCCCCGTGGCCAGGCAAGCTGGATGTGGGGGTAGGGCATTTCCATTTGTATTACACACAACTACCTTACCAAGTAGGTAGTCGCACCCTTATAGTAAATCACCACTTGGTAAATGATATCGGGCTGGTTGTAGGTCTGAGGGAGCCATGGGCAAAGTGCCCTCCAGTGCCTCCCCTCCTATGTCAGTGGGACCCCACTCAACTGACACATACTTACCTTACTGAACTAGATGATTCTGGAAATCCACCCACCATTTAAATTTCGCAGTTCCTTGGAACGATTGTACATTGGGCCCCCCAGGGCATTGTAGGATATTTAAAATGGCTGGTTGTCACTCTTCCCAGTCTTTATCACTGTATAGATATTTAAATATAGGTGGCTGGGATTTTTGTTTCTAGATAGGCCTGATTTAAATATTGTTGTGACTTCTATTCACTGTGGCATGTCCTTTTTAAATATATTGTTTTGGGAGGTGGTATGTTGCTTAATATTATTCCAGCAGTGCAACCATTTAAGAGTTGATAGCAAATAGTGTTTCCTGCTAGGTTGTTGTTTTTATGCGTTTTGTAAATGAAACTCTGCCGTAGCCAATCTTAGTAGCAGGGATGTGAGAATATTAAAATTCCTGCTTTCCGCAGCTACTGTGAAGAATATAACATGGCATTATTATGGCTAGAAATGCAGATAGGAGGATGGAAATAATATCAAAGGCCTCTTCAATTTCCACTGAGATACCTTTTCTTAAATAGAGAAAACACTTATTTCCACTAGAATGGTGTACTCTTTCTTAATCCACTCCTTATGCACTTATTTTCTTAATAAATCAGTAAGATTTGAATTTGGTTTTGGAATTCCATTTTACTTGGGAGATAAATCCTACCTTTTCTTCCACAAGGCTACAATAAAACCAGTATCATCAGGAGAACTATGTAGAATATAATATATACCTGTACACAGCTGGTCCCATCACCCAAGTCTCTGGGCCTGGAAAGGAGTGGATATTGGGATCAGAAAGACTGCAGCAATAGATCTGTGATAACACATAAACACAAGAACAGCAATACTGGGTCAGACCAAGGGTCCATATAGTCCAGCATTCTGTTCACACAGGGGCCAACCAGCTGCCCATGGGAAACCTTGTTTCTGGTTGTTCTGTATGGACCTATGGCCCCATTAGAGTCCACCAGGAGAAGAGCTTTCAGTGTGGCGGTCCCTTTCTTTGGAACTCACTGCCTCTGGAGGTCAGGCAAACACCAACACTGTGTTTTTTCTGGCACCTCCTGAAAACAGCACTGTTTCAAGAGGCATTCCTTAACTGACCAGCCATAGTTTCTATTGGTATTCTGTTTTTTAAAAAACATAATTTTAATATGGTGTTTTAATCTTTTTATTCTTTTACTGTTTTAACTTTTGTGTTCACCTCTCCGAAATCTATTTTAGATATGGAGCAGTATAAAAAAAATTATTTTAAAAAAACAACAGCCCACAAGCAGGACATGAGTGCAACAGTGCCCTCCCGCCCAAGTTCCCCAGCAACTGGTGTACGTAAGCATACTGCCTCTGATACTGGAGGAAGGAAGCATATAGCCATCAGGACTAGTAGCCATGGATAGCTTTAACCTCCATGAATTTGTCCTACCCCCTTTTAAAGCCATCCAAATTGGTGGCCATCACTCCATCATGTGGAAGTAAATTCCATAGTTTAACTCTGTGCTGTGTGAAGAAGTCCTTCCTTTTATCTGGCCTGAATCTCCCATCAATCAGCTTCATCAGATGACCCTGGGTTTTAGTATGGTGATGAAATAACTACATACGTGAGAGAACTCAGCTAAAGCAAGTAGATTCAAGCCAGCTGAGTCCCACTGAAAACAGCCAGAGGCAGAGCACACAGGCTTGCCATCCACCATAGCTTTGGGTGTGAACTCCACCCTCCTTCTCCTCCTCCATTTATTTGTATGCCACTTTTCCAAGGTAAAGCCATGCTTAAAATGGCTTACAGCAAAATCAGGATTTATTTTATAGTAATTTAAGGTATGAGATATATAGATTACCTTCAAAAATAGGAACAAGGCACAAGTAAGAAAGCAGGGTATAGAATCATAGAATCAGAGAATAGTAGGATTGGAAGGGGCCTACAAGACCATTGAGTCCAACCCCCTGCTCGATGCAGGAATCTAAGTCAGAGCATCCCTGACAGATGGCTGTCCAGCCTCATCTTGAATGCCTCCAGTGTGGGAGAGGAGAGCCCACCACCTCCCTAGGTAATTGGTTCCATTGTCGTATTGCTCTAGCAGACAGGAAGTTTTTCCTGATGTTCAGCTGGAATCTGGCTTCCTGTCACTTGAGCCCATGATTCTGTGTCCTGCACGCTGGGATGCGAGAAGAGATCCTGGCCTTCCTCTCTGTGACAACCTGTCAAGTACTTGAAGTGTGCTATCATATCTCCCCTAGGGATGGCGGAGAATTTCTCCCCGAAACTTCGGGGGGCCGAGCGCCAACGTGTTCGGCCCCCCGAACAAGTTTCGGGGAGAAATTCTCCGCACCCCCCCACCCCCCGCACCCCCCCCAGGACGGGACTTACCTTTGCCGAATGTCCCTCCCAGCGGCGGGTCCGGCCGGTGGTTCGGCGGGTGTTCGTGCGGGGCAGGAGCGGCAGCTGGTCTTTCGACCGGCTGCCGCCGCCGCCATTGCAATAAAAGAAAAAAAAAAACGCCCCCGTGATAGGCTACGTGACGATTAACGTAGCCTATCACGGCTAGATTTGCAAAGTCAGCCGTGATAGACTACGTAAATTGTCACGTAGCCTATCATGGGGGCGTTTTTTTTTTTTTTTTACTTTTTAGTTCGCGGCCGGGCGAGGCGAGGCGCCTCCTCCCCGGCCTGAATTTTGACCGGGCGAGGCGGGAAGCCTCCCCCCTGGCCTGAATTTCAGCCGGGCGAGGCGGGAAGCCTCCCCCCCGGGCTGAACTTCGTGGGGGGAGCAGCGAAGCGTCTCCCCCCCACCGCGAAAAGCTTCGAGGACAGGTAAGGGACTTTCGTGCACCCCTAGAGGTAGACCTTCCCCTGTCACACCCTCCCAGGCTGCCAAGCTCCTGGGTGAGTGAGGTGAGTCGGTCTCCCAGGAAACCCGTATCCCCCTGCTGAGCCAGAAAACCTGTTCAGGAGGCCTCAGGTGTCACCTGTCACCATAAGGTGCCTGTGAATGTTCACCATCCCTAAGCTTGTTCTCCTTTGCCCGTCTTAGCCACCATCTGAAATGTGACCTAGACTGAGAAAGAATTAGACCGAATTTACCCGAAGGACACGCCCAACCCCATTAACAGTGTGAAGTAGGCAAAAAGAGATTAGGGATGGCAGAGAATTCTGCCACGGATCTTGGTGAAGCCGAATGCCAGTGCATTCGGCCCCCCGAAATCCATGGCGGAATGGCCTGCCACCCCCCACCCCCCATGGATCCCCACCGGGACGAGACTTACCTGGGGCGGATGTTCCGGATGGTGGCGGCTCCGGCGGTGGCTTCGGCAGCAGCGGCAGTGGCTGGTCTTCTGACTGGCTGCCGCCGCCGCCACCATTTGCAGTCTGGTCATTTGTGTGTGTGTGTTTCTTTTACATAGACGTGTTAGGCTACATAAAGACTTACGTAGCCTATCACATCTGGGTTAAAAAAAAAATGTGTACGCAAATGATGGCGGCTACAGCAGCCGCCATTTGCATTCCTTATTTTTTGCTGTCTTAGTCTATGTAAATATTTACGTAGGCTAAAACGGCGAATCAAAAAGGAACGCAAATAGCGCCCACTATGCTATTTGCGTTCCCCTTTATTTTCGCCGTAATAATCTACGTAAATATTTACTTAGACTAAGACAGCGAAAAATAAGGAATGTAAATGGCGGCGGCCATAGCCGCTGCCATTTGTGTACACTTTTTTTTAAAAAACCCAGACATGATAGGCTACGTAAGTCTTTACATAGCCTATCACGGTTGAATACAGGGACGCAAACGGTGGCGGCTACGGCAGCCGCCATTTGCGTCCCTGCTACCCAGAGGCCGGATGTCTGGCTGCTGGCAGAGCAAGCCAGGCAGGACTCCAGGGAGAGGGATGGAGCGCCTCCCCCCCGTCGAGGATTCTGGGGGGAGGGATGGAGCGCCTCCCCCCCACTGTGAAGCAGATCTGCGAAACGGTAAGTAACTTTCGTACATCCCTAAAAGAGATGCACAAGCCAAGCCAACCTGACTGAGAGCCAAACATTCCTACATGGCGCCCAAAAGGGCAACCGATTAGCACCCACGTTGCCTAAGGGAGGGCCGGATGGAGCCGAGCGAGCAAGAGACAGATTGAAAGGGGCGCTGAGCGTAAAAGCCTCTCCGGCCCCTCCCCTTCACAGTGGCACCATGGGGAACGCCCAATGGCAACCCACAACGTCTCCTCACCACACCCACCCGCAATACCCCCCCCCCCGTGGCCAGGCAAGCTGGATGTGGGGGTAGGGCATTTCCATTTGTATTACACACAACTACCTTACCAAGTAGGTAGTCGCACCCTTATAGTAAATCACCACTTGGTAAATGATATCGGGCTGGTTGTAGGTCTGAGGGAGCCATGGGCAAAGTGCCCTCCAGTGCCTCCCCTCCTATGTCAGTGGGACCCCACTCAACTGACACATACTTACCTTACTGAACTAGATGATTCTGGAAATCCACCCACCATTTAAATTTCGCAGTTCCTTGGAACGATTGTACATTGGGCCCCCCAGGGCATTGTAGGATATTTAAAATGGCTGGTTGTCACTCTTCCCAGTCTTTATCACTGTATAGATATTTAAATATAGGTGGCTGGGATTTTTGTTTCTAGATAGGCCTGATTTAAATATTGTTGTGACTTCTATTCACTGTGGCATGTCCTTTTTAAATATATTGTTTTGGGAGGTGGTATGTTGCTTAATATTATTCCAGCAGTGCAACCATTTAAGAGTTGATAGCAAATAGTGTTTCCTGCTAGGTTGTTGTTTTTATGCGTTTTGTAAATGAAACTCTGCCGTAGCCAATCTTAGTAGCAGGGATGTGAGAATATTAAAATTCCTGCTTTCCGCAGCTACTGTGAAGAATATAACATGGCATTATTATGGCTAGAAATGCAGATAGGAGGATGGAAATAATATCAAAGGCCTCTTCAATTTCCACTGAGATACCTTTTCTTAAATAGAGAAAACACTTATTTCCACTAGAATGGTGTACTCTTTCTTAATCCACTCCTTATGCACTTATTTTCTTAATAAATCAGTAAGATTTGAATTTGGTTTTGGAATTCCATTTTACTTGGGAGATAAATCCTACCTTTTCTTCCACAAGGCTACAATAAAACCAGTATCATCAGGAGAACTATGTAGAATATAATATATACCTGTACACAGCTGGTCCCATCACCCAAGTCTCTGGGCCTGGAAAGGAGTGGATATTGGGATCAGAAAGACTGCAGCAATAGATCTGTGATAACACATAAACACAAGAACAGCAATACTGGGTCAGACCAAGGGTCCATATAGTCCAGCATTCTGTTCACACAGGGGCCAACCAGCTGCCCATGGGAAACCTTGTTTCTGGTTGTTCTGTATGGACCTATGGCCCCATTAGAGTCCACCAGGAGAAGAGCTTTCAGTGTGGCGGTCCCTTTCTTTGGAACTCACTGCCTCTGGAGGTCAGGCAAACACCAACACTGTGTTTTTTCTGGCACCTCCTGAAAACAGCACTGTTTCAAGAGGCATTCCTTAACTGACCAGCCATAGTTTCTATTGGTATTCTGTTTTTTAAAAAACATAATTTTAATATGGTGTTTTAATCTTTTTATTCTTTTACTGTTTTAACTTTTGTGTTCACCTCTCCGAAATCTATTTTAGATATGGAGCAGTATAAAAAAAATTATTTTAAAAAAACAACAGCCCACAAGCAGGACATGAGTGCAACAGTGCCCTCCCGCCCAAGTTCCCCAGCAACTGGTGTACGTAAGCATACTGCCTCTGATACTGGAGGAAGGAAGCATATAGCCATCAGGACTAGTAGCCATGGATAGCTTTAACCTCCATGAATTTGTCCTACCCCCTTTTAAAGCCATCCAAATTGGTGGCCATCACTCCATCATGTGGAAGTAAATTCCATAGTTTAACTCTGTGCTGTGTGAAGAAGTCCTTCCTTTTATCTGGCCTGAATCTCCCATCAATCAGCTTCATCAGATGACCCTGGGTTTTAGTATGGTGATGAAATAACTACATACGTGAGAGAACTCAGCTAAAGCAAGTAGATTCAAGCCAGCTGAGTCCCACTGAAAACAGCCAGAGGCAGAGCACACAGGCTTGCCATCCACCATAGCTTTGGGTGTGAACTCCACCCTCCTTCTCCTCCTCCATTTATTTGTATGCCACTTTTCCAAGGTAAAGCCATGCTTAAAATGGCTTACAGCAAAATCAGGATTTATTTTATAGTAATTTAAGGTATGAGATATATAGATTACCTTCAAAAATAGGAACAAGGCACAAGTAAGAAAGCAGGGTATAGAATCATAGAATCAGAGAATAGTAGGATTGGAAGGGGCCTACAAGACCATTGAGTCCAACCCCCTGCTCGATGCAGGAATCTAAGTCAGAGCATCCCTGACAGATGGCTGTCCAGCCTCATCTTGAATGCCTCCAGTGTGGGAGAGGAGAGCCCACCACCTCCCTAGGTAATTGGTTCCATTGTCGTATTGCTCTAGCAGACAGGAAGTTTTTCCTGATGTTCAGCTGGAATCTGGCTTCCTGTCACTTGAGCCCATGATTCTGTGTCCTGCACGCTGGGATGCGAGAAGAGATCCTGGCCTTCCTCTCTGTGACAACCTGTCAAGTACTTGAAGTGTGCTATCATATCTCCCCTAGGGATGGCGGAGAATTTCTCCCCGAAACTTCGGGGGGCCGAGCGCCAACGTGTTCGGCCCCCCGAACAAGTTTCGGGGAGAAATTCTCCGCACCCCCCCACCCCCCGCACCCCCCCCAGGACGGGACTTACCTTTGCCGAATGTCCCTCCCAGCGGCGGGTCCGGCCGGTGGTTCGGCGGGTGTTCGTGCGGGGCAGGAGCGGCAGCTGGTCTTTCGACCGGCTGCCGCCGCCGCCATTGCAATAAAAGAAAAAAAAAACGCCCCCGTGATAGGCTACGTGACGATTAACGTAGCCTATCACGGCTAGATTTGCAAAGTCAGCCGTGATAGACTACGTAAATTGTCACGTAGCCTATCATGGGGGCGTTTTTTTTTTTTTTTTTACTTTTTAGTTCGCGGCCGGGCGAGGCGAGGCGCCTCCTCCCCGGCCTGAATTTTGACCGGGCGAGGCGGGAAGCCTCCCCCCTGGCCTGAATTTCAGCCGGGCGAGGCGGGAAGCCTCCCCCCCGGGCTGAACTTCATGGGGGGAGCAGCGAAGCGCCTCCCCCCCACCGCGAAAAGCTTCGAGGACAGGTAAGGGACTTTCGTGCACCCCTAGAGGTAGACCTTCCCCTGTCACACCCTCCCAGGCTGCCAAGCTCCTGGGTGAGTGAGGTGAGTCGGTCTCCCAGGAAACCCGTATCCCCCTGCTGAGCCAGAAAACCTGTTCAGGAGGCCTCAGGTGTCACCTGTCACCATAAGGTGCCTGTGAATGTTCACCATCCCTAAGCTTGTTCTCCTTTGCCCGTCTTAGCCACCATCTGAAATGTGACCTAGACTGAGAAAGAATTAGACCGAATTTACCCGAAGGACACGCCCAACCCCATTAACAGTGTGAAGTAGGCAAAAAGAGATTAGGGATGGCAGAGAATTCTGCCACGGATCTTGGTGAAGCCGAATGCCAGTGCATTCGGCCCCCCGAAATCCATGGCGGAATGGCCTGCCACCCCCCACCCCCCATGGATCCCCACCGGGACGAGACTTACCTGGGGCGGATGTTCCGGATGGTGGCGGCTCCGGCGGTGGCTTCGGCAGCAGCGGCAGTGGCTGGTCTTCTGACTGGCTGCCGCCGCCGCCACCATTTGCAGTCTGGTCATTTGTGTGTGTGTGTTTCTTTTACATAGACGTGTTAGGCTACATAAAGACTTACGTAGCCTATCACATCTGGGTTAAAAAAAAAATGTGTACGCAAATGATGGCGGCTACAGCAGCCGCCATTTGCATTCCTTATTTTTTGCTGTCTTAGTCTATGTAAATATTTACGTAGGCTAAAACGGCGAATCAAAAAGGAACGCAAATAGCGCCCACTATGCTATTTGCGTTCCCCTTTATTTTCGCCGTAATAATCTACGTAAATATTTACTTAGACTAAGACAGCGAAAAATAAGGAATGTAAATGGCGGCGGCCATAGCCGCTGCCATTTGTGTACACTTTTTTTTAAAAAACCCAGACATGATAGGCTACGTAAGTCTTTACATAGCCTATCACGGTTGAATACAGGGACGCAAACGGTGGCGGCTACGGCAGCCGCCATTTGCGTCCCTGCTACCCAGAGGCCGGATGTCTGGCTGCTGGCAGAGCAAGCCAGGCAGGACTCCAGGGAGAGGGATGGAGCGCCTCCCCCCCGTCGAGGATTCTGGGGGGAGGGATGGAGCGCCTCCCCCCCACTGTGAAGCAGATCTGCGAAACGGTAAGTAACTTTCGTACATCCCTAAAAGAGATGCACAAGCCAAGCCAACCTGACTGAGAGCCAAACATTCCTACATGGCGCCCAAAAGGGCAACCGATTAGCACCCACGTTGCCTAAGGGAGGGCCGGATGGAGCCGAGCGAGCAAGAGACAGATTGAAAGGGGCGCTGAGCGTAAAAGCCTCTCCGGCCCCTCCCCTTCACAGTGGCACCATGGGGAACGCCCAATGGCAACCCACAACGTCTCCTCACCACACCCACCCGCAATACCCCCCCCCCCCGTGGCCAGGCAAGCTGGATGTGGGGGTAGGGCATTTCCATTTGTATTACACACAACTACCTTACCAAGTAGGTAGTCGCACCCTTATAGTAAATCACCACTTGGTAAATGATATCGGGCTGGTTGTAGGTCTGAGGGAGCCATGGGCAAAGTGCCCTCCAGTGCCTCCCCTCCTATGTCAGTGGGACCCCACTCAACTGACACATACTTACCTTACTGAACTAGATGATTCTGGAAATCCACCCACCATTTAAATTTCGCAGTTCCTTGGAACGATTGTACATTGGGCCCCCCAGGGCATTGTAGGATATTTAAAATGGCTGGTTGTCACTCTTCCCAGTCTTTATCACTGTATAGATATTTAAATATAGGTGGCTGGGATTTTTGTTTCTAGATAGGCCTGATTTAAATATTGTTGTGACTTCTATTCACTGTGGCATGTCCTTTTTAAATATATTGTTTTGGGAGGTGGTATGTTGCTTAATATTATTCCAGCAGTGCAACCATTTAAGAGTTGATAGCAAATAGTGTTTCCTGCTAGGTTGTTGTTTTTATGCGTTTTGTAAATGAAACTCTGCCGTAGCCAATCTTAGTAGCAGGGATGTGAGAATATTAAAATTCCTGCTTTCCGCAGCTACTGTGAAGAATATAACATGGCATTATTATGGCTAGAAATGCAGATAGGAGGATGGAAATAATATCAAAGGCCTCTTCAATTTCCACTGAGATACCTTTTCTTAAATAGAGAAAACACTTATTTCCACTAGAATGGTGTACTCTTTCTTAATCCACTCCTTATGCACTTATTTTCTTAATAAATCAGTAAGATTTGAATTTGGTTTTGGAATTCCATTTTACTTGGGAGATAAATCCTACCTTTTCTTCCACAAGGCTACAATAAAACCAGTATCATCAGGAGAACTATGTAGAATATAATATATACCTGTACACAGCTGGTCCCATCACCCAAGTCTCTGGGCCTGGAAAGGAGTGGATATTGGGATCAGAAAGACTGCAGCAATAGATCTGTGATAACACATAAACACAAGAACAGCAATACTGGGTCAGACCAAGGGTCCATATAGTCCAGCATTCTGTTCACACAGGGGCCAACCAGCTGCCCATGGGAAACCTTGTTTCTGGTTGTTCTGTATGGACCTATGGCCCCATTAGAGTCCACCAGGAGAAGAGCTTTCAGTGTGGCGGTCCCTTTCTTTGGAACTCACTGCCTCTGGAGGTCAGGCAAACACCAACACTGTGTTTTTTCTGGCACCTCCTGAAAACAGCACTGTTTCAAGAGGCATTCCTTAACTGACCAGCCATAGTTTCTATTGGTATTCTGTTTTTTAAAAAACATAATTTTAATATGGTGTTTTAATCTTTTTATTCTTTTACTGTTTTAACTTTTGTGTTCACCTCTCCGAAATCTATTTTAGATATGGAGCAGTATAAAAAAAATTATTTTAAAAAAACAACAGCCCACAAGCAGGACATGAGTGCAACAGTGCCCTCCCGCCCAAGTTCCCCAGCAACTGGTGTACGTAAGCATACTGCCTCTGATACTGGAGGAAGGAAGCATATAGCCATCAGGACTAGTAGCCATGGATAGCTTTAACCTCCATGAATTTGTCCTACCCCCTTTTAAAGCCATCCAAATTGGTGGCCATCACTCCATCATGTGGAAGTAAATTCCATAGTTTAACTCTGTGCTGTGTGAAGAAGTCCTTCCTTTTATCTGGCCTGAATCTCCCATCAATCAGCTTCATCAGATGACCCTGGGTTTTAGTATGGTGATGAAATAACTACATACGTGAGAGAACTCAGCTAAAGCAAGTAGATTCAAGCCAGCTGAGTCCCACTGAAAACAGCCAGAGGCAGAGCACACAGGCTTGCCATCCACCATAGCTTTGGGTGTGAACTCCACCCTCCTTCTCCTCCTCCATTTATTTGTATGCCACTTTTCCAAGGTAAAGCCATGCTTAAAATGGCTTACAGCAAAATCAGGATTTATTTTATAGTAATTTAAGGTATGAGATATATAGATTACCTTCAAAAATAGGAACAAGGCACAAGTAAGAAAGCAGGGTATAGAATCATAGAATCAGAGAATAGTAGGATTGGAAGGGGCCTACAAGACCATTGAGTCCAACCCCCTGCTCGATGCAGGAATCTAAGTCAGAGCATCCCTGACAGATGGCTGTCCAGCCTCATCTTGAATGCCTCCAGTGTGGGAGAGGAGAGCCCACCACCTCCCTAGGTAATTGGTTCCATTGTCGTATTGCTCTAGCAGACAGGAAGTTTTTCCTGATGTTCAGCTGGAATCTGGCTTCCTGTCACTTGAGCCCATGATTCTGTGTCCTGCACGCTGGGATGCGAGAAGAGATCCTGGCCTTCCTCTCTGTGACAACCTGTCAAGTACTTGAAGTGTGCTATCATATCTCCCCTAGGGATGGCGGAGAATTTCTCCCCGAAACTTCGGGGGGCCGAGCGCCAACGTGTTCGGCCCCCCGAACAAGTTTCGGGGAGAAATTCTCCGCACCCCCCCACCCCCCGCACCCCCCCCGGGACGGGACTTACCTTTGCCGAATGTCCCTCCCAGCGGCGGGTCCGGCCGGTGGTTCGGCGGGTGTTCGTGCGGGGCAGGAGCGGCAGCTGGTCTTTCGACCGGCTGCCGCCGCCGCCATTGCAATAAAAGAAAAAAAAAAACGCCCCCGTGATAGGCTACGTGACGATTTACGTAGCCTATCACGGCTGACTTTGCAAATCTAGCCGTGATAGGCTACGTTAATCGTCACGTAGCCTATCACGGGGGCGTTTTTTTTTAAAAAAAAAACAATGGAGTTCGCGGCCGGGCAAGGCGGGAAGCCTCCCCCCCCCGGCCTGAACTTCGCGGGGGGAGCAGCGAAGCGCCTCCCCACCACCACGAACAAGCTTCGACGACAGGTAAGTGACTTTCGTCCACCCCTAATCTCCCCTCAGTCTTCTCTTCTCAAGGCTAAACATGCCCAGTTCTTTCAGTCTCTCTTCATAGGACTTTGCTTCCAGTCCCCTGATCATCTTTGTTCCCCTACTCTGAACTCTCTCCAGTTTGTCTGCATCCTTCTTAAAGTGAGGTGCCCAGAACTGGACACAGTACTCCAGATGAGGCCTAACCAGTGCTGAGTAGAGGGGAACTAGTACTTCCAGGGATTTGGAAGCTATGCTTCTATTAATGCAGCCCCAAAAGAGCATTTGCCTTTTTTGCAGCCACATCACATTGTTGGCTCATATTCAGCTTGTGATCGACAACAATTCCAAGATCCTTCTTGCTTGTAGTGTGGTTGAGCCACATATCCCCCATCTTGTAACTGTGCATTTGGTTTCTTTTCCCTAGTTGCAGAACTTGGCATTTATCCCTATTAAATGTCATTCTGTTGTTTTCTGCCCACCACTCCAGTCTATCAAGATCACTTTGAATTCTGTTTCTGTCCTCCAAGGTCCAGCTAGGGGTGCACGAAAGTCACTTACCTGGTCTCGCAGCTTTTCGCGGTGGGGGGAAGGCACTTCGCTGCTCCCCCCGCGAAGTTCAGGCCGGGGGGGGGAGGCTTCCCGCCTCACCCGGCCGAATTCAGGCCGGGGAGGAGGCGCCTCGCCTCGCCTGGCCGCGAAATTAAAAGTTAAAAAAAAAAAACACCCCCGTGATAGGCTACGTGACGATTAACGTAGCCTATCATGGCTAGATCTGCAAAGTCAGCCATGATAGGCTACGTAAATCGTCACGTAGCCTATCACGGGTGACTTTAAAAAAAAAAAAAGCACGTACGCAAATGGCGGCCCCCATAGGGAGCTGCCATTCACGTTCCTTATTTGGTCGCTGTAGTCTATGTAATCTTTACATAGACTACAGCGACAAAATAAGGAACAGGAATGGCGGCTCCCTACGGGGGCCGCCATTTGTGTACGTGCTTTTTTTTTTAAGTCACCCGTGATAGGCTACGTGACGATTTATGTAGCCTATCACGGCTGACTTTGCAAATCTAGCCGTGATAGGCTACGTTAATCGTCACGTAGCCTATCACGGGGGTGTTTTTTTTTTCTTTTATTTGAATGGAGGCGGTGGCAGCCGGTCGAAAGACCAGCTGCCGCTCCCGCCCCGGATGAAGACCCGACGAACCACCGGCTGGACCCGCCGCCGGGAGGGACATTTGCCAAAGGTAAGTCCCGTCCCGGGGGGGGGGTGCGGGGGGCGGGGTGTGTGTGGAGAATTTCTCCCTGAAACTTGTTCGGGGGGCCGAACACGTTGGTGCTCGGCCCCCCGAATTTTCGGGGAGAAATTCTCCGCCATCCCTAGGTCTGGCCCAATTTTGTATCATCTGAAAATTTGATCAGCATTCCCTGCACCTCCTCCAAGTCATTAATAAAAATGCACTGGTCCCAGGACAGAGCCCTGCAGTACCCCTCTTGTTACCTCTCCCCAGTTTGAGAAGACCCCATTCATAAGCACACTTTGCGTCCGATTCTGTAGCCAGCTGTGGATCCACAGGATGGTTGTTTCATCTAGCCCACTTTGAGCTAGTTTGCTCATCAGGATATCATGGGGCACTTTGTTGAAAGCTTTGCTGAAGTTGAGGTATATTATGTCCACAGCATTCCCACAGTCCAGAAGGGAGATGACCTGATCAAACAATGAGATAAGATTTGTCTGGCAGGACTTGTTTTTGACAAATCCATGTTGGCTTTGAGTAATCACTGCATTGTTTTCAAGGTGATTGATTGATTGATTGCTTTATAATCTGCTCCAGAATTTTCCCAGGGATTGATGTCAGACTGGTTCCTCCTTTTTACCCTCTTTGAAGATAGGGACAACATTAGCCCTCCTCCAGTCATCTGGCACTTCACCCATCCTCCATGATTGCTCAAAGATAATAGACAGTGTGGTTCTCAGAGTTCTTCTGCCAGTTCCTTTATTACTCGAGGGTGGAGTTCATCTGGCCCTGGGGATTTGAACATATTCAAAGTAATTAGGTGTTCTTTGACCATATGCCTATTGATCTCAAGCTGCAATCCTGCCCCTTCAGCCTGTACTTCGCCTTTGCCGGGGGGGGGGGTCATAGACCCTCTTTTGGGAGAAGACTAAGCCAAAGTAGGGATTGAGCACTTCTGCCTTTTCTTTGTCATCTGTTATCATTTTGCCACCCTTATTTAATAGCTGAACCACCATTTGTTTCCTCTGTCTTTTATTATGCACATAGCTGAAGAAAGCTTTTTTGTTGCTTTCAGCATCCCTCGCTAACCTCAGCTCATTCTCAGCTTTGGGCTTCCTGACGCCATCCCTGAAATTCTGTGCTACCTGCCTGTACTCTTCCTTCGTTGCTTGGCCTTCCTTCCACTTCTAATGTGTGCTTTTTTGTTTTCAGGTCATCTCTAAGCTTTTTGTGGAGCCACATTGGCTTCTTCTGTTGTCTTCCACCTTTTCTTCTTGTGGGAATTTTTTGTAATTGTGCCTTGAGAATTTCCTTTTTAAAAACTCCCACCCATCTTGGACTCCTTTTCTCATTAGAGTTGCCTCGCCTGCCATGGGACCTTACTGATCATTGTTCTGAGTTTATTAAAATCAGCTTTCCTAAAATCCAGGGTACGCGTTTGACTACACTCACCTTTTGCTTCCTTTAGAACCAAGAAGTCAAGTTCTTCATGGTCACTTTCCCCCAGAGTTCCCGTAACTGCTGCTTTATCCACTAAGTCATCTCTGTTGGTTAGGATCAGGTCAAGATTAGCTGATCCTCTAGTTCCTTCCTCTACTTTCTGTAGGAGGAAGTTATCTGCCACGCAAGTCAGGAATTTCCTGGAGCAGCCATGTCTCCCAACAAATATCGGGGAAATTAAGTCCCCCATTACTACATCATGCTTCCTTGAAACATTGGCTATTTGCTTTTCAAAAGTTTCATCGTCTTCTCCTCAATTGGGTGGCTGGTAGTAGACTCCAACCACCATGTTCCTTTTATTCTTTGCTCCATTTATTTTAATCCATATGCTCTCGATGGGGCTACCAAGCTCATCTGCCTGTATTTCTGTGCAGAGTTATGTATTTTCAACATATAGTGCAACCTCACCTCCATTTCTGTTCCCCCTGTTCTTTTTGAACAAGTTATATCCTTCAACTGCTGTATTCCAGTCATTAGAGTCTCATTCAACTGCTGTATTCCAGTCATCCCACCAAGTCTCAGTTATACCTATCAGGTCATAATTTCCCTCCTGTATTAAGAGTTCATGTTCATTCTGTTTGTTTCCCATACTCTGGGCATTAGTACATAGACATCGAAGATCATGTGCTTCATGGTCTGGCTTTCTCCCTACATGTGTCTGAAGACTATTATTGGGTGCTATTAGAGCTGTTCTCTCCAATGCGGTGCATGAGCATTCGTCCATTGTTACCCCCAACTTTATGTCTCCCTTCCCTGTAGGATTCAGTTTAAAGCCTCCCTGATGAAGTTCTTCATGCTGTGGCCAAACACATTCTTCCCAGCTTTTGTGAGGTGCAACCCATCCCTTGCCAGCAGTCCATCTTCCAGGAAGTATAGCCCATGGTCCCAGAATCCAAATCTCTTTCATCGGCACCACCTTTGTAGCCAGTCATTCACCCGGAGTATTTTTCTTTCCCTTTCTATCCCTCTTTTAACTACTGGAAGGATGGATGAGAAAACTATCTGGGCCCCAAAGTTCTTGAGTTTCCGTCCCAAAGCTTCAAAGTCTGATGTGTGATTTCTTTGTAGCTCCACTTGGCGGTATCATTTGTTTTCACATGGATGAGAAGAAAGAGATACCTGTCAATGGGCTTTATGAGTGCAGGCAACCCTTCAGTCATGTCTCTAATCCATCCTCCCAGGAGACAGCATACCTGGCGAGTCCACAGGTCTTCGCAACATATTTGGGTTTCGATCCCATGCAGCAAGGAGTCTTCCACAACTACTACTCTTCTCTTGTTGTTGTTGTAGGCCTTGGTTTCATCGCCTCTGCTTGGCTGACCTTCAGCCTCTTGCTCACTCTCATGCAGGTTCCCTTGTAATTCTTCCTCTGCAGGCTGTCCTCCATTCTCATCCTCAAGTACCTGTAAATGGTTCCATAGTTCCACTGCCTCAGGTTGCTGTTGCTCTTCAAGCTTCTGTTCTTCACTTTGCTGCTGTAGTTCCACTGTTCTGTCCAAGAACTCTTTGTGTTCTCTTATTCCCTGGAGGGTCGACACTCACTGCTCCTCTTACCTTTTCTTCCAGCAGTGTGATCAACTTGCACTTATTGCTAGGGATGTATGAATCCCTTACCTGGCTCCACACAGGGGCATCCCTCCCCCCAGAATCCTCCCTGGCCGGCTCTGCTCTGCAGTGGCTCCGCAGAGCCGCCAGCCAGGGCTGGCCGCAGCTGAAGTTCCAGCTGCGGCTGGGCTGCTGCGGCCGCAAGTGGTGGCTGTCATAGCGGCCACCATTTGCGTCCTTGCTAGCAGCCATGATAGGCTACGTATGTATTTACGTAGCCTATCACAGCAAAGAGCAGGGGTGCAAATGGCGTAGCGGCCGCCATTTGCGTCCCTGTTCTTTGCCGTGATAGGCTACGTAAATACTTACGTAGCCTATCACGGCTGCAAGGTCGCAAATGGCGGCTGCAGCAGCCCGGCTGCGGCTGGCTGGGAGACCAGCCGCCGCCAGAGCCACCACCGCATCTGGCCCAGGTAAGTTCCATCCCGGGGGGATTCCGCATGGTGGCGGGGGGCGGGAGGCCATTCCGCCACGGATTCCGGTGGGCTGGATTCTAATGAATCCGGCCTCACTGGAATCCGTGGCAGAATTCTCTGCCATCCCTACTTGTTGCACGTGTAGGCCTTGTTGTTCTCCGGCAAGACAACAAATATTGCACACAGCTTTCAGGTCACCACCACTGGAGAGTCTTGTCCTTCCATAGTCTCTTTTCCCTTTTTGTGTCTAGCTTTCTGATTGTTCTAGTGTAGCCTGTGCCTGGTCCTCTACACACTGGAAGTTAAAAACAGAGTCCTACTCTTTGCCTTTGTCCCCTTTGTCTCCTTTGTCTCTTCTTCCACTGCAACTCCCCTGGCCAACTCCTGTTTGCTTCCCCTGTTCGCTTGCTCTGATCGCTCACTCTCTGAAACTTGTTTGCTTCCATAGTCCCTAGACCAGCTGGAGCAGCTTCCTCTGCAATGCTCTGCTCAGATCTGCTCAGCTCTTTGCCGTTGTCTCCTTTGTCTCTTCTTCCACTGAAGAAGCTGACTTCAGTTTTTGGGATCTGCATGAGACGATCTGCATGGTCATTACAAAATGTTGCCTCCTCTTTTCAAGTTGACTCTGCTTCTGGGTGCCTCACAAGCAAAGCATGTTGTCATCAGCTGCCCCCTGTTGCTTGTCTCCAGGATCTGGTATTTGGAGGTATACTGCCTCTTAACATGGAGGTGCTGTCAAGTTCCATCTACTTAATCCAGAAAGGGAAAATGATTTCTTCACATGAGTCATACATCTGCTCTGGTCTTGGGCATGCAATGGTGTGCCACATGAAAAAAGTCTATCAAGCACCCAGGGGTCATCCATATTGCTCAAGCACCATGTACATGCCATCAAATATATACTTAGATGCCAGCACTGAGAGCCAGTGCTGATCGCTGAGGGTACTGATTACTATTTGCGGGGGGCGGGGGAGGATAAGGGGAAGAATCCAGGCAGGCTTTTCCAAATTGTCACACCAGTGACCTGCAACACTGACAGCATTGATCCTTTGTTAGGGTTGGGAGAATCAGCACAGCTCAAACTCTTCAAAGTTCTCTACTTTCCATTTTGAGGTGCATTCCCATTCCTGATTGTGAGCTTTTCTTGTTGTTGTTTGAACAGGAAAAGTGTACATTTAGGTGGGCATTTTTAAAACTGTGCACCAAATGAGTACTTTCCCCATTTTCCCCCTGAATTCCACCCCCCCCCCATGGGGAAGGGGTCAAAAAAAGAAAAGTCTCAATTGCCTCAATAGAGATTTGTTTCCCCTTTTTTAATCCCCTGAGGAGGGGCTGGAATTTGGGTGGGGAGAATGGGTGGGGGGAGGTTTAACCCTCCTCCTGGAATGCCATCGTCCTGATCTGAATCAGGGCTGGATGGGCTTACATAAGAGTAAGGAAAACTATGACATACAGTTACACTAAGCACTTAGCAGAATGTGTCATTTGGCCCACAGAAGTAAGGCCTATTAAGCTCAATGATACTTACTCCCAGATAAGTGTGTATAGGATTGGCTGAACAACAACAACAATGACAATTGTGAAGAATATTGTTTGCACATCTTTCTTTCCTGATTTTTTTACATGTGAAAAGGCAAGAGACTTGCTTTTTAAAATGAG
Source organism: Heloderma suspectum (assembly GCF_057233095.1). NCBI lineage: Eukaryota > Metazoa > Chordata > Lepidosauria > Squamata > Helodermatidae > Heloderma > Heloderma suspectum. The sequence continues at coordinate 50,037,640 of NC_139461.1, forward strand.
AGCTGAACCTTCAAGGAGAGCCTTTGGAGAATATCCCTGAGGAGATCAGACCCCGCAGACAACCCTGTGTTTATGGTGCTGCTGTGTTGTGTTAGCAGACATTTCAAAGGGGGGCTGGGAGGGCTCCATTCATAGTGTGAAGGCTGCTGCAGGGTTTGGCATTTAAGTGCCAATGCATGCTGGGAATCTGGGACCTATGAGCGTCGCCTTATTGAAAAACAAAGGCCTAGAGACCTCTAAGGGCTCAGTGAAGGTGGCCACTTATGCTTTGCCAAAAAAGAGGAAGCCGATCACCAAAAAAAGGGGGATAAAAGAGGACACAGATTTAGATAAAATTTGCATATGCCTATTTAGATGTATAGAAATAACTGTTTTAATTTAAATCAAAGGACAACACATCTCACCATGGTGGGCAAGACCGTGACTAAGTGATGCTTGCTCAAGCTCCTGTTGATGGGCATCTCCAAGGCCCCTGCCTGCTCTCCCTTCTTGTGGTTCTTTATCTTTAATCTGGACTCGGACTGGGTGGCCCTTCAGATAAAGGTTACTTTCAAGCAGAGGACTGTCCTGTGACAGCCCTTCAAACACAGGTCTGCTCTCTGTGAAATAGGACACATGGCCACCCTAGGCTCAGTCTAGATTCATTCTGAACTAAATCCAGAGCCTTGGTTTACAGTCCTTGGCAGGAGGCTGGTTAGAAATGGGTATATCCCGACATCAGGAGCAGCATTGCTTGCCACAACCACCACTGTTTGTGCAGTTTGCTTGCAGCTCTACAAAGAAGTATGGTTTTAGTTACAGCAAGAGCAGAGAACTACCTACGAAATGCCATCAAAAAGACTTTTGCCTATTTAGATAAGGAGTTGGGGAGGAGGGCTAGAAGAACACCCCATAGAATTGGAGTGGCCTAGAAACTGAAACAATAAATAATATTTGCCCAACGTCTGTAGTTCCAGGGTGCTGCTGCTTCTTCTTCTTCTTCTTCTTCTTCTTCTTCTTCTTCTTCTTCTTCTTCTTCTTCTCTCAGATGTACTTCATGCAGCAGAGAGAGTATTGCCAGCAAATACTGATCCAATAAACACGTCAACACCTATTGCCACTTCTATCACCCTCATTCTCTGGGACCAACAATACTCCAAACAAAGATGCTGTTTACTGTACAATTCTTTCAAGTGCACTTTACACTAACCTGTACAAGCACTCTGAGGTTACTGCAATCATTATTGTCATCCTTGTCCTAGTTCTGGGTTCCTGCAGTTCAGTGATTGCAGTTTCTCTCTTTTTCATAGGAACACAATGGTGCGCTCACACACAGACACTGGCTCCTCTCATCACAACCACAATGTCCTTCATTTCCAAGGAGAAATGTTGGTGTATGCAGCTGTCACCATTTGTTTTGCTAAATGTCCAATAGTCACTGAATTCCACTGGCTAAGATGAGGGATGGACGGATTTGCCAGTCTTGTTCTTTTCCATTTTGTTGAGTTTTGTAAGATCAAGCTCGTTCGGGTACCCTTTCCTCATGTGCTTGCATTGAAAAAAAAAATCCATACAGAAAGTCATACATTTGCATATGCATATTTCCCCTAATATATGCATTTTTGTGTGCATTTTTAAACATACATTTTCCTAGGCACTTTACATGGTCAGGTTTGTGCATGCTCCCTCCCCCTGCCCCAAATATATGCATTTTGTGTGCACGTTCCCCTAGTATGTGCATTTTTATTAACGTTTTCAGCTGCATCAGAAAACTCACAAAAAATGTAGATTTCAGTACGCAGCTCTGTCTCAGCTCACTGAAAGACTAGGGAAATGCAAGCATGGTAAATCCATTAAAACACACACACACACACACACACACACACACAATGACAAAGTCACTTTCTCACCCATCTCTAGCTAGGACAAGACGAAAGTACCCTATCATATGGAACCATTTCCAGCATTGCAATTCCATGTGTATCTACTTAAAATATGGCCCACTGAGTTCAATGGGACTTACTCCCAGGTAAATGTGTATAGGATTGTGACCGAAATCAAGTTATGGCCTTGCACCAGTGTCCCAGTATCCCCTGTTTAACCCTGCCTCAATTTCTTTCTCTTGTTTCTCTTTGCGGAAGGGACCTGAACTCACCCTCTTTTTTGAAGGGCCAGTGATGATGATAATAATGATGATGGATGATGTGTCATCATCATATCACTTTAGTCTAGAATTAGAAGAAGCTATTCTTCATGGATTCCACACTCCATCTTCTGGTAGGATGACAGAAGCGTTAATGCCTTTTGCTATGGATCTTCCGTAACCATGTAGGATATAACCCATCTGGCTATTATTTCAAGCAGAGCATGTATAGGATGCTAGACCTACCTTCCTTAAAATCAACAACAGCATTTCTATGGCAGCTCTTTGTGGTTGCTGACAAACCCAACTTCTTGCTGTGTGCTCTGAACTGGGGAAATTCTAACTAAGCTTGTCTTGCCCCACATTAATGCCTTTGTTCCAAGTTCATTAGCCAAGTTCCCGAGAAACTGTAAGATAACTCTCTAGGGAAGTTGGGTGGCTAGAGATTGGAATCTGACAAGAGTTTCACTCCAGTTAGATCTCTCCATAATACATAAAAGTCCTACTTATCTTTAACCTAGAAGGTGGTGGCAGCCATCGATTTTTGTGTATGCATGTTTTAGGGTGAATTCAGTCCCAGCAGTAAAGCTAAAGTAACTAGCCACTCATCTAATCCAATTTACCAAGGGACTTGCTTGGGTACCAGGTGTCCAAAGGACCCTAAGGATGTCACAATTTGTTTCAGAACAACAGTGAGAAAGGGCCAGTTCCAGCTTGAGGAGGCCCGTGGATAAGTGCCATCTGGTTGGACACCCCTCCTACATCAATGGACCCTCTTGGCCATGAGTCTACCTGAGAGCAGCAGCAGATGGCTAGGATGGCTAAAATGGCCCCAGTGTAGTGTCAGTCTGGGGCCTTGTGGGGAGTTTAAGAGGCTGGCCTCCCTGACTCAGCTGCCTGGTATGAAGGTCCAAGGCAGGTGTCAGTACTGTTGGGCCCAGCTGAGGCACTGGAGCCCTTGTGGCTGCCTGAGAGTACTGGGTGCTGATGCCAGGCCTGGTGAGAGATTAATCTGTTAGTTGGTATGAATTAGCTTCACCACCAACGCACACCCATAACAGCTTTGAAGAGGGGCCATGTCTATTCAGTGTACACCCAAGCCTGACAGTCCACGCCCAGCTTGCAACCTCATTTCACTGTGTGGTGCCTCTCCCTGCCCACCCACACCAGGGGGGAGGAACAGAATGAATTGTGCTGCTGCAGTCAGCAATAGAAGATGCATTCAAGTGGGCAGAGAAAAACAGGTGCTTCTTTTCTCTGGAACTGTTTGTGCTACTTTCCTGCAGCACAATCATTCATCCGAAAATGTCAGAAGTTGCCTCCTAGATGTGCTCTCAATGGCATAAGTTGCATGTTTATCACACTTCCCTTGTTGCAAGCTCACTATGCCTTGTAAAGACTTGACTTCTGTATTTGAAAAAAGCCTACTGAATAACACAGAGGCTAGTACAATGTCAATAAGTATAGTACAATCTTGAGCACAGAATTATATGCTAAAGCTCCAATGGCATCAACTGGCCACTGCAGGACTCTGTTCTTTCACAGATGACATTTCCCTGTAGGTCTATCTTATAGATCTACGTTGTACATCAGGCCAGCCAATGCTGCTATGTTTAAGTAGTTCATGGGAAGGGCCATAGCTCAGTGGCAGAGCTCACGGTGTGCATGCAATAGTCTCCAGGTTCAATCTATGGCATCTCCAGGTAGGGGTAGGAAAAATTCCTGTCAGAAGAGCCATTGACAATGAGTGTAGGCCAAGGTGGGCAGAAGGTAGATCTCCCACTGACTTGGACCAACTCCCATATCATGTATGCCCTTCCCACAATGGCCAATGGTCAAGAATGCTGGGAGTTGACGGCCAAAACATCTGGAGATCTACCTTCTGCTCACCCCTGGCATAAGCTAGATAGACCAGTCAATGACTTGATATAAGGTAATTTCTTGTGCCTATGCCTTAAAAAAAAGAGTGCTCTATGAATACAAACACCCATTGCAGCTCTACATCTTTTATATCTGTAGTATCGATGCCTTGAAGAAGAAAAGAAAAGACGTGTAAGTGTTTCACATGTTATATTCTTACCAGGCACACACAACTTGTTTGGAGTGCCAGAGGTGCCCAGCCCAGGACATCTCCTCCTCAGATGAAGATCCAAGGTTGAAAACACCATGAGACCCACTGCCCTCAGCCCAGCACTTTTGTAGGCACTCCGCACATCCCCAGAAAGGCTACACCAGGCAACACTGGACCTTGAGGGACCTATGGACAAACCACTGATGAACCTATGAAAGCTACCTTGTCTGTGGAGTCAGGGGAGGCCAAGTGACCACCCAGCCCTAGATAGCACTGGTGACAGAAGATGCAGGTGCAGGTGGCTTCCACTCGACAGAGCGTATGCCTTAGGGCCCAGAAAAGCCAGCATCTCTGGAGCAGTAGGCCTTCTCAGGAGCAGAGAGCCTTGAGGGTGGTGGTTGTGGCAATGCTGCTCCTGATGTTGGAACATACCCATTTCTAACCAGCCTCCTGGCAAAGACTGTAAACCAAGGCTCTGGATTTAGTTCAGAATGAATCTAGACTGAGCCTAGGGTGGCCATGTGTCCTATTTCACAGAGAGCAGACCTGTGTTTGAAGGGCTGTCACAGGACAGTCCTCTGCTTGAAGGTATCTTTTATCTGAAGGGCCACCCAGTTCGAGTCCAGATTAAAGATAAAGAAACACAAGAAGGGAGAGCAGGCAGGGGCCTTGGAGATGCCCATCAACAGGAGCTTGAGCAAGCATCACCTAGTCACGGTCTTGCCCACCATTCATGTTCAGGTTTGTGAACTGGGCAAGTTCTCACACTTAACAAACTGAAGCAAAATTCTTGTTACATTCCTATCAAGGCAAAGCTTCAGGAACAAGGCAAAGCTGGTAGCTAGAAATCACACACAAGAAGGATCACCAGGCAGCTGGGTTACACAAAGCTTAGAACCTGTGCTGCTCCAGCCGTGGATAGACTAGAAGTGGAGCCTTATGTAGCACCTTATGTAGCCCCACTTCAAGACCCCCATTCAGACCCAGATGAACAGAATGGGGCTGTTCCATGCTGCCTCCGAGGCAGCGCGGGAGTGAGGGGAGGTCAGTTCTCCAGGAACAGACCTCACAGCGCGGGCTCCGAGGTCGGTTCCCAGAAAACAACATATTGTATGGCCATCTAGCCACTGTCTAGCAGCCATAGGATTGCTCCCTAACAGATTTTGGCATGAGACTCCATACATGAGAACCTATGGGGAGAGTGTTTGGTATATACATGTATACATGGATCAAGATAAGGTGAGGTTCACAAATGAGAAAAAATAGCAAAATGAGAACAAAAGATAACAATGGCTGTAGCACTGATGCAAGGACGTAACATTCTTTGTTGCTACAAAAAAGCTGAATAACAATGAATTTAAAAGAAAATATGTTTAAAATTCTACATCAATGGTATCTCACCACTGAAATTAAGCTGTGGGTTAATGGTTAAATCATAGATTAATTTCAGTATTTGATTTTTTTTTTTAAGGAATGCACTACAGATAACTGGTGACTAAACTGAGAATGCCATGCATAATGTAAGCAGTTGCTGGAGGAGAATGCTATTCATGAGCATATACTCACTAATATTTTATTCCATTTTATGCATCTAATTATGTAGGATGTTGCTGAAGAAATCTCCTGCTATCAAAGCCAGTTAGTCAACAGTATTTTTTATTTTTTAAAAATACCTGGTGAATATCTCACAAAGCAGCAAAATATATGGTATTTTATTTGTGAATATTATGCCTTTTAAAAGTGTGTGTGGAATTCAGAATCTGCACAGTTGATCAACCAGCTGTTAACCTAATAATCACTTTAAATGTTCGGTGCAGGATCATGCCAGCTATGACAAAATGCAATATAAGTTGAACTGGACCTGCTTGTATAATGATGGTTTGGTTCACACATCCATCTTTGTCACTTGATATAACTGCAGTGACAAATGGTTCACATGTGTTAGTGAACTACTAGAGATCTAACACCAGCTTTTGGTGTTACCAATGTGACTTCCATATTACCTGAAACACAAGTGGACAGCTTACCATGCGGTGTGGAGGCCTGCTGTTTGAGTAAGTACAAAGACCTCTTGGACACAGGGCTGGCATCAGAGGTTGGCATGGTTGAGCACCTTCTGAGGGCCCACAACCCAGCAAGGCCCCAGTGTCATGAGCCCCCTGGACTTACTCCTTCTCTTCAACATTGCAACTTGCTTGTTTGCCTGCCTCTCAATCTGGACCAGACAACTGTGGTGGTGAGAAAGAGGAGCAGCAGATGCCACTGCCGAATTGCTCACCAGCTCTCTACTTGCCAAACAAGCAAGTGATAGTAATGGTGAGAAAGAGGAGGAGGAACAATAGGCAGCTGGTGACAATGGTGGTGAGAAAGTAGACTATCATCATCATCATCATCATCATCAATATCCCGCCTTTTCCCCAATACTGGGACTCAAGGCAGCTTTACAACATTAAAACTTGTACAGTTAAAACCTATAAATAGAAATATACAAAAGTTAAAAATATAATTAAATCATCAATAATATTAAAATTGCATAAAATATCAAAATGTTAAAAGACAACAAGAAATATAACCATAGTATTCATCCGTGATATTCTCACAGGTCCAGACTAGCTATCCCCAAAGGCCTGCCAGAACAAAAAAGTTTTTACATGCCTGCGAAAGCATATCAAGGAGGGTGCCACTCTCGCCTCCCTGAGAAAGGAGTTCCAGAGCATTGGGGCAGCCACCGAGAAGGCCCTCTCCTATATTCCCACCAGACATGCCTGTGATGGTGGTGGGACTGCCAGAAGGGCCTCCCCTGAAGATCTCAGGGCACGAGTAGGCTCATAGGGGAGAATACGGTCTTTCAGATAACCTGAACCTGAGCCGTATAGGGCTTTATAGGACACGACCAGCACTTTGAATTGTGCCCGGAAACAGACTGGGAGCCAGTGAAGCTGTTTTAGCAGGGGAGTGGTATGCTCCCTGTAGCCAGCCCCAGTCAATAGTCTGGCAGCAGCTCTTTGAACCAGCAGAAGTTTTCAAGCACTCTTCGGAGGCAGCCCCATGTAGAGCGCGTTACAGTAATTCAAATGGGATGTAGCTCGGGCATGTCATGTGTCCCTGTGGCCAAGTCAGACATCTCAAGGAACGGGCACAGCTGGTGCACTAGCTTTAACTGTGCAAATGCACTCCTGGCCACCGCTGAAACCTGGGCATCCAGGCTCAGGGCTGAATCCAGAAGTACACCCAGGCTGCAAAGCTGTGTCTTCAGGGGGAGTGTAACCCCATCCAGCACAACACATTGAGAGTGTCTTGCCCAAGGAGCCAGCAATGTTTGGACACACACGGCTAGTTTGTGGTTCTTCAGAACTTTTCTTTGGAGTCACTTCTAGTTGTTGCATAACATAATGGCTTGAACAAGCGATAAGAAATCCATCTACAAGTGTATATGTGAACTTATTTTCTGCTATAGGCCCAAATTCTGTATCCTGCTTCAGCATGTTAAAGTTATTGCAAATCCATTTCCTTTGGTTATTTAAAGTGGGTAATATAATTTACAAATACAACCTATGTGGTGATTGCTGGCAATATCAGGTGAAAGGCTTGAAAGTTAACTGGATCCTTGACATGGCAAATGGCAGGTGCCACCATTTGACAGTGCATTAAAAAGATTTTTTCAGACATTACAGTCCATTAGGTTTTATACAAATGTGAACAATCTCAAATCATACTGCTGGGTTTCCCTGAGCTCAGCGCTACAGAAAGGGCTGAACAGGGGAGATCTCAGCTCTTATCTCTGATCACTGATTGGAGCTAAGCACCTTTACCCAAGCTCAGTCTTGCAAAAAGGGGGCCCTTTCTGTAGCACTTGGCTGGAGAAATCTCAGCATGGCTTTGAGAGAGAAGGGGGCAGAGCCTTGAATAAAAGCTGGTGGACTGAATAGGGAATGTCTGGGAATCAGAGGCCCCCCCAAACTGTTTTCCATGGGGAAAATAGCTGCTATTTTCCCCATGGAGATATTTAAACTGGAAAAATAGCATGGAGGAAAAGTTTTTTTAAAAATTGATTTTTATTGTAAATTTCAACAAAACAAAACAAATAAAAATAAAGAAAAAAAGGAAAAAAGGAACATTACACAATATTGACATCTGCATCTGAAGTGGCTGTGGATCTTAGATTATGTCTTATTCAGCAAAAACTCTTGTTTCAGGTCTATTGGATGCCACAATATCTCTTTAATAAAGGTTTGTCTAGCTTGGCTAATTGTTGGAGGTGTAATATAGCTAATGCTCCTTTTAACCATATATTTTGAAAATGCCCAATAGCTGCCTCTTTTTGGGAGGAGGTTACTATGTGGATAAACTTTGTGTTGGAACACTCTTTAATATTTACTGATGTACATGCTCTTTTAAATTACTTACCCAATTCTTAGATGTTAATGAATGGTCAGCATAAATGGATTCTCTCTGTGGCCTTTTGACAGCCAAAAGACTGATACTACAACAGTGGAAGGATACATGCTCACCTCTTATAATACACTGGACTGAGGATCTAACAATGCTATCAACATCTGAAAGGGTGGTATATAGGCATCACTCAGGAATGGACACATATATGGATATTTGGTCTGCTTTTTTGAAGTTTATGTATAATCCTTTTTTTTGTCTTTTTCTTTTTGAATGTTGTAGCCAATTGAAATGGATACTTTCAAAGTTATACTATATATAAGTGTAATGGAGGAAAGGGTTAAGCCCACTGCACTGTGGCATCAACATGAATAGCCCTCCTCAAAGTGCTTTAACCCCCCCCCCCCATTAAAGATTTAATCATGGATCTCTCTAAACCATGTATAGCTTGACCCTTAAATCAAACAGGTTTTCAATTTTCATTTTTTTAAAAAAGGTTGAAGAAATAGATTAGGGAAAATTAACAAAAAATAATGAAGGAAAAGTGTCATAGGGTGGAAATTACTCAAACATAACTATGTACCATTGATGAAAAAAAAAATTCCAGCTTGGTTAATCCTGGCTCAACTGTATTGCAGGAGCTAAAAGCATATCATTGACAAAATTATTGTTCCAACTTTTCCAGTTTGGTAATGCATTTATTAGATAGATAGATAGACAGACAGACAGACAGACAGACAGATATCCCTTGTTAACTTGCAGAGATAACATTGAAGGGGGAATCCAATCTCAGATGTGCCACAAGCAATAAATATATTGTTTTCACCAACCTGTAAAGACTTCTGCTCAGATACGGGTGTGACCTTTTTCTTTGTTTTAAAATCAGACTTCTCACTGATCTCTTGTTTCTTCTTTGCTTTCAAGTGTTAGCTCTACTTGGTAGATGGTTCGGTTAAATTGTTTGGCTTTCACTTTAAAGCACCTTGAGACTTGAAATAATAAAGCATTGTCAAACTGGAAGCTGTGATTTTGTTGCTTACCTGCTGTGTCTGTTTTGACATATGGAACACTTTGGTTTAAGCCATCATCCATGCCAATCATCTGTCATACTGTTACATGCCAGGCTTACAACAATTGCTAGTGAGATAAGCAAGCAGCAACTTCAACAGGTACCCTTATAAAGTCATTCCAGTGTTTATTTACTTACCTTGTTTAACAAAGCAGACTTGTAGCTATAGCCATTGAGTTACCCCTATAAGATGCATAGTCTCTGGCAGCCTTATTGTACGGAGAGATAATTTTTTATCAGTGTATTTTATGATGTCTTGAGCTTGGAATAAAAAAGTATTTCAGGTTTTAAAAAATCAATATATAACGGACCTTTGATCTTGGAGGGAGTTCAGTGTAGCCTTTAGATAAAGAATTTCATCAAAATAAATACTGCACAAAATTGCTCATATAAAACTACATCCAATGTCATGCCAGTGGACATCTGCTCCTGCAACAGGACTTCCCCTTGCTCGACTCCTCCTGCAACCACTACACACTCCCAAATCTGATTTGAGGTTCTCTCAACTCTCTGGAGCAGATTTTGGGGCATGCAGGGGGGGTCTAGTGGGGAGGGGGTTCCTGCTGGCAGACTGATGGCATTGGATATAACCCATGGGCAGTATCCAATACTGGCCATCTACCACCTTTAAACATGTTGCACTAGCAGGGATGACCACTAGCACAACTTGCTAGCATAACCCAAGAAATTATCTGAAACTATGGCATCCGCAATGGGACAAGTCAGCAGAGCTCCCTTCCAGGACCTCTGCTGACTTGTCCCATTCTGGAAGCAGCAGTTTTGGGTCATTTCTGGTTGTGCTAACTAGCAATACTGTTCTGTTGTGATAGAGGGTGTTCCCATGAGTGCTGCAGCAGTATTGGGTAGGGCCCCATAAATTTAAATAAAATTAGTAAACTATAAATACTTCTCTTGTGTAAACACCATATCAATACATTGGGGCTCAGAAGAAAACCCATTTTAGGTAGTATATAGCCATAAGGATGAGTAGCCATTGATACCCTTCTCCTCCATGAATGTGTCTAACCCCCCTTTTAAAGCCATCCAAATTAGTGGCCATCACTACTTCTTGTGGTAGCAAATTCCATAGTTTGACTATGCGCTGTATGAAGAAGTCCTTCCTTTTATCTGTCCTGAATCTCCCACCAATCAGCTTCATGGGATGACTCTGGGTTCTAGTATTATGAAAGAGGGAGAAAAATGTCTCCTCACCCATTTTCTCCACACCATAATTTTGTACACCTCTATCATGTCTCTCCTTACTGTTCTCCAAGCTGAACAATCCCAGCTGTTGTAACCTTCCCTCACAGGGGAGATGCTCCAGCCCATTGATTAGTTGCCCTTTTCTGCACTTTTCCCAGCTCTACAATATCCTTTTTGAGGTGTGGTGACCGGAACTGGACACAGTAGGGTAAGTGTGGTTGCACCATAAATTTGTATAAGGGCAGTATGAACAATGTGGTTGTTGATACAGATTAACTGAATAATTTATAATAGTGTCACATAACACTTCTGAGGTGACATTGGTGTAGTGTTGAGAATTTAGTACTAGAATTTAGAAGATCCTTTTTGTTTCTTATCCTATCTTTCATCCAAGCAAATTTTCCCTATACTTTATACCAGTGATGTTCTGTTGTCAAGGTCACAAGTGATGATGTTATGATGATCCATAGCAGGTGGCAGTGGAAATTACAGTAATACAACAGAGGAGAAAATGATGCCTTATGAAGATAAAATATTGTCTTATCTTCCCCCCCCCCCCAATAATGTAGCTTCTTCTGTCAGGAACTATCTTAAATAATCCATCTTCTGCATCAATATTTGCAAGCCCTTGTTCTGTTTTTGTATTCAAATTACAACTGATCAAGATACAACATAACCACTAACAGTAATAATGACAAAGGGAGTCAAACCTGATCTTTATAGTGAAAGGGAGTAGGCTGATAACCTGTACTACCTAGAACATCTTTCCTCAGTATTCAATGTGATGCTGTTACTTTAACATGTCCATCTGTTTTCTGTCTGATGGAATAGCTTCTATCAGTAAAATGCGAAGGGGCAACTCTCCCTTCCTGATGCAGCCTCTGGCTGTGGCACACCCTCAAAATCTGTAGAGCATAGAAGACTCCCGGAGCAGCAAACTGGAGTGTGTGCAGGGGAGTGTAGTGGGGAGAAGAGGTGGGGAAAATCCCATTGTAGGATATGAAGTCCACGTGCATGATGTTGGATTTCACCTATTCTGTTTTTCTTTACTTTTGATTGTTGACGTCATGTATAAATATAATATTTTTTTCTGATTTAATAGTTATTTATTTGGTAAATATATAGTATTCAATAACTATGCTAAGTTGTGAGAACAGACATTTTTACTGTTGCTATTTTTCTTGCCCATGTCAATTCAAGTTTTGTCCAATTAGCTATGTCTTTTTAAATTTGTTGAATTAATGGTTTATAGTTTAGTTTTATCAACTGCGGTAATTTGCTAGATACATACATTTAGCATGTTTACATATTGTTATTCCTGTTGCATTTTGAATTCTGAGTTGTTTGTATTTATCCATAGGTATAGCATTTCTGACTTCTTGAAAATTATTTGCGAAGCCACAGCCCGTCCATATTCATGAATAGTTTTCATTGTTTCTTTGAGTGATTCTGCAGGATTGGACTCCTATCTTAATAAATCTTTTAGAAAGGCCATTCTCATATCTAGGGACACTATAGCCACTCGTTGCTTAAGTTTTTGTTGTTGCTGTTGTTCTTGCAGTTTACTATTATATTTAACACTCTTTGAACTAAATCAGCAATTTGCCTGATATTTATTGAAACTGGTTTGGTGAAATTGGATATAAGATGGTGCTCTGTTACCTTGTCTTTCTACTAATATTTCTGTAAATATTTTTGACTATTGATTTATTACTATGATCATTCTTTAAGAATCAATTGTTCTGAGTCTTTTGGGGGGTTGTTTTATTTATTTAGGAATTGTTACAATTCTTGAGGTTTGCCATGTTTTTGTAATGAGATCCACTGTTAATATTCCATTAAAGCAGCAATCTTTTTACCTAGGAGTAAGCCCAATTACCTAGGAGTTAGCACTACTAATGGAGTTTACTTACTTACATACATATAGGATTTTACCATGAATAATTTTAGCATGTGTGGTATCATTTCAAGTTTTAGTGAAGAAATTTCCTATGTACACATACAATCCTGGGGATTTGTAGGTGTTTTTTTTTTTTTAAAAAAATTGTCTGTTTAATTCCATAATGTCCTGGTTAGACAGTTCTAATGATCTCTACTGAGTGATTTTATATTAGTGTGTTTTTAAGTATGATTGGGCCTGTTCCACACTTGGTTGAATTGCTGAATAGACGACAGTGGAAAACTGTTTAAATTAATTGATGCTTCATTGTGTTTTTTAAATTGATTTCCCCTTTATAATTGTTAATTATGAATATTCTGTTCCTATCCAGCTATATGTTTAGTCTATTTGTTAATAATTTTGAATTTTTCTCACCAAATTCATAGTACTTTTGATCTATGAATGGTAAAGTGTTTGTGATTTTAACTTTTTCCAATATCTCTAATTCAACCTTCCTCAACCAGGTGTGCTCCAGATGAATTGGAGTACAACTCCGAGCATTCCTGAACATTGTTCATGCTGGCTAGGGCTGATGGGTTTCAAAAAGTCCAAAACATCTAAAGGGCACGTGGCTGAGGAAGTCTGCTGGAGTTCTTTTCTTCTTTTGTTAGTTCACTATATAAAATTATGCAGTTTTCAGCAGTCTATACGTCCGTAGAGATTTTAATATATCAGCCACTAAGATAAAGCAGTTTTATATTAATAATTATTGATCCTAATATCCATCCAGTGGTAACATTTTCAGTTTCCCTGTCAAAAAGTACAGTCTACTTCAAAACCCTGTGATATAGCAGAAAATTCAGCTTGCTTTTGCTATCATAACCCCATTCAGCCTCCTAAGGCAATTGTATTTGCCAATTTTTGGAATCCAAGATCCTCAAAGGAAAGAAAAAAAGGTAGACTTTATTGTTATTTCACTTTATTTATAGTATGAAAAAACTAGTGTGAGGAAGGTGCCAGAAAGCAAAACTGAATTTGATGAAGCTGAGTGACACTTTTTCCTTGAACTTACAGCAGATGCTCCTGCTGATTTAGAAAAAGAATACATTTATTTAAAACATTTCTATACTCTATTTTCCAGGGTGATTTACAACAATGTATGTCAATCATCATCGTCACCATCAATAACAATAATAAGGCGACTGGTTAAACCCATAAACTAACTAAAATTTACAAAATTTAAAAGGTCTGGGTAAATAAAAATGTTTTCCCCTGGCCTTGAAAACACTGCCACATAGGTTTGAGGTGAAGATCTTTAGGGAGGGAATTTTACAGCAGAGGTGCCACTGATGAAATGCTCTCTCTGTTGTGGAATAGCACGCTGCTGGTGAGAACAGCATCTGGAAGAGGGCCTCAGCAGAAGATCTTAATGCATTGGCAGGTGCGTATGGGTATATATAGGTGCTTCTGCAGGTATTTGGGTCCCATGACATTTAGGGCTTTAAAGATGAGCACCTTGAATTGGGTCCAGAAGTGAACCACCAGCCAATTCAGTTCTTTTAGAATAGGCATGATGTCAAAATTCAAAACCAGTCAAAATTCTGGGCACCATTTTGCACCAATTGACACTTCTGAGGGGCAAACTGCACATTAGGTTAATTGCATAGTGTGTAGCCAAAGATTACCTTCTTAAACTCTATAGTAAGTGTGTATGGCCCCAATGTGGATCAGGATCACCAGGCACTGGAAGGCATTACACCTTTCCCCCACAATTTGTTTTCTGGAATCCTCCCACATATGTGTGGGGGTTAAAAAAGAAAAGAAAAATGTTTCCATTGGTGTCAACAGAGGTGTTAACCCTGTACTGGGGTTGGGGGGATTTCAGGAAGCAAGTGGTGTAGCAGGGATGGGAGGGATGGGAGGGCCAGTGATTTTTGATCTCACCTGAATTCTCTGAAAATCACTTCAAAGCTTTGGCTCATTCCCATTTTTGTTTTTGACCTGTTTTTCAGCTCATTTGAACAGGAAAAGTGAGCATTTCTGTATTTTTCAAGAGTGTGCACTCCCCCCCCCACCGGCTAAAGTGTGAAAATTCATATTTTTAAAAACATGTGCATTTCAAAGTGCACATTTTAAAAATAATATGCATTTCTTTAATGTGATTTCAAATGTCAGCATTTGCAAACATTTCTCAAAAAAGAAGAAAAAAGAAAAAGAAAGAAAAGAAAAAGTGCTTCTGCTTGTGTTTGTATTCAGGATTGTGAATTGGTCATAGGGATGTACAAAACCATTTACCTGTTTCGTAAGTGGCATCCATGGTGTGGGGGGGGAGGTGCTCCATCCCTCCCCCTGGAATCCTCCCTGGCCAGCTCCACTCCGCGGCGACTCTGCAGAGCCGCCAGCTGGGTGCATATGCAGCCGGACATTTGGCTGCGGCAGGTCTGCAGATGCCATTTGCGTCCCCGCTCTTTGCTATGATAGGCTACGTAAATATTTATGTACCCTATCATGGCTCAGCGAAGGGACACAAATGGTGGCCAGTGTAGTGGCCGCCATTTGCAGCTGCAGCCCAGCAGCAGGCAGAGCTGCCACCGGAGCTGCCGCCAGAGCTGCAGCCAGGTAGACTCCATTTCGGGGGGTTCCGCAGGGTGGTGGGATGTGTTGCTCTGTTCTGCCATGGATTCTGGGGGGGGCGAATTCACTGGAATTCGGCCTCCCTGGGATCTGTGGCGGAATTCTCTGACACCCCTAGAATTGGACATGTTTGCAGGACTTGTGAACAAAAGCAAAATTCTTATATCCCTAGGAGACAGTTTAATCTTCCCCTCCCAATGTGTGGTTGTCCCAGTCTGAACTGGGGCCATACACACTTACTCTAGAGTTTTAAAAGATCATCCTCGTCTATGTGTTATTCAATTCACTGTAATATGTAGTTTGGCTCTGACTTCAAGGGCAGCCCCCTGTACAGGGCATTGTAATAATCCAATTAAAGAACAAGCACATGAGTTCAGCAAGGGTGATGCTTATGCATGGGAAAGGAGCCTGTGGGAAGGAGGACCAGCCAGCTGCACCAGGTGGATCCTGAGCCTGCTTCTGCCCCTGCCAAACAGGTACTTAAGGAGGGGCTGCCAGAGGCAGTGCCAAGTGTGCACTTGGAGGTGTACTTGGAGGCGCATGGAACAGCACCTGAAGACCCACCCACCTACCTCTCCAGAGACACCAGCAGCCACAGATACCAGCAGCAAATAGCAGCTGCAGTGGGCAGCAGCTTTAAAGACGAGGGAGAAAGGGGCAAACATGGACTTTATCTGCTCCTTCTTAGCTGCTGTTCTCTTTTATCTTTTTTATCATTTATATTTAGGGGTGAACGAAAGTCACTTACCTTTTCTCGCAGCTTTTTCGCGGTGGGGGGGAGCGCTTCGCTGCTCCCCCCGCGAAGTTCAGGCCGGGGGGGGGAGGCTTCCCGCCTCGCCCGGCCGAAATTCAGGCCGGGGGGGGGGAGGCTTCCCGCCTCGCCCGGCCGAAATTCAGGCCGGGGAGGAGGCTTCCCGCCTCGCCCGGCCGCGAACTCGAAAGTAAAACAAAAAACAAAAACACGTCCCCTGATAGGCTACGTGACGATTCACATAGCCTATCACGGCTAGATCTGGAAAGTCAGCCGTGATAGGCTACGTGAATCGTCACGTAGCCTATCACGGGTGACTTTAAAAAAAAAAAGCGCGTACACGAATGGCGGCCCCCATAGGGAGCCGCCATTCGCGTTCCTTATTTAGTTGCTGTAGTCTACGTCAATGTTTACGTAGACTATGGCGAAAATAAGGGCAACGCAAATAGCGTTGCCCTTATTTTCGCCGTAGTCTACGTAAACATTGACGTAGACTACAGCGACCAAATAAGGAATGCGAATGGCGGCTCCCTATGGGGGCCGCCATTCGTGTACGCGCTTTTTTTTTTTTTTTTAAAGTCACCCGTGATAGGCTACGTGACGATTCATGTAGCCTATCACGGCTGACTTTGCAAATCTTGCCGTGATAGGCTACGTGAATCGTCACGTAGCCTATCAGGGGACGTGTTTTTTTTTTTTTCTTTCATTGCAATGGCGGGGGCGGCAGCCGGTCAAAAGACCGGCTGCCGCTCTCGCCCCGCTCGAACACCGGACGAACCGCCAGCCGGACCCGCCGCTGGGAGGGACATTCAGGGAAGGTAAGTCCCATCCCGGGGGGGGGCGGGGGGCGGGGGGGTGGAGGATTTCTCCCCGAAACTTGTTCGGGGGGCCGAACACGTTGGCGCTCGGCCCCCCGAAGTTTCGGGGAGAAATTCTCCGCCATCCCTATTTATATTATTTTACACTGTTGAACATTTTATATCCTAACATTTTAATATGTGCCTGGGAGGACTATTGAGCAACTCAGGGGGTCGGGGAGGTGCCACTATAACTGTGGTCACGGGCAGGGGGAGGTATGGCATGGGGGATTAACAGGCCAGCTGAGGAGAAGAGGGGCTAGACACCTTACAGCTGTCCCCTCTTCTGGTTCTTCCCCCAACCTGATGGTTCCTGGCAGCCTTACCAGTCTGCCCTCGGGTTTGGTGGTGCTGCTGCTGAATGCCAGGTTGGCCCAAAATAAAATCTCCCTCATCCATGACTTGATTGTGGATGAGGGGGCTGACCTGGCATGTATTACTGAGACCTGGGTGGGGGAACTGGGAGGGGTCACTCTTTCCCAGCTGTGCCCTCCTGGGTACTCGGTGCAGCACCAACACCGACTTGAGGGTCAGGGAGGGGGGGTTGCCATGGTCTATACGAATTCAATCTCCCTCTCCAGGCTTCCTGCTCATTCGAGTGCAGATCCTGAGTGTTTGTACCTTGTGTTGGGTACTCGGGACAGATTAGGGATTCTGTTGATGTACCACCCACCCTGCTGCCCATCAGACTCCCTGTCGGAGCTGACAGAGGTGGTCTTGGACTTGGTGTTGAGGATCCCCCAGGATGATGGTCCTGGGGGATCTCAACTTCCATGCCGAGGCTGCTGTATCTGGGGCGGCTCAGGACTTCATGGCTGCCATGACAACCATGGGGCCATCCCAACATGTCATCGGCCCAATGCATATAAAAGGACACATGCTTGATCTGGTTTTCTCGACTGGGCAGGAGGATGGTGATCTGAAAGTGGAGGAATTAACATCTGTCCCTTTGTCATGGTCAGATCACTTCCTGCTGAGGTTTAGACTCCTGGCTAGGGATGGTGGAGAATTTCTCCCCGAATCTTCGGGTGGCCAAGCGCCGACGCATTCAGCCCCCCGAAGTTGGTAGGGAAATTCTCCGCCGGCCCCCCGCCCCCCCCGGGACGGGACTTACTTTCGGCGAATGTCCCTCTCGGCGGCGGGTCCCGGCGGCGGTTCGGCAGTGGTTTGTCGCGGGCGGGGGCGGCGGCCGGTCTCCCGACCGGCTGCCGCCGCTGCCATTGCAAAAAAAAAACAACTAAAGTAAAAACATAACAAAACACCCGTGATAGGCTATGTAACGATTTACGTAGCCTATCACAGCTAGATTTCCAAAGTCAGCCGTGATAAGCTACGTAAATCGTCACGTAGCCTATCACGGGTGACTTTGAAAAAAAAAAGCGTGTACGCAAATGGCAGCGCCCATGGGGTGCTGCCATTTGCATTCCTTATTTTGGCACGTCTAGTCTACGTAAAGATTTACGTAGACTACGGCGAAAATAAGGGCACACTATTTGCGTTGCCCTTATTTTAGCTGTAGTCTACGTAAATGTTTACGTAGACTAGATGTGCCAAAATAAGGAACACCCCATTTGTGTATGCACTTTTTTTTCCCCCCAAAGTCACCCGTGATAGGCTACGTGACGATTTACGTAGCCTATCACGGCTGACTTTGGAAATCTAGCCGTGATAGGCTATGCAAATCATCTCGTAGCCTATCATGTTTTTTTTTTTTTTTTTACTGTTTGTTTCAAGGCCGGGGAGACGGGGCGCTTCTCCCCAGCCTGAATTTCAGCTGGGTGAGGCGGGGCACCTCCCCCCCGGCCTGAACTTCGGGGGGAGAAGCGAAGCGCCTCCCCCCCACCACGAAACCAAGCTGCGAAAAGGTAAGTGACTTTCGTACATCCCTACTCCTGGCAGCCTTCCCCCTCTGCAAGGGGGTGGGGGACCTATTAAAATGGTCCGCCCCCGGAGATTAATGGATTCTGATGGATTCCAGAGGGCTCTGGGGGATTTTCCTGCTGGTATGGCTGGTGCTCCTGTCGAAGCCCAGGTCGCTCTGTGGAATGCAGAGATGACTCGGGCGGTTGACACGATCGCGCCCAAGCGCCCTCTCCCTCTAAGCAGAGCCTGGCCAGCTCCTTGGTATACACCTGAGTTGAGGGCAATGAAGCAAGAGGGGAGACGGCTAGAATGCAGGTGGAGGAAAACTAGTGCTGAGTCTGACCGTACACAGGTAAGAGCAGAGATTTTCCAAGCAGAGATTTTCCAAGTGGTTCGAGGTCTGTTACATTCTGGGCCAGGGAGAGAGACAGTGGAACCCTCGGTGGCATGCTGTGATGAGTTTGCATGGCACTTTGAGGATAAAGTCACTCAGATTCATCATGAATTGGACACCACGATTAATGCAGTTCCATTGGTAGAGGCGTTCAGAGCACCGTCTGGTCCAGTTTTATTGGATGAGTTTCAGTTACTGAGGCCTGAGGATGTGGACAAGGTGCTTGGCCAAGTCCGATTGACCACTTGTGTACTTGACCCTTGCCCTTCATGGCTTATTAAATCAAACAAGGAGGGGATGTCCGGCTGGGTCCAGTAGGTTGTAAATTCCTCCTTGAGAGAGGGAGAGGTGCCTGCCACTTTAAAAGAGGCGGTAATTAGACCACTCCTGAAAAAACCTAACCTGGACCCAGAGGATGTTAATAATTATAGGCCAGTGGCCAACATCCCCTTCCTGGGCAAGGTGCTTGAGCGGGTGGTTGTAGGACAGCTCCAGGTAGGGATGGCGGAGCATTTCTCCCCGAAACTTCGGGGGGCCGAGCGCCAACGTGTTCAGCCCCCCGAACAAGTTTCGGGGAGAAATACTCCGCACCCCCCCTGCACCCCGCCCCCCCCCGGGACGGGACTTACCTTCACCGAATGTCCCTCCCGGTGGCTGGTCCGGCCGGCGGTTCGGCGGGTGTTCGAGCGAGGTGGGAGCGGCAGCCGGTCTTTCGACCGGCTGCCGCCGCCGCCATTGCAATGAAAGAAAAAAAAACAAAACGCCCCCTGATAGGCTACGTGACGATTAACGTAGCCTATCAAGGCTAGATTTGCAAAGTCA
This sequence comes from Heloderma suspectum, assembly GCF_057233095.1. Classification (NCBI taxonomy): domain Eukaryota; kingdom Metazoa; phylum Chordata; class Lepidosauria; order Squamata; family Helodermatidae; genus Heloderma; species Heloderma suspectum. The sequence continues at coordinate 50,057,697 of NC_139461.1, forward strand.
GCCGTGATAGGCTACGTGAATCGTCACGTAGCCTATCACGGGTGACTTTAAAAAAAAAAAGAGTGTACGGATAATGGCAGCCCCCATAGGGAGCCGCCATTCGCGTTCCTTATTTGGTCGCTGTAGTCTACGTAAATGTTTACGTAGACTACGGCGAAAATAAGGGCAACGCTATTTGCGTTGCCCTTATTTTCGCCGTAGTCTACATAAACATTTACGTAGACTACAGCGACTAAATAAGGAACGCGAATGGCGGCTCCCTATGGGGGCCGCCATTCGTGTACGCGCTTTTTTTTTTTAAGTTACCCGTGATAGGCTACGTGACGATTCACGTAGCCTATCACGGCTGACTTTGCAAATCTAGCCGTGATAGGCTACGTGAATCGTCACGTAGCCTATCAGGGGGCGTTTTTTTTTTTTACTTTCGCGTTCATGGCCGGGCGAGGCGAGGCGCCTCCTCCCCGGCCTGAATTTCGGCCGGGCGAGGCGGGAAGCCTCCCCCCCAGCCTGAATTTCGGCCGGGTGAGGCGGGAAGCCTCCCCCCCTGGCCTGAATTTCGCAGGGGGACCAGCGAAGCTCCTCCCCCCCACTGCAAACAGCCTTCGACGTCCACCCCTAGCTCCAGGTACTGTTGAATGAAACGGATTATCTAGATCCATTTCAATCGGGCTTCAGGCCTGGTTTTGGAATGGAAACTGCCTTGGTCGCCCTGTGGGATCACTTCTGCCAGGAGAGGGACAGGGGGAGTGCGACTCTGTTGATACTTCTGGACCTCTCAGCGGCTTTCGATACCATCGACCATGGTATCCTTCTGGATAGGTTGCCTGGGTTGGGAGTTGGAGGCACTGCACTACAGTGGTTCTGCTACTACTTGGATGGCCGATTCCAGAAGGTTGTGCTGGGGGATTATTGCTCTGTGCCATGGCAATTGTGCCATGGGGTTCCACAGGTCTCTATTTTATCCCCTATGCTGTTTAACATCTTCATGAAACCGCTGAGGGAGGTTATCTGGAGGTGTGGGCTGAGGTGCCATCAATATGCGGATGACACCCAGCTCTACCTCTCTTTCTCATCAAACCCAGGTGAGGCAGTGGCTGTTCTGAATCAGTGCCTGGGCACGGTAATGGACTGGATGAGGGCCAATAAACTGATACTCAATCCAGATAAGACGGAGGTGCTGTTAGTGGGTGATTCGTCTGCCCAGCTGTTCTGGAGGGGGTTGCACTCCCCCTAAAGGATCACATTCGTAGTTTGGGGGTGCTCTTGGATCCAGAACTGTCACTTGAGGCACAGGAAAACTTAGTGGCACAGAGCACTTTTTAATCAGCTTAGGCTGGTATACCAACTACGCCCTTATCTGGACAGAGATAGCCTAGCTACAGTTATCCATGCTCTGATAACTTCTCGTCTGGATTGCTGCAATGCGTTATATGTGGGGCTGCCTTTGAAAACAGTCCGGAAACTAGGGATGTCAGAGAATTCCGCCACGGATCTCACACTGGCATTCGGCCCCCCGAACTCCGTGGCAGAACGGCCTGCCACCCCCCCACCCCCTGCGGATCCCCCCCGGGATGAGACTTACCTGGGGCAGATGTTCCGGACGGCGGCAGCTCCAGCGGCGGCTTCAGCGGCGGCGGAGGCTGGTCTTCCATTTGCAGTCTCCCCCCCCCCATTCGTGATAGGCTATGTAAAGACTTACGTAGCCTATCATGTCTGGGTTAAAAAAAAAAAAACACCACGTGTGCAAATGGCTATTTGCGTTGCCCTTATTTTCGCTGTAGTCTACGTAAAGATTTACGTAGACTACAGTGACCAAATAAGGAACGCGAATGGCGGCTCCCTATGGGGGCCGCCATTTGCGTACGCGCTTCTTTTTTTTTTAAAGTCACCCGTGATAGGCTATGTGATGATTTACATAGCCTATCACGGCTGACTTTGCAGATCTAGCCATGATAGGCTATGTTACCGTCACGTAGCCTATCACGGGGGTGTTTTTTTTTTTAACTTTTTAGTTCGCGGCCGGGCGAGGCGAGGCGCCTCCTCCCCGGCCTGAATTTTGGCCGGGCGAGGCGGGAAGCCTCCCCCCCCCGGCCTGAACTTCGCGGGGGGAGCAGCGAAGTGCCTCCCCCGTACCACGAAAAGCTTCGAGGACATGTAAGTGGGTTTCGTGCACCCCTATTTGGAGGGAGGGAGTTGAGAATCAGGCTGCCCTCCCTCCAAGCAGGTGATTGGTGCAACGATGACTAGGTGTGCAACAGTGCAATCCTAAAAATGCCTATTCACAACCAAGTCCCATTGAGTTCAATGGAGCTTACTCCCAGTTAAGTGTACAGCATTGTAGGAGATACAGCAGAATCCCTAATTGCTTGGGTTATACCAGTGAAGGCTGGTGGCTCCGATTTTGCTGGGGCTGTGCATCCATTCTGGGTTTTAGTCAGAATCAGCCAGAACTCTAAAGGAGTTAACCAAGGCACTGAACCTATTTTGGGGGTAAGGTTCAGCACCTTTAGCTGTCAGACACCTTCTTTAGAGTTCCGGCTGGTTCTGGCTAAAACCCAGAATGGTTTCACAGCTGAAATTGGATTCACTGGCCTCCACTGGTTTATATACAATTGTGTATATACAATATTTGCACGATCATACAACTTTTTGTTAAAGAGATTTGACTGTATTTTTGTTAAGTAACAAACCAGCTGTTTTAGGTAGATTTTAGTGCTCCAGAAATCAGGAGCTCATGTTTCACATCAGCCTTCCCCAACTTGGTGCCTTCCAGATGTTTTAGACTACAACACCCAGCATTCCTGACCATTGCCCCTTCTGGCTGGGGCTGATGAGAGTTGAAGCCCCAAGTATTTGGAGGGAACCATCTTGGGCAAGGCTCCTCTACTTGACCAGTATAGATGTTGGTTGGTGTTCAATAAGAACTACTCTTTTCTTTCTTAACACAAACTACTGGAAAGATCCATAAGACAATTGCCCACACTGGGCTCATCTTCGTATTTTCTTTTTCTGGTTGAAATAACTGCAGATCGTCTCGCATCATCATTTCCTGTCAGTATGCCTTCCTGCCTAAATGACTATTAGTAGGGCTATGCACTGCCTTGGTATGAAGCCCAAATAACCAGGTGAAGTGGGCTGATTTGGAGGTGCCTCGTCATGATATGAAGCAATTCAGACCAGCACTGAGGCACACCTCAGGGATGTCAGAGAATTCCGCCACGGATCTCAGTGAGGCCGAATGCCAGTGCATTCGGCCCCCCGAACTCCATGGCGGAATGGCCTGCCCCCCGCCCCCCTGCGGATCCCCCCCAGGATGGGACTTACCTGGGGCGGATCTTCCAGCTAGCGGTGGCTCCAGTGGTGGCTGCGGCGGTGGCAGCTGCGGTGGCTGCTCTTCCAACTGGCTGCCGCCGCCGCCATTTGCAGTGTTGTTAAAAAAAGAAAAAAGATGTGATAGGCTACATAAAGATTTATGTAGCCTATCATGGCTGGGTGGGTTTAAACAAAAAACAAAAAACCCGCATACGCAAATGGCGGCGGCTACGGCCGCCGCCATTTGCGTTCCTGATTTTTGGCCGTCTTAGTCTACATAAATATTTATGTAGACTATGATGGCAAAAATAAAGGGGAACGCAAATAGCGTAGCAGGCGCGATTTGCGTCCCTTTTTGATTCGCCGTTTTAGCCTACGTAAAGATTTACGTAGGCTAAAACGGGGAATCAAAAAGGGACGCAAATCGCGCCCACTACGCTATTTGCGTTCCCCTTTATTTTTGCCGTCATAGTCTACATAAATATTTACATAGATTCAGATGGCGAAAAATAAGGAACGCAAATGGTGGCGGCCATAGCCGCCACCATTTGTGTACGCGGATTTTTGTTTTTTTTCCCCAGATCCCTCCGTGGCCAGAAAACTGGCTGCGGACGGCTCTGGGCTGGCTGGTCCTGGCCGGTTGCTCCACAGAGCTGCCGCAGAGCACAGCCGGCCATCGAGGATTCCGGAGGGGAGGAACGGATCGCCTCCCCCCCGTCCAGGATTCCGGGGGGAGGGATGGAATACCTCCCCCCCCCCACCATCAACATAATCTGTGAAAGGTAAGTCACTTTCATACATCCCTACCCCAAAACGAAGTGGCTCCTCCATGAAGTGCCTCATCCGCCTCGTATATTTGGAGCTCTTCTTATGCCTTCTGAGCAGCCCAGACAGGCTGTCTCCAGAATGTACCAACTTCTGAAAGATCACGTGGAGGGGCAGGAGGAGGAGGGAGGGGGAAGGTGAGAGGATGCAGAGGCACTAAATGTATCAATTTGAGAGAGATTTGGTCACTGGGATAGCAGAGGAAGGGAAGAAGAAGGGGAGGAGGGGGAAGAGGAGTGAGTGAGCGAGTCAGCCTCCATTTTATCATTGTGAGAGAGGTGGTGTTACTGGAGAGGACAGGGCTGTCTGAATGTTATTTGGCTGGAGCAGTGGTCTCCAAAGTGGGGTGCATGCACCCCAGGGGCACCCAAGATAATCCATTGGGGTGTGTTAGCCGCCTGATAATTGAGCAGCCTCCTGCTGCCCTGACAAGCTGCCATTGTGTGCAATGATGGTGCTGGTGACAGCGGTGGTAGCAGCATGATGGGACGGGAAGCTCCATGGCATTTCTCTCTTTGCTCCAGCCCTAGCCACTGGGAGCAACTGCCTCAGTCTCTGCCAGGCATGGCAGAGGAAGCCTTAACTCTTCTCATGCTCCTCTGGCAGAACGAAGCCTAGAATAAAGCGTGTGCTATGGAGGACTGGGTAAAATGAGGATCTATAAAATCAAAGAGAGATCCTCCTGATTTCATATGATTTTTGAAGGCGAGACCCACAAAACCACCATCCAATCACAGAACATATTTGCCTCCATGGACTGAACCAGAAAAATAATGGATCCACCACTTGTGGGCTCAGCCATGGTGCAAAAACATGGACCTCTGGCAGGGATCATCTTGATTTCATATGATTTTTGCAGAGCAAATCACCCAAACCATGAATATATCACAGAGCACATCTGCCTCCATGAACTGAATCACAAAAGTCATGGATTTGCAACTCGAGGGCACAGCCATGGTGCAAAAACAGGAAGAAAAAGCTTCCCCAGTTCCCTGGAACAAGATGGCTTCCAGTGTTACAAAAATTGTGTTCTTTTCCCTGGTAGACTTTCCAATTTGTTTACCAAGAACGAGAGGAGGCAGAGATCTGGTCCAACACAATTTTATTCTGCAGAATAAGGCAACCCTTGGGGCTAACGCTCCAAAAAAGGTTACAATCAAGTGATGTGATTCAAAAGTTTATATAGGCAAGACCTTTGGGGCTGTCTTACGCTTGCGTAGTACGCTTGTACTAATCTCTTTGTCTAGCTGAGAGGGAAACAGAAGACAGGCAGCACCTTTGACATGTCTAGGCATGCGCAGAGAGGTAGCCTTGTACCCTAGTAAACACATTCTTGGCATTCCTGAGTCTCTGATAAGGCGCTGTGTCTTTGTTTAGCATGGCAGTCTCACACTGAGGTAAAACAGACATAGCCTAGCTTATAAAATCATGGGATAACAGACATACTACAACTGAAATTTCTATAACACCAGCACGCATCCAGAGGACCTAGGCGCTGGTGGCGGCAGCAGTGGTGGCCTGCCTAACGTTGGCAGGAGTCAGCCTCCAACCGGGTGCCCTCCTGTCTTTCCAAGGAACAGAGAGAGTGCAGTTGGAGGGTGACTCCTGCCTCCACTGCCTGCCTCAAGCCTTCACGGGCTCCTCGCAAGCAAGGAAACTGTGAAGGCTTGAGCATAGGCAGGAGTTGGCCTCCAACCGGTGCCCCCCCCCTCCTTCCAAGGAAAGAAGAGAGCACAGTTGGAGGGTGACTTCTGCCCTCGGGCCTGTCAGTGGTTGGCGGGCTGGGATGGGCAGTGTTTTCCCCAGCAGCATTTTTCCTGGCACCAGCAGCAGCAGCACCTCCCCTCCCCCCAGAACAAGTGCCCAGGTAATTTGCTGGGGTCTGGGTGGCGTGCGTGTGTGGGGGTGAAGCGGGATTCGGATGTTCGAATCCCACTTCTACTTCATAGGCCAAGGTGGGTTGGGTCCCCCTGAATCAGCCTGAGTCGAATTAGGCCCGCCTTGGAAGCCCCAAAGTGGCTTCTGAGTCAGATTGGGGGATCCTGCACAGCCCTAACTATTGTTTCCTCACTCTCCTTTGGGAAATCTGGCAAATTTAGTGTAAAATAATTTGTCCTGGCATGTCAGAGGCAACACTCTATCTTATTTATTTTTTGTAGATGACAGGTGCCTTGGCTCAGGTTCATTACTATGGAACCCTCACAATTCACATTTTTGGTTTTGTTTTCAGATCAGGGATATATTAGAGATGTTCACAAATGGCCTCTTGAAATTCTCCACCTTACTTGTAGGCAGAGAAATTTGGGAGAAAGTCTCACCAAATTTCTCCAGGGGGAAGAGAAGTTCTCAACAGTTTCTCCCAGGTAGGGCTCCCCATTGGTAGCTTGTAGCACAGCTTCTTTCATTGTTGGTAAGGATTTGGGTTTTTTTGTGCTGCGGCAGCATCACCTGTCTTGGCAGGCCGGCCCCCAGTCTGCATCCACTGTAATGCAGGTAGGGGCAGTGTTGTGTCCCTCACCAAGGATGAGGTGGAGTTTCTGCTCTGCCAAAATCTGTCCTCCAATTTCCTCCAAGTTTTCTCCCCCTATGAAAGAGGCTTCCATTGTTCTGCCTCGTTCAGAATGTTTTATAATTTACGTCTGTGGTGTTTTTGAGTGTACCTAATCATGGCTAGCCTCCAGGCTGCCTGCATGTCCTGATCTGGAAAAGCCCTATGTGGGGAATTACCTCATGGTGCCTTAAACTGGGCTTTAATTGAAGTGTAGGAAGCTGAGGAGGCTACAGATTGCCAGAGAGATGATTGTACAATGAAAAACAGGACACTTGTGCTCACTCCTCGGCCACCTCCTTAGCAAGGTATGCCCAAGAAACCCAAACCCAGCCCATGAGAATTTCTCTGAAATTTCTTCACTGTTGAATTTCTTTTCAAAGCAATTTCTTTTCTATCAAATTGAATGAGAATGATTAAAAAAAAATGTGGGAGAAATTTTTAGCACAGCTCTAGGATATATATTCTATTGTGCATAGCAGGCCAAACAACAGGGTATTGGTGGTACATCGAGGAAAATACAGGGGTAAATGCATCCTCCTGTTCTACATTACTAGCGTGCTTGATTTATTTGTAAATACCACATGCTTGAAACAGACAATACCACTTTTGGGGAACTAAATTTAATATGATGGAGATATTGTTGCATACGGTATGCCTATTTATCCCAACGTCATCACCGTTTTTGCACATTTTGTAGTGCTTGAAAACTCTGCCAGACATAACAGAACAGAGATGCGGAAATGTGTGAAAATCAATGGAAATGATGCCTTCAGCTTCCTGAAATGCTGTTGCCTGTTGCAGACTATGGTCAGAGCGATCAGCAGTCCTATCACCTGCCATCGGCCTTCAAGACAACCCTCTCCCTGGCTGCAAATATACTGTTGCATGTGCCACACTTCCTTAAGCAGCGAGAAGTTCCAGCAGTGCAATGCTTAACTGCAATGGTTTCCCACAGAAGGAGCAAGCAGTCACTGAAATGTATGGCATTTTGTAATATTTGAGTTTATTTACAAATATACGGTTGCGTAGGTAGAGGCAGACCACGTAAAGACTCCAACAAGCAGCAAATTCCACTGCCTCACATCAGATCTCTAGACCAGGGGTAGGCAACCTGGTGCCCCCCAGGTGTTTTGAAGTACAACTCCCCCAACTCCTGACCACTGGCCATGCTGAGTGGGACTTACGGAAGCTGCAGTCCAAAACATCTGGAGGGCACAGGTTGCCTACCCCGCCCTAGTGTAACAGCCCTCAAAAAATCACTTTCCATATCTGAAACTCTCTGGCTGTTTCTCAAGCCAGTATCCATTGGGGTGCAACTGCTAATGGAAATTACATTGCACTAGCTTAAACTAGTCTAGTGCAACATGAATTATGTTAGCCAGTGCGCTGATTTCCCTGGGAAATCAATTGAGGTGTTTTTCTTTCTTTTTCGGGACAAAAATGGGGGAAACTTTTTTTAAAAAACCCTCCCAAAGTGCTGTGGTTCTGATTCAAATCAGAGCCATGTGTGTTTACTCTGGAACAAATCGATCCATCATGCAGAGCTCAGATATGCCATGCACATTTGCAAGAATGTTTAGTTTGGCCCTAAGATGCACCTTGATATTGTGCATGTGCAAAACCCTGTGTACATGGACTGAGATTTCGTATTAAAGGAGCACTCTCATCTGAGCTCACATGGCTGAATTTGTTACTTTCAGAGAAAATAAAGAATTCACTTGGGGAAAGTTCTTCCATAGTTGCATGGAAATTGAATATCACCCTCCTGATGTTGAACTGGAGCAGTGCTAAATTTGAGAGGGGAAGCCACATTAGCCAGTGCAGAAAAATGACAGAGTCCTGTAGCACCGAAAAAAGTTACAGTGGCATAAGTAGGGATGGTGTGGGCACCCAGCTGGGGCTTGAAGCCCAGAGAGACATTGCCAGCAAATCCCACTGAATGCCAGTCCGCAGCTCCCGGCGCCTGCCTGGCTCGGCGCGCACTGATCTGGGCAAGCGCATGGTCGTCTGCTCCCTCGTTGAGCGCCATGTGCCACTCAAATGGCTGCTCGTTCTTTTCCATAAGTATCCCATGTATATGAATGAGGGACTTAAAAGGGCAATGTCTGCAATATTGCAGGCATAAATGTTGCACACTGCTGCAGAGCACCTCGCGAACCCCCCAGCAGCTTGCCCTGCACTGCTTGCCTGGGTTGGGCAAGTGCTGGGGGTTCGGCGAGCACTGCACATGGCAGGCACAAGGTGGCCCATCCAGCTCTAGGCATACGATATCATGGCCCAGAGTCCATGTCATTGTTGTTGTTGTTGTTGTTGTTCAGTCGTTCAGTCGTGTCCGACTCTTCGTGACCCCATGGACCATAGCACGCCAGGCCTTCCTGTCCTGCGCTCTCTCCCGGAGCGTGCTCAAGTTCATATTCATTGCATCTGTGATGCTATCTAGCCATCTCATCCTCTGCCGTCCCCTTCTCCTTTTGCCTTCAGTCTTTCCCAGCATCAGGGTCTTTTCCAGGGAGTTTTCTCTTCGCATTAGGTGGCCAAAATATTGGAACTTCAGCTTCATTATCTGTCCTTCCAATGAGCACTCAGGGTTGATTTCCTTTAGGATGGACTGATTTGACCTCCTTGCAGTCCAGGGGACTCGTAAGAGTCTTCTCCAGCACCACAGTTCGAAAGCATCAATTCTTCGGCGCTCAGCCTTCCTTATAGTCCAGCTCTCACAGCCATACATTACTACTGGGAAAACCATAGCTTTGATTAGACGGACCTTTGTCGGCAAGGTGATGTCTCTGCTTCTTACTATGCTGTCTAGGTTGGCCATAGCTTTCCTCCCAAGGAGCAAGCGTCTTTTAATTTCATGGCTACAGTCACCATCTGCGGTGATCTTGGAGCCCAAGAAAGTAAAATCTGTCACTGCTTCCATTTCTTCCCCTTCTATATGCCAGGAAGTGATGGGGCCAGATGCCATGATCTTCGTTTTTTTAATGTTGAGTTTCAAACCAGCTTTTGCACTCTCCTCTTTCATCCTCAACAAGAGGCTCTTGAGATCCTCTTCGCTTTCTGCCATTAGGGTGGTATCGTCTGCATATCGGAGGTTGTTGATAATTCTCCCAGCAATCTTAATTCCGACCTCTGATTCATCCAACCCGGCATTTCTCATGATGTACTCTGCATATAAGTTAAATAAGCAGGGTGACAATATGCAGCCTTGTCGTACTCCTTTCCCAATTTTGAACCAATCGGTTGTTCCATGTCTGGTTCTTACTGTTGCTTCTTGACCCTCGTACAGGTTTCTCAGGAGATAGGTAAGGTGGTCTGGTACTCCCATCTCTTTAAGAATTTGCCACAGTTTGTTGTGATCCACACAATCAAAGGCTTTAGCGTAGTCAATGAAGCAGAAATAGACATTTTTCTGGAATTCTCTTGCTTGGGTCCATGAAATTGTCTTCTAAATGGAAAGGCATCAATATGCTCTGTACAGAGAGAAAATTGTGTGTGTGTGCATGTGTGTTTCTTTTGCAAAATGAAGCTATTAGTTCCATCAATGCATTTGGTAGCAGTAGGCGTGCATAGTATTCTTGGGAGCACAAATTAATATGGAATCCAGTCAAATGGATCAAAGATTTATTTGGGGCTAGCACAATTGGGGAGGAAAAATCTGAGTTTTAAAAAACAATTTAGAAAGGCCAATAATTCCATACACATACGTCTTAGTCACAGGGCAGGTATTCCAGTCAGAGACATCAGAGAATGGTATTTTAATAGTTATGATTTGTTTCTTTTTTCAAGATGTGAAAAATAATTGCCTTTTTATATCCTGCTTTCTAACTGCAGTATGGTCATTTAATGAAATTTTCCATTTGCAAAACTCATGTTACATAAATTGCAATAAAGCATCCCTGGGGGAATACAAGGAAGAAAACACAATTTAGGTGCTATTTCCCTAAATTGGGACTAATGAAAAAGAAACAAGACATTTCAGCAGCCAATTACCCATCTGTAGCATTTATACTGTGGTCTGTTTGATAATTAACTCATAACAAGAAGTCGAGGTAACTGCGTTTTATATGCTTTTATATTTTTATTTGTGTCTCTTTGTCATACAAGTTAGCAGAAGACAAACACAAAATCCATTCATGGAACTGGAATATGTGGGATTCTATCACAGCAGGTCCAGGTTAAAAAAGGCCAAGGTGTCCAGCCATGACGACTTTGGTTACGTTGGTCTTGGTCAAGAAACCATACGTCATCTAGTCTAACATACTTCAGCACAAATAACATAAGAATTATACACCAGAAAGCTCTGTAGCACTAAATGGTTAGGAAGAATAATTTAGAGGAATTCACATCAATGAAATTAGGCTCATGTAGTCCTGCTGTCATATAGTCTTGACTTGGAATTGTGATGATGCCAGAGGCCTTGCTCTCTGTGCCATTTTGGGAGATTCAGTTGATGAGCATGAGAGACAGGGCCTTTACTGTGGTGGTGCCAAGACTCTGGAATGCTCTCCCAAATAAAATTTGTCAGGCTCCCTCTTCACAGCTCTTTCAGCAGAAACTAAAGTCACTTTCATTATCTTGGCAGGCTTTTAATATGTAACCTTTAGTTCTACTGCTGCCAGTTTTCATGTGCAACATTGGTTACCCTTACTGCTATTAAGGGGTCCTTTTTCGTTTTCTCTTTTTAGTTAAGACTGTGTTAATATTTCCAGCCCCTTTTTTACCATTCATGTGGGGAAGCTCCTCCCCCATCAATCCCCTTCAAAAGAAGGAACCCGTGTGAGAACTTCACAGAAATTTTCAGTACATACTTATGTAGCCTATCACGGCAAAAGACAGGGATGCAAATGGCATAGCGGCCACCATTTGTGTCCCTGCCTTTTGCCATAATAGGCTATGTAGATACTTACATAGCCTGTCATGGCTTGGCAGGGACGCAAATGGCGGCCGCTATGATGGCCTTCATTTGCACCGCAGCAGCCCGGCAGTGGCCGGAAGATGACCCGGGGCCGCCGCCGGAACCGCCGCTGCTGCCAGGTAGGTCTGTTCCGGGGGGGATTTCGGGGGGGTGGGGGGTAGTCCATTCGCCATGGACTCTGGGGGGCTGGATTCTAAAGAATCCGGCCTCACTGGAGTCCGTGGCAGAATTCTTCAACATCCCTACATCTTTTCTGTTTATTGCCTGTGGAGGTGAGGTGAGGTGAGGTCAGGACAGGACAGGTCCAGTGAGGTCAGGTGACTGGAAGTTACACGGGGAATCCCCGCGAAGGGCTTTACCCTTTTTACGAAAATAAATAGGCATTTTTCCTATGACCCGAGGCTTATGGAGACCGACGGCAGGCGTGCAGAAAGGATTTTTCAGTGGTACTTATGGAATTATTTATGTAAGTTCGGGGAGCTGGGAAAAAAAACAAGGGAATCCGGGGCATGTGGACGGCGGAATGAGGCGGCCCTCGGCTCTGTGGAATCCTCGTGGAGCGGAACTGCTCCATGCAGATTCTGGGGGAGAGGAACGGATCGCCTCCCCCAACCGTGGATTCCCCACCAGAATGGACAATACATACATCCCTAGTTTTTTTTCGTAAATGTAATGTTGTGTAAATGGCAGCCACAAAGGGCTCATTTACAACACATTACAGGCCACCTCGAAACCTTACAACAAGCCATGGATATGCTGATAACATTTTGTTTTCAGGTCTGCAGTTAACTAAGTATCTAGTTAATTAAACTAACTTTGCAATATTCACATGTCTTGAGAGGAGTAACAATGCCATCCATGAAAGTTGTTGCAAGATGCATGGGAGAGTTGATAAACAAAATGTAGGGGGATAATTTCAAAAGGGAAAAGGAAACAAATGAGCTGGACTGAGAAAACAATATTGATCTTTATTATGAACTATGTTAGTAAATTCCACAGGACACGTTTACTGTGAAAAACTGGCACAGCACAGCATCTTTTAATGATGCTGTGGTATGGGATATGCCCATTAAGACTGAGTTCTGAAATCCATTAAACATGAACCCAGATTTATACCTAAGTGAACAAAGCTAAACATGTTTAAGCCAAAATATGAGCAAGCTGTAGATAAGATACAATGAGACAATAAAGTTGCATATTAATTCCAAAGTAGAATCTTGTATTGAACTAAGACTGAATGATAATAAAGGGGAAAAGTTGAGCTTTGTGATGCCTACCCTATAATATCACTTTATTAGTATGCAAGTAGCATGTGCTTAGCTAAACAGTGTGAATTGAAGGTGGATATATTTAGCTTCAACTTCTGATTGTTATTTATTGCAGCTGCAAGATCTGTCAGAGGCTTTTAGAGCATGAAATAGCATACACATCTGACAATATATAATTGATAAAGAAACACTTCTGAAAATATCCCAGAGCAGTGCATTTTTAGAGCAGATTGTATAGGTTATGCTGGCATTTTTGGTACTCACATTCACTTCTCCCCTTGTCTTCTATATGGGTTCTGTTTGACTACATGGGCCCAATATTATGTATAGTTTGTATTCACTGTTTGGAGAATACTGAATTAGCAGATCCTGGTGGGGATTCTTAGATCTGCAAGAAAATGACTTTCTACCATCTAGGATGGGACTTTGTTTATGTGAGGAGGTTACTATCCAATTTAGCTTCTGTTGACTATTTTGCTTGTGCACCATATAAAATTAATATCAAGCTTTTTTAATTTAAGGACTACATTTTTCTTTATTTCTACTACCTGTCAGCACAAGAGACACATGTATTCTGCTTAGTACTGGAAGCAAATCTGAATAACTCTGGTATTCATATTTTCAAAGGAGAAAGAACTATGCTATGGTCTGTCTTTGTCCCAGTTAAGGATATGGGCAAAATTTGATTGGTTTGCATTTTAATGCAAACTTACCTAATTTTGAACTTTTGACCCAAAATGCAAACTGACACTCAATTATACTTGGAAATCTGTGCTTCTCTGAATTTTGTAATGGAGTTTTCTAATCAAAACATGTCTACAAAAATGCATACATTGATTGCGATCCTATATACACATATAGGAGTAAGCTCCATTTAATACCATGGGGCTTACCTCTGAGTAAACACAGGTAGGATTGTATGGAAGCTAGTTGTGCTTAGCCAGACCATTAGTCCATCTAGCCCAGCATTGTCTATACCTGCCATGGGGAACCACCTCCCCAAGGATCTGGCCCATGGACGTTCCCCATTTGACCTGCTAGCTTCTTCCTCAAACTCTGCCCCTTCTTCCAGGCCCTGTCTTCTCTACCAAGACAAAAGCTCCTATCAGCTGCTGATCAGAGATAAGACATTTCCCCTGCTCAGCATTGAGAGAGGCTTCTCAGCAGTAAGAAGGGGAAAAGGTGTTATCTTCGATTAGCAGCTGATCAGAGATAACACCTTTTCCCTGCTAAGTGATGAGAGAGCCTTCCTTTGTTAGTGCTGAGCAGGGAAAATGCCTCTTTCAGCTCATCTGCATTGATCATCTGAGGAAGGCATCGAGGTAGGGTATGTGTGTATCTGTGTGTGTGTCTGTGAATGTATGTATGAAGTCTCTCTCTCTCTGTGTGTGTGTGTGTGAGTGTGAGGGAGGGAGGGAGGGAGGGAGGGAATGTCCACTTTGAGATATGTTCCCAGGAGGTTTCCTGGGTTGCAATTCAGCCCTCTGACTGAAAAAAGGTTCCCCACCCTTGGTCTATAATGACTAACAGTGCCTCTCCAATCTAACTTGCCTGCAATTCCCTACCCCCAACCAGGGAATGGAGAACTCATGTCATGCCTGCACCATAGGGCTTCCATTTGGAAACTCACTGCATTTGCTACTCTGTGATGTGTTCCTAAGAATGGAACCCCTGTCCTCACTTTGTAAAACTCTAATGAAAAAGAAGAGTTGAGTCATGTTTGAGTGAAGACAGTAGTTTGCTGAACATGGTGCACTAAGACTAGTGAGTCACTGTGAATTATACCCTCTTCATTCTTCCCTAATGTCAGTCTCAATAATTCTCTTTAATTTTCAAAGTGTTTGTACCTGAGAACTGTACTTTTGTGCGATCCCAACAAAACAGGTTTGTGGGTTTGTCCTTTAGTTCTCCCTTGTAAATCCATGAAAATGAGCATAAGAAATAATATTTCTTTAAGCAACTGCCTTTACTACCTAAATCATCTCCTTTCCCAGAGTTTATAAAATAGTTCAGGAACTGTCTTCAGAATAACCTTGTTTTGATTTTTTTTTTACCTATTTGTGGTCATAAAAGTAACTAAGGGTGCAATCCTATTGAGACAGATGGTCACCTCTGACTTCCTCTGAAGTCAGAGGCAACCGCCTATCCAATGCAGGGTGGCTGAAGCATGGAGAGGAGTAATTATTTATTTATTTTATTAGATTTATTAGCCACCCATCTGGCCAGCTACCTGGCTACTCTCTACCCATGTTCTGTCTGCCCTGCAGTTTTCCTTAGAAGCCTGACTTGGGGGAGGGAGTGGGAACAGGGCTGGAGACTGCATAGGAAGCTGACTAAACAGCTTCTGCAGTCTCCTCCCTGCCCTGCCCCTGGAGCACCCCATTGTCCTGTCCGTGCTCCATGTTATCCACACAGAGGGGCAGCCGCTGCAGTTCTCCCCGCCCCAGTTATGAGGGGGGAAGCGGAGGGGGCAGGAAGGGAGCACAGCTTCCTGGCTATGAGCTCAGAGCGCGGGCTACAAGCTCAGAGCTGGGAAACCGAACAATCCTATTTCCCCCAGATTCTGTCTAGAGAACATAGGCTTGCTCTCTAAACTTTAAAGAATTGTAGCAGATGTTTCCTATGTTGGAAATTATTTGTGTCTTTGTATCCAAGTCTCAATGTATAATGTTATACTCCTGTTCTTGTGGTAACATTAGTGCATTCTAATTACGGGACATTGGTGAGCACAAAACTATGGAACCCAATATGTAAAGAGAATGATAGAATCATAGAGTTGGAAGGGGCCATTTATGTCATCGAGTCCAACCCCCTGCTCAGTTCAGGAATCCAGTTTAAACACCCCGGACAGATGGCTATATAATCTCTGCTTTAATACCTCCAGCAACAGTGAGCCCATCTCCTCCTTAGGCAGGTGGTTCCACTGTTTGCCTGCTCTGACAGTTAAGATGTTTTTTTTCCTGATGATCAGTTGAAATCCATCTTGTATAGTGGGCCATCTTAAGTCTTTCCACATTTGTAATTGCTGTGTTACTAAATCAATCCCTTTTACACCTTAAGTCCTGTTGGGTGACCTCTTCCACCCAACATTAATGTGCTGCTCTTCCAAATTAAACAGAAGATTATTCTACTGGTAGGTGACCTTATCAAACTTAAAACAAAAGAGCACACTCCTTCACTCTCTTCAATGTTCTCTTCATTATGCTTCATTATCCATGATGCTTTTATGGAACAATAATGAAACATCCATTTTTATTTTTTGTTGAAGTGTTCCTTTAATATTTGTCATTAGATAAGAAAGAAACAAAGGATGCCTTTTAGAGTTTTATCATGACTGACATAAGGAGGGAAATGCTTGTCATTCAAATAAGATATTATTATTTCAAGCTGTTATTTAAAATATTAGGAAGTATTGTGGGATGTGTCTCTGTTTATCTCTCTCTGGCTGATACACGATGCTGTTCCATTTTGCCTGTGATGCTCGCTGACAGTCCCTGACCATGCGTGTGTGTGCGTGTGCACACATGAATGTGGAAGAGAGGGACAAGGGATAGGAAAATACAAGGCCATGTTGATGTTCTTTTGGAAAGACAATTCCCAAAATTGTGAGGTTATTTGGAGAAAGTAACAAAAAGAGACAAACCAATTCAGTCTCCTTTGTTGGAAAGTGATTTTAGAAGTATCATTTTAATGTACTCTTGATATATCTGAGGACACTAAAACTGCAATCCTATTACCCACTTACTCAGGAGTAAGCCCTATGTGACTTACTTCTGAGTAGACATGCCTAGTTTTACATATGTAGCATTCATTTTACCTCTGGATCCTACACTTTTCACTGAACAGTTTGGAGGGAGTAAATGCATTTGAAATTTCTGACAACTCAATATTTAGGTCACCAACTTGTTTTGCTGTGGACTACTTTGAGGAAGTGGGTGGTGGGCCAGATCCCATCTTCCAAAATGGTCTCCTGGAAAATCCCACTGCCACAGGCATTTTGGATAAATAAATGTAGTTTCTGAGTTGGCAACTCAGAGGCAGGGAGCCTCAAGGGGTATGGCTTTAGCTTGGGGGCTTCCAGATGGTTCATTTTCAAACATAGAAAAATTGGGCTGGACTTACCGAAAATAATGTCAACTAATCTATGCAAGTTTAATACTGGGTTTTATGTGTGTTTAATAGTGGTTGGAGGAATCTCTCTACGTGGGTTTAATGGTGGTTAAGGGAAATCAGATGGGGCCAGGAAAAAGGGGCATGGCAATGTATGGAAGCCTGGAGGGCTGGATTGGGAACCCAGGAGTGCCAGATTTGATCCCCAGGCCTGAAGCCCCCCACCCCTGGATTAGGGTATACTTATACAGGTAGACTTGATGGGCCCAGAGGTCCCCTGGAAGTCAAGCTACTTTAGATAAATGTAAACATAAAGACCAGGATTCTATTTAAACATCGGCAGCTGCCTTATAACAGGTCAGACTGGTAACATACAGAAGGGATGGACCCCAAATACCAGCATATTTTAGCTTAAAGTTCTCACTGCTGGTAACTATGCCTTAGGAGAAGTGTTCCAACCATTTAGAATGGAGAAAAAGCTGTTTTAGAGCTGGGAAACCACCAAACAGTGGTTGGAGAAAGGGGGTGGAGCCAGGTGGAGGGGCATGGACATCTGAGGGAACCTTGGAGGGCCTGATTGGGACCTCAGCAGGGCTAGATTTGGCCCCCGGGCCTGAAGTTCTGTACCCCTGATATAAATGATGCAAACACAGGTTAGGGTCAAGCCAGTGACTGGATGGGGAGTCTGCCTAGGAACCCAAGATGAGCTGATTGAGTGCCATAGACGAAAGATGGGAAAGGTAGGATATAAAACTTCAGCATTTCTTTTGAAGGCCAAACTCCTTAGAAAAGGCAGTTAAAATGGTGTTGGCACATGCACAGAAAGAACATTCCCCACCCCAACTTCCTCAGTGGTAAATTGCCTTCTCTGTTTCCTTGGTTTGTTCTGCATTGTATATTTTCATAACATAACAGCTGCCAGAGCAAGAACCTGCCTTGCACTGCAAATGTACAAGGTGAATGAACACCAGCTTTTACATTCTATTTTTTCCTTACGTACCTCCCACCCTGAAATGGGAAACATCAGAAGTGGCTTTCTCAGCAACGAAGGCAATCCGCTTCAGTGCTAATGTAAAGAAGCTTGTTATAATTACTGACTTCATTATCACTCAGACATAACAAATGTAGTCAAAGGAAATGGGAAACTTACAACATTTTAAGGTGTAAGTCTTGTTAGTACCTTTCTGTTCAATTATTTTACATGTTCAGGATGAAGGGCCTTGGGCTCAGTTTGGCATCATGAAAATAAAGTTGTCGCACTTGAACACTTCAAATTTACAATTGGAATCAGCTTCTCTCTAGTGCCTGGGGACAAGAGGATTATCTATAATTCCTTTGACCTCATCTAGCCAATGTTATCCATGGAAGAAAAGAATGCTACTAATGAATTAAGATAATTCAGCATTACATTCTGTTATATTACAGCTCTGGCTACTGGAATAGTAGATATAAGCATTCTTTCGGAAACAATAAACCAATGCATAAGCTAATCACTGTGGCTGGATCCGTCCTCACTGCGTCAGGAAGATACAAGCATGATCTCTGCGTTAAAATTTAGGGCTGTACGAGAATTTCATTTCAGTTTGCAAATCTCTGAAAATGCCCTGTTTGCAACCCCAAATGCAAATGGGAACACATGTTCTCTGAAAATATTTGCAAATTTCCAAACTTGTGTTTGCATTTGGAAAACAAGCACTTTTAAAAATGCACAATTTAAGAAATTCATGATTTTTTTAAAATGCACCCTTTAAAAATCCAGTCTTTTAAAAATTTGCACATGGTTTTGTTAATGGAGGAAAACTATGTATTTTTGAAAAATGCACACAGAAATGTGCATTTTTTCCAATTCGAAATGCATACTTTTCTGAAAGTATGAACTGAAAAACAGAATGCAAATGAAAATGGGATCTGACCTGAGCCTTGAAGTGAAGTTCAGAGAAATTCAGTGAGCTTGAATATCCCTGGTTCTCCCATCTATAGTTAAAATCTGGCAATTCTTTCCAAAGTGCTCAGAGAGAATGAAAAGGGATAGCACAGTTGAGAGAATGAAAAAGATAGCAAAGTTAGCACAGTGGAATAATGTCTCTACCTATCCATCCATAGTCTTTTAAAGGGCTAGAAAGTTGGGGCAAGAAGGAGATATATTGGGACTAGGAATTATGTGAAAATGAGATGCAGCATGGTGGAAAGGCTGTCAGGCTCATCAGGTGTAGCCACAGAAGTGCCAGACTAGTGCCTGGAACCAGTGCCTGGAAACAGTGATGGGTTGGATAAACTGAAGGATCAATGACCTGAAGCTCAGCCCTGACAAGAAGATGGAGATGCTGTAGATAGATGGTTCTCAGGTTCAAAGTGCTGGCATTCAGCCTGTTCTGGAAAGCATTGCACTGCCCTCCCCCTGTAGAATCAGGTTTGCAGCTTGGGGTTTCTCCTGGGTCCAGCTTTGTCATTTGAGGCCCAAATAGCCATACTGGCATGGCACAGAGTTCACCCACTGCAGCCTCCCCTGGACAGGGATAGTCTGGGCACAGTTACCCATGTGCCAACCAGGTAGCTTCCCAACTGGATTGCTGTAATGACTAACATGTGGGGCTGCCTTGGAAGTGAAAGGCCAGCCCGTGGAGTTCTTTAAACAGTGGCAAGGTATGATTCCAATGTACTACACCCATCAAAGTCTTGGCAGCTGTATTCTGTACCAACGGAAGCTTCCAGACTGTCTTCAGAGCCCAATTCAAAGTACTAGTATTGATTTTTAAAGCCCTAAATAGCTTGGGACACGGGCACCTGAAGGGCTTCCTGTGCGAGTGCCATCCTGTTTTCCCTTTTAGATCAGCTAAGAACAGCTTGGCTTCACTGAGCGTGGGCTTTCCTGGCTGGGGAAGGCCTGGGCAGAGTGAAGCCACCCTGGCCACTGGCCAGATACCGGGTGGATGATTCACCCAGCTCGATGGCCAGAACACCTTTGCCTGCCTCACACTTTCTCCCGTTGAGGAGGATACAGGGCAGGCGAAGCGGAGCTGGCTCCGCTTCAGTGTGTGCATATGCACCAAAGTCTCCCTTTGCCTGCCCCCATTGGGGGGATGCAAGGTGGGTGAAGCTGGGTAGAGAGCAGGTGGGGACGGGACAGGCACCTTCACTGTTATCTCTAAGCTGCCATCAATTGGGAGGGTGAGTGGCACACTAAGTGCTGTGCCAGGTGGAGGAGTGAAGGGGACTGAGCCATTCACTCCTACACCTGGCACTTCAGCTGGGAAGCACTTAGTATACCAGTCACCCACCCAATTAATAGCAGATTGGAGATACCAATGAGGATGCCTGTCCCTGCCTGCTCTCCATGGCCCTGGGAGTCTTCAGGGGGTGGAGTGTGGCAAGAGGTTAGGGCCTGAGGAGAGAGAAGGCGGGGCCCACAGAGGCAGCCCAAACTTCTGCAGGCTGGAGGTTCTCCATTCTTGCCCTAGAAACTTTCATGCACTAATAATTTTCTGCAACTAGATTAAGGAACTAGATTCCTTTACAAAATATGCCTATAATGAACAGTCATCCCCAAGGAAGCTAACCCAGTGATGGTTTTATGTGTGCAACCTCTTGAAGTTTGTATTGATTTACTGTCCTTTTTGTGTATGTAATGGAAGTGGCTAAAAGCACAACCTTATAATATCTACTCAGATGTACCCTATTGAGTTCAATGGGACCTCTTTCTGGGTAGGTGTGTATAGGATTGCAGCCTAAAGGATATGAAAACATTTTCTACACTCTTTTAAGGGATGGGTGAGAAATTCAGTCTGTTGAGTTTTTAATATGAATTTAGCAAATCTGCAACTCTCGAGGCAATATGTGAGCCAAGACAGCATTGCAGCCTGAAACCCGCACTTTTCTGAGCTTGCCGATATAGTTCATCAGAAAAGGCACAGAAAAATTGTGCATATTAGTGAAAAGCATGCACAAAATGTGCATATTTGAGAAAAGTGCACACAAAACTGTGCAGTACATAAATGAAAAGTAGTTGGGGAAAAAAGTACACACAAGTAAATTGGCACCCAAAAGTACACATTTCTGCGCAGACTTTTTTTTAAAAAGCTGCAAACTTATGTGGAAACATGATGAAATGAGCTTAATCCTGAAAATCTGACAATCTCTGTAAAACCAAGATTGTCAGATCCATCAATCCCTACTTTTAATACATATATATGTGTGGACTAACGATTTCAGAAGTAATGTATACAGAAGCACAGAATGTTGTAACAAACAACACATGCACACACTTTCACAGTCTCATTTGGTTGATGAGCTTTTAGCTTTCACTTTTATTTTCAACACCCCTGTTAGATAGCCAAAGGAATACTCTAGTCATGTTCATTATTTGCATATAAATTTGCAACCCCTTGCATGTGCATTTGCAAGGCTATTGCCTATTTGGTTTATTCACTGCAAATTATGAACCAAAGGGTACTGTAAAATCCACACACTGCTCCTAATCCTCCTAATTATTTTTTTAAAAAATCTTTGACTTTGCCATTTTATTGGACACTGCTTTGGGAATTTTGTAAGGACAATGTGGTTTTATACATTTTATAGACCAACCAACAGTGGTTAACTCAGAAGTCCAAAGCTGAGGAAGGGGGTTTCAGCTTGTGTGCATGCATGGTGTGTGTGCGCGTGTGCGTTTAAATTAATAGAAATGGGGTTTTCCATGTTGCATTTTGCCACCATTGCATGCATATTAGCCTGACACTCAGTAGAGGCGAAGTAATGGCTCCAAGTCTGCTCACTGCCTTCAATGAGATTGAATCAGTATGTGTTCAGAAACTGTAGCCTTTGTCTCTAAAGCCTTGAAGAAGGAATGGCCCATAAGTACATGTGTTCCAAAATCCAGGCTTACAGGCCTGTTTGACTTAGAGCCTCACTATATTTTGCCCTCACCACTTGACAGTTCTGCCTGTGGAGGATGCTGAGGGCTTCCTCATCAAAAGGCAGAGAAAACTGGAGGGAATAGCACACACAGAAGCAGAGGAGGAGCTGGGATGTTTTGGGACTGTGATAATTCATTATATTCAGCACTGCTTTTCTCCATGTATTGTTTATCTCCCTTTCTTCCCTCTCCTTGGTGGCTAACTTTTCCTGAGGAGTTGAGAGGCAGAGGGACAGGAAAAACTATCCTCTAAGGCAAGATAAACAACAGATGGAGAAAGGCAGCCTGCAACTTCTCCTTTGTTATGTGGGGTGCCATTTCCCTGTCCTCCAGCTTTCTCTGGCTGTTCATGGGGGTTGGGAGAAGCCTTCAGAATTAGCCACAGGCAGAGCTCTAGCATGGTGAGGCTGCTCCTACTTGGTGAGCATAAAGTGTATCCAGACTCTTTAGTAATCTAGTAGGGAACTCCAATGAGGACTAAAGAAGGGATACGAGCCACAGGATTTATGCGTAAAGTCAGATTTGCTCAAAATCAGCAGCTCTAACACCAGCTTGTGGTGTTACTAATGCGACTTTCATATTATCTGAGAAACAGAAGTACAAAGTTCCCTTGGACACAGGGCCAGCATCAAGGGCAGGCATGGTTGGGCACCTGCTGAGGGCCCACACCCCAGCAGGGGCCCGCTGACAAGAGCCCTTTGAACTTGCTGCTGTTTACCAGTGAATCCTCCTTGTTCACTTGCCTCTTCCTCTGGCCCAAATGAGAAGGAGCAGCAGCAGATGCCACAGTCCACTTGCTCCCTGGCTCTCTGCCTGTCAAGAAAACAAGTGGTAGCAATGATGAGAAAGGAGGAGGGGCAAGAGCAGCTGGTGATGACAATGAGATAGGCTTATTGAGGGAGGGGCCTCATGGAGGCTGTCTTGTCTAAGGGCCCTCAAAACCCTCGAGGCAGCAGTGCATCAGGACTTCAGGTAACATTGTGCAAGAATAGTCTGACTTCAGAAAACGTCATAGTTTGGAGGTGATGGGTCTGAAGGTCATGATAGATCATGGTGTTAGAGATCCAGATCTACTACAGAACACAGTAAACTCTGAGAAAGAAAAGCTGTTACTGATATGACTTTGAGATGATTTTTCCAGATCACTATTTTTCATTGTATTCTTTTATGCTTTATTGCAGGCAGGGGAACCTCCAGCCTGCAGGCCAGATATGGCCCATGGGGTTCACTATCCAACCTGCCAGGTTCTTCCCCTGGCCCCACCTCCTCTCCTCAAGTAAAAGGTCATATCTCAGCATAGCAGCTGGTTAGAGATAAGATGTTTCCCTGCCCAGCACTGAGAGAGAGAGATCTTAAAAGCTGCCCTGGTGAACATTTGCAAGGGAGAAGTAGGAGGTGCTTACCCCTTCCTTAACCAGGTGTATAAGCCTTTCCAGTGTACACCAGTTTCCTCTGCAAACACCTCCTCCTTTCATTTTCCCACCCATTGGACTTATTTTTGGTTTCCCTCTGAGGGCTGAGGGAAAAAATGGATTAAAAAAAACAGACCAGGGGAGGCAACATTTGCAGAATCAAAATAGTGGGCGAGGGAACTGTTAAGCAGCCCCCATCATAATCCTACACATTTTGAAAGAATAATTTTTGTACAGCAACTTGAACAAAGTGGAAAACATTGTTCAGAATACATTATTCAATCGTTGCTGCTCTGCATTCAGGTGCATATTCAGTCATGTAACAGGCAATGAGCAGAAAAATTAAGAAGTGTTAGAAGTTCAGTTTTGCCTAAAGGCAAAAGATCTGGTTCATGGACCTTATTGAAAGCTCTCTTCATTGTTCTCTGGCTGGTCCCTATGGGTTTAATAAATAATTAAGTTAGACCTCACAGTAAAATCTGCTGATCTGCTACATATTTATTGAGAACTCCTTTGCCCTGTGTGAGGATTCTGTAATAGAGGAGAATTTTTTCTATTGCTCTTTCACAAGAAAAGCAAATGCTACTTTTATCTGGCAACTGAGTTGAGAAGCAACACATTAGCTATGCTCAGATGGGGGCTGAAGGCAAGAAGGAACAGGAAGTTGTATGGGAGACAATGGTGACCAGTGTGAGGCATCTACCTGTATATAAGTGATTTCGAGGTTCAGGTAGAAGAAGCCATTTATAAATGTCCCAGGTGAAAAATATCCTGCTGGGGCAAAAGTGAGAATAGGGATGTGCAAATTAGCAAAACTGGACCTTGTCAAGCTTTTCTGAATTCCACCTTGAAGCTCGTTCCAGCTCATGTCGGTATCAGGTTAAGAGCTTTGGGTTTTTTCCCCTTTTCGCATGAAAATGCATGTGTACTTTCATGCACATTTTTCTAAATGGATAGAGAAGCTCTATACAGTCAGTAAAAACAAGACCTGGAGCTGACTGTGGCTCAGATCATGAGCTGCTTCTTGCAAAATTTTGGCTTAAATTGAAGAACGTAGGGAAAACCACTAAACCATTCAGGTATGACCTCAATCATATCCCTTATGAATATACAGTGGAGGTGAGGAATAGATTTAAGGGATTAGACCTGATAGACAGAGTGCCTGAGGAACTATGGACGGAGGTCCGTAACATTGTTCAGGAGGCAGCAACTCAATCCATCCCAAAGAAAAAGAAATGCAAGAAAGCAAAGTGGCTGTCTGATGAGGCTTTACAAGTAGCTGAGGAAGGAAGGGAAGTGAAAAGCAAGGGAGAAAGGGGAAGGTATACCCAACTGAATGCAGATTTTCAGAGAATAGCAAGGAGAGACAAGAAGGCCTTCTTAAATGAACAGTGCAAAGAAATTGAAGAAAAGAATAGAATGGGAAAGACTAGGGATCTCTTCAAGAAAATCGGAGATATCAAGGGAATGTTTTGTGCAAATATGGGCATGATAAAGGACAAAGAAGGCAGGGACCTAACAGAAGTAGATGGGATTAAGAAGAGGTGGAAAGAATACACAGAAGAACTATACAGGAAAGTTCTTAATGTCCCTGATAGCCATGATAGTGAGGTCACTGAACTTGAGCTGGACATCCTTGAGAGTGAAGTCAAGTGGGCCTTAGGAAGCATTACTAACAACAAAGCTAGCGGAAATGACAGTATTCCAGCTGAGCTATTTAAGATCCTAAAAGATGATGCTGTTAAAGTGCTGCACTCAATATGCCAACAAATCTGGAACACTCAACTATGGCCACAAGACTGGAAAAGGTCAGTTTACATTCCAATTCCAAAGAAGGGCAATGCCAAAGAGTGTTCAAACTACCGTACAATTGTGCCCATTTCACATGCCAGCAAGGTTATGCTCAAAATCCTACAAGCTAGGCTTCAGCAGCATGTGAACCGAGAACTACCGGAAGTACAAGCTGGGTTCCGAAGAGGCAGAGGAACCAGAGATCAAATCGCCAACATTCGCTGGATCATGGAGAAAGCAAGAGAATTCCAAAAAAACGTCTATTTCTGCTTCATTGACTACACTAAAGCCTTTGATTGTGTGGTCACAACAAACTGTGGCAAATTCTTAAAGAGATGGGAGTACCAGACCACCTTACCTGTCTCCTGAGAAACCTGTACAAGGGTCAAGAAGCAACAGTAAGAACCGGACATGGAACAACTGATTGGTTCAAAATTGGGAAAGGAGTATGACAAGGCTGTATATTGTCGCCTTGCTTATTTATATGCAGAGTACATCATGAGAAATGCCGGGTTGGATGAATCACAGGTTGGAATTAAGATTGCTGGGAGAATTATCAGCAACCTCAGATATGCAGAGGATACCACCCTAATGGCAGAAAGCGAAGAGGATCTCAAGAGCCTCTTGTTGAGGGTGAAAGTGGAGAGTGCAAAAGCTGGTTTGAAACTCAACATTAAAATGACTAAAATCATGGCATCTGGCCCCATCACTTCCTGGCATATAGAAGGGGAAGAAATGGAAGCAGTGACAGATTTTATTTTCTTGGGCTTCAAGATCACTGCAGACAGTGACTGTAGCCATGAAATTAAAAGATGCTTGCTCCTTGGGAGGAAAGCTATGGCAAACCTAGACAGCATAGTAAGAAGCAAAGACATCACCTTGCCGACAAAGGTCCATATAATCAGAGCTCTGGTTTTCTCAGTAGCAACATATGGCTCTGAGAGCTGGACTATAAGGAAGGCGGAGCGCCAAAGAATCGATGCTTTCGAACTGTGGTGCTGGAGAAGACTCTTACGAGTCCCCTGGACTGCAAGGAGGTCAGATCAGTCCATCCTAAAGGAAATCAACCCTGAGTGCTCATTGGAAGAACAGATACTGAAGCTGAAGCTCAAAGATTTTGGCCACCTAATGCGAAGAGAAAAGCCACTGGAAAAGACCCTGATGCTGGGAAAGATTGAAGGCAAAAGGAGAAGGAGACGGCAGAGGATG
This sequence comes from Heloderma suspectum, assembly GCF_057233095.1. Classification (NCBI taxonomy): domain Eukaryota; kingdom Metazoa; phylum Chordata; class Lepidosauria; order Squamata; family Helodermatidae; genus Heloderma; species Heloderma suspectum. The sequence goes on from NC_139461.1 coordinate 50,083,999, forward strand.
AGATGGCTAGATAGCATCACCGATGCAATGAATATGGACTTGAGCACACCCTGGGAGAGAGCGCAGGACAGGAAGGCCTGGCGTGCTATGGTCCATGGGGTCACAAAGAGTCGGACACGACTGAACGACTGAACAACAACAACATGCATCAATTGTGTGCATTTTTAAAAATGTACTCACTTTTCTCCCATTGATTAAAGCATGTTTGTATGCATTTTTTAAACATACAGACTTTTCATGTGTATTTTTCAAATAGACAAATTTTTCAAACACATTTGTTCCACAAATCACATCACAAGCTCCAAAATGTATGGACTTTGACCACAGGGATTCTAGGTCTCTGTTCAGTCCTGGGAGGTGAAAACTTGGTAAATTTTGGTCAAAAATGAACTGAAATGAATTAGAGGGTATAATCTGTCTAATATTGTGCTTATTTAGCTTTCCCAGCTCCAAACCGCACATATTTGAATATGCGCATTTTTTAAAACTTCCTGTTTTTCCTAGAAAGCAAAGGAGCGAAAATGGCGGCGCTCACCGAACGGGTTTGTGGTGAGCGCTGGGGAATTCACCGAACTTGTGGGTGGCTCGAGCGCAGGTTCGGGGGGATGCAAGCAAGGGCGCTGCTTCGGCAAGTGCCTGGAGAACCTGAACTAGGGTGAGTTCTTAACATCCCTAATTGAGAGCTGCCCATATAAATCAATGGACAAAGATGTTAATCTAGCTATGACTGGGCCCTAGCTTGTTCACCCCAAAACAAAAGGCAATAGCAAAGACAGGAGTTCCTGTTCTTTCTAATTCAGGGCTTATTTCATGTAAAACATTTCATTTTTTCCAGTAAACATTTTAAAAATATGCAGATTCAGATGTCAATGCAATCCATCATCCCTGGATCATAGGCTGGGGGAGCTAAGGCTAATGTAATATAGTCCAATATTAATATTGCTGTTTAGTGGTGGGAATGAGTCTGGTTTGGAATTCCAGTCCAAATTCCCACACACAAAACAGGTTGCAGTTAGGGATGGCATGGCGGAGAATTCCTCCATGGAACCCAGTGAGGCCGGATTCAAAAGAATCCATCCTCTGGAGTCTGTGGAGGAATGGATCGCTTACCTCCACCTCCCTGAGGAATCCTCCCTGGCCGGCCAACTCCGGAGCACCAGTGATACGGCCGCCATTGCTGTATCGCTGTGCTGGCTGGGCCAACTGACTCCAGATGCAAATGGGGTAGCAGACACCATTTGCGGCCAGAAAGCAATTAGATTAAGTGAATTGAAGCTGTAAATGGCTGCATTTAGCTTAAACTAAGGGCTTTACGGCCACAAATGGCATCTGCTACGCCATTGCGTCCGGAGTCAATCAGCCCAGCCAGCGATACAGCAATGGCGGCCATATCGCTGGCACTCCAGAGCCGGCTGCTGGCTCTGCGGAATCGCCATGGAGTGGAGCCGGCCAAGGAGGATTCTGGGGGGAGGGATGGATCGCCTCTCCCCACGGGCAGATTCCCAAGTGGAAGAACAAGTAGGGAATCCTCCCATCCCTAGTTGCAGTAAAGAGCAATCATTAAATTGACCTTAGGCCCTTCACCCAGGCCAAATCTAGTACTCAATTGCTGCATGCAGAAATCTTGTGCTCTGTTGAAGTCACAATCCTATGCATGGCTGGCTGGGGAATGCTGGGAATTGTAGGACTTTTTTCTGTCTGAACATGGATTGCACCCTTATTTGCATGCAGCCACATTACACTTTTTAAATGTCTAAAACTAAAATAACAACAGCAACAATAAGAACAGCAAAAACAATAATAACTGCAAGAGCATTTTTTTTTGGGGGGGGGGGTTCCCACATGAAATAAGACCTAAGTTGGATATAGGGATGGATGGATCTGTCAGTTTCTCTTGCGCTCACATTCATTTATTTTTAAGTCTCAAGTTCTTTCCATCCCTTTTATGACAACAGATACAATTTATTTTAAATTATTTCTAAGCCACCTTAAAGGCCGTGGTAAATTCTTATAAAAAACAACAACAAAATGAAACAAAATTCTCAACCATCTGCATTGGTCAAATCCAATTGGTGTAGCTATTCCCAGCCTGGAGAGGACCATCATATACACCTCCCTGCCATATAGCTGTTAAAGCTGAGGAGCCTTTCAGAAAAAAAGAGGTGGCATATTTAAATCAGCATCGCAAACATGGCTTGAATAATACACAAGGATTCAAAGCCAGACATTTAAGAGCAAAACATTTCAAAACCATCTGCCTGGATGGACAAATCTGTCAGTTTTGCTTTCTCCCAGAATTGATTTTTTTAAAATCTCAACTTCTTTCCGTTTATATGCATATTTTGGTAGGTTCTTCCCCAAAAATCTGGGCCAAACAAAATTCTCACCTTTCATTGCTGGTACCTTCTGTTTCCGAGTGGAGATGCTGGTGTCTAATCACAGCACATCAGTAACAATCCTAGACTTCTTTATTGATTTCTAATGGGCCACTTTTACTTGTGCCCTAGAGGAGAGAGAAAAAAGAAAGAGGTTCATTCAGTCTGGTCTTACCCTGACTGGTTGAATTATTTCAAGTTCATTTACCCTGCCGAAGGTGTTGATTTCACCTGCCCCCAACACATGGCTGGGAAAAGGATCAAAACATTGTTAACTCTCTGTTCAGAAACAAATGAAAATGCATCAGGAATGGGATCACCAATGTGGTGCTGATGGGAACCATTGTGTCTGGAGAGGAGACACCTCCTCTCTGGTACTCAGCAGCCTCCTTGTCCCTCAAGATTTTTATTTTATTTCTCAGCTTTTTAAAAATTGCAAAGAGAAATTAACTGGGGGGCTGGCATGCTACAAAGGGAAGTGATAGCCTCCAAGGCCATGTTTGGCTTCATAAGACTGGCTTGCATTGGAGCTCAGGCTCCTCCCCTGCCTTGTACTTCAGTTCTTGGGCAAGTTAATTCTTTATTTCTTTTAGTTTCACTAGTTTGCTTTTGGGGCATGGGTGTTTTGTGACTGGCCATGCCCATCAAGGCAGCCATTTATTGAGTGGTCAAGACCCACCCAGAACAGCCACTTTGTGAGAGTGCCCACAACACTCTTTCAAAATACCAAATGAGCCCACCAACCCCCAAAGAAGGATGGGAATATATATATATGGGGGAGGAATGTATGGGCCTCCAGATGTTGGACGCTAATACACATCAGCCCCATCCAGCATAGCCAATGGTCAGGGATGACAGGAATTGTAGTCCAACCACATTGGCAAGGCCAGTTCACTATTCTCAACCCATGCTTTAAAAAGAACCCCAGGCTTCCAGAAGACTGGGAAGTGGGAAGAACTGAAGTGTGTTGTTCAGTTCCTTTCCTCCCCTCATTACTGATGAATAACAGGGTGTTCTGCGTCTCCTTGTCCCTTCACTCCAACACAATTACCCATCAGATATGAGTCCTAAGAGGGAGGGGACTTTAGATGCAAAAAGAGTGTGTGCATTTCTCTTTCTCCCCCCTTCCTCTTTCCCTCCAAGGCAAGAATTATCATTACAAATAAATAACAATCTTCTAGACATGTGTGTGTGTGTGTGTGTGTGTGTGTGTGTGTGTGTGTGTGTTGTTGGTTGGGGTGATAAAAGGGGGGAAATGGAAATGTTGGTATCAGAAGGTGACTCAGGAGACCACTGATGCTACATATCATCAGGCTTATTTGCTGACCTGTACTAAATGTTGGTCTTTTCCACTCAGATTTGATTTTCCACCTTGGTCTGTTCTGGAATCTTCCTGTCTAGAGCCTCTCTCCAAATGGATGGCAGTAGGTTCTTGGCATATTAAGGCAGATAGAGCTCCTCTGACATTTTGGTGGTTAGAGATGTGTGGCGTACAATGTCATGCCAATTACAGTTTGTCCCTTTTTCCCCTGCCAAATTGATTTTATGGGGAAATTCAGATCTAAGAATAGGAAATAAAACATTTCTGTGGCAGGCCTGGACAGATAAAATGATCTTTAGCCTGGATCAATGATTGGTGTTGATGATGAGTTTTTGCCATTTTCAACTTTGCGAGGTAAATTTGATTTGTGTGCTACACAGCTGAATGGCAGCATTTGCAATTGAAACACTTGTTGGTATCTAGATTTGGTCCTGTTGCTTTTACTGCCCCAGAGTCTCCTTTGCTAGTGGAAACACTTATTGAAGCTGACCAGGTATATCGACCCACAATACATATTTATAAATACTTATTATCAGTGAATAACTATGATAGATGGGGTGTACAGTAGGAATGGAACAGGGAATTGGAATGTCCTATTTTTGTCTAATCATTGGACTGCCATTTTGGCATCTATATGTGATATCTTTATAGACCTCTGGTTATGTCTTATTCAGCAAAAACTCTTGTTTCGGGTTTATTGGATGCCACAGCATCTCTTTAACAAACATTTGTCAAAATTGGCTAATTGTTGGAGGTGTAATGCAGTTAATACTTCATTTATTGATATGTTTTGGAAATGCCCAATAGTTGCCTCCTTTTGGGAGGAAGTTATCATTTGGATAAACTTTGCATTAGAAAGCACCTGAAAATTTAGTGATGTACATGTTCTCTTAAACTCTTTACCTACTTTTTGTAACACATGGTTAGTGTAAATGGATTTTTCGCGCCCTCTTGGCTGCTAAAAGATTGATACTACAATATTGGAAGGATAAAAGCTCACTGCCTATAATGCAATGGATTGAAGACTTAACAACACCAGCAACATTTGAAAGAGTGGTATATGGTGTCAATTGTGAATGGACTTATATTTGGATATGTGGTCTGCTTTTACTGAAGTTTATATGTAATCTATGCATTTTTCCTTTTCTCTCTCTCTAGAATGTTGTAATATTTGAAACTGGGAACTTCAGAGTATGTTATGCTTTTGATTTTTTGTTTTTGTTTGTTTTGTGGAAATTCACAATTATATATATGGTATATACGCATATATATATATATATATATATATATACACACGTGTGTGTGTGTGTGTATGTGTATATATATATATATATATATATATATATATACATATATATACACATCACTAATGAATCAAACTCTCCCCCTCCAAATAATTATCTCTTCCAGGCAGCACTTCTGTGCACAGACTTACTTACTTACTTAATTTATTTATTTATGTCCTCTAATTGATGCCTAAGGAGATGTATATGGTCCCTCACCCTCCACTTTATCCTCACAACAACCCTGTGAAGCAGGAGAGCCTGAGAGAGAGAAAGAAAGAGAGAGAGAGAGAGAGAGACTGCCCAAGGTCTCCCAGGGAGCTTCATGACCAAGTGAACCCAGGTCTTCCCAAACATAATCCAACACTCTAACCCAAGGAAGGGCAACATGCATCCCCAATGGCTGTCTTTGTATGTGTCCCCCCGTGTCACCCTGCAAATTAGCCATTGCAGTGGTGGTGGCAGAAAATATTGTGGCCATTTTGTAGGGAAATGTACACTTTGTTTCTAAGAAGAATCTTGCTTCTAGAAGCTTCCAGAAGTATGATTCTGCTTGGAAACAAGGTGTGTGCTCCCCACACACCTTGTTTCCCCGCAAAACCATTGTGCCATGTATTTGGTGGTGGCGGTGGGCTGTGGCCCCCAGTGGGTCCTGGGGAAGAGGCAATGCAGACCCCTTAACCCAAAAGTTGTCCACCCCGGTCCAACCTCTAAGTACCACTGAAATCACTGGAACTTTCTTCGGGGTAAACATTAATTGCATGCAGTTGCAAGTGAGTGAATGGCTGGCATAGAACAAGAGGGGACAAAAAAGAAAAAGAAAAGAAGAGCCGCTTTGGAATGGCTCTGATTGTCTGCAGTGGCTTGCGCTGCCAAGAGTTTCGGACCTTTCCAGCATTTTGCTGCCTGCCTTGTCAGCCATTATTGCCCTTCCCTGAAATCTGGTGTGAACATTTGCACAGAGCATACATGTGCACTAATTCAATATGCCATTGCCTGCAAATATCCCTCCCACCTGCCCAATCATTGTGTATAAAAGAAAGAAAGAAACCCAGGCACTAAACTGAGTGAGAGATTGAGAGAGAGAGAGAGGTCAGCCAACACTAGAGAGCGGTTGTGGTACTTTTTCTAGTCCACTCAGTGATTGTGCTAATTATCTTGAACAGTTCAAATGCATTTTCACAGCCTCAGGGTGGTTGACCATTCACACTTCATAGATAACTGTGTTCAATTAAAGTGAGCTTTATGATGATGGCTGGCTGAAGATGCTGCTCTGATAGTTTGTTTGAACAAAGAGCCCAGCTCTCTCTGCCCAGTCCAATGAGGCTGAGAAGCCCTTAGGCAAGGACCATTTCTTTTGGTGTTCAAAAGCCTCCACGCTTTCTCTAGCCAGGCGGTTCCGGCAGCAAAAGGAAAAATGGGATTTTCCCAGGAGATAGTGAGTTACCACAGCTCAGAGAGAAACAGGTAGGTTGTGGGGTGGGGAAGCCAGCTCTCTCATCTGTCACCTGAGACAAATGACTCCCCTTGGCTAATCATGGGCCAGCTTTCCAAGGCTCAGTTACCCTGAGACACTGTAAACTCATTACTATTAAAGTACCAAGGGAAGATGTCAAGTTGAACCCATTCTTACCAATTCATTGTTTAAAATGGCTAATGTTTTCAACATTCTAACAAAATGACTAGATAGAGTTGGATATTGTCATGTTTTTCACTTTAGACCAATGAAATCATGGTTGAGTGTTAGCACAGTTAAGTTACATATAGACTGGTTGAACTTATGAAGTATATACGCAGGCAGAATTTTATTTGCAGCTATAATAAAACCCTGCAACTAATTGGAATGTAATGCCTCATGCTAACTTTTATCTATTACAAATTTCTTTTTGGAAGGAGTTGAATCTGTAATTATTGATCACATTGCACTTGGAAATCCATCAAAGTGGACAAAAGCAATGATACTCTTGTAAATTCATGTTTATTTCATGCCACCAAAACAGAAAAAAATGTCCTATAATGTCCTGGGGAAGTCTACATGACAGGTAATATTAGAAATTATTCCATCTCCACAATAACATTTGCATAATCCATAGTAGCAAATGGGGCATATTCGAAAGCCAACTTTTACTTTCCTTTAATGATTCTAGTCATTGACCCTGCCTGACCACAACATAGAAATGTTTTTCACTGATATTAATAGAACTATCTGTATCAAGCACACTCAATGACTGCAATAATTATTATTTGGATCAGGGCACAAAGCTCTTAGGCATAACTTTTTGTTTGTGCATAATGGTCTCCAGAGATATTATGTGCAATATTAAAAGTCTATTATATGGTCCTTCCACATAAATGTAGGTTTACAAAAAATACCCAAATGTGAATAGGATTTACAAACCCAAACATTTAGATACGAATCACTGACAGCTGACCTGCACGTTGTTGTTGTTCTTGTTGTTGTTGTTATTATTATTGATCATATCCTCACTGCTTGGAACAGCTTCCTTATGGTATCTTCTTTCTGCCAACCCTAGAATGTGTAGGACCACTGTTGATGTGGTTCTGACATTGCTTGAATGGTTTTCACACTAGCATCAATGGTAACTCTTCACACGTATTGGAGTCAAACAGGTCATGGTACAATATTTTATAGGGAAGTGGCATGAAAAATACAATACACACACAGAAACAATTACAGGAAGTGTCAATGTGAAGAATATAAAGGTGTATATCTTGTCATTTAATCGAGGGATGCCTAAGAAATTTAACTGCTACGGATTCTGATATCTGGTACAAACCTTCCCATACACTATGATCAACATTTGAGGCCAGTTTTGGAGGATAGTAACAAGAGAGAGGGCCTTCTTGGTGGTACCTCCCCCCCACCGCAATAGTAGAATTCTCTCCCCAGTGAGGTCTACTTGGTGCCAACGTTGTCATCTTTTGGCACCATGCTTTCCCCTACTCCCAGGCATTTTGTGACATATGATAGGGCTTTTTACTGTTAGTTTTGATTGAGTTTTATTGTTAATTTTTTTAACTGTTTCAGACAGATTTAAGCTTTTGTATTATGTTTTGTCATGTTATGAACCACCCAGAGAGCTTTGGCTGTTGGGCAGTAAAGAAATGAAATGAATGAATGAATGAATGAATGATATGAACTGACCTGATTTGCACCTCCCAGATTAATGTGTGGATGGGAATGTAGTTATACATTGGCTGGGTTCACACAAAATGGTGACCCAGAATTAGTGAGAACCTTGGCTTATTGGTAAGACGCCAGTCAGCTGGTGCACGCTGCCTGATTGCTCCCACTTGGCTCCTGCTGCAAGAGGGAGTGGCTGCAGTAACAGGAACTTACCAACCATAGCAAGCTTAGTGGCATGTCCAAATTTGGATTCCTGGTTTGCCTCTCCTCTAGCAAGCCAGAGTTTGAAGCCAGGGTTTTTAAGTTGACTTCTGTCTTCTGTCTTGGTAGAGGAGTCAAGGGAGAATGGGTCCGCAGCATGCACCAACACACTTTCGTTACTGACAAGCCAAAATGTTCAGCAATTCTGGCTTACCTTTTTGTGTTAATGTGGCCACTCTCTTTCTCACTTTCTGAATGTCTGACACAGTTCTTGGCTCAAAGGACGGACACACACACACACACACACACACACACAGAGAAAATACATTTACAATGCATGCTTTGAGAGAAAGCATGTTTAGAAATAGATATTTTGGGAGAAGATACATTTAAAAATATGTATTTAAATGTCCGTTTTCAGGAGGATTTTCTTTAAACCCACAGATTAATGTAGAAAAGGAACAGAATGAATTTACAGGTGAATGATATGGACTGAAACACACTGATTTTTCATCCCTAATTCCATCCTACTCCAACCAATTGCCAGGATAAGGAAATCAGCATTTTTATACTATCTGGCTCTTCTGCCAAATGTGCTGTAAAGTTCACTTTGGATGGAAGAAGGCTGTTAGCAACTATTGCTTTTCTTATATCATCATGCTGTCCTGTCTCACATGTGTTGGATGGATCACAAACAAGCCAGGTTACTTTGAAAAGAAGTACAGAAACTAAGCAAATGTGACCTTTATCTCAACTGTAAAAGGCCAAGTCCCCAGTCTGCTAATTATAATGTGCAAATGATTTGGAAATTACGTGGAGAATATTTGCTGTTTGAACTGCACTACTTGAATTGTGTTATAATTATATGTAATAATTGCTCAGTGTTAAAGGACAATGTGCATTGCAGGACATACAAACTACACACACACACACACACAAAGGTGATCTTCTGTACTACAAGAGAGTGCCAAAAATCAAGCTTTCCATGAAAGATAGCAGAATACAATAATTATGAACTATGGGGGGTTTGTTGTTGTTGTTTATTCGATCAGTCGCTTCCGACTCTTTGTGACTTCATGGACCAGCCCACGCCAGAGCTTCCTGTCAGCCGTCGCCACCCCCAGCTCCCCCAAGGTCGATTCCATCACCTCCAGAATATCATCCATCCACCTTGACTTTGGTCGGCCCTTCTTCCTTTTGCCTTCCACTTTCCCTAGCATCAGCATCTTCTCCAGATGGTAGGTTTACTTCTTTAAAAATAAGTACAGTAGGGAAGAACTGGTTTCCACCTTTACTAGCCAGAGATTCTATTATTTTATTTTTTTATAATATAAATGTATATCCTGCTTTTCTATACAGGATACTCAAGGTGGCTATATTCACAATGAAGAGACATGTTTGTGTGTAAGGACTGGAGGTGTCCTTCTAATGGGTGGCAAACCCATAGGATTGTGCCTTAAATTATTCTTCTAATTCCTGTTAATTTAAACTGTTAACATCAGGGATGATCTTGGGCCTTATTGTGGCTATTTTGATAAGGAAATACAATGAAGTGGTTTTGGGTACTAAGAGCATGATCCTAGACATGTCTATTCAGTAGTAAGTCCCACTGAAGTCAATGGGGCATACAGCTGAGTATAGGATTGCACTGTAAGTGATTTGAATTTATTTCTTGCTTATCCCCAAAGCCTCAGACCCTGCAATACTTTAATGAATTTACAATATTTTGGTCAGCCCTTTCCTGACATCAAATTTACCAGCTACTCTGCTCTTCAGCTGGTCTGTCTTTTAAAAAAATATATAAAGGAAATGTTATTTTCACTGAAAGAACAATCATTTGGGTGAATCAAATATTTCTACAGTGTAAATGCTTCCTACTTGAAAATCTTTATACTCCACACCTTGTATTCCTATTTCTATGTCTCTGTGGGTGAACAGTTTACACACAATAAATTCCTCTTACATTTTGCAGAAATAACACACAGCAACATTGGACTATTTTAAATGTAAATGCTTTCTCTTGTAGTAGAACACATGCTTTGCATGCATAAGGTCCTAGGTTCAATCCATCACATCTCCAGTTATAAGGATCTTGAATAGCTGGGAGGGATGCTGGAGAAATTTGAGATGGACTAAAATGAGCTCGGATTTCTAAGAATCTGACCTGAGGAATTCACTGTGGAGTGACCCCCTCAGGCCGTGTGGAGCCTGTGGAGTTTTGGATTTATTTATTTTTTTACTTTCCCAAATGTACGCATATTTATTCATTGGAAAATACACAGGTTTCTGCAGAGGAAAAGTTTAATGGAACAGGGGACAATACACTAAATGTAACATACTGAGGTAAATTATGTAAATTGTTATTAAGCCTATGGAATTATTTGCGTATTTTTCCACTTGACAAAAAAAATCAAATCCGTCTGTGAGTGGACAATGGAAAAAAAGGTGCCCGACAATCCGCAAAACACAGATGAAGCAGAGTTTACACAGTCCGAACATCCAAACTAGCTGGCTTGGGAAAGACCTCTAGTTTGTGTAGACAATATTGCACCAGAACAAAGAGTAGTATCCAGTGTTAGTCCTATGTAGAGTAGACCAACTGAAATGAATGAGACTAACTGAAGTCCCATTCATCTCAATGGGTTTATTCTATGTAGGAGTAACATTGGATACTACCCATGGGTCTGTTTTTACTGGCACCCATTTTCTGTTTTTTTTTTTGGCTGTTCTATTTATTTTATTTCTCACTGTGTTCTGCCTGTAAGGTGGCTGATAAATTATTTTAATTGATAAATAAAATATACTGGTATACCAATTTTCTCCCTGAACACTGAAGATGGATAAAAGTCCAGTATGTTTTTAACCAATGATGTCAACAGCATCAACAGGAAAACACAATGAAGCAGAAAATGTTCTTTTAACAGACACCTTGATTATATGGAATAACTATTTCTAGTTCCACAGAAATGGGCATATTTCCAGTTATACAAATGAATATGGATTATTTTGTGGAGACACAGAGATCTTTTGCAAGTACTGGAAGTCTGATGTGTATCCTGAGCCACCTCCCTCCCTTAAGGAGTTCACCCATTCATTCTTGTGGAAACATTAGCTCTTTGCACCCATTCCTTTGGGCTTGATGTTGCCTCCCATGTTGAAATTTCTGCAGACAGAGGAGAATCAGTGAAAGCTGTAGCTCAGGGGTGGAGCACATTGTTGTATGTGGAAGGTCCCAGGTTCAATCCTTGCATCTCCAGGTTAGGCTGGGAAGGATTGCTATGTGAATCCCTGGAGAACTGCTGCCAGTCACTGTAGACCAGGGGTGGGGAACCAGCAGTCCCTAGATGGCGTTCTACAACTCCTGTCATGCCTGTCCATTGGCCATGATGGCTGGGGATGATTGGAGTTGGATCCAACAACATCTGAAGGGCCACAGTTTCCCCATCCCTGCTGTAGACATTAGACAGTACTGAGTTAGCTGGTTGAATATACTGACTTGGTATAAGGCAGCTTCCTATATTACTACATATGAAATATACATGATATTCATTGTAAGCACTGAACATCTTAACTAATAGGTTCATTACCTTCATGAGATTTCAAATTAGGAAAAACATTCATTTAATCTATAGTGAATTTCGTACCTCCTTCACAGTTCTTGGTATTTCTTTTTTGTGCCAGAAGTTATTCTGGTTATATGTATTTAAGGGCACAATCTTATGGGGATAGGAGTCTGCCTCCGAACTTGGAGGCAGACTCTGAACTATCCAATGCAGGGCAGGAGAAGCATGGAGGGGATTGTTCCCTCTGCCCTTCTCCTGCCCTGCATTTGCGGCTAGACAGCTGCTGTCTAGCTGCAGGAAGGTGGAGTGGGGGAGGTGGCTGCCAGACGACACATAGGATGTGTTGTACTAGCATTTCTGCCCTCCCCGCCCCGGAATGCCCCCCAGAATGCCCCGTTTTAGCTGCTCCACGCTCCTCTTGCAAGCACAGAGCACGGAGCTGTTCCATGCTGCCTGTGAGGCAGCGTGGAAGAGGGAGAAGGTGGGTTATCTGGGAACTGATCTTGGAACGCGGGCTCCGAGGTTGGTTCCCAGAAAACCACATATCCTATGGCTGTCTAGCTGTTGCCAAGCAGCCATAGGATTACTCCCTTAATCTGTAAGATTGATTCAAATATGCAATACCAACTACTATTAAAAAACAACACAAAGAGAATTTGAAAAAAGACTATAGTGTCTTGCCGTTTTTCGTGGACTGACTGGTTGAGGATGATAGAAATTGTAGTCCAACACATCTGAAGAGCATGAGGTTGGGGACGGCTGCTTTATGAAATACAATGGTTACCTGTATATGCTTTTAAAAAGCATACTCAGACAGGTATCTGAAAAAGCGTGACTTGGGTACTAAGAATTATTTTACTATAATTATTTCCATTTCTTTTTTAACTTAACCTTAATACAAAAAGTAAAACCCCTTCTTGAAGACTGATGATTATAAATTCTGACAGTGTGTGTAAATCTTTGTGCAAAGAAGAACTATTTTAATGAACAGAGATGAAAGAAAACACCAAGAATAATGTTTAACCCATTTTATACTCTGCTATTAATCACTGTAAGGGAGAGACAGTGCACTTCAAATGGGCCATACATACAGAATAAAATGCTTGAAGGTATTGAATTAATCTATTAGATCACCAGAATTAATGTAGGGCTGGAATTGTCTTCCAAGCTCATTCTAACATCTTCCAAAGCAGTGAATTAACATTTTTATCTTTCAATGTGCCTATGCTAGCACTTGTGAAAGGGCTGTGCTGCCGCCATCACGTTTGATTTGACAGCTACCTTAGATTAAAATTCTTAAGGATTACATCTCTAAAAGCATTGTTATTATACTTTATGTTTTCAGAAATGTATACATTTGTGTAATCCTAGAGAGATCATAAAATGAGGATATAAGAAGAAGAATGAATTAAAAGTTAAGCATTAGAAGAGGCATTTCAACCTTTTAGAATGGGGGAGAAACTGCAAAAAAGCCAGGAAACCACCAAATGATCAGTGGTTAGGGAAACTGGGTGGGGTGTGGGAAAGGCGGTGTGGCCAACTGGAGTCCCCAGGTGGGACCCCAGGTGGGACCCCAGGTGGGCCGGATTTAGCCTCCAGGAACTCTGCACCCCTGATGTATAGGACTGCAGCCTAAGTTAGGATCCAAGCCAGTGTTGAAACAGGAAGTTCATTTGAGCTCCTAATAGGGATGTCAAAGAAATCCATAATGGATTCAAATGAGCTCAAATTTCTATGACTCTGACCTGCAGATTCTACAGCAGATTGGCCTTTTCTGCATGGATTCCATGCAGTTGCAGACCATTTTTTTTTAACTTTGGGGGGTAGGGTTGGACAAATTTGCACTTGTGCAAATGTGCAATAGTGCTAATGCATTAGTGGAAGTGTGAATTAGTGTTAATGCACATTAGTGCAAGTGGAATGAAATTCTTGTACATCCCTAAAAGAATTCTGATTCTAACAACGAGCGGATGACGGAATGAAAGATGCCTGACAATCCATGAAACACAGATGGAACAGACTGAAGAAAGTGCATACATCCCTTGCTCCTAGGTTGGGGAATGGGTATATCATTGTACTTATATTTATAGCTTTTTCTGTGTGTATGCCATTTTTGGTTTACATCTTATTTATAAAATTTGCATTGGGTTACTACTTTGCAACTCTCAAGCAGAGATTTTAAGCTGAATAGATACTTAAAGTGGCACCAGAGAGGAACTGAACAGCAATACGATTATAATTTTTAACTAGCTATGATGATAGGATATGTGCTGTATACATATTGCAGTGTCAGTATCATATAATGTAACGATCTGTTGTGCCTGGTCTGTGCTATACTATCACTGATGTTTCTGCTCTTCTTTGAGGTTTTCAATTACCTTTTTCATGGGAGATGATTGAAAAAGCTAACAGAACACAAAATGTTATAGATGTAATTTCATAGACATAATTATAGTTTTGGAATTTTGAGAAATTTTCAAGCACACAGAAAGGGAATATCTCCAAACTACTGTAAGGACTAATTAGAGCTCTCTGAGAGATGTGATCTAAAGCAAACAGAATGTATTGACAGTTAACACTTTGTCACTGAATGATGTCCATATGGTGCTTCAAATGTGCTTGCATAATTAAGACGACTCCGTTGTAATATGTATGAGCGTATAATACATTTACAGCTACACAATATGCATTTGAATGTCATATAGCCTCCAGGGGTCTAAAGGCGGTTCTGGGATGGATAAAGCAAACAATCTGAAACTTAATTCAGGTAGTTCAGGGGTACTATTAATCAGGAAGACCATTGATCTTGATGGGTGTGGTGGCAGCTGGGTGGAAGGGAGAGAGATGTCATGGCATTGGGTGTGTGTGTGTGGCAGCAATGGGGGGCACAGTGGTGGCAAAGGTGGGTGGCGGTGTTGTGTGTGTGCTTTCCTGCCTCAGGCTGCAGGAGAGCTTGCACCAGAGCTGGTTGGATCCAGAAGTGTGCTCCCCTCCTTCCCCCTGCAGACCCTTAACCCCATGAAAATGCTACAGAGAAAGTCAGGAGACCCTCCAGAATGGGGTGAGCTGTAGTGTAAGGGGAGGAGGGATCCCTAAAAATTGGGCAAAAGGACCTTCCATGAGCGGAGCCCTTCCTCTCCCGGAAGGTCCATTCCTTGTGTGGAAGGCAGATCCTGGATCCAACCCACCATCTTTGCAAACGTCATTCCTCAGTATCGATGGGTCCTTTCAGGTTGTTTTCCCCCCTAAGAAATCCAGCAGGGTGAAATCCATGGGGAGGGGGCTGGGGAGGGGGCTCCCCACTCCACTGGCCACCTACTGAATGTGATTGCAAGGTATAAAATAAAATACATTATGAAATACAGTTTGAAACTCAGTGAAGGAGCAACACACGTGGCAAACAAAGCATCTCTACCCGGAGACTGTCTTTTCTGATCCAACTGTTATTTCTGCACTGCCAGAATAGTGGTAATATCATCATTCACCAGTCTTGTCTGTCTTGTGTGAATCAAACGCTGCTTACCTTCCTATTTTAGGAAGAGAATATTACTCTAATAACAGACCTGAAGTTTTTTTTAACTCAAAGATGACATGGTACCTAATTTAATTGTGCCTGATCTCTCTCTCTCTCTCTCTCTCTCTCTCTCCCTCCCTCTCTCTCTCTCATCTATCTATCATCTATCTATATCTATCTATCTATCTATTTATCTATCTATCTATCTATCTATCTATCTATCTATCTATCTATCTATTTATCTATCTATCCTATCCAAGAGTCATATTTACCACTGATACATTTTATCTATACATTGACAGAACACGAGTTATATTTTTCTCCTCTTTCACTCCAAAGCAGTGGGAATAGCCACATTGACAACAGTAAATTGATTTCATGATAAAAATTTGTGGCCATTAGGTCAAGTCACACTTTTCAGTGCATTGGATTTCTAGTTTTTCAGAGCTTTTAAAATAGCTCAAGAGATGTTACCCTTGAGCCATTTATGTCCTTTGGCAAAGAAGGCTCATATAACGAAATTATTTATCTTCCATATTCAGACAGAAAGAAGACATCTAGAGAGGCATCCACTTATTAAAAAAGATATTTTAAATTAATGCAGGATTGCAGAAAGAAGACCTTCCTTATCACGGTGTGTCAAAGCTGAAGGGAGGTCTTCATGATTACTGAAACAGCACAGGAAAATCCTTTCTCTAATAAATTACTTATCAGTTCTGTAAGTATTTTGACTCCTGAACATTAAATGTCACCACTTTTGAAATCATACACGGAGGGCGAAACAGGAATCCTTCAGGATAGGTGGCCACCTCTGAACTGGAGGCGACCGCCTAGCCAATGCAGGGCAGGAGTAGCGCAAAGGGGATCATCCCCTCCACCCTTCAGCAGCCCTGCATTCATGGCTAGACAGCCAATTTTGGCTGTCTAGCTGGTGGAAGCCGGAGCCGGGGGGAGCAGATGCCAGCCGATGCATAGAACGCGTTGGAACGGCACTTCTGCCCTCCCTGCCCCAGCACACCCCCAGGAACACCCTGTTTTTGCCTCTCTATGCTCCTTTTCTGAGCGCGGAGTGCAGGGCTGTTCCGCACTTCCTGCGAGCCAGCAGGGGAGGGGGTGGAGGTCGGTTCCTGGGAACCAACCTATCCTATGGCCATCTACTGTAGCTGCTGACTAACGACCATAGGATTGAGCCCTAAAAAAGTAAGGCTTTGCTGAATATTCAGGGCTGAATGTTTGTATGTACATTAGAGAATATTTTACTTTCCAGGATTCCAACAGACTTTACCTTTTTTTGTGCCTGTTCACTGCCTGGCCAACTGCATCTTTGGCACCTGTTTGGCTGGGGCGAAAGATTGAGAAATGCAGGACGGGAAAAAGGCTGTTGAAAGCTTATTTAGCTGGGGAAGGCTCTGTAAAAAAAATTAGGAACTGTAACTAAGCATATTTAACCTTGGATAACTAAGGGAGCAGTCCTATACATGTTTAGATAGCAAAAGGTCATTTTCTGAACATGCATAGGATTACACCTTAAAAGTGATATACTTACAGAGCAATCCTATGGATGTCCACTCAGATGTAAATCCCATTCAATTCAATGGGACTTAATTATTCCCTAGATGAGTGTATTTTGGATTGCAGCCTCAAGCAATCTCATCCTACCATTAAAAGCAGCACTCTGTTCCATTATGTCAATACTTATTTTAATGAACACATTAATTTTGTTTATTGTATAACCTTGTCTCTAGTGATGGTGTCAGTCCCATCCCATGTCTATTTCACATGAACCAAGCTGCAGGGTTTCTTTAAGACACAGGGGGTTCATTTTGGTAGTAGGGATGTACGAAAGTCACTTACCTTTTCGAAGGGTGAAATTCACGGTGGGGGGGAGGTGCTCCGTACCTCCCCGCAAAATACTACCCCGGCTGGCTGTGCTCCGCAGCAACTCTGCGGAGCTGCCAGCTGGGTGAATCCGCACTGCAGGTCTGCGGACACAAATGGCGGCTGATGTAGCGGCCGCCATTTGCGTCCCTTCGCTGAGCTGTGATAGGCTATGTAAATATTTACGTAGCCTATCACGGCAAAAGCAGGGACGCAAATGGCAGCTGCTATGCCATTTGCGTCCCTGCTCTGAGCCCTGACAGGCTACATAGACACTTATGTAGCCTATCAGGGCTTGCCAGAGACGCAAATGGTGGCTGAAGCCATTTGCGGCCACAGCCCGGCAGCGGCTGGTGCAGCTGGAGCCACCACCGGAGCCGTCACCACCGGAGCCACAGCCAGGTATGGTCTATTTCGAGGGGCCTTCGTGGGTTGGTGGGGCGGGTTGCTGGAATTCACTGGAATTCGGCCTCCCTGGGATCCGTGGCTGAATTCTCTAACATCCCTCTTTGGTAGTAGGGATATACGAAAGTTACTTACCGTTTCGCAGATCTGCTCCGCGGTGTGGGGGGAGGCGCCCTGTCCCTCCCCCGGAATCCTCGATGGGGGGGAGGTACTCCATCCCTCCTCCCAGAGTCCTGCCCGGGGATTCCGTGGAGCTGCCGGCTGGCTCCGCCAGCAGCCGGACATCTGGCCACTGGGTAGCAGGGATGCAAATGGCGGCTGCCGTAGCTGCCGCTGTTTGTGTCCCTGTAAAGATTTACGTAGCCTATCACGTCTAGGTTAAAAAAAAAACCAACGCATATGCAAATGGCGGTGACTACGGCTGCCGCCATTTGCGTCCCTTATTTTTTGCTGTCTTAGTCTACGTAAATATTTATGTAGACTATTACGGCAAAAATAAAGGAGAACGCAAATAGCGTAGTGGGCGCTATTTGCGTTCCTTTTTGATTCGCCTTTTTAAAACGGTGAATCAAAAAGGGACGCAAATAGCGCCTGCTATGCTATTTGCGTTCCCCTTATTTTCGCCGTAGTCTATGTAAATGTTTACGTAGACTACACGTGCCAAAATAAGGAACACAAATGGCGGCGCCCATGGGCGCCGCCATTTGCATACGCGTGGGTTTGTTTGTTTTTTTACTCAGCCGTGATAGGCTACTAGGGATGGACGAAAGTCCCTTACCTGTCCCTTCGCAGTGGGGGGGAGGTGCTTCAGTTCTCCCCCCGAAGTTCAGGCAAGGGGGGGAGGCGCCCCGCCTCGCCCAGCCGAAATTCAGGCCGGGGAGGAGGCGCCCCATCCCTCGCTGGCGAAATTCCGGCCGGGTAGGAGCGCCCCGTCTACCCAGCCGCGAAAAAAAAAGTAAAACACACACACACACACACACCTGTGATAGTAAATTGTCACGTAGCCTATCACGGGTGACTTTGAAAAAAAAAAGAAAAAAAGCACGTATGCAAATGGCGGCTCCCATGGGGACCGCCATTTGCGTTCCTTATTTTGACACGTCTAGTCTATGTAAAGATTTACGTGGACTACGGCGAAAATAAGGGCAACGCAAATAGCGTTCCCTTATTTTCGCCATAGTCTACATAAATCTTTACGTAGACTAGACGTGCCAAAATAAGGAACGCAAATGGTGGCGCCCATGGACCGCTGCCATTTGCGTACGTGCTTTTTTTTTTTCAAAGTCACCCGTGATAGGCTACGTGACGATTTACATAGCCTAACATGGCTGACTTTGGAAATCTAACCGTGATAGGCTATGTAAATCATTACGTAGCCTATCACGGGTGTTTTGTTTTTTTTTACTTTACTTTTTTTTTTTGCAATGGCGGTGGCGGTGGCCGGTTGGGAGACTGGCTGCCGCCCCCGCCCCTGCTGAACCACCGCCGAACCACCGCCAGGACCCACCGCCGAGAGGGACATTCGGCCACGGTAAGTCTTATCCCGGGGGAGGCAGGGGGCCGGCGGAGAATTTCCCCACCAATTTCGGGGTGCTGAATGCATTGGCATTTGGCCTCCCAAAGGTTCATGGAGAAATTCTCCACCATCCCTATAGGCTACGTAAACATTTACGTAGCCTATCATGGCTGACTGCAGGGACGCAAACGGCGGCGGCTACTTCCACCACCATTTGCGGCCCAGCCGGCCAGGATTCTGGGGGGAAGGGACAGAGCACCTCCCCCCCAGCCAGAATTTCGGGGGGAGGGACGGAGTGCCTCCCCCCCCCACGAATCAAATTTCGTTCAAGGTAAGTGACTTTCGTACATCCCTACCAAGCACTGCTATCCACATCATTGGTTTTGGTAACCACTACTCTCTCTGCTTAGTTCAGGAGTGCAGAATCTCAGGTCCATAAACCAAATCCATCCCACCTGGGAATCCTAAAGATTCCACAAATGGCCATGACCCCTCCCCCTTTTTGTCTTTGGCCCAACCTCCACCTTTAAGCTTAAAGATGCTGGCATTTTGGCTCTGCCCTTTTTGCCTTTGTTTCGGCCCCATTTGCCTTTGAGCTTGCCCACCACTGGAATGTAACCCATGAGAGCTTCTCTAAAATAGAATTTGGGTTTCAAGCTGAAAGAAGTTTAACGCCTCTGCTGTGCACATTTACTTGGAACTAAATCCCACTGAAGCCAGTAGATGTGCATAGGAAGCTTCATTTCAAAGAAGCTCATGTAAGGACATTTTCCAGTCTCTCCCCACCCATCTGTGACTCCCCCCAACCCTCTCTGGATGGTTGGTAGGGCTTTCCTGAACAATGTTGTAAAGGGCTTTTGAAGGAGGGGGAAATTCCCCCACATTGGGCTTGGATCCTGAGATAAGTTAACCTAAGGAAGTTCATGGAGGGAAATTTTCCTGTCCTCCCTCCATCAGGGCCCATGCCTCATATTGCATTGTTCAGTGGGACCCTTTCAACCTTCCAGAGAGGATTTCAAGGAGGCAAAGCTAGCTGCACAGGACAGGAAGGTATGGCACTTTCCATCTGTGAACTTTCTTACATTAACTTATTTTAGGATCCAAGCCAGAGTTGTTATCCAATCCCATTCTTAAACATCTCACTTCTCTGCGTGTTGTTCTATCCATTTCCCTGACAAAACATCTCCCAGCCATGCTATTAACAGCGCAGTGTTATTAACAATTTATTAAGACCCAGCCACTCTATCTGGATTAGTTCCACTGAACTAAATAAGATGGCTCTGGAGTTAATGGCTGGAGGGCTGCAGCCTTAGAATACAAGAGGATATTGATCTAGCTAATCCTGCTCATTTTAAAAATGGTGATGGGAAAATGCTATCCAAAGGCACTAGGATGCCTCCTTCTCAAATGCTTTTAATATAAAAATATATGAAATGACATTTATAATGAGTACTGTGCTGAATATTTTGAAGCTTCCATTTTTGTCAATTCGTGGGGGTGGGGGCAAAATGGAGACTCCTGTGAAAGAGGCTGGGGAGGCGGAGAATATGATAGAATTTTCTCATTGGGAAGTGGGGCAGGGGTTCCATTTACCTTTTAAGTACAGGAGATGACCTAGTGATCTTCTTTTGAAATGTTTACGTGTAAAAACACCCTGAGTGCTGTTGCAGCATCATGAGGTTCTTAGCATAGATGTTTCCAGCCCGGCAATGTGCAGGAGGTCATGTGATGTCATGTAGTATCCTGATCATTGAGGAACTCCTGTCAAGCTGAAAGCCTCTAAGCAAAGAGCCCTGTGTTACTACAAGCAAGAATGGGGCTTTTTGAGCTTTAGGAAAGCCTCTTCTTCTTTTTTAATGCTTTGCCCCTGAAAGCTGTAAAAGCTCTGTTCTTACTGGGGATCCTAGCACAGAAGCTTCCTGCCAGGGAGGCTTTCTGAAAAATCTGTCTTGTGGTTCATATGAAGAGCTTCCCATGGATAAAGGAGGCTCTCCTCTTCAGACTGCCACCCTCCATGAGCTGAGGGCAACGAATGCGATGTTAAAATAAACATGTGAAGAAAAGGAGGGCTCCTTGTCCTCACACATTGGTTTTAACTCTATTTGACCACCTGAACAGGGTTTGTGTTGTGCCTGTATTACGATTAGGAAAAGAACAAATGGAATGTGCAACAAAGTGTTGCAGTATGGAGTGCTTCTGTTCATGGTTGGCTAGCTGGAGCCCTGCTCTCTCCCAGGATATTCCATCACCCCCTCCTTCTTTGTTTTTCAACAGTTAGACAGCATTCCATGGCCACTGGGCATGCTCCATCCAGATTGGCTTGTTGCAGGTTTCTCTCCCTGAGGGTTTTCCCCTAAGGATTTTTGTACTTCTGCAAACCTTGGGGTTTCTCCAAGCCTGCTCATTCCTCCCTCTTGTGCACGGATGTTGCCATTTTGGCTACATAGGGACCTGAGGGGTATTGAGATCACTATTGGCATATATGATATGGTCTCTTCTCGATCATCCCAGAGTACAGGGCACAGAATAATGGGCTCATGTTCCAGGGGACTTCAGGAAAACATCAGGAACATCTGAACATGGCTGAACATCAGGAAACACTCCCTGACTGTTAGGGCAATATGACAATGGAACCAATTACCTAGGGAGGTGGTGGGCAAACCCACACTGGAGGCATTCAAGATGAGGCTGGAGAGCCATCTGTCAGGGATGCTCTGACTTGGATTCCTTCATTGAGCAGGGGGTTGGACTCAATGGTCTTATAGGCCTTTCCAACCCTACTATTCTGTGATATCAACCTTAAGGTCATTTGAAAGCCAGCTTGAAACAAAAGGTATCATCCCTTTATTTCGGCAAAAATGCCGCACATGTTAATGACACAGAAGTCTTGGTTTTAGTCAAACCACATACTTGCATCTTAAATATTTATCGAGTGCCTTTTGATTAAAAACTTTCCATGGAATGGAATTAACAGGGCTGTCATCTTGTGGTTACAAAACTAGATTGTTAATAGACATCAAACAGGAGTTGTCAGTAGGTAAGTTTCAGTAAATAGGTAATTTTCTGGTACACTCCTGAAGGGATCAGCTCTCTTTTTGACCCTGTTACCACAGGTGAATTGATTCTGAAGCTAGAGGTGAGGTGGAGTGAGCTGACAAGCAGTTTCAGACAGAATTTAAGGTATGAGTTGAATATTTAGAGAGAAAATCTAAGGAAAACAATTCTGTGACAGAGGCCAGTTATTTAGGAGATGTTCATAATAATGCGAAATGCCACTCTTTAAGGCATTGTTGATACATGAACAGCCTACATTTGACATTTGGTTAATATATATTTACCCTGATCCAGCAACAATGATCCGCAACAGGAAACAGATTCTTCAGCATGTGGATCAGTCTTACCCAGTGTGTAAAAGACCTATGGAAAACAATTCACCTTCAGACACTGGCCTATGGGCCAAAACAGACATGACTTTAAATTTATATCTAGCACCTAGATCTTTTTTTTCAATTTTACTCTAGAGTAGGTGCAGAGGCCCAGATTCAGATCTAGTATAGTGGGCAGGGACTTTTAAAGGCTGGATCAAGCCAAGGGCTCTCTAGAGTAAAAGTGAAAAAAGACAATGCTGCTAGCATTGGATTCAGTGTAATGTTTGTATGGTCCCTATATTCCTCTTGTATGTGTTCAGAGGATGCTGCATTGGCACACACATTTAAAAAAAGGCCAGCAATGTGAAGGCTTCTCAATTAGGTTTCTCACTACTGATCAGTTAACAAGTAAGATGGATATATGGGTGCTTGGGCTCAATTGAGGTACCTCCCGCTCTCCTCCATGCCTGATGTGGGATTAGCTTCACTCAGAAGTATCTCATAGCACTGACTTGCAGTTACAATGGTGGGGAAGATCCAAAGAACCTCCCCTTCCCTCTCCTTTTGCCTAGGGTAGGGATGTGAACCAGTTCCCCTGATGTCTGGTCCAGGTGGGGCTGGGGGGTGGGGGAGGGTGTTGTGGGGAAATCTGGCCCATTTGGGACTCAGCAGATTTCCCCAGACCCCTAGCACATCCTCTAGACTTTGCACGGGTTTTTTTTTTTCTTCTTTGAACAGGATGCTAATTGTGGCCACAATTAGTGTATTTTGGGCACATTATGGCCCAATTAGCATATTTTACACCATTTGAGGCTGTAAAGTGCTTAGTTATATGTAAATTGCAGCCACAATTTACGTATAACTAAGTACTTTACGGCCACAAATGGCATAAAATGCATTAATTACAGCTGTCATTGGCCCAAGATATTCTATTGCAGCTGCAATTAGCATATCTTGCCCTGTTTTGTTTTGTTTTTTTAAACCCACATGAAATCTGGAGGACGTGCCAGGAGGGAGAGCCAGTCCACTGTGGACTCTGCACGTTGGATTTTCAGGAATCCGACTTCATTCAGGTCCATGGTGGATTTCTCCAGTGTTCCTTACCTAGACATAGTGAGAAGTTCACATTTTAATGTGAACTTTCCTAATTTCACACTTTTGAATGAATACGTGAACTGAATCTCAGTTATCTTTCAAAAACTTGTACTTCTCTGAATTTTGTAATGGAGTTCTCTTATTTAAAAAGGCATACAAAATATGTATGTTAGGGGAAAATGCTCAGAAAATGCATTTATTAGTTAAAACAACATGCAGCAATACATTATATTCCTGGCCCCCAAATCCATATATTAGGGGAAAGTATGTACAAAAATGTATGTATTGGGAGAAATATGCACAAAAATGTGAGTGAATTTTCATGCAAACTTTTTTTAAAAAAACCCTTCACTAGTTGTTGTGGCAAACTGAACTTAAGACTAGAAAAGGGCATGGGCATACCAGGACATGATCTGAAGGCACATGAGGCAGCCACCTTGCTGAAGCTAAGCAGGTCTGGGTCTGGTCAGTGCTTGGAGGGGAGACCCCCTAGGAACCACATATAACCACCTTGAGTTCCACAATGGAAAAAAGGTGGGATATAAATAAAATAAAAAAATAATGAGAAACTGAGAGAAATCAAAACTGACAGATTCATCTAGGGATGGGCAGAACCCCTACCTATTGTTTGGGGGGGGGGTTCTTCGGGGGGGAGGCGATCTGTCCCTCCCCCCGGAATCCTCTTCAGCTAGTGACGCTCCGCAGCAATTCCACGGAGCCGGCTGCCAGCTCTGTATCACCAGCGATACGGGCGGCCACCATTGCTGTGCCATATTGGGCTGATTTCAGATGCAAATGGCATCCACTATGCCATTGTATCTGTGGTTTTTCCTGTGATATAGGCTAGCCTATCTCATGAAAAACCACAGACGCAAATAGTGTAGCAGATGCCATTTGCAGCCATAAAGCCCTTAGTTTACGTTAAATGTAGCCATTTATGGCTACGTTTAGCTTCATCTAAGAGCTTTATGGCCACAAATGGCATAGTGGATGCCATTTGTGTCCAGAGTCAGCCTCAGCCAGTGATATGGCACGGCAATGGCAGCCATATCGCTGGTGTTCCGGAGCTGCTGGCAGGGAGGATCTGGCCAGGGAGGATTCCGTGGGGAGGCGGAGGTAAGGGATCCTTTTGCCATGGACTCTGGAGGCTGGATTCTTTTGAATTCTCTGACATCCCTAGGTCCATCCCTATTCTTGCCTCACATAAAAGTGGATTAGTACTTTAAAAGGGTTGTGTGTTACCCAGACTCAATTCAACTGTGATAATTCAAGGGCAGTAACAGATCTCTAGTTTGGGGCCAAAGACTATATATATATATATATATATATATATATATATATATATTAATATATATAAAAAAACTTTAATTGACTCTCATTCCCCCCCAAATATATTTCACTTGGCTTTTTAATTAGTGAGTGCTATTTATTATGAGTGTGAATTAAATGAATTACTCTCAATGAATGTGTGACTGATGAAAGGAAAGACCAAACTAATAATATATTGAAAAAAAATATATAATTGCTATATAAATGTGCTTGTGTTTAATAAAGGAAAATGTTT
Organism: Heloderma suspectum; assembly: GCF_057233095.1. Classification (NCBI taxonomy): domain Eukaryota; kingdom Metazoa; phylum Chordata; class Lepidosauria; order Squamata; family Helodermatidae; genus Heloderma; species Heloderma suspectum. The sequence goes on from NC_139461.1 coordinate 50,109,230, forward strand.
AATATTTCACAAGTACTGAATATTTCAATAATTTCTCCTTTCAAAGAATGCAGAGGGTGTCATCATCCGACAAAGTGGCCGACAGTAACGTACCCAGAGGCTTGTCTGGCTGCTGCTAGAAACGGAAGGGAGGCCTCAATGTTATTCTTGGTTTTCTTTTCACTTTTCATACCAGCCACGTACATTGCTGAAGAGGCAAGCCGTTTAAAATGTGGCTTGTCCTACATTTGGATGTGCTTCTGTGCAGCTCCTACCAGTGGTGTAGTGGTAAATTTTGAAGCAGAGGCCCCCACTGTGACAGTTCCCATAGTCATGCTTCCAAGGAGAGTTGCAAATTGCAGGCAGCTGTGTTGATCCATAACGGCAAATCAGTTCTAGCAGTTTCCATCTCCGGGAGCAGGTCTTTTTGTAAAGCTAATGGATCTTAATTGCTCATTCAAGACCGAGCCATCCCAAAATAGTTTGCATAATAACTAGGGATGAACAGACTCACCTCTGTCTGGGGACGCTGGTTGCTGGCCACATCGCATGAGGCCCTAGACAGCTCAGTGAGTGACCGGCAAGCACTGCAGGGCTGCCTGCTCCTTCCCCTGTAATGTTGCATAGATGCCCCTTCACAGCCACAATCTATGCAACATTGGTTTTCCAGAAAGACCCGAGACACCATTTTGAATGACAATGGCGGCTTGGGGAAGGAGTGGGTGGCCGACCCCTATTCGCAGGCCGCATGCGGAATGGGACTGGTAAATGCCGCACAGTCTGTGAATGGGAGTCTGGGGGACTGAGTGGGGGGGAGTCTGTTGGACTTCACCCCCATATCAGGCACGCACAACATTCCTAAATATAACAGGGAACAATATATTATTTCTGGGAGAATTCATTTTTCTGCAGCTACTGTGAGGATTGCAGCTACGCTTAGAGGGAACAGGGAATTCTGAAGGGGGTGGCAGTTGATGCCCATGTCCCCGCCAATAGAAATGTGCTCACACCATGTCCCTGCGAGCTGTGGCTTCACTATACCACTGGCTCCAACTTACACAGGAGAACATCATGGTACATTGTGAAATCTCACTGTGACGTCTTTTGCTTGGCCTCGACTTCTCCGTGCTAATTCAAGAGTCCATTGATATGCTGGCACGAAAGGATAAGGAAGCTAAGCACTGTGACAGGTTTTCTTTTAATGTTATAATTCATTTCAGAAGTTTTCCAAGCATTAAAAAATGCCTTTTCAAATGATTCTTGGAGCTAGACTACTGTGTGTGTGCATACATGTATGTGTCTTTATATAGGCTGCATATTGTGGGAGGCCATGGGTGATTTATGCCCATTTACCTTGTGAAGATTTGGGCTATTGATCTTTGCTGATACATTAGAGAATTGAGATTATTTTCAGTCTACTCCAGACATAAAGTTGCTCCAAAAGATGGGATAGTTTCTTTCTGTTTATTCTCATGAGTGGACAAATCAGGCCCTGTTCTGGCATGTTACAAATGTTGCAAATATCTCAAATGGATCTCTGATTAGCGAAAGATAAATTAGCAATTTTACCTGCTTGAGTAGCAATTAGTAATCTGGCACTGGACCATTTCTCATTTTAGATCTAGTTACTTTTAGCTTAATAAAAGAAATAAAATCTTTACTTTTTATTTGTCATTGGGGCTTTTCAGTGACATAGTCTATGAATAAAGTATTAATGTACTGCATAGCTGAAATGGCTTTTTCATCCCGTAATAGAAAATAATGGAACACCATAACATGCTGTTAAAACTAATTATAGCAGCTCAAGTTATTATAGCCCAAAAAGAAAGAAAAAAACCACCCTGCAAAAGTATCTGACCAGACATAGCATAGTAAAGCCTGAATCATATACTGCCAACATAGTAATAGCATAAACATCTCCCATTTTCATTTCCCATAAAATAATTGTGACTAAAGCTTAGTATTCTCCCCGCAAGACCTTCACTTACATAATCTCATTAATGCATCCAACATCCCTCTAGTGTGGGGCAGTATTATTCTTCCTAAATTGTAGATGGGGTGTGTGTGTGTGTGTGTGTGTGTGTGTGAGTGAGTGTGACTGATGATGAGATAAAAGGAACTTCGCTATGGCCACTCAGTAAGCTCATTGCCAAGATAACACTTAAAGTGGGAACTTCCTGACTCACTCATCACACCCTGAGGGCCAAGATAGACATGATGCTAAACATGTGATTATCCCTCATGTGCTTGCTTTTTCTTTACTAGATAGCAGCTGCAGGACCCCAATCCGGATCAGGACCATGGCATGGAGGAAGGGTTTTTTTAACTTGTTGCCCCTGCCCTGGTCCCAGACTGGATTATCTCCTGACCCTGGCTGCTATTTAGTAAAAAAAGAAAGAAAAAGTCATAGTTTCTCTTTCTGAGGTGCCTTGGCAGGGCTGGGTATCTATGGCCTTCTTTTGCAGTGCCTTCATTCCCATCTGTCAGGTAGATTTCAAAAGAGGGAGGTGAGGAATTTTCTGTTCCATCTCATGGGGATTACTCTGTGGAGTTCCTCATCATCCCACCTTGTCCCCTATACTTTAAAAATACCTACATGAAATCACTGAGAGAGCTCAGTGGCATCAGCATGATGATGGCATTCAATTATACTTCTCGTTGTCCTTAATTGATTTCCAGGGGGGAAGTGGCATCTCTGGAAGAAGGTCAGCAAATGAAATCTAATCCAGACAAGATAAAGGGGATGTCAGCTGATGGTAATCAAGGAACAGATTAATTAGGGAAGTGTGAATCCAATCCACCCCCGTCCTGGTTCTCCAGGCACCCGCCCAGCCCCTGCCCCTGCTTGCTGGTCCCCGGACCACACTTGAACCCCTCCCGTGCTCAGCAAGCAGTCTGCACTCCCCCAGTGGCCTCATTGAGCTCCGGGGTCACCATTTTGTGAAAAATAAAATGGCAATTGCAAAAATGCGCGTATTTGCATATGCGTGAAAATGTGCATTTTGTGAATGCACATATTTGCATATGCACAAAAATAAGTGCTTTCGCAGAAATGCACATTTTTACACATACACAAATATGTGCATTTTTGAGACCACCCTTTTTATTTTTCAAAAAATGGTGACTGCAAAGCTCAACGAGGCCACCGGGAGCAAGCGGGGGCAAGGGGCGAGTGGGGGCAGGGGCTCAGAGTGCGGGAGGGGGGGTCCGCCAGATTCCCAGATGGAATTGGGCACCCGCACTATCCCTAAGATTAACGACTTCTTCTGGACAGGGTTTCACACCCCATGAAGAAACAGATCTTCAGCTTGGGGGTTCTCCTAGAACCACTAGCTTTGCCCCTGGATTCCAGGGGCAAAAAGGAATGCCTTTTTCCAACTTCACATATTCTTCATCTAGTTGTGTGTAATTAATCTGAAAGCTAATAAAAAAGGAAGTGATCTATAGTGCTGTGATGGAGATGGTATAGCATGGCAGTATTAGAGTTTGAATCTCACATTCTTGGAACCAAATTGCTTTTACAACTGCAATGTGTTATTTTCTTTTGTTTTTTTCACAGCCACTGCCATAGTTTTCTATTTAGGAGACTCAATTAGCTGCTGATAACCTAGTGCAATTCCTATTCAGTTATCTTGTCATCAGAATGTACTTGGACATTTGCATGTGACACACAAAATACTGTTTTTCTACTTCTTCAGGCAAAGACAGGTGTTTGTGTGTCTGCATTCAAGATAATTAAAATAAAGTCCATTTTGCAACAAGGACAAACACTTGCCATCAGAAACCATATTCTAGGGCACATAATGTGTCACTTGTCCTCTTGGAATAAAAATTAGTTAGCTATGTTTTGGCAATGTGCTGTATGCACTATCTAGTGATTCTTCATTATGAGGTGAAAGAAAGATAAATGAATGTATATATAAACACTCAATACTCCTGATAACTACATACCATAGCCATTAATTTAATGGTGACCACTGCGACTGCATCCTACAATGCACAGGTTTTATCAAATGAAACACGGAGCACCAATACTTTGAAGGGAAGGAGTGCCCTGCCCCTTGTTAATATGTGTCTTGATTTCCATCTGTAGCACAAAATGAGCTACTGAATTTGAGAAAGATCTGGTCTCCAGCAGAATTTGTGGGAAAATGCCTGGAGAATTTCTTGGAATTGTTTAAGTAGAATAAGAAAATCAAGATATATGGATCCAAAATAAATTAAATAATTATTACATATATCCAGGATCCAAAGAACTGCTTTTGGTGCACCTAAGTGTTCGGACTTTTGAAAATAATGGACCAACCCCCTCCACTTCAATTTGTAATTGGGCTCTTAAACCAAGCTACCCCCCCATTTAAAATTGGTTTAATCCATTGGTTTAAAATTGGTTTACCGGCCCAAACCCAATTACAAGACAAACTGAACCTTGATTTCTTCAACAGTGCAATGTTGGGACTGCAATGGGACATGCTCCCACCCCAGCTTGCCTGTCTGGAAGCCTTCAACCCACTAACCTGCCTGCCCTCTTTGCTGGCAGCAGGAAGACAGGAGGTTTCTTTCCCCTTTGGTGCTTGGCACTTGTATGTTAGTGAACCAGGCAGCAGTAGTCCTGGGAAAATTGCATTAGCATTTCCCAGTGCTCCTGGCACACTGTTTTAGCAGTGATTCCTCAGGCCCTCTCTTTTGCCATCATTGTCAGCAAAGCAGCAAAGTAACTGTTTAAAGACTTACAGCTGGGTGGCAGAGGGAGTCTGGGAACAAGTAGACAGATAGAAGGGAGTATTTACATTCCTCATTGGCCAAGTTTAAAATTGGAGCCAGAGAAGTCTGCAAAGGTTGTATTTGTATCATCTTGCATTTGATGTAAGAATTACAGGTCATGAAGATTTGCATTACTAACCAAAGAGTATGAACTTTAGCGATATATCTAATCTGACTTTTTTCCCCTTTGAATCAAAGATTCCTGTGCCATACCACAAATGGATACCTTCAGTTTCAGAAGCAGTTTGTCATGTGCCATCAAAAACTGTTGTCTGAGAAACAGAGGTCGACTTCTGCTTGCCCCTTGGACTTGCAGATCAAGCGACATGGTTCTTTGAACCCTGCTGTGTTTTCTCCAGTAAAGTTAATATCAATATGCTGCCAAAAATTTCAGTGCAAAGCTTTCCTTTAATGAAGAAATAATACAGTATTAATTCTTTCATTTATATAATACTAATTTCAGTAAGCACATAATGTTCCAAATATTCTGCTTGGCACAAAATTGTTACAGCTTATTCTTATTAGCTTCTGGATTTATTTATCTAAATGAAGTGGAGCGGAGGCACATTGCCATGGTAACTGAAGATGTGGGGAACAATTTTATTTCTTCTTAATTGCTGCATACAATTTGTATACAAACAACGTAACCATATCTTTCCGTTTCAGTCAGAGACTTTGAAGTTGCAAGAATAACTTGGACTTTGAATTCTCTACTGACTGTGGAATTAACTGTAAAACTGCAAAAGTCCATGTAGGCAAGAAGCTTTTAAAACTTCAAAACATTTCTAGCTGATAGTGGTATTAATTAATTTATGTATGTATGTATGTATGTATGTAATTAATTTCTATACTGCCCAATAGCCGAAGCTCTCTGGGCGGTTCACAGAAATTAAAACCACAATGTGCAGCATAAAACAATATAAAATATGAAAGCTGAAAACCACAATATAACAGTACATTACAACCAGAAACCTAGCAGCAACGCAGAGGTTTAAAATACAGATTTAAAACACCAGAGCTAAAAGGCTAGGAAGCTAAAATGCTAAAATACTGAGAGAATAAAAAGGTCTTCACCTGAGGACGGAAGGAGTACCACGTAGGTGGCAGGTGAACCTCTCTAGGGAGCTCCTTCCACAGCCAAGGTGCCACAGCAGAAAAGGCCGTCTTCCTGGTAGCCAGCCACCCGTCTCTCTTCCTTTGGCAGGGGCTCCTGGAGAAGGACCCCTGAAGATGATCTTAGGGCCCAGGCAGGCACATATTAGACTACAGTATTTGTTACTGTCCCACCGAGGACTCATAATGTGCATGTTAAGTCCACCAATTCCCTCCCAGGAATGCAGTCCTGGAAGTAGAATTGTAATCGTAGCGAAATGTTATGCAACATTCAACTTTTGTCTGTGCCATTCTATATGAGACTTTGAGCCAAACATGGCATCATTACAGATCTGAATGTTGGAATTGGGTTGGCACTGAATCAGTACAAGGTGAGGTGGTAGTTTTAAACTATAGCATGGGCGGGCAGGAGGGAGGGATTTGAATACACCCCAAACTTCACATCCTACCACCTCAAAACTGATCTTTAAAAAGCCATTTTAAATTTGTTTGGGATCCATCACTGGAAGTACTCTGCAATGGGGGAAAAATGGCTTCAAAAACTATTGTTGTTTTTAAGGGGAAAGCAACACAGATGAGCAAAGGTTGCAAGGTCCCATTCCACTTATGCACTGCCAAAAGAAAAAAAAAATCTATGCACGCTGAAAAAGAGGACAGAATTTGCATCAAAGATGAATACACTACTTTATATGTATAGATGCACATTTAGAAATTGTTACTAGAATTAAAATTTAGCATAAGACAAGCCAATTAATTTCACATCCAAATCACCCAAAATAAATTCTTCAAAAAGGAGATCACCCTAAATTAATCTCTTCAATTAATTTCCCACTCAGATCCTGCTCCTCCAAATCAATGCCCCTTTAATCCATTCATTATCACCTCCCAAATCAGTTAATTATATATTAGGGCAAAGCCCTCCCAAGGCAGTTTACAAAAACTGGTTAAGTACACAAAAACAATCCAATTCCGAATATGACTGGTCTCCAACCCTAAATTTTAGTATGTTTTGGCCCCAGAAGATCCAGTAAATATGAACAGCAAAACACTTTTGGGCTGCAATGTTATACTCACTTACCTGGAAGTAAGCCCCAATGAACTCCATGGGGCTTATTGTTGAGTAGGCATGTATAGGGTTGTACTGTTAGTGATTCTTTTCTGAGGAGGGGTTGCAAGGGCTAAGACCCACTCAGGGCTGATCTACATTGCGCCCACCTTCGCAATGAATTTGGTGTCCCGTCGGGTTAAACGCTCTCGCATTAAACGTGATTATTCACACACACCCATTTTCCCTGTTGCAGTGCTTCATCGAATGCTAGGGATGTCAGAGAATTCCGCCACAGATCTTGGTGAGGCTGAATGCCAGTGCATTCGGCCCCGCAAAATCCATGGCAGAATGAAGCCCCCCACCCCACGAAAGGTGCACGAAACGGAGCACTTACCTGCTACCGTCCACAATGACTTGCGAATGGCGGCCGTGCTGCGTTGTGACCTAAGAGAAGCAGATGAGATTAAGAAGAGGTGGAAAGAATACACAGAAGAACTATACAGGAAAGATCTGAACGTCCTGATAGCCATGATAGTGCGGTCACTGAACTTGAGCTGGACATCCTTGAGAGTGAAGTCAAGTGGGCCTTAGGAAGCATTACTACCAACAAAGCTAGCAGAGATGACAGTATTCCAGCTGAGCTATTTACAATCCTACAAGATGATGCTGTTAAAGTGCTGCACTCAATATGCCAACACATTTGGAACACTCAACAATGGCCACAAGACTGGAAAAGGTCAGTTTACATTCTAATTCCAAAGAAGGGCAATGCCAAAGAGTGTTCAAACTACCGTACAATTGCGCTCATTTCACATGCCAGCAAGGTTATGCTCAAAGCTTCAGCAGTATGTGAACCGAGAACTACCAGAAGTACAAGCGGGGTTCCGAAGAAGTAGAGGAACTAGAGAACAAATCGCCAACATTTGCTGGATCGTGGAGAAAGCAAGAGAATTCCAGAAAAACGTCTATTTCTGATTCATTGACTATGCTAAAGCCTTTGATTGTGTGGATCACAACAAACTCTGGCAATTCTGAAAGGCATGGGAGTACCAGACCACCTTACCTGTCTCCTGAGAAACCTGTATGAGGGTCAAGAAGCAACAGTAAAACCAGAGATGGAACAACCGATTGGTTCCAAATTGGGAAAGGAGTACGACAAGGCTGCATATTGTCACCCTGCTTATTTAACTTATATGCAGAGTACATCATGAGAAACGCCGGGTTGGATGAATCACAGGTCGGAATTAAGATTGCAGGGAGAATTATCAACAACCTCAGATACGCAGACAATACCACTCTAATGGCAGAAAGTGAAGAGGATCTAAAGAGCCTCTTGTTAGGGTGAAAGTGGAGAGTGCAAAAGCTGGTTTGAAACTCAACATTAAAAAAATGAAGATCATGGCATCTGGCCCCATCACTTCCTGGCATATGGAAGGGGAAGAAATGGAAGCAGTGACAGACTTTATTTTCTTGGTCTCCAAGATCACCGCAGATGGTGACTGTAGCCATGAAATTAAAAGACGCTTGCTCCTTGGGAGGAAAGCTATGGCCAACCTAGACAGCATAGTAAGAAGCAGAGACACCACCTTGCTGACAAAGGTCCATCTAATCAAAGCTATGGTTTTCCCAGTAGCAACGTATGGCTGTGAGGGCTGGACTACAAGGAAGGCTGATCGCCGAAGAATTGATGCTTTCGAACTGTGGTAAGAGTCTTCTCCAGCACGAGTCCCCTGGACTGCAAGGAGGTCAAATCAGTCAATCCTAAAGGAAATCAACCCTGAGTGCTCATTGGAAGGACAGATACTGAAGCTGAAGCTCAAATATTTTGGCCACCAAATGCGAAGAGAAAAGTCACTGGAGAAGACCCTGATGGTTGGAAGGATTGAAGGCAAAAGGAAAAGGGGATGGCAGAGGATGAGATGGCTAGATAGCATCATCGATGCAATGAATATGAACTTGAGCACAGTCCGGGAGAAAGCGGAGGATAGGAAGGCCTGGCGTGCTATGGTCCATGGGGTCACGAAGAGTCGGACACAACTTAACGACTGAACAAAAACAACATAGGGATGTACGAAACTCACTTACCTTTGCTCCGTCCCTCCCCCTGGAATCCTCGATGGGAGGGAGAGGCGATCCAGTCCTCCCCCCCGGAATCCTCGATGGCCAGCTCCGCTCCGCAGCCAGGCTGCTGAGCAGCCGGCCAGGGCCGTCCGCAGCCGGATTTCCGGCTGCGGACAGCCTGGTGCGGACACAAATGGCAGCCGCTGTAGCGGCCGCCATTTGCATCCAGCCAGACAGCTGTGATAGGCTACATAAGAATTTATGTAGCCTATCATGACTAGCCTAAAACAAAAAACCACAATGCAGCGTATGCAAATGGCGGCAGCTACGGCGGCCACCATTTGCGTTCCCTATTTTTTGCCGATCATTTTGCCGAAAGGCATCATTTCGCCGAAAATAGGGAACGCAAATGGCGGTCTCCATAGCTGCTGCCATTTGCGTATGCTGCGTTTTTTTTGGGGGGGGTTGAGATTAGCCGTGATAGGCTACGTAAATTCTTACGTAACCTATCACAGTCCAAGGATGGCAATGGTGGCAGCAGCAGCCCTGCCACAGCCAGCCAGGAGACCAGCTGCCGGAGCCGCCACCACCGCCACCAGAGCCGGCGCCGGCGCTGAATCTGCCATATCCTCCCCAGGTAAGTGCTGTCCCGGGGGGATTCCGCGGGGGGGCAGGGGGGCAGGAGGCCATTCCGCCACAGATTCCGGGGGGGGCAGATTCTAAAGAATCCGGCCTCACTGGAATCCGTGGCGGAATTCTCCACCATCCCTACAACAACAACAAATAGAAATAAGTACATTTCCCCTGAGTGCGGAAGACTAGGTGACCTGTGTGCCTGCTTGTTCAGTCTGCTGCTCAGGTGCTAACTGCTGATGGGCAACCATCCGTATGGTTCTTTATCTTTAACCTGGAATTGGACAGGACTGCTTTTCAAATAGAGGACACCTACAAATAGAGGACTGTCCTCTGTAAAAGAAGACACAAGGCCACCCTATCTCTTTTCCAAAGATGCTACAGAGTTAACACTCAAGATAGGTTCAGGACCTTTGCAGTGCAATGGAGTGCTAGGCATTTGGGCCCTTGCCAACAATGACATATTTTAAAATATAGCATTGCCAGATGCCCACAAACCTATTTATCACTGCAATCTGGCAAAAAGAATGTTTCAACGGAATACATTCTTATGTATCACTGGAAACATATACATGTCAGGTTTATATACAGGTGTTATTCTATAAGAAAAGATGGTACACAGGCATTTCACATGCCCTGCCCTGAGCTAGCACTTGTTCTGATGTTTGGAGAAGGAAAGAAAGGAAAGCAGCCTCTTGAATTGTTTCTTATGCTCTCCAGAAGTCAATATAATCAAGACCACCACCCCTCAAGGGATATAGCATACACAGAGGGCTTGGAGGAGAGAACTGGGGTCTTATTTCTCTTTTGCTAAGCTTTCATGAAGTTAAGAAACAGCAAGAGAAACCCCCATTCTTTGTTGCCTTCCCCATATCACAGCACACATGAAACAAGTCTTTACTTCTGATTCAAGCTCTCTGCACATGCCAGAGTAGTTGGTGGAAAGGAGGGGGTTTGCCAAGGGAAAGTACAAAAACTGGCTGGGAAGGAAGTAGAAATAGAGAATGGCTGATCACTGGATCAGCCAAGGAAAAATAGGAGAGATCACAGAGGCATTTTGTGTAATGACAGGTGGGTAGGCAGCAATTAGTGTTTCCCAAGCATGCCACTGTAACCCAAGGAAGGATAATATTTGGATAGTGATGGAGGGATGTTCACACAGTGATCATTTTGTTAGCACTCTCTAGCCATCCTGCCTGTGAAAACATCCTTACTTCTCACTTAGTTATAGGGTTTTTTTGCATGCACATCCCAGATGCCCCTCTCCTCCTCCAGATATTCAATTCCATCAAGGGTTGGACTTGTCCTGCTGACGTTTGAAATCACTGGGCAAACAGCATTTGTTAAGTAGCAATCAGGGATTTCTTGTCCCCTGGAGAAGTGTGGGGAAATGGTCCACCCAATTTTTCTGTCCACAAATAGGGTGAGAATTTCGCGTGGCCATTTGTAGAAACAGCTCTAGTAGAAACAGATAATAAGCAAGTAATTCTTTTTGTTGTTGCTTTTCTTCTATTTTCATCATCTCCCAAGAATAAAGAAATTTAAAGAATGCAATGTACATATAACTTCCCTCTGCATCTTTAAATTACTTGTACTTCCCTTCCACCCCAACATCCACTTTCATTCTGTTAAAATAATTATAGCTATTGATAATAGCTGTGACTGGAAGTGAGAACGCTGGCAAATCAAAGGAAGGCAAAGTAATGAAGCACTCTGAATGTGAATTTTGACTGCCTGAACCCCACACTTCACTTTCACTGTCACTATAAAAACTGCAGGTTCACTTTTAGCTGCCATTTGGATGATTCGTGACTTCATTCCTGTGCAGTAATGAACAAAGCAGGGAGGGCATATTCATTGTTTTTGTCAAGTCCTGTGGTGTTGTAATAAGATACAGAGAAAAAGAGTACGGTGGCCCTGCTACAGATCCCTCTGAAACCGATGAATGTTCCGTAACGGATTACAATAGCAGCAGGGTTGACATTATTGCAATTATACATTAAGATTTTCATGTGACCTCTTCCCAGCTGGATTTTATTGTGTATACAAAACCTGACAAGGCTCAGCCAAAAGATCTGTTGGTGTAATCTCAGCAAAAATATGGGTAGTTCATTTTCATGTCTGCATTATGCATGCTGTGTACCTGACTTCTTGGGGAGAATGCAGTCCCATCCAAAATCATTTCAAATCTCCATCTAGATCAGTAAAGTTCCCAACCAGCAGCATCTCCATCTTATCCAGATTAGATTTCAGCTTGTTTGTCTCCATCCATCCCAGAACTGCCTCTTTTCAAGATTTCTGACATCTCCCTGGGATGAGTAGCTGGAAGCAGAGCTGCATCATCTGCATACTGATGACACATCAGCCCAAACTAGTGGTTTTAGGGAGATGTTTAAAAGCATGGGTGACAGGATGGATTCCTGAAACACCCCAAAGGCTAATGGCCATAGTATGGAACAGACGTTTCCCAGTATCACCTTCAGGAACCACCCAACCTGGAAGAACTAGAGCCACCATAACGCTGTACCCCAAAATCTTAATCCAGAGAGAAATTCAGGAGGATATCATACTCAATGGTATCGAAAGCTACTCAGAGCTCTAGAAGGAAAACAAGGTTGCACTCCTCTTGTCTAGTTCTGGGCATAGGTCATCCACTAGGGCAGGGGTGCAGAGCTTCTTTCATCAGGGTGCATTCCAGTGATGGCCAGGCTGAAAGCAAAAGGGTACCAAAAGGGTACCAAACCCAAAAATACCAGCATATTCTAGCTTAAAGCTGCCAATAACTAAGCCTTAGGAGAGATATTTCAACCTTCTAGAATGGGTGAAAAATGCAGAAAAGGCAAAGCTGGGAAACCATCTTGGCGGGGCCAGGAGAAGGGGGAACCACCATTTGGGGAGCCCCAGTGCCTCACCATAGTGTGGAAAACTGTGACCAGGTCACCCATGTGCCTTGTGTCACACTACTTCATCCTCCCCCTTTGCAATCAACACACTCCAGGATACACTTCAGTCTCACTACTCTATTAGTTAACGACCAGGTTCCTTACAAATGCAAATTCTAGGAAACTCTCAGGCTACAAAGGAAACAGCTACTCCACTCAACAACGAATTCTAACAGAGGAGCCGAAGTCGATGTTAGAGAGGTTGCCAGCAGTTTGAACAAGAACATCCCAGCCAGACTAGCTTGGGGGGGGGATACCCCTTCCTTCCAGTTGCTCCCTCCTATGTAGGGATGTACAAAAGTTCTGCCACGGATCTTGGGGAGGCCGAATGCCAGCGCATTCGGCCCCCTGAAATCGGTGGCGGAACGGCCCGCCACCCCCCCGGGATGGGACTTACCTGGGGCTGATCTTCCTGGTGGTGGCGGCGGCTCCAGCGGCGGCTCCGGCGGTGGTGCAGCAGTGGTGCGGCAGCGGGAGCTGTGGCAGCCTGTCTTCTGACCGGCTGCTGCCGCCATTTCCAGGTTTTAAAAAAACACACACAAAAAAGTGATAGGCTCCGTAAATGTTTACATAGCCTATCACGGATGATTAAAAACAAAAATGTTTACATAGCCTATCACGGCTGATTAAATGTTTACATAGCCTATCACAGCTGATTAAAAACAAAAACAAAAAAAACGCGGGTACGCAAATGGCGGCGGCCATGGCCACCGCCATTTGCGTTCCTTATTTTGGCATGTCTTAGTCTACGTAAATGTTTCAGTAGACTAAGACATGCCAAAATAAGGAACACAAATGGCGGCGCCCTTGGCGCCGCCATTTGCGTACGCGCATTTTTTGTTTTTAATCAGCTGTGATAGGCTACGTAAACATTTACGTGGCCTATCACGGCTGACTGCAGGGACGCAAATGGCGGCAGCTATGGCCGCCGCCGTTTGCGTCCCTGCTAACCAGCGGCCGGATGTCCATCTGCTGGCGGAGCCGGCCGGCAGCTCCACAGAATCGCTGCAGAGCACAGCCAGCTGGCCAGGATTCCGGGGGGGGGGAGGAACAGAGCGCCTCCCCCCCAGCGAGGATTCCAGGGGGAGGGACAGAACACCTCCCCCCGCACCATCAGCATAATCCCCGAAAGATAAGTGATTTTCGTACATCCCTACTCCTATGTAGGCTATCTAGGGATGTCAGACAATTCCGCCACAGACTCCAGTAAGCCGGATTCTTTAGAATCCAGCTCCCCAGAATCTGTGGTGGAACGGCCTCCCCCCCCCCGCCACCCCGCAGAATCCCCCCAGGAAGGAGCTTACCTGGTGGTGGATGCGGCAGCAGCTCCAACTGGTCTCCCGGCCACTGCCAGGCTGCTGTGGCCACAAATGATGGCCATTGTAGCGGCCACCATTTGCGTGGCTGCCTTTTGCATGATAGGCTACATAAATACTTACGTAGCCTATCACGGCAAAGAGCAGGGGCGCAAATGGCGTAGTGGCTGCCATTTGCAAATGGCGTAGCGGCTGCCATTTGTGCCCCTCCTCTTTGCCATGATAGGCTACGTAAGTATTTATGTAGCCTATCATGAAAAAGGCAGCCACACAAATGGCATAGTGGCCGTCATTTGCGTAGCTGCCTTTTTTGCGATAGTCTATGTAAATACTTATGTAGCCTATCACGGCTTGGCAGCCAGCCACGCAAATAGTGGCCACTGTAGCGGCCATCATTTGCAGCCGCAGCAGCCCGGTTCTGGCCAGAATTCCGGCTGTGGCTGGCCCCAGCCAGCGGCTCTGCGGAGTCGCCGTGGAGCGGAGCCGGCCAGGGAGGATTCTGGGGGGGGGGTGGAGCACCTCCCACCCCCACCACAGATGGCCCCAGCAGAACCAGGTAAGTGTTTCATACACCCCTATGGCTATCACGCATAGTCAGCCTGGTGAAGGGTCTGAGCTCTGCCTCTAACCTCCCACTTTGCTCTGAGACAAACCCTAGCATCCATCAAGTTATGCCCCTTACTCTCCTCCTCTGCCAAAACCTGGGTTCTCATGGAGGATGAAGGGGGGGCTTCAGGCTGAGCTATCTGTGCACCAAGGTCCTGGGAAGAAGGCCTTGCCATATCTAAGCTCACTAGAGAGGGAGCCTCTCCCTTTTCTAGTTGTTCCCATTCTGAATCTGAGCTGCTAGATATCTCCACATGCTCAGATTCATTCCTGACACCTAGGGATGGGAGAGAATTTCTCCCCGAAACTTCGGGGGGCTGAGTGCCAACGCATTCGGTCCTCCGAAGGTTATTCGGGGAGAAATTCTCTGCCCCCCCCCCCGGGATGGGACTTACCTTTCACAAATGTCGCTCCCGGCGGCGGGTCCCAGCGGCGGTTCGGCAGGTCTTCGTCAGGGGCGGGGGCAGCAGCCGGTCTTTTGACTGGCTGCCACCGCCGCCATTACAAGAAAAGTAAAAAAAAAAAAAAGCCCCTGTGATAGGCTACGTAACGATTAACGTAGCCTATCACGGCTAGATTTGCAAAGTCAGCCGTGATAGGCTACATTAATCGTCACGTAGCCTATCACGGGTGACTTTGAAAAAAAAAAAAGCATGTACGCAAATGGCAGCCCCCATAGGGAGCTGCCATTCATGTTCCTTATTTGGTCCCTGTAGTCTACGTAAAGATTTACGTAGACTACGGCAAAAATAAGCAAATAGCGTTGCCCTTATTTTCGCCGTAGTCTACGTAAATCTTTACGTAGACTACAGGGACCAAATAAGGAATGCGAATGGCGGCTCCCTATGGGGGCCGCCATTTGCGTATGCGCTTTTTTTTTTTTAAGTCACCCGTGATAGGCTACGTGATGATTAACGTAGCCTATCACGGCTGACTTTGCAGATCTAGCCGTGATAGGCTACGTAAATCGTTATGTAGCCTATCACGGGGCTTTTTTTTTTTTTCTTTTGAAGTTCATGGCCGGGGAGACGGGACGCTTCTCCCCGGCTTGAATTTCGGCCGGGCGAGGCGGGAAGCCTCCCCCCTGGCCTGAATTTCAGCCGGGCGAGGCGGGAAGCCTCCCCCCCCGGGCTGTACTTCGGGGGGAGAAGCGAAGCACCTCCCGCCCACCGCGAAGCAAGCTGCGAGACCAGGTTGGACTTTCATACATCCCTACTGACACCTTGCTCACTCTGCTGTCCAGGTGCTGTTAATGGGAAACTTCAGGACCTAGCTCTTCATTCTGATGGTTCTTGATTATTATACTGGACTTGAACTGCACCGACCTCCAAATAGAGCACACCTACAAATTACAGGACAGTCCTCTGGCAGCCCTTCAAATAGAGGACTGACATCTGTAAAAGAGGGCACATCACCACCATAACACCTCCTATAGGGCAATGAGGATCACACTTTTCTTCAAGGAGCCATTGACTGCCTCCAAGGCCCAGACTGATAGTCCAGATTTGGCTGTTCATAAATGCCAGGGAGGACACGGATCCAAGGGGCACCTGGTAGGCCTCAAGCTTCAAAGCATCTAGTCAACATCCTCAGACTCCATACACTAAAAGGTACCCATCACAGCCTGGTCAGCTGGTGTTCTGGCTACATCTGACTCTGACATAACTGTGGAGTCTATGTCCGAGCTGGTGTAAGAAATTCTATCTGCAAATGTAATGCAAACTGTAGGTCTATAGTTGTCAGGGGTGTTTCTGAGCACAGGGAGTGGGGTAGCAGTTCAGATTCTGAAGGAGAACTGCCAGATATGGGGGAGGTATTTTCCCAGGCAAGTCCAGACATGACTGGGCTGGCTTCTCAGGTTACAAATGCCCAGCTGACTGATGATGAGGGTCCCTCTTCACACACCCCTGTGAGAGACAGAAAACAGAAGGAGGCGGGGTTTGGGGATTCCTATCTAATAAATGCCAGGCGCAGGTGTAGAGCAAAGAAAGAGAAGGCAGGGCGGAACTTAAGACAGTCTACCCGATTGGCCTTGCATAAGACGCAGCACTCAGAAGCCTCAAGAGAGAGAGGGACCTCCCCCCCGCTTTAGTTAGGCTAGTGAGACCGCCTCCCCCTTCAAATGGTGGGCAACTCTCGTAACTTCCTTTTGAATTCCCCTGAAGGCTTTCCTTTGTAGACTGAGAGTCACTGAGAATTTGCGTCTGTATGACCCTGTGAAGTAATAGATTAAAAGCTATAGACTGAAGCCTCTCATCTGTGTTTGTTTTCAGTGCTGAAATAAAGTGGGAGCTAAAGGAATCCTGACAACAGTAAACCATATACTGTATAGTTTTACAATATCATTGCAGAGATTTTAGAGAAAGAAATTCACAGATTATTTTTTGCATTGCAGCTTTCCACTCTTTGACTCAAGGGACTCCTTAGACATTCATTTTCAGGACTGCAATGAAATGTATTAAATGAGCTGAAAATACTAACCAAAAAGTCATCTACTTTTACAGAATTACTTCTTATTAGTCCTATCACTCCACAATTTTAGACCACCAGCTCTTGTCCCATAAATATAGTATTCATGGGGAGAACAGAGTTATTAAAGAGTAAACCATCCAGATTCTGAAATATTACAAATTATCATCAGAGACAGATGTATTTGAGTATCTCATTTCAAATTATTTAAACTGCACTGCCAGTAAATGAATGATTAGATCCATGAGCAAATAAAATAATGAGCGAATTTCCTCCCCCAATAAGATGAAAATCGGTAAGTATGAAATGAAGAATATTATTCCCTGTAATAGAAATCTTGGGGCCTAATAGTATTTAGATATAAAATTTCAATTATAATGAAAAAGCTATACACCAATATATTCTTGCAGACATTGAAGATCTGTGCAAAATTAGATAATAAAGACCTCCATGAACATTCCACTTTCTATGCTTGCTAGCACCAAGACATTCTGAGAGACAAAATGATGAGAAAGAATTAGTCACTTGCCCCTTAATGCTTCTGTGACAATTTGTCGGATTTTTCAAAAGTTTGGTTCCATTTGATATGACAACAAACAACTCCTTGGAAGCCTGCCAATCTCAAATTGATTATAATTGCTATAATTGGGCATTTCAGACTCCAGGAAGTAAGGTCTCGCTTGAGTTTTTGTTTGTGTGACAGAATAAAATTAGGAGCCAATTTTTTCCATTGGTTTTTTTTTAATGAAAAGGCAATATTTGATGGTGCTTGTCTTATATCATCAGTTGTTTTCTATTTGCATAAATTAGCATGATGTCATGGACTAAACCTTAAGGTTTTTTCAGTAAAAATATATAATGTAACAGAAACGCAAAGCTTAGAGCAAATTTGCAACAGTGGGGAAGATGTGAAACAAATTTTTATTAGAGGTGTTTGGAAGTTCATTTTAGCATTTCAAAGTTATTTTAGCTCACTCCTAAATAGAGGCATCAACATTTATTTATGGATTTTTGACTCACCTTTTTATGGAAGTGTTCAAAGCTCCTTAAAGCTCTCTGAAAATCACTTCCAAGCTCATTTCAGCTTGCTCCTGTTTTTGTTTTTGACCTGTTTTTCAGCTTGTTCATACAGGAAAAGTGTGCATTTCTGTGGGTATTTGTCAAAAAGGCATACAATTGCCCATTGACTACGGTGTGAGAATGCTTTTTTAAAAAAAAGTGGATTTCAAAGTGCACATTTTTTAAAAATATGCATTTCTCAAATGCAATCACAAATTCAGGAATTTGTGAACATTTCTCAGAAAAAAAGTGCTCCTGCTTGCATTCATGTTCAGAGACATGTTTGCGTGATTTGTGAACAGAAACACATTTTTTTGTACATCCCTACATAGGCACATTGGCTGCAATCCAACACTGAGTTCAGTGTGCTTAAACAATAGATTTAACAGGGATTAAGTGTCGAGTCCCATGCATGACTACTCAGAAATAAGTTTTATTTAGTTCAATGTGACATACTCCCAAGGCAGTACAGATGGGAATGCAGTCTAAGTGTGCTCAACTCTCTGCATTAGGTTGTTAGCAGTGCAGCAGTATAAGTCTGCATATCTCTGATGGAGACAGTAGGAAGTCTGGAAGTTAACAATCAGGTTGCATGTGACAGTACGGTCTGCAGCATGATGGAAACTGCAGCCATCATTGCAAACTAATGAAGCAGGAAATGATGGATGGCTATTTTGATCAGTATACCACAACCTTGATAAACTTCCAGTGAAAAGAATGGTTGACTTACATTAGATGTCTAATCAAAACTGACAAAATGTAAGGACACCCCTAGATTTATTCAATTGCCCATTGTGCAGAGCACAGCTGCCATCATTACCTGATATCCTTGGGCAGCTGCCCAGGCCCCAAAGCCTGACAAGACCCACTGATGATGCCTGCCTTGGAACCACTTTTTTTTTTTTTTTAATCTGACCTGATACTCTGAGCAGCGCCATTGGCTGGATGTAGCCACATTTTTAATTTCCCACAATGCCCCTGACCTACTAGCACTCTGGGGCATTGTGGGAAACTAAAAGGCTGGCTGCATCCGACCACCAGCTCACCTTGGAGCACTGCCACCATAGCCAGGTAAGCCCATCAGGTCCCACTCTCCCAGTGCCAGAGGAAGGGGCCCTCAAACATGGAACTGACCCCTAGTGCCAGAGAGATTTGTACAATAAAAGACTCGCACATGCTCCTCAGCCCCTCATAAGTAAGGTCAGCACAAGAACCCGAACCCAATCCATGAGAATTCCTCTGAATTCTTTTTTCTCCTTTGAATTTCTTTTTGAAGGTAATTTCTTTTCTATTGAATTGAGTGGGAATGGTCGAAAAAATGTGGAAGAATTTTGGCACAGCACTATTTTTACAGTTTTAGGAAATATAATTGTTCCACTTCTGGGAACACTTTTGGATGGATGGTGATGTCTCTGACTGTACTTGTGACAGCAATGCCCGACAGAGTTCATCTCTCACAACAGTTGGGTTCCAAAAATAAGGATCTCAGCAGTTGTCTCTCCTTTGGGACAGCAATTATGGTCTGTTCAAAGAAACTCTCTTCCAAATTACAGCTCTTAAAGTTACTGCTTCTGGATTAACAGTTATATTGGTTATCAATCTTCCACTACTCTATATGACATATTGTGTGTTCTCTCAAGTAAAACCTGTCAGAATAGATGCACTTGAGGCTTTGGGAATATGTAAAGTAGAGAAGATGAGTGTGTTTCAGTGAAAACTAAAAGGAGAAAGTGTAGGAGAACTATATGTACAGCTGATAAAGTACAGACACCTTGACAAGTTAGAAGGAAAAATAGAACAGTACAAGCCTATTGTATTTGATAGAAATGCAGTAGATTAAATATATGTGGACTTCAGGCCTAATCAAAGATAGCATCGTTCCTGGTCTCTTAACTCATGATTATTATGGGTATGGGAGGGACATTGCATGGCAGCATGGCAGTTTCAGCCAGCATAGCAAGCTATGTTGGAAAGGAGGCCAGGAGCAAAACTGCCTTATTGGCTTGACTCTTGCTCGTATTTCTTGTGCCATTATGTAAGTGGTGCTAGAGTAGATGCATCCTCCATAACAGGGGTGGTGAATTTCTTTCAGCCTGAGAGCCAAATTCCATTTTGGAGAAGCTGTTGGGGGCCACATTACAGTGGTGGGCAGGGCCAAAGGCAAAAGGGGAGGGTCTACAAATACCATAAATGCCAGTGTATTTTACCTTGAAGTTCTTACTGCCAGTAACTGAGCTTTAGACAAGACATTTGAACCTTTTAGAATTGGGGGGTGGGGGTGGAACTGCACAAAAGCAGGGAAATCACCAAATGATTGGTGCTCAGGGGAAAGTGGGTGGGAACAGGGAAAGGGAGCATGAGAGAAGGGGAGCAAACTCCACCATTAAAGGTTCTCAGAAGTTGCTTCACATTAGGTGTCCTGAGCAGGAATGTAACTTGCTGGTCCTGTGGAGGAGATTACAGAATGAATCAATCAATATATAAGGGGCATGTGTAACCATTGGTATATTTTTCTTTAAGAATTTTGAGTGAGAATATTCCTGCACATGCTCAGTAAAGGAGAGAGATAGGGAGTGGCCACCATTTTAGGCAGTTACCAAAATGCAGTGTAGAAGAAGCTTACCCTGAACCCTTCAGTCCCAAGACAGGGCTCTTTAACAAGTTGTTCCTGTGTTGCTAGATCCTGGTCTGTTTTTGAGAAGACTGCTGCAAAGCTGGAGTGAACTGAGTAGAGACTGTTTTCCTTCTTTGGCCAGCAGAAAAATGAAGCTTCAGAGAGAAGTTTTATTTATATTTTTGTTGTGAACACGAGCTAAAAGACAGAACTTTGGGAAGGCTGTACTCTCTTTGTTTTGGTGATAAGTGAACTGTTATGCATGTAAAATTCTTACAAGTGCATTATTATTTCTTAATAATTAAGAAATTAAAATGATATATGTAAATTGTCCCTGTACAAGGCCTTTCCTGTGAGTCCCTTTAGAGACCCTGAAGAAAAGTGTAACACATGCACCAGCCCCCTATGGCAAATTGCTGCCTTCCATTTCCCTAAACCTTACTTTACAGTGCAGTCCTATCTGTGTCTACTCAGAAGTAAGTCTCTTTGAGTTCAATGGGGCTTACTCCCAGATAAGTGAGTACTGGATTGCAGCCTTAGTTGGGTAGCCATCCAAAGAGCCTTTGCAGAGAATCCATTTGTTGCAGGTCCATCCAACAACAGAAGAAATCTTAAAAGGAGGCAATCCTTTCCCCCCGCCAAACAGTTGACAACTGCAAATTCATGCTCTGACGCAAAGGATAGGGGAAAGAGTAAATACACACACAAACTACAGTGACAGCAACTGTTAGAAACTTCTAAAAGGACCAGATAGCAAAGATCGCCCAATGCATCCACTCTGAAGGAGGGGAAAAGCCATGCAGCAGGGATGGATTGGAAGGGCAGAGTGGAGAGGCTTGTACAATGACACTTCGGGGATGACTGGGAAATATCCCCATGGGCAGTATCTACCGCATTAATTTCACAAACTCAGATAATGCTAGCAGAGCTCCACCAAATCTTTCTGTTGTGAAAACACTTGGGCATCATGGTTGCGCAACTGCACTTGTACAAACAGAACTTTAGTTGGGTTCTTTTCTTCCACAAAGTTCGGAACCTAGTTTCTGCTAATATCATTTGCGCTAGTGGAATAACACAGATACTTCCCTTTGTCCTCACCAGTAGGAGGAAGATGTGAGTGCAAGGGAAATGATCAGCAGTAAAATGTGTCAGTGTGGCAGAGGAAGATACCTTATGCATGCAAGATCTTTCTTTCACTGCTGGCCCTGCACACATCCTGCCCTCTTTTGCATCTGCCCACCTTATAAAGTGCTCTGTTCATGTGCAAAGAGCATTCCACACACAACCACAGCTCACCCTTGAACATATTAGCATGACCTTTGGGTCAGAAGGTGTAGCATCTAAGGCTGGATCTACACTTACCGCCTTTTTTCGCTTCCAATGAGGTTTCACCATCCGCCTTTCACACTACACAGTAGCCGCCTCGAATTGGAACTGGAATTTCCCACTTCCGTGCTCCACTTTCAATACCCTAATATCCCAGTATTTCCCCTTAATGTGCTCTGATTTTCCACCTTCGCTACCATATCCAGTCGTAGTCCCCTCCCCCGCCTGTCCATATGCGGTGGTGTTTGTATTTCCCTCCTGTCCAATCACAGATCTCGATGGCCCCATGTCTTCTTCTGGCTACCAATCGCATAGCTTCCTCAGCAGCCCCTGTTTCCTCAGCAACAAGCAAAGGGCTGGATGTGCGCGCACTTGCCTGATCTCGGAAGCTAAGCAGGGTCAGTCCTGGTCAGTGCTTGGATGGGAGACCGCCTGGGAATCAGACTTCCTGCACTAAGAAGGGGGTTGTTCTATCCCTTCAAATGAGATTAAGTTTTACCCCCTCCTATCCCCCGCTCTGGATGTTGTTGTTTTTAATTAAGGCGTTATCCTCGCAGAATCAGGGCTTCTCCGCGATGTTTTTTTTTCTAATTGAGGCATGATCTTTGAAGCTTCAAAGTTGTGAAGTTAACCTAAGGCATCTCTTAGGTCCCTGCCTTTGTTCTTTGTCCTTTATCATGCCCATCTTTGCACAAAACTTTCCCTTGATATCTCTGATTTTCTTGAAGAGATCTCTAGTCTTTCCCATTCTATTGTTTTCCTCGATTTCTTAGCATTGTTCATTAAAGAAGGCCTTCTTGTCTCTCCTTGCTATTCTCTGGAACTCTGCATTCAGTTGGGTATATCTTCCCCTTTCTCTGGGCTTTTTGCTTCCTTCTTTCCTCAGGTACTTGTAAAGCCTCCTCAGACAGACACTTTGCTTTCTTGCATTTCTTTTTCTTTGGGATGGATTTTGTTGCTGCCTCCTGAACAATGTTACGGACCTCCATCCATAGTTCCTCAGGCACTATTTCTATCAGGTTTAATCCCTTAAACCTATTCCTCACCTCCACTGTATATTCATAAGGCATATGATTGAGGTCATACCTGAATGGTTTAGTGGTTTTCCCTACGTTCTTCAATTGAAGCTGAAATTTTGCAAGAAGCAGCTCATGATCTGAGCCACAGTCAGCTCCAGGTCTTCTTTTTACTGACTGTATAGAGCTTCTCCATCTTTGGCTGCAAAGGACATAATCAATCTAGGGATGGACGAAAATCCCTTACCTCATCCCGCAGCTTGCTTTGCGGTGGGGGAGAGGCGCTCCGTCCCTCCCCCCGAAATTCTTGGTGGGGGGGAGGTGCCCCATCCCTCCCCACCAAAATTCTGGATGGGGGGAGGCACCCCGTCCCTCCGACCGAAATTCTGGCCTGGGGGGAGGCGCCCCGTCCCTCTGGCCGCAAATCCTCCTGGCCGGCTGGGACACAAATGGCGGCAGCCGTAGCCACTGCCGTTTGCGTCCCTGCAGTCAGCCGTGATAGGCTACATAAATCCATACACAAATGGTGACTTTGAAAAAAAAAAAGCGCATACGCATACGCATTTGCGTTCCTTGTTTGGGCAGGGGTAGTCTACGTAAAGATTTTTAAAAAGCGTTGCCCTTATTTTCGCCATATTCTACATAAATGTTTACGTAGGCTACACGTGCCCAAATAAGGAATGCAAATGGTGGCGCCCATGGGTGCCGCCATTTGCGTATGCGCCTTTTCCCCTCCAAAGTCAGCTGTGATAGGCTACGTAAGGAGTTACGTAGCCTATCATGGTGTTTTTTGAAAATCTAGCCGTGATAGGCTACGTAAATCTTTACGTAGCCTCATGTTTGCTTGTGTTTTTTTTTTCACTTGGAAATGGCGGTGGTGGCAGCCGGTTGGAAGACCGGCCGCCGCCACACCATCGCCGTACCGCCGCCGGGAGCCACCAGCTTTTTTTTTTTCAAAGTCACTCGTGATAGGCTACGTAACGATTTACGTAGCCTATCACAGCTGAATTTGGAAATCTAGCCGTGATAGGCTACGTTAATCGTTACGTAGCCTATCACAGGGGGGGTTGTTTGTTTTTTACACTTTTTGTTTCACGGCCGGGGAGACGGGGCGCTTCTCCCCGGCCTGAATATCGGCCGGGCGAGGCGGGATGCCTCCTCCCCCACCGCAAAGCACCCCTGCAAAAAGGTAAGTGACTTTCGTACATCCCTAATTGTAGTTCTTCATAGAACTGATCAATCTCAGCTTCTTTGGCCTCAGTGGTTGGGGCATAGACATAAATTCCTGTGATGTTGAATGGTTTGCCTTGGATTCGTACTGAGATCATTCTATCATTTTTGAGATTGTACCCCAGTATTGTTTTTCCCACCCTTTTATTGACTATGAGTGCTTCTCCATTTCTTCTAAGGGATTCTTGCCACAGTAGTAGATATAATGGTCACCTGAATTAAATTCGCCCATGCTTGTCCATTTTAGTTTGCTGATTATCAAGATGTCGATGTTCACTCTTGCCATCTCATGTTTGACCACCTCCAGCTTACCTTGATTCATTGATCTTACATTCCAGGTTCCTAAACAATATTGTTCTTTACAGCATCGGACTTTCTTTTCACCACCAGACACATCCACAGCTGAGTGTCCTTTCGGCTTTGGCCCAGCCGCTTCACTCTTTCTGGCACTATTTGGAAATACCCTCTCTCTTCCCCAGTAGTATATAGGGATGTCAGAGAATTCCGCGACGGACCTCGGTGAGGCCAAATTCCGGTGCATTCAGCCCCCCAAAATCCATCACGGAACGAAGCCCCCACCACCCCCAACCCACGAAAGGCGCGCAAAATGGAGCACTTACCTGCTCCCATTTGTGCTTCTTTGTGAATGGCGGCCGTCCTGCGGCCGCCATTCACTTTGTCTTCATAGCCATGATAGGCTACGTAAATACTTAGGTAGCCTATCACGGCTAATGCAGGGATGTCATTTGCATCCCTGTGGAGGCCGTGATGGCTACTTAAGTATTTACGTAGCCTATCATGGCAGGGGGGGGAAAACCCAGCATATGCAAATGGTGGCGGCTACCGCCATTTGTGCACTCTGGGTTGTTTTCCCCCTGCCGTGATAGGCTACATAAGTATTTACGTAGCCTATCACGGCAGGAGGAAAAAAACCCAGCATGTGCAAATGGCGGTGGCTACTGCCATTTGCATATGCTGGGTTTTTTTCCCCTGCTGTGATAGTCTACATAAATATTTACATAGCCTATCACGGCTCAATACAGGGACGCAAATGGCGGTGGTTACAACAGCCGCCATTTGCGTCCCTGCAGGGCTGCCCAGTGGCTGGATGTCCGACTGCGGGCAGCCAGAGCTGGCCAGCAGCTCCGCGGCTTGGCCGCGGAGCACAGCCAGCCGGGCAGGATTCCGGGGGGGAGGACCGGATCGCCTGCCCCCCATCAGAGATTTTGGGGGGAGGGATGGAGCGCCTCCCCCCCACCGCGGATTCCCAGTGTGGAGACAGGTTGGTGTTTCGTACATCCCTAGTAGTATATTGGACACCTTCTGACCTGAGGGGCTCATCTTCCAGCTTCATATCTTTTAGCCTTGTGATATGTTCCATGGGGTTTTCTTGGCAAGAATACTGGAGTGGGTTGCCATTTCCTTCTCCAGTGGACCACATTTTCTCAGAACTCTCTGCCATGACCTGTCTGTCTTGGGTGGCCCTGCACGGCATAGCTTATGGCTTCACTGAGTTACGCAAGCCCCTTCGCCACAACAAGGCAGTGATCCATGAAGCGGAATAGGAAAGGTTCCTCCTGTGCAAGCACCGGGTCATTACTTACCCCTAGAGGGATGCCACTTACGCTGGTGTTTTCATGGCAGACTATAGCAGGGTGGTTTGCCATTGCCTTCCCCAGTCGTGACTACTTTCTAAATTTGCGTCTATCCATATAAATTAGCATGTGCCAGTTTCATGCAAATCCATGTCCTTTTTTGTCTTGTGTTTTGGTGATAGACTTCTTTTATTTTCTTTTTTTCCTGATTCATAACTGGCCACCATAATAAGAAATCTGAAAAGGCCATTTTGAGTCTGATCCGAAATTGGGATGGATGGACTCACCTGTGCCTGGCTTTCTGGCGCGTTCGTCAAGCCATTACTACTGCCCTCCCCTGCTCGTGGCACCGTGCGAGGTTTGTTGTGGCCGTGGGGCCACCTGTTCTCCCTAGTGAGCCACCGTTGTGCACAACAATGGTGGCTTGGGCACTTCTGGGTAGGTAATGTTGTGTAACTGGTGGCCGTAAAGGGCCCATTTACGCAACATTACAGGCATGAATGCTCCATCCATGCCTGTAATGTTGTGTAGACGGCCCCTTTACAGCTGCCAACGACACAACATTATCTACCCAGAAGCACTCAAGCTGCCATTGTTGTGAACAATGGCAGCTTGCTAGGGAGGATGGGCAACTGCTGGGTGCTCACTGAGCTACGCAGTGCTCGCCAAGTGGGTCCATGTGTGCCCCATGGTTTGGCTATCTGGGATAGCGGGCAAGGGGGAGTCTGCCAGACTCCACCCCCCCCCCATGAACTCTCACAACATCCCTAATCAGAAATGTTACGCATGCTCCTTAAGGGCATTTGATGTTACTTTTTCTGTAGTATGAGCAAGATGCCAAGAACAAGAAAAAATCCTGAGAGAAGCGAGGAATCCCAATTCCCTTTTCAGTCTGCTCCTTCATCTACATCTCCAAGGATTTCCCTGGTCTCTTGAAAAACAGAGTTGAGTAATGAACCAGGATGACATGTTTTGTCTGTTGTGAGTTTGATTACTGTGGGGCCTTTTGGTCACTAAATTGACAAAAAATAAACTTGATTGACAAACATTAGCTTAACTGGGAATCAGAGAGAGAGAGAGAGAGAGAGAGCGTGTGTGCGCGTGCACGTCAAGAGAGAATCTGATTTCTCAGGGGTGGAGCTCACCATTAGCAGTGGCGGTTTCTTTGTCCCTAGGGGGAAAAACAGCTTCTTTTCTTCTGAGGTTTTTGTTGTTGCTGCCACTGATGCAGGTGGCAGCAGGTGCAACTCTGGCCACAATTTTGCATGTTCCAGAATGCCCCGGACTTAATGTCATTCCAGGGCATGGTAGGAGAAAAATGATGGGATCTGTCTGTCTGTCTATCTATCTACATCTTTACACACACACACACACACACGGGAGAATATTTGGAAAAATATTTTCAAAGTGGCTGTCTGTTGTCGGGGAGGAGACAGGAAGAAGAAATTTTCTTATAAAAGTGTCTTCTGATCAATTTCTGATCAGCTCTGCTTTCCGCTCTCTGATTATTTACATGGCTATTTTCTTTGCGTTCACATATTACATTTTTAGGTGTACATTAAACAACATAGGGCATGATGCAGTATCCCACCAAATCTACATAGCACACTGGACTGTGGCCATAGTGTCTGAAGTCATCTTTTATGGTGATTGTGATCTGTTTTGTTGCCCTTATTCAAGAATTCCCTTTCCTCTGCATCATAAAATTGCCAATATCATACTGCTTTTATACAAATCTATGGTGTGACCACACTTAGGATATTGTGTACAGTTCTGGTCACCACACCTCCAAAAGGATATTATAGAGCAGGAAAAAGTTCAGAAAAGGGCAACTAAAATGATCAAGAGCTGGAACAACTCCCCTATGAGGAAAGATTACAGCAGCTGTGATTTTTTAGCTTAGAAAAAAGGTGAATAAGGAGAGACATGATAGAGGTGTACAAAATTATGCATGGTGTGGAGAATGTGGATAGGGAGAGATTTTTCTCCTTCTCTCATAATACTAGAACCCAGGGTCATCCCATGAAGCTGATTGGTGGGAGCTTCAGGACAGATAAAAGGAAGTACTTCTTCACACAGCACATAGTTGAACTAGAGAATTTGCTACCACAAGATGTAGTGATCACTGATGGCCACCAATTTGGATGGCTTTAAAGGGGGGTTAGATAGATTCCTAGAAGAGAAGGGGTAAATGGCTACTACTACTGATGGCTATGGCCAGCTACTATCAGAGGCAGTATGCCTATGTTCACCAGTTGCTGGGGAACATGGGTGGGAGGGTACTGATGCACTCATGTCCTACTTGTGGGTTCCTGGTCAACAGCTGGTTGGCCACCGTGTGAACAGAATTCAGTGCTGGACTAGATGGACCCAGCATGGCCCTTATTATGTTCTTAATTCACTTGGTCACTTTGTTCCTGTAAACCTGAATGGCATCTGATTAATTTTTATAACCTTCAACTTGTGGATAAACAAAAGGAATAATAAGAATATGCTTTAGATAATTTTGTGCTTAGCAGAATCCCAAATATAAATCTTGCCTTCCTTGTACAGCCCTACTTTACACCATCATTTGTGAGAAATGGCCCCCTTTATATTTGGGTTCCTTGCTATGTATCTTTTGCCACCATTTCTTTATATTAACCAATAGTAATTTACATGTCTTCAAACAATAATTTAAGATCTGAACTTTCCATGAACTGCAGCCCCTGTTAACAGTGCCTTATTCTCGGCTAGCTTTTCTTGGGCAAATGGCAATCTGATAATAAAGAGGAAGGATCTGCCAATGCTGTTTAAACCTCATTTAGGAGAGGGAATCTTTCCTTTAAAAAGTCCTCCCATCCAATCCCTTGTAGCATCTTCTTTTGTGCTGTTCTTCAAACATTTTTTTTTAAATTAACCACATGGCACTGTTTTCGCTTGGCCTGATATGCAGTTTATTGAACTCAGCTGGATTGGTTCCATTGGCTTCGGTGAGCTTTAGCTGAGCTGTATCCAGTTCCAATTGTTTCATAAAAATCAGGCCAACTACTATGCACACAACAAGAGGTAAATCTAGGGGAAACATATGGGCTAAATCCAAAGAAAATAAATACTTCTATGCAGGAACTGCATATGCAGCTGGAACTTTCTTTCATTCCCCTTCACAGTAACTACAACTACCTGAGAGGCAAGTTGCTATTCAGTTTTAGAAACCAACTTACCTTGCCATCAGTGAGACCTGCAGTGACAACCTGTAGTTCTCTGCCTACAAGTATAATTACCATTTGCATGCATATGTGACTCCTTTTGAACATGGTCCCCAGAATGTCTATAACACAAAATAAAAATACAAACAGACAATAATTAATGCTGCCAAAAGAGAGAAGAGTAACATATATGTTGCTTCTGTAGTTTAAATTGGAAATTTTACAAAAGTTTGAAAATAGGGATGGGCAAGCATGCGGTGTTTTAGCTCATTGGTGTTCTCCGAATTCTTCTTTGAAGCTTGGCTTGTCTCATTTGCATTCCTGAACATGAGCATCTTATTTTTTCCTGATCATGAAAAATGCACATTTTCGATTAGGAAAAATGTGCATTTTTAAAAGTGCACTTTTTTCCGAATTGAAAGAAACAACCAGGCTAAAGCGTGAAAATGTGGATTTGAGGTATGTGCATGCACATTTGTGCAACTGCACACTTTTGAACACAAACACAAGTTTGGGAAATTGAGAAAATTTCCCAAGAATTGTGTTCCTGCTCACATTTGGGGTTGCCAACAGGACATGTTCATGTGATTTGTGAACAGGAATGCAATTCTTGTATATCCCTATTTGAAAATACCATTCCATTGTTCATGCACAATACACATAAACAGTTCTGAGTAAATGGGTCATCCTATAACCAAAGCTCAACATGTACATACATTGGCCATTTCTCTTTTTTTACAGAGTAAGGCCCTCTTACTGTTTGAAGTTCAAAGGACTGTCCTGTATTTGAGGGAGAGGATCTAGTTGAGGCGCTGCCCAATTTAAAGATAAAGAAACTGAAGGGTGAGATGTATTGTCATTCTATTTAAATTATAGTAATTATTTTTAAATTTAAAATATTAATTAGCATATGCGCATTTTGTGTAAGCCGGTGTCCTCTTTTATCTTCCATTTTGGGGATGTGTAAATGGCCACCTTACATGTACAATGCAGATTTCTTATGAAATGCATGGACTTCATGGAACTAGTTTTATGGCTCATTGGAACCTTACCAGTATACATTAGAGATGTGTGATTGCCTGGTTATCTGGCAAGAAATAGGAACAGTCATTTATATGAACACATACCATTCACACACACTGATGGAAATCCAGCAAGCCATTGCCCACACAAAATTCAGTTGGTTCTGCCTGTTTGTTTGGTTTTTTTCTTTACAATTTTGCTTTCTAATCCAATCCCACCATTGATGTTTTGGCATATGTGAATTGTGAATTGTTCCTGGTTGCAATGGCTCATGGGTTTTACCATTTTAAAACTTCATAAAAAGTTATTCCCAGACATACATATTTCATTTGAGGTTGTGCAGAATCAGTTTTAAGGGCTGTATGATTATGGTGTTTAAAGAATTATTAAAGTGATCTGGGCAATAAGCATTTACAATTTTAAATGGGATTAGCAGAAGCAGTTTGGTATAATCTAGAGATCTATGGGATGCTCATTAGCATAGTGCTAATTTGCTAAATAAAATAATTCTCTAAACTCAGCATTATGTCTTAGAACTTTTAACAGGTGGCATACTATTCAATGTATAAAAATATACACTTAGCATATACCCTTAGCCTCCTCCCAGTGTATTATGCTGTATGTTTTCAATGTAGAAAAATGTAATTATTTAAGGAGTGGTAGGTGGCAGTATTGCAACTGAAACTCTCCCCACGACCTGAGTTCGATCCCAGAAGAAGCTGGGTCCCAGGTAGCTGGCTCAGGTCAACTCAACCTTCTATCCTTCTGAGGTTGGTAAAATGAGTACCCAGCTTGCTGGGGGAAAGGTAGTCATGACTGGGGAAGGCAATGGCAAACCTCCCCACTACAGTCCGCCATGAAAACGCCAGCGCAAGCGGCATCCCTCTAGGGGTCAGTAATGACCCGGTGCTTGCACAGGAGGAACCTTTCCTTTTTTCTGAAGATGTGGTACCTTCTCACATATATGCTTAAAATAAAAACTTACACAATGACAGACTTGGAATGCAAATCTCATTTGTATGCAAGATTGTTAAATTCTTCCTATGAGACATCCATTTTCTGTTTTCATGTTAATTACTTGATGGAAGACAATAGAAACACATGTTTATTTGTCATTTTTTACTGTACAAATATTATTCTTTGATTTCAAGAGACAATCCTACACAGGAAGAAAAGAAAAGAAAGATTTGCTACTTTTAAATGGGAGCAATATAAATGGGAAAAGTGTGGTGTTGCAGGAGACAAAAAAAGATGAACCGTTAAAAAATACTGGATATGTAATATACAACAACACAAACCTTAACTGTTATTTAATAACCTTTCCTAAGAAATGTCAGTTGATCACATATTCATTTTGTAATCCATAAAATCTTGTTATGATTATATATTCAATAAAAAGTTTCTGTATGTGCTATTTTAGCAGATAATTTTTGAAAAGCAATGCATTGCATTTCTATATGCTATTCACATCCAGCTATACATGATCAACCCGTGATCCTATAATGTGACATTTTCCTTAAAGCTAGAACATGTATTATAAAAAGTAGAATATAGAACTTATTTTAAAAGTATGTTTGAATTGTTGTGTTTCTGTCCCCCCCGCTCCTGTGTTATTCCTGGATCATGACGATTACAATCATTATCCATGAATGTCCTGTGTCCACCGAAATGTACATACCTATATGGGCTTTGAACTTGTGTTTCATAGGCAATAGACCCACATGTAACAGGCAGATCTCTTTCAAAACTGCTATTATCTGTAGCATCTATTACTATGTATATTTCTACCAC
This sequence comes from Heloderma suspectum, assembly GCF_057233095.1. Classification (NCBI taxonomy): domain Eukaryota; kingdom Metazoa; phylum Chordata; class Lepidosauria; order Squamata; family Helodermatidae; genus Heloderma; species Heloderma suspectum. The sequence continues at coordinate 50,141,003 of NC_139461.1, forward strand.
TATTCCAGAGGATAAAGATTGTAGTCTGAAAATGTTCCACACTTCGGATTACTGTGAACATCTCTTTGGAAGCCTGATTGGTTGAGCTCTGAGGTCTGCAGTGCAGAATAAAGGAAGTGTACTTCTGGGAAACATGCAAAACACTTCCTTCCTAATGTCTTCCGCTCAGCAGATACTCTTGCCCTATACACCTCTTATGTTCCCCATTATCCTCTTGTAGGCTATAGGAAGAGCAGCATGTTCTTCCTCCGTCTCTATTTTGTTCTGCAAGTACTCTGCATCTTGCACAGAAACTCTCTGCAGGCACTCTGCATGTGGCTCAGAGGTGCCCTCCTCCCACAAACCTCTTACATATTTCTCCCTCTCCCTCTCCATAGGCCCTCTGCATGGGGCTCAAAGGTGCCGCCTTTCTCCTGCCACACATCCCTCCCTCCATCCCTCCCTCTGCAGGCACTCTGATGTAGCCTCCTCCTCCTCCTGCAAGCCTCTTACATGTTCCCTTCTCCCTCAGCCAAGCTCTGCAATGGGTGTGAGGGGGCAAAGTTGCATCCAGATCTAGAGGAGAGGGGGTGGCACTGGGGTTCTAGTGTGAGCGTGCACATTGTGTCAGCAAGTAGCTGTTGTGGGGGTGGAGTTTCAGAAGGGCCTCTAAGACCAGCCTTGCTCCTTGGTGGCTCAGTCAGCATTTTCCTGGCACCCACCTGCCCAACTTGGGATATAGCGCAAGCACAGGCTGGTTGCACAAGGGGCGGTATAGGGATTTCTGGTTGGCTCCATACCTTTTAATCTGAAGGACTTGGCAGATGGTGGCACTGGGTGTGGTGCCTTAACTAGGACAGGGCATTCAGTCACAGCAGCAGTGCAGTATGGGAAGGAGTAGAACATAGTCATTACTGAGCACTTGGGGGCACCAAGAAGGTGGTAGGAGGTTCCCAAGACTTGCTATTTAGGGCTATGGGACTTGGAGGTGGGGAACGACTGAACAGCAACAATGCTATGTATGCTTACTCAGAAATAAGTCTCATCATGTTCATTGGAACTTACTTTCAGGTAAGTAGATATAGAATTACATCCTAATTGCAGGCAAGGTATTTGGCTATATCAACCAACTAGGGATGTACGAAACACTTGTCTGGTTTCATCCAGGGACATCCGCAGTGGGGGAGAGGTGCTCCATCCCTCCCCCCGAAATCCTCGATGGGGGGGAGAAGATTCGTTCCTCCTCCCCAGAATCCTGCCTGGCTGGCTCCGCTCTGTGGCCAGGCTGCAGAGCCGCCGGCCGGGCCAACCCACAGTGGGGCCTCCAGCCACAGCCGGGCTGGTGTAGACGCAAATGGCGTCTTGAGTAGGGGATGCCATTTGCATCCCTGTGGTAGCCATGATAGGCTATGTAAATATTGACGTAGCCTATCATGGCTAAAGCAGGGATGCAAATGGTGTCCTCTACGCCATTTGCGTTCCCGCTTTAGCCGTCATAGGCTACGTAAATATTTACGTAGCCTATCACAGATAAAATGGGAATGCAAATGGCGTAGGGGACACCATTTGCATCCCTGCTTTAGCTGTGATAGGCTACGTAAATATTTACGTAGCCTATCACGGGCTACTATAGGGACGCAAATGGTGTCCCCTACCCAGGACGCCATTTGCATCCGCACCAGCCTGACAGTAGCCAGAGCCGCCACTGCCACCGCTGCCACCACCAGAGCCGCAGCCGCAGCCTCAGCCAGGTAGGTTCTGTTTCGCGGGGCTTTCGCGGGGTGATGGGGCGGGTTGCTCCATTCTACCACGGATTCCAGGGGGGGTGAATTCACTGGAATTCAGCCCCCCTGGGATCCATGGTGGAATTCTCTAACATCCCTACAGCCAACGCAGTGCATTAATCATGGAATAAAGAGATCTATGCACAATAAAACTGGTGCTCTTTTAATAACTGCTGCTAAAAGATTTTTCTCTCATTTTTCATTAATTTTATATTCACCACAGAGTTTGAACATACAAAGAAATTTTTTTGCTGAAGTTGCTGTCAAATACTTGGACACTAGATACTGATGTTTTTGCAGACCTTTGCCTACATGATCTAAAAGAGGCAATGTGATTTCTTTTTTCTTCCTTATGAAAAGCATGTGACATAATCCAAAATGTCAGTTAAAATGTATATCAAATGGTACTGAAAATCTCAAAGGAAAGTTGCCTCTGGTCATTTGGTATTTATATCAAACTTACTCTCTTTCTGCTAAGCTATGGCAACTACATTTCATAACTTACCTGATTTAATAAAGGGAGTATCATATTTTCATGGGAAGGGTAGGGACAGATAAGCTGCAAAAAGTACTTGATTGTGTACATTTGTGTTGAAAAATACTGCATCATCATTTCTCTAGGGATGTCAGAGAATTCCGCCACGGACTCCAGTGAGGCCAGATTCTTTAGAATCCGCCCCCCTCAGAATCCGTGGCAGAACAGCCTCCTGCCCCCCCCTGCAAAATCCCCCCGCGACGGAATTTATCTGGGGTGGATGCAGCGGCGGCTCCGGCGGCCGGGGCCAGGCTGCTCCCCCTGGAATCTTCCCTGGCCGGCTCCACTCCACAGTGGCTCCGTGGAGCTACTGGCTGGGGCCGTCCACAGCCGGAGTTCCGGCTGCGGCCAGGCTGCTGCGGCCAGGCTGCTGCGGCCGCAAATGGCGGCCATCATAGCGGCCGTCATTTGCGTCCTTGCAGCTGTGATAGGCTACGTAAGTATTTACATAGCCTATCACGGTAAAGGCAGCCATGCAAATGGCAGCCTCTACGCCATTTGCATGGCTGCCTTTGCCATGATAGGCTATGTAAATACTTACATAGACTATCACAGCCAAGAGCAGGGGCACAAATGGCGTAGCGGCTGCCATTTGCGTCCCTGCTCTTTGCCGTGATAGGCTACATAAATACTTACGTAGCCTATCACGGCTGCTTGCAAGGACGCAAATGGCAGCCGCTATGACAGCCGCCATTTGCGGTCGCAGCAGCCTGGCCGCAGCAGCCTGGCCGCAGCCGGAACTCCAGCTGTGGACGGCCCCGGCTGGTGGCTCCACAGAGTAGGGATGTACGAAAGTCACGTACCTTTTCGAAGGGTGACCTTCGTGGGGGGGGAGGCACTCCGTCCCTCCCCCCCAAATTCTGGCCAGGGGGGGAGGCGCTCCGTCCCTCCCCCCCCGAAATTCTGGCCAGCCGGCTCCGCTCCGCAGGGATTCTGCAGAGCTGCCAGCCAGCTCCGCCAGTGGCCGGACATCTGGCCGCTGGCTAGCAGGGACACAAATGGCGGCGGACGTAGCTGCCGCCATTTGCATCTCTGCAGTCAGCAGTGATAGGCTACGTAAACATTTACGTAGCCTATCATGGCTGATTTAAAAGAAAAAAAATGCGTGTATGCAAATTCTCTGCCATCCCTACTGAAAAGTCTGAATCAAACTGAATGTAGGGCACAAGGAATCTCTATGGGCGGAATGATGGTAGAAATAACAGCAAGACTCACCCTCCTGGCTCCCACATGCTGAATGGGGCTTAGCAACTACCTCTTGAATTCCCCGCCACTGCAGACAAGCAAGGGAGCGGCGTCTGATCGTTGCTAGCTCAAGAAGCCTGGCCCTGATTGGATAAAGTAAATGGAACTTCCTCTTCTGTCACTCTAGTGGTTTTACTGCACGCGTTGATTAGCATAGAGCCTTATGATAAAAGCGTTCAGTTTTTTACAAAAAAATTAAAAACGGGACAAAATTGGCATTTATATTAAACCGACGGGACAGTTGGGAAATATGAAAAAAAAAATGGTACTGTACAGTTTAAAACGGTATGTATGGTCAGCCTATGATTAAGGGCTGGAATACTTTTCATACAAGGAAAGGCTAATGAGTTCAGGGGTTTTGGTTTATAAATGGTAAGAATTGATCAAATTATGAACATGGTGAAGACAGAGAAAACATTTTCTCTTGTAAAATGTAAGAAGGGGGTTACTCAATAAAACAGATAAGCATTAAGTTCAGAACAGAAATATATACCTTCCGACAATACATAGCTGGCAACGTACAAGATAAAGTGATGTTTAGTAGTTCAGACTATATTTGACAAGACTGCTTTGATCACTGCCCTTTTCTTCTAGAAGTATTTACTACACCTTTTCAATAAAATGAGCTTCTGCAAAAATGATTTCCCCATTCTGCAAACATCTGGGTGCCTCTGTAGGTATTTAACTACTGTCCACTGTAATAGTAGCTTCAGGTAAGTGACAAAGGAAGCAGCCATTTTAAATTCACCAAAATTCAAACAGCACTTTAAAGCAGGAGAAAACAAAATGGTGGCTGCTCCAATTCTCCCCCCACAAAAAGAATTTCACCTCGCCCGTAAAATGTAGCTGAAATAAAATAGCTGGGTTCAAGCTGGGTGAAACAGTTTGGAAATGGTCCTTTGTCAATTTGGTACAGCTGCCCTAATAAAGGAATGCTATGGACAGACCCTTTCCTTCCCAAAAGTTATTGAGGAAATTGCGGTTTTCAGTTTGAACTTTGAGAAACTAGCACCTGTTTTCTAATTTTGAGAAATGTAGGGATGTACGAATCCCTTACCTGGCTCCGCGCAGGGGCATCTGCGGTGGGGGGGGGGAGGTGCTCCATCCCTCCCCCTGGAATACTCCCTGGCTGGCTCCGCTCCACAGTGGCTCCATGGTAGGGATGTCAGAGAATTTCGCCACGAATCTCGGGGAGGCCAAATGCCAGCGCTTTCGCCCCCCTGAAATCGGTGGCGGAAAGGTCTGCCCCCCCGCCCCCCCCCCAGGACTGGACTTACCTTGGGCGGATCTTCCTGGCGGCGGTGGCTCCAGCGGTGGTTTGGCGGCGGTGGCGGCCGGTCTTCTGATCGGCTGCCGCTGCCACCATTTCCAGTAAAAACAAACAAACAAACAAAAAAACATGATAGGCTACGTAACGATTTACAGCTAGATTTTTTAAAAAACACTGTGATGGGCTACATAAATGTTTATGTAGCCTATCATGGCTTGATTTAAAAGAAAAAAAATGTGCGTACGCAAATGGCGGCGCCCATGGGTGCCACCATTTGAGTTACTTATTTTGGCATGTCTTAGTCTACGTAAACATTTACGTAGAGTAAGACGGCGAAAATAAGGGGAATGCAAATAGCATAGATGCTACGCTATTTGCGTTCCCCTTATTTTCACCATCTTAGTCTATGTAAATGTTTATGTAGACTAAGACAGCGAAAATAAGGGGAACGCAAATAGCATAGCATCTATGCCATTTGCGATTCCCTTATTTTCGCCGTCTTAGTCTACGTAAATGTTTACGTAGACTAAGATGTGCCAAAATAAGGAACGCAAATGGCGGCGCCCAGAATCTGTGGCGGAACAGCCTGCCCCCCGCCCCCCCACGGATTCTCCCCGGGACGAGACTTACCTGGGGTGGATGTTCTGGACAGTGGTGGCTCCAGCAGTGGCTTCGGTGGTGGCGGCGGCGGCTGGTCTTTTGACCGGCTGCCGCAGCCGCCACTTCCATTCTGGTCTTTGCCGTGATAGGCTATGAAAGTCTTTACTTAGCCTATCATGGCAAGCCAATAAAAAAAACAAAACAGCATACGCAAATGGCGGCAACCACGGAGGCCGCCATTTGCGTTCCTTTTTTTCACCGTTTTAGCCTACGTAAATATTTACGTAGGCTAAAACGGCATATAAAAAAGGCACGCAAATAGTGCTAAGGATGTACAAAAGTCACTTTCCATTCCATGGATCTGCTTCGCGGTGGGGGGGAGGCGCTCTGTCCCTCCCCCCTGATTCCTTGACGGGGGGAAGGCGCTCCGTCCCTCCCCCCAGAATCCTTCCCGGCTGGCTCCGCTCTGTGGGGATTCCACTGAGCTGCCAGCCAGCTCTACCCATAGCCGGACATCTGTCCACTGGGAAGCAGGGATGCAAATGGCGGTGGCCATAGCTGTCGCCATTTGTGTCCCTGTACTTAACCATGATAGGCTACATAAATATTTACGCAGCCTATCACGGCAAACTAAAAAAAAAATGCGTGTGCAAATGGCGGCTACGGCGGCCGCCATTTGCATTCGTTATTTTTCGCCATTCTAGCCTACGTAAATATTTACGTAGGCTAGAATGGCTAAAAATAGTGAATGCAAATGACGGCCGCCGTAGCCTCCTGCATTTGCGTACGCTGCGCCCAGCCGCAGCTGGCCAGGAGACCAGCTGCCCCTGCCGCCGCTGCCCCCACCGCCACCGCCCCTGCCCCTGCTGCCACCGCAACTGCTGCACCTGCCGCCACAACTGCCGCCCCCGCTGCCGCACCTGCCACCCCTGCACCTTCCGCCGCCGCACCTTCTGCCGCCGCCACACCTTCCGCCGCCACTGCTGCTGCCGCACCTGCTGCCCCCACCCCCGCCACCGCCCCTGCCGCACCTTCCACTGCCGCTGCACCTGCTGCCCGCCACCGACCCCGCTGCCGCCCTGCTGCACCTTCCACCGCTGCCGCACCTGCCGCCCTCTCTGTTGCCCCCACCGCCCCCGCCACCACAACTTCCGCTGTTGCCACACCTTCCTCTGCCCCCGCTGCTGCATCTTCCGCTGCTGCCACACCCGCCACATCCGCCCCAGGTAAGTGCTGTCCGTTCCGCCACGGATTCCGGGGGGCCGAATGCCAGTGCATTCGGCCTCACTGGAATCCGTGGCAGAATTCTCTGCCATCCCTAAATAGCGCCCACAATGCTATTTGTGTTCCCCCTTTTTTTCGCCATAATAGTCTACGTAAATATTTACGGAGGCTAAGATGGCGAAAAATAGGGAATGCAAATGGCGGCTGCCGTAGCCGCTGCCATTTGCGTACGCAGTTGTTGTTGTTGTTGTTTTTTGCTCAGCCATGATAGGCTATGTAAAGATTTACATAGCCTATCATGGCTGCCTGGCTGGCCGCTACGGCGGCCGCCATTTGTGTCTGCACCAGCCAGTCTGTGGCTGGAAATCCAGCTGCGGACAGGCCTGGCCGGCTGCTCTGCGGAGCCGCCGTGGAGCAGAGCCGTCCGGGAAGGATTCCGGGGGGGGAGGACCGGATCGCCTCCCCCCCCATCGAGGATTCCAGAGGGAGGGATGGAGCGCCCCCCCACCGTGAACAGAATCCGTGGACAGGTAAGTCACTTTCATACATCCCTACTTTTCAGTCTCATATTTCATTTCAACTGGCTGTTACCTATTTTTTTATTATAGCGGAACTCTCTGGTGGGACATTAGCATATACCGGCTTGTGATAGCAATCGGGGTGTTCATTCCTTTTTTTTCCTTTTTGGTGTATGTTTATGATTTTTTGCAGTCTGACCACTGCAGTCCTGCATTAGAGTGTTCAGTGTGGTATGCCATACAGATTTGTTTACTGCTTATGTGATATTTTATAAGTATTTTATATATGTATATTTATGAGTGATTTTTTTGTGTATCTGCAATAAATTAGTGTTATTCATTTGCGCCCCTTTCCATATTCTTTTGCAGTGAGTTTAAGTTGTTTTTTTAGGTCTCTTATAGCCTGAGAGACCACAAAGGGAGCTGCAGTTATTTTGTTATATTGTGGTTTTTCATGAATACATAATATTACATAATATTACATCCCGTTTTTGTCATCCCAGTGTCCCGTTTTTGTCTCAAGGAAATATGGTCAGCCTACTTAATCATGTTATTGTCCCTTTTATATATCACCTCCAACTCTTTTATATCTTTTGTGTGAGTGAGATACACTGCCTAGAACGTCAGACAATATACCTAAAGTGCCTACACCATAGATTTGTATAATGATGTTATGATACTCACCCCCACTAATTTCAATCACTTTATTAATCAATTCCAGGAATTGCATGAATGACTTTTTAAAAATAAATTGCAGCCATGCAGGGCCTGATCTGGATTAAGACCCTGGTGTGATGAGCAGGGGGGCTGTGGTCCTGATCAGGATCGAAGGCCCCAGACCTGCAATTTGCTTTTAAACAGCCATTCACACAACTGCTAACTGCATGAATGGTGTTGTGGCTAGTTTGGCGCCACGATGAGTGTTCTACTTTGATCCCAAACATAATAAGGAATTAACATTGTTTAATAAGTAAGATGCTCTCATCATTTTAGTTGTTCTCCTTGAGCTGTATTTTGAAACATCCAGCAGTCTACACCTGTCATGCCAAGCAGTAGCGACTTGAGTTGCATGACGGAGATTCTTGTTTATTTATCACTCACTTTCTCACATTTTTTAAAGGTATACACAATGACTGGACCATTCCATTTTAAATAAAGTGCATTTCCTTAACAGACTTAAATTATCTTTCAGCCATTTTCAAAAGTTTCAAATTGGAATAACAAATAATGGAGTAATTTTCTGACTCATGTGAAATGGAAGAAAACCTAGGATCTGGCAAGTCAAGGTGCTGAGTAATTTACGGGAGCCTTGAATGTCATATTGCATGTCAATTTCCATTGGAATGGAAGGCACACAGTATCTCTTAGCTGCTGCTCAGCACTTTTCAGGATCAATCACACTATATTCACCACCAGACTGTATTTTTCCAGCCCACTTTTCTCTCCACCTCATCACTAAATGACCTTACCTGGTAATGACTACTGAACTGAGTAATTTCAGAAGGTAATTTCAGATGGTAATCATAGCTTTAGTGCCTTCCTGCTGCTTTCTACAATTTATGAACAATAGTTGATGATGGTGAAATAATTAATTCAGCTGAGGGGGAAAAATTATCTCTGAATAGGTTTCATATAAAAAACAAAAAGTCTCAAGTGCTTCAAAGGGATCTGAAAGTTGGACTTGCCATGAAGAAATATGAAGAAGCAAAGCAAAGAAGGCTGTTATTATTTTCCTGGCTGCAATCTCAGTCTCACTGTGTCATTACAAAAAAAAAAAAGCTCTGTTCAGAACAGAAAGGTATTATTTTGACTTTTGCTTGAAAATTTCTAAGACCAGCACTAAGTGCCACAGATTGCTTGTTGCGCTAATTACATTCAGTACACTAAAGATATCCAGGGCTGGCTCTGTCCATTTCTGATGTGGCAACGTTTCTATGGTTGACTTTCTCCTGCAGTTCTGGCCTTGGAAAGCAATTGGATGGCAACATTTAACTGATTCTGCCTGTAGATTAATCAACTAAAGCAAGGGTGGGGAATCTGTAGTCCTCCAGCTACTGTTGGTTAACAGTTCCCGTCGTTCTTGATTATTGGCCACATTGGCTGCAGCTGTTGGGAGTTGGATTCCAACAACATCTCCAGGTTTCCCATCCTGAACTATAGCTTTAATTGATTATTTAAATCTCTTGCCTTCCCCATCCATTGGAAGGGTGATAAACAATTAAAACAATTAAAAAGGGATTCTTGAAGGAAGGGCAATGTGAAGACTGCACTGAAACACTAATGTCCTTACCTGGTGCTGGGGATTAGATTGGCCAGCAGGCTAAACTACATCTCAACTGGGATCCTAAGTTTCTGACTGAGATGCCCCTCTATTCAGATAAGATTTAAATATAGTTCAAACAATTTATCCAATATCTTCAGGAAAGCAGATGGAGAATCTGTGGCCATTTTCACTTGGCACTCTTACTGTCACATACAAGGCAATATTTTTTTCCAGAACAATGATGAAGTCAAATTACATTTTATATAGCACTGCCTCCAGGATTTCCCGTTATGTTCTTGGCAAGCAGTTCCTGGCAGGGCTTATTGCCCAGTTTCTGTGAGCTGCCAGTTTCTGTATCCTGTCCAAGAATGATACAGGTTCCCTATCCAAGGGTATCTATACAACTGCATCGTCAGGTAGAAGTGTTCCTTCTTTCTGGTTCCCAACTAGTTTGTACAAGCTTGTCTGATCTTCTAAAGTGAAAACAGGATTTAAAAAATGGGACTCATGAACAAAGTATATGTATGAAGTTAAGTCACACATTCCCTCATGACTGTTACTCACCTGCACTGTTTGAAATCATAGATGAAAGCCAAAGGATGCCTGAAATGAAAGCTTTTAATTACGTGTCGACATGAGATAAGTTTGATTTACAATATTTTGTTAATGGTATGTACTAACCAAGCATGTAAAGTACAGTTTCAGTGTGTTTCACACTTTTTTTTAACTTTTTTTTTTAAATGCAGTAGGATTTCCACTCCACCCCACAAGGTGACATTTTCCCCAAAGATTTCATTATCTGTGAGAGCCGGTGTGGTGTTGTGGGACTGGGCAGATCCAGTTCAAATCCTCACTCAGCCTTGACGTTCACTGGTGATCTTGTGACAGTCACTCTAGCCCCATATGGGCATTCGGCCTGCACATATGAGAGCTAAAAGGGAGTGGGGAAAGCCAAGGTTCACATTCAAGTCCCACCTCCAGTGCCTTCTTTCTCCCTGTTCCCAATCTTGCTACACTGAGCAGTAATGTCAGGATTCCCTTTTGCCCCTGCTGTAAACTTCAGAACCCAAATCAAAACACAGACAAGAGGCTTCAGTTCTTGGCTTTTACTACAGTACTTCAGTGGGTCATACAGATGCAAATGGTCAGTGACTCACAGTCTACAAAAGAAATGCCTTCAGGGAGTTCAGAAAGCTACGAAAGTTGCCCATCTTAGGGATGGACGAAAGTCCCTTACCTGGTCCCGCAGCTTGCTTCGCGGTGGGGGGGAGGCGCTCTGTTCCTCCCCGCCAAAATTCTGGCCAGGGGGGAGGTGCCCCATCCCTCCGGCCGAAATTCTGGCTGGGGGGGAGGTGCCCCATCCCTCCGGCCACGAATCCTCTGCTCCTGCTGGGTCGCAAATGGCGGCGGCCATAGCCGCCACCGTTTGCATCCCTGCAGTCAGCCGTGATAGGCTACGTAAATCTTTACGTAGCCTATTTTGGCTGACTTTGGAAAAAAAAAAAGCACGTACGCAAATGGCGGTGCCCATGGTGCCACCATTTGCGTTCCTTATTTGGGCACGTGTAGTCTACGTAGACATTTATGTAGACTACGGCGAAAATATGGGCAACGCAAATAGCGTTGCCATAATTTTTGCCATAGTCTACGTAAATGTTTACATAGACTACACGTGCCCAAATAAGGAACTCAAATGGCGGCGCCCATGTGTGCCGCCATTTGCGTATGCGCTTTTTTTCCTCCCCAAAGTCAGCCATGATAGGCTACGTAAAGATTTACGTAGCCTATCATGGTGTTTTTTGAAAATCTAGCCGTGATAGGCTACGTAAATCTTTATGTAGCCTATCATGTTTGTTGTTGTTGTTGTTGTTGTTTTACACTTGGAAATGGCGGCGGCGGCAGCCGGTCGGAAGACTGGCCGCCGCCGGGAGCCGCCGCTGCCAGGGACATTCAGCCAAGGTAAGTCCCATCCCGGGGGGGTGGCGGGGGGGTGGCAGACCATTTCCCCACCAATTTCGGAGGGCCGAATGCGTTGGCATTCGGCCTCCCGGAGATTCGTGGAGAAATTCTCCGACATCCCTACCCATTATTTGAAGAAAAGGTGGGTTACTGTCCTAACTTAAGGGGTGGGGGTGGGGGATCTCCCTCTCTCTCATGAGGCCTCTAAGTGCCCCTGTTCACACCAGGCCAATTGGGCAGACCGTCTAAGCTCCACCTGTCATCTCTCCCTTGGCTCTGCGTCTGCACCTGGCGTCTAAGAATTCAGGCTCCCCAAGCCCCACCTTTCCCTGTTCGCTATCTCTCACAGGGGTGTGTGAAGAGAGGCCCTCTCCATCCAACTGGGCCTTTGAACCCTGAGAAGTCTGTGTCTATCTCTGGACAAGCCTGGGAAATTTCCTCCTCCACCTCCTGTAATTCCTCTTCAGAATCTGAGCCACTGAGCCACTCCCTGTGCTCAGAGGCAACCCCGACAAGTAAGGTGTGAAGAGGGCTGTTACTTATTCTCCTGAACATGAGAAGAAACCTCTGCATGATGGGAAACTATGCTTTCTCAGGGTTTCCAGTTGTGAGGAGAGCTCTATGCATGTTCCAGTGAACACAAGTAGAAACACCCTTTAGCCATTGCTGTTCAATACAGCAAGGTTAGGAAGAGGGAGGATGAGGTCAGCATGTACAGGTCTGGTGTTTGCACCCTCATCCCCACCACCCTTGGAGCCCTCATGTGTGCAGGCAGAAAGCCTGAATAGGGTTTCTCTCACATGAAATGCCTCCGGGTTGTGTGTGTGTGAGAATACACTGGGAAGGGGCAGCCCTGGTGCAAGCTCTCATGCTGCCTCTCATGCACCGCCACTGCCGCATTGTGCTTCAGCCACGTTGGCTCTGTGGAGAGCTATGCAGCTGGAAGCAGCAGCCATGGGGCTCTCACAGAAAAAAGAAGTGTGATGAGGGAAATAGAGGGTGTGTGACTGCTCCAGAGAGCCCTGCCGTCCACTCTGTCGCTGTGGAAAATGCCATGGTGGGAGAGCGGCTGATGTGGCTCTCCAGTGCTCCCACTGGATGTGACAGTGCAGCAGCAGTGGGCCCTCCTGGCAGGGGTGGGAAGGGAGAGGGACAATTCTGGAGAGGCCCTTTTTTCAAGACCACTGCCTTCAGAGGCACATTTGGTAGTGACCTGAGAGAGGGCCTTTTTGGTGGCACACCCAGGCTCTGGAACTCCATCCCAAGGGAGGCTAGGTGTACTCCCTCTTTGTTGTCCTTTTGCTGGTGGGCAAAAACCTATTTATTCAAGCAGGCCTTTGGCCTGTTGGGTTGGGTGCTGTTTTTCATTGTTATTGTTATTATTCTGTAATTGTTATGTTTTAATTTATTTTAATATATTGTTTTATTGCTTTAATCTATTTTAATTGAGTCTGTAAGCTGACCTGAGTGCCAGTTTTGGGAAGAGAGGTGGGGCAGAAATAATCAATCAATCTGCTGCTCCTCCCACTCCTCTGTCTGATGCAGGCACCTCACCCTTCTTCATTGGAGGGACGCTCTGGGAGAGGGAGAAATACATATACCATCATGAGCTCCTTGGAGGAGGGGTAGGAGTAAAACTGTAATAAATAACTAAAATGTCAATCACTTTGGAACAAGTGTCAGCATTATGCCTGTTTCAGGGCACGAATGTTTACACAGATTGAGGGCTCATCTGACATAGATATCAGTAATTCGATGATTGGCAGCTGAATGTGTAAATTCTATTACTATGAAGGTTCTGTCTCTTGTGTGTGATGATCCATTCACCCGTGCAAGTCATCACTTGATGGTGCAGTACTCAAAGTAATGTACATCCATGTGTGAAGTAGCCCATAAATCAAAGAGCTGTAAGGAAGAAAATGCAATCTAGTATTCTATTCTGATCATCTGACACAGAGCAGGACTATCTACTTATCAGGTTTTTGCCACAATCTGGGATCTAATGCACCATGTTAAGTTGCTTGAGGACAGCTCCACAGGATTGGAGGCATCAAGTCACACCCTGCAGAAAGGAGTTAACATGAGAAAGTGACCTCTGAGTTTAACAGCCTTGATGGCAACCTTTCCATGGATGTTAAATTAGAAATGTCACATTTGTTCTGAGGTTAGGCTCATATTAACCTTCAGCTCTTCCTTGATTGTCTACTGGGTCATAATACAAAAGCATTCACCACAATACTGGTTAGGGTTAAAACATGGGTGGGCAACTTATGGAGCTCTAGATGTTTTGGCCTACAGATCCCATCAGCCCTAATCAACATAGCCAATGGTGAGGGTTGAGGGTTGGTGGGAGTTGTCAGCCAAAACATCTGGAGGGCACAAGTTTCCCACCCCTCTTTAAAATCTAATTATAGTGTTCATTCCTCTTATTATTCCATGATTTCAAATATGTTTAAGTGCTTGGTTGTTGTTGTTTTTAATATAAATATTTTATGTTTTACGATGCTGACTAAAGTGTACAAAAGTATACAAACAAATAATTGGACCAAGTATTATCAACAATTTAACAATAGAGAGTATAAACACATTTACCAACAAAACCAACACATATCACAAGGTTGCACATGCTCTTGTTACACCAATACATTACAAATAAGGATCACTTTTCTACCAATCTATTATTTTGTTGTCTTCCCTTCCTTAATTTAACAATCCAGTCATCAATTGTGTTGCTGGACTCCAGTAACCGCCAGCCTGGCCAATGATGAGGAACGGTCCAGTGGCTCCGGAACCAGAGCCTGGTTGGTCCAGTAGCTCCGGAACCACTGGAGCATTCTAAGGCCTCCTGTGAGGCCTTGGCAAGGCACTTTGCATATAAAATTGATCGGATTAGGAGTGTTATTCCGTGCGCTGTGGATACAGTTAGTGAGCAAGAGGCGGCCTGTGGCAAACTGGTTTTGTAGGATCGGTTCCAGCTTCTTCCATCTGATGAAGTGGACAAGGTGCTTTCATCTGTAAGGCCGGCCACCTGCTTCCTTGATCCTTTGTCCAATTTGGCTCATTATGGGCTGCAGAGAGAGACTGGGTGATGGGATCAGGGCGGTGGTGAAAGCCTCCCTTGAGGAGGGAGTGATGCCATCAGCCCTCAAGGAGGCAGTGATAAGACCGCTCTTAAAGAAGCCCTCCTTGGATCCTCAAGTTCTGAACAACTTTCGCCCAGTCTCAAATCTGCCATTTTTGGGCAAGGTGATTGAGCGGGTGGTGGCGGTGCAGTTGAAGGCACACTTGGAAGAAACTGATTTGTTCCTTATTTTTGCCCTCTTAATCTACGTAAATATTTACGTAGACTATGACAGTGAAAATCAAGGGGAATGCAAATAGTGTAGCGGGCATTATTTGCATCCCTTTTTGATTCCCCATTTTAGCCTACGTATTTTTTTTTTTGTTAACCCACCCAGCCATGATAGGCTATGTAAAGATTTATGTAGCCTATCATGTCGTGTGTGTTTTTTTTAAACCTAGTCATGATAGGCTACGTAAATCTTTACGTAGCCTATCACGTCTTTCTTTTTCTTTTTTTTTTCTTTTTTTTTCTTTTTTTTTCTTTTTTTTACCAGTGGAAATGGTGGCAGCAGCAGCCGCCACCCGGAAGATCCGCCCGAGGTGAGTCTCGTCCCGGGGGGATCCGTGGGGGGGTGGGGGCAGGCCGTTCCGCCACGGAGTTCAGGGGGCCGAATGCACTGGCATTTGGCTTCACCGTGATCCGTGGCGGAATTCTCTGCCATCCCTACCCTTGAAGACAGTTCGGAATAGGGATGTACGAATCCCTTACCTGGCTCCGTGCAGGGGCATCTGCCATGGGGGGGAGGTGCTCTGTCCCTCCCCCCGGAATCCTGCCTGGCTGGCTCCGCTCCACAGCCGAGCCGCAGAGCCGCCGGCTGGCTCCGGCTGCCTGCAGCCAGACATCCGGCCGCTGGGCAGCCCTGCAGGTATGCAAATGGTGGCTGTCGTAGCTGCCGCCATTTGCATCCCTGTATTGAGCCGTGATAGTCTACATAAATATTTACGTAGCCTATCACGGCAGGGGGGAAAAGCCCAGTGTACGCAAATGGCAGTAGCTGCCGCCATTTGCATGTGCTGGGTTTTTCCCCCTGCCCTGCCATGATAGGCTACATAAATACGTAGCCTATCACGGCCTCCACAGGGATGCAAATGGCATCCCTGCATTAGCTGTGATAGGCTACATAAGTATTTACGTAGCTTATCACGGCTATGAAGAGAAGGAAGCGAATGGCGGCTGCAGGATGGCTGCCATTCGCAAAGCAGCGCGAGCGGGAGCAGGTAAGTGCTCCATTTTGCGCGTCTTTCATGGGGTGGGGGCAGTGGGAACTTCGTTCCGAGCACCATTCGTGGGTTGGGGGGTGGGGGCTTTGTTCCGTGACAGATTTCAGGGGGCCGAATGCACTGGCATTCGGCCTCACCAAGATCCATCGCAGAATTCTCTGACATCCCTAGTTCAGAAGCTGCAGCTGGTACAGAACGTGACGGCTCGCCTGATTATAGGCAGCCACCAGCGAGATCACATCACCCCAGTGCTGAAGGAGTTGCACCGGTTACCAGTTGTTTTCCGGGCTAAATTCAAGGTGTTGGTTTTGACCTTTAAAACCCTATATGGTTCTGGCCCAGCCTATCTTAAGGAGCACCTCCAGCAACACCAGACAGGCTGCTTAACAAGATCAGCCTCGGATGGCCTTCTCTCTGTCCCATCAGCCAGGACAGTTAGGCTGGTGAGGACGAGGGAGAGGGCCTTTTCTGTGGTGGCCCCCACTCTGTGGAACTCCCTCCCTAGGGAACTCCGCCATGCCCCCCCTTTAATGAGCTTCCACAGCGCATTAAAAACGTGGTTGTTCAGGCAGGCATTCGGGGTGGGTTATGGTATTTTTCATGATGTTTTTAATGTAGAATTTTATTGTTTTTACTGTTGTTGTAAATCACCCAGAGTGGCTAGGTGACCAGCCAGATGGGCGATTAATAAATTTAATAAATAAATAAATAAATAAAATGATGAGAATAGTAGTTCATCAATATTTCCCCCAGCCCTGCTCTAAAGGCATTATACAAACACTGTAATGCCATGTTCCTTCTTAAAAACTGTGGATGCCTTCCGCACATACATGTTGGCAGTCAAACTATGACATCAAAGATGGGAGGGGCCACACAACATATAGGAGGAGATGAATTGGACCTGTTTACTAACCCCTGCAGTCAGCTGGTTTTTCTTTGGGCGCTTCGATGGCTTTGTGCTTTGTATAGGTGCAACTTTTGCAAAATAGCAGATAATCCACAACACGTTCCCTTTATCATAGAATCATAGAACAGTAGGGTTGGAAGGGGCCTACAAGGCCATCGAGTCCAACCCCCTGCTCAATGCAGGAATCCAAGTCAGAGCATCCCTGGCAGATGGCTGTCCAGCCTCGTCTTGAAGGCCTCCACTGTGGGAGAGCCCACCACCTCCCTAGGGAATGGGAATGGGTTCCATTGTTGTATTGCTCTAACAGTCAGGACGTTTTTCCTGATGTCTGGCTTCCTGTCACTTGAGCCCATTATTCCGTGTCCTGCAGTCTGGGATGATCGAGAAGAGATTCTGGCCTTCCTCTCTGTGACAACCTTTCAAGTACTTGAAGAGTGCTATCATATCTCCGCTCAGTCTTCTCTTCTCAAGGCTAAATATGCCCAGTTCTTTCAGTCTCCCCTCATAGGGCTTTGTTTCCAGTCTTCTGATCATCTTTGTTGCCCTCCTCTGAACTCTCTCCAGTTTGTCTGCATCCTTCTTAAAATGTGGTGCCCAGAACTGGACACAGTATTCCGATGAGGCCTAAACAGTGCTGAGTAGAGGGGGACTAGTACTTCCCAGGATTTGGAAGCTATGCCGCCCAAAATAGCATTTGCCTTTTTTGAAGCCACATCACATTGTTGGCTCATATTCAGCTTGTGATGGAAGCCTTTGGTGAGGATTCAGATTTGCTTTTAGTCATGTTCAAGGACTTGGGCATGACCAATGGGATTTTTTTTTTCCATTTGAGCAGCAGACCTTCACACATTCACTTACCTCCCACCTATGGAGTAACATCCTGAGGGCGCAATCCTATGCATGTTTAGACAGAAATATGTCTTATGGCTCCTAGCATACCCCAGGCAGCATGGCTTGCTGGAGAATGTTGGGAGTTTTAGAAGTTATTTCTGTCTAAATATGCATCGGATTGTGCCCTAAATTGCTTTTCAAAAGTTTCCTTGGCATTAAAAGTAACTTGTTATGTGCCATGGAGGAGAGGACTGCTGTTGAAGAGACACAATCTCAAAGACCCTTTGGGTTAGGGATGTCAGAGAATTCTGCCACGGATCCCAGGGAGGCTGAATTCCAGTGAATTCGGCCCCCTGGAATCCATGGTGGAACGGACCAACCCGCCCAACCACCCCGCGGAAGCCCCCTGGAACAGAGCCTACCTGGCTGTGGCTCCAGCGGCGGCAGCGGCTCTGGCTGCTGCCAGGCTGTGGCCGCAAATGGCGGCTGCTAAACCGACTGCCATTTGCGTCCCTTCGCTGAGCCATGATAGGCTACATAAATATCTACGTAGCCTATCATGGCTCAGCGAAGGGACTCAAATGGCGGCCACTACACAGGCTGCCATTTGCGTCTGCAGATCTGCCACAGCTGGATGTCCGGCTGTGGATGCACCTGGCCGGCGGCTCCGCGGAGTCACCGTGGAGCCAGCTGGGGAGGATTCCGGAGGGAGGGACGGAGCGCCTCCCCCCCGCACCGCGGATGCCACTTATGAAACAGGTAAGTGGTTTCATACATCCCTACTTTGGGTGCAGAAGTAATTGTGAACTTCTTTGGATTCTAGCCTTTATTTTGTGAATAAATGAAAACTACACCCAAAGGACATTCCAGCAATGATGTACAGAGAGGGAAGTCTATAGTATTTAAGAAAGGTGACCAGAACTGAAGCAGGGGAAAGGTGGGAGGAGAATCTATTTAGGACTGGTTAAGGATAGGGAAATCTTATTTAAAACATTATCAGTCTTGACTATGGATGGAACTCAAAAAAGATAATAGTCTGGGAATGCTCAAGGGATTGCAAATGCCTGGAGGATTTTTAAAAATATTTTTAAAGCCTTGCTTTATTTAATGGTTGGCTGTCATGCAGTTTCCCAAACTGCCTTTTTTAAAATACCCACTCTCTGCAATTTCAGAAGCATATACCAGGTAGGAATGTCAGAGATATCTTGTGGGAGTGGAGTTCGATGAGTTTTGTTAGGCTTGGCCCCCCAGACTTCATTTCGGTTCCCGCTGTGGCACCTTGGATCTGTGGCGAGTTGGACCAGTTTGCATATTATCTAGGAATTTTGTGCATTTGTGTGTATAGGGGAGGAGGTTCTGCAACTTGCACAGATTTCTGAGCAGTCTGCACAAATTGCAGCTGAACTTGCACAATTTACAGCATGTAATTTGCACAAATTTGGCTGTAATTTGTGCAAACTGCTCACAAATTTGCGCAAAATGAGGAACCTTCAAAAATGTGCCAAAAAGTTCCCGGAGTTCAGGGAACAGCCCGCAGCTTGGCTCGGAGATGCAAAGTGAGTTGTGCACACTGAGGAACTCCTAGAGGTATATGGACCCCACCTACCTGGGTCCGCTGGGGGGTCCATGGTGGGGGAGGCAATCTGGTCCTCCCCCCCCGGAAACCTCCCTGGCCAGATCCACTCTGTGGCAAGTCCGCAGTGGTGCTGGCCAGGGCTGGCCACTGCCGGACTTCCAGCCGCGGCTGGTCTACAAATGCAAATGGCGTCCGGCGTAGCGGATGCCATTTGCATGCCTCCCTTTGGCTGTGATAGGCCATGTAAATCTTTATGTAGATCTTTACGCTATGCCATTTGCATGCCTCCCTTGGCCGTGATAGGCTACGTAAAGATTTACGCAGCCTATCACGGCAAAAAGGGAAGGACGCAAATTGTGTCCACAATGCTGGACGCCATTTTGTGTCTGCACAGGGCAGCAGATGGACCTGGCCGGATCTGGAGCCGGCGGTGCCAGCCTGCCAGGCAGGATCCAGCCGGGTCGGACTTCGCGGGGTGGCAGGGTGGGGTGGTCTGTTCCGCCACGGACTTCGGGGAGGTGGATTCTAAGAATCCGGTCTCATTGGAGTCCGTGGCAGAATTCTCAGCCATCCCTAGGAACTCCATCAAGCCAAAAAAGAACCTCCGGCACCAGGTAAAGACCTTTTTATTCTCCCAGCATTTTAGCATTTTAGCTTCCTAGTCTTTTAGCTCTGGTATTTTAAACCTGTATTTTAAATCTCTGCATTGCTGCTAGGTTTTATTCTGGTTGCACTGTTATTTTGAGGTTTTAAGCTTTCATATTTATGTTGTTTTATGCTGCACTTTGTGGTTTTAAGTTTTGTGAACTGCCCAGAGAGCTTTGGCTATTGGGCGGTATAGAAATAAACAAACAGACAGACAGACAGATTACCCAGTGAGGGACATGCCTAATACCACGCCACCTGGTTGCTGCTGTTTGAGAAACTCAAGTCCAAACTCCTTGGCTCATAGAATTAAGTGCAGGGTTCTTTGAATTCAGGTCTATAGGCATATATAAATGTGTTGATTAGATCTAACTCTATAGTAGCCTCCCCATAGTCCTCTTTAAAAACAAACAAACCACTACAGGCTTTGGGGAATAAAGGATGCCAAATTTTATTTAAAGAAAGATGGCTCCAAGTTTTGTAGTCTGTTTATCCATTTAGATTCACTCCTAAATGCACAGAAATTGCTGTTCCTGAAATACCTATGAGGAATATAAACAAGAAGAGATGCTCTGGGTTAATGTGCTTTTCAGTTGCTACTTTTGCAGCATGTCACATAAAGTAACTTCCAATTTACCTCTAGCAACACAGACAGTCAGGGTGAAGTTTTCACAGCACAAGGCCTTTAGTTAGGCTTTTTAAATTCTCAGAAAAGTCAACAAAAGATAAAGGTTTGGGTGACCTGAAAACTGAGGGTATGTATTTGTACCTTTAAATAAGGCAAGTATATAATTTAGGCAACCAGTGAGGTACATCTGGAAAAATGAAAAGTATTTTAAGAGATCTATTCATAAGTAGGGATGTCTGGAACTGTCAGTTTTTGATTCTTTCAACTCAATTACCCATTTATCCAATCTTCAGTTAATTGTGTTCAATTTCTACATCAGTTTCCTATTTTTTTTAAAAAAAAAATCTACATGAATATCTGTACATATTTCATGTACATTTCTCATGCACATTTTTGCAAGCTGTTTTCCATATTATAATGCATTTTAATGTTACTCTTACAAATATACACATTTTTGTGCATGCTTTCCCCTAATATATGCATTTGTAGACATTTTTTAATTGCAGCATTTGGACAAGTGTGAATTTCAAAGGATAACTCTGTTTTGTTTCATGTATTACTTTGGGAAGTGTGAATTAGGTACATTAAAATGTGAACCGAACAACTTCCTCTCTCATCCTACTCATACGAAAGTCCCACTGAGTTCAATGGGATTTACTCCCAGGTGAGCGTGTATAGGTTTGCAGCCTCACCGCCTATTCCTATGCACCTTTACTCAGAGTAAAGCTCTGAGTTCAAGGTATAGGATTACAGCCTTAGGTCCTCAAGCCCAATAAATCCCCCTTTACTACTTCCTTTCATTTTAAAAAAAGGCAGGCTCAGTGGTTTTCTGTATTGACCTGACTATATGATTGCTTTATTATCCTCCTTACAAGTTTTGCTGACAGGCGGCCTAAAAACCTTATCACAGTCATTCAGTCCTTTAGATTACAATCACTTTGTTGTTGTTGTTCAGTCGTTAAGTCATGTCCGGCTCTTCGTGACTCCATGGAGCATAGCACAGCAGGCCTTCCTGTCCTCATGGGAGTAAATCCCAGGCTAAGTAACTCAGAGTGGCTGTGCATAGTATTGCACTGTTGGTGAACTTACAGAGAATTTATACCAACCATTTCCTAATATAAAATATGGATTTCCACATTTAAGCATTGAACTTGAGCTCTGTGAGCAACCCACTCACTGAACAATGCTATTGCACCATCTCCATACATTTCAGTGGAAAATATGTTGGAATCCCACATACTGACCTTAATAATGATGGCTGCAGGGGAGTGACATTTGGTGGATTCTAGCTATGTTTTCCAGTGAGCGGATATAGCTTTTGTAAACATAGAATAAATTCCTGACTTGCCTTGCTGATAATTTCATCTCCCAGAAGATGAAGGACGAAACAAAGGGATCCTATCTTAGACCTGATTGTCACCAACAAGGAAGACCTAGTTGATGAGTTACTGTGAGAACCTTGGGTGGAAGTGACAATGTCATCATGTGATTCATGATGCTGAGGAAAGGAAAAGCCGAATATAGTTAGGCTTGCTGAAAGCAGCTTTCCTGAAGCCCAGGATGCATGTCTAAGGTAGCAGTGGGTGGGATCCCACTAGTAGGAATAGTCAATGAGACAGGAGTTCAAGATGGGTGGAGGTTTCTTAAAAGCAAGATATTGAAGGCACAATCACAAAAAAATTCAATGAGGAAGAAAAATGGGAGGGACATACATTAGCATCTGGGGAACCAGCTAGCTTGCACATACTTGATAGCTCATTCATGAATTCAGTATCCATGAGTATCTAACACCTGAATAAGAATGGAGACAGAAGAGAATGTTCTAGTTCTAGATCAGTAGCCAAGGATCTTGCTAGATCAAAACTACCCATAAACAGATTTAATTCTTCAAAGCCTCTTATGATTATGCAGTTTCAGTAAGCAACTTTCTCCATTGTCAGATTAAATAGAAGTTTCATAAATCTAGGCAAACTCATTGTCTCCTGCTCTCCCCTTGGCAATTGTATCTTGTTTCCTCCAGCACTGACATGAGCTTAGTCCTAGTTCTAGCAAACTTAAATGGTTGAATCTACATACCTTCTAAGTTCAAAGATTAGAATTATTTGATGTCTCCAGAGAAACTGGTTCTCCTCCCCATGAAGAAATATCACTGCAATCAGAGCTTCACATTTTTTTCTTTATATTTTGTCTGTGTTTCAGTAATGGCAGAATAACATTTTTAGAAGATTTCTTTTAAAATAAAGAAATCTGTTCTATCCACATAATGCAGGGGTGGGGAACCTCCAGACCATTGGCCTGATCTGGCCTGCAAACAAAGGCTTGGGCACCCTCTGCAGATCCTGCCACTCTCCTCCCCAAGCCTCTCCCCTGGCCTGGAAGATACCAGCGGCTTGGGGAGGTGTAGAGGAAATGCACCAGAAGACCATTGTATTTTGAGGAGATACGAGCGTGGCATGCCACAATTGTTCCTTGCATGCCTGACTCTCCTGGAGAACCTTAAAAACTTGCCCCTCTTAAGAACTCTCACGCCTGGAGCTCCCAACAACTGAACAGGGAAGTAAGCTATCTTGTTCAGTATCAGTATCTTGTGTTTCTCTCTCTGCATCATTTTGCCTGCCCTGTAATAAAATCCTTGACTACTATCCACTTGTGTGTTTATTGCATCTGAACCTTTGCCTCTTGACAAAACAGGAGGAGGCAGAAAAAATAAGGGGATTCCAATGGGAGGGCAAGTGGCACAAAAGGGATCAGAGATTGGAGATAACTTGGGGATTCCCCTGGGAGAAGGCACTGCACTCAATTCAGGACTGGTCCTGCAAGTGCTGCCTGAATCCCTTTCCACACTGCTGTCACCCCATGGGAAAGAGGCATCTGGCAGGACTACATGATGTCAAGGTGATGATGTCATGGGATGGGGAGGGGATGGGCTTCAGGGTGGGGGTTCTTTGATGTCACCCAGCCTGCCAGCAATCTGGCCCCTGGAGCAAAAGACGTTGCCCACCCCCTGACATAATGTATTTTAATTCAATGTTTGATTGCAAGCTCACACGCAATAAACTTAGTGATGGTACATACTGACAGAGATGGGTTCATGCCACTGAAACTCCCTAACATTTAGTTGCCATGGCAGTATAGTCTGTCCATCATTCCTGCATTTCACTCACTTACTCATTCAGATAACATACAACTCATTGGCCAAAGCATTCTGGTAAACATTGGTATTTATAATTGATCTTTTATCTTATACCCCTTTTCTTTAGCTTTCTAGGTTCCTTCCTATGCATACAGGAAACCCGACAAAAACCCAAGAATATTTCATTCAAAATCAAATGTAGATAAATCTTTAGACCCATCTCATGGATCTGGATTCTAATTTAAGGAGATTCCCAAATGCTCAAATTAGGATGCCATTTCCACTTAGATTACAGATTCATTGTGGTATCTCAGCAGGATGAAATTTTGGGGCTAGAAGCTTTGTTCTTTTAACTACTGTTAATTTGAAGTGATATAAACCTGTTTTCAATTATTGCTTCCCCTACTAAAATGTAGAACATCAGTGCAGTGTCGAAAGAAAAAAAGCCCAAATATTTCTTATACTACATGATACATTTAATATCCAAATGCAACTTTAAATCAGGGTGAGTAAAGGCCCCAGCCTAATTTCAAAAACCTTTTGCAAGCAAGCAAGCAATGAAGATAGTGCTGGTTCCAAGATTTTGGGCAGGGCTGGATAACTTGGAAGAGGCAGGACATGCGAACTGAGAAGATCTTAGACTGAATCTGATCTTCTTGGATACTTTGTGCAAACCAGAAGTGATAGCACTGTTAGGTCTACTTTTGGTGCCCTGGTAAATGTCCAAACCTTCCAGTCTCTGGAGACAGTACCAAGTTCAGACCTCTGGTAAGAGTGATCTGTCTCTGCCATGGCTGCCTGCTGGGTTGGCAGTAAGTGGGAGGTTGGGGAGAGAGAGGGAGGGGTGGGGGGAGGGGGGATGGCAGAAAGAGAGAGAAGGTGTGGCCCTACCCATGTTTGGTCCTGGTCTCACCTACTGTGGCATGTGGACCCTTACAGATTACCCCTAAGGGTGTGAACCCCTTGACCTCTGCCCAAAAAAGATCTCCCTCCCAGCTTTAAATAATACTACAAAAATTGCATGTTTTTTTTTAAAAAAAGTTAGTAATAGCTTTAATAAAGGATCACATAACAATAACATTAAAGAAGGTTACTTTACCTAAACATGTGACACCCTCTGGCTGAAATGCAGAGCGCTTGAGCAGCTGGACTGGACATGAAAACAAAAGCAGATGGCTTGTGAAAAATTCTGGAGATGAGTTTTGTTTTCCATCTTTCTTTTCTTTTTTTTATAAACACCAATCTGCCTGAAAGCATGTCTAATTCATAGGCAGCCAGGAAGTGGTGGACTATGTTCAGACACTGGCTGAAAAAGAATTAGTATTTTCCATCAGTTTTTCATCGTAACCTTGTGGCAGAAGAGCATCTGTATGCAACGGAAAATAAATTATTTTAAAACCTTCCTGCAGCTTATTCATTTGAATTAGGCTATCCGTTTTCCATAATTAAGACGAACTATCTGTTATCTGCCAGAGACCAAATTAAATACAAATTAGAATTAAACACTAAAAAGAATGAGCTAGGTCTAGATTCATAACAATAGGACAAGTCTATATTAAATTGCATCGGTTGCAGTTTATGATGAATTAAAAAAGCAAGGACTGCTTTTTCATTTCATAGATGTGTCAGGTTATTTTCAAATATACGGAGTATTGGTACGTGCAAGTGTTCATGCATTCTGATCACACCTATTGATTGAAAAGGTACGATGACTCTTTAATAAGTGTATTACCCATTTTCCACTTCTCCACCAAAGTTGTTCCTGGTGCTGGATTTTTTTTTTTTTGGGGGTAGGTGCAATGTTGGGATTCTTGCTTTAATACTATTTGGTTTAATAATTTAGCAACTATATACTGAGATTTCAAACAGCTTATTGCATTTATGAGCTAGAGTTGTGTTACATTGGTGTAAAAATATACATTTTCTACATGGAAGTAAACTTCTTTGAAGAGATGTGACAGCTGGATCTCATAGAAACTGCTTTTTAACACTGCTTTCTCACTGCACAATATGAAACAAGACCACTGATGATTAAACTAGGTATGGGGGTTGAACAATTGGCTCCATAGTGCAAGCTGACTTGCTATACAGCTGTGGGAAGCACTGAATTTACAAACTAGACCAGAGAAGGGAAATTTTGATGAATTCAATTTCATTCAGTTTATGGTTCAGGGTAAGTTCCATCTTTGTTTTGTTTTTTATGTTGTAAAGCATCCAACTATGTTGATGATACCCCATCTTTCCCTTTCTAGTCACCAAATGCCATGCATTTCCAAGAGATATGAGCTTTGGAGAGTGTACTGGGAAAGGGAATTCTTGACTTGAGGAGCAGCCCAGCAATGCTTGAGTTTATTGGGAAGTAGACATGCATTGAGTGACCTGCAACAAAACGTGGCAGCATAGAGTGCTCCTGCTTGTGGCTGGCTAGCTGGAATTTGGCCATTTCCCAAGATATTCTATTCCATTCTCCATCCCCTGGTTTTCTACCCCCACCTCCAACAAACAGCATTCCATGGCCAAATTGCATGCATAGTCCTTATTGGGCTCTTGTGGGTCATTCCCCCATTTTTAAAATACATATTGTTGTACATCTGCACACCTTGGGATTCCTCCAAGCTTGCTGCTACTTCCCTTTTGCATGTGGATGCTGCCATTTTGGCCACATAAGGTCTGACACACTCAGAGAATTGAGATTGCTATTCATAGGTATGATTATTTTGGACAATAATATCCTTTTCTTTTGTGCTTCTGGAAATAATTTCAGGAGCCTTTCCTCCACAAAGATGATGAAACACTCAAGACTTGCCCTTGAACATTAAACTATTTTTAATGTTGGCATGAAAATGTGTATGCATTTTTGTGAATAGTTATCCTAATACATTATTTTGTATGCATTTTTGCCTAATGTGCACATTATTTTTGCAAGCACTTTGCCTAATATAATGCTATTAATGCTTTAAAAAACGAATACAGACATTTTTGTGTGCACTTTCCCCAAACATACACATTTTTGTATGCATTTTTTGATTGAAGAACTCCATTGCAAATTTTGGACAAGTTAGAATTTCAAAAGGTAACGATTTTCTGTTCATGTGTTGATTCGAAAGTGCAAAATTAGGTAAGTTCACATTAAAATGTGAACTGAATCAATTTCTCCCTGATCCATACTAACAATATTCACTGCACATTTCAGGTAAGATGAAATAGCAGAGTCAGAACTGTGCTTCAGACTGTACAGTCAGAACATGATTTGTAGCAGTTCTACTTCTGATGATGGAAAATCAGAAAGTAGCATTTCTTAACAAGAAATTGAAGAGGCTTATTCCCCTGTATCATTTTTGCAAGAGATTCGCTTACAAGCTTAGACAATATTTTAAAATGGAACTATAGCATTATCTAGACAAGCATTAATTAGACAAAAAACCTCAGGCTCTCACCCATATAATTAGCTATCTAATTATTTTAAAGGCATAGAATCAAACTTTCAGTACAATTAATATAAGTACTAAGAATTGTAATTACAGCCCAACTTGTCAAAGCCAGTGCTTGCGTGGGACTGGTGAAGAGCAAATAGCTTTGCAGCGCTGCGGTTTTATGTGCCTAAATGCTGATATATTATGGGGTGAGACAAACTCTTGTAGCTCATGAGCATAACTGCAAACACTTTGGGGCTCTCAGCAGTCGAATCCATTTATATTGCCAATTTAGAGAACAGTGTGAATCATCATCAAAGAACCAAGAAGTGACATAGCTTGCTTATTTGGATATCCATCTGAGGTTGTGTGTATGTGTGTGTTTTGCTAATCATAGTAAAGTATTATGGATAGCCCCTTCATGGATCACTGCCTTGTTGTGGCGAAGGGGCTTGCGTAACTCAGTGAAGCCATAAGCTATGCCGTGCAGGGCCACCCAAGACGGACAGGTCATGGCAGAGAGTTCTGACAAAATGTGGTCCACTGGAGAAGGAAATGGCAACCCACTCCAGTATTCTTGCCAAGAAAACCCCATGGAACGTATCACAAGGCTAAAAGAGATGACGCCGGAAGATGAGCCCCTCAGGTCGGAAGGTGTCCAATATGCTACTGGGGAAGAGCAGAGGGTATTTCCAAGTAGCGCCAGAAAGAGTGAAGCGACTGGGCCAAACCCGAAAGGACACTCAGCTGTGGATGTGTCTGGCGGTGAAAAGAAAATCCGATGCTGTAAAGAACAATATTGTTTAGGAACCTGGAATGTCAGATCAATGAATCAAGGTAAGCTGGAGGTGGTCAAACATGAGATGGCAAGATTGAACATCGACATCTTGGGAATCAGCGAACTAAAATGGACAGGCATGGGCGAATTTAATTCAGGTGACCATCATATCTACTATTGTGGGCAAGAATCCCTTAGAAGAAATGGAGTAGCACTCATAGTCAACAAAAGGGTGGGAAAAGCAGTACTGGGGTACAATCTTAAAAATGATAGAATGATCTCAGTACGAATCCAAGGCAAACCATTCAACATCACAGTAATTCAAGTCTATGCCCCAACCACTGAGGCCGAAGAAGCTGAGGTTGATCGGTTCTATGAAGACCTACAACACCTTCTAGAACTAACACCAAAAAAAGATGTCCTCTTCATCATAGGGGATTGGAATGCTAAAGTAGGAAGTCAAGAAATCACCGGGATAACAGGCAGGCATGGCCTTGGTGTACAAAATGAAGCAGGACAAAAGCTAATAGAGTTTTGCCAAGAGAACATGCTGATCATAGCAAACACTCTTTTCCAACAGCACAAGAGGCGACTCTACACATGGACGTCACCAGATGGTCAATATCGAAATCAGATTGATTATGTCCTTTGCAGCCAAAGATGGAGAAGCTCCATACAGTCAGTCAAAACAAGACCTGGAGCTGACTGTGGCTCAGATCATGAGCTGCTTCTTGCAAAATTTTGGCTTAAATTGAAGAACGTCGGGAAAACCACTAAACCGTTCAGGTATGACCTAAATCATATCCCTTATGAATATACAGTGGAGGTGAGGAATAGATTTCAGGGATTAGACCTGATAGACAGAGTGCCTGAGGAACTATGGACGGAGGTCCGTAACATTGTTCAGGAGGCAGCAACAAAATCCGTCCCAAAGAAAAAGAAATGCAAGAAAGCCAAGTGGCTGTCTGATGAGGCTTTACAAGTAGCTCACGAAAGAAGGGAAGTGAAAAGCAAGGGAGAAAGGGGAAGATATACCCAACTGAATGCAGAGTTCCAGAGAATAGCAAGGAGAGACAAGAAGGCCTTCTTAAATGAACAATGCAAAGAAATCGAGGAAAACAACAGAATGGGAAAGACTAGAGATCTCTTCAAGAAAATTGGAGATCTCAAGGGTACGTTTTGTGCAAAGACGGGCATGATAAAGGACAAAGAAGGCAGGGACCTAACAGAAGCAGATGAGATTAAGAAGAGGTGGCAAGAATACACAGAAGAACTATACAGGAAAGATCTGAATGTCCCTGATAGCCATGATAGTGCGGTCACTGAACTTGAGCCGGACATCCTCGAGAGTGAAGTCAAGTGGGCCTTAGGAAGCATTAGTAACAACAAAGCTAGCGGAGATGACAGTCTCCCAGCTGAGCTATTTAAAATCCTAAAAGATGATGCTGTTAAAGTGCTGCATTCAATATGCCAACAAATCTGGAACACTCAACAGTGGCCACAAGACTGGAAAAGGTCAGTTTACATTCCAATTCCAAAGAAGGGCAACGCCAAAGAGTGTTCAAACTACCGCACCATTGCGCTCATTTCACATGCCAGCAAGGTGATGCTCAAAATCCTACAAGCTAGGCTTCAGCAGTATGCGAACCGAGAACTACCGGAAGTACAAGCTGGGTTTCGAAGAGGCAGAGGAACTAGAGATCAAATCGCCAACATTCGCTGCATCATGGAGAAAGCAAGAGAATTCCAGAAAAACGTCTATTTCTGCTTCATTGACTACGCTAAAGCCTTTGATTGTGTGGATCACAACAAACTATGGCAAATTCTTAAAGTGATGGGAGTACCAGACCACCTTACCTGTCTCCTGAGAAACCTGTACGAGGGTCAAGAAGCAACAGTAAGAACCAGACATGGAACAACCGAGTGGTTCAAAATTGGGAAAGGAGTACGACAAGGCTGCATATTGTCACCCTGCTTATTTAACTTATATGCAGAGTACATCATGAGAAATGCCGGATTGGATGAATCAGAGGTCGGAATTAAGATTGCCGGGAGAATTATCAACAACCTCCGATATGCAGACGATACCACCCTAATGGCAGAAAGCGAAGAGGATCTCAAGAGCCTCTTGTTGAGGGTGAAAGAGGAGAGTGCAAAAGCTGGTTTGAAACTCAACATTAAAAAAACTAAGATCATGTCATCTGGCAAAGACATCACCTTGCCGACAAAGGTCCGTCTAATCAAAGCTATGGTTTTCCCAGTAGTAATGTATGGCTGTGAGAGCTGGACTATAAGGAAGGCTGAGTGCCGAAGAATTGATGCTTTCGAACTGTGGTGCTGGAGAAGACTCTTACGAGTCCCCTGGACTGCAAGGAGGTCAAATCAGTCCATCCTAAAGGAAATCAACCCTGACTGCTCATTGGAAGGACAGATAATGAAGCTGAAGCTCCAATATTTTGGCCACCTAATGCGAAGAGAAAACTCCCTGGAAAAGACCCTGATGCTGGGAAAGACTGAAGGCAAAAGGAGAAGGGGACGACAGAGGATGAGATGGCTAGATAGCATCACGGATGCAATGAATATGAACTTGAGCACACTCCGGGAGAGAGCGCAGGACAGGAAGGCCTGGCGTGCTATGGTCCATGGGGTCACGAAGAGTCGGACACGACTGAACGACTGAACAACAACAACAATTATGGATAGGCTTAATTAAAGAATAGAGATGGCAGACACATGCAAGGACCACTCTTCTAAAAGCTGAGTCATGCTCTCTTCTTCCAGGCTAGGACTTTAAATTGCAACTCAGATGCTAGGACAGAGGTTGGGTAACCTTTTGGGCTGTAGGAACATTTGGCAATTTGAGAAACTATCCAAGGCACCACCACAAAATGGCTGCCATGGGAGCTGTAGCAAAGGACAGGTAACCTGCCCAGAAGGCTGAACACAAGGCAGAGGTGGGGACTGAGCCCTAACACACTACATAACTCATCTGAACCCACAGTTTTGAGGACCAACAGAAACCTATTTCACAGCAATCCCAGCTGCATGATACAAAAATCTGTTAATTTTTTTAAAAAAGTGGGAGGTGTCAGGCGCTTTGGCTGGCACCAAGAAAAGTGTCCAGAGGTGCATTGCTGCCAAGGGCACTATGCTGCCTACCCCTGCACTCAGATAACACAGGCTAAAATGTCCTAACATTAGGGATGTACGAAACTCCCCTTACCTGGCTTCGCTGGGTTCCACTGGGGGGGGGGAGGTGCTCCATCCCTCCCCCCGGAATCCTGGCCAGCCGGCTGCGCTCCGCAGGGATTCCACAGAGCCGCCGGCCGGCTCCGCCAGCAGCCAGACATCCGGCCGCTGGCTAGCAGGGACGCAAATGGAGGGGGCCGTAGCCGCTGCCGTTTGTGGCCCTGTAGTCAGCTGTGATAGGCTACGTAACAACTTATGTAGCCTATCACATCTGGCTTAAAAAAAACCACACAACGTGTGTATGCAAATGGCGGCGGCTACGGCTGCCGCCATTTGTGTTCCTTATTTTTGGCCATCTTAGTCTACATAAATATTTATGTAGACTAAGACGGCATAAATAAGGGGGAGCCCAAATTTGCGTACGCTTTTTTTTTTTTTTTAAGCCAGACATGATAGGCTACGTAAGTCTTCACGTAGCCTATCACGTCTTGTAAAAAAAAAAAAGAACCCGACAAGACTGCAAATGGCGGCGGTGGCAGCCGGTCGGAAGACCAGCCGCCGCCGCCACCGAAGCTGCTGCTGGAGCTGCTGCCGCCCGGAAGATCCGCCCCAAGTAAGTCTCGTCCCGGGGGGGATCCATGGGGGGGTGGGGGGTGGCAGGCCGTTCCGCCACAGAGTTCGGGGGGCCGAATGCACTGGCATTCAGCCTCACCGAGATCCGTGGTGGAATTCTCTGCCATCCCTACCGAACATACAGTTCAGTACATGTAACTGTTACCAGAGTCACAGGAGGTCTGAAATGGTGAAAGATTATGCAATGTGAATTGCAAAACAACAAAACAAAAATGTATGGAATAGTTTGACTTATTGTTTCCAGACAATGCCTTGAGCAGAGCTACTTTTATTCCACAAATCTTTCCTTTAATAAGGAAAGTAGATGTGGAAGAAAGTGGATGTCGAAGCCAAGCATCTCCTACTGTCAGCTCATTTTTCTTTCCTACAGGGCTCAATTTCTAAAACCTGAGGTGCTGGAGTTTAGGCTGCCTAGAAACCAGCTTGCTAAATTTGGAGGGCTATTCACTCCCCTGCCCCCCTGCTCATTCCAGTTGATTTGTTATGATACCCAGTCATGGAAGATACTCTGCTTATGCTCAGAGATACCCTCTTCCTTAGTATTGGACATGAAATTATCATAGTGGCACTGAAAACAGGTTTGGGAGGACTAAGCCCTATCTTGAAATTTCATCTTTTCTTATTTATCTGTTTAATTTATTACATTTCTATCCCATCTTTCCTCTGAGAAGCTTAACGGAGCATACATGGTTATACTTAAAGCCCATAGAGTAAATTCAAATGGTTTAGGAACAACACTTTGTGAACTGATCAGACTGAGATTAATATCGAATAATAGTTATGTTGGTAGTTACTCTTCCTCTTTCCTTGGAATAAATAATGTAAATTATTGTCTCCATACCATTTCCTTCTAATACTCAAGAAGGGGAATGAACTTGATACAAGCCCTCCTATTATCTTTGCCATGTCATCTCTTTCAAGCAAAACATACAATAAACCAAGAGTGGGGAACCTCTTTGAGCCCAAGGCCCGAATTCAATTGCAGAGAAGCTCTTGGGGGAGCCTTCCAGTGGTAGGCGGGGCCAAAGGCAACAGGGGCAGGGCCAAAAATACAAAAAAGTGCCAGCATATTGTAGCTGAGAGCTCTTACTGCAGTAACTTTGCCTTATGAGAGGCATTTCAACCTTTTAGAATAAGGGGAAAGATGCACAAAACAAGGCGGGAAACCAGCAAAAGATGGGTGGTTGGAGGAAAGGGGGTGGAGCCAGGGGAAGGGGTGATAGTCACCTGAGGAACCCTGGAGGGCCGGGTTCCGCTCCTAGGATGGCCAGATTTGGCTCCCAGGCATGAGATTCCCTAGCCCATGCAATATGCAGAGTTATGGTACTGTTATAACAAATCTGTAGCTCCAGAAAGTATAAATCATGCTAATCAATTTATTCAATTAAAAAATGTATTCCTTTTTAAAGTTAAGGTGATCAAAAAAACACACTTGGGGCTATTTTAAGTGTTGTTGTTGTTTTACTCTTAGCAAGCTGAATAGTAATATTATTATTGCATTTAATCTACTCTTCCACAAAGTGGGCATCAAAAGGTTTTCAAATGGATCTCCGGGTTTCCCTTCATATGCCAAAGGAAGCTTCCATTCCAATCATGCAGTTGAGGGGAGGTCCTTTTTCCTTGAGCTGCAGAGGAGGGAAAGGGACATCATCCAGCTATATAACAAGTTTCACTTGCCTTCAGCAGTTGTAATGAGGAATACAAGCGAAATGAAAACACAGTTTTGCATGTCTATTTAAGTGTAATATGGAAAATGTGTTGCTTCCTTGCCCTTTTTGGAGAGCATTGAACACAACCCCAGTTGAGCAGGATTCCAAAAACAAGAAAAAAAATCTATTTGTATACGCTAATAGTCTGCATATGCTATTTTTTATAGAGTTGTGTTCCTTTAAATGGGCTTCACTTAAGGGCCATGAATTGACTAGAGATATCGAGGTGATATAAGAGAAGTGAGCTGAATCCACCTTTTACAGCTGAATTCTACCTGATTGTGGGAAACACCAACCAATTGGCTGCACTGCCATTATTAAGATGAACGTGAACTATGGGCTCTCATTACCGATAGTGCTTTCTTTTCAGGGCAAGCAGCACTAGTTCATTTTCTCACACATTTAACTCTGCTAAGTTAAAGATTGTGCTATTTAGATAGAAGATACACATATTATCTGTAAATTGGGATGTCACAAAGCAATTAAAGGGAACTGGAAGTGTTTATATATTGGCAATCTTTTTCCACCCACTGTTTCAGTTATCTGATCCACTTGAGAATCTGCAGTTAGTGAAACAAAGGTTATTGGCAGGAAGAATGTAAAGAGGTTAATTGAAATAAAGAAATTAAGGTTCTGCAAAATATTTCCCAAGAATGAATGGAAAGAAAGCAGCATTTTCACATTTTCAGGATTCCCCCCTCTGCCCCCGCTAATGGTATAGCTAAATAAGATATATTGATTAGGCTTTTCCAATCAAGTGCGATAATAGCATGAGGTTTCTAAGGGAAAAAGCAGCACTATGGAAACAGGGAAGAGCTTCTGAGATAATAGAATCATAGAATCATAGAATAGCAGAGTTGGAAGGGGCCTACAAGGCCATCGGGTCCAACCCCCTGCTCATTGCAGGAATCCAAGTCAGAGCATCCCTGACAGATGGCTGTCCAGGCCCAGCCTCATCTTGAATGCCTCCAGTGTGGGAGAGCCCACTACCTCCCTAGGTGATTGGTTCCATTGTCGTATTGCTCTAACAGTGAGGAAGTTTCTCCTGATGTTCAGCTGGAATTTGGCTTCCTGTAACTTGAGCCCATTATTCCATGTTCTGCACTCCGGGATGATCTAGAATCATAGAATAGTAGGGTTGGAAGGGGCCTACAAGGCCATCGGGTCCAACCCCCTGCTCATTGCAGGAATCCAAGTCAGAGCATCCCTGACAGCTGGCTGTCCAGGCCCAGCCTCGTCTTGAATGCCTCCAGTGTGGGATAGCCCACTACCTCTCAGGTAATTGGTTCCATTGTCGTATTGCTCTTACAGTCAGGAAGTTTTTCCTGATGTTCAGCCGGAATCTGGCTTCCTGTAACTTGAGCCCATTATTCCGTGTCCTGCACTCTGGGGTGATTAGGGGTGCACGAAAGTCACTTACCTGGTCTCGCAGCTCTTCGCAGTGGGGGGGAGGCGCTTCGCTGCTCTCCCCGCGAAGTTTAGGCGGGGGGGAGGCTTCCCGCCTTGCCCGGCCGAAATTTAGGCCGGGGGGGAGGCTTGCCGCCTTGCCCGGCCGAAATTCAGGCCGGGGAGGAGGCGCCTCACCTCACCCGGCCGCAAAATAAAAAGTTAAAAAAAAAACACTCCCGTGATAGGCTACGTGATGATTAACGTAGCCTATCACGGCTAGATCTGCAAAGTCAGCCGTGATAGGCTACGTAAATCGTCACGTAACCTATCACGGGTGACTTAAAAAAAAAAAAAGCGCGTACGCAAATGGCGGCCCCCATAGGGAGCCGCCATTCGCGTTCCTTATTTGGTCGCTGTAGTCTACGTAAATCTTTACGTAGACTACGGCGAAAATAAGGGCAACGCAAATAGCGTTGCCCTTATTTTCGCCGTAGTCTACGTAATCTTTACGTAGACTACAGCGACCAAATAAGGAACGTAAATGGCGGCTCCCTATGGGGGCCTCCATTAGCCGTACATGCTTTTTTTTTTTTTTAAAGTCACCCGTGATAGGCTACGTGATGATTGACGTAGCCTATCATGGCTGACTTTGCAAATCTAGCTGTGATAGGCTACGTTAATTGTCATGTAGCCTATCATGGGGGCATTTTTTTTTTCTTTTATTGGAATGGCGGCGGCGGCAGCTGGTCGAAAGACCGGCTGCTGCTCCCGCCCCTGACGAAGACCCGACGAACCGCCGCCGGGACCCGCCGCCGGGAGGGACATTCGGGAAAGGTAAGTCCTGTCCCGGGGGGGTGCGGGGATGTGTGGAGAATTTCTCCCCGAAACTTCTTCAGGGGGCCGAACATGTTGGCGCTCGGCCCCCCGAAGTTTCGGGGAGAAATTCTCCGCAATCCCTAGGGATGATCAAGAAGAGATCCTGACCTTCTCTGTGACAACCTTTCAAGTACTTGAAGAGTGCTATCATATCTCCCCTCAGTCTTCTCTTCTCAAGGCTAAACATGCCCAGTTCTTTCAGTCTCTCTTCATAGGGCTTTGTTTCCAGTCCCCTGATCATCTTTGTTGCCCTCCTTTGAACCCTCGCCAGTTTGTCTGCATCCTTCTTAAAGTGTGGTGCCCAGAACTGGACACAGTACTCCAGATGAGGTCTAACCAGTGCTGAGTAGAGGGGAACTAGTACTTCCCGGGATTTGGAAGCTATGCTTCTATTAATGCAGCCCTTTGTAGAAGATCCTACAATGCCAGGTTACTGCCTTTTCCCCTTCCAGAGGCTCTCCATTTTAAGTGCTCTTGTACCTCTGTCCCTATCACTCATCTGCAAAGATGAGGATATGTACACCTGTTTGTTTTAAGAACAAAAGGAAAACTATGCTGGATCATACCAAACTCATATCTAGTCTGCCACCCAGTTTCCAGCAGTGGCCAAACAGTTGCCTATGGCAAGCTCACGAGTGACAAGGATGACCTGGGGGCAATGCTCCTCTCTTGCTGCTGTTTCCCAGTGACTGGCATGTAGGGGCATGAAATCTCTGATCCTGGAGGTAGTATATACATACAGCTGTCATGACTAGTAGCCATTTGTAGTTTAATTCTCCATGAATTTGTCTAATACTCTTTAAAAGTTACCTAAGTTGGGTGACCATCACCATACTTTTTGCAAGCAAATTCCATAGTTTAACTACATTCAAACAGTGGGATTCCTGGTGATTTAAGGTATTTTGGTTCCATTATTTTTTTTAAAAAATGGATCATGAATTATTGTATCAAGGCATGGGTTCTGACTAGGGATGGCAGAGAATTTCTCCCCGAAACTTCGGGGGGCTGAGCGCCAACGTGTTCGGCCCCCCAAACAAGTTTCGGGGAGAAATTCTCCGCACCCCCCCGCACCCCGCACCCCCCCCCCCGGGACGGGACTTACCTTTGCCGAATGTCCCTCCCGGCGGCGGGTCCGGCCGGCGGTTCGGCAGGCGTTCGTGCGGGGCGGGAGCGGCAGCCGGTCTTTCAACCGGCTGCCGCCGCCACCATTCCAATAAAAGAAAAAAAAAACGCCCCCGTGATAGGCTACGTGACGATTAACGTAGCCTATCACGGCTAGATTTGCAAAGTCACCCGTGATAGGCTACGTAAATCGTCACGTAGCCTATCACGGGTGACTTTAAAAAAAAAAAGCGCGTACGGATAATGGCGGCCCCCATAGGGAGCCGCCATTCCCGTTCCTTATTTGGTCACTGTAGTCTACGTAAAGATTTACGTAGACTACGGCGAAAATAAGGGCAATGCTATTTGCGTTGCCCTTATTTTCGCCGTAGTCTGCGTAAATCTTTATGTAGAATACAGCGACCAAATAAGGAACGCGAATGGCGGCTCCCTATGGGGGCCGCCATTTGCGTACGTGCTTTTTTTTTAAGTCACCCGTGATAGGCTACGTGACGATTAATGTAGCCTATCATGGCTGACTTTGCAGATCTAGCCGTGATAGGCTACGTTAATCGTCACGTAGCCTATCACGGGGGCGTTTGTTTTTTTTTAAAAAAAATTTGGAGTTCGCGGCCGGGCGAGGCAAGGTGCCTCCTCCCCGGCCTGAATTTCGGCCGGGCGAGGCGGGAAGCCTCCCCCCCCGGCCTGAACTTCGTGGGAGGAGCAGCGAAGCGCCTCCCCCCCACTGCGAACAAGCTTCGACGACAGGTAAGTGACTTTTGTCCACCCCTAGTTCTGACTATGAAGAATAATAATAAACAGTTCCTGTAAGAGTTCAGAAAGAAGCTACAAGGCTTACCAACAATTACATCTATTAGAAAAGACATCAAGGGCTGTGTATCTCCACTTTTCTTTCTCAAAGCAGCCACGGAACTGGTATTTTAGGGCGCAATTATATGCATGTTTACACAGAGAAAAGGCCTACAACTCCCAGCATTCCCCAGCCAGCATAGGGAATGCTGGGAATTCTAGGCCTTTTCTCTGTCTAAACATGCGTAGGATTGCGCCCTTAATGTGTCAGAACAGATCCTTGAAGAACCCTTACAGGCTGTCGAAGAATGCCATACTGAAGCTCTCTGGGTGACCTTGGCCCAGTCAGTATATCTCACCCCTAACCCTAACTCAAGGATTGTTATGAGGGATGAAACGGGAAAAGCCCTACAGTACATACAGCATAAAATTCTCTTTTCAAAAGTATCTTGGCATTAGGGATGGTGGAGAATTCCGCCACAGATTTCAGTGAGGCCAAATGCACTGGCATTCAGCCCCCCAAAATCCATGGCCGATGGGCCCATCACCACCCCACCACCCCATGGATCCCCCCTGGGATGAAACTTACCTGGGGCAGATGTTCCGGACGGCAGCGGCTCCAGCGGCGGCTTCGGCGGCGGCTGGTCTTCTGACTGGCTGCTGCCGCCACCATTTGCAGTCTCATCTTTTCTTTTCTTTTTACATAGACATGATAGGCTATGTAAAGACTTATGTAACCTATCACGTCTGGTTTTAAAAAAAAGAAAAGTGTACGCAAATGGCGGTGGCTACAGCGGCCGCCATTTGCGTTCCTTATTTTTCGCCGTGTTAGTCTACGTAAATATTTATGTAGACTATTATGGCGAAAATAAAGGGGAATGCAAATAGTGTAGTGGGCGCTATTTGCATTCCTTTTTAATTCGCCGTTTTAGCCTATGTAAATATTTATGTAGGCTAAAACGGTGAATCAAAAAGAAATGCAAATAGCACCCACTACACTATTTGTGTTCCCCTTTATTTTCGCCATAATAGTCTACGTAAATATTTACGTAGACTAAGATGGCAAAAAATAAGGAACACAAGTGGCGGCCGCCGTAGCCGCCATTTGCGTATGCGTTTTTTTTTAACCCAGACGTAGGGATGGACGAAAGTCCCTTACCTGTTCTCGAAGCTTGCTTCGTGGTGGGGGGGAGGCGCTTCGCTTCTCCCCCCGAAGTTCATGCGAGGGTGGGGAGGCGCCCCGCCTCACCCGACCGAAATTCAGGCCGGGCGGGAGGCGCCCCATCCCTCGCTGGCGAAATTCAGGTCGGGTAGAAGCACCCCGTCTACCTGGCCACGAAAAAAAAACAAAAAAACCCACCCCCGTGATAGGCTACGTAACGATTAACGTAGCCTATCATTGCTAGATTTCCAAAGTCAGCCGTGATCGGCTATGTAAATCGTCACGTAGCCTATCACGGGTGACTTTGGGGGAAAAAAAAAGTGCATACGCAAATGGCGGCCCCCATAGGGAGCCGCCATTTGCGTTCCTTATTTGGTCCCTGTAGTCTACGTAAAGATTTACGTATACTACGGCGAAAATAAGGGCAACGCAAATAGCGTTCCCTTATTTTCACCGTAGTCTACGTAAATCTTTACGTACACTACAGGGACCAAATAACGAACGCAAATGGCAGCTCCCTATGGGGGCCGCCATTTGCGTACGTGCTTTTTTTTTTCAAAGTCACCCATGATAGGCTACGTGACGATTAACGTAGCCTATCACAGCTGACTTTGGAGATCTAGCCGTGATAGGCTATGTTAATCGTTACGTAGCCTATCATGGGGGTTGTTTGTGTTTTTTTTACTGCACTTGTAATGGCGGTGGCGGCAGTCGGTCGAAAGACTGGCTGCCGCCCCCGCCCCTGATGAAGACCCGACGAACTGCCGCTGGGACCCGCCGCCGGGAGGGATATTCGTGAAAGGTAAGTCCCATCCCGGGGGGGGGGGTGGCGGAGAATTTCACCGCCAATTTCGGGGGGCCGAATGCATTGGCACTCGGCCCCCCAAAGTTTCGGGGAGAAATTCTCCCCCATCCCTACCCAGACATGATAGGCTTCGTAAGCCTACCACGGTTGAGTACAGGGACGCAAATGGCATCCCTGCTACCCAGTGGCTGGATGTCTAGCTGCTGGAGGAGCCGGCCGGCGGCTCTGCGGAATCCCCGCAGAGCAGAACCAGCCGGGCAGGACTCTCGGGGGAAGGACAGAGCGCCTCCCCCCCTGTCGAGGATTCTGGGGGGAGGGATGGAGCGCCACCCCCCCACCACGAAGCAGATCCATGAAATGGTAAGTAACTTTCGTACATCCCTACTTGGCATTACCTAGCAAGCTGATGTGATAGGCTTCCAGTATGATAAATCAAGGAACACCCAGTGGTGATTGTGCACCCTTAAGTGTCAGTTTGGATTCTGGTTTGGAATGTTGTTGCATCAGTGTTATTTACAAAGTTAAGGTCATGCTGAAGTGCAAGGTCAAAAGCAACAAGCTTGCAACGACAAAATGTTATTACAAAGTTAAATAAAATGAAAAATAATCAGCCACAGCTTCCTGCTTCAAAGTTACAAATGATGTAAACAGAAAATTGCAGCACTGGAAATAATCAGCATTTAAGAATATGTTATCTAGTTAATTTATATTGTGCTGTTCAAAATAATTTGATCTGTGTGACGTCCCTGCTGGTAATGCATTTTAGTTCTCTCCTATAGGCAGTGAAAGTGCATCCTCGTCATCAGAAAAAGTGTATCATCTTTCTTTCATTTCCTGACTGTTCCTTACAATTATGGAAATTGCTTTCAGAATGGATTTAATATTCACACTGAAATAAAGCATCTGCTCTAGCAGATGGGGCACATTACATCAAGTTCAGCTGGCATAATAACCCTTTAGGATCAGTGTGCAAGTTTAGAAAAATAATTTGTAATTCTTCCTGGATACGTTATTTTGAATATATGTTTTTATTCTATGCCATCAAATGATGGTGCAGCTGTTCCTGGCACATTTTTTACGTGATGGTGTGCTGACAGTTACAGTTTCAAAAACTGGTCAACACTGTTACCCATCATCCATTGGATTTATATTTGGATATTTGGTTTGCTTTTAGATATAACCTCCTCCTCCTCCTCCTTCTTCTTTTGCCATCCTCCCTTTTTTTTCTTTCCTCAGAATACTGTATTGTTGGAAAATGAAGATTCTGATTATGTTGTTGGTATTGTTTATTTCATTTATAAAAATAAAATAAAAATAGATTAAAAACCAACAACCTACTGTTACCCATCATCCAGAGCCCAGTGTGGGTACGTTGTTTCATTGCCAGCGATCAAAGGGGGAGACCACTGAGTACATGAGGCCATTCCCTTTCCCAATGGAAACAGCAGGAAAACCTCTCTGAGAACTTCTCCACACCAGGCTTTTTATCCTGCAACTTTACTGGTGCATCTGCTTCTGGATTCTTTGCGGGATTAGGGTTCTTTGCTCCTTCACACACACACTTCCTCTTTTTTTTCAGGGGCTGCAAGTCCTATATGTTTCATTATATAGCCACTAGATGACACTGCTGTTACAGCACAATACCCCCTTTACATAGAGAAGTTTGAGTCATTTTTTTAAATTACCTAATTATCTCCATTTCAAATAAAGCTGCAGAAATGGTTGGAAAGCACGGGAGAGGTGCAAGAGATTGATAATGTCATGTAAAGGACCTGCAAACTTCCATGAGTAACCAATCTTAATAGCAAGGTAAAGCCTAAAGACTAAGTTTAAACTAGTTGATGACTCAGGGCGCAGTCCTATAGATTGCACCCTCAGTGATCAGAAACCCCCAAACTCGGATGCATCCAATCATTCAGTGCAGGCCAGGAGGCATGGCAAAGGCAATCTTTGCCTCCCCGTCCTCATAACCTGCAGATTTTACTAGAGGGGCTTTTCTGCCCATCTAGTGAAGCGGGGGGAGGGGAGGCTCAGGATAAATCATATCCTGGCCTCTCTGGTCTCCTCCTTTCCCCACCCACTTGAACCCCCCTTTCCTCCTCCTCCAAAGTTGCTTTTCCAACCTCAGAGGGCAGCTGGCATTGTCTTTCTGAGCCAGCTGCA
This sequence comes from Heloderma suspectum, assembly GCF_057233095.1. Classification (NCBI taxonomy): domain Eukaryota; kingdom Metazoa; phylum Chordata; class Lepidosauria; order Squamata; family Helodermatidae; genus Heloderma; species Heloderma suspectum. The sequence goes on from NC_139461.1 coordinate 50,182,472, forward strand.
AAGGGACAATGGAGGAGGGTCAGATCTCTGACTCCTCCTTCTGAGGTCAGAGTGCTGTCTACGGCCCCAGACGGGGTAATCTGAACAATCCTGTGGTCTCTGGGACACTTGTCCAGGGACCATAGGATTGCTCTCTCATATGTCCTAGCTTGATACTCTACCATCCATTTTTTTTTAAAAAACGCCCTTAATTTCATTTTGGAGATAGTTAAGGCTTACATCTTTTCTATTTCTATAACAACAGGAGTCTAGCCTTCCTCCATGTCTTCCTGCCTAATTAGTTGCTGCCCATCAACTTTGAGTGGCCTGTAAATCAGAAGTGGGAAGACTTAGGCATGAGATCTACTTTGTTTTTCCCTAGAATCCTGATGTCCATGAGCTAGAGTCAGGTGCAAAATAGTGGCTTAGGTAGGGAGGCATAGCACTGAGGAAGAAGGCTGGTGGTCAGGTATTATGGGAGTTGTAGTCCAAAACTTCTGGAGGACTCCAGGTTGCCTACCACATGCTACTGTCTCTGCAATACAAATACCTGAGGCCTGCCATACTGTCAAGCAATACTAGTGTATAGGTAGTGAGAGTAGGGATGTACGGATTATGTAAAATCCATTCCATCTGCATTTCACAGATTGTCAGCTGCCTTCCATCCATTGTCCACCCATTAACAGAACTCGATTTCTTTGTTTTCAAATTTGCACAAATGTGCATTTGCACAATTTCACACATGTGAAAATGCAAATTTTCTCCCAAATGTGCATTTTTACGTTTTAGCCTATGAAATGCACATTTTTGGCTGAGTTTTTTTAAATTTTGCGTATTTTTCTATGACAACATTTGGGAAAGTTAGAAAATCAGTCCGCAAGTTGGCGGAACCTGCCCAACAGGGGAAAAGCCAGTCCTCTGTAGAATTCATGGGTCAGATTCATGAAAATCTGGACTCATTTGGTTCCATTGCAGATTTCTCTGACATCCCTTATTGTTGTGAGTCAGTCAACTGTATGTCCTGGCAGTGGCATGAGGTGCATAAAACGTGGGTAGGGTAGGATAGCTCTCTATCCCATAAGGTGGCTTTACAGGTGGACCTGGTGAGTTTTCAGTCTTTTCAAACCCTGCCACTCTAGGAAACATTGGTCATGGGCATGACTTTTTATGTCTGAAACTTTTTAAAAAGGGTAGGTGAATAGATGTATATATGGTATATATGGAGATGTATATATGGTTCTCTGCATAAATAAGATATGTGAAACTCTTCCGACAAGGTAACAGCTGATCTATCATATCCCTAATAGAGATATAACCACTCACACAAAAAGTTTTCCCAAGCATTAGTATCCTTAACTAGAGATATATGGATTTTGTTTAATCTATTCCATGCATGTTTCATGGATTGTCAGGCAACTTTTGTTCCACTCATTGACAGGATTGGATTTTTCCCCCTTCAGAAAAGTGTGCAAAGATGTCTACTGCATTGTATATAACTTTGGCAGGGCCACAATATTTTGCATATTTTTCTTAGTGCTACAGAGCAGAGGCTGAACTGAGATTGGAGCTGTATAAAACATTGTTACTGTTTTAAAATGGCATATATAATAGTTTTTCACTAATTACCATATTTTCATATGACTAAATTTGCACACAGCCCCAGAAAGTTAAAAACAACAACACTGGTCCGCAAGCCCATGGCAGTAGGGATGTGCAAATCCCTTACCTGGCTCCATGCAGGGGCATCCGTGATGTGGGGGAGGCGCTCCGTCCCTCCCCCCGGAATCCTCCCTGGCCGGCTCCGCTCCGGGGCCGGCTGCAGCCGGAGTTCCAGCTGTCATAGCGGCTGCCATTTGTGTCCTTGCAAGCAGCCGTGATAGGCTACGTAAGTATTTACGTAGCCTATCACGGCAAAGAGCAGGGACACAAATGGCGGCTGCCGGGAGACCAGCCGCCGCCGCCGCTGGAGCCACCGCCACATCCGCCACAGGTAAGTTCCGTCCCGGGAGGATTCTGTAGGGTGGCGGGGGGTGGGAGGCCATTCCGCCACGGATTCTGGGGATCTGTGGTGGAATTCTCTGACATCCCTACATGGAAGCCATGCAACTCAGAAGATGCCACTCCGCTGAGGAATCTGCAGGTTGAATTCAAAGAAATCCGAAGTCATTTGAATCTATTTTAGATTTCTCTGACATCCCTGTTATTAACTAATAACAGCTAACCATTACTTAACAGTTAAATAATCAATCATTTTTCTTAGAGACAGGAATCAATGTTAGTTTAGATTTGGATGATTGGGTTAATTTTGCTATTGGCTTTAAAACTGATTATTATTGTTATTTCTGTAGCATCTAAATATATACATATAGGGTTGGATCCAGTATCTGCCTTCCTTGAGAAGAAGAAACCTTCCATGGGGGGGTCCATTTGTGGAAGGCCCCTCTGCCAGATTTTGGGGATCCCTGCCTCTCCCCCACATTACAGCTCACCCCATTCAACAGAGTCTCCTGGCTTGTAGCGTTTTCAGGGGGCTGGAGGGGCTGCTGTAGGGACAGAGAAATCCACTTCTGTCAGCACAGTTGACCCAGCTTAAATCTGGATCCCATCCATAAAGTGTCTTTAAACAAATTGGGTCAGACAAACAGGTCCCTGGCTAAAGATGCTTACAAGTGAAATAGACAGGAGACTAATAGGACCATCTTATGTATGTCTACTCAGAAGTATTTCCTATTCAGTTCAATGTCACTTATTCCCAGGTAAGTGTATAAAGTATTGTCTCCTCAAGAACTGGGGAAAAAAGAGGAAATGGTTACCAAAAAACCCACTACGTAAATAATGGTACATTCAAATTTGAAATGGTAAATTTGAGTCATCCATATTATTACAAGTTATGGGCAGGTTTTTCATATACCCTTGTCAAATAGCTGTACCCAGCTTTTTCAAAAGGATAATAATAATAATGATAACAATAATAACAATAATAATTTAATAAATATTAATATAATCCTGTTAGTCGTTCATCTATTTTACCTATGCTGTGGTTGTTTGAGATTTGAATCCACAACTTTTAAAACTCTTGCCTTGGTTACTGCCCAACTGAAGGAAGCTAGCTTAACAAAGGGGCTGATACCACAGGAAATATGCGCTTCTTTTCAGCTGTCTTTGTATGCCCTGCCTTGCTTTTTCACAATTCTCTGCTTTGATATCAGACAGATATAATTTTTTTAACACTGTAGCAGAACAGGCTATCACAAAGCATTATGTCTGTCCTGGAATGATTTCATTTATTATGTGCTGAGGTACAAGTGCATTAATATAATCATGCGTCATCTCAGCTTTCTTCTGAAGAAAGCCTCACAGAAAGCAAAGCAATATATTCACGTTCCATTTGATTATACTGCTAAAATGTTAAATGGAAAAGTTCCATATTTCTTATGGCCCTAATATGGTACGTTATGCAGGGTGAACAGAGATAACAAATGAGTTCTAATAGAGGATGCAATCATTGCTTTTGCTGCACAACTTCAATTTCATTTCAATGGGAATCCTACACAAGCACCATTGAAATAAATGCATGGCTGAAATGCTTGGTGGAATTTGAGCCAAAGGTATTCATTGCTTTCAAATACTTTAAAAGACACTTCACACACAGTTATGGATGAACTTTCAGGCATCTGTAACTGGATTTTAATAGAACTTTAGGATGAGAAGTTACACGTTAAATATCCATAACTTATAATGTTTACTTTGATCTTGTTAGTCCATGGAAGAAGGGGTGGGAAGCTAAGGGCCAACTGACAATATCACATGGACTTTGAAATCACAGTTTGTTTGTACCTAGTAATCATTTCTACCCCTTCATGGATCACTGCCTTGTTGTGGCGAAGGGGCTTGCGTAACTCAGTGAAGCCATAAGCTATCCCACGCAGGGCCACCCAAGACGGACAGGTCATGGCAGAGAGTTCTGACAAAATGTGGTCCACTGGAGAAGGAAATGGCAACCCACTCCAGTATTCTTGCCAAGAAAACCCCATGGTATCACAAAGCTGAGAGAGATGACGCTGGAAGATGAGCCCCTCAGGTCGGAAGGTGTCCAATATACTACTGGGGAAGAGCAGAGGGTATTTCCAAGTAGCACCAGAAAGAGTGAAGCGGCTGGACCAAAGCCAAAAGGACACTCAGCTGTGAATGTGTCTGGTGGTGAAAAGAAAGTCCGATGCTGTAAAGAACAATATTGTTTAGGAACCTGGAATGTCAGATCAATGAATCAAGGTAAGCTGGAGGTGGTCAAACATGAGATGGCAAGATTGAACATAGACATCTTGGGAATCAGCAAACTAAAATGGACAGGCATGGGCGAGTTTAATTCAGGTGACAGTATCTACTACTGTGGGCAGGAATCGCTTATAAGAAAAGGAGTCAACTCATAGTCAACAAAAGGGTGGGAAAAGCAGTACTGGGGTACAATCTCAAAAATGATAGAATGATCTCAGTACGAATGCAAGACAAACCATTCAACATCTCAGTAATTCAAGTCTATGCCCCAACCACTGAGGCCGAAGAAGCTGAGGTTGATCGGTTCTATGAAGACCTACAACTAGGGATGTACAAAAGGCACTTACCTGGTCCCGCAGCTTGCTTCGCGGTAGGGGGAGGCGCTTCGGTTCTCCCCCCCAGTTCAGGCTGGGGGGGGGAGGTGCCCTGCCTCGCCCGGCCGAAATTCAGGCCGGGGGGGAGGCGCCCCGCCTCGCCCGGCCGAAATTCAGGCCAGGGAGAAGCGCCCCGTCTCCCCGGCTGCGAAATACAAAAGTGAAAAACAAAAACAAAACACACCCGTGATAGTCTACAAAACGATTTACATAGCCTGTCACAGCTAGATTTCCAAAGTCAGCCATGATAGGCTACATAAATCGTTACGTAGCCTATCACGGGTGACTTTGGGGGAAAAAAAAGCGTGTAAGCGTTGCCCTTATTTTCGCCATAGTCTACGTAAATCTTTACGTAGACTACCCGGGACCAAATAAGGAACACAAATGGCGGCGCCCATGGGCGCCGCCATTTGCGTACACGCTTTATTTTTCCCCCAAAAGTCACCCGTGATAGGCTACGTAACTATTTACGTAGCCTATCACGGCTGACTTTGGAAATCTAGCCGTGATAGGCTACGTAAATCATTACGTAGCCTATCACGTGTTTGTTTTTTTTTTACTTTATTTTGTAATGGTGGCGGTGGCAGCCGGTCAGAAGACCGGCCGTCACCCCTGCCCCCGATGAATCGCCGCCGAACTGCCGCCGGGATTCGCCGCCGAGAGGGACATTCGAGGGAGGTAAGTCCCATCCCGGGGGGGGGGGCAGGGGGGTGGAGAATTTCACCGCCAATTTCGGGGGGCCAAATACGTTGGCATTCAGCCTCCCCGAGATTTGTGGAGAAATTCTCCGCCATCCCTACCTACTACAACACCTTCTAGAACTAACACCCAAAGAAGATGTCCTCTTCATCATAGGAGATTGGAATGCTGTAGTAGGAAGTCAAGAAATCACCGGGATAACAGGCAAGCATGGTCTTGGTGTACAAAATGAAGCATGACAAAGGCTAATAGAGTTCTGCCCAGAGAACACGCTGATCATAGCAAACACTCTTTTCCAACAGCACAACCGGCGACTCTACACATGGACATCACCAGATGGTCAATATCGAAATGAGATTGATTATGTCCTTTGCATCCAAAGATGGAGAAGCTCTATACAGTCAGCCAAAACAAGACCTGGAGCTGACTGTGGCTCAGATCGTGAGCTGCTTCTTGCAAAATTTTGGCTTAAATTGAAGAACGTAGGGAAAACCACTAAACCATTCAGGTATGACCTAAATCATATCCCTTATGAATATACAGTGGAGGTGAGGAATAGATTTAAGGTATTAGATCTGATAGACAGAGTGCCTGAGGAAATATGGACGGAGGTCCGTAACATTGTTCAGGAGGCAGCAATGAAATCCATCCCAAAGAAAAAGAAACACAAGAAAGCAAAGTGGCTGTCTGAGGAGGCTTTACAAGTAGCTGAGGAAAGAAGGGAAGTGAAAAGCAAGGGAGAAAGGGGAAAATATATCCAACTGAATGCAGATTTTCAGAGAATAGCAAGGAGAGACAAGAAGGCCTTCTTAAATGAACAATGCAAAGAAATCAAGGAAAACAACAGAATGGGAAAGACTAGGGATCTTTTCAAGAAAATCGGAGATCTCAAGGGAACATTTTGTGCAAATACGGGCATGATAAAGGACAAAGAAGGCAGGGACCTAACAGAAGCAGATGAGATTAAGAAGAGGTGGAAAGAAAACACAGAAGAACTATACAGGAAAGATCTTTATGTCCTTGATAGCCATAGTCACTGAACTTGGGCTGGACATCCTCAAGAGTGAAGTCAAGTGGCCCTTTGGAAGCATGACTAACAACAAAGCTAGCGGAGATGACAGCGTTCCAGCTGAGCTATTTAAAATCCCGAAAGAGGATGCTGTTAAAATGCTGCACTCAATATGCCAACTAATTTGAAACACTCAACAATGGCCACAAGATTGGAAAAGATCAGTTTACATTCCAATTCCAAAGAAGGGCAATGCCAAAGAGTGTTCCAACTACTGTACAATTGCGCTCATTTCACATGCAAGCAAGGTTATGCTCAAAATCCTACAAGCTAGGCTTCAGCAGTATGCGAACCGAGAACTACCGGAAGTACAAGCTGGGTTTCGAAGAGGCAGAGGAACTAGAGATCAAATCGCCAACTTTCGCTGGATCATGGAAAAAGGAAGAGAATTCCAGAAAAACGTCTATTTCTGCTTCATTGACTACGCTAAAGCCTTTGATTGTGTGGATCACAACAAACTGTGGCAAATTCTGAAAGAGATGGGAGTACCAGACCGCCTTACCTGCCTCCTGAGAAACCTGTACGAGGGTCAAGAAGCAACAGTAAGAACAAGATATGGAACAACCGATTGGTTCAAAATTGGGAAAGGAGTATGACAAGGCTGCATATTGTCACCCTCCTTATTTAATTTATATGCAGAGTACATCATGAGAAACGCCGGGTTGGATGAATCACAGGTTGGAATTACGATTGCCGGGAGAATTATCAACAACCTCAGATACGATGTTGATACCACCCTAATGGCAGAAAGCGAAGAGGATCTAAAGAGCCTCTTGTTGAGGGTGAAAGAGGAGAGTGCAAAAGCTGATTTGAAACTCAACATTAAAAAAACGAAGATCATGGCATCTGGCCCCATCACTTCCTGGCATATAGAAGGGGAAGAAATGGAAGCAGTGACAGATTTTATTTTCTTGGGCTCCAAGATCACCACAGATGGTGACTGTAGCCATGAAATTAAAAGAGGCTTGCTCCTTGGGAGGAAAGCTATGGCAAACCTAGACAGCATAGTAAGAAGCAGAGACATCACCTTGCCCACAAAGGTCTGCATAATCAAAGCTATGGTTTTCCCAGTAGTAACGTATGGCTGTGAGTGAGAGCTGGACTATAAGGAAGGCTGAGCGCTGAGGAATGGATGCTTTCAAACTGTGGTGCTGGAGAAGACTCTTACGAGTCCCCTGGACTGCAAGGAGGTCCAATCAGTCCATCCTAAAGGAAATCAACCCTGACTGCTCATTGGAAGGACAGATACCGACGCTGAAGCTCAAATATTTTGGCCACGTAATGCAAAGAGAAAAGTCACTGGAAAAGACCCTGATGCTGGGAAAGATTGAAGGCAAAAGGAGAAGGGGACAACAGAGGATGAGATGGCTAGATAGCATCACTGATGCAATGAATATGGACTTTAGCATGCTTTGGGAGAGAGCGCAGGACAGGAAGGCCTGGCGTGCTATGGTCCATGGGGTCACGAAGATTTGGACATGACTGAACGACTGAACAACAACTGCTAGATAAGTGTGCATAAGATTGCAGCCTATGGAAGGGATGGGGGAAAATTTCTCCCCGAAACTTCGGGGGGCCGAGTGCCAACGTATTCGGCCCCCCGAAGTAGTTTTGCGGAGAAATTCTCCACCCCCCGCCCCCACCCCGGCATGGGACTTACCTTTCCCGAATGTCGCTCCCGGTGGTGGGTCGCAGCAGCGGTTCGGCAGGGCTTTGACAGGGGCAGGGGCGGCAGCCGGTCTTTCGACCGGCTGCCGCCGCCGCCATTCCAAGAAAACTAAAAAAAAAAAAAACGCCCCCGTGATAAGCTACGTGACGATTAACGTAGCCTATCATGGCTAGATTTGCAAAGTCAGCCGTGATAGGCTACGTAAATCGTCACGTAGCCTATCACGGGTGACTTTAAAAAAAAAAAAAGCGCGTACTGCTAATGGCGGCCCCCATAAGGAGCCGCCATTCCTATTCCTTATTTGGTCCCTGTAGTCTACGTAAAGATTTACGTAGACTACGGCGACCAAATAAGGAACGCGAATGGCGGCTCCCTATGGGGGCCACCATTTGCGTACGCGCTTTTTTTTTTTTTAAGTCACCCATGGTAGGCTACGTGATGATTAACGTAGCCTATCATGGCTGACTTTGCAGATCTAGCCATGATAGGCTACGTAAATCGTCACGTAGCCTATCACGGGGGGGGGGTGTTTGTTTTTGTTTTAACTTTTTATTTCGCAGCCGGGCGAGGCGAGCCGCCTCCTCCCCGGCCTGAATTTTGGCCGGGCGAGGCAGGAAGCCTCCTCCCCAGCCTGAATTTCGGCCGGGCGAGAAGGGATGCCTCTCCCCCCGGCCTGAACTTTGGAGGGAGCAGCGAAGTGCCTCCCCTCCACCGCAAAGCAAGCTGCGAGACCAGGTAAGTGACTTTCGTGCACCCCTAGCCTATAGGAATAATCTAAGGAAGCAGTCATACACATTTAACTGAGAGCATATCCCATTGATTTCATTTGGTTTTATTTCTGAGCATGAATAATGTTGCGGTCCATGACTCTCTTATACGTATTTTCCAGCATGGAATCAAAGCAACTACATTGGCATGATTCTCAGATCCATGAATTGGAACAAAAGTAAAAAATAGACTTTCAATAAGGAATGCATGTATAGAGTCAGTCAGCAGATGCATTCTTGCAAGAGCTAGGGGTGTGCGGTCTGATTATTTTCCACATTACTTCATGGAAATATATAGAAGAAATGGTCATGTGTATTTAACTTCATGATGATTCAAATGTTTGGGATGCACTCCATCCCATCTTTATAAAGATGGTAATAACTACATGTAATTTGTATCTGTCCCCTGCTCCGGGCCTGTCCAGAGCCAAAGGATGGCTGGGGGAGGCGTGACCCCATCTTCTGGCGTTTGTTTGCTGGTCTGCAATGCCAGGTCTGTTACCCAGAAAACCTCCTTCATCCATGACATGATCCTGGATGAGGGTGCAGACCTGGCATGTATTACGGAGACCTGGCTGGCCGAGGCTGCTGCTCCAACCCTTGCAGCCATGTGTCCAGCTGGATTTTCGTATGCACAGCAGCCGAGGGCTGGGGATCGGGGAGGGGGAGTGGCTGTTATCTACCGAGAGTCCTTGGTCTTCACCAGACCCCCTCTCCGGGAGACCAAGGTTGCTGAGTGCATGTACTGGAGGTTGGGCCCGAAGGGCAGTCTGGGGATTCTGCTCGTGTACCGTCCACCCGCTGCACAACTGACTCCCTGGCCGAGGTGCTGGAGGTGGTCTCTGATGTGCGTGTACAGTCCCCTAACTTACTGGTGTTGGGGGACTTCAACGTACATTCGGAGCCCATCCTCACAGGAGCACCTCGGGACTTCATGGAGACCATGGCCTCCTGGGAGCTTCACCATATTCTAACTGGGCCCACCCATGTAGCCGGTCATGCACTAGACCTTGTGTTTGTTTCTGGAGAAGTGGGGAGTGATCTGGAAGTCGGGGGTATATCCACCACCCCCTTGTCATGGTCAGATCACTATCTGGTGATGTTGGCCTGAACTTCGGGGGGAGCAGCGAAGCGCCTCCCCGCCACCGCGAACAAGCTGCGAGACCAGGTAAGTGGCTTTCGTGCACTCCTAGCAGAGAGAGACTGGGTGAGGGGATCAAGGCGGTGGTGAATGCCTCCCTTGAGGAGGGAGTGATGCCATCAGCCCTCAAGGAGGCAGTGATAAGACCACTCTTAAAGAAGCCCTCCTTGGATCCTCAAGTTTTGAACAACTTTCGCCCAGTCTCAAATCTGCCATTTTTGGGCAAGGTGATTGAACGGGTGGTGGCGGTGCAGTTGAAGGCACACTTGGAAGAAACTGATTATATAGACCCATTTCAGTCGGGCTTTGGGCCTGGGCATGGGACAGAAACGGCCTTGGTCTCTTTGGTAGATGATATGAGGAGGGCTCTGGATATGCTCTGGACAATGCTCCTTCCTTGTTCTCCTCGACCTCTCAGCGGCTTTCGATACCGTTGACCATGGTATCCTTCTGGACCGCTTGGAGGGGTTGGGCATTGGGGACACCGTATTGCGGTGGTTCCAGTCCTTCCTCTCCGGCAGGTACCAGAGGGTAGCACTGGGAGAGGAGGTTTCAGACCCATGGCCACTTACTTGTGGGGTGCCACAGGGTTCCATCCTCTCCCCGATGCTATTTAACATCTATGTGAAGCCGTGCGGGGCTATCATCAGGAGGTTTGGGGTGCAGTGTCATCAATATGCGGATGACACGCAGCTCTACCTCTCATTTAAATCTTCACCAAGATTGGCCATAGAATCCCTGTCCAAATGCCTGGAGACGGTGAGTGGCTGGATGGGGAGGAATAGGCTGAAGCTGAACCCTGACAAGACCGAGGTACTTTTGGTGGGAGACAAGAGGAGGCTGGGGGATGTTGACCTGGTGTTGAATGGGGTACAGCTACCCTTGAAAGACCAGGTCTGCAGCCTGGGGGTCATTTTGTACTCCCAGCTGTCCATGGAGGCTCAGGTGTCAGCTGTGAGCTGGACAACGCTGTATCAACTCCATCTGATACGGCGGCTGCGCCCCTTCCTTCCCGACCATCTGCTCCCATCAATAGTACATGCCCTGGTCTCCTCTCGTTTAGACTACTGTAATGCGCTCTACGTGGGGTTACCCTTGAAGACGGTTCGGAAACTGCAGCTGGTACAGAATGCGGCGGCTTGCCTGATTAAAGGCAGCCGCCGGCGAGATCACATCACTCCAGTGCTGAAGGAGTTGCACTGGTTACCAGTTGTTTTCCGGGCCAAATTCAAGGTGTTGGTTTTGACCTTTAAAACCCTATATGGTTCCGGCCCAGCCTATCTTAAGGAGCGCCTCCAGCAGCACCAGACAGGCCGCTTTACAAGATCAGCCTCGGATGGCCTTCTGTCTGTCCCATCAGCCAGGACAGCTAGACTGGTGGGGACGAGGGAGAGGGCCTTTTCTGTGGTGGCCCCCAATCTGTGGAACTCCCTCCCTAGGGAACTCTGTCATGCCCCCTCTTTAATGAGCTTCCGTCATGCATTAAAAACATTGTTGTTCAGGCAGGCATTTGGGGTGGGTTAGGGTATTTTAGAAAATGTTTTTATTGTAGAATTTTATTGTTTTAAACTGTTTTTATTGTATGTTGTACATCGCCCAGAGTGGCTGGATGACCAGCCAGATGGGTGATTAATAAATTTAATAATAAATAAATAAATAAATAAATAAATAAAAATTTGTCCACTAGCACTGGAAGGGAAAAAGTGAGAAGAGTAAAAACAAGATACTTTATGGAGGGAAAAACTACTGTTATTCTCCGTTGCCTATACTGCACATTTCATAAGAGTTTCTTAGTGTTTATCTTGACCTTGAAATGACATATTGAGACAGCCCCCCCCCCAATGTGTGTAATATATATATAAACTTAAATCTTCGGGGGGGGGGTTCCCTTCAAGTGCTCAGACTGATCAGATTCAGAATTGTTCAGGGATCAGCCTTTTGTTCTTTCTGTGTGAACTGGTTCTGATAAGACTGAATAAAACATCCAGTGATTTCAGCCTGATCTATAGTACTGAGACTCAAATGTGTGGTAGATTTTTGCAACCTCTGTCTCTGCAAGCAGTACATTTTCATTTCAGGAAGCTTTATAAAATGTCATGGTTTAGTTCATTCCCATTTGTATATATACCTACTATATATTACTTCCTTGGCTGTCTTTTGTAGACATTGTTCTAAATTATTAGTTCTAAGCCACATTGGGGAACGTGTAGTTGAAAGATGAAGGACAACTATTTTAAATAAGTATGTTAAGCCAGTTTGTTTGTTTGTTTTATAATGGCTTGGATTCAGAGATAATGCCAGCGGAAGAAATTCAGACAGTGGTGCTGTTTTGCAAACTGTTCTGCAAGACCTAGCGGAAGGCTTTGCACAACACTTGGCAGAAGTATACATCTTGAGCCATCCATAGTTTTGTGCTAAAAGGAGCACACCACTGGGTTTCAGCTTTCTTCTGTTATTCAAGGCTCTTGTGTTAAGTTGGGGGCAAGTTCTTCCACTTGCAGAAGCCATCCCCTCATGGAAGGTCACCTCTGAATCCAACCCAGTTTTTATACCCCACTTTTTGGCCTACAATTAAAATCAACAGAAAGACACTATAGTACAGGGGTGAGTATATTAGGGTTGGCGGAGAATTTCTCCCAGAAACTTCGGAGGGCCGAGCGCCAACGTGTTCGGCCCCCCGAACAAGTTTCGGGGAGAAATCTTCCGCACCCCCCCCGGGACGGGACTTACCTTCGCCGAATGTCCCTCCCGGCGGCGGGTCCAGCCGGCGGTTCGGCGGGTGTTCGAGCGGGGCGGGAGCGGCAGCCGCCATTGCAATGAAAGAAAAAAAAAAAACGCCCCCTGATAGGCTACGTGACGATTCACGTAGCCTATCACGGCTAGATTTGCAAAGTCAGCCGTGATAGGCTACGTGAATCGTCACGTAGCCTATCACGGGTGACTTAAAAAAAAAAAAAAAAGTGTGTACGGATAATGGCGGCCCCCATAGGGAGCCGCCATTCCCGTTCCTTATTTGGTCGCTGTAGTCTATGTAAAGATTTACGTAGACTACGGCGAAAATAAGGGCAACGCTATTTGCGTTGCCCTTATTTTCGCCGTAGTCTACGTAAACATTTACGTAGACTACAGCGACTAAATAAGGAACGCGAATGGCGGCTCCCTATGGGGGCCGCCATTAGCGTACGCGCTTTTTTTTTTAAGTCACCCGTGATAGGCTACGTGACGATTGACGTAGCCTATCACGGCTGACTTTGCAGATCTAGCCGTGATAGGCTACGTGAATCGTCACGTAGCCTATCAGGGGGCGTTTTGTTTTTTTTTAACTTTCGCGTTCGCGGCCGGGCGAGGCGGGAAGCCTCCTCCCCGGCCTGAATTTCGGCCGGGCGAGGCGGGAAGCCTCCCCCCCGGCCTGAATTTCAGCCGGGCCGAGGCGGGAAGCCTCCCCCGCCCGGCCTGAACTTCGTGGGAGGACCAGCGAAGCGCCTCCCCCCCACCGCGAACGTCCTTCGAGGACAGGTAAGTGACTTTCGTCCACCCCTAGAGTATATACAGTTAGGGCCAGAAATATTGCAACAAGTTTAACTGTTTTGTCAGTTGGCCTCTGTACACCACCACATTGAAGTTGAAAGGAAACACACCCAGATGGGAGCGAAGGCAGGACTTCCGGCTGTAATTCAAGGGGTGTGACAAAAGTGGAGCACTAACCATTCAGGAAGGACAGCCAGTGGCATACACACACACCCATCATTGGTGGCTCCTAAGTAATGGAATGAATGGCTGACAAGCAGCTGCATGGCCAGTTGTGGCCTGTTTCCTGGGTACCCCATGACCCATTAAGCAGAGAAAAGGCCTGGAGGTGGTTCTGAGTGTTACATTTGCATTTGGTAGCTGTTCACTGGAACTCCCAACATGAGGTCCAAAGAGGTGTCCATGTGAGTGAAGGAGGCCATCATTAGGCTGAGGAAACCCATCAGAGAGATAGCAAAAACAGGGGGAGTGGCTAATACAACAGTTTGGAACATCTAGGGATGTACAAAACTCTTACCTGGCTCTGCACCGGGCAATCCGCAGTAGGGGGGAGGCGCTGTATCCCTCCCCACGGAATCCTCCCAGTAGCCACCATTTGCATCTGTGTCTTTAGCCGTGATAGGCTACATAAATATATATGTAGCCTATCACGACTAAAGACACGGACACAAATGGCGATATCTACGCCATTTGCCTCCCTGCCCTGAGCCATGATAGGCTATGTAGATACTTACGTAGCCTATCACAGCTTGCCAGGGATGCAAATGGCGGCCAGTGGAGTGGCCGCCATTTGTGGCCGCAGCCCGGCAGTGGCTGGAGCCACCAGAGCTGCCACTGCTGCCGGCGCCGCCGCCACCACTGCTGCCATCAGAGCCGCAGCCAGGTAGGCTCCGTTCCATGGGGCTTTCGTGGGGTGGGAGTGGGGTTGCTCCATTCCGCCATGGATTCCGGGGGGCTGAATTCGCTGGAATTTGGCCTCCCTGGAATCCATGGCAGAATTCTCTAACATCCCTAGGAACATCCTGAAAAAGAAGGAATTAACTGGCAAGCTCAGCAACAGCAAAATGCCTGGAAGACCACGGAAGACAACTAAAGTAGATGACCGCAGAATTCTGCTCATGGTGAAGAGGAACCCTTTCACAACATCTAACCAGGTCAAGAACACTCTTGTGGAGGTAGGCATGTCATTATCAACATCTACAGTCAAGAGACGGCTTTATGAATGTAAATACAGAGGCTTGACAACAAGGTGCAAACCACTGGTAATGCTCAAGGACAGACAGGCCAGATGAGCCTTTGCCAGCAAACACCTAAAAAAGCCTGCCCAGTTCTGGAATAAGATCCTTTGGACTGATGAAACCAAGATTACCTTGTACCAGAATGATGGGAAGAGAAAAGTATAGAGAAGCTCATGATCCAAAGCATACCACATCATCTGTCAAACATGGTGGAGGCGGTGTTATGGCATGGGCATGTATGGCTGTCAATGGAACCGGGTCACTGGTGTTTATTGATGACCTGACTGCTGATAAAAGCAGCAGGATGAATTCTGAAGTGTATAGAGCTATATTTTCTGCTCAGATTCAGCCGAATGCTGCCAAACTGATAGCGTGCCGCTTTATATTGCAGATGGATAATGACCCCAAACATACAGCAAAATTACCCAAGAGTGTCTCAAGGCAAAGAAATGGGATGTTCTTCAATGGCCAAGTCAGTCACCTGATCTCAACCCAATAGAACATGCTTTTTACTTACTGAAGACAAGCCTGAAGGCAGAAAGACCCACAAACAAGCAGCAGCTGAAGGCAGTTGCAGTAAAGGCCTGGCAAAGCATCTCGAGGGAAGAAACTCAGCATTGGGTCATGTCCATGGGTTCCAGACTTCAGGCAGTCATTGAGTGCAAAGGATTTAATACCAGGTATTAAAGGCGATCCTTAAGTTTGAAATTATGTTGTTTTGTTCCATTACTTATGGGCCACCAATGACGGGTGTGTGTGTATGCCATTGGCTGTACTTCCTGAATGGTTAGTGCCCCACTTTTGTCAAACCCCTTGAATTACAGCTGGAAGTCCTGACTTCGCTCCCATCTGGGTGTGTTTCCTTTCAACTTCAATGTGGTGGTGTACAGAGGCCAACTGCCAAAACAGTTATCCTTGTTCCAATATTTCTGGCCCTGACTGTACGCATGGTAGCCTTTTCTGCTCACTGGTAGATGATGTTGTAGTCTATGCCCTTTCTGCCAGTGGGAGGGGCTAAAAGGAGCTCCAGATGAACTCAGGGACTGGCAGATGGTAGAGGCTAGCCTTCAGAAGGAGCCCTTGTTTTGATCTCTAGAGTGTTCTAGCCTTGCTGTTACACATCTGAACTGGATCTATTGAAATTCCTTTTGATGTAAGCATCCTTAAATATTTTATCCAAGTACAGTATCATCAGAACATTTAACAAATTGCTAATTAGGTTTCATGTCAAAGAAAATGTATACAAGATAGGGCAAGACATGTTTACAAAGAGATTTTCCAAGGGATTCAATGTGTTCCTGCAGAACTTCTAATCCCTCCCACAAACGATGTACACTGTGAGTAGAGCCCAAACCAGCATGTGGATCAGGTAAAATGGAGAAACCATCTTGGACAAGATGCCTAAATGACCCAGACTGGACTTCTCCTGAGTCACATCAAGTTTTCTTTTTAGAACAACTTCCCTTGTATTTCTAGTTTGGTGCTGGAGTTGGAACCAGTATTGCGTATACATACAATTCATTTAAATGTTTAAGACCTGACTAGTGGTTTACTAGCCCCTATCAATATTGGTTGTACATCATCTCACCCTAGGAACATTCAGTACCATTTTGTGAAATGTAGGATCAGTTAACAGAAGCATTTCAAATGGTCAGGTGGCAGGAATTTGGTCCTAATCTTCAGGGACAGTATTTATGTTTGTGTCAGGGAGCAGGGAAGATAAAAGAATGCATAGCAAGGTTCAAAGACCACCTACCCTTTAATTTATTCAAAGTTGTGCATTAACTAGAGATAAAATGCTCCTGAGGAATAATCACATAATGGGTTCTGAAACATGTGGAGGAGGAACTCCTTATTGCCTTCACTAAATGATGCCCTGCCCTGATAATCTGGAGTCTTTCATATGAGTAACTACTTCCTTCATGCTTCTCAATTCCTGCTTCCTTTTCACTTGTCACCCATTCACTGATCTTCTACAGTATACCTTTTTCCTTCTGCTACCAGTAATTCCCCCTTCTGTTCTATTCTCCAGCTTGATATTTCTATATTAACATGTCCCCCCCACCCAACAGTTATTGTAATTTAGGAAAGGATTTGTAAATTCTCTCATACAGGCTGACCTCCACATTTTCTGTTATTTCCTCTGAAAAGGTATATAGGGGTTAGTTAGGAAAGATGTCTCTTTCTATATTCATTTGGATTCTTTCTGTCCTGTTATCTTCCTGCTGCACAGGTTTTTCTTTGTACTCTCCCTCAGCATGCTCTTAGTTTGCATACTCTTGAAGAAATATGCTCTAGTTTTCCAAAGCTAGTGGAAGTGAAAAGGCATGATGAAAGGGGAAAGATGCGGCTAAGGAAATGACTCTCATTGAGCCACTGCTCTTTATATCCCTGGGCCTGGCTACAAATGATACAGGGCATAGTGGTCTTTTGAAAACCATTTAAGGCTGTGTGGCTCAAATGTTAGCTGAAAGGGGAAGAGTTTTGTTTAGGAAAGTGAAACAATTCACAATATTTAGCTGGATCCTGCTCTGAAATATTTTGTACAGTTTGACATAATGCAGTTTTTCTTTCTGCACTATAGAGAACAAAGAAGAGACTATTTTTAGTACAATTTACCCAAACTTTTTCATAAGACTTATTTTTTTCCTGAGAAAATGGCTGAATTTTTTGCTTTTTCCCATCCCCAAGAAAAAGAATGGCGCTTTGCAGAATTTTCTCCCAATACTCTCCATCATTTTTTGGTGGCAGCTGCCATCCCCCACCCCAATGTGCCTGAATGATGCTACCTCTGGGATATTATAGGCAATGCAAAATGGTGGCCAGGCTTCCAACACAGTTGGTGCTACTGGGAACAAAAACAAAACAAAAAAGTTGGTTGACTATAGGATATAGAATATGCCCAGCAATCATTTTCTAATACTCTTACTTCTGTGACAGTGTACAAACAATAGACTGAATCCTTTTCCTGTCAGTGGGCCAATTCTGTCAGTGAGAGTTAGTGTGGTTTAGGGGAAGAGTGTTGGGCCTGGACCAGAGAAATCTGGAAATCAGAGAAATCTCCACCCAGCCATGAAGTATGTTGGGTGGTATTGGGAAACTTGTTGTATTGCAGTCTAACATTTTTCCTGTTAAGGAAAAAACACAGTTTTGATTTCTCTGTAAAAGGTAAAATGCAATAGCCCCAGCTACATTGCCCTGAGCTTCTTAGAAGAAGGGTAGGTCATAAATACATAATTCTGTTGAGTTATGCTAGTATCACAGACAATTCCAGCTGCAGAACTTGCTCTTTTGAAAGAACAACATAGGATTATGTTGTCTTTTCCATGCTCCCAGGAGTCTTTTGCCATGCTGCAAAACACTCCACATCTCTTCTAGAATCTGAAAGCATGGCCCAAGTGTCCTTAAGTTAAATACTAAGTAACCCACAGTCATGCTAAGCTGAATGATTTAGATCCCTTTGATCCCAATTACATCAAAAGGAGCTAAATCAGACTAAATTATCTTCAGCTCATCACGTTAATAAGGCTGTGGATTAGTTTGTTAGATTTCAGTAGGAAAATGTAAACACCATACTCATTCAATTCTGCAAATGTCTGGTCTAAAAATAATGCATGCAGATGTCCTTGTGCTGAAACCTTATGAACATTACTTTCATTTTAAATAGGCATTTAATAACTGATGCTTTAAATATGATTGTAAATTTCTGTGAGCAGAACAATGTTTCATAATGTGTAGTGTAGCATATGTACGTTGTTGTTGTTCAGTCGTTCAGTCGTGTCTGACTCTTCGGGACCCCATGGACCATAGCACACCAGGCTTTCCTGTCCTACGCTCTCTCCCGGTGTGTGCTCAAGTCCATATTCATTGCATCGGTGATGCTATCTAGCCATCTCATCCTCTGCCATCCCCTTCTCCTTTTGCCTTCAATCTTTCCCAGCATCAGGGTCTTTTCCAGTGACTTTTCTCTTCGCATTAGGTGGCCAAAATATTGGAGCTTCAGCTTCAGTATCTGTCCTTCCAATGAGCACTCAGGGTTGATTTCCTTTAGGATGGACTGATTTGACCTCCTCGCAGTCCAGGGGACTCGTAAGAGTCTTCTCCCGCACCACAGTCTGAAAGCATCGATTCTTTGACACTCAGCCTTCCTTATAGTCCAGCTCTCACTCACAGCCATATGTTGCTACTGGGAAAACCATAGCTTTGATTATACAAACCTTTGTTGGCGAGGTGATGTCTCTGCTTCTTACTAGGGATGGACAAAAGTCCCTTACGTGTTCTCGAAGCTTGCTTCACGGTGGGGGGGAGGCGCTTCGGTTCTCCCCCTGAAGTTCAGGCGAGGGGGGGGAGGCGCCCCGCCTCGCCCAGCCGAAATTCAGGCCGGGGGGGAGGCGCCCCATCCCTCGCCAGTGAAATTCAGGCCGGGTAGGAGCGCCCCGTCTACCCGGCCGCGAAAAAAAAGTAAAAAAAAAACAAAAAAACCCACACAACCATGATAGGCTACGTAACGATTTACGTAGCCTATCACGGCTAGATTTCCAAAGTCAGCCATGATAGGCTATGTAAATCGTCATGTAGCCTATCACGGGTGACTTTGGGAAAAAAAAAGCGCGTACGAAAATGGCAGCTCCCATGGAAACCGCCATTTGCGTTCCTTATTTTGACACGTCTAGTCTACGTAAAGATTTACATAGACTACGGCGAAAATAAGGGCAACGCAAATAGCGTTCCCTTATTTTCGCCGCAGTCTACGTAAATCTTTACGTAGACTAGACGTGCCAAAATAAGGAACGCAAATGGTGGCACCCATGGGCCGCCGCCATTTGCGTATGCACTTTTTTTTTTTTTCAAAGTCACCTGTGATAGACTACGTGACGATTTACGTAGCCTATCATGGCTGACTTTGGAAATCTAGCCGTGATAGGCTACGTAAATCGTTACGTAGTCTATCACGGGTGTGTGTGTGTGTGTGTTTTTTTACTTTACTTTTTTTTTTTTTCAATGGCGGTGGCGGCAGCCGGTCGGGAGACCAGCCGCCACCACCGCCACCAACGAAAAGCCATGGAACCGCCGCCAGGACCCGCCGCCGAGAGGGACACTCGGCCACGGTAAGTCCCATCCCAGGGGGGGGGGCGGCGGAGAATTGCCCCACCAATTTCAGGGGGCCAAATGCGTTGGCATTGGGCCTCCAAAAGATTCATGGAGAAATTCTCCGCCATCCCTACTTCTTACTATGCTGTTTAGGTTTGCCATAGCTTTCCTCCCAAGGAGCAAGCCTCTTTTAATTTCATGGCTACAGTCACCATCTGTGGTGATCTTGGAGCCCAAGAAAATAAAATCTGTCACTGCTTCCATGTCTTTCCCTTCTATATGCCAGGAAGTGATGGGGCCAGATGCCATAATCTTAGTTTTTTAATATTGAGTTTCAAACCAGCTTTTGCACTCTCTACTTTCACCCTCAACAAGAGGCTCTTTATATCCTCTTCACTTTCTGCCATTAGGATGGTATCATCTGCGTATCTGAGGTTGTTTATAATTCTCCCGGCAATCTTAATTCCGACCTGTGATTCATCCAACCTGGCGTTTCTCATGATGTACTCTGCATATAAATTAAATAAGCAGGGCGACAATATAAGCCTTGTTGTACTCCTTTCCTAATTTTGAACCAATTGGTTGTTCCATGTCCGGTTCTTACTGTTTCTTCTTGACCCTCGTACAGGTTTCTCAGGAGACAGGTAAGGTGGTCTGGTACTCCCATCTCTTTAAGAATTTGCCACAGTTTGTTGTGATCCACATAATCAAAGGCTTTAGCAGAAATAGATGAAGCAGAAATAGATGTTTTTCTGGAATTCTCTTCCTTTTTCCATGATCCAGCGAATGTTGGCGATTTGACCTCTAGTTCCTCTGCCTCTTCGAAACCCAGCTTGTACTTCCAGTAGTTCTCAATTCACATACTGCTGAAGCCTAGCTTTTAGGATTTTGAGCATAACCTTTCTGGCATGTGAAATGAGCGCAATTGTACGGTAGCTGAAACACTCATTGGCATTGCCCTTCTTTGGAATTGGAACGTAAACTGACCTTTTCCAGTCTTGTGGCCATTGTTGAGTGTTCCAAATGTGTTGGCATATTGAGTGCAGCACTGTAACAGCATCATCTTGTAGGATTTTAAATAGCTCAGCTGGAATACTGTCATCTCTGCTAGCTTTGTTGTTAGTCATGCTTCCTAAGGCCCACTTGACTTCACTCTCTAGGATGTCCGGCTCAAGTTCAGTGACCGCGCTATCATGGCTATCAGGGACATTAAGATCTTTCCTGTATAGTTCTTCTGTGTATTCTTTCCACCTCTTCTTAATAGGGGTGAACGAAAGTCACTTACCTGTCATCGAAGGCCGTTCGCGGTGGGGGGAAGGCGCTTCGCTGCTCCCCCCGCGAAGTTCAGGCCGGGGGGGAGGCTTCCCGCCTCGCCCGGCCGAAATTCAGGCTGGGGGGGAGGCTCGAAAGTAAAAAAAAAAAAACGCCCCCTGATAGTCTACGTGACGATTCACGTAGCCTATCACGGCTAGATCTGCAAAGTCAGCCATGATAGGCTACGTGAATCGTCACGTAGCCTATCACGGGTGACTTTAAAAAAAAAAAGCGTACGGATAATGGCGGCCCCCATAGGGAGCCGCCATTCGCGTTCCTTATTTAGTCGCCGTAGTCTACGTAAACATTTACGTAGACTACAGCGACCAAATACACTCTTTTTTTTTTTTTTCAAAGTCACCCGTGATAGGCTACGTGACGATTCATGTAGCCTATCACGGCTGACTTTGCAAATCTAGCCGTGATAGGCTACGTGAATCATCACGTAGCCTATCAGGGGGGGGGGTTCTTTTCTTTCATTGTAATGGCGGCGGCAGCAGCCGGTCAAAAGACCGGCTGCCGCTCCCGCCTCGCTCGAACACCCACCGAACAGCCGGCCGGACCAGCCACCGGGAGGGACATTCGGTGAAGGTAAGTCCCGTCCCAGGGAGGGTGCGGGGGGCGGGAGGGGTCCGGAGGATTTCTCCCTGAAACTTGTTCGGGGGGCCGAACACGTTGGCGCTCGGCCCCCCGAAGTTTCGGGGAGAAATTCTCCGCCATCCCTACTTCTTAATCTCATCTGTTTCTGTTAGGTCCCTGCGTTCTTTGTCCTTTATCATGCCCATCTTTGCACAAAACGTTCCCTTGAGATCTCTGATTTTCATGAAGAGATCTCTAGTCTTTCCCATTCAATTGTTTTCTTTGATTTCTTTGCATTGTTCATTTAAGAAGGCCTTCTTGTCTCTCCTTGCTATTCTCTGAAAATCTGCATTCAGTTGGGTAGATCTTCCCCTTTCTCCCTTGCTTTTCACTTCCCTTCTTTCCTCAGCTATGTGTAAAGCCTCATCAGACAGCCACTTGGCTTTCTTGCATTTCTTTTTCTTTGGGATGGATTTAGTTGCTGCCTCCTGAACAATGTTACGGACTTCCGTCCATAGTTCCTCAGGCACTCTGTCTATCAGGTCTGATCCCTGAAATCTATTCCTCACCTCCACTGTATATTCATAAGGGATATGATTGAGGTCATACCTGAATGGTTTAGTGGTTTTCCCTACGTTCTTCAATTTAAGCTGAAATTTTGCAAGAAGCAGCTCATGATCTGAGCCACAGTCAGCTCCAGGTCTTGTTTTGACTGACTGTATAGAGCTTCTCCATCTTTGGCTGCAAAGGACATAATCAATCTCATTTTAATATTGACCATCTGGTGATGTCCATGTGTAGAGTCACCTCTTGTGCTGTTGGAAAAGAGTGTTTGCTATGAACAGCGTGTTCTCTTGGCAAAACTCTATTAGCCTTTGCCCTGATTCATTTTGTACACCAAGGCCATGCTTGCCTGTTATCCCGGTGATTTCTTGACTTCCTACTACAGCATTCCAATCTCCTATGATGAAGAGGACATCTTCTTTGGGTGTTAGTTCTAGAAGGTGTTGTAGGTCTTCATAGAACTGATCAACCTCAGCTTCTTCGGCCTCAGTGGTTGGGGCATAGAATTGAATTACTGTGATGTAGGGATGGCAGAAAATTCTGCCACGGATCACAGTGAGGCTGAATGCCTGTGCATTCGGCCCCCCGAACTCCGTGGCGGAACGGCCTGCCCCCCCGCACCCCTGCAGATCCCCCCCAGGACGAGACTCACCTGGGGCGGATCTTCTGGGTGGTCTCGGCTCCGGCGGCGGCTCCGGCGGCGGCTTTGCTGCTGCTGGCAGCGGCCAGTCTTTCAACTGGCTGCCACCTCTGCCATTTCCACTCTGGTAAAAAAAAGAAAGAAAGAAAAAGAAAGACGTGATAGGCTACGTAAAGATTTACGTAGCCTATCATGACTAGGTTTTAAAAAACACACACACAACGTGATAGGCTATGTAAATCTTTACGTAGCCTATCATGGCTGGGTGGGTTAAAAAAAACACACAACCACATATGGAAATGGCGGCGGCTACGGCTGCTGCCATTTGCATTCCTTATTTTTGCCCTCTTAATCTACGGAAAATATTTACGTAGACTATGATGGCGAAAATCAAGGGGAATGCAAATAGCATAGCGGGTGCTATTTGCGTCCTTTTTTGATGCCCCATTTTAGCCTACGTAAATCTTTATGTACGCGGTTTTGTTTTTGTTTTTTTACCCAGCGTCCTCCGCGGCCGGAAATCCAGCTGCGGATGGCTCTGGCCTGGCCGGGCCTGGCTGGCTGCTCCGCGGAGCTGCCACGGAGCACAGCCAGCCACGGAGGATTCCGGGGGGGAGGAACGGAGCGCCTCCCCCCCTGGTGAGGATTCCGGGGGGAGGGACGGAACACCTCCCCCCCACCATCAACATTATCCGCAAACAGGTAAGTGACTTTCGTAAACATCCCTACTGTGATGTTGAATCGTTTGCCTTCCATTCGTACTGAGATCATTCTATCGTTTTTGAGATTGTACACCAGTACTACTTTTCCCACCCTTTTGTTGACTATGATTGCTACTCCATTTCTTCTAAGGGATTCTTGCCCATAGTAGTAGATATGATGGTCACCTGAATTAAATGTGCCCATGCCTGTCCATTTTAGTTTGCTGATTCCCAAGATGTCGATGTTCAGTCTTGTCATCTCATGTTTGACCACCTCCAGCTTACCTTGATTCATTGATCTTACATTCCAAGTTCCTAAACAATATTGTTCTTTACAGCATCGGACTTTCTTTTCACCACCAGACACATCCACAGCTGAGTGTCCTTTCAGCTTTGGCCCAACCGCTTCACTCTTTCTGGCGCTACTTGGAAATGCCCTCTGCTCTTCCCCAGTAGTATATTGGACACCTTCCGACCTGAGGGGCTCATCTTCTGGCGTCATAACTTTTAGCCTTGTGATACGTTCCATGGGGTTTTCTTGGCAAGAATACTGGAGTGGGTTGCCATTTCCTTCTCCAGTGGACCACATTTTGTCAGAACTCTCCGCCATGACCTGTCCTTCTTGGGTGGCCCTGCATGGCATAGCTTATGGCTTCACTGAGTTACGCAAGCCCCTTCGCCACAACAAGGCAGTGATCCATGAAGGGGAGCATATGTATGCTTGGATCTTAATATTAGATTTAAACAATGTGGCCTATAAAGCTAAGGCATGTATCTGTAAGCAAAACCTATATAGAATAGAATTACACCCAGTTTCAAAGCAAATATGGCACTGGTAATTCCTAATTCAATTCATGTAAAACTGAAGCTGTAAACCATTCACAATCTTGTGAGAGTAACTGGGAATGCATATTAACTACCCAAGGTATCTGGTAAAATAAAAAGATCTTCATAACAAAGTGTATAGTGGTACCTTAAAGACTCAGATTTATTGTAGCATAAGGATTTGTGGACTAGTAGAGTCCACTTCATGCATCTGATAACTTTCATGGATGAAGTAGGGATGTACGACAGTCACTTACCTTTTCGCAGGGGTGCTTCGCGGTGGGGGGGAGGTGCTTCGCTTCTCCCCCTGAAGTTCAGGCGAGGGGGGGGAGGCGCCCCGCCTCGCCCAGCTGAAATCCAGGCCGGAGAGAAGCGCCCTGGCCGCGAAACAAAAAGTAAAAAAAAAAAAAAAAAAAACATGATAGGCTACGTAACGATTAACGTAGCCTATCACAGCTAGATTTCCAAAGTCAGCCGTAATAGGCTACGTTAATCGTTACGTAGCCTATCACGGGTGACTTTGAAAAAAAAAGAAAGCGCGTAGTCTACGTAAATCTTTACGTAGACTACCGGGACCAAATAAAGAATGCAAATGGCGGCGCCCATAGGGCGCCAACATTTGCGTATGCGCTTTTTTTTTTCAAAGTCACCCGTGATAGGCTACGTAATGATTTACGTAGCCTATCACGGCTGACTTTGGAAATCTAGCCGTGATAGGCTACGTTAATCGTTACGTAGTCTATCACGGGGTTTTGTGGTTTTTTTACACTTTACTTTGTAATGGCGGCAGCAGCAGTCGGTCGGAAGACCGGCTGCCGCCCCCGCCCCCGATGAAAGGCCGACGAACCGCCACTGGGACCCGCCGCCAGGAGGGACATTCGCCGAAGGTAAGTCCCATCCCGGGGGATGTGGCGGGGGAGTGGTGGAGAATTTCACCGCCGATTTCGGGGGGCCGAATGCGTTGGCGCTCGGCCCCCCGAAGATTCGGGGAGAAATTCTCCGCCATCCCTAGGATGAAGTGGCCTCTAGTCCACAAAAACTAATACCACAAAAGCTTATACTACAACACTTCTCTTACTGTTTAAGGTGCCACAAGAACCTTTGTCTTGGTTCCAGCATTTGCTTCCACCAGTGGGAGCAATCCCTGAGTGGAGTTCTTCTCAGGATGTTTTGGCCAGTGAAATGTGGGGAGATGACTTTTGCCAATTCCCCTACCCCCTGGAGTTCTCACCACCACTGCCCAGCTTGTTCTGGAGGTTCTCTCAGCCCTCTAGAGCAGATTTTGAGGGTGCAGGGGGAGGGGAGAAAAATCAGTGAAAATGGCCTCCTCCCAGTTCCAGCCGGAGTAATGATCTGCTGATTCAGGTTCCTTCTGTGGACACAAGGCGCCCTTCTGCCTGTGGTAGCTACATTCTGGATCCAGACTAACAAATGCTGTTGTCTTGGAAGTTGTAACTAATAACACTGTGTTACCTGTACTTATGGCTGTTACACTTCTGAGAAAACAGTAAACATCTAAACCCACAGAAATCCAGAGACACTTTGCCATTTACTGCAGTGGAAGGAGAATTCAACTCACATTCTGTAACTTCAAATCTCACAAAGAAAGCAGCAAAGCAAGATTCTAAACAAGATTCTATTTCTCTTCTTCTGATAGCAAAAGAGCATAAAAGATCACTGATAACAGTTTAAAGGGAGGTGATGAGAGGGGCAGTATAGAAGTGACTGAAAAAGAGAATGGTTAATTTTGTCTTCCTTACCTCAGCTAGGTGAGTTCAAAGAGATGTCTAGGTAACAATTCAGTGAAAGGGATCCTTGTCACTGTTATCAAATTTGTATATATAAGACAAAGACATGAAAGAAATGGGATAGAATGACTAATTCTCTAAATTCAGTACTTATTGATGCTTTCGAACTGTGGTGCTGGAGAAGACTCTTACGAGTCCCCTGGACTGCAAAGGAGATCAAATCAGTCAATCCTAAAGGAAATCAACCCTGAGCGCTCATTGGAAGGACAGATACTGAAGCTGATGCTCAAATATTTTGGCCACCTAATGCGAAGAGAAAACTCTCTGGAAAAGACCCTGATGCTGGGAAAGATTGAAGGCAAAAGGAGAAGGGGATGGCAGAGAATGAGATGGCTAGATAGCATCACCGATGCAATGCATATGAACTTGAGCACACTCCGGGAGACAGCGGAGGACAGGAAGGCCTGGCATGCTATGGTCCATGGGGTCACGAAGAGTCAGACATGACTTAATGACTGAACAACAACAACAATGATGGCTCACTTCATGGTCTTTTTTTCTCATAAACAGCAAATGTCGGACCGTCACTTTGTGGCAATAGACTTCAGGAATGCCCAAACTGGGCTGCATCTGTAAGATGTAATTCAAAATCCCTGGAGTAAATACACCCCACTGATATTACACTTAGCCAGAAGTTGGCCATCTGCTATGTGAGAATGAGAAATTTCAGGACTGTGTGAAAATGTCACATGGTGAATTATAGGAATACATATAAACAGGCTGGGGTATCCTGGCTGGGGCATGCTGGGAGTTGTAGGACTTTTTTCTGTCTAAACATGCATAGGATTTTGCTAGGGGTGAACGAAAATCACTTACCTTTTCTCGCAGCTTTTTCGCGGTGGGGGGGAGCGCTTCGCTGCTCCCCCCGCGAAGTTCAGGCCGGGGGGGGAGGCTTCCCGCCTCGCCCGGCCGAAATTCAGGCCGGGGGGGGAGGCTTCCCGCCTCGCCCGGCCGAAATTCAGGCCGGGGAGGAGGCTTCCCGCCTCGCCCGGCCGCGAACATGAAAGTAAAAAAAAAAACAAAACACGTCCCCTGATAGGCTACGTGAATCATCACGTAGCCTATCACGGCTAGATCTGGAAAGTCAGCCGTGATAGGCTACGTGAATCGTCACGTAGCCTATCACGGGTGACTTTAAAAAAAAAAAAAAGCGCGTACGCGAATGGCG
Source organism: Heloderma suspectum (assembly GCF_057233095.1). Taxonomy (NCBI): domain Eukaryota; kingdom Metazoa; phylum Chordata; class Lepidosauria; order Squamata; family Helodermatidae; genus Heloderma; species Heloderma suspectum. The sequence goes on from NC_139461.1 coordinate 50,209,901, forward strand.
GCCCCCATAGGGAGCCGCCATTCGCGTTCCTTATTTAGTTGCTGTAGTCTACGTCAATGTTTACGTAGACTACGGCGAAAATAAGGGCAACGCAAATAGCGTTGCCCTTATTTTCGCCGTAGTCTATGTAAACATTGACGTAGACTACAGTGACGAAGTAAGGAACGGGAATGGCGGCTCCCTATGGGGGCCGCCATTATCCGTACACACTTTTTTTTTTTTTTTTAAGTCACCCGTGATAGGCTACGTGACGATTCACGTAGCCTATCACGGCTGACTTTGCAAATCTTGCCGTGATAGGCTACGTGAATCGTCACGTAGCCTATCAGGGGACGTGGTTTTTTTTTTTCTTTCATTGCAATGGCGGGGGCGGCAGCCAGTCGAAAGACCGGCTGCTGCTCCCGCCCCGCTCGAACACCGGACGAACCGCCAGCCGGACCCGCCGCCGGGAGGGACATTCAGGGAAGGTAAGTCCCGTCCCGGGGGGGGCGGGGGGCGGGGGGGCGGAGGATTTCTCCCCGAAACTTGTTCGGGGGGCTGAACACGTTGGCGCTCGGCCCCCCGAAGTTTCGGGGAGAAATTCTCCGCCATCCCTAGATTTTGCCCTCATTTATTGCACAAGTTTATATACTACTTTCCAGTGGACTATCAAAACAGTTAATAATAATATAACCATAAAAGTGTAACCATAAAAATACAATAAAATAATCATTAGTTGGCAATTAAACTATAACTATACTGGCTGGGTCACTCTTCAGGAAATGCTTGCATGACGAGGGGGGTCTTAAGCAGACGTCTAATGCTCCAAACCGAAGATGCCTCTCTATTGTCAATAGGGAGCACATTCCAGAGGGTGGGTGCTGCAACACTGAATGCTCTGTTACAGGTACCCCTGAGGTGTACCGCAGGAGCATGCAGCACCATCAGAATGGCACCATCTGTGGACTGCAAGGACTGGGCAGGGGCATAACAAACCATGAAATAACTTCCCTTTCCAAGTTTATCGTACCACCACCACCATCGGGGAAGAGGCGTGCCTGCTGCTGCCGGGCCTGCTGCTGCCGCCACCACCACCAGGCCTTCCCTGTGGACTCCGGCCTGGCGTTATTTTTAAGGGGATTTTTAATTGGTTTTTGTTTGTTTGTTTGTTTGTTTTTCTGGGGGATTTTGTTGCATTTTTAGGGGTGGGTAGCCTGCCTGATAGGCGGGAGCGAGGGGGCATGTGTCCACCTGATGGAGGCAGTGGGGGGAGTGTTGGGGGCCAGAACATACCGACATTCGGCAATGGTAAGTCCTGTACCGAGGTGGGGGTGCGGGGGGCGGGGTGTGTGTGGAGAATTTCTCCCCGAAACTTGTTCGGGGGGCCGAACACGTTGGCGCTCAGCCCCCCGAAGTTTCGGAGAGAAATTGTCCGCCATCCCTAGCAGTGTCATCAATATGCGGATGACACGCAGCTCTACCTCTCATTCATATCTTCACCAAGGTTGCCCGTAGAATCCCTGTCCAAATGTCTGGAAACGGTGAGTGGCTGGATAGGGAGGAATAGGCTAAAGCTGAACACTGACAAGACCGAGGTACTTTTGGTGGGAGACAAGAGGAGGCTAGGGGATGTTGACCTGGTGTTGAATGGGGTATGGCTACCCTTGAAAGACCAGGTTCGCAGCCTGGGGGTCATTTTGGACTCCCAGCTGTCCATGGAGGCTCAGGTGTCAGCTGTGAGCTGGACAGCAGTGTATCAACTCCATCTGATACGGCAGCTGCGCCCCTTCCTTCCCGACCATCTGCTCCCATCGGTAGTACATGTCCTGGTCTCCTCTCATTTAGACTACTGTAATGCGCTCTACGTGGGGTTACCCTTGAAGACGGTTCGGAAGCGGCAGCTGGTACAGAATGCGGCGGCTCGCCTGATTAAAGGCAGCCGCCGGCGAGATCACATCACTCCAGTGCTGAAGGAGTTGCACTGGTTGCCAGTTGTTTTCCGGGCCAAATTCAAGGTGTTGGTTTTGACCTTTAAAACTCTATATGGTTCTGGCTAGGGATGGAAGAGAATTTCGCCCCGAAACTTCGGGGGGCTGAGCGCCAACGCATTCGGTCCTCCGAAGGTTGTTCGGGGAGAACTTCTCCACCCCCCCCGCCCCCCGCCCCCCCCCGATGGGACTTACCTTTCACGAATGTCCCTCCCGGCGGCGGGTCCCAGCGGCGCTTCGGCAGGTCTTCGTCAGGGGCGGGGGCGGCAGCCGGTCTTTCGACCAGCTGCCGTCGCCGCCATTACAAGCAAAGTAAAAAAAATAAAAAACGCCCCTGTAATAGGCTACGTAAAGATTAACGTAGCCTATTACGGCTAGATTTGCAAAGTCAGCCGTGATAGGCTACGTTAATCGTCACGTAGGCTATCACGGGTGACTTAAAAAAAAAAAAAAGCACGTACGGCTAATGGCGGCCCCCATAGGGAGCCGCCATTCGCGTTCCTTATTTGGTCCCTGTAGTCTACGTAAAGATTTATGTAGACTACGGCGAAAATAAGGACCACGCAAATAGCGTTGCCGTTATTTTCGCCGTAGTCAACGTAAATTTTTACGTAGGCTACAGGGACCAAATAAGGAACGCGAATGGCGGCTCCCTATGGGGGCCGCCATTTGCGTATGCGCTTTTTTTTTTCTCAAAGTCACCTGTGATAGGCTACGTGACGATTAACGTAGCCTATCATGGCTGACTTTGCAGATCTAGCCATGATAGGCTACGTTAATCGTTACATAGCCTATCACGGGCGTTTTTTGTTTTTTGTTTTTTCTTTTGAAGTTCGTGGCCGGGGAGGCGGGAAGCCTCCCCCCCGGCCTGAATTTTGGCTGGGCGAGGAGGGAAGCCTCCCCCCCCCAGCCTGAACTTCGGGGGGAGCAGCGAAGCGCCTCCCCCCCACCGCGAAGCAAGCTGCGAGACCAGGTAAGTGACTTTCGTGCACCCCTAGTTCCGGCCCAGCCTATCTTAAGGAGCGCCTCCAGCAGCACCAGACAGGTCGCTTAACAAGATCAGCCTTGGATAGGGGTGCACGAAAGTCCCTTACCTGTCCTCGAAGCTTTTCGCGGTGGGGGGGAGGCGCTTCGCTGCTCCCCCCGCGAAGTTCAGGCCGGGGGGGAGGCTTCCCGCCTCGCCTGGCCGAAATTCAGGCTGGGGGGGAGGCTTCCCGCCTCGCCCGGCCAAAATTCAGGCTGGGGAGGAGGCGCCTCGCCTCGCCCGGCCGCGAACTAAACAGTTATAAAAAAAAAGCCCCCGTGATAGGCTACGTGACGATTAACGTAGCCTATCACGGCTAGATCTGCAAAGTCAGCCGTGATAGGCTATGTAAATCATCACGTAGCCTATCACGGGTGACTTTAAAAAAAAAAGAAAAAAAAAGCGCGTACGCAAATGGCGGCCCCCATAGGGAGCCGCCATTCGTGTTCCTTATTTGGTCGCTGTAGTCTACGTAAAGGTTTACGTAGACTACGGCGAAAATAAGGGCAACGCTTTTTGCATTGCCCTTATTTTCGCTGTAGTCTACGTAAACCTTTACGTAGACTACAGCGACCAAATAAGGAACTGGAATGGCGGCTCCCTATGGGGGCCACCATTAGCTGTACGCACTTTTTTTTTTTTTAAGTCACCCGTAATAGGCTACGTGACAATTTACGTAGCCTATCACGGCTGACTTTGCAGGGGCGTTTTTTTTTTCCACGGAGGCGTTTTTTTTTTCTTTTATTGGAATGGTAGGTGGCAGCTGGTCGAAAGATCGGCTGCCGCCCCCGCCCCTGATGAAGACCCGACGAACCGCTGGCCGGACCCGCCGCCGGGAGGGACATTCGGGAAAGGTAAGTCCTGTCTCAGGGGGGGTGCGGGGTCGGGGGGGTGCAGAGAATTTCTGCCCGAAACTTGTTCGGGGGGCCGAACACGTTGGCGCTTGGCCCTCCGAAGTTTTGGGGAGAAATTCTCCGCCAACCCTAGCCTCAGATGGCCTTCTCTCTGTCCCATCAGCCAGGACAGCTAGACTGGTGGGGACGAGGGAGAGGGCCTTTTCTGTAGTGGCCCCCACTCTGTGGAACTCCCTCCCTAGGGAACTCCGTCATGCCCCCTCTTTAATGAGCTTCCGTCGTGCATTAAAAACGTGGCTGTTCAGGCAGGCATTTGGGGTGGGTTAGGGTATTTTAGAAAATGTTTTTATTGTAGAATTTTATTGTTTTATTGTATGTTCTACATCACCCAGAGTGGCTGGGTGACCAGCCAGATGGGCGATTAATAAATTAAATAATAAATTAAATAATAAAAAATAAATATCGTATGATCTGAAGAGAAAAGAAATATGAAGTTCATCATAGTAAAAGCCACATGAAACCTGACTTGGTAAAAATTATGTATTTGTCTTTTGGACCAGCAAGAACCTTCAGCAGGCCTCATTAATAAGGTTTCCCAAATTTCTCAAGGTCCATGAGCTTAGCACATGTTAGATGCTTCAGCTTACCCAGTTACATGTGGGTCACAGCCCCATCTTTCAATCAGCATAATTAAAAATAGTTTCTTTGATTTCTTTAATCATACATCAAGATACATACAATTAGCAAAACAATGTCAATATGTCATAAGGGTTTAAACAAATTGTGCATGGTTGTTGTTAGGTTTTTTTTAAAAAATCTACAGATACCTTGCTGTTTTGTGCTATTAGAAAAGCCAAGCATTCTAATTTTGCTCTGATTTTCTTTTTCCTAGCTTGCAACCTTTACAGGTTGCTGTGGCAACTTGTAGCAGCCATCTGATGTTTAAGCCTGTACCTATGTATGTTTTCACATTTGTGAGACAACAGCATGGTAAACAGACTCCTGACTAGGGATGGCAGAGAATTCCACCACGGATTTCAGTGAGTCCGAATGCACTGGCATTCGGCCCCCCGAAAACGTGGCAGAATGGCCTGCCACCCCCCCGCGCCCCCGCAAAGCATACCTGGGGCAGATGTTCCAGATGGCAGCGGCTCCAGTGGCGGCTTCAGTGGCGGCGGTGGCTGGTCTTCCGACCGGCTGCTAGGGATGTATGAAAGTGACTTACCTTTCTGCGGATTATGTAGATGCTGGGGGGGAGGCGTTCCGTCCCTCCCCCCTGGAATCCTGGCCAGCTGGCTCTGCTCCGCAGGGATTCTCTGGAGCTGCTAGCCGGCTCCGCCAGCAGCCAGACATCCGGCTGCTGGCTAGCAGGGATGCAAATGGCGGCGGCCGTAGCCACCGCCGTTTGCATCCCTGCAGTCAGCCGTGATAGGCTACGTAAATGTTTACGTAGCCTATCACAGCTGATTTTTTTAAAAAAACGTGCGTATGCAAATGGCGGTGAAAAGAAATTTGCGTTCTTTATTTTGGCACGTCTTAGTCTACGTAAACATTTACGTAGACTAAGATGGTGAAAATAAAGGGAATGCAAATAGCGTAGTGCATTCAGCCACCCGAAATCTGTGGTGGAGTGGCCTGCCCCTCCCTGTCCCCCCCGCTGATCCCCCCAGGATGAGACTTACCTGGAGCAGATCTTCCAGGCCGTTGCGGCTCTGGTGGCGGCTTTGGCAGTGGCGGCTGCGGCAGCTGGTCTTCCGACTGGCTGCCGCCGCTGCCATTTGCAGTTTTTTTTTTTTTTTACACAGATGTTATAGACTACGTAAGTTTTTACGTCTGGGTAAAAAAAAAAAAAAAAAAGGCGTACGCAAATGGCGGCGACTACTTTTTTTTTTTTTTACCCAGATGTTTTAGGCTACGTAAAAACTTACGTAGCCTAAAACGACTGGGTAAAAAAAAAAAAGGCATTTGCAAATGGCGGCGGCTATGCTATTTGTGTTCCCCTTATTTTCGCCATCATAGTCTACGTAAATATTTACGTAGATTAAGACGGCCAAAAAGAAGGAATGCAAGTGGTGGCGGCTGTAGCTGCCACCATTTGCGTACGTGGTTTTTGGGGGGTTTTTTTACCCAGAGCCCTCCACGGCTGGAAATCTGGCTGCGGATGGCTCTGACCTAGCCGGGCCTAGCCTCTGCTCCACAGAGCTGCTGTGGAGCACAGCCAGCCGCGGAGGATTCTGGGGGGGAGGAACGCAGCACCCCCCCATCCAGGATTCCAGGGGGAGGGACGGAACGCCCTTTTTTTTAAGCTACCCAGACATGATAGGCTATGTAAATACTCATGTAACCTATCATGGCTAAATACAGGGACGCAAATGGCGGCAGCTACAGCTGCTGCCATTTGCGTCCCTGCAGGCTGCCCAGCAGCCGGATGTCTGGCTGCGGGAGGCTGGAGCCGGCTGGCGACTCCGGAGCTTGGCCGCGAAGCGGAGCCGGCTGGGCAGGATTCCGAGGGGGAAGGACGGAGCGCCTCCCCCCCAGCGGAAACAGAATGGAACGGAAGGTAAGTGTTCTGTCCATCCCTACTCCTGACCTTTATCTCAAACCAAATAGGTTCTCTTAAATATTCATGATAGCAGTACTTGAGATACCCTTTGTTAACGTGAATAGTACAGGAGCTTGCTTTAGGTTGTTTCCTGGTCTGAGATAGATATTCCACCATTAAAATGCAGGGAGTGATAGTAGCACCCCAAGAATGTTCAACAGAATCAGGGTGTTTTGTTATTTGCCCCCCCCAAAAAAAAAACTGTTTAGGCTTACTCATCCAGATGGCCCGGGGCAGGGGAAAGGGGGAACAAGTATCCAATATATTAAGATTAACAGAAATTTGGATCAACTAGAGCAAACTATCCTATTTATAAGACTTGTTTATTGTGCTAGAATTATGCTGACACTAGAGAATGTAGATTAGTGTAGAATGCTGGGGTTATGGGTCCAGCGTTTTGTGTTGAAAATGCATTTTTAGACTTTATTGTCACAATTCTTCAAACTACATCTTGTCATGCTTTCCATAGCTTTATCAAACCATGTTTTGCTGTTCAGTTAGGCAAACACATATGGATTCTGAGGATTTTGTTACTACAGCTATGACATGGTAGCTTGGCTGTTTATTATTATTATTTAGAATACTTTTTTATTTTTGTCTTTATAAATGAAATAAACAATACCAACAACCTGATCAATAACTACAATTTCCTAACAGTACAATATTCTTAGGAGGACACAACAATACCGAAAAGAAGAAAGGGGGGGAAAAGGAAAGGAAAAAGAAAAAAGAAGAATTTTTCCCTCTTCTTTTTTAAAGGGTTAAATTTAAACTCCAATACACATGAGCTACAGATCCCATTCTAATTAGAAACTATACCTATAACATTAGCAATATTACAATTTAATAATCAACCTTACATTTCAATATCATATCATCACTCTTATAGCAAGGAAGCAGGCCTACAATGCATTCCCAGCAATCATATATTGCCCTTAAGTTAGAATATAATAGTAATAATAAAGCTTAACAGTTTAACCAACCAAAAATCTTACTTAGTAGTCTTATAGTAATGATAATAATAATAATAATAATGATAACAACAGCAAAAAAAGAGATGAAATTATAATGTTATATAATAATAAAGCTTGAAAGCAACCTTTGGGGTATGACTGGGTGGGTCCAGGGAGTGATAAATGCTTCCCTACGGGAAGGGCTGGTCCCTGCTGTCCTTAAGGAGGTAGTAGTGCAGCCACTCCTGAAGAAACCTACTGTGGACCCAACGGTATTTAGGGATGTACAAAAGTCCTTATCTGATCCCGAAGGTTGATTCACAGTTGGGGGGAGGCGCTCCGTCCCTCCCCCTGAAATTCTGGCCGGGGGGGAGGTGCCCCGTCCCTCCCCCCCGAAATTCTGGCCGGGGGGGAGGCGCTCCATCCCTCCGGCCGCAAATCCTCCTGTCCTGCCGGGACGCAAATCGCGGTAGCCATAGCTGCTGCCGTTTGCATCCCTGCAGTCAGCCGTGATAGGCTACGTAAATGTTTACGTAGCCTATCATGGCTGAGTGAAAACAAAAACAAAAATGCCCCATGGGCGCCGCCATTTGTGTTCCTTATTTTGGCAAGTGTAGTCTAAGTAAACATTTACGTAAAAAAAGACAAGACTGCAAATGGTGGCTGCTGCAGCCGGTCGGAATACCAGCTGCCGCTGCCGCCACCGAAGCCGCCACTGGAGCCACCGTCATCCAGAACATCCGCCCCAGGTAAGTCTCGTCCCGGGGGGGGATCCGCGGGGGGCGGGGGGGCAGGCCATTCTGCCATGCATTTCGGGGGGTCACCAAGATCCGTGGCAGAATTCTCTGACATCCCTACAATATACTACTGGGGAAGAGCGGAGGGAATTTCCAAGTAGCGCCAGAAAGAGTGAAGCGGCTGGGCCAAAGCCCAAAGGACACTCAGCTGTGGATGTGTCTGGTGGTGAAAAGAAAGTCCGATGCTGTAAAGAACAATATTGTTTTAATATTTACCTATTAATCAAGGTAAGCTGGATCCCCTATGCCATTTGCATTCCCGCTTTAGCCGTGATAGTAAATATTTACGTAGCCTATTGCGGCAAAAAAAAGGGAACGCAAATGGTGGCGGCTATGGCGGCTGCCATTTGCCTTCCCTTTTTTTGCCGTGATAGGCTACATAAATATTTACGTAGCCTATCACAGCCTCTGCAGGGACGCAAATGCATTTGCGTTAGCCGTGATAGGCTATGTAAATATTGACGTAGCATATCACGGCCATTCGAAAGATGGGAATGGTGTCTGCAGATGTGGCCACCATTCCAGGAGCACCAGAAAAAAAAAAAGTGTGTACGCAAATGGGGGGGGAAAAGCATGTATGCAAATGGTGGCACCCATGGGCGCCACCATTTGTGTTCCTTGTTTGGGCAGGGGTAGTCTACGTAAAGATTTACATAGACTACGGCGAAAATAAGGGCAACGCAAATAGCGTTGCCCTTATTTTTGCCGTAGTCTACGTAAATCTTTACGTAGACTACCCCTGCCCAAACAAGGAACGCATTTGCGTACGTGCTTTTTTTTTTTTCCAAAGTCACCCGTGATAGGCTACATAAAGATTTACGTAGCCTATCACGGCTGACTTTGAAAATCTAGCTGTGATAGGCTACATAAATCATTACGTAGCCTATCACGTTTTTTTTAACTTTACTTTGAAATGGCGGCTGCTGCCCCTGCCCCTGCCGAACCGCCACCAAACCGCCGCCGAACCGCCGCCAGGACCCGCCGCCGAGAGGGACATTCGAAGGAGGTAAGTCCCATCCTGGGGGGGCGGGGGGGCGGAGAATTTCACCACCAATTTCGGGGAGCCAAATGCATTGGCATTCGGCCTCCCGGAGATTCTTGGAGAAATTCTCCGCCATCCTTAGTGGTCCACTGGAGAAGGAAATGGCAACCCACTCCAGTATTCTTGCCAAGAAAACCCCATGGAACGTATCACAAGGTTAAAAGATTTGACGACGCAAGATGAGCCCCTCAGGTTGGAAGGTGTCCAATATACTAGGGATGTACGAAAGTCACTTACCTTTCATGGATTATGTTGATGGTGGGGGGGGAGGTGCTCCATCCCTCCCCCTGGATTCCTGGATGGGGGGAGGCACTCAGTTCCTCTTGCCCGGAATCCTGGCCGGCCGGCTCTGCTCTGCAGGGATTCTGTGGAGCCACCAGCCGGCTCCGCCAGCAGCCAGACATCTGGCCCCTGGCTAGCAGGGACAAAATTGCCGTAGCCGCCACCGTTTACATCCCTGCAGTCAGCCGTGATAGGCTATGTAAATGTTTATGTAGCCTATCACATCTGACTTTTTTTAAAAAAAGCGCATACACAAATGGCGGCGGCCACGGCCACGGCCATTTGCGTTCCTTATTTTGGCACATCTTAGTCTACGTCAAGATTTACATAGACTAAGATGGCGAAAATAAGGGGAACGCAAATAGCGTAGCATTCAAAAGAAGGGCTAAAAACAATGTGTGAGGACAAGTGCTCCACCTCACATCTCTGCTCTGTTGTGTTTGTCGCTCTGTACTGTCTGCAGCAGGTGACCCTTAGGGATGGCAGAGAATTTCTCCCCGAAACTTCGGGGGGCCGAGCGCCAACGTGTTCAGCCCCCCGAACAAGTTTCAGGGAGAAATCCTCTGAACCCCCCCTGCCCCCCCCCGGGATGGGACTTACCTTCACCGAATGTCCCTCCCGGTGGCTGGTCCGGCTGGCGGTTTGGTGGGTGTTCAAGCGAGGCGGGAGCGGCAGCCGGTCTTTCAACCGGCTGCCGCCGCCGCCATTGCAATGAAAGAAAAAAAAAATGCCCCCTGATAGGCTACGTGACGATTAACGTAGCCTATCATGGCTAGATTTGCAAAGTCAGCCGTGATAGGCTACATCAATCGTCACGTAGCCTATCACGGGTGACTTTAAAAAAAAAAAAAAGTGTGTACGGATAATGGTGGCTCCCATAGGGAGCCGCCATTCCCATTCCTTATTTGGTCGCTGTAGTCTTGGTAAACATTTACGTAGACTACAGCGACTAAATAAGGAACACGAATGGCGGCTCCCTATGGGGGCCGCCATTAGCGTACGCGATTTATTTATTTATTTATTTTTAAGTCACCCGTGATAGGCTACGTGACGATTGACGTAGCCTATCACGGCTGACTTTGCAGATCTAACCGTGATAGGCTACGTGAATCGTCACGTAGCCTATCAGGGGGCGTTTTTTTGTTTTTTTTAACTTTCGCGTTCGCGGCCGGGCGAGGCGGGAAGCCTCCCCCCCGGCCTGAATTTCGGCCAGGGTGAGGCGGGAAGCCTCCCCCCCAGCTGGAACTTCGCAGGGGGACCAGCGAAGCGCCTCCGCCCCACCACGAATGTCCTTCGAGGACAGGTAAGGGACTTTCGTCCACCCCTACTTTTGACTAGGGATGTCGGAGAATTTCTCCATGAATCTCTGGGAGGCCGAATGCCAACGCATTCGGCCCCCCGAAATTGGTGGGGAAATTCTCCAACACCCCCTGCCCCCCCCGGGATGACACTTACCTTGTGCGAATGTCACTCGCAGCGGCAGGTTCCGGCGGTGGGGCAGCGGCGGCCAGTCTTCCGACCAGCTGCCGCCACCACCATTTCCAAGGTAAAAAAAAAGGGATGGGGGAGAATTTCTCCCCGAAATTTCAGGGGGCCGAGTGCCAACGCATTCGGCCCCCTGAAATCCGCAGTGAAATTCTCCACCACCACCCCGCCACCCCCCGGGATGGGACTTAACTTTTATGAATGTCCCTCCTGGCGGCGGGTCCCGGCAGCGGTTCGTCGGGTCTACGTCAGGGGCGGGGTAATACTAAGTACTAAAGATTATGTAGACTTTGGTGAAAATAAGGGCAACGCTATTTAAAGATTTACGTAGATTACAGCGACCAAATAAGGAACGCGAATGGCGGCTCCCTATAGGGGCCGCCATTTGCGTACGTACTTTTTTTTTTTTAAGTCACCCGTGATAGGCTACGTGACGATTAACGTAGCCTATCACGGCTGACTTTGCAGATCTAGCCGTGATAGGCTACGTGAATCGTCACGTAGCCTATCACGGGGGCGTTTTTTTTTTAACTTTTTATTTCGCGGCCAGGCGAGGCGGGAAGCCTCCCCCCCGGCCTGAATTTCAGCCGGGTGAGGCGGGAAGCCTCCCCCCCCGGCCTGAACTTCGGGGGGAGCAGCGAAGCACCTCCCCCCCACTGCGAATAAGCTGCGAGACCAGGTAAGTGGCTTTTGTGCACCCCTAGCGTACGCGCTTTTTTTTTTTTTTCAAAGTCAGCCGTGATAGGCTACGTAAAGATTTACATAGCCTATCATGGCTGACTTTGAAAGTCTAGCCATGATAGGCTATGTAAATCTTTACATAGCCTATCACATTGTTGTTGTTTTTTACATAACTTTTTTCTTTCGCGGCCGGAGAGGCGGGGCGCTTCCCCCCGGCCAGAATTTCGGCGGGGAGGGATGGGGCGCCTCCCCACCCGCCAAGAATTTCGGGGGGAGAAACGGAGCACCTCCCCCCCCCTGAAAACAGCTGCGGGACCAGGTAAGGGACTTTTGTCCATCCCTACTTTTGACCCCTATTGATTTATGTAATGTGTTGTACATGGCTTCTGGCCTTTTTTATTTTCTGGAAAGGTGATTCATAAATTCATTATATTATGTATGTAAGATAACTAGCCCACTGTTTTTATTAGCTGCTCAGCCACACGTTTCTCTTAGTAATCTGTGAGTTTAAAAAGCACACACACCCTTCTATTAAGCTTCCCTGCCTGTTTGTTTGATGGTGAGTCATAGTCGCTAGAGGCAACTACTCAACTGGCTGTTTATAAGCATGTTCTAATCTCATTTATCATAGACATCCATTTTCTGCAATTCTGGTAGCTATTGTTGTACTAAGTGACTTCTAATTGCAGTTATTTGTTTAAGCAGAACCAATTTGCTCACAATGTAAGCCCGGGCGACCACATTTTTGGAACCAATGACTTTAAAATCTTTAGCAATAAGAGAGAGATGCAGACCAGATGTGTTTAATGAAAATCTGGGAAGGAAGACTTAAGAAACCACCACCCCATCTTCCTGTTGAATTCTTCCTTTTATCTTTCCACCCCTGAATCCACTTTCCTTGCAAGCATTATGTTTTCTCAGTTGGACACAGTGCTGCTTATTAAACAGTAAACACAGAAAGGCAAAAGAGAGGTTTCTGACTAGAAAACTGCCCTTTGTGTTGCCCACAGATTTAAATGTACGTAAATGTCATTTTCTGCTAAAAAAAATGTATTTCATTGACTGATGCTGGAAATAAATGTGATATTTTCAGTGGTACATTTGAGTGCTCTAATCTCTACTAAATCATTTTTCCCAGGTGTCACCTCCAAGACAATGATTAATGACATACTAATAAAGCTCACTTTGGCAGTCAGAAACTAAAATGTCATTTCTATTGGGCATGAATAATTTTCAACTAAATAGAACCTTGCAATGTTCTTGTTCAAGGACTTTATTTTTAAAGAAGTGTTTTAATAAGACTGAAGTAAAAAGAAGGGGGGATGAATTATCTCCATGATGAAGTGATGTTTTTGTTGGCTGATTTCCCGCTTATGCTTTCTGCTGTGCTCTCTTGGGCATCATAGTTACCGTTATCAATCACCAGTTGTAATGAGATATACAACACATAGTGTATGTACTGATGTTAGCTAACCCCAGCTGAAAGCACACTTAGAATAATCCATTTTTATAGAAATATACTTAAAGTCAGGTAGTGTTAGTAGTAGTAGTAGTAGTAGTAGTAGTAGTATTTCTGAAGTGATATATAAAATACATTAAAAGGCAAGCCCTGCACAATAGTTTACCATTTAATTTGGACTAGGGGTGGACAACTCTGGGAGGTCTGTTGACCATTTTTGCCCACTGCCCCCCCCACATAACAGGTTCGAAAGATGGGGGTGGGGGATGACATCCATAGCTTGTTTGCAAGATAATTTTGACCCTTTTGGAACTCTGTAGCAGCTTCAGATGCCATTTAGTTTGCAAAAGAAGAAAGGCTGGTTGTTTTTAATTGGGTCTCCCTGTTGTCCACCACTGGGGCTCTGGTTTGGGCTCAAGCTTGGCTAGTTATCGCCAGCTCAGCCCCCTGGATGCCAGCTCCCAGCCCCCCTAGCTTTCCCAACTCGGTGCTCACAGAGTCGGGCTAGCTTGCAGTTCCCTGCTTGTCCGCAAACCGCCAATTTACTCAAAAGCATTTTATGGAAATCGGCATTTTCATAGGGATGGCAGAGAATTCCGCCACGGATCTTGGTGAGGCCGAACGCCAGTGCATTCAGCCACCCAAACTCTGTGGCGGAATGGCCTGCCATTCCCCCACAACCCCGCGGATCCCCCCCGGGATGAGACTTACCTGGGGTGGATCTTCCGGGAGGCTGCCGCCGCCGCCATTTGCAGTCTGGAGGTTTGTTTGTTTTTTACAAGACGTGATAGGCTACATAAAGACTTACGTAGCTTATCACGTCTGGCTTAAAAAAACCCCAACCACGCGCATACGCAAATGGCAGCGGCTACGGCCGCCGCCATTTGCGTTCCTTATTTTTGCCTGTCTTAGTCTACAGACGCTATTTGTGTTCCCCCTTATTTTCGCCATCTTAGTCTACGTAAGTATTTACGCAATATTGCAGGTGTAAATGGTCTAATCCTCTTCATGGATCACTGTCTTGTTGTGGCAAAGGGGCTTGCATAACTCAGTGAAGCCATAAGCTATGCCATGCAGGGCCATCCAAGACGGACAGTTCTGAACAGGAGAGTTCTGACAAGATGTGGTCCATAAGGATGGACGAAAGTCCCTTACCTGGTCCCGCAGCTTGCTTCGCAGTGGCGGGGAGGTGATTCAGTTCTCCCCCCAAAGTTCTTGGTGGGGGGGAGGCGACCCACCCCTCCCGGCCAAAATTCAGGCCGGGGGGGAGGCACCCTATCCCTCGCCGCCGAAATTCAGGCCGGGGGGGAGTGCCCCGTCTCCCCGGCCATGAAATAAAAAAAGTAAATTTAAAAAACAAAACAAAAATATGTGATAGAGTACGTAACGATTTACGTAGCCTATCACGGCTAGATTTTCAAAGTCAGCCATGATAGGCTACGTAAATCGTTATGTAGCCTATCAAGGGTGACTTTGGGGGGGAAAAAGCGTGTACGCAAATGGTGGTACCCATGGGCGCCGCCATTTGCGTTCCTTGTTTGGGCAGGGGTAGTCTACGTAAAGATTTACGTAGACTATGGCAAAAATAAGGGCAACGCAAATAGCGTTGCCCTTATTTTCGCTGTAGTCTACGTAAATCTTTATGTAGACTACCCCTGCCCAAACAAGGAACGCATTTGCGTACGCGCTTTTTTTTTTTTCAAAGTCACCCGTGATAGGCTACATAAAGATTTATGTAGCCTATCATGGCTGACTTGGAAAATCTAGCCATGATAGGCTACGTAAATCGTTACGTAGCCTATCACGTTTGTTTGTTTGTTTTTTACTTTACTTTGAAATGGCGGCAGCGGCGGCAGCCAGTCAGAAGACCGGCCGCCGCCCCTGCCCCTGCCGAACTGCCACCGAACCACCGCTGGGACCCGCCACTGAGAGGGACATTCGAAGGAGGTAAGTCCCATCCTGGGGGGTCGGGGGGGCGGAGAATTTCACCACCAATTTCGGGGGGGCGAATGCGTTGGCATTCGGCCTCCCGGAGATTCGTGGAGAAATTCTCCACCATCCTTAGTGGTCCACTGGAGAAGGAAATGGCAACCCACTCCAGTATTCTTGCCAAGAAAACCCCATGGAACGTATCACAAGGCTAAAAGATATGACACCGGAAGATGAGCCCCTCAGGTTGGAAGGTGTCCAATATACTAGGGATGTACGAAAGTCACTTACCTTTTTGCAGATTCTGTTGATGGTGGGGGGGAGGCATTCCGTCCCTGCCCCCGGAATCCTCGATGGAGGGGGAGGCGATCCGGTCCTCCCCCGGGAATCCTCGATGGCTGGCTGTGCTCCACGGTGGCTCCATGGAGCAGCTGGCCAGGCCCAGGCCAGGGCCATCTGCAGCCGGATTTCTGGCTGCGGAGGGCTCTGGGTAAACAAAAAACAAAAAAACGTGCACGCAAATGGCGGCAGCTACAGCCGCCGCCATTTGCATTCCTTATTTTTCACCGTCTTAGTCTACATTTACGTAGACTAAGACGAAGAAAAGAAAAGGGAACAAAATAGCGTAGCGGGTGCTATTTTTGTTCTCCTTTATTTTCACAATCTTAGTGTACGTAAATATTTACGTAGACTAAGACGGCCAAAAATAAGGAACGCAAATGGTGGCGGCCGTAGCCACCGCCATTTGCGTACGCGTTTTTTTTTTTAAACCTAGCCGTGATAGGCTACATAAGTCTTTATGTAGCCTATCACATCTATGTGAGAAAAAAAAAGACAAGACTGCAAATGGCAGCTGCTGCAGCCGGTCGGAAGACCAGCTGCCGCTGCCGCCACCGAAGCCGCCACTGGAGCTGCCGTCATCCGGAACATCCGCCCCAGGTAAGTCTCGTCCCGGGGGGGGGATCCGTGGGGGGCGGGGGGGCAGGCCATTCCGCCATGCATTTCGGGGGGTCACCAAGAGGGAATGCAAATGGTGGCGGCTATGGCGGCCGCCATTTGCCTTCCCTTTTTTTGCCGTGATAGGCTACATAAACATTTACGTAGCCTATCACAGCCTCTGCAGGGACGCAAATGCATTTGCGTTAGCTGTGATAGGCTATGTAAATATTGACATAGCCTATCACGGCCATTCGAAAGACGCGAATGGTATCTGCAGATGCGGCCGCCATTCGAGGAGCACCAGAACGGCTGACAAAGGTAGGCTCTGTTCCGGGCCCATTTCGCAGGGGGGGGGGCAGGGGGCTTCATTCCGCTATGGATTTCAGAGGGCCAAATGCACTGGCATTCGGCCTCACCGAGATCCGTGGCAGAATTCTCCGCCATGCCTAATTAACTGTTGTTTCCCAAGTGCTCTTTTCCACCTAAGGATGTGCGAAAGTCACTTACTTTTCAAAGGGGTGATTCACAGTGGGGGGCAGGCGCTCTGCACCTCCCCATGAAATCCTAACCTGGCTGGCTCTGCTCCACAGCAACTCTGCAGAGCCACTGGCCAGGTGCATTCGCAGACATGCAGAGCCTGTGGATGCAAATGGCGGCGGCTACAGCAGCCACCATTTGCGTTCCTGTTTTTTTGCCGTGATAGGCTACGTAAATATTTATGTAGCCTATCACGGCCTCCGCAGGGATGCAATTGGCATCCCTGCATTAGCCGTGATAGGCTACGTAAGTATTTACGTAGCCTATCACGGCAAAATGGGGAAGCAAATGGCGGCTTGAGACGCGGCTGCCATTCGCAAAGCAGCATGAACGGCACCAGGTAAGTGCTCTGTTTCATGCACCTTTCGTGAGGTGGTGGAACGGAGGGGCTTTGTTCCACCACGGATTTCAGGGGGCCGAATGCACCGTCATTCAGCCTCACTGAGATCCGTGGCAGAATCCTCTGACATCCCTATTTCCACCTAGCTAGAATCCCCAGCCAATCAGAACTGAATTTACCTGATCCAGGCCCCATCTAATAATATTCAAAGCAATTGGCTCCCTCTCCCCCTTCAGAACATCAATAAGCAACTACTACACAGGTCACTGACAGTAACAAAACAAGGTCTTGGGCCTACTCAGATATACAAAGTAAAGGTTACATAAGAACAGTTATATACAGGCATTTCTTCACGCACGCATACCACAAGTGAGGCCTATGTTTCTGAGCACAATTAAAAGTGCTGGTGCTTACCATTAAAGCACAACATGGCTTGAGGCCTGGGTAACTGATCAGTCACTGATCTTCCTATTAGTCTACTCATGAATGAAGTGATCTCTGAAGGCCCTGCCCCCAGCATCACAGACATGACAGGTGTAGACTAGGGACAGGCGGTGGAGCCCCAGTTGTGGAAAACTCTCCTCCATGAGCCTCTCTTGGTGCCTGCACTGATGTCATTTCGCTGCTAGGCAAAGACCTTTAATTGTCTCTGGCATTTTAATTATGAGTTTTGTCTGTGGTAACTGGTTTTTTATGCTGTTCTGTCATTTTCTGTTTTAGATGTTTTGTTGCTTATGACATATATTTTTATTTCTTTTGTACTTTGTACATATCAGTTGCTGCTTTGTGAGTTCTGAAGGACTCTGACAGGGAGACACTCTGAGCTATTCCTCAAGTTGTTTGAGAGTATAGACTGGATTCAACGACATCATCATAACATTCCTGCTGTTGCATATTGATTGCTGTCTTCCTTGCATGGCTAAGCTTTGAGTATCATCAGCAGTCAGTGACCAGTTGGTGTTGATGTAGTTTCCAGGGATGCCGAGGAAGTAGCTGTCATTTTTACAGTAGATTCTCTCCCCCTACCCCCACCCCTCTTTCTCCAGCTGTTATTTTGCTTTTGACTTTGCTGCTAAGGGAGCACAGAATCCCAGCCAAGCCTACAGCAGTAGCCATCTTAGCTGGACAGTAGGATTGGGCTGCCTGTATAGTTTATCGCTCTATATTTACTTGTCTGAAGAGCTAATTGAAAAGTGTTCACCTATGTTCAAATTCATTTTTACCATTGCCTGGTAAAATTTGACCTGTTTTCTGGATTGTTCGAGGTGCAATGATAACCAGAAAATCTTAGTCTATCCTTGGAAAGAGAAAATTCACTGTAAAAATTGATATTTTTTAACTCAGAAGGTACTACTATTCAGTGATCAATGTTTCTCTTCCCAAAGAGTATTTTTGGGCATGAACATTCAAGACCAACATTCAGTGAAGCTGTTCTTGTACGTCTTAAGCTACTGAGGTGAGAAAATGATTGGGTCAAGACGTATACAAATTCTAAGCATTTCTATTCCAGCATCTGTGACCTTTTCCACAGAATCCCATAATCATAGAACTCATTTACATAATTATATTTTTTGCTATTTGTCTTCATTTTCTGTGAAGATTAAATGCCTCCTGACCTTTTAAACATGCCTTATTACCCCTCCCTCGATTCTCTTACATTCTTACTAATAGTGATCCTTTTAATTCATTTTTATTCCTTATAGTGTTTCTGGTCTGTTGCTCACCCAGTTAGATTCCTTTATTTGCATGTTTATCTTGTTTGGGATCCATTGTTGATTTAAATCAATTTTAATAAATTGCATCCGCCATCAAACATCCCATTTTATATATTCCTTCACTATTAGCATTTTTGTCTCGCTTCCCCAAATGAAAACAAATAGTCTATATAACAACGTATAGTTTTGACTGGAGGTTCCTCTGCTCTTCCAATTAAATAAAATGGGACTAATTTAGGATAACTTTTCTGTTATCTCTACAGTTCTTATTCACACCAAAACTACTATCCTTCACCTGAGTTAGGATGCTTAAATCCCACTGAAGTCAATAGCATTTTAGTAGCTGACTTGTGTGCAGAATTGGAACCCATACCCATCATAGCATCTCCAGTTGTGGCTTCCAAACTACTCTGGTCATCTTTGTAGATTCTTCATTTGGCACAGTTTGATTTTTTACTGTTTAATTACATACTCCATTTCACAATCTGCTATATGACTCTAATTCAAAATGTATAGGGAGATTTCACATTATTACTAAAGTACTAGAAGTATGCACGTGTAAATTGTGGTTAATTTAAACCAGTCAGAAATGCAGCCCTCTACCCCAGTCTTTTGGCCCTCATTGCCTTCTTGGCATTTTTTTTAATGGGTTGAAAATGCTGCCATGGCTTCATCTGTCCTTGCTTGATCACTTCCTTCTGACTGGCTATACACAATCCCACTCTAGTTTTGAGTTTTGCCCTGGTTTTACTGTCTTTTTGGCTCCTCCTTTGTTCAACATCTTATCTCCACCACTCATTGGTCTCCTCGAGATATAACACTAAATCATAGTTTGGCATTTTGTGCATGAGCCTGCTTCCCCCGCCCCCCAGTACAGCTGTGAGGAGATCACACACACCCCTCTTCATTTCATTTATTTCATTTCTATACTGCCCAATAGTCAAAGCACTCTGGGGCAATTTGCAAAAATTACACCCCCAAAATACAATGTAACAAAAACACAATATAAAACTTGAACATACAAAATTTAAAAACAGCTAAACAAACAGTTATAATAAGGACCTGGCATTAAAAGACCCATCATATGCTGTCAAATACCTGGGAGTAGAGGAGTCTTAATCTGGTTCTAAAAAGATGACAATGTTGGTGCCAGGTGGACCTCAGTGGGGAGAGCATCCTGCAATTGGGAGGCTACCATTGGGAAGGCCCTCTGCCTGGTTGCCATCCTCTGAGCTTTCCTCGCAGGAAGCACTTGGAGGAGGGCCTCAAATCATCAAATGATGAGCATAGTATATGTTCATACCAGGAGTAGGGGTGAACGAAAGTCACTTACCTTTTCTCGCAGCTTTTTCGCGGTGGGGGGGAGCGCTTCGCTGCTCCCCCCGCGAAGTTCAGGGCGGGGGGGGAGGCTTCCCGCCTCGCCCGGCCGAAATTCAGGCCGGGGGGGGAGGCTTCCCGCCTCGCCCGGCCGAAATTCAGGCCGGGGAGGAGGCTTCCCGCCTCGCCCGGCCGCGAACTCGAAAGTAAAAAAAAAAAAAAAAAAGTCCCCTGATAGGCTACGTGACGATTCACGTAGCCTATCACGGCTAGATCTGGAAAGTCAGCCGTGATAGGCTACGTGAATCATCACGTAGCCTATCACGGGTGACTTAAAAAAAAAAAAAAGCGCGTACGCGAATGGCGGCCCCCATAGGGAGCCGCCATTCGCGTTCCTTATTTAGTTGCTGTAGTCTACGTCAATCTTTACGTAGACTACGGCGAAAATAAGGGCAACGCAAATAGCGTTGCCCTTATTTTCGCCGTAGTCTACGTAAAGATTGACGTAGACTACAGCGACCAAATAAGGAATGGGAATGGCAGCTCCCTATGGGGGCCGCCATTCGCGTACGCGCTTTTTTTTTTTTTTTTTAAAGTCACCCGTGATAGGCTACGTGACGATTCATGTAGCCTATCACGGCTGACTTTGCAAATCTAGCCGTGATAGGCTACGTGAATCGTCACGTAGCCTATCAGGGGACGTTTTTTTTTTTTTTTCTTTGATTGCAATGGCGGGGGCGGCAGCCGGTCGAAAGACTGGCTGCCGCTCCCGCCCCGCTTGAACACCGGACGAACCGCCAGCCGGACCTGCCGCCGGGAGGGACATTCAGGGAAGGTAAGTCCCGTCCCGGGGGGGTGCGGGGGGCAGGGGGGATGCGGAGGATTTCTCCCCGAAACTTGTTCGGGGGGCTGAACACGTTGGCGCTCGGCCCCCCGAAGTTTCGGGGAGAAATTCTCCGCCATCCCTAACCAGGAGAGGCACTCCATCAGGCATTGTGGTCTTGAGCCAGATAAGGCTTTATAGGTAAAAACCAACATCTTGAATTGGGCTGAGAAACATACAGGCAGCCAGTGCAAGAGTGCCAGAATTGGTGTTATATGTTCAGACCTCCTGGTCCCTGCTATCAACCCATTTTCAACTGACCATACTACATCCAAACTCTGTGGTTAGTTTTATCTATTATTTATCCAGACAAGTCAGGATCATAAAGGATAGTTAGAAATTTGCTTGCAATAGTAAAAATTAATCACAACTATGTCCTAGTTCAAACATAATGATAAACTATGATTAGTTGAAAACAGAAGCAAATGCTTCTGATCTCCTTCTCCCACCTGTACTGGAGGAGATGGGTGGTAGGAGCAATGGCATGTGTGATGAAGCAGGAATGTGGGGGAATGAAGTTCTGGTACTTTTTCCACAGCAGGAGCAATAATATCATTTACCAGAGTTGCACTTGCCAGTGTTGTAAGCTTGGAAGGTGCGAAGATAGGTTCTAACCTGGCACATGATCCCCTTGTCAGGTAGGCTAAGCTCAGACAGTGACTGGCCCAAGGTGAACATTTTGGACTCTCCCGGGGGTTGTGACACTGTGACTATGGCGTTTCCTTGGGAGCTGTCATGATGAACTCCTGTACATCAATTTACCACTGCACTACTGAATTGGATTGTATAAACCCAAGGTTTACTGTAACACTAAACCTTCAGTGTTAAGCCAAACACAGCTAAAGGGATAGGGTTAAGGCCAGGGTTCCCTATGCTGCTGCCTGCTGAGTGTTTGAAAGCTGAGCGAGGACAACTTTTCCTTAAAAGGGCTTTTAATAACAGCAAAGGAAACCCAAAAATGCCCCTCAGCTTTCAGACACTCAGTAGGCAGCAACACTGGAAAGCCCAAGGGAGGAAGCCCTGGCTAAATTCTCTAGGGGTAGGGATGTCAGAGAAACCTGCAATGGAACCAAATGAGTTCTGATTTTCATGAATCTGAACTGTGGATTCTGCGGCAGACTGGCGCTCCTCTTGTCGGGTGGATTCCACAGACTTGAACATCAGTTTTACTAACCTTCCTGAATTTTGTACAAATTTTGCCATTGAAAAATATGCATTTAAAAAAACCCAGCCAAAAATGCCCATTTCCCCCATAGGCTAAAGCATGAAAATGTGCATTTGGGAAGAATTTGTGCATTTTTGCATGTGCGAATTTGCACAAATTTGGAAACAAAAAAATTCCAATTCTGTCGATGAGCAAACAGAAGGAAAGGCGCCCGACAATCTGTGAAACACAGATGGAACGGATTTTACACAATCCATACATCCCTATCTAGGGGCTTTCAAGAAGCTCAAGCAGCTGGAGAGGCTGCAAGAACAAGATGGGGGGGATGGTAATACGAAGAGCACACCCCCCCCCCCGGCCACCTTCTTACGGTAAGGTAAGCACTGAAGCCCTTCACACTGAAACATTTCTCTGAAATTCTCAAAATCCCAACAAAACAAGCAGAAAAATGACTGCCTGCCTCTCTTGCAGGGAAACGAAGAGGTTGAGAAATGGCAAGTAGGGTTTCAGCACAGCACTGATATAGATCATACAAGCCAGTAGTGTATGATGAGTGTTTACTTGCTTTTTAATTTGTCATTATTTGCTTCATTTGTTATTAGACATACAAAACAGGTTGTCATTTAAAATCTGAGTAAAATAAAACAGCAGCCTTAAGAAATGTTGAAACCAGTTAAGAATTTTTTTTAAAAAATGCATCTTATTTCCCCATATGTTTCAGGCTTAATTATTTTCTATTTGAATCTAATAGAATTAGTGCAGATGGTAAAATCCACTTCTGATACAGTTCACAGTCCTGACCCCCCAGATTATTCACTCAGTGCAGGAAGATATGAGCCATAGAATTTAACTTTTATCTCACCATAGTCATATTCATATGGATGACTATGGATTTGGAGGACAACTATGAAAAGGCGAACCTTAATATAGAATTCATTGGGATGGATGGGGGTGGAACACCTAGACACACTATATTATTTTTATTGAATATATCCCTGTTCCTTTTGAACCCTGTTTCTGCGTTCTGTTTGAAAGACACCATTTTTGAGGCTAAGGGTGCAATCTTATGGGTTGTGCCCTAGGTACCATTAAGCCTCCAAACTTGGAGGCTTACAAGTATCCCTTGCAGAGAGGGAAGCACCTTGTGCCTTCCTCTCTGCATTTTAGCTAGATGGGAGATTTCGCTAAATTTCGTCTGTCTAGCAGAGGCTTTGGGGAAGGGGATGGAAGGAAGCTGGGGTGGCCATAGGAAATATCATAGGACTGCTGCTCCCATCTCCTTCCCTGCTCCAGGAATGCCCCCTTTTCCTGACTTCACACCCCATTTTGCAAGTACAGAGAGGTAGCTGGCATAGTTGTCTCTACACCGGCTACAAAGGCGGGGGAGCATGGTTTCCTGGCTCTGAGCTCGGAGTCCAGTCTACGTGACATAGACATGCTGCCTAGGTGACATAGGATTGCTCCTTAAGTCATAAGGCCTAAAGTAATGTTCCAGAGATCATGCACAAGATGGCAAAAAGTTATAGTTACATAATCCAAAACTATTATGATAGGTAGATACAACAAAGTACAAGGCTCATGGACTTCAAGAGTTCTGTAAAACAGAAAGTTTTCAGCAAGTGTAAGTTTTGTTTTCCCTGTGGCCAGCTACATTGCCTCTTCTACACATCCACTCAAGGTATAGGAGCCCCATCTTGATAACGTATGGTCACCCTTAAATACCACAATGGCTATCAGGACAGGCATCAGGGGTTGGCACAGTTGGGCAACTGCCGAGGCCCGTGCCCAAGTTGGGGCCCACTGCTAATCCTTGAAGACTCCTGACTCTGGTGCTCTTCCTCCCTGCTGTTGCTGTCTGTTCTTCTGTCTTCTTTGGCCAAGCAAGCACTAAGAATAACAGGGGGAAGGAGCAGTAATCTCTACACACTTTGTCATATCCCTCTGGGAGGTAGTGCAGACCAGACCCAGAGGGAGAGGGAATGAATGGGTAGCAGTTATAGTGGCATGGAGGATACAGTCAGTGTATTCTGAGAAAGGGGACCACTGAGATCCTCTTGTCCAAGACTCCCAGAAAACATGAACCTACTACTGATGGCTATTGCAAAATAATACACACACACTAAGGAACTGCATTGCTCAGGTAATTAACTACAGTTCAGTTACTGTGGAATTAAAATCCTGAAGCTGGGTATCACTGAACATGAACAGAATGAGCTAATCAACATTCTCTGTTTTTCATTTCTGGGGTTAAATGTTCTCATGGAAGAGAAATTCTGAAGACTTCTTATAAACATTTATTTACTTGACAAAAAGGGACCATAGCACAGAATAACTCCAAGTCACAATATTATCTCAGCAGAACATTGGCATCCTAAATTCTCATTCCCTAATTGAGAATCTTCTTGGCATTAGAAGTGTTGACTAATGTTCTCTGGAGATAAATTAATTTGCACAAACTACCATGTTCGGTCATAATTGCTGTCCACTAGCAGAGTGTGTCAAATTAATATTCTTTGCCTCACAGGAAATAAAAAAACATAGTCCTTCATTGTGCACAGATGTGTGCACACCCATATATACAGACACGGCAACAATAAGAGTAGTGGGCAGAATTTTCTTTTTTAATATTCAGAGTACATAAAACTGCACAGGCAAGGCAATAGCTTTTGTACCTTAATATGTAGTGGGAAAAGAGACATTATTGGGGCTTTAATAGAGCTCTCTAGCACTGAAGCATCAAAATGCTATGGATGACTTGGTCATCTGGATGGCTCAGCCCTACGGGGGTGGGGGGCAAAGATCTTGAATACCCAGAAGCCTTTGATGACTCTGAGTAATTCAAGGACATTTATCTGAAGCTGCTCCTCTGCCTTAGACCATGGGGCATTGACAATCCCCTGTGGTTGGCTCCCCACCCTCAAAGAAAAGGGTTCATGGTGACTATGTCTGTGGGGGGTTGGGTAAATGGGACACACACACACCAAAGATTGTGGGGAAGCATGCACCATCAAAGGCAGTACAGAACTCCTGGAGGAGGCAAGAGGCACTTGGCTTAAAAAAACATCCCCTGGCACGTCCATACCATGGAAATGGGTGGTGACAGGAAGCCATAAAAGGAGCCATTATTCCTGCATCCTAGAAATCAAACACTCTTGAACTAAATCCTTCCTTGATGTCACAGTATGGCCTTTAGGCAAGTTCCCAAGGGTTGTAGGCATAGGAAGGCTTTTTTCCCTTGCTTTCTGAGAGTGACCTCATGAAAATTGTATGTATGTTACTTATATCTAAGGAAAAGCTCACTGAGAGTTTTTGGATGGGTAAGTTATGTTGCCAAGTCATATCCCCCCCACCCCAAAGTTTGCATAGGTATTTGATTGGAGAGGATCAGAAGCTTGAAGGGCTTCCACACGCAAGATATATGGAAACCATGACACCATAACATGCTTTTTAATGAGATTCCTTGCTTGTTGCAAACTTACTCAAGTGCAAAGTTTATGGTGTATGTATTGTAGTTGTTGTTCAGTCGTTCAGTCGTGTCCGACTCTTCGTGACCCCATGGACCACAGCACACCAGGCCTTCCTGTCCTGCGCTCTCTCCCGGAGCGTGCTCAAGTCCATATTCATTGCATCGGTGATGCTATCTAGCCATCTCATCCTCTGCTGTCCCCTTCTCCTTTTACCTTCAATCTTTCCCAGCATCAGGGTCTTTTCCAGGGAGTTTTCTCTTCGCATTAGGTGGCCAAAATATTTGAGCTTCGGTATTCAGTATCCTTCCAATGAGCAGTCAGGGTTGATTTCCTTTAGGATGGACTGATCTGACCTCCTTGCAGTCCAGGGGACTTGTAAGAGTCTTCTGCAGCACCACAGTTCGAAAGCATCGATTCTTCGGCGCTCAGCCTTCCTTACAGTCCAGCTCTCCCAGCCATACGTTGCTACTGGGAAAACCATAGCTTTGATTAGACAGACCTTTGTCGGCAAGGTGATGTCCAACATCTAATTTAAAGACTACAGACTGGCATAAAAGTTGGTGCACATGTTCAGGACAATTCTAAGTTTGAACACCAGCTCAAAACGTACAGCCCATTTTCAGGTACTAAGGAAAGATGTAAAATGCACACAGTGCAATAATTCGCTCAGATATCAAGTTGAAACTTGGTGTGCTTGTACATACCAAATTGATTATTATCCTCATGCTCATAGTTCTACTGCCTGCTAAATAATATGCCTGTGTCCTTGTTCTGTCATTTCATCTATTTACAGCTTTATTTTAAAAGCATCAATGCATCTGATCATATCTCTACGTATAAACGTTAGTTTTTAACAGGAAATATTATATCAAGTCATAGGTTAACCTCTAGTGCTCACTTTGACATGCCATAGAATAAAATTAAATGCAGAGATCAAGGACCTCTTCAGTAAACACAATGTCCTAATAATATTATTGAAGGTGGTATTGGGCACCTTTGGCACATGACTGAGGGACAGTTTTCTATTAAACGCATTGGAGCTCAAACACTGAGACCTTAGTGATGGATCCTGCTGTTTGCGAATGTTACTGCATGAGAAATTCTAGGCATGAGCTGGATTAGAAGACATTATACAATGTGCATCTTGAATCCAAGCATCTTCAGTGACTGCATGTAAAAGCACTGTGTTGGAGGCAGATTCCAGACTAAATCAGTCATGCTGTAGTCTCATAAAAATCAGTGGGACAAGTTAATGATGACTAACTTAAACCACATTGGTTTAAATGGAGCTAAAGTATGACTAATGGGGGCAGCAATCCTATGGCCACTAGTCCATAGGATATCTGGTTTTCCGGGAACCAACCTCGGAGCCTGTGCTCCGAGGTCAGTTCCCAGACAACCAACCTTCCCCCCCCACACACACCTTCTGTGCTGCCTCGCAGGCAGCGTGGAACAGCCCCAAGCTCCACACTCCGAAGAGGAGCACAGGGTGGCCAAAACGGGGTGTTCCGGGGGTCATTCCAGGGCGGGGAAGGTGGAAATGCTGGTATGACACATCCTATGTGTCATCCGACAGCCTCCTCCCCCTCTCCGCTTTCCTGCGGCTAGACAGCTGAAATCAGCTGTCCAGCTGCGAATGCAGGGCAGGAGAAGCAGGGAGGGAATGATCCCCTCCATGCTTCTTCTGCCCTGCATTGGATAGGCGGTCGCCTTTGAGTTCGGAGGTGGCCGCCTATCCCCATAGAATTGCAACCTTAGTCTGGGTTCAGCTCACTTAATTTACTGATAACAATTGTTTCTACCAAGGCCTTGATAATTCCAAGGTCAAGGGATCACACCAAGAAGCTTGGTGTGGGCATTTCCATTCTTCTCTTTGATGGATTTAATTAGGGGTGTATGAACCCCACTCACCAGTCCACCTGGGGGTCTGCAGGGGGGGGAGGTGATCCGTTCCTCCCCCCGGAATCCTCCCTGGCCGGCTCTACTCTGCAGCGGTGTCCGTGGAGCCGCAAGCCAGGTCCATCCACAGCCGGACTTCCGCCCACTGCTGGTCTGTAGAGGCAAATGACATCTGGCATAGCAGACGCCATTTGCATCCCTGCTGTTTTCGTGATAGGCTACGTAAATCTTTATGTAGCCTATAACGGCAAGGAGTAGGGGTGCAAATGGCATAGCGGATGCTATTTGCATCCCTACTCTTTGCCATGATAGGCTACATAAAGATTTATGTAGCCTATCACAAAAAGAGGAGGGACGCAAATGGCGTCCGCTATGCTGGACGCCATTTGCATCTGCAGACTGGCAGCGGACAGCTGCGGACTCAGCGGATGGAGCTGGCTGGCAGCAGGTAGGGTCTGTCCGGGCAAACCTCGCGGGGTGATGGATGGGGGTTGGTCCGTTCCACCACGGACTCTGGGGGCTGGATTCTAAAGAATCTGGCCTCATTGAAGTCCATGGAGGAATTTTCCACCATCTTTAGATTTAATGAATGCTTTAACACAGATGGTGATATATAATATAGAGACATATTTTAAGTCCATAATATTAGATATGCCAGTTCCAAAGTAGCCTTTGTAAATAAATCTGCTTCAACATCAATCAGAATCTACACCAGCGAAGAATCCTAACACATTTTTACATGGTCTGTCATTTAATTAAGGCTGCAGTCCAAAGCATTCTTACTCTAAACTGCCATGAAATTGACAGGTTTTACTTTCAAGTAGGAATGTGGGACAAATTTGTTCAATTCGCATTTTAATGTGAATTTACCCAATTTCTTACTTTTGAATCAAAATCCAAATAAAAACTTCACTTTTAAAAAACTTCAAAATTCACTCTTTTCAGAATGTTGCAACAGAGTTCTTCAATTTAAAAAAACAAAAAAGAACAAAATGTGTATAATAGGGAAAATAACAAAAAAATGAAAATTAAGAAAATTGCTTGCACAAAATGCATTTATAAGAGGCAAAAATGTATACATTAGTCAAAATGCATAATAATTTTCATGCAGGCTTTTTATATAACATCTCAGAGTTCAGAACAAACCAAACTTTAGACTGGAAAAATGAGAAACAGAGAGAAACCAAAATTGACAGATTTCATCCCTTGTTCAGTTGTTGTGTCAGACTCTGCGTGACCCCATGGACCACAGCACGCCAGGCCTTCCTGTCCTCTGCTCTCTTGCGGAGCATGCTCAAGGTCATATTCATTGCATCGGTGATGCTATCTAGTCATCTCATCCTCTGCCATCCCCTTCTCCTTTTGCCTTCAATCTTTCCCAGCATCAGGGTCTTTTCCAGGGAGTTTTCTCTCTGCATTAGGTGGCCAAAATATTTGAGCTTCAGCTTCAGTATCTGTCCTTCCAAGGAGCACTCAGGGTTGATTTCCTTTAGGATGGACTGAATGGTCCTCCTTGCAGTCCAGGGGACTCGTAAGAGTCTTCTCCAGCACCACAGTTTGAAGGCATCAGTTTTTCGGCGCTCAGCCTTCCTTATAGTCCAGCTCTCACTCACAGCAATATGTTGCTACTGGGAAAACCATAGCTTTGATTATACAAACCTTTGTTGGCGAGGTGATGTCTCTGCTTCTTACTAGGGATGGACAAAAGTCCCTTACGTGTTCTCGAAGCTTGCTTCACGGTGGGGGGGAGGCACTTCGGTTCGTATAATACGGATTTATTGGTAAGTGACTTATTATCCGCACGGATAGTACAGATAATAAGTCACTTACCATTTCTCGCAGCTTTTTTGCGGTGGGGGGGGAGCGCTTCGCTGCTCCCCCCGCGAAGTTCAGGCCGGGGGGGGAGGCTTCCCGCCTCGCCCGGCCGAAATTCAGGCTGGGGGGGGGAGGCTTCCCGCCTTGCCCGGCTGAAATTCAGGCCGGGGAGGAGGCTTCCCGCCTCGCCCGGCCGCGAACACGAAAGTAAAAAAAAAAAGTCCCCTGATAGGCTACGTGACGATTCACGTAGCCTATCACGGCTAGATCTGGAAAGTCAGCCGTGATAGGCTACGTGAATCGTCACGTAGCCTATCACGGGTGACTTTAAAAAAAAAAAAAAGCGCGTACGCGAATGGCGGCCCCCATAGGGAGCCGCCATTCGCGTTCCTTATTTAGTTGCTGTAGTCTACGTCAATGTTTACGTAGACTACGGCAAAAATAAGGGCAACGCAAATAGCGTTGCCCTTATTTTCGCCGTAGTCTATGTAAACATTGACGTAGACTACAGCCACCAAATAAGGAAGGGGAATGGCGGCTCCCTGTGGGGGCCGCCATTATCCGTACACACTTTTTTTTTTTAAAATCACCCGTGATAGGCTACGTGACGATTCACATAGCCTATCACGGCTGACTTTGCAAATCTTGCCGTGATAGGCTACGTGAATCGTCACGTAGCCTATCAGGGGACGTGTTTTTTTTTTTCTTTCATTGCAATGGCGGGGGCGGCAGCCGGTTGAAAGACCGGCTGCCGCTCCCGCCCCGCTCGAACACCGGACGAACTGCCAGCCGAACCCGCCGCCGGGAGGGACATTCAGGGAAGGTAAGTCCCGTCCTGGGGGGGGTGCGGGGGGCGGGGGGGTGCGGAGGATTTCTCCCCAAAACTTGTTCGGGGGGCTGAACACGTTGGCGCTCGGCCCCCCGAAGTTTCGGGGAGAAATTCTCCGCCATCCCTAACGGATAATGGCGGCCCCCATAGGGAGCCGCCATTCCCGTTCCTTATTTGGTTGCTGTAGTCTACATAAAGATTATGTAGACTACAGCGAAAATAAGGGCAACGCTATTTGCGTTGCCCTTATTTTCACCATAGTCTACGTAAAGATTTACGTAGACTACAGCGACCAAATAAGGAACGCGAATGGTAGCTCCCTATCGGGGCTGCCATTTGCGTATGCGCTTTTTTTTTTTTTAAGTCACCCGTGATAGGCTACGTGACGATTGACGTAGCCTATCATGGCTGACTTTGCAGATCTAGCCGTGATAGGCTACGTTAATTGTCACGTAGCCTATCACGGGGGCGTTTTTTTTTTTTTTTAACTTTTAATTTCGCTGCCGGGCGAGGTAGGAAGCTTCCACCCCGGCCTGAATTTCGGCCGGGCGAGGCGGGAAGCCTCCCCCCCCCGGCCTGAACTTCGCGGGGGGAGCAGCGAAGCGCCTCCCCCCACCGCGAAAAGCTGCGAGACCAGGTAAGTGACTTTCGTTCACCCCTAGCACAATTGTACGGTAGTTTGAACACTCTTTGGCATTGCCCTTCTTTGGAATTGGAATGTAAACTGACCTTTTCCAGTCTTGTGGCCATTGTTGAGTGTTCCAAATTTGTTGGCATATTGAGTGCAGCACTTTAACAGCATCATCTTTTAGGATTTTAAATAGCTCAGCTGGAAGACTGTCATCTCCGCTAGCTTTGTTGTTAGGAATGCTTCCTAAGGCCCATTTGACTTCACTCTCTAGGATGTCCGGCTCAAGTTCAGTGACCGCACTATCATGGCTATCAGGGACATTCAGATCTTTCCTGCATAGTTCTTCTGTGTATTCTTTCCACCTCTTCTTAATCTCATCTGCTTTTGTTAGGTCCCTGCCTTCTTTGTCCTTTATCATGCCTGTCTTTGCACAAAACTTTCCCTTGAGATCTCCGATTTTCTTGAAGAGATCTCTAGTCTTTCCCAGTCTCTTGTTTTCCTCGATTTCTTTGCATTGTTCATTTAAGAAGGCCTTCTTGTCTCTCCTTACTATTCTCTGGAACTCTGCACTCAGTTGGATATATCTTCCCCTTTCTCCCTTGCTTTTCGCTTCCCTTCTTTCCTCAGCTACTTGTAAAGCCTCATCAGACAGCCACTTGGCTTTCTTGCATTTCTTTCTCTTTGGGATGGATTGAGTTGCTGCCTCCTGAACAATGTTACGGACCTCCATCCATAGTTCCTCAGGCACTCTGTCTATCAGGTCTGATCCCTGAAATCTATTCCTCACCTCCACTGTATATTCATAAGGGATATGATTGAGGTCATACCTGAATGGTTTAGTGGTTTTTCCCGACGTTCTTCAATTTAAGCCAAAATCTTGCAAGAAGCAGCTCATGATCTTAGCCACAGTCAGCTCCACGTCTTGTTTTGACTGACTGTATAGAGCTTCTCCATCTTTGGCTGCAAAGGACATAATCAATCTGATTTCGATATTGACCATCTGGTGATGTCCATGTGTAGAGTCGCCTCTTGTGCTGTTGGAAAAGAGTGTTTGCTATGAACAGCGTGTTCTCTTGGCAAAACTCTATTAGCCTTTGTCCTGCTTCATTTTGTACACCAAGGCCATGCTTGCCTGTTATCCCGGTGATTTCTTGACTTCCTACTTTAGCATTCCAATCCCCTATGATGAAGAGGACATCTTTTTTTGGTGTTAGTTCTAGAAGATGTTGTAGGTCTTCATAGAACCGATCAACCTCAGCTTCTTCGGCCTCAGTGGTTGGGGCACAGACTTGAATTTAGGGATGTATGAAAGTTCCGCCACGGATCTCAGGGAGGCCGAATGCCAGCGCATTCGGCCCCCCGAAATCGGTGGCGGAACGGCCCACCACCCCCCCTGCCACCCCCCCTGGACGGGACTTACCTCAGGCAGATCTTCCTGGTGGTGGCGGCGGCTCTGGCGGCGGTGGCAGTGTGGTGGCGGCGGCGGCCGGTCTTCCATCCGGCTGCCGCCACCACCATTTCCAGGCTTAAAAAACAAAACAAAACAAAAAACGTGATAGGCTACATAAAGATTTACGTAGCCTATCATGGCTAGATTTAAAAAAAACACCGTGATAGACTACGTAAATCTTTACGTAGCCTATCATGGCTGACTTTAAAAAAAAAAGTGCGTACGTAAATGGCAGAGCCCATGGCTGCTGCCATTTGCGTTCCTTATTTTGGCACATCTTAGTCTACGTAAACATTGACGTAGACTAAGACGGCGAAAATAAGGGGAACGCAAATAGCGTAGTAAATGTTCAAATAGACTAAGATGTGCCAAAATAAGGAACGCAAATGGCGGCGGCCATGGGTGCCGCCATTTGCATACGCATGGTTTTGTTTTGTTTTTTAATCAGCCGTGATAGGCTACGTAAACATTTACGTAGCCTATCACGGCTGACTGCAGGGACGCAAATGGCGGCGGCTACGGCCACCGCCATTAGCGTCCCTGCTAGCCAGTGGCCGGATGTCCGGCTGCTGGTGGAGCCGGCCGGCAGCTCCGCAGAATCGCTGCGGAGCACAGCCGGCCAGCCAGGATTCCGGGGGGGGGGGGAGGAACGCCTCCCCCCGCACCATCAACATAATCCCCGAAAGGTAAGTACCTTTCGTACATCCCTACTTGAATTACTGTGATGTTGAATGGTTTACCTTGGATTCATACTGAGATCATTCTATCGTTTTTGAGATTGTACCCCAGTACTGCTTTTCCCACCCTTTTATTGACTATGAGTGCTACTCCATTTCTTCTAAGGGATCTTTGCCCACAGTAGTAGATATGATGGTCACCTGAATTAAATTTGCCCATGCTTCTCCTTTTTAGTTCGCTGATTCCCAAGATGTTGATGTTCGATCTTGCCATCTCATGTTTGACCACCTCCAGCTTACCTTGATTCATTGATCTGACATTCCAGGTTCCTAAACAATATTGTTCTTTACAGCATTGGATTTTCTTTTCACCACCAGATACATCCACAGCTGAGTGTCCTTTCAGCTTTGGCCCAGCCACTTCACTCTTTCTGGCGCTGCTTGGAAATACCCTCTGCTCTTCCCCAGTAGTATATTGGACACCTTCCGACCTGAGGGGCTCATCTTCTGGCGTCATATCTTTTAGCCTTGTGATATGTTCCATGGGGTTTTCTTGGCAAGAATACTGGAGTGGGTTGCCATTTCCTTCTCCAGTGGACCACATTTTGTCAGAACTCTCCGCCATGACCTGTCCATCTTGAGTTGCCCTGCATGGGATAGCTTATGGCTTCACTGAGTTACGCAAGCCCCTTTGCCACAACAAGGCAGTGATCCATGAAGGGGGATTTCATCCCTACTTTTAAGTAAATATGGTTATTATTTGGTGTATAGTTGCCGCAATGGGAATATGGATCTGGAGCTCAGTCCTGTCCTACAGAAAAATGGTCAGGAAGGGGGCTTTGAGGACAAAAACAACAGATGTAGAAGGCTTAGGCATCCCGCAGCACATTTCTTCTCCCCTTCAAATTGCCCTTTTAGGTTTTGTGGAGAAGTGGCAGCTGAAGTATAGAAATGCAACTTGAGCATGTATCATGTTGTTTCAGCATAATTTCAATGTCATTCCAAAAGGGGTTCAGTAGATTTGCTAACATGTACGGCTTCCTGTATGTCAGCTAGACTGACAAGTGGACCAGTACTGTGCATTTCCAGCTGAGAGACAGATATACGTCCTTCATAACAACAGTATTGTAATTCTAACCACAGTGATGAACCATGCTAGTTGGCTTTAGCAGAGATATTAAAGCAAATGGTGCCTATAATCAAACTCTAAGACTGGAGAAATACTGTTAGTTGTAGCAGCCATCTGAGCTCACAAATGAAAACACAATAAGCTCCTGAATTACTGCTCCTGTCAATGTGACCATATGTTTAAAAGAAGCTATTAGGAGAAGCCATGCTCAGTAATCTTAGAAGGGAGAGGATATATCTAACCAAATCAAGATAGCAGATGGTGCAAAGCAATAAAAAGTCTCATTATGAAGTGTGATCAACACACTTCCACTATCACATAACCCCATCTAAAACCTGACAAAGTAACATTTTACACTAGGCTTCAGTGATTTAAAATCAACAGTTTTGAGAGGAATAAAAAAATAGAAATGAGCAAATAATTAGCAGAAACTTCATAGAAAGACTAATTTAAGTTGAACTGGGAGTGTAACCATACAGATAATTATATGAAAGGATGATAAGCAGAGCAGAGATGTTACCATGCCTGGATCCTGAGGGGGCCAAAATGACAGCACTCTGTCAGCAGCAGTTGCTGCAAACATCTTTCCTTTTACTTTTTTTAAAAAAACCTTTTTTATGTGTGAGCAGGCTGTTACAGAGTGAAGCACACACTATCTTCATTGCCCAGCTGACAAGACTTGGCTGAAAGCAAAATAGGTCAACTTCCAATGAAGATAGTGAAGAACCTTATAGACAGGTCAGAAATTGGAGATTTGTGCTTAAACTTCAAGAAACATTTTTTTACTTAAGTGGGCAGACATATTTTTTTATATGTTTCAAGCGTGCAAGTCCAAATCTTTTGTATGTCAGGCTGTATTTCAGCCTCATAATCCTGAAAACTATAAAAACAAAAACAAAATACGGCCATGTGTTTACTAAAATAAAAGACCAAAGCAAAATACAAGGAAGGCAATGCTGGAAGACAATTTTTTAAATGCACAAATAGCTAACTGAAGTCCCATTGATTACAATGGATCTACTCTAAGTATAGGTAAGTTGGGATCAACCCATCATTCCAATGTAATACATTTTGGCTGCAATCCTATAGCCGTGTACCTGGGATTCAGCCACATTGAACTAAATGACAGTTACTTCTGATAAGACATATATAGGACTGCACTGTTCCTGTTAAGTGTACCATAGTGGTCAACCTTTAATATTGAATACAACAAAGCTGGCAATTTCACTTTGGTCTTATTCCTATTATTTCAGGAATTTTGCAACTTTGGGGCAGTATCCAGTGGTGTCATTCTGCAAACTCAAATGGTGCTAGCAGAGCTCCACCAAATATTTCAGTTGCACAAGTGGTTGCATAACCGATTGTGCAAGTGTAATGCACAGCCAGTTGCACAATGGGTTGTGCAAGCATAATGCACAACCAGTTGCAAAAGCACACATATGCAAATGTAATTTTAGTTGGATTCTCCACTTGCACATAGTTCGAAACATAATTTGTGCAAGTGTAATGACTAGGGATGGTGGAGAATTTCTCCCCGAAACTTCAGGGGGCTGAGCGCCAACATGTTCGGCCCCCCGAACAAGTTTCGGGGAGAAATCCTCCGCACCCCCCTGCCCCCCGCACCCCCCCCGGGACGGGACTTACCTTTTGCGAATGTCCCTCCCAGTGGCTGGTCCGGCCGGCGGTTCGGCGGGTGTTCGAGCGAGGCGGGAGCAGCAGCCGGTCTTTCGACCGGCTGCCGCCGCCGCCATTGTAATGAAAGAAAAAAAAAAAAACTTCCCCTGATAGGCTACGTGACGATTCACGTAGCCTATCACGGCTAGATTTGCAAAGTCAGCCGTGATAGGCTACGTGAATCGTCACGTAGCCTATCATGGGTGACTTTTAAAAAAAAAAAGAGTGTACGGATAATGGCGGTCCCCATAGGGAGCCGCCATTCCCGTTCCTTATTTGGTGGCTGTAGTCTACGTAAATGTTTACGTAGACTACGGCGAAAATAAGGGCAACGCTATTTGCGTTGCCCTTATTTTCGCTGTAGTCTAAGTAAACATTTACGTAGACTACGGCGACTAAATAAGGAACGCGAATGGCGGCTCCCTATGGGGGACACCATTCGCGTATGCGCTTTTTTTTTTTTAAGTCACCCGTGATAGACTACGTGATGAATCACGTAGCCTATCACGGCTGACTTTGCAGAACTAGCCGTGATAGGCTACGTGAATCGTCACGTAGCCTATCAGGGGGCGTTTTTTGTTTTTTGTTTTACTTTCGCGTTCGCGGCCGGGCGAGGTGAGGCGCCTCCTCCCCGGCCTGAATTTCGGCTGGGCGAGGCGGGAAGCCTCCCCCCCGGCCTGAATTTCAGCCGGGCGAGGTGGGAAGCCTCCCTCACCGGCCTGAACTTCGCGGGGGGAGCAGCGAAGCGCCTCCCCCCCACCGCGAACGGCCTTCGACAACAGGTAAGTGACTTTTGTCCACCCCTAGTAATGACACAGTTGGATGATGCCTTATATGTTTTGTGGACTAAGGAAAATAAATGTGGGGTTTCTGCTTGTTTTCATAATGAGTTTTACTTTTGTTGACTTTATATATATAGACCCAAAAAAGTACATTATGTTATATGGAAACCATTCCATTGAGAAGTCACAATTTCTCATAGCTCAGCCTGATAGGATAGTTGGACTAGATGAGCTTTAGACCCAGTTACATTTTTTGTGTAAATGGAATAGGTGAGACTTCCTTTATAATACTTAAAGATGTTTAAACTTAGTTTAAGATAAATGTGAAAATATAAACATACCTGTGGACCTTGATTGAAAAGTGTCAAATTACGTCGAGTTTCCTGCATCAAGAAAAATGCTTTCTCTCTCCAGGAAGGAATTATTTTATGTGTATGAGGTTGGTCTGCATTTAATGGATGTCTGTCATTCCAGGCACATAACCTTAGAAGAAAGTAAATCAATAGGACTTACTTCAATTAAGGCGCAATCCTAACGAGATAGGCATCCGCCTCCGAACTTGGAGGTGACTGCCTAACCAAAGCAGGGCAGGAGAAGCACGGAGGGGATCGTTCCCTCTGTGCTCCTTCTGCCCTGCTTTTTCAGCTAGACAGCTGATTGTGGCTGTCTAGCCACGGGAGCACAGAGCAGGGAAGGAGGCTGCTGTATGACACATTGGATGTGTCGTACAGGCAGCTACGCTCTCCCTGCCCTGGAACGCCCCCAGCCACGTCCCTTTCCAGCCGCTCCGCGCTCCTCTTGTGAGCGTGGACTACGGGGCTGTTCTGCGCTGCCTCTGAGGCAGCGCGGAAGTGGGGGGAGGTCAGTTCTCTGGGAACTGACCTCGGAGAGTGGGCTCCAAGGCTGGTTCCCAGAAAACACCATATCTTATGGCTGTCTAGCTAGCCACTGTCTAGCAGCCATAGGGTTGCTCCCTTAATGTGCTTTGGCTGGAGATGAGAGAAAGCCTCTAAAAACAAAGGCAGTGGTGAAAGGCAGTCTCTTGAATGCTCTACAGCCAAAGGCCCAGTTCTGTACAAACAAGCTATTTCTATTTAGCAAGGGCAGTTGTTAATTCCTGGTTCTTGGCCCTGGTAAATCACAGTTCCATTTTTACTGCTAGTAATGCCTTGTTAAATATTTGTTACTGTAAGTTGCAATTCATCAAGCTTCAGCCAGCTCCATTTTCACAGTATCTAAAAGGTAAAGTGGGAAATGGTTGCAGTTTGTATCTGGTGCACATATCTGTGAATGATCTTCATCTATTGGGCGGTATAGAAATGTAATAAATAAAATAAAGCACAATGCACAGCCAGTCATTTCACACACTGCATACCATTTAGATGAGTGGCATTTTTTTCCTCAAGAAACATTAAACATTCCCTTGATAAGGAGTTCCCCCAAGGTGCATTTGGAAGTATATTATCATGCAGTTATTGTCTTTTTTGTTTGTTACAAATACATTTTTTTTTTCATCTGTGAAATACTGGAGGGCATGCAATTGAATTTCAAATGCATAAAGAAGTGCCAGGCTTACCATTAACTAGGGCCAAACTAAATATTCCTTCCATATTCTCCTGCAAGCGTGCCCTGATTTGGATAGGGAATATGGTGCTTTCAGACAGAAGGGTTTAAGCTTCTTCCCCTTCCATTTTCATCCTGAAATTCCACACCCTTCCATGGGTGGGGGTTAAAAAAAAGAAACAACTCTCCAAAGGAATTCACCCCTCTTAAACAGCTGTCTGATGGATGATGATTTACATTTACACCCATCTTTCCCTTAAAAATGCCTAAGACAGGCATTTCTTTGTTTTCTTTTTCTTTTTAATTCTTTCTTTTTCTTTTTTCTTTTTTTTCTTTTCCTTCTTTTGCTGTCCTCCCTTTTTTCTTTTTCTTAGAATATTGTAATGTTGGAAACTGAAGATTATGATTATATTGTTGGTAGTGCTTATTTCATTTATAAAAATAAAATAAAAATAGCTTTTAAAAAATGCCTAAAACGGGTAACAACAAGAACATCACCGATAAAAAAACCCTAATCAATATAAGAAATAAGCAATTTCACAACAAAACCATCTAAAAATAATGCCCAGTTTTGGGGGCTTCTGGTATCTACCATCAGCAGGAACATTGCTGGCTGAAGACTGGCACTCATGTAGCTTTCTGTGGGCATAATTGTGGTCCTTGGGAAAGGATGTCCCAACCCACAGGCAGAGGGAGACCCACACCCCATCCTAAGCCCTCTTGAACGACTGTGTTCTGTGCTTAGGATTCCTCTGTAAGCTGTTTAACAATGCAGGTGTTCATTTTGGGGTAATACAATATCTCAACAAGGTATTCCATTCCACATTTTAGAGAAAATATGAGATTTATTTCAAAGTCATATTACCTCTCCTATTCCTGGTATCAAATTATTTCAAAACACCCAGCACTTAATTCAAGTCAAGTAGATATTAATGCTGGACCAATTAATGCTAAATGTGTTTCATGATCCATTCTTTACTTTTATAACCTTCTTTGAATATTGTATATTTTGATCCTTTCTCAGATTAGTTCATTCACTGAGGTTCTGGAATTATTTTAAATGGTTCCCAATATGCAAAAGGGTAAGCTTAAGTTTTGAACTGTAAAATTGCTCATTGAAATGGATATATGTATGTTTGGACAAAGAATCACACTCACTACCTGCTAACTCATTGAAAAGACTCCTCCAAGATTATTATATTTTGTTGAATCTTATCCAGAAACATGGACTGATCCTAGCTTATACATTAGTAGTAACATAATCACAGTAGCAGCTTCTTAGAAAATGAATGTAAAGACTGGCATCCTTGGTCATGCTATGGGTCCTGTAGAGGGCTTCGTTTTCACTAATGAGACCTAGACATCATCTTTGAGGTCAGTATCCAATGCCTTCGCTATGATCCCTTATTTTCTATGACCACCCTTTCCCTTGTGGTCTGTGAATATGTAGTTCCATGTGGCACTGTATTTCACAACTGGTGTGTTACACCACAATTTTCACTTGTGGATTTACCTCTGCATTGTGAAGTTTGATTGGACTATGGTCTTCAGCACATTTGGATTAATATTCATATCAGTGAGTCTCTGTAATTGTATTATTTGGTGAATTCATAGCATACCTGCATCTCTGCATATCGGTGAAGCAGTAAGGCAGGGCCGGCCCTCTCATTAGGCAGAGTAAAGCAGTTGCCTCAGGAAGCAGTTGCTGAGATGTAGCAGCAAGGTGTAGTAGGAGAAAGCTGTGGGTCATGTGATCTGCCCTGCACCCCTAAGCTAGCCTGCTGCCTTCAGGTGTGGTGGAGGATGCTGTCCCATTGGTCAGCTACCAGTCTGTTTGGGTTTTGTACATGGAATGGGAGGGGCACCATCTCCTCCTTGCCTCAGGCAGCAAAATGTCTTGGGCCGGCCCTGTAGGAAGCCATTGCCATTTATTATTTATTTGTTACATTTGTATTTTGCCCTTCTTCCAAGGATATCAAGGCAACACATTCCCATGAGGTTCACTACTGAAAGAAGAATACTGGGCTAAGACCTCAGCCTGACCCCTTCTTCCCCCAAAAGTTGCCATCTCCCACTTCACATTCGGAAACCATCTATTATATTGCTAGTTATAGCACGATTCTATAAATGTCTACTCAGAAGTGAGTTCCACTGAGTTCAGTGGGTGGATATCCCCCATTAAGTGGATATAGGATTGCAGACATAGGCATGAAGTGATTGCCTAATTATTAGGGATGTTAGAGAATTCCACCATGGATCCCAGGGAGGCAGAATTCCAGGAATCCGTGGCGGAACGGAGCAACCTGCCCCACAACCCCGCAAAATCCCCGCGATAGGGACCCTACCTGGCTGTGTCTCTGGCAGCGGCAGCTCCTGCGGCAGTGGCA
This sequence comes from Heloderma suspectum, assembly GCF_057233095.1. Classification (NCBI taxonomy): domain Eukaryota; kingdom Metazoa; phylum Chordata; class Lepidosauria; order Squamata; family Helodermatidae; genus Heloderma; species Heloderma suspectum. Next base: position 50,250,175 of record NC_139461.1, read on the forward strand.
GCTCCAGTGGCTCCAGCCGCTGTGCCGGCTGCCATTTGCATCCCTGGCAAGCCATGATAGGCTACGTAAGTATCTACGTAGCCTATCATGGCTCAGAGCAGGGATGCAAATGGTGTAGCAGCCGCCATTTGCATCCCTGCTTTTGCTATGATAGGCAAGGTAAATATTTACATAGGCTATCATGGCAAAAGCGGGGATGCAAATGGCAGCTGCTATGGCATTTGCGTCCCTTTGCTGAGCTGAGATAGGCTATGTAGATATTTACATAGCCTATCACGGCAAAAGCAGGGATGCAAATGGCGTAGCAGCCGCCATTTGCGTCCCCGCTTTTGCTGTGATAGGCTATGTAAATATTTACATAGCCTATCATGGCTCAGCGAAGGGACACAAATGGTGGCCGCTACGCCGGCTGCCATTTGCATCTACAGACCTGCCGTGCGGATGCACCCAGCTGGCGGCTCCGCAAAGTCGCTGCAGAGTGGAGCCAGCCGGGGTAGAGTTTCGGGGGGAGGTACGGAGTGCCTCCCCCCCACTGCGAATTACCCTTCTAAAAGGTAAGTGACTTTCATACATCCCTACTAATTATTTAAAGACAGTCATATTTGGGTGCTAGTAATTTAAAAAGATGACATTGTAAATACAGAATTACTCAAGATTGGTACTGTATTGCCAAAATGTTTCAAAATATTATGATTATTTTTTGAAGAAAGTTATTTGCCATAGTTGGGCAATTTATGTCAAATGATAAGGACATGGAGGGAGCAATCCCATGGCTGCTGGTCAGCGGCTAGATGGCCATAGAATATCTGGTTTTCTGGGAAAACCAGACCTTGGAGCCTGGTTTTCCCAGAAAACCAGGCTCCAAGGTCAGTTCCTGGAGAACCAGCCACCCTCCCCCGTCTGCACTGCCTCACAGGCAGCGTGGAACAGTCCTGTGTTCTGCGCTCAGAAAAGGAGTGCAGAGCGGCCAAAACGGGGCATTCCCGGGGGCGTTCCAGGGCAGGGAAGGTGGAAATGCCAGTACAACACATCCTATGTGTCATCCAGCAGCCTCCTCCCATGCTCCACTGTCTAGCTGCAAATGCAGGGCAGGAGAAGCACAGAGGGAACAATCCCCTCTGTGCTTCTCCTGTCCTGCTTCGGCTAGGAAGTTGATCCCGAGTTCGGAGGCGGCTACCTATCTGTATAGGATTGCACCCTTAATCAAACAAAGCCTATACTGATTATGTTGATGTAAAGGAGAAATAAATGTATTTAGTTGTATGCTACTGTATGTTCATGAATAGGCCAACAATAAAACGGTTCTGAGAAAACAGTAACCAGTGGTTACTAAAAAATAAAATATCCATATTGTAATCCATAGGATTTAGAAGATTTCATTCAGAAATACTTTTGTCCTGTTAACTGAATGAACATGTACTTTATGTTGTAATAGATTTTTTAATCTGTGTGATAATGAAATGTCATTCTTTTGACACGTGGGTAATTCTGGCTGTGGCTGGAGATTCAACCTTTTTTTGGAACCAACACCATGTGGTTAATCTACTGCTTTGATTAAGATTATTTATGATATAAATATACATGTAATTTAAATTGGACTTGCGTGCAAAATGGCCCATCTTGCATGAATATCTGTCCCTTGTAAGGCTTGGAGGAAAATGATAAAGGAACCTTGACTGAAAATTGACAGTGGTCAATAGCCAGCAGTGAATGATAATGTACTTTTAACTTATGAATATCAATGAAATAACTGTACTACTTCTCACATTTATCTGGGGTAAATATTTGGTAAGTATTACTATATTTGAGTATAAATGCACACTGATTATATCTCTCCTCCAGCTTTTGCCCTCCAAGATTTCACTGTGCTTTCATATTATATCCTAGTAATCCAGACATTATCAGTATGGGACACATGCAATTGTATGTAGTCATGGAGTTAGCAGAGTATGACAGGTCTCCCTACCTGATATGGCACATGTTTTCCAGTCATTGCAAAAGATGGGCTTTTGTACATGCATGCAGAAACATGAGTCCCATAAAGCAACCTGAGGACATTTAAGCTGTCTCATGTGGCATCCAAAGAACATATACAACTACAACGGAGCCAAAATTCCCCAGAAGTCATTTTTCTGAGAAAATGTCTAGGGCTTTTCTTTTTCTTACCCATTTAGGAAAAAAATGCCAAATTGCAGAACTTTCTCTGAATATTCACCACCATTTTTGGTGGCAGCTAACATCCCTACCCCCACATTTATGCCTTAGTATAAAACTAGGCCCAGCATTTTTGGAAGACTGAAAATAGTGGCGAGATGGCCAGCACAGTTGCTGTCCTTTTCCTTGCCTCATAAAGCACATAGCTGAAACTTGTGCCATTCTGTGTGGAAACATTTCCTTAAACAAACATTTGCAAACGTTCTTAAATACTGAGGAATGTGTTTCCCTGCCCTCAATGGTGAGATGCCTTGTGCTTTTCATTGTGGTCGTACTCGAGCTGAAGCTGTTCAGCTCAGTTTGGGCATTCAAGGCGACAGAGCCTGTGGCAGTGAAATTGCAATGCAGTCAACCTTATGTATTCAGGTGAGCATGATTTAATCCTTAAGAACCTTTGCATAGTGCAGCATTCACATTATATATTCAAAATACTTTGTTTCCTATAGAACGAATGTGCTTTTTTCATAGTCTGAGCGCATAAAATGCACAACCCTTTTAAAAGCTCATGTCCTTGATAGAGACAACATAGCGAGATGATCTCATATGGTGAGATAACAGAGGTGACTGGCACTGATGGTTTGTTAACAGGGGCAATAGTAAGATTTCTGGACTCATCTGAAGTGTGACATTTTGAACAGACTTGCATTATACAAAGAAACTTGTGGAAACTATATCCTTTTGCAGGCATCTTAAGTCTGAAAAATAAAAGAGGGAAAGAAATTCAAACAAGGGAACTGACGGGAGCCACTTTTCTTATGCAAGTTTTATCTCGGGAAACAACACCAGGAGGTGATGGGTGGAAGGTGACTTCCCCCCTCCTCCCCAGCAGCCCCCCTAGTCTTTCTCAAGGGTTGGGGAACCCTGCTGAATGGGATGGGCTATGCTACGGGGGGGGGGACTCAGGGAAGATGCCAAATTTCTAGTGATCCTCTGATTTTGTGCCACAACCCATTCCAGTCAGCAGAGTCATCAGACCCTTGGAAAAGGCTTTTCAGGGGTTAAGGGGAAGGCAGGTGGGACATTCACTTTCTGCCCACACCCTTCCATGAACCTTTCTCTGGATCCAGCTCTACAACGTCCATGATTCCAATAAACTCTTAATGTTTCTGAGAACTGGCACCACATACTGTGGCCTTATTTTACATATCTTTCAAGGAAAGCTCTGGTAAAGCCATGATTTTCTATTATGCAGGGCTGGCCCAATCATTAGGCAAAGTGAAGCAGCTGCCTCAGGTGGCAGATGCTAAGGGGAAAGGAGTGAGTAGGGCTGTGTACGGACCTCCCGCTTCACCTTGGATGCCAGTTAGGACCTTCGGAATCAGCCCAATTTCACTTTGGACTGAATTGGACCCAATCCGCTTTGCTTCAGATTCAGATCCAAAGCGAGATTCCGATATCTGAATTATTTGGATTTGCCGTTTTCCCATTGACTTGCATTGGAAAACAGAAATGGCAATAATCTCTGCAGTTTCCATGATAAATACATGAAATATGGGGACCTGGCAGCCCCCATGGAGGTGATCCCACCTGCCAAGTTTCAGATAGTTTGGCCCAGTTTTTGTGCTAGGCACAGATAAAATGTGCTGTTCTCAGAAACTCAGACCAAAGGTCATAAAGGGATCATCAGAGAAGTTAGGTGTTTAAGCAATGATTAGGAGGAGGTTAGTATCCCTAATCTCTGGTGCAGGTTTCTTTGAAGTGCAATAACCCCTCTCCCCTAGTACTCCTTTCCTATTCAGCTTCACAGTGGATGAACTCAGGCTTAGGGATGGCGGAGAATTTCTCCTCGAAACTTCGGGGGGCCGAGCGCCAACGTGTTCGGCCCCCCGAACAAGTTTCGGGGAGAAATCCTCCGCACCCCCCCGCACCCCGCACCCCCCCCGGGACGGGACTTACCTTCCCTGAATGTCCCTCCCGGCTGGCGGTTCGTCCGGTGTTCGAGCGGGGCGGGAGCGGCAGCCGGTCTTTCGACCGGCTGCCGCCGCCGCCATTGCAATGAAAGAAAAAAAAAAACCCGTCCCCTGATAGGCTACGTGACGATTCACGTAGATTTGCAAAGTCAGCCGTGATAGGCTACGTGAATCGTCACGTAGCCTATCACGGGTGACTTAAAAAAAAAAAAGTGTGTACGGATAATGGCGGCCCCCATAGGGAGCCGCCATTCCCCTTCCTTATTTGGTCGCTGTAGTCCACGTAAATCTTTACGTAGACTACGGCGAAAATAAGGGCAACGCTATTTGCGTTGCCCTTATTTTCGCCGTAGTCTACGTAAACATTTACGTAGACTACAGCAACTAAATAAGGAACGCGAATGGCAGCTCCCTATGGGGGCCGCCATTTGCGTATGCGCTTTTTTTTTTTTTTTTAAGTCACCCATGATAGGCTACGTGACGATTCACGTAGCCTATCACGGCTGACTTTCCAGATCTAGCCGTGATAGGCTACGTGAAACGTCACGTAGCCTATCAGGGGACGTTGTTTTTTTTTTTTTTTTACTTTCGTGTTCGCGGCCGGGCGAGGCGGGAAGCCTCCTCCCCGGCCTGAATTTCGGCTGGGCGAGGCGGGAAGCCTCCCCCCCCGGCCTGAATTTCGGCCGGGCGAGGTGGGAAGCCTCCCCCCCCGGCCTGAACTTCGCGGGGGGAGCAGCGAAGCGCTCCCCCCCACCGCGAACAAGCTGCAAGAAAAGGTAAGTGACTTTCGTCCACCCCTACTCAGGCTCTCTTTGGCTGAATGGAATACACATAGGGATGGATGATCCCCTCTCCATCTGGGGCAGGGGAAGCTCGACAAGCTGGCCCCCGCAGCTCATGCAAGGGCTGGCGCTGGGAAAAAGGGCCTTGGCAGCCAGCCCCCAGCCTCTCGCCCTGGCCTTGGCCTTGGACAGGTGGGGGGTGGAGAGAAGAGGATTGGTGCCTCCCTCTTCCCTCCACCCCCACCTGCTACAGCAGCGGCAGCAAGGGACAAGCTGGTCATTTTCTGTAAGGCTCTTAATATACGGAAAATGACCAGCCTGTTCTGCACCACTGCTGCTGTAGCAAGGGTGGGGGAAGGAGGAGAAGCGCTGCCATCTTCCCCTCTTGGCGATAGGTGGCTGGCTCTCTGAGGGAGTGGACACCCGTGCTCTTCCCTGACTTGGCATGCTGTGATTTGGGCAAGAGCTCAGGTCCATGAACTGGCATCCGTGGGGCCGAACTGGCAACTTCTTCCTGAGCTTGATGCTCATGCCATCCCTAAATACACATTACTTGGGAAAACAGGTTGGTAGGCAGGCTGGCTGGCAGGGTTTTTGTGCTAAAATGTGCTTTTTTCAACACAAACTCTCAAAGCAAAGTGCTAAAACTTTTTATTGGTTGCACAGAAGTACATGAAATCTGGGCAATGGGTAGCCTCCATGCCAAGACCCCAAATATGCCTCATATTGTGCTTGCTGTGCGACACAGTGTAGTATTAAATTTAAATAATATATGCTAATGTGTGTAGCGCTTTGCCCACTATGGTTTGAAATGTGGACTTGTGTGTAGTGCTTTGCCACACACTGTTTGCTTGACCACAACACAAGCATGCATGCACGCACACACACACGAGCAAAAGAAAAGCAAATACTGAACTACCTACAAGCAAAGGGGGTAGGGAAGGAGTACAGTACACTATCTGTAACCCTAACAGAAGGGGAAAGTCTGTGTGTGTGTGTGTGTGTGTGTGTGTGTATGAGATCTAGGAAGGAAGGAAGGAAGGAAGGAAGGAAGGAAGGAAGGAAGGAAGGAAGGAAAAACTACTTAGAAATAATTGAATTGAGGAGGTCAGGCGGGCGGGTGGGCAGGCGGGCGGGGGGAGCTAAAGGGCAAGGCAAGGCAAGGAAACTAAAGCACTTCTTTAACATTTTTGTTTCATAAAAATCTAGAAAGAGAGAGAGAGAGAGAGAGAGAGAGAGAGAGAGAACTAATAAGAATGGTTGAATTGAGAAGGGGGGGAGCCAAAGAAAAAGGCAAGGAAAGGAGGAAACTAAAGTACTTTTTAAATGTTTTTGGTTTTTTAAATAAAGCATCTAGAAAAGAAAGGGAATAGTTGAATTGGGAAGGGCTGGGTGGGAAGGAAGAACAACAACAAAGCTGCAATACAACTCTCTCTCTCTCTCTCTCACACACACACACACACACACACACACACCACAGATCTAGCCAACTCTCTCTCTAACCAACTCTAACCAGTTCTCTCTCAAACAATGAAATGAACGCAGGCTGATCTCCCATATATACAGTATTCCTCCCACCTCCACCACTGTCACTGACTGACTGGAGACCACTGGGTTAAGTTCAGCCCTAATTTGGCAACTAGAGTTGCCATTCACCAAGACTCACCATTTTCCCCCTCCCTCCTCCTCCTCCTCCTCCTCCTCCCCCTCTTCCTGGTCTTTCATGAGTTGATACATTTAAAGACAGGCTGTCTGGGCTTCAGAATGGCTTCAGAATAAAACTGAATCTCCGAGGTGGACCTTGGTGGTGACCTGCTTCACTTCGGAGCACCTCAGTGGTGTTCTGATCCGCTTCACATCTCAATGAGGCACCCTGAATCAGCCTGACTCGCTTCGGTATTCGCATTTGAATACCGAAGCGATGCACAGCCCTAGTGGTGAGGTGCTGGAGGACAGAACTGTGAGTGCTGCTGCGTGGCCTGCTCTGTACAATGTAAGCTAGCTTGCTGTCCTCAGGTGTGGTGGAGGATGCCATTGCATCACCAGTGTTGAAATAAGAGTCAACTGCAAGTCTTGTTGGCTTCTGTATATAGCATGATGGGAGACACCATTTTGTCCAACATATCAACTAACAAAATGTCTGTGTTGGCCCTGCTATTATGCAAACATAAGGTTGCCATGGCTGGATAGGGAGAGGTCATTTGGCTTATTTTACCATCTAGCTTAGGAACATAGGAAGCTGCCTTAAGTTATACTGAATCAAACCACTGGTCGTCTAGCCCAGTATTTCAGCAGCTCTCCAGGGTTATAGGAAAGAGTTTTCCCAGCCCTACCTGGAGATGTCAGGGATTGAACCATGAACCTTCTGCTCTACCACTGAGCCATGACCCCTCCCTTGGAATATAAGGCTAGGAAAGGCTGTTGCAGGGAAATCTGGCACTTGGGGGGCTCATCTGATTTCCATGCAGCCCCCAGCTCAGCTTGCATTTCCAAGCTGAGCCAGGGGCTTTTTCCCAAAATCCAGGAACTTTCACATCTTTTTTTGTCTCTTGTTAAAATCAGCAATTTGCCCAAGCTAAGCATATTTACAGGCTATATTTGTGGAAATTACACAAATTACAGCTGAAAGTTACATAAATGCCAATTTTATCTGGAAAAAGACATAAAAATCCATGAGCTGGCCTGACTTAAAACAGACTGAGTTGAGCCAGCTTGCAGGAAAGTGAACCAGAGTCCAGGGGCCCGAGCTGCTAAAATCAAACTTGACCTTCTAGATGGATTCCACCAACATCCCTATATAGGGCACACTTGTCTGCTTGGAAGACCTAAAGACAACGTTGGCTTTTGTTCTGGAGGTATGTCGCAATACCTAGACATGAAATGAGTAGGGATGGATGGTCTCACTTGTGCCCATGTTCAGAGGGTGCTCACCACTGCCATCCACCCCCACTCGCTGGGCCGCATGAGCCCTGGAGGGCTGAGTGGGGGGGGGACCCGTCAGACTCCACCCCACTCTTGAGTGCTTGCAAAAGTGAGGCCATGAGGTGTGAAGAGAGCCTTTTTATGTGGAACAGGAATCTGATTGGGGGGAAAGCACCCCAAATAATGCCATAATTTATATTAAGTTAGTACAGATTTTCAAACAAATTAGAATGGGCTTCAGTCATGTTCTTCATGATGTAAATGGAAGTTATTTTGGTGAGGACACTTCGGGGCATTGATAAGGGTAAACCCCACACAAATTGTGTCACATTTTACATTTCATGTACTAGGATGGATTTCTACACAAAATGACAGTTTTCAGTTATGTACATTATGAGGTAAACCACAAACCAAACCAAACCAAAAATACCAAAGTACTTTGTGGTGCTTGCTCTGTAGCCTCAATGCCTACAAACTTTCATAAGAATCATATTTCTTGTATATATTGGGGGTGATGGAAATTGAAAATGCATATGCATATTAAATCTGGCCGTTGTGAACATTTAGTTGACATCAAGGAGAATGTGGACATGTGGAATGAGGACTAACAGGGGACTGAGTACATTTTTCTGCTCAGTATGCATAATTTCCAAGTCATGTTGGTTATTCATTGATTGGTAAATGTGTATAGTTTCCAAGTGACCAGCATACTGACTGGTCAATGCATGAATTAACCTGTTGATGTCTGGATATTCTGCACCTTCCCTAAAACCTGTCAAGAGTATGCACAATTTAGGATAGATCTGACCAGACCTGGGTGATTGATACTCGCCCTGCAGCCCACCCCCCAATCCCACATTGTTCAGGAGGGATCCTGAGTCTCTAGAGTGGTTTTTCTGCAGGGTGGAGCAGGCAAAGGGAAACATTCCTTCTGTGAACTTTCTTCTGTTCATGTATCTTAAGTTCTAAACCAGTGTGTCTTTCCCTTCTATGACAGGTACACTTAGAAACAAGATTGTTGCAGTGATGTGTCATAATTAAATATCACCAGTTATTTTGAATATCTGCATCAGTGGTGGAGAATGTGTTGCAACTGAGTAATGGATTGCAATAGAAATCCTCAGATAAATTATTGGACAATTAGATTAATATGCATCGATTGTGTAACCACCAGATTAATTAGCTGTGTAAACATGTTGGACTTTCAAAGAACATACAAATAGATATCAGCAGTGGCCTGTGAGGTAGTGCCATCACTGAATGTCATTTCTGAGCAGCAACTGAAGAGTGAGTGAGGCTTGCACTGCCACACTACATTTTTACTTAGTTTTGGTTTATTATTATTATTATTATTATTATTATTATTATTATTAGACTTCCAGTTGTAATTGAACAACACATAGTACAACCATAAAGAAAAGGGGGGGAGTGGTTATGGGTTTGAAATTTGAATGCTGCTAAAATATAGATGGCAGCTCATGTTAAATGTTTGTCTATAAAATAAATACAGATAAGAAATCAAGCAAACAAGTCTGTGTAGGGAGTCCAAATGTCTAGATAGGTGTTCCACTGTCCAAAGTCTTGTAGCAGCATGCATCATCTTGAACCCATGATATTTCACATAGCTGGGTCATATGACCATGTTTTACAAGGTGCACTCAACCAAAACTGCTTTTTTCAGTGTATGTGTGTTATTGAACTGGTCTTCGTAATGGTTCAACATAGGTCTAGACAAAGACTTAAGATGCCCTGAAAACAATATTCAAACCATGCATTGACTCAGAGGGTGACAATTAACACATGAGGAACCATTAGTTAATTCATTTTACAGAAGTCAACCTGAAGCCATCACACATATAGTTGTATGATCAGGCCTAGGAATCAAAACACTAAGTTTAGGGGAGGTTACATACAATTTAGGCATATGCCAATGAATGTGGGAAGAAAGTATGAGGGCCATTTATGGAGAATGACACAGTTATACAAGGTAGCTTGTCTTTTTTTATATGTAATATTTGTTCCTTACCCTGCATACAAAGGTGAATTAATATAATCTAAGTTACAAATATTGCATGGTTCATATTTAGCTTAAGACATGGAATTGTATTAGAAACTTCCTTCAGATCATCCTCTGAGTAACAGGCTTCTGCCTACAACTCACACTTCCAGAACTGATCCAGTATGTGCAACAGGATACTGCATATGAGCAACACACAAACTAAGTAAATCCTGTGCCCGACATACAGAGCTGTATGCACTAGGTGTCTTGCTGACTCATGAGGGAACTACACGTTATGGGTGACACAAAGATGCTACGTGTATATCGAGTTCTTCTCATTACAATGTGTAAGAACACTTGGAGCAATGAATGTGCACATGTCTTAGTTGAGGTCTATCACACTTATCACAGGGGCAGTATCCAGTGCTGTCTGTGTGCCAGCAGGACTCACTGTTGGCATAATGGGAAGCTAGTTCTTCCTAAAGGAAGCAAAAATGAGGCAAATCACTCATTTCTGGAATGAACAAGCCAACCAAGATCATAAAAGGAGTTGCGCTGACCTGTCCTATTCCAGAAATAAGCATTTTGTTTCATTTCTGGGGTTGCCACAGGAACCAGTGTTGTGCCAGTGGTAGCTCCCACAGGTACACTACAATCCATGGAGATGCAGAAGCAGCGTTGGATACTACCTGAGAATGATATCCTTTTAAAAAACCCACTTTCTTGATGCCTCTGTGCAGAAATACTTTTCAAGAAACTGAAAAATCAATGTCAGTAAGAGAGCAAGTTTGCTTGAGGGCTGGTCTTCCCTGTATTCAGCTCGTATGTATGCCTAAGCAAGAATGTTATTTTTTAATTCTGGTAAAGACCTTCAGTGCCTTTATAAATCCAATTTTAAATAACCTAGTAGACTGCAACAAAGCATATCAGTGATTCATAGCCCAAGAATGTTTACAGGAATATGTTTATCATGGCATTAAAAATTGTTTTGAATGACAAGTTAAGTTTTTAAAAAATGGTATGCATTTTGTAAGTAAGAACAAAATAAAAGTGAGAACTGCAGTCATGGAAATTTGAACATCATGCATGACAGAAAAATAAGAGTTCAGATTGTTAAGGATTTACAGCACCATTCAGTGTAGGCATGTCTACTCAGAAGTAAGTCCAATTGATTTGAATGGGGCTTGCAACCGAGTAAGTGTGCGTGAGTTGGCAATCGTGTAGTTTGTTTCAGTCATGATCCAGTACAGGGGAATAAAATGGTTGTTCTTATAGAAAAAATGTTACTGGTGCTTTTTTATCCTAATGATATTCTCACCATTTATTTATTTATAAAAGTATAACCCAACTTATTTCCAAAAAAGGAGCACAAGGCTAAGAGAAAATAAAACATTTTTTTAAAAAGCCTGTTCTCCCTATCTCTCGCTTCTTCTTCTTTACTTCTTAAAGCCGCCACATTTAAAGGTAGCATCTTTTCCAGAGGCTGTCTTGGGCAGGGGGGAGTAGTGGAGCCCAGAGCTTTGCTCCTGCTGCTCCTGCTGGCAAACCCAGCTTCAAAGAAAACATTCAGAAAAAAGATGAGAAAAACGGAGTGGGCGGGGAAGAAGCATCCCATAGCAGAATTATAATTCGTCTCCACTCGCCTTTCTCAAAACCGTTTGAACATCATTTCAGGGGCTGAATCATGGAACCTGTAACAGAGCCAAAAAAGCTGCCCCTAATTCTCCACCTCTGAGTGGGCTGGTGAATTATGGGCAGCCATTTTGGGAATTATGGGCAGCCATTTTGGGAATTATGGGCAGCCAGTCCTATCAAGCATTTAGGGTAAAAATACACATTATGTTAATTATGTAGCATGTACCTGAGGCTTATCTTATTTTTACTCTACAGTAAGTGCCCAGGGCACCTATTTGAATCAGGACCAATGTGCACCAGGAGGGGAGAATTAAACCTTCCCCTCACTGTTTGCTTCCCCAGATTCCCCCACCCCCTGCATGGGAGTTAAAAAAGTATCCAGTAGCATCAGTGGAATCCTTTTTAACCTCTGTGTGCCTGCAAAGGGAGGGGGGATTTTCAGGGGAAAAAAACAGTGGGAAGCGACTTAATCCTCTCCTTCTAGAGCACAGTGGTCTTCATCCAAATCGGGCTTGCGCTCACTTGCTCTAGAGTAAAAATAATTTATGCACAACACAATTAACCTAACATGTAGTTTGACCCATAGTTTGCTAGGGTTGTATAAGAATTTTGTTTCAGTTCTCAAATCACTCAGAAATGCCCTGTTCTCAGTCCTGAACACATATGCAAACAGGAGCACTTTTCCTCCAAAATATCACAAATTCCCAAACTTGCTTTTGCATTCGCAAAATGTGTAGTTGAAAAATGCGCAGGTTTCTCAAAATGCACAACTTTCTCAAGATGCAGAAATTTTAAATCACCCATGCTTTAGTCTCTGGGGGAAGTTAAAACAAATTTGGGGATTTGGGGGTGCAACATCTGATGGCTGTTCATTTTGTGCAGGTTTCCTGTTAGTGCAAAACACACAGCGATCAGAAATGTAAGTGCAAATTGAGGAGAGATGAGCAAGACAAGAGTGGATGTTCTGAGAGTGCTGGCGAACTCAGACGTCGCTCGTTCGCCCAACCCTATAGTTTGCCAATTCAACTATCACAGACCATATAAAGGGAAGCCACTTGGAAGGGGCTGTAGAAAGGACAAAGTATGTGAATCTGCAGCCCTTTCACAATCCTTCATATGACTATTTGAAGGGCCGGTAGGGCCAAGCTGCATGGTATGCTTAATGCATACCATGCAGCTTTGCGTTCCAGTTTCCTTTTAAGTTATTATAGTGTGGAGATGATTTTGAAGGGCTATGCCAGCATGTGGGGAGGGGAGCTTTATCCCTTCCATCCCCAGCTGTGCCCCATGAAAATCACCCTCCCTCTCTGTCCTGTGTGTTTTGATCCTCCCCCCAAATCACCCCAAACCTGTAATTACTTAAAGAAAATGCGAAGGAGAAGCCTGGAGCCAGGTAGTGTGAATTTCCTCCATCTCTCACAGTTAGTAAGGTCCACTGATGGTATGTTCTATTTTGGAATCTGAATTCCTGAAGCCCATTTTGACTGCCTCCACAGGCCTATGGGCCAATGGACAACAGTCCGTAGACTACTGACAACAGTAAGAATAAAATGTTGGTTAACTGGAAAATCTTCAAATAAAGTAGTTTAAACAAAAAGTGTATTCTTAAAGTCTACATGTATTTTAAAAAGGTAAAAACTAAGTATTGTTATGTTACCTTAATATTCCTAACACACCCATCCATCAGTCTTCTGAGAGTTAAATTAATTGTACACCACTACAATGTGGATCTAATTTGAATTGCTAAGTACATTATAATTGAACTCCATTCTAGCTGAATTGCTAATACAAAACGAATCTGTTTGCTTGAAATATGAGTATTTCAAAGATTAGCTGGTCAAGTAATGCTTGCAGCTTATGTTTATGAATAAATACCTGTACACAACCCTGGTACTTAAGCAGGTAATGACTTCATTTTACCACATTATTAATTAGTTAAATGAATTATTTATCTCAATTGGGAATATGGGATAGAACAAATGATGAGAGTAGTTTTTAACTGACATTATATGCCCTAATTTGGAACCTTAAACAAGAAGGCTGGCTAAGAGACTTCTTATATGGAAGCAACCCTTGACTCAGAAAGAAAATAGGCATGAGTAAAATGTTGAAAACTTTTGCTGGAGATAAATATTACATTTATTACATTACATTTATATTTATGTAAAATATTACATAAATATTTTGCTGGCTAACTATTACAATCAATACAATTTTCTGATTAGCTTCATCAAAGACCTAAAAGAACTAATTTTTTCATTCCCCCAGAGTAATTTTATTTGGCTTTTGTGACATTTGAAGTTGTATCTTGTTTTCTGTGTGTGTGTGTGTGTGTGTGGTGTTTTCCTGAAAGAGGACATTGAAGCATCTATGCAGAATTAGTTCCACCGAGTTCAACAGGACTTCCACCTAGATGAATGTGTATAGGATTGCTGCCGAAACTTTATTTTAAAAATGACAAGATCCAATCCCATATTTAAATTGTTTTTAAGATTCAAGAAACAGATTTAGGGTGCCATCCTATGCATGTTTAGCATAGCTGGCTGGGGAATGCTGGGAGTTGTAGGACTTTGTTCTGTCTAAACATGCACAGGATTGCACCCTAAATCCAGCAAACTTCTGTTATGTACATTTGTAGGATTCACCATAGGGAAAAGCATCCTTTCCCAACCTGGTGCTCTCCAGATGTGTTGGACTGCAGCTCCCATAATTCCAGCTAGCATGGCCATTGACTGGCTGAGAATTAATGGTGCATGATTTATGCTGCCAGGAAGCCTGGTAAGTAAAAAAAGAAGGACTGCTGCCACTATACCTTTTCACTGGGGATAAGCGGAATGACAGTATTGTCCCTAGATTTAACATCTGGTTGGGTCTGCATGGATTGATTCTGCCTAGAAATCCGGATATCAGAACAGAGGTGGTGGGATTGTATTCATTCACCATTTCCTTAAGAGCACATAAAAAAATAACTTTCCCACCATTGTGCAAGTGTTTTCATGTCTCAGTTGAAACCAATAAGGGGATGCAGCCCAAAATTGCTTGTTGGGGGAGGAAAAAGCAAGTCACTGCTGAAAAAACTGGTATAAAAGGTTCTTCAGCAGCGGGTTACATTCTACCACTGCCAAGTGTTTTTCAGGGGCTGCAGCCTCTTTTGAGCTCTCTATGGATTTCAGTTGTGCTATTGCACTTTCCCATTATTCCACCACTGTACCATCTAAAAAGGGGTGGGTGGGATAAATGGGCAATATCCAATACTGCCTTTGCACCTCTGATTGTTCCATTTCACCTGCAGGACCAACCACTAGCGCAACAGGAACTAGCTCTTCCTAAAGCAATCTTGGGAACAAGCAAAAACACTCATTACTGGAATAGGACAGATCAGTGGAGCTCCTTTCTATGAGCTCTGCTGATCTGCCCTGTTCTGGAAATGAACATTTCCATTCATTTCTGATTGTTCCAGTAATTGCTAATTTCCTGTTGCACTAGGAGTAGGTCCCACTAGCATGGGGCAGCATTGGATACTGCCCCAATCCTTCTAAAATTAGATCATTTGCCTCCAGAAAATTCTTCAAATACTTTTCTGGAATCTGACCCTAAGCAGATTTCACCTTGCCAAGTTCCAATTCAAAAACCATGCCAGAAATAAGGAATAAGGGGGGGGGGGATCTGGCTGAGATGGATTCTGTCATCTTTTCTTCTTTCTACTTACCACCCTTCCTGGCAACATAAATCAAGCCAAATCATTAATAGTATCAGTAGTGTAAGGATGCCTGTGGTGATTTAGCCCCAAAATCAGAATCCTTCAGCTTCATCCCAAGTACTCTAGAAGTGAATTATCAAGTCATAGAATTGGACTTTTTGGTTCCTTACCTCATAAAGTAGAATTGGGGAGGGGACCAAATATGTACAGAGAATTACTCACACTGAGTCACACTGAGAACCAGCAGTTCATTATAGGAATGGTTGTACACACAATGCAGAATTTGGCATTTTTTCCTTAATTTCCTCTGTGAATTCGACTTAGGGATGTACGAAAGTCACTTACTTTTCAACGAAATTTGATTCGAAGTGGGGGGGAGGCACTCCACCCCTCCCCCCGAAATTCTGGCCAGGGGGGAGGCGCTCCGTCCCTCCTCCCCGAAATTCTGGCCGGGGGGGGAGGTGCTCCGTCCCTTCCCCCCCGAATCCTGGCCAGCCGGGTCCACAAATGGCGGCGGCCATAGCCGCCGCCGTTTGCGTCCCTGCAGTCAGTTGTGATAGGCTACGTAAATGTTTATGTAGCCTATCACGGCTGAGTAAAAAAAAACAAACGCGCGTACGCAAATGGCAGCACCCATTTGCTTTCCTTATTTTGGCACGTCTAGTCTATATAAACATTTACGTAGACTACAGCAAAAATAAGGGGAATGCAAATAGCGTAGACGCTATGCTATTTGCGTTCCCCTTACTTTCGCCATAGTCTACGTAAATGTTTACGTAGACTAGAAGTGCCAAAATAAGGAACGCAAATGGCGGCGCCCATGGGCACCGCCATTTGCGTACGTGCATTTTTGGGGGGTTTTTTTACTCAGCCGTGATAGGCTACGTAAACATTTACGTAGCCTATCACGGTATTTTTTAAAAATCTAGTCGTAATAGGCTACGTAAATCTTTACGTAGCCTATCACGTTTTTTGTTTTTGTTTTTTACTGGAAATGGTGGCGGTGGCAGCCAGTCAGAAGACCGGCCGCCGCCGCCACCGCCGAACCGCTGCTGAACCGCTGCCGGAGCCGCTGCCGCCAGGAAGATTCGCCCAAGGTAAGTCCCGTCCCGGTGGGGCGGGGGGGCAGACTGTTTTGCCACTAATTTTGGGGGGCCGAATGCACTGGCATTCGGCCTCCCCAAGATTCATGGCGAAATTCTCTGACATCCCTAGAATTCGTATGCTTCATTCAGTCACTTTAAAGTCTATGGAAAAGTTGCCAAAGGAGAAGTCAAGTGTAAGAAGTGCAGTGCCCGGGTGACAGATAATCTAAAGATTAGACACAATCACAATTTTTTATCACCAGAAGTACTACAATAACTTGTCATTACATTAACATTTCGCTAATAGTGTTAGACATATCATTGCCATTTAATAACTTACTAAAGAAAACGCACCCACTGTATAGTTTGCCGTTTTGGCTTTTATCAGCAACCCTATCGTCTAGGCTCTCAAAAGCTTTCTGAAACACAATGGATTCTAATTAGCTCTCTGACTTGTGCCAAATATCTTAACATGTTCCATGTTTCTAGGAGGTATTAAACTCACTCATTTATTCTCAATTAGGAGAAATGTCATTTGGTGGATTATCAAATGAATGTAATCTGATGCAAATCAAAATTTAATAATCCCTTTTGAGGATGTCTGTTGGGGACTGGAAATCACCAGCAAAGTTGCTCAACAAGAAATGCACTTCTGATTAAGAAAGAGACTTGAACTCCTGTGGGAAATCAACGTATGGGTCAGCAGATTAATGTTCTACTCTAAACCAAACACATTTAGCTACTGAGATACTGTTGTTTTGAAATGCAATAACCTAGTAGCGACATGACAAATACGCCATTCTTATATTGAAGCTTCATCTGGACTGGCTTTGGAGTGATAAGAGACACCAACTTTCATTTTAGTACAGCACGTTTGCATTCATTTCAGGCACTGGCCATTGCAACATTCCAAGGAATGGAGAATCCATTGTAGAAGTACAAAGTCCTGAAAAATTTAATTTCAGAATTTAAAAAGTCTATGGCTGCAGTTCATTTAGTTGGAAGTAAGCCCCATTGAACCCAATGGGACTTAGTTCTGAAAATACATGTATTGATTATGCGGTATGTGTTAAAACATAAAAAACAACACACAGCATAACAGCCCGATAAGCTGATGATTTTGTCAAATGTAAACATCACCATGTCAGCTAACTGCCAAGACTAAAATAGTTCTTGCTTGGATTCTCAAGACATAAAGGGGAACTCTGTGGGTCACATAAGCGTCTATATCACAATATAGATAGTGTAATCTTTCTGAAATAGAACTTACTTTTCCATCGGAGTGATAAGGATTTCATTTCAGTTCGTTTTTCATAAGAATTTCCCAAAATTCCCAAAGATTTATTTATTTCATTTCTATGCAGCTCAATAGCCAAAGCTCAGTTCACAAAAATTAAAACCACAAAGTACAACATAAAACAATAGAATCATAGAATCATAGAATAGTAGGGTTGGAAGGGGCCTACAAGGCCATCGAGTCCAACCCCCTGCTCAATTCAGGAATCCAAGTCAGAGCATCCCTGACAGATGGCTGTTCAGCCTCGTCTTGAACACCTCCAGTGTGGGAGAGCCCACCACCTCCCTAGGTAATTGGTTCCATTGTCGTATTGCTCTAACAGTCAGGAGGTTTTTCCTGATGTTCAGCTGGAATCTGGCTTCCTGTCACTTGAGCCCATTATTCCATGTCCTGCACTCTGGGATGATCAAGAAGAGATCCTGGCCTTCTTCTCTGTGACAACCTTTCAAGTAGGGTTGGCGGAGAATTTCTCCCCGAAACTTCAGGGGGCCGAGCACCAACGTGTTCGGCCCCCCGAACAAGTTTCAGGGAGAAATCCTCCGAACCCCCCCAACCCCCGCACACACACCCGGGACGGTACTTACCTTCACCGAATGTCCCTCCCGGCGGCGGGTCCGGCCGGCGGTTCGGCGGGTGTTCGAGTGGGGCAGGAGTGGCAGCCGGTCTTTCGATCGGCTGCCGCTGCCGCCATTGCAATAATAAAAAAAAAAAACGCCCCCTGATAGGCTACGTGAATCTACGTGAAAAAAAAAGAAAGAAAAGTGTGTACGGATAATGGCGGCCCCCATAGGGAGCTGCCATTCCCGTTCCTTATTTGGTCGCTGTAGTCTACGTAAAGATTTACGTAGACTACGGCGAAAATAAGGGCAACGCTATTTGCGTTGCCCTTATTTTCGCCGTAGTCTACGTAAATCTTTACGTAGACTACAGCGACTAAATAAGGAACGCGAATGGCGGCTCCCTATGGGGGCCGCCATTAGCGTATGCGCTTTTTTTTTTTCAAAGTCACCCGTGATAGGCTACGTAACGATTGACGTAGCCTATCATGGCTGACTTTGCAGATCTAGCCGTGATAGGCTACGTGAATCGTCATGTAGCCTATCAGGGGGTGTTTTTTTGTTTTTTTTTTAACTTTCGCGTTCGCAGCCAGGCGAGGTGGGAAGCCTCCTCCCCGGCCTGAATTTCGGCTGGGGCGAGGCGGGAAGCCTCCCCCCCGGCCTGAATTTCGGCCGAGGCGAGGAGGGAAGCCTCCCCCCCCAGCCTGAACTTTGCGGGGGGAGCAGTGAACCGCCTCCCCCCCACCACGAACGTCCTTTGAGGACAGGTAAGTGACTTTCGTACATCCCTACTTTCAAGTAATTGAAGAGTGCTATCATATCTCCCCTCAGTCTTCTCTTCTCAAGGCTAAACATGCCCAGTTCTTTCAGTCTCTCTTCATAGGGCTTTGCTTCCAGTCCTCTGATCATCTTTGTTGCCCTCCTCTGAACCCTCTCCAGTTTGTCTTTGAGTGCTTAGGTCTTACAGATCTGGATTTGAATCCCTGTGTATTCAACCATGTTAGTGCTGAACTAGTGTTGCACCCTTTTTTGTCTTGACAGGCTTGTCTTTAGCAGCAATAAGGTAAGGTATATCATGGTTCTCTCCATGCTAGGAATAACTATTGAATTTGGCTGGTACAGATGGGTGAGAGTTTTGTTTCAGTGTGTTTTTGATAAGAATATACCAAAATTCACAAAGTTCTTCATATTTCAGAGAGAAAGAACTTGAGAATTTAAAAATTCAAATGCAGGAGAAGACAAAACTGACAGATTCATCCATCCCTAATTTTATGTTAATATTATAATATTGCATGACTTGTCATGCATGCATGAAGAGGAGGGCAAAACCGTTCCTTTCTGTACAAATTGCTATCTATTAAAGAGGACATTTTTGCTAGACATTATGAGATGGTACATGATGCGATAAAGGAAAATGGGTTGATCCATTTTTGTAAGCTTGCTTCTATGAACAGGCCATCTGTTACTAGGGATATATGGGTTTTGTTAAATACATTCCATCTGTGTTTCACAGATTG
This sequence comes from Heloderma suspectum, assembly GCF_057233095.1. Lineage (NCBI taxonomy): Eukaryota > Metazoa > Chordata > Lepidosauria > Squamata > Helodermatidae > Heloderma > Heloderma suspectum. The sequence goes on from NC_139461.1 coordinate 50,269,793, forward strand.
CCCACTCACTGATGGAATCAAATTTTTCTTTTTAGGGATGTATAATTTATTTACTGTTTGCAAATGCACATTTGCACGAATGCATAATCATTTTGCAAATGGGCATTAGCACAAGTGCACACTTGTGCAAATACCCACCAAAGGTAAAACAACTGGCCCATAAATCCATAGAATCTGCACAACTGGGAAAAAGGCAGTCTGCTGTGGAAAAAGCTGGTCCACTGCAGAAACTGCAGGTTGGCTTCTTAGAAATCCAAATGAATTTGAATCCATTGCGGATTTCTTCAACATCTCCAGCTGTTACCCATGCAAGACTAGGGATGTCAGAGAATTTCACCATGATTCTCGGGGAGGCCGATTGCCAGTGCATTCGGCCCCCCAAATCGGTGATGAAATGGTCTGCCACCACCCCCCGGGACGGGACTTACCTTAGGCGAATGTTCCTGGTGGCGGTGGCTCCGGCGGCGGTTCAGTGGTGGCGGCGGCGGCCAGTCTTCTGACTGGCTGCCGCCGCCGCCACCACTTCCAGTAAAAAAAAAAAAGTGATAGGCTACGTAAAGATTTACATAGCCTATCACGGCTAGATTTTTAAAAAATACCGTGATAGGCTACGTAAATGTTTACGTAGACTATCATGGCTGAGTAAAAATAAAAAACCACTTGTATGCAAATGTCTATGCTATTTGCATTCCCCTTATTTTCGCCGTAGTCTACGTAAATGTTTACGTAGACTAGACATGCCAAAATAAGGAACGCAAACGGCGGCGCCCATGGGCGTCACCATTTGCGTACACGCGGGTTTGTTTTTTTTTTACTCAGCCATGATAGGCTACATAAACATTTACGTAGCCTATCATGGCTGACTGCAGGGACACAAATGGCGGCGGCGACGGCCGCTGCCATTTGCGCACCCAGCTGGCCAGGATTCGGGGGGCAGGGATGGGGTGCCTCCCCCACTGGCCAGAATTTCGGGGGGGAGGGACAGGGTGCCTCCCCCCCAGCCAGAATTTCAGGGGGAGGGACAGGGTGCCTCCCCACCAGCCAGAATTTTGGGGGGAGGGATGGAGCACCTCTCCCCCACCACGAATCAATTTCGTAAGAAGGTAAGTGACTTTCGTACATCCCTATGACAAGAGCAACTTCTGAAAGTATATAATCTGAAGAAATGCAAGCTGAATGCAGTAAATGGCAACTGGAGTCTTCTCCTATCCTATCCTATCCTATCCCATCTTCCCTGTCTCCATGCCAAATCCAAGATACATCCAGACATCCCCATGTACCAAGGCAGCAAAAGGTAGATTGGGTTCTACAGGGTGATCTGTGGGTGTTTTGCAGATCTCCAGGAGTTTCTGAGTCCCCAACTGTTTAAAAATACCAAATAAAATAGCAAGTGAAAAACAAACTCTGTCATGGCTGGCCTTGTGCTAGTTGCTTATATGCCAAATTCAGTGTCAAATGTGAGTATTAATTGGTTACCCTTGCGTAGGTCTTCTGGCTGGGTTTAAAGATTTTGTTGGAATTTCTGATCTATAGAAACACCTATGGAGATTTATACTTGTATATGCAGATTATCTCAGTGTATGCCTCATGAAGCACAACAGCTACCTAAACCTGGTTACTGGATCTTGGGATTATCATTATGACAAAAAACAAACCTTTGGAATGAGTTGCTATTGCAAGTTCATCAGGTCTCATAACTGCAGGCTTTTAGGAAGACCCTGAAGACTTACTTGTTTACTATGGCCTTCCCCTTATGCTATAGGTTTTTAGTAATATCTTATTGCTGCTGTCTGTTGTTTTAGGAATATATCATTTTTTGTTTTGTTTTAAATTATTGAATTTTAATGTTGTAAGTCATTTCTGCCTGAAAGGCTGCCTAGAAATACTTTAAGTAAATAAATAAATACCTTGCAAACAGAAATCTGCCCACCCCTTCCATATAACACCCTTTGTAAAAGGTTTCTAATCCCAACTGCCTTCCCTGTATTGCAGTAATATGCTTTGCTTATTATATATTCTAATGCACACTCCATAACTATGGAAGGTTGCTTTCGGTAGGGGTGTACGAAACCTCGCTTACCTGGCTCTGCCGAGTTCTGCTGGGGGGGGAGGTGCTCTGTCTCTCCCCCCCAGAATCCTCGCTGGGGGGGAAGCGCTCCATGCCTCCCCCCGGAATCCTAGCCAGCCACCCGCAGCCAGACTTCCGGCCGCTGGGCAGCCCTGCAGGGATGCAAATGGCGGCTGTCGTAGCCGCCGTCATTTGCATCCCTTTCCTTTGCCATGGTAGGCTACGCAAAAAAAATACATAGCCTATCATGGCAGGGGGAAAATAACCCAGTGTACGCAAATGGCAGCGGCTACTGCCATTTGCGTATGCTCGGGTTCCCCCCCCGCCATGATAGGCTACGTAAATACTTACGTAGCCTATCACGGCCTCTACAGGGATGCAAATGTCATCCCTGTATTAGCCGTGATAGGCTACGTAAGTATTTACGTAGTCTATCACGGCTGAAGAGGAGCAAGCGAATGGTGGCTGCAGGACAGCTGCCATTCCCACAGCAGCGTGGACGGGAGCAGGTAAGTGCTCCATTTCACGCACCTTTCATGGGGTGGGGGCAGTGGGCACTTTGTCCAGCACACCTTTAATGGGTTGGGGGGGCAGGGGTTTCATTCCGTGATGGGTTTTGGGGGCCGAATGCACTGGCATTCGGCCTCACGAAGATCCGTCATGGAATTCTCTGACATCCCTAGCTTTCAGTCAGCACAACACTAAGGAAAGAAGCAACCTCCTTATTCCATCTCTCTGAAAATAATATCCCAAGTGAAAGTTTGGGACTAGATTACCGTAAGGATCTCCTGTCTCCACATTGCCTGTCATCAGAGGCCCTAATCAAGGAAAATGCAGCAAGTGGCTACCAGGGAAAGGAGTTTTACAGGCCATTGGTTATTTATCGAAACCACAAAGTATATATAAAGCTTGTAACATCCCCAATGTACATTTGCTATTCTGTTGGTGCATCCCCCGAAGCTGAAACAAAATTCTGCCAGAATTCAAAAGTTGAAAATATAGAATTTGAATTTGATTTATAATGTGACTTTTTAAAAACTTAAAATACAAACATTTGTTGGCAAACTTGGTTGTTTTGATTTTAGCAGGCTTCTTTTGGGAAACTTCATAAAGTTGTCAACTGTCGAGTATTGTGAAATAGCGAATACTGTTTCATGCCATCTATTACATACCTTCAAATCCCTAAATCCATGTCAGCTTTGAAATGCTTTCAGATACTAATGTTATTGCATGCATCAACTATCAAAGACAGTCAAATGTCCACTGAAATACCTAAGGCAAATAACAATGACTAAATTCAAATTCTTTTTATGTCAAATACCTTATCAAACGTTTGGTGAATTCACAGAGGAAAATAACAAGGACAACTTTGCTGACAAGTTTGTTTAACAGAAAATCTTTTCTAAAAGAACAGAATCTAAAAGAATAACAAGAATCAATCTACTGGAAAAGAAAGTATATGCTTAGTATAATTTATATATTCTGTCAAGAAAAAAGCTTGAGATAGGATTCTATATTGCTGTATTTTTCTTACTGTTCTGTATGATCTGTTGTCATACTTTGCTGATCCCATGAGACCTTCATCTATGATATATCACTTGCTTTTAACTTGGCAAACACTTGATCGTTTTATACCTAACAACATGACACAGATCTGAAAAGCTTTAGACTTCTGAAGTCCAAGGTCATGGAATGATATTGTTATAACAGGACCGTAAATAGCAAGAGTATTAGAAGATAGAAAGAGACTGGAAGAGTGCATTGCACCTTATTTAGTATTGACATGTTCACTGGGGTAGCTTGTTCACCCTTGCAATTCTTTCTTATATATTTAGGGCCAATGGCTATAATGGAATGCATGCATACTTTTTGCAGTATTGGATATATGCTATCATTCTGATGGATTCCTTTCCTCTCGTCATTTATAACATACTCCTATACATGTCTACTCAAAAGACCCATTGAGTTCAATGAGGCTTACTTCCAGGTAGGATTGCAGCCTACACCTAGTGTCTATTAGCAATACTCTAAAGCTGTACTATTGGTAGGGGTGGACGAAAGTCACTTACCTGTCATCGAAGATTTCCCGCGGTGGGGGGGAGGCGCTTCGTTGCTCCCCCCGCAAAGTTCAGGCCGGGGGGGAGGCTTCCCGCCTTGCCTGGCTGAAATTCAGGCCGGGGGGAGGCTTCCCGCCTCGCCCGGCCGAAATTCAGGCCGGGGAGGAGGCGCCTCGCCTTGCCCGGCCGCGAACTAAACAGTTAAAAAAAAAATGCCCCCATGATAGGCTACGTGACGATTAACGTAGCCTATCACGGCTAGATCTGCAAAGTCAGCCGTGATAGGCTACGTAAATTGCCACGTAGCCTATTACAGGTGACTTTAAAAAAAAAAAAGCACGTACGCAAATGGCGGCCCCCATAGGGAGCTGCCATTCGCGTTCCTTATTTGGTCTCTGTAGTCTACGTAAATGTTTACGTAGACTACGGCAAAAATAAGGGCAACGCAAATAGCATTGCCCTTATTTTCGCCGTAGTCTACGTAAACATTTACGTAGACTACAGCGACCAAATAAGGAATGGGAATGGAGGCTCCCTATGGGGGCCGCCATTATCCGTACGCGCTTTTTTTTTTTTTAAGTCACCCGTGATAGGCTAAGTGATGATTTACGTAGCCTATCACGGCTGACTTTGCAAATCTAGCCGTGATAGGCTACGTTAATCGTTATGTAGCCTATCACGGCGGCGTTTTTTTTTTCTTTTATTGCAATGGCGGCGGAGGCAGCTGGTCGAAAAATCGGCTGCCGCCCCCGCCCCTGACGAAGACCCGACGAACTGCCGGCCGGACCCGCCGCCGGGAGGGACATTCGGCAAAGGTACGTCCCATCCCGGGGGGGTGCGGGGGGCAGGGGGGTGCAGAGAATTTCTCCCTGAAACTTGTTCGGGGGGCCAAACACATTGGCGCTCGGCCCCCCGAAGTTTCGGGGAGAAATTCTCCGCCATCCCTAACTATTGGGCAATTTTTAGTGAGCTTTGTTGTTGTTGTTCAGTCGTTCAGTCGTGTCCGACTCTTCGTGACCCCATGGACCATAGCACGCCAGGCCTTCCTGTCCTGCGCTCTCTCCCGGAGCGTGCTCAAGTTCATATTCATTGCATCCGTGATGCTATCTAGCCATCTCATCCTCTGCCATCCCCTTCTCCTTTTGCCTTCAGTCTTTCCCAGCATCAGGGTCTTTTCCAGGGAGTTTTCTCTTCGCATGAGGTGGCCAAAATATTGGAGCTTCAGCTTCATTATCTGTCCTTCCAATGAGCACTCAGGGTTGATTTCCTTTAGGATGGACTGATTTGACCTCCTTGCAGTCCAGGGGACTCGTAAGAGTCTTCTCCAGCACCACAGTTCGAAAGCATCAATTCTTCGGCGCTCAGCCTTCCTTATAGTCCAGCTCTCACAGCCATACAGTGAGCAGTCTTCCTCAATGTGGTGCCTTCCAAATGTTTTGGATGACAACTCCCACTATCTTTGACCATTGGCCCTGCTGGAAAATGTAGTCCAAAACATATGTAGGGTACCACCTTGGGGAAGATGGCTTAGCATTTTTAATATTTTGTGGGTTTTATTTTATTCAATGTGTTTTCATTTTTTTGTTATTTTTAAAGGATAATAAATAAATTGATACTGTTCAGTCCTATTCCTAAAAATAAACTGTGCAGGCATTAATTTTAAAAAGTTGTATTATCCATGACCAACTGTTTATATATAAAAAGGATATGATTTTTCTCATCTGTGTCAGTTTATCAGCACCCAACATATGCCTGTTCTAATTAGTACATTTGGCTGAATCACACATTTTGCTACCGGTATCAAAAATGCCATATTTTAATATTCAAAAGTGAGCAGTATCATTATTTTAGGGTAATAGCTTTTATACTGTGTCACTATTCATGATAAAATAGGCACTACCATTGGATTTAAATTATGCAAAATTATTTTTATTTTAAAGTATGCAAATAAAATGACTACATGAAAGTGATAAAAGAGAAAATTAAAGGATATACTGTCTTGCTCTATCACGGTATGATTATTCTTATGGTTTTATCATGGTAATTAGGTTCTTTAATTATTTTTGAACTTTTAAAATATGAACTTAGAACTTAGGCCATAGCTAGGGATGCACGAAAGTCACTTACCTGGTCTCACAGCTTGCTTCGCGGTGGGGGGGAGGCACTTCGCTGCTCCCCCCAAAGTTCAGACCGGGGGGGGAGGCTTCCCTCCTTGCCCGGCCGAAATTCAGGCCGGGGGGGAGGCTTCCCGCCTCGCCCGGCCGAAATTCAGGCCAGGGAGAAGCGCCCCGTCTCCCCGGCCGCGAACTTCAAAAGAAAAAAAAAACGCCCCTGTGATAGGCTACGTAACGATTAACGTAGCCTATCACGGCTAGATCTGCAAAGTCAGCCGTGATAGGCTACATTAATCATCACGTAGCCTATCACGGGTGACTTTGAAAAAAAAAAAAGAAGCGCGTACGCAAATGGCGGCCCCCATAGGGAGCCGCCATTCGCGTTCCTTATTTGGTCGCTGTAGTCTACGTAAAGAATAACGTAGACCACGGCGAAAATAAGGGAACGCTATTTGCGTTGTTCTTATTTTTGCCGTAGTCTATGTAAATCATTACGTAGACTACAGGGACCAAATAAGGAACGTGAATGGCGGCTCCCTATGGGGGCTGCCATTAGCCGTACGCGCTTTTTTTTTTTTTTTAAGTCACCCGTGATAGGCTACGTGACGATTAACATAGCCTATCACGGCTGACTTTGCAAATCTAGCCGTGATAGGCTACGTTAATCGTTACATAGCCTATCACAGGGGCGTTTGTTTTTTTTTTTTACTTTGCTTGCAATGGCAGCAGCGGCAGCCGGTCGAAAGACCGGCTGCCGCCCCTGCCCCTGACGAAGACCTGCTGAACCGCCGCCAGGACCTGCCGCCGGGAGGGACATTCGTGAAAGGTAAGTCCCATCCCGGGGGGGGGAGGGGGGGCAGAGAATTTCTCCCTGAACAACCTTCGGACGACCGAATGCGTTGGCACTCAGGCCCCAGAAGTTTCGGGAAGAAATTCTCCCCCATCCCTAGCCATAGCATGCTTTGAAGACATGCATTTAAATCAAAACCAAATATGTCACCCTCTACCCCAGATACAGGATACCGAACCTGTGGCCCTTGAGATTTTGCTGAATTCCTACTTTCATCAACCCCAACCAGCATGGTTAGGGATGATGGGTGTTGTAGTCCAACAATATCTGGAGGGGCACAGGTTCTCCACTCCTGCTTTATTGAATTTGAGTCGCACTTAGTCAAACTTAGAGAATTTCAATTGAAACTGATGAGACTTCCATTACTCATGACTAACTGAAGTACCGCTGATTTCAATAGGTCTACTCTACACCCATTGTTGTAAAACAGACTGAGAGAACTAGCTGGTATAGGTGATGAGAGAGGACTCAATGTTACACAATGGTAGCCATAGCTAGATATTTAATGTACAGCCAGGGGTGTACGAATTTTGTGAAATCCATTCTGTCTGCGTTTTGTGGATTGTCAAATCCTTTTCCTTCCATCATCTGCTCATTGATGGAATTTGATTTTTCCAAATTTCCTGAATTGGGGCTAATCTGCACATGCACACATTCACACTTATGAGAATGTGCAACACCCCCCCCCCCATGTGTATTTAGCCTATGGAGGAAATGTGCATTTTTGACTGGTTTTTTTTTTATGTATTTGTCTAAGGCGAAATTTGTGTCAAATTCCAGAAAGTAAAAAAAAAAAATTGGTCTACAAGTCTGTGGAATGTGTGTGACTCAGGAAAAGCCAGTCCATTATAGAATCTGCAGATCAGATTCATAGAAATCTGAACTCATTTGATTCCATTGTGGATTTCTTCGACATCCCTATGTACAGCCAAGAGGTTTGTGCTGCAGACTGGTGGATGTAGCTAATTTGCCACAGTTGAGCGAGAAATAGTTTCATAGCAGTGTCTGAGGGGCAGTAGCTCACCTGGAACTGGAAGCAAAAGAAAGAGAAGGTAAGAATGATCACCTCTTTAGCAAAGTTAAGTCAAGGTCACGTGATGGAGGCTGCAGGAGTCCTCAAGAGTACGGATGTGCGAATCGGCAACTCAACCGCACCAAATTTTTCCAATTGTGCACATCTTTGAAATGCATGCATGCTTTTCCCATTGATTAAAGTGCATTTGTGCACATTTTTCAGAAGTAAGCATTTTTTTCATATGCATTTTTCAAATGTATGCATACTGTTGAATACATTTTGGGGGGACCGCAGATCACATTGCAAACTCAGAAATGTATGGACTTTGACTACAGATTGTGTCTGAGTCTGTGTTCAGTCCAGAAGGTACAAACTGGATAAATCCTGATCAAAAACAAACTGAAAATAATTCCTCATACATCCCTACTCAAGAGTTCTTCAGAGCTTCAGCTCCAGCTTCAGTCTGATTTCTTTTTATCTTGCTAGAGGATTTACTAAAAGTTGAAAAGTAGATACGAAGTGAGCTGAGCACTGATTTGCTGCAAGCTTCTGCTTCAAGTCATTTCACAGGTTTTCATGGTATGAATTTAACGGTTTGTCTATTTTCCCCCTGAAGAAAACAAGTGAATCTGACTTGCTAATGCAAGAGAAGCAGTCTTCGTTGCAAATCTTTAGCAAAGTTTAACCATTTGGAGATTTCTGCTTAGAGAAAACACATGTAGAATTTTGAAGAAATTAATTTCCAGATTTCCAGCTTTCCGGATTTCCAGCCATGGATGGCCTGGTGCGGACGCAAATGGCGGCCTCCATAGTGGCCGCCATTTGCATCCAGCCAGACAACCATGATAGGCTACATAAGAATTTATGTAGCCTAACACGGCTAACCTCAAACAAACAAACAAACACAGCATACACAAATGGCGGTGGCTATGGCGGCCGCCATTTGCATTCCCTATTTTCGCTGATTTACATAAATATTTACGTAAGATAAAACGGTGAAAAAAAGGGGTACACAAATAGTGTAGTGGACGCTATTTGCGTTCCTTTATTTTTCGCCATTCTAGCCTATACGTATACGTAAAAAATATTTACGTATATTTACGTATTACGTATTACGTAAATATAATACTGGAATCCGTGGCGGAATTCTCCGCTATCCCTAGCTGATACAAAGATTATATTAAGGTCCTACACCACCATGCCAGCTTTACAACAATGCTATAAAAACAGTTGCTTGGGGTCCCTAATTTTGCATGCCACCATTTCAATCTTATTCATGTTTACACAGAAAAAAGTGTCTCGGCTCCCAGCACAAAGGCAGCTGTAGGACATGTATAGGATTGCACCCTTAGTTAGTTAATTCATGTCCATTAGAGATAGAAAAAAGTCAAGTAACAACCATCACTTAAAAAACATATATTCCTAGGCCACCTGTCAGGGCAGAAGCCCCCCCCCCCCCATGGTTCCCTCTTCAGCTTTTGGTTTCCACTTCAATCAATGTCACCATATGTAGACTGTTCAATCTATTTGTACAGATGCCCAGCACATGGCCACATTTAATTGGGAAGTATTTGTAACCCTGTGGGGAAATAAGAAGGTCCTTGGTCTCCTAGGCCAAGGCCTCATTTAGTCCAGCATCTTGTTTCCAACACTGGTCAGATATTTTGGGGAAGCCTACAAGCAAGGAATGAACTCCTTGCTCGTAGGCTGAGTCATCAACTCAGTCCCCCACCCCCCGGTTACCTGTTTCAGAAACTACTGGCTCCATTAGTTATCATTCCCTCTATTTCTGAAGGTCAGGCTGTGAGTCCTACTGCTTCTATAGCCAAAACCGCACCACCTGCACAGAAGAGGAAGGTATCTAAAGGCATGTCTCCTCCCGTATGTATCTGCTCAGACTCTTAAAGCATCTTTGGAGGCCCTCCTCCAGGTCTCCCCACCAAAGGAATCTAGGCAGGCAGCTACAAGAGAGAGGGCCTCCTCAGTAGTGGCACCCTAATTACGGAATAAACTACCCAAAGGGGTCCACCTGGCACCTGCATTGTTATCTTTTTGGTGCCTGGCAAAGACTTTCTTTTCTCCCAGGCATTCTAGAGACCTAGTTCTAGGTTATTATGGCTGTTTTACAAATTCCTGTGCGGTTTATTGTTTTGCATTATATTGTATTTTATTATTTTAAATATTTGCATTGTAATATTTTAACTGTGTTTTAAAAGGGGATTTTGCTTTTTTAACTGGTTGTAATCTGCCCAGAGAATATTAGTTATTGGGCAGATAATATACTAAAGAAATTAATAAATAAATATCAGGAGGCCCCAAGGTTTGCAGAAGTACGAACAAAACCATTAGGAAAAAAACCCCTTAAGAGTAAGAACTCCCCACCCCAAAAAAACTGCCCAATGAGCACTGAGCTTGCCCAGGAGCTGTGGAATGCTGATTAAGAGTTGGGGAGAAAAAATGGAAAGCCAGGGCAGGGGGGGGGGGAATGAGCAGCTGGATTCCTGAACAGGGAGCACTCCATCATGCACCTTTTTGCTGCATGCCCTACTTGTAATGGGCCAATAGCCACTCATATACCTTTCATCCATGTCATCATCTCATCCTCTTTTACAGGCAGTGGTTATCACCCCATCTTGTAACATAAATTAATTCTGAGTTGTGCCAAGAATTATTTTTTCGATTCCTGAATCTACTGGCCATACAGCTGCTACCTCTGAGTTCTGATACTGTGAGGGACAGAAACGTCTCTCTGTCCATTTGCTGTACAGCATGCATCATTTCATAAACCTGTATCATCATGTCCCACTTGTGTTCCTAAAGTAAAAAGGCCCAGATAGTAGGGATGTCAGAGAATTCCGCCACGGATCCCAGGGAGGCTGAATTCCAGTGAATTTGGCCCCCCGGAATCGGTGGCAGAATGGAGCAACCCGCCCCACCACTCCACGGAAGCCCCCTGGCTGCGGCTCCAGCGGCGGCGCTGCCGGGCTGTGGCCACAAATGGGCTGCTACGCCATTTGCGTCCCCGCTTTTGCCTTAATAGGCTACGTAAATATTTACATAGCCTATCACGGCTCAGCAAAGGAATGCAAATGGCTTCCGCTACGCTGGCTGCCATTTGCATCCGCAGACCTGCAGCAGCCGGATGCCCGGCTGCAGATGCGCCCGGCCAGCGGCTCCACGGAGCCGCCATGGAGCAGAGCCGGCCGGGGAGGATTCCGGGGGGAGGGACGGAGTGCCTCCCCCCCACCGCAGATGCCACTTACAAAACAGGTACGTGGGTTCATACATCCCTACCAGAGAGGAGCACAGGGAGGTGCCTTAGACTGAGTCAGACCATTGGTCAATCTTAGCCCAGCATTGTTGGCACAACAGGCAGTGGCTCTCTCCAGGGATGCAGGCAGGAGGTTTTCCAGACCTACCTGGAGATGTCAGGGGTCGAACCTGGGACTTTCTGTGTGCAAAGTAGGTGTTCTACCACTGAGCTAGAGCCCTTCCCTATTATACTTAAGCCTTTCCTCACAGGGAATGTAGTCCAGCCCTTTGATCATCTTGATTGATTGCTGTTTTCTGCACTGAGGGACATCATTCAGTTTGGTATATCCTAAAAGAAGGAGTGTACAACCTTTTCAGCCCCAGTGGCCACATGTGATCTTGGTTTGGGGGTCAGGGGCCTCACATACTTGCGCGCGCCGCACACACACACACACACACACACACTCCTGATATAGACCACTCTCTTCACTGCTAGCAGCAGCAAGAAAGGAGTGATCTGTGGCCCATATGAAGATCTCTGAAGAAGGGAGTGGAGAGTACCAGCAGTGGGAAAATTGGTGGAGGTGGGAATTTTGTGGCGTTGGGGATCATGGCACCCTTACGGGGCTGCAGTAAAGGCCTTTGCAGTAAAGGCCCTTGCCTCCAGGCTGCAGTTTGTGCACTGTTGCCCTAACATATGAGTTTTGGGATGAGGTGATCAGAAGGAAAGGATGTATTGGGGACTCATTCATTCCCTGTCCATGCTGCATTGAATTTATTTCCCTTTCTGCATGAACATTTGCATGGATTTTTGTGTGCATTTACAGATTTGCACATTTTTGTGCGCACCTTTGCAAATCTACACATGTTTCAAGTGATTCAAACATACACTTTTTCATGCACTTTTCCTGTTGCGAACTGCATCACAAACTGCATAAATATATGGATTTCGATGGCTAACAGCATTCCAGTTTGTGTTTAGATTTGGGAAATGCAAATTTGGTAAGGTCACATTGAAATGTAGACCAAAACAATTTTTCACCCATCATATAAAGACATTATAATTCATGCTATGACAAACATTCCTTTCACATTTTTGACCATTCACATTCAATTTGATATAAAAGAAATTGCTATAAAAATAAATTCAAATGAGAAAAAACTTCAGAGAAATTCTCATGGGTTGGGTATGGAGTTCTTGTGTTCATCTTACTTATGAGTGTGTGCCAGTGTCCTGTCTCTCATTGTACAATCATCTCTCCAGTACCCTATAGCCTCCTTGGGTTCATGCACTATGGTTAAAGCCCATGGAAAGACATCATGAGATAATTTCCCCCACACTTTCAGGCAACTGGAGGACCGATTTCAGCACAGCACAAGCTCCACTTCTTCCCCATGGCTGGACACAAAGCTGCCCCCCCCCAACCCTGCTACAGGGCTTTCAGGGAAGTACTGTTATTAATAACCATGTGCATTACAGACAAGATGTGTCCCCAATCACCTGTCAGAAATGTAATGTTTGGAAGATCCTGGGGAAGGTGCTGAACCCTGAAGAATAACAACAAGAGCTAAGCCAAAATTTCTCAGAAAACATTTTCTCAGTTTTGAGACTTTTCTTTTCTTGCCCCCTTAGAAATAAAAGGAGGAGGACCCAGTGCTGTGCCAAATTCACCAGATTCTCTTCACCATTTTTTGTGTGTGGGAGCCGCCTTCCCTCCCCACCCCTACAATGCCCCAGAACAATGCTAGATATGGAGCATTGTGAAGGATGCAAAATGGCAAGAGGCTGCCAACTCCGTTGCAGCTGTTGTCTTTTGTAGTGACACTGCAAACAAGCAAAGAAACAAAACCCAAAAAGTGTTAGGAAATAAAAAAGAATTTGTGTTCCAACCCTTGCTGATGGCTAGCCTCATGTGCGAGAAACTGTTGGAGAATTTCAGAGAAATTGTCCCGTTCCCCCCAATTTCTCTGCCCACAATGTGGTGGAGAATTTTAAGGTCATTTTGTGCACAGATTTCATTATAATTATGGGCTGTTGTTCAAGCCCTTTTCTAATTAACCCAAACATGGAGTTTGCCTTTTTCACTGCAGGCGTACCCTGACTTGACATTTTCACTGAACTAAACTTTTTCATGGTTAGTCACTACCAGTGCAAACACCATCAATGAATACATGAAGTTAGGGGTGTGTTTTTTTCCCCCTTTACACTTTTGTGTTATACAGAACATATATCAGCATTTGTGTCATACAGAACTCTTACTCAGGCAGAGGATTAGCACCTTTTTCTTTTATTAGCTCTGCTTTTGTGCTAGCAGCCCAACACAGGTGAAGATGTTCTTGGCATGAAGGCAAATGACGGGAAAAGCTTCACCTGTAAAATTCATGTGTATCAGGGCCAAATCAAAAAGTTGGCAACCTCAGCTGGACTCAATATTCCAGAAATCTTACAATTCTGGTGCAGAACACTCCACCTATTGTTGAAATGTAATATTTGAAGGTCAAAAAATGGATATAGGTAAATATTTAACATTCTGATTTTTGGAAAGAAGGAGGAAATATATGCTTTATGCATGCTATGTTGGCTTTTAAACCCTGTTCTGCTGTAAACATGCTTGCTTTTTGTTGTCCAGCATATGATACGATTGCTGGGTGGAGGAGTAATTGTTTTTATCCCATCTAAGATATAACTTAATTTGGTTTTCAGCCTATAAAGATAATAGATTGGATCCAAAGTTGCCTCTCCGTGAAGGGCTCTGTGTGGTGGAGGAAACTGGAATCTGGTCCAGGCTCCCTAGCAGATGAAGGGGTTGGGTTGGCAATTATTGCCAGTTCTTCCTTCTCTCTGGACCACCACCTGACACACTGTTCTGGAGGGTCTCTGAACCCTCCAGAGAAAATTTTGGGGTCATAGGGGAATGCTGGGGAGTGGAATGAGTGAAAATCACCCCCCTTCCACCTGCAGGATCATTTAGTTGGCAAAATTCCCTTCCATGCAACTTTGGATTGGGTGGAAGCAATTCTAGTTTTAAACCAGCAATATTAGTTTGAAACAGGCTTGTGGCGTTTTGAATGATCTCAATATTATTCTTAGCAGAATTGATGGATATGGATGAATAATAATGCATATCTACAATTTCCAAAATATCCAAATTTCTAGAACAGTAATTTAAGCTCATGCTTTATAGGAAATGAAAATGCAGACAGATTTTTTACAAGGTTTTGAACTTTGTCTCTAGAGAACTGATTTGTGAAAGGTTAGAGTTTTAGTTTTTATTTTAAATACAATAGAGTTTAGAATTATATTTTCAATTATATTTTAGTTCAGCCATAGCAGATGGCTTTGAATAATGATAAACTGAAATTGTCCCATTAACTTACAGCAAGGATTGGAATTTCAGTACTAGCCTGATTATTGCAGAATACCAGTGAGAAATAACCCATAGCAACCTTAAAAAGAATAGTGCAGGAGTTAAAAGTTAATTATTGAAATGTTATAGAAAACACGACTTTCATTACATTCATTATTACATTAAATAAGTCTAAAATGAAACAATATATCAAGGGCTTATTTCCCCTTTCCCCATTTTAAAATAATATATTAAAAAAGATCATTGCTTGTACTTAAAATGTGGGTTGTTCCTATGGTGGGAATGCTGAGTGCTAATAAAATGCAAAGTAATGCAGGGACAAAGTTAAACACTTGAAAGGCCCATTCAGTTCAATTCAGTTGAAAAGTTAATTGCATATGCCTCATGTTTAGTTATTCATGTGTGGTCTTGCACAAACTATAGTTTGTACAAGACTCAACTTACGTTCAGATATGTATGAAAGCATGGAGTCCATTGTGTTCCCTGTCACCGACGAGTTAATTGTTGGAAGAGGATAACTATTATTTCTGATGTTCCAATAGCTTGTGTGCCTGAACTATGAAATGGCAAGAGATGGATATATACTGTGTGTGTGTGTGTATGTGTGTGTGTGTGTGTGTGTATATATATATGTATGTATATATATATATATATATATATATATATATATATATATATATATTATATGGAAGGTACACAGGGGTTGTCCCAAGACAAGTAAAAGCTGGTCCACTATGGTGCATGTGTCAAAGGACTAACCAAGAGGTGTGAGGGATGGACAATGGCTCCATTCAGTGTCATGCTGATCCATTCCCATCATGCAGCTGGATCTGCACAGAGATGGATTATGCCCTAAGTGCACATACTGGAGCTTGTGTTTAAAAAGGGAGGTTGATCGTATCATATCAACTCAGTATTCTCAATAGCCTCAGACTTAAATGGAAAATGAATCCCTGTGTTGCAAAGAATGACTCCCCTAGAAGTGCTTGTTTATATTTGGAATGTGGAGGGCACTGTGAAAGGTGCCCTCCACATTCTTTGAGGTGCCACTCTCAAAGGATTGTACTAGAACTAGGGATGTGGGTGGGGTTCTCCATGCTTGGACTTGGGAAGAAAATGTAGGGTTCATAAAAGCCCACCTCTAAGAAGGGGTGAATTTTACAAATCCAGAAAACTTCTCCAACTCAGATTAAAATCCGAGCCAGAGAAGAATCCCCTGCTCCCCACCCCACCCATCACTACTGGCCCATGAAGTCCCCCAAAACCCTCCCTGCCAGCCCCCACAACACACTGCTCCTTCTCTCCACTTAGCTGTCAAGCAGCACTGGAAGCAGAAGTATTGGGATATAAGGAGATAAGAGGAGAGAGGTTTTCCCCCTTTCCCCCTTATCTCTGTTATCTTGATGTGTCATATAACTGCATGTAAAGTGCAAAGTCAGGGGCCATGGGAAATACAGTTCTCCCCAGGACTGCTCCACAGCCCTCAGGGGGAGGACAGCTCTTACCGGTGAGCTGCAGTTGGCCAAGATTTCCTGTTAAGTTTATATACAATGGCAAACTTGGGTTTATTGGGATGAAAATTGGCCCTCAGAAAATCCTATATCTTTAAAAATTCAGGGTGGTTGATGGATTACTCTAATGACATTTAATTATCTGAAACATTTTGCTAATAACCTTTAGTTGTTTATACAAATACAGAAACAACTAGAAAAGATGCTGAAGTGTGTGTGTGTGTGTGTGTGTGTGTGCGTGCACATGCGAATGTGTGTATGAAAATCCTAGAGCTGTAGCAAGCTGTTTGACAGAGATCCATATCCTAAGTGCGTTTTTGAAGACTCACTTGGAAAGGCTTACAGACTCCCTGCCATTTGCCTGTTAGGCTCACCTTGGACTGCTGGAAGTTGCCCATTAGAGACTGTCTGAGATGTTTCATTAGAGAACAAATGTGGTCATGGAAAGAAAGAAAAAATGCACTGGAGTTCAGCAATGCATTTCTTTTTATTTCAGTGATTATTGCAGAACTCTACAAACCAGCATAGTGAGACAGAATGTCACACATCTCCTAGATGACATACAATTTCTGGATGGTTCCTTGAAAGCTAGGGCATGCTATCTGCCATCACTTGCTGACTCAGGTTGCTTCCAGATGGAGAGCTCAAAGCACTACCAATTAAAAGGCATTATGCAGTGATTCTGTCTTTCCCTTAACAATTTCTTATTTTTAGTAAGAAAAAGGGTGGAAGAAGCAGTGGGACAACATGGGAAGATTAGAAGTTGGAGATGACATCTGGATCCTCCATAAAATTCTATGCATGAGGCAGGGCAATTGCATAATAAAAGCCTTATCTGAAAATACCCTCAATATATATTTTTTTTTCATGCATGTGCTTTTTATTCCTGGTTTTTATTATTATTTTATTTGTGTTGAATTTTGGTACGATGTACATTTTTGTTAGCCACTTGGGGTCCATGAAGTGAACATAAGAGAAATATAACCTGGGAGAAAAGCGAAGTTACCATGTTGTAAGTAGAGTTATCACTCTCATGTTTTACTAGTCAGCACAGCAGGGCTAGCCCTCCCATGAGACAGGGTGAAGTCCCTGTCTCAGGCAGAGTAGTGGCAAATTATGCTGCTCCCTAACCCGGCCCCTTACCAGGATGGTCCACCTCTCCCTCCAGTAGGTGTTCCAGAGAGCCATGCCAGCTGCTCCCCTGCTGTGGCATTAGCTGCAGCGAGAGAATGGTCAGTGGGGCTCTCCAGAACAGTCACCCTCTAGAAAGCTGCATTGGCCAAGGAAGCCATTGTGGGAGGGGTATCTCAGGAGATTGCCTGTACAGGCAATCACCAGGGACATCCCTCCCATGTCTGGCTCTGAGGAGAAGGATGCCTGGCCTGGCCAGCTCTCCGAGAAGTTATTCTGTTTCCTAGGGCCACACTGTGGGTATGGGGGTGAGTGACACGGGACAGGTAAAGGGGTGGAGAGCACGATGGGGTAAAGGGAAAGGGTGGGGGTGCAAAGCAGCAGTGACAAGGGAAAGGAGTGGGTCTGCAACATGACAGTGGAAAGGGGAAGGGGGCGGGGAAGACAATACAGCATAGCCACATTCTGTCCTCACTTTGAATGAGTCAACACTAGGGATGTACGAAACACTTACCTGGTTTCGTCCAGGGACATCCACGGTGGGGGGGAGGTGCTCCGTCCCTCCCCCTGAAATCCTTGATGGGGGGGAGGCGATCCGTTCCTCCCCCCCCCCCAGAATTCTGCCTGGCCGGCTCCGCTCTGCGGAGCCGCTGGCCAGGCCAACCTGCAGCAGGGCCTCCAGCCGCAGCCGGGCTGCTGCAGATGCAAATGGCGTCCTGAATAGAGGACGCCATTTGCGTCCCTATGGTAGCCCGTGATAGGCCAAGTAAATATTTACATAGCCTATCACGGCTAAAGCGGGGATGCAAATGGCATCCCCTATGCCATTTGTGTTCCTGTTTTCTCCGTGATAGGCTACATAAATATTTACGTAGCCTATCACAGCTAAAGTGGGAACGCCTACTCAGGATGCCATTTGCATCCGCAGCAGCCCGGCAGCAGCTGGAGCCACCACCGCTGCCGCTGGAGCTGCCGCTGCCGCCACCGCCCCTGGAGCCACCGCCGCAGCCGCAGCCGCCACCAGGTAGGCTCCGTTCCAGGGGGCTTTCACGGGGTGGTGGGGCAGGTTGCTCCTTTCCACCACGGATTCCAGGGGGCCGAATTCACTGGAATTCGGCCCCCCTGGGATCCATGGTGGAATTCTCTAACATCCCTAGTCAACACTTTTATCCCTGTTCATATTCTCCTGATATTGAGGGCTTTTCTCCTGGTGCAAAATGATTCACAAAAAAATGCCCCGACCCCCATTTCAGCTAAGCTCTAGTACTGAACAACTGCAAAACTGCCTTGGTTAAGTCCCCTGTCACCTGCTGATAATGTCTCTGAATGTCTGTTTTTTCATTGCCAGCAGGAAGGATGATGGGTGTACAGTTGAGTTGTTGTCATTTTTGAGCAGTGGTGCTCTCTAATGGCACTGAACTAGCTGCTGAGAAGGCAGTGAAGAAGTGTGAAAAAGAGTGAAAGTGTGAGCAGATGTAAATGGAGAATAGTTTGGGCTTCTTGAAAGCCCTTTTTTAAACTGTAAGGACTTTTGCTAACAAAATCAGGTGCAGAACTATTCAGAATCAGTTCACAAGCAGACTGAATGAAGATTCAGCCCCATGTGCAGCCAGCTGTGCAGGAGCCCCTTTGATGCGATCCAATCACCTATTTCTCCATCTGACTGGCACACTCTTTCCCAGCAAGGGCTGATTGCATGTACTTATGTGGCTGTGTTATTTACATAACATGTGGCATAACAACAAGAAAGTTAGACTTCTCTGTTCCCTGCTAAGCTTTGATATATAAATCTAAATAGACTAACTTACACTATTCTATGCCTAGGTGGAATGTATGGCCTTTATAGGTAGCCTGGCATTCCTTGTTTTTAAAACTTGGTTCATTGAAGCAGCTGCTCTCATGAAACCCCTCTCCTAATAAATACACACACAACTCCAAAGGCCCCTCGTTAGCCAGATCCACTGGGCACCATAATGATTTTCTCTCAGAATTTCAGGTTTGCAACATTACACAGCCAGATGTATTGCCATTTTGCTTCCTTCTTGCACCTAACATTTGTTTGGCCTCCTGTATACATCCTGCTGTGCCTTTGCCTGCATATGTATCTGACTCCCATTTTGTTTTGTTTTGTTTTGTTTTTTCCAGTGGAGAGTTAATTGGATTGCACTACATGCACTTTATACTGATGACCATTGCAAGAGAGAAGAGGAAACAGATGGGAAAGTTCATTTTTAGTCCCTTCGCCAGGCAGCCTACCTAGAAGGAATATTGAAACCAAAATTAAATATAATTTTAATAAATGGACTTTTCTTCGGAGGCAAGCTTGTGTTTCCTTGTGACTCCGTTAAATAAGTGGGTGTTGAAGTTGCAATTTAGCCTTAAAGTTCATTGTGTTGGGGAAATATGAGGGTCAGAACAGTTTATAAGCTCACCATGACATTTGACAGCATTGCAGTCAAAGAAGCAGAGCTATCAAAGGTAGCTTCCTAATAAATATTACATCAATTAAACAAGATGAGATGACTTGTAAAGATCACACCACCATAGACCTGCATCGGCTGAAGGTTTTTTTTTACAGCAATGTGCAGACTGCAGCCCAGGAGGAGGAGGGGAGCCAGTCCAGAGTCAGACATCGAGAGGACAGTGGCCAAAATATACCAGGAGCATCTCGTGAAGGAGCCTCATGACAGTACATAACTATATGCAACACAAGCAGCTCCCATTTATATTTCAAAATATTTCAAAAGTGGTTTGTACTCAGTTGGACTACTAGACAGATATTTATACTGGAGCTGTACACAAATGGCATCTCAAAATTCTCCACCCTATTTGTGGAAAGAGAATGCAGGGGAGGCGGATTTCACTGAATTTCTTCAAAGGGAGGAGAGATTCTCAACAGTTTCTCACAGGGAAGGCTCATCATTGGCAGAGGTTGTAGCACCACTTCTTGCTTTTTTCCTAAGGGTTTTTTTTTTTAGGGGGGGGTTGTGCTGCCACTGCAAGTGGCAACAGCATCAATTGTGCTGGCAGAAGGGCCCCCCATTTTGCATCCACCAAAATGCAAGTGTGAGGTGTGTGGCTGTTGTGTCTAGTCTAGTTTCAGGGAAGAGGTGAAGCTAGTGCTGTGCCAAAATCTGTCCTCAAATTTTTTGAAAGTTTTCTTCCCTCATAAAAGAGGCTTCCATTGTTTTGCGTCTTTTTCAAGGTATTTCATAATTTATTTTGAAATTATTTTGGTGGTGTTTTGAACTTACCTAATTACTGCGAGGCAGCCAGGGGTGCTCTGTGTATTTTCTTTCTCTTACACGTCCTTCCATTGCTTTGCAGTCTCCAGGTTGCCTGTGCTTCCTGAGCTGAAAAAGCCGTATGGGAAGAATTAGCTCATGATGTCTTCCTCTGGGCTTTAATTGAAGTGTGTGGGAAGCCAAGGAGGCTACAGGCTGCCAAAGAGATGATTGTACAGTGAAAGGCAGGATACTCATGCACAGTCCTTGGCCACCTCAAATGTAAAATGAGCACAAGTGCCCAGAATCCTACCCATGAGATTTCTCTGAATTTTTCTTCTCCATTTAATTTCTTTTGAAAGCAATATATTTTCTATCAAGAACATAAGAAGAGCCCTGCTCTTATATTTTCCACAATAGAGGACTTTAAAACTAGGGATGTCATGGGTGTCTGGTTGGGGCTTGAGGCTTGGAGATTTCTCATGGGCTTGGCCCCTCAGACACCAGTCTGCAGACCTCCACACTTGCCTGACTCAGGCTAAAATAAATAGAACATATACACCTGTAATTTTGCATATATTTATTTATTTATTAAATTTATTAACCGCCCATCTGGCTGGTAACCCAGCCACTCTGGGCGATGTACAAAGTATATAATAAAACAGTTTAAAACAATAAAATTCCTCGGAAAAACATTTTCTAAAATACCCTAACCCACCCCAAATGCTTGCCTGAACAACCAAGTTTTTAATGCGTGGTGGAAGCTCATTAAAGAGGGGGCATGGCAGAGTTCCCTAGGGAGGGAGTTCCACAGAGTGGGGGCCACCACAGAGAAGGCCCTCTCCCTCATCCCCACCAGTCTAGCTGTCTGGCTGATGGGACAGAGAGAAGGCCATCCAAGGCCGATCTTGTTAAGCAGCCTGTCTGGTGTTGCTGGAGGCACTCCTTAAGATAGGCTGGACCAGAACCATATAGGGTTTTAAAGGTCAAAAACCAACACCTTGAATTTGGCCCAGAAATAGGGATGTACGAAAGTCACTTACCTTTTGCGGATTATGTCGATGGTGGGGGGAGAGGTGCTCTGTTCCTCCCCCCCAGAATCCTGGCCGGCCGGCTGTGCTTCGCAAGGATTCTGCGGAGCCGCCGGCCAGCTCCGCAAGCAGCCGGACATCCGGCTGCTGGCTAGCAGGGACGCAAATGGCAGCAGCCGTAGCCACCGCCGTTTGCGTCCCTACAGTCAGACGTGATAGGCTACGTAAATGTTTACGTAGCCTATCACGTCTGACTTAAAAAAAACCAAAAAAAACAACCCCCCCCCAAAACGCGAGTACACAAATGGCGGTGGCCACGACTGCCGTCATTTGCATTCCTTATTTTGGCATGTCTTAGTCTACGTCAAGATTTACTCAGACTAAGACGGTGAAAATAAGGGGAACGCAAATAGCATAGCGGATGCCATTTGCATACGCGCGTTTTTGTTTTTTTTTAAAGTCAGACGTGATAGGCTACGTAAACATTTACGTAGCCTATCACGTCTTTTTTTTTTTTTTTACTGGAAATGGTGGCAGTGGCAGCCAGTTAGAAGACCGGCCGCCGCCGCTGAACCGCTGCCGAACTGCCGCCGGAGCCGCCACCAGAGGTGCCGCTGCAGGGAAGATCCGCCCCAGGTAAGTCTTGTCCTGGGGGGGGGCGGGGGGGCAGACCGTTCCACCACCGATTTCGGGGGGCCAAATGCGCTGGCATTCAGCCTCCCCGAGATCCGTGGCAGAATTCTCTGACATCCCTACCCGGAAAACAACTGGTGGTAACCAGTGCAACTCCTTCAGCACTGGAGTGATGTGATCTCGCCGGTGGCTGCCTTTAATCTAGGGGAGGACAAAAGTCCCTTACCTGTCCTTGAAGGATGTTCGCGGTGGGGGGGAGGCGCTTCGCTGCTCCCCCTGTGAAGTTCAGGCCAGGGGGGGAGGCTTCCCACCTCGCCCCGGCCGAAATTCAGGCCGGGGGGAGGCTTCCCACCTCACCCCGGCCAAAATTCAGGCTGGGGAGGAGGCTTCCCGCCTCGCCCGGCCGCGAACTCGAAAGTTTTAAAAAAAACAAACGCCCCCTGATAGGCTACGTGACGATTAACGTAGCCTATCACGGCTAGATCTGCAAAGTCAGCCGTGATAGGCTATGTCAATCGTCACGTAGCCTATCACGGGTGACTTAAAAAAAAAAAAAGCACGTACGCTAATGGCGGCCCCCATAGGGAGCCGCCATTCGCGTTCCTTATTTGGTCGCTGTAGTCTACGTAAAGATTTACGTTGACTACGGCGAAAATAAGGGCAACGCTATTTGCGTTGCCCTTATTTTCACCGTAGTCTATATAAACCTTTACGTAGACTACAGCGACCAAATAAGGAATGGGAATGGCGGCTCCCTATGGGGGCCGCCATTATCCGTACGCGCTTTTTTTTTTTTTTAAGTCACCCGTGATAGGCTACGTGACGATTCACGTAGCCTATCACGGCTGACTTTGCAAATCTAGCCGTGATAGACTACGTTAATCGTCACGTAGCCTATCAGGGGGCATTTTTTTTTCTTTCTTTTATTGGAATGGCGGTGGCGGCAGCCAGTCGAAAGACCGGCTGCCGCTTCCGCCCCGCTCGAACACCCGCCGAACCGCCAGCCGGACCCGCCGCCAGGAGGGACATTCGGCGAAGGTAAGTCCCGTCCCGGGGGGTGTGTGGGGGTGGGGGGGTGCGGAGGATTTCTCCCCGAAACTTTTCGGGGGGCCGAACATGTTGGCGCTCGGCCCCCCGAAGTTTCGGGGAGAAATTCTCCGCCATCCCTACTTTAATCAGGCTAGCTGCCATGTTCTGTACCAGCTGCAGCTTCCAAACCATCTTCAAGGGTAACCCCACATAGAGTGCATTATAGTAGTCTAAACGAGAGGAGACCAGGGCATGTACTACCGATGGGAGCAGATGGTCGGGAAAGAAGGGGCGCAGCCGCCGTATCAGAAGGAGTTGGTACAACACTGTCCAGCTCACAGCTGACACCTGAGCCTCCATGGACAGCTGGGAGTCCAAAATGACCCCCAGGCTGCGGACCTGATCTTTCAAGGGTAGCCGTACCCCGTTCAACACCAGGTCAACAACCTCCAGCTTCCTCTTGTCTCCCACCAAAAGTACCTCAGTTTTGTCAGGGATCAGCTTCAGCTTATTCCTCCCCATCCAGCCACTCACTGTCTCCAGACATTTGGACAGGGATGCTATGTCCAACCTTGATGAAGATTTGAATGAGAGGTAGAGCTGCGTGTCATCCGCATATTGATGACACTGCACCCCAAACGTCCTGATGATAGCCCCCAGCAGCTTCACATAGATGTTAAATAGCATCGGGGAGAGGATGGAACCCTGTGGCACCCCACAAGTGAGTGGTCATGGGTCCAAAACCTCCTCTCTAGGGATGTACGAAAGGTACTTACCTTTTGGGGATTATGCTGATGGTGCGGGGGGAGGCGTTCCGTCCCTCCCCCTGGAATCCTCGCCGGGGGGGGAGGCACTCCGTGCCTCCCCCCCCCGGAATCCTGGCCAGCCAGCTGTGCTCCGCAGCGGTTCTGCGGAGCCACCGGCCAGCTCCGCCAGCAGCCAGACATCTGGCCACTGGCTAGCAGGGACGCAAATGGCGGCAGTCGTAGCCACCACCGTTTGCGTCCCTGCAGTCAGCCGTGCTATGTTACATAAATGTTTACATACCCTATCATGGCTGATTAAAAAAAAATGTGCGTACGCAAATGGCGGCGCCCATGGGCACCACCATTTGCATACGCGCGTGGGGGTTTTTTTGTTTTTTTTTAAGTCAGCCGTGATAGGCTACGTAAACATTTACATAGCCTATGACGGTGTTTTTTAAAAAAATCTAGCCGTGATAGGCTACGTAAATCTTTATGTAGCCTATCATGTTGGTTTTTTTTAAAACCTGGAAATGGTGGTGGTGGCAGCCGGTCGGAAGACTGTCCGCTGCCGCCGCCGCCGCCGCCGAACCGCCGCCGGAGCCGCCGCCGGAGCCGCCGCCGGAGCTGCCTCCACCAGGAAGATCCACCCCAGGTAAGTCCCGTCCCGGGGGGGTGGCAGGGGGGTGGCGGTCCGTTCTGCCACCGATTTCAGGGGGCCAAATGCGCTGGCATTCAGCCTCCCTGAGATCCATGGCGGAACTTTCATACATCCTTACTCCTCTCCCAGTGCTACCCTCTGGTACCTGCCGGAGAGGAAGGACTGGAACCACGACAATATGGTGTCTCCAATGCCCAACCCCTCCAGGCGGTCCAGGAGGTTATCATGGTCAACAGTATCAAAAGCTGCTGAGAGGTTGAGGAGAACAAGGAAGGAGCATTCGCCCCTATCCAGAGCCCTATGGGCCTCGATATATGGGCCTATTTACAGCAGCCATTTGTGCAAAAAGGCCCTTACATAAAAGGACGAACTGCCATTTTCCACAAAATGGCAGCTTGGTAGAGCAGCAGGACACCACGTGTCACACGCTGCTCACCAGGCACCCGCAGACTGCACAGTGGCTTACCACGCACAGCAAACAGGGTCAGGCAGCTGGTAGGGGTACAGCATGTGCTGCGGGCAGGGATGTGTTCAGCCAATCTTATTTAAAACACACAGTATCTATGGCTTTGGGAGGAGAAATCTGAAAGATCCTATAGTCCCTCTCTAGGAACATAGAATCATAGAATCATAGAATAGTAGGGTTGGAAGGGGCCTACAAGGCCATCGAGTCCAACCCCCTGCTCAATGCAGGAATCCAAGTCAGAGCATCCCTGACAAATGGCTGTCCAGCCTCGTCTTAAAGGCCTCCAGTGTGAGAGAGCCCACCACCTCCCCAGGTAATTGGTTCCATTGCTGTATTGCTCTGACACTCAGGAAGTTTTTCCTGATGTTCAGCCGGAATCTGGCTTCCTGTAACTTGAGCCCATTATTCCGTGTCCTGCACTCTGGGATGATCAAGAAGAGATCCTGGCCTTCTTCTCTGTGACAACCTTTCAAGTACTTGAAGAGTGCTATCATATCTCCCCTCAGTCTTCTCTTCTCAAGGCTAAACATGCCCAGTTCTTTCAGTCTCTCTTCATAGGGCTTTGTTTCCAGTCCCCTGATCATCTTTGTTGCCCTCCTTTGAACCCTCTCCAGCTTGTCTGCATCCTTCTTAAAGTGTGGTGCCCAGAACTGGACACAGTACTCCAGATGAGGCCTAACCAGTGCTGAGTAGAGGGGAACTAGTACTTCCCGGGATTTGGAAGCGATGCTTCTATGAATGCAGCCCAAAATAGCATTTGCCTTTTTTGCAGCCACATCACATTGTTGGCTCATATTCAGCTTGTGATCGACGACAATTCCAAGATCCTTCTCGCTCGTAGTGTGGTTGAGCCACGTATCCCCCATCTTGTAACTGTGCATTTGGTTTCTTTTTCCTAGGTGCAGAACTTGGCATTTGTCCCTATTAAATGCCATTCTGTTGTTTTCTGCCCAGCACTCCAGTCTATCCAGATCACTTTGAATTTTGTTTCTGTCTTCCAAAGTATTAGCTATCCCTCCCAATTTTGTGTCATCTGCAAATTTGATCAGCATTCCCTGCACCTCCTCCTCCAAGTCATTAATAAAAATGTTGAAGAGCACTGGGCCCAGGACTGAGCCCTGCGGTACCCCGCTCGTTACCTCTCCCCAGCTTGAGAAGGTCCCATTGATAAGCACTCTTTGAGTCCGATTCTGTAGCCAACTGTGGATCCACATGATCGTTGTTTCATCTAGCCCACTTCGAGCAAGTTTGCTCATCAGGATATCATGGGGCACTTTGTCGAAAGCTTTGCTGAAGTCGAGGTATATGATGTCTACAGCATTCCCACGGTCTACAAGGGAGGTGACTTGATCAAAAAATGAGATCAGATTTGTCTGGCAGGACTTGTTTTTGACAAATCCATGTTGGCTTCGAGTAATCACGGCATTGTTGTCAAGGTGCTTCCAGATGGATTGCTTTATGATCTGCTCCAGAATTTTCCCAGGGATTGATGTCAGACTGACTGGTCTGTAGTTCCCAGGTTCCTCCTTTTTACCCTTTTTGAAGATAGGGACAACGTTAGCCCTCCTCCAGTCATCTGGCACTTCCCCGGTCCTCCATGATTTCTCAAAGAGAATAGACAGCGGTTCTGAGAGTTCTTCTGCCAGTTCCTTTATTACTCTAGGATGCAGTTCATCTGGCCCTGGAGATTTGAACTCATTCAAAGTAATGAGGTGTTCCTTGACCATATGCCTGTCGATCTCAAGCTGCAATCCTGCCCCTTCAGCCTGTACTTCGCCTTTGCCAGGGGGGTCATAGACCCTCTTTTGGGAGAAGACTGAGCCAAAGTAGGAATTGAGCACCTCTGCCTTTTCTTTGTCATCTGTTATCATTTTGCCATCCTTATTTAATAGCTGAACAACCATTTCTTTCCTCTGCCTTTTACTATGCACGTAGCTGAAGAAAGCCTTTTTGTTGTTTTTAGCATCCCTCGCTAACCTCACCTCGTTCTCCGCTTTAGCCTTCCTGACGCCATCCCTGCAATTCTGTGCTACCTGCCTGTACTCTTCCTTTGTTACTTGGCCTTCTTTCCACTTCTTATATGTGTCCTTTTTTGTTTTCAGGTCATCCCTAAGCTTTTTGTGAAGCCACATTGGCTTCTTCTGTTGTCTTCCACCTTTTCTTCTTGTTGGAATTGTTTGTGATTGTGCCTTGAGAATTTCCTTTTTTAAAAGTTCCCACCCATCTTGGACTCCTTTTCTCGCTAGCATTGTTTGCCATGGGACCTTACTGATCATTGTTCTGAGTTTATTAAAATCAGCTTTCCTAAAATCCAGGGTACGCGTTTGAGTACACTCGGCTTTTGCTTCCCTTAGAACCAAGAACTCAAGTACAACATGGTCGCTTTCCCCCAGAGTTCCTGTAACTGCTACTTTATCCACTAAATAGGATTGTGCCCTAAATGTATACAATGAATGTATACAAAAGACAATGCAATAGTATTGGTCAGTATTTTTGTGAGAAAAGCATATATTATTTGAATTTCAAGTTAAAGAAGTCCTGGTCCCAGATTGAACTGGCTGCTGGTACAGTGGTTGGGGTTTTGTTGTATAAGCCCAGGAGATACAGTAAGAGCTAATTGCATTGATCAGATATGAGGTTTGTTTAGCAGTACTATAACCAAGCCCCAACTTTTCCTTCTGGACAGGTGAGGGTACTTCTGCTGAGTTGTGTTTGGAGAACCCACACGCTGCACATCCAGCTATGGAGCTGAATGAGCATGTCTCCCTAGGTCAAACAACAAATTCAGTCATTTTCAGTGGCATGCCTAGAAAACTGAAAAGCAGTTTACACTATCTAGCTTAATGCACAACTACATTAAAATCTAATACATTCTAAAACCTTTTTGTGCAGAGATCCTCCAGGTTTCTGGGTATTAGTGCTGACATCTTTTAACCTGGCAAATTAGTTCAGCCACGCACACAAATTGGTGGGGCAAAACAGGCAGAATTCTGAAGGGCCTTTCGGAGACCACAAGCTAACGATGGGTATCTAGTCACTTCATTTTAATTATTAAATACAGAGCTGCAAAACAGATCATTACTGCTTAATGGTCATCATAACCCCATATTAACCCACACAATAATTTCAGCTTTCAGAGTGGATATGACAAGTGAAATAACACTTTGCGTGATGTCTACAAAATGGTCTATGCCTAGTAGTTAACCAGTTTGAAACCACACTTGCTGTTAAAAAAGATAAAATGAAGGCAGAACTGGTTGGCACTAGCTTTCATTTAGGGATATCTGAATACATTTTGTTTGGAAACATAATCTTGCCTTTACACAAATGTGGAAAACCCCACCAGTGTTCATAATGGGTTGGATCCAGACTTAGTCACACTTAGAGTAGACCCATTGAAATCAATGGGACTTTCATCTAGATTCAGGGCAATATGTTTTATATACTCACCAAGGACAGCGTTCCTGAAACAAGAATAAACCATACAAAAGATGAACAGGAAAGAGCCCTTATCAGTTCGCCAAAGTTGCCATTTTCAGATTTCTTTCCTGTCTATTCTACATAGGGATGTTGCGAGCATCTGTTTGGGTCTTGAGCTTGGCAGTTCCCACCAGTTTGGTCCCCCAGACACCAGTCTGTGACCTCCTGCTCTTGCCCGACTCAGCACATGCCAAGTTGGGCAAGCACAGCAGCCCCTGCTCCTTCCCTGAGCAGCGATGGCAGGATGGGAAGCCTTCCCCATCCTGCCGCTGAGAGCAACTGCACCCCTCTCTGCTGGTCCTCGGCAGAGTGGGGCGCAGTTGCTCTGGGCGAGGGGAGAGAGAAGTGGTGCTTCCCTCTCCCATCACGCTGCCGACACCGAGAGCAACTGCACCCCTCTCTGACGGTGCTCAGGAGAGAGGGACACAGTTTCCCTAGGCGGAGGCAGTGGCAGGAGAGTCCATCTTCCGCTGCTGCTCCTTCTGAGAGCAACTGCATCCCTCTCTGCCAGTGCTCAGCAGAGGGGGGCACAGTTGCTCTGGGCGGCAGCAGAGACGGCAGGATGGGAAATGAGAGGGAAGCAGGGTTTCCCTCTTGCTTCCCATTCTTCTGTTGGGAGCAACTGTGCCCCTCTCTGCCAGTGCTTGGCAGAGAGGCACACAGTCGCTCACGGCGGCAGTGACAGCACTCGCCAGGCTCCTGCAAACCCCCAGCTCGCTTGCATCCCAGCACGAGCCGGGTCCATCCAGCAGTGGGCAGGGATCCAGCGAGCAGGTCACAGGGCGGGTTCGGGTGAGTTCGCACAACCCTAATTCTACTCACTTCTATGACCAAATGAAAACTGTAGTAGCCCTCTTCAGGCATTATATTCCTGAAGGGCAGACACGAGTAGAAATGGGCTGAAGGGCAGACCTCTAGCCCCGCTCCAGTCAGCATGCCAGCTTCGCTGTGCTTAGGGGTGTATGAAACCCCGCTTACCTGGTTCCGCTGGGTTCCACTGGGGGGGAGGTGCTCCGTCCCTCCCCCCGGAATCCTCGCTGGGGGGGGAGGCACTCTGCACCTCCCCCTGGAATCCTGGCTGACTGGCTTCACTCTGCAGCCAAGCTACGGAGCCGCCGGCCAGCTCCGGCTGCCCGCAGCCAGACATCCGGCTGCTGGGCAGCCCTGCAGGGATGCAAATGGCAGCTGTCGTAGCCGCCATCATTTGAGTCCCTTTCTTTCGCCATGATAGGCTATGTAAAAATTTACATAGCCTATCACGGCAGGGGGGAAACCCGAGCGTACGCAAATGACGGCAGCTACCGCCATTTTCGTACGCTCAGGTTCCCCACTCCCCGCCATGAAAGAGGCTACGTAAATACTTATGTAGCCTATCACGGCAGGGGGGGGGGGAAAACCCAGCATACGCAAATGGCGGCAGCTACCGCCATTTGCGTACGCTCGGGTCCCCCCCCCCCCCGCAAATGGCATCCCTGCGTTAGCCATGATAGGCTACGTAAGTATTTACGTAGCCTATCACAGCTGAAGAGGAGCAAGCGAATGGCGGCCGCAGGATGGCTGCCATTTGCACAGCAGCACGGACAGGAGCAGGTAAGTGCTCCATTTCGCACGCCTTTCGTGGGGTGGGGGGCAGCGGCTTCATTCCGCGATGGGTTTCGGGGGGCCGAATGCACTGGCATTCGGCCTCACCGAGATCCATCGCGGAATTCTCTGACATCCCTAGCTGTGCTTATGATAAACTTCTGCAGCACAAGCATCCTCTTCTTCTGGAGGCCCCGGTGTGATTACAGACTCTCATCCAGAGTTCTCAGTTGTGTGGGGGAGCCGCCACAATTAGAGAAAGCCCTTCTGCTGCAGACGTTCATTATGAACACGGGGAAGCCAGCATGAACTAGGGATGCTGGAGGGTTCTGCCATGGACTCCAGTGAGGCCAGATTCTTTAGAATCCAGCCCCCCAGCATCCGTGGAAGAATGGCCTCCCCCTCCTCACCACCCCCCGAAATCCCCCCCAGAGCGGACCTACCTGGTGGTGGATGTGGTGGCGGCAGCTCCAGCTTGTCTTCTGGCTGCTGCTAGGCTGCTGCGGCCAGGCTGCTGCGGCCACAAATGGTGGCCGTCGTAGCGGCCGCCATTTGCGTGCCTGCATTAGGCCATGATAGGCTGTGTAAATACTTACGTAGCCTATGCCTATCACAGCAAACAGCAGGGGCGCAAATGGCGGCCGCTATACCATTTGTGTCCCTGCCTTTTGCCATGATAGGCTACGTAAATACTTACATAGCCTATCACGGCCTAATGCAAGGACGCAAATGGCGGCCGCTATGACAGCTGCCATTTGTGGCAGGAGCAGCCCAGCAGGGGCCAGAAGTCCAGCTGTGGCCGGCCCTGGCTGGCGTGGTGGCTCTGTGGCCTTGCCGCGGAGTGGAGCCAGCTGGGGAAGATTCCACAGCGAGGGACGGATCGCTTCCCTCCCACCACGGATGCCCCGGACCGGAACGAGCTAAGGGATTCGTACATCCCTAGCACGAACTGTGCAATAACAGAGGCTCAGTTAGCTCCACCATGCTTTTCTACTCACGTTGCCCCTTCAGGAGTATAAGGCCTGAACAGGGATAGTGTTCCACTGCACATTCAAAGTCAGCGCTGAAGAGTGGTACAGCGGAGGCAGGGCTCACAGGGTCGCAGGGACGTCACTTCTTGATTAACAGGGATGCTGACCTCATCTTTCATCCTCCTCAAAATTTCCCATTCCCTCTGAGCTTAGCTGCAATTCTCACAGTAGCTGGGGGGAAATGAATATATTGTTCCCTGTTGTAATGCAAAGTATTTGGGGATGGCTTTGCCTTAAATGGGCAATTAGACCAATTAGTTTTACAAAAGGTCTGTTCCTGGTGGAGATTAAACTGCTAGAATTGGTTTGTTGATACAGATCAATGCAGTTGGAATTTTTGGACTCTCCACAGCGGGGAGGTTGTGGCTAGGGGGAATGTCATGATAAGCTTCGAAATTAACCACTCTGCTACTGGCGACAAAAGATCTTAAGTAATATTTGCTACGTTTTAGCTCAGAGCAAAATACTACCACTAAGCTAATAAAAATGTGCGTGTGTAGGGGAACGAAGCTAATATAGTAATACAGAGGGGAGTTCAGCTCTTCTGGCCTGCCTTCGTCTTTTAATATTGTTTGTTTACACTGAATAAAATCCAGAAAAAGTTTTCTCCATAAGAGCAAATGAAAATGCAATAGCATATAATATTAATTTGCACTTGTACACTCTAGCAGACTTTGCTTCTGTATTCTGTATCCATCAGCCTCATGACATTGCCCTTTCTTACGCTAAAGGCACTCCCTCCCCCAGAGTGTTCTGTCACTTTGTTCAGATAATCTTTACCAGATGCCTTTCCCCACTTCTACTATTAGTGATTCCATTAACTTTTCAAGCAATCTAAATTAGCAACTGGAGAAGGCAGCTGAACTGCAAAAAGTTATGCCATAGTTCAGCACTTTAATTAAAATCAGGAAGAAAACAAGTGCCTAGTTTAATTCCAGCGGAGTCCACAGAGAATACCCAAAAAGCTGAAGTAATTTTGAGAGAAAGCGAGCATTATTTACAAGGAAGGCAATAGAGCAGACACTAAGACCTTCCAAATGTGGCCATTGAGAGAAGTGAGATCTTTAGATAACAACTGTGTCATGTTCCAGAAGGTCTTGCAGATGTGACCAGTGACTCTAGTTTAACCCAAAAGCAAGCAAGAAAGGAAAGTGGGGAAAATGGCCATGACTGCAAAAGCAAGAGACACTATCAAAGCATAAAGTAATGCTTCATTGTTTAAGCAACATTGACTATCTCTGTATAAAGAGCAGGCTACTCTAGACCCGATTATTTATTTATTTATTTAATTATTTTCAGTGCTTATATGCCATCCTCTGGTGGTTTACAAAATGTAAAACCTAAACATCAGATTAAGAAACCACACCATAGTACAAACTAAATAGGTAAAATAAATCCAGGAGCATGAAGAGAATACCCTTAGCAGAAAATTAAACACTGGTGATCTTAAAAGCTCTTTAAAAGCCTGGGAGTGCTAGGAATGAACTCTTTACCTGGCACTGAAAGATCCACAATGTAGGCACCAGGTGAGTCCCTCTGGGAATGGCATCCCGCAGTCATAGAATCATAGAATAGTAGGGTTGGAAGGGGCCTACAAGGCCATCGAGTCCAACCCCCTGCTCAATGCAGCAATCCAAGTCAGAGTATCCCTGACAGATGGCTGTCCAGCCTCATCTTGAATGCCTCCAGTGTGGGAGAGCCCACTACCTCCTTAGGTAATGGTTTCCATTGTCGTATTGCTCTAATGGTCAGGACGTTTTTCCTGATCTTCAGCCGGAATCTGGCTTCTTGTAACTTGAGCCCATTGTTCCGTGTTCTGCACTCTGGGATGATCAAGAAGAGATCCTGGCCTTCCTCTCTGTGACAACCTCTGAAGTACTTGAAGAGCGCTATCCTATCTCCCCTCAGTCTTCTCTTCTCAAAGCTAAACATGCCCAGTTCTTTCAGTCTCTCCTCCTCATAGGGCTTTGTTTCCAGTCCCCTGATCATCTTTGTTGCCCTCCTCTAAACCCTCTCCAGTTTGTCTGCATCCTTCTTGAAGTGTGACACCCAGAACTGGACACAGTACTCCAGATGAGGCCTAACCAGTGCTGAGTAGAGGGGAACTAGTACTTCACGTGATTTGGAAGCTATACTTCTATTAATGTAGCCCAAAAGAGCATTTGCCTTTTTTGCAGCCACATCACATTGTTGGTTTATATTCAGCTTGTGATCTACAACAATTCCAAGATCCTTCTCGCTTGTAGTATTATTGAGTGAAGTATTCCCCATCTTGTAATTGTGCATTTGAGTATTAGCTAACCTGCCCAATTTTTTGTGTCATCTGCAAATCTGATCAGCATTCTCTGCACCTCCTCCTCCAAGTCATTAATAAAAATGTTGAAGAACACTGGGCCCAGGACTGAGCCCTGTGGTACCCCTCTCATTACCTCTCCCTGGTTTGAGAAGATCTCATTGATAAGCACTCTTTGAGTCTGATATTTATTTATTCATTCATTCATTTATTTATATATATACCGCCCAATAGCCAAAGCTCTCTGGGCGGTTCACAAAAATTAAAACCAGAGACCACACAATAAAACAATATAAAATATATAAAGCATTAAAACGATTCTGTAGCCAACTGTGGATCAACCCGATAGTCTAAACAGATAGCGTGTTGATAACATTCTGATGTACAAGGGCTCCTAAGTGGACATACCTCCAGCAATAATGTACAATGACTGATGCATCAAATCCCAAGCATTTGTATAGGGTTTTTAGCTTTCGTTTAGCAAAGAAAATGTCACCAATTATTCATTTTGAATTCTGACATACAAATTAAGAATTAAAAGTTTGCTGTTCAATATCATCTCTGTGCTTTAAAAAAAAAAATTGTACTTCAGCAGCATATTTAAGTAAAACATCAAGTGTGTAGGTGATCCATTCATAAATTGTTTTAAAGGATCTGCCAGGCTTGGAAAAGCTTATCCATT
The DNA here is from genome assembly GCF_057233095.1 of Heloderma suspectum. Lineage (NCBI taxonomy): Eukaryota > Metazoa > Chordata > Lepidosauria > Squamata > Helodermatidae > Heloderma > Heloderma suspectum. The sequence goes on from NC_139461.1 coordinate 50,304,013, forward strand.
AATTTTCATTGATCCAAATCATGTACATTCTCCTGTGTGTGAAGGTTAGGCCTTCCATTGAAATCAATGGAATATGCAAAAAATAAAAAAATAAATAAAAATCAGATGCGTAATCAGCTCTCTAGATCAGGGTGCACGCAGATATTATAGGATTGCCAGTGCTTTACTGGTTTCTACTTATATACTGTAGTTTTAGACTTTTACATTTTATATTATACTTTATGATGTATTTTGTGGTTTTAATTGTTATGAACCACGCAGAGAGCTTCGGCTATTGGGCAGTATAGAAATGTAATAAATAAATAAAAAATATGGTGGTTTCTGTGCCTATAACTGCTGAATGGTTGGATGGAGGGGGGAGTGATCAGGTGCATTTTTCCTCATTTTTTAATCTTCACTGAAAGAAAAAGAAGAAGAAGCTTTATCTACTTGTATTTTTGACTGTGAAAACTATTCCTTGATCTATCCCACTTCCTAACTACCACTTAGTTTCACTACCCTTTGCCTCCAAATTAGGGATGAGAATTTCATTTCAGTTCAGTTTTGATAAAAAACTTAATCAAAATTTGCAAATTTTGTCCCATATTTGGGACAAAAAGAACTTAAGATTTTTTTATTTATTTTTTTACAAAAATTGAATGTGGGAGAAAGCAAAACTGACAGATTTTCCCCCATCTGTACTTGAAACTATTGGTTTCTCTTTTCTTCTTGATTCACTTTATGCCTCAGGAGAAGATCTACCTGAAGATAAAGAGAGATGCAAGGAAACTTGAGTATTTACATATCATTGCAATATTTGGTCTGAGGGCTTTTTTTCTCTTTTCTTCTACATTTAAAAGTGAAGCTGTGTCACTGGGAAAACTCATGGGATAATCCCACAGGGAAAATCCATGAGCTGCTCATGGGGCAGCCATTTTCCCCATACAGTGCCCTAGTATATGGATGCTACCTCACCTGATAGTGTCTTCCTTGGGCCATTAATGGCTCCATTTACAATGCAGAAAATGCATGGTACCCAAATTGCTGGCTTTACTTTTAAAGTTAAAAGATGGAAGCTTGTAGACCACTTTATACAACAGTGTACAAGTAGTTGGAAGACCTGAGATTTTCTACCCTGCACTTACAAATGGCTAAATGGCTAAGAATTTTTCTCTCCTCCCCTTTGGGGAAAAGGTCCAACAAAGGTGTTGAGGGCGTGGACTTTGCACAATCCTAGTGCAGTTAAATAAGCTTAGATTCTTCTCAAACTTTGGGAAAGAAAAGTGTTTGGAAAACTAAAACTACAACAAGTAACAGCTTTCAAGGCCTTTTATTAGGACAATGACAGCTAAGCCTGAACACAATCTAGTTTCGTTTCATCCATTAAATTCTGACACATTTTCTTCTCAGTTTGAATGGGCAACCTATTTATGACAACTGAGTGAGTTCTGTTGATTCCCCATCACCACCTCCATTCTGATGCAGTGGCACGGTTTTCCCAGTTGCAGTCAATTTAGTTAATTACATTTTGTTTGATAAGACTTATTACCGATAAGCCTTATTAATTGTTCTATTATGTGAAGGCCTTTACAATCTGCACAGAAGCCCTGTCAGATGTGTCACGTAGCGAAATGAAAATGCAAGGTAAAAACTTACACCAGGCCATTAGAGATAGCACAGCTGAGTTGGGATTTGAAAGGAGGTCTCCCATGATCAACATGCTTTTAAATGAACCATACTTCATTTGTTGAGGTGTGATAAAACTTGTCCCTTTCTTTTTACCCTCCTCATACATAAAATTGACCTGTACAATCAAAACAGATATCTGGGTAGTAAACTTGTCAAGTTGTGCAGTGCTATCTTGAAGGATGTCATAAAAGTAATAGAAAAATGACACTCTGTGTTGCATGCTAAAACATATATTTTATTTGCAGCATAGGGCAGATGGCTTATCTTGCATTTACACACTTCCTTCACTCTCAGTTGACATATGGTACATGTGCTCTACAAGATTATGCCCAAGGAGCATAACACATCTGTTGCCAATGTCTTCAAATTAAAGCAAAGATGAACCCCAAGCATAAAGATGGTAACCAGTCATCAACGCCAGCCAGCATGTCCAATAGTGGGAGTTGTAGTCCAACATATCTGGAGGACACCAGATTGGGGAAGGTTGTGGTAAGGTAAACAATAATCACATGAAAGCAATGAGTCAATATTCATTGTCCAGTGCATTCATATATATGTTTATTTAATTCTAAGAAGACAGAAGCCACTTTGTCATACCGCGTTATGAAAATAAAATAATTGCTGCAACAGTAATTTCCAGGAGAACTTTCTCTATAAAATGAAAAGTCCAGCAGGTGGATCTGTTCTACATTCACTCTTGACAATCTTATATATATAATTTAAAGTCAGGAGTTAGTTGGTCATCCTTTTTTGACTGCCTTCCCATTGACTGCTTCTCATGAAACCCATTTCACTGGAAAGCTCTTGCCATGCAGATTCCACGAATAACTATGGTTTTCACTATAATTCAAAGTTGGGAGTTTATTTATGTCCATAAATTGTTTTGTTTTGTTTTTAAGAATTAGGGTATCTTCTATAACAATGTACTATAATGCTTTATTTTTAATATCAAACAAATGTCAAGTATAATTAAACAAACATAATTAATTGCACTTTGGAACAAAATAAAATATGAACACAAAAAGGGTCTCTGTAAACCTTTATAAACAGAGGTGCAGGCCAAAGTACAATGCAATGTCAGTAAGATATGGCCTGTAAACAAACCATGAAGGGATTAAGAGATACCTACAGTTAAAAGTAACCCAGTCAAAGTTTAGTTTACACCAAGAACATTGTATTTAATGCTGTTAACATCATCGTTGGTTTTAATTGTTGGTTTAATTGTTGGCTTTTATTGTTTTTATGTTTTTAACATTTTTAGTATTTTAACTGTTTTTATGTATTTTATTGTTATTAGCCACCTTGGGAGGACTTCTGCCCTGAAAGGTGGCCAAGAAATATTCTAAATAAATAAATAAATAATTTAAGGAAGTGTTGTAAAGAAAAAAGATGTAACATTTTGAATGTTTCAATAAATACAGTTAGGGCACAATCCTATGGAGATAGGCAGCCACCTCCGAACTAGGAGGCGACCGCCTATCCAAAGCAGGGCAGGAGAAGCACAGAGGGGATTGTTCTCTCCTCCTGCCCTGCATTTTTGGCTAGACAGCAAATTGTGGCTGTCCAGCAGCAGGAGCATGGAGCGGGGAAGGAGGCTGCTGTACGACACATTGGATGTGTTGTCCAGGCAGCTCCGCTTTACCTGCCCCAGAGAATGCCCCCTGCCAGGCCCCTTTCCGGCCCCTCCGCCCTCCTCTTGTGAGCGCGGAGGACGGGGCTGTTCCATGCTGCCTCCGAGGCAGTGTGGAAGTGGGGGGAGGTCAGTTCTCCGGGAACCAACCTCAGAGTGCAGGCTCCAAGTTTGGTTCCCAGAAAACAACATATCTTATGGCCATCTAGCTGCTGTCTAGTGGCCACAGGATTGCTCCCTTAGTTAAGTTAAACCTTTCATTAGATTAGATGGTTTTTTCTCCAGGAACTGTGTTTGCAGATAACCAGCTGCTCTTGTTATGCATAAAATGGTGGGCACACCCAGCCTGAGTCTCAAAACAACATTTTAGCCAAAACGTTATTGAGAATCTTATTGAGTGAGGTAAATTGAAAACCTTACAGCAAAGATAAATTTCCAGGTTTTGCTGGTTGGGTGACTGAAGAATCGTAACTATAAACTTCTAGTGGGACACTGTGTCATGTCTCCTGGAGAATGAGTGGATACAAATAGGATGGGGGGAAATATCTGGAATAAGAGATGGGTTTTCATAAAGGTGAGTAAACGTGGTTTCCAGGCAGGCTTGTGCCCTGGGTCTATACTTCATTGAGCATAATATTCACCCAAAGTTCAAGGTGATAATTAGAAAGAGTTCCACTGGTAAAAGTGGTCTTGCAATACTGAATACAATCTCAGAAGTAGCACAAACTCTGCAAAGTTGAAGAGTGCACACCAACTGAATTTATTCTGCACCTAAAATTCAACATTCCTTGGCATAAAATTGGGATTTCTGTGCAAGACCACATATATCCCTAGATATAACTCTCCAAAGGCTGATCAAAATGGTCTGAGCCTTTCTACATGATAAAATCTAGAGGTCATCAAGTGTGGCCTCTTCAGTCGCAGATATCATGCCCTGTTATCACTATGTCTAATTCGGGACTTTTCTCACCATTAAAAACAGGCTTCAGTGAGCTGAAGAGAGAGATGATCCTCTTCCTATCAGGTTTTACAGCACCATTCCCCCAAATCCCTTTTGTCAGCTATTGTATTATATAGCATGACAGTAGGAGCTTGCACACTGTGGAACGGAGAGGTAGTTAATGTCAATCTTAACTCCTTTTACCTTCATTCAGTCCAAAATCAGTTTTGATACCTGAGTAAGATCTTACTTAAGGGATGGATATACTGAAGTTAGAAAAGCAGTGGGTGAAGAGAGAAGGACTGTGGATTTTTTAAAACAGATATTGTCTTTAATATTTTCTGAATCAACTTTGTTCTGTCTTCAGATTGGAAGGTTACCTTCTCCACTCCCACTTTCCCTCTCCTTTCTTTTTATAAAGCTGCCGTGTGCCTTTTTATTTGCTTTATCCACTAGCCCAAGTGTTAGGAGCAGATACCAGGAACTGTACTTAAATTATGTGTTCTCAGTCTTAAAAGTCAGGCTTAAAAAATGTTTACTGTTTACTCCCATTCCCTAGGCTCTCTGAGCAGGTCAACCAATTATGCTAACCTTGTGGACACCAATTAAATCAGCTCCCACATAATTGCTGCAGCCCATGATGAGCATGACACACAAAGAAACTTCCCATGGGGATTGCTGACACTGTATGGAAAGACTCTATGCAATCAACAGGTGCTCCAGGAACTGGTGGGTCCTCTATAGTCAATCTCCATGATGAGTTAGTCTATAAACCCTACCCATAAAAAAAACAACTGCCCAATAGAGTCTAATTCAGCCAGAACAACATTTCAGATTTCATCAGGGTTGGGGGGAAATTTACTAAGGGAGAAAGGTATCAAAGTCCTAACCCTGCCCTTGGATATCTCTAAGGTTGCATTGCAAAGATAGCGACAAAATGGTGTGTTTTGCATACAGCAGCTGATTTACAGAACTGCTACAGTACAGCACCATTGCCTTCTGTTGAAGAAAAAGGCTCTTCTTGAAGCTCTGACTTGCATAACTAATATATAGACTTAATGCATTTGATTGTTTAGAACTATAGTCATTCAGTATGTAGAAACGGTGAGTTGGGGCAGAGATATAGGTCTTCTGAGACCTCTGGGTCAGGAGGACTCACGTAAGCACAAAACATAATGTCTCAAAAATAAACATAAACATAATGTCTCAAAACAGAAGAGTCCTAAGACAGCAAAGCTTGAGGATATTTTCATAGTCAGTAAACAATCAGGGTGTTGCCAGTGTCTAATGAAATTAATATGGTATATGGATTCATGTTTTTCTTTTTCCAGCCTGGAACGCTTTCTGACTAAACCAAATATATGGATTAAAATGATGAGATTACATCTGTATAAATCTGAATATTCTCAGTTTACTAGGCTATGGACTCAGCTATAAATCTCTTATATTTCCAGTAATAACCTATACCTAGTACTATGAATTGTACACTTTCCACTTAGTGCTTAATTTAGCCCTGACGTAATCACCTTTCAAGGATCGTTATTTACCTGTTATACAGCTAGCATAAAGCCCTTATCCCCCTGAATTTATTCAATATGTCTGACAACTTTTTCCTGGATCATTCAAACGTGTTGTTTATTCATTCAGTCACTTCTGACTCTTTGTGACTTCATGGACCAGCCCACGCCAGAGCTTCCTGGCAGCCGTCACCACCCCCAGCTCCCCCAAGGTCGAGTCCGTCACCTCCAGAATATCATCCGTCCATCTTGCCCTTGGTCAGCCCCTCTTTCTTTTGCTTTCCACATTCCCTAGCATCAGCATCTTCTCCAGGGTAGCCTGTCTTCTCATTATGTGGCCAAAGTACTTCAGTTTTGCCTTTAATATCATTCCCTCAAGTGAGCAGTCTGGCTTGATTTCCTGGAGTATGGACTGGTTTGATCTTCTTGCAGTCCAAGGCACTCTCAGAATTTTCCTCCAGCACCACAGTTCAAAAGCATCTATCTTCCTTTGCTCAGCCTTCCTTATGGTCCAGCTCTCACAGCCATAGGTACTACAGGGAATACCATTGCTTTAACTATGCAGACCTTTGTTGTCAGTGTGATGTCTCTGCTCTTCACTATTTTATCAAGATTTGTCATTGCTGTCCTCCCAAGAAGTAAATGTCTTCTGATTTCCTGGCTGCAGTCAGCATCTGCAGTAATCTTTGCGCCTAGAAAGACAAAGTCTGTCACTGCCTCCACATTTTCTCCCTCTATTTGCCAGTTATCAGTCAAGCTGGTTGCCATAATCTTGGTTTTTTTAGGTTTAACTGCAACCCAGCTTTTGCACTTTCTTCTTTCACATTTGTCATAAGGTTGCTCAGCTCCTCCTCGCTTTCAGCCATCAAAGTGGTATCATCTGCATATCGGAGATCGTTAATGTTTCTTCCAGTGATTTTAACTCCAGCCTTGGATTCATCAAGCCCAGCACATCGCATGATGTGTTCTGCATACAGGTTGAATAGGTAGAGTGAGAGTATACAACCCTGCCATACTCCTTTCCCAATCTTAAATCAGTCCATTGTTCCATGGTCTGTTCTTACCGTTGCTACTTGGTCATTATACAGATTCCTCAGGAGGCAGACAAGATGACTTGGTATCCCCATACCACCAAGAACTTGCCACAATTTGTTATGATCCACACAGTCAAAGGCTTTAGAATAGTCAATAAAACAGAAATAGATGTTTTTCTGAAACTCCCTGGCTTTCTCCATTATCCAGCGGATATTGGCAATTTGGTCTCTATTTCCTCTGCCTTTTCTAAAGCCAGCTTGTACATCCGGCAATTCTCGTTCCATGAATTGCTGGAGTCTACCTTGCAAGATCTTGAGCATTACCTTACTGGCATGTGAAATAAGTGCCACTGTTCAATAGTTTGAACATTCTTTAGTGTTTCCCTTTTTTGGTATGGGGATATAAGTGGATTTTTCCCAATCTGTTGGCCATTCTTGTGTTTTCCAAATTTGCTGGCATATGGCATGCATCACCTTGACAGCATCCTCTGCAGCAAGATTTTAAACAGTTCAGCTGGGATACCGTCATCTCCTGCTGCCCTGTTATTAGCAATGCTTCTTAAGGTCCATTCAACCTCACTCTTCAGGATGTCTGGCTCTAACTCACTGACCACACTGTCAAATCTATCCCCGATATTATTATCCTCCCTATACAGATCTTCTGTATATTCTTGCCACCTTTTCTTGCTCTCTTCTGCTTCTGTTAGGTCCTTGCCATCTTTGTTTTTGATCATACCCATTTTTGCCTGGAATGAAGACCCATATTACAGTTCATGGATGGGGACTGCCATCCCATACAGTATATGCTCTTCACTTGTCTGAATGGAGCTAATACTTAGGCAAATGAAAAGGCTATAAATGATACCTTTTATTATTATTAGGCCTTCTCTAGTTGTTCAAAGGGAACAGGAAGATACACAAAAGGCCCACACAGTAGTAACATTCAGTTCCAGCCCTCCCCAAGCTGGTGCCCTCCAGGTGTGTTGGACTACAACTCCCATCACTCCCAGTCAGAAAAGCCAATGGGCATGCTGGCTGGGGAAGATGAAGTTGTAGTCCAACACATCTGGATGGCACCAGTGTGTGGAAGGCTACTCTGTTCTGAAACAATATGAGAAAAGTGCATCCAGCAACAATGATTAACTCAACAGGAGTTTACAGGGTGGTGGAAGGGAAGGGGTGCATTAGCATTACTGTTCCATTTGCATAAATGTATATGTATGTACATCAGAGGCATCCACTCTCCACTCTGTTATTAGAGTTCAGGAGAGGAGGTTGAAATGTAAGCTTTTAGCACATCTGTGTACAGTGATTGTTTTAAAGCTATCCCACTGTCTTCCCCAAAGGTAAAAGGACACTTAGGACAGTGATTACCAAGGACAGTTCCAGAAATTAAGTGCCACCCTTGATAATTAAGGATAGCTTGCCATGTGCTAAACACATATATATAATTTTATTTAGCTTCCTCTTGATTTTTTTTTTTAAGTGAGATTATTTTTGGAATAGTGAAAGAAACTGTCAGGCCCCAAATCCAAAGCAAAATAGTCATACCTAATCAAACTCAACAGGATTTAAGTCATGACTACTTTTCCACACTGATTTCAATAGGACTTAAACCAGACTTTCTTTGGTTCAGGCATCGGTATATATACTTAGCCGGCAAAACTCATTTTATATAGACCTAATAAACTTTCTTGAGACGAAGGTGGCCTTCATCCTTGTTCGTGTGCTTTTTCTAAATTGAGCTCATATAAGAAAAGGATCAATAAATCCCTTACACTGGATTGTAGAAATTTATTACCATGAGACTGCTCCCTTTCCCATAGAGTTCTAAGTTATATAGAGGGAGGTTTTGAACCAGCTGATTAATGGAAGCAAGTTAATTAAGTAGCCACTTTACTGGGAGAAGGAACCCTCCAAGTCTGCTTTGTATAACCAGCCATATATTAAATGTACAGGGACTCTAGGAAATATTATACACAGGGGGCTGGAACCAGACTTATTCATACTTAGAGGAGACCCATTGAAATCAGTGGGACAAGTTTGTCATGCCTAGCTTAAGTCCCATAGATTTCAGTGGATCTACTCTAAGTATGACTAAATCTGGATCCAACCAGGGATGGACAAATCTGTCAGTTTTGCTTTCTCCCACACTGGGATTTTTTATATCTCAGTTTTTTCCCATCCTCTTTCTGAAGGAAAGTATGAATGTTAGTAAGTTCTCATATTAAAGAAAAGAAAGCTGAATAAAATTCTCACTGCTCTGCACCAGTCAAATTCAATAGGTGAAGCTATTCCCAGCATGGAGAGGAGTGTGTTTTAAGTTTTAACTGCCTGCCATGTTGCTGCTGAAGAAGATGAGGAGCCTGACAGAAAAAAAGAGAGGTGTCAGCCCCAATTCAGCGTACAAACATGGTTGAACGTACAGGGATTCAAACCCATACCTTGAAAAATGAAGCATGCTGGCTTAGGGGATGCTGGGAGTTGTAGTACAACACATTTAGAGGGGAACAGGTTAAGGACCACTATTATATGGTGTTTTGTCACTCATTGGTTTTAATTCTAATCCCACCTTCCGGGTTTTATGTGGTGTTTACTGTTTTTATTCTACAGTGCCCCAGGGCCTATCAGAGGCAGAGGGTATGAGTTATTAAATAAATAAATAAATAAATAAATAAATATCCTGAAATGGGGTACATATTCTGAACTTTTAACAAAAATGTCAAATAGTCGAGATCCTTGCTATCTGATAAATATAAGCACAGGATAGGACAGGGAAGACAAGTGCACACCTCTGTACTTGCAGCGTGCACTCCCAAAGGAAAGAGTCCTACTCCTGGACAAAGAGATCATTAGCCTAGGCTGATCAGGTGATTCAAACTATGATTAGGAAGGTAATGAAACTAGGGGTGTACAGATTCCCCACCGTCTGTTTCGGTGGGGAATCCGTGGGGGGGGGAGGCGATCCGTTCCTCCCCCCCCACCGGAATCCTCCAGAGCGGTTCAGCTCCACTCGGATTCGGGGGGGGGGACTGGCTTGGGGACGCTTACCTTCCCTCCTGCCAGCCAGAGCTGTTTGCCTCCTCCCTGTCCCTGCCGATTGCCGTGTCTTAAAAAAAGAAAGGGGGCGATCGGGAGGATGTGCCCATAGACTTATATGCAAATAGAGTCATGAATCTTGTGTATAAGTCTATGTGTCCATAGGCTTATACGCAAGATTCACCACTCTATTTTGCATATAAGTGAATAAGTCTATGGTCACATCCTCCTGAATGCCATTTAAAAAAAAAGACGTGGCAATCGGCAGGGACAGGGAGGAGGCGAACGGCTCTGACTGGCAAGAAGCAGCAGAGTGCCGTCCCGCCTCCATTCCTCCTGGAGCAGAGGTAAGTGGTCCTAATCAGCTGCGGATTCCTGAGGCTGGATTCTTTGGAATCCAGCCTTATTTGAATCCGCAGCGGATTTCTCTGACATCCCTAAACTAGGGATGTATGAATCCCTTACCTCGCTCCGCACTGGGGCATCCGTGGTGGGGTGGAGGCGCTCCGTCCCTCCCCCCAGAATCCTTTCCAGATGGCTCCGCTTGGTGGCGGCTCCACAGAGTCACCGGCTAGGGCCGGCCACAGATGGAGTTCTGGCTACAGCCGGGCTGCTGCAGCAGCAAATGGCGGCCGTCGTAGTGGCCACCATTTGTGTCCTTGCAAGCAGCTGTAATAGGCTACGTAAGTGTTTATGTAGCCTATCATGGCAAAGAGCAGGGACGCAAATGGCAACCGCTATGCCATTTGCGCTCCTGCTCTTTGCCGTGATATGTTACGTAAGTATTATGGTAAAGACAGCCACACATATGGTGCAGCAGCCGCCATTTGCGTGGCTACCTTTACTGTGATAGGCTACTTATGTAGCCTATCACGGCAAAGAGCAGGGGCACAAGTGGCGTAGTGGCCACCATTTGCATCCCTGCTCTTTGCCGTGATAGGCTATGTAAATACTTACGTAGCTTATCATGGCTGCAAGAACACAAACAGCAGCCACAGCAGCCTGGCCGTGGCCAGCTGGGAGACCAGCCGGAGCCACCTCCACCACCACCGCCAGAGCTGACACCGCCACCACCTCCGCATCCGCCCCAGGTAAGTTCCATCCTGGGGGGATTCCACGGGGGGCAGGGGGAGGGAGGCCGTTCTAATTAGGGATGTACGAAACTCCCCTTACCTGGCTCCGCCAGGTTCCACTTGGGGGGGAGGCGCTCCGTCCCTCCACCCAGAATCCTCGCTGGGGGAGAGATGCCCCGGGATCCCCCCCGGAATCCCCCCATCCGCTATGCTATTTGCATTCCCCTTATTTTCGCTGTCTTAGTCTATGTAAATATTTACGTAGACTAAGACGGTCAAAAATAAGGAACGCAAATGGCGGCGGCCGTAGCTGCCGCCATTTGCATACGCGTTTTTGTGGTTTTTTAAAGCCAGACATGATAGGCTATGTAAGTCTTTACGTAGCCTATCATGTCTTGTAAAAAAAAAAAAACCCGACAAGACTGCAAATGGCAGTGGAGGCAGCCGGTCGGAAGACCAGCCACCGCAGCCGCAGCCGCCGCAGCCGCCGCAGCCGCCGCTGGAGCCACTGCCTCCCGGAAGATCCGCCCCAGGTAAGTCTCATCTGGGGGGGATCCACGGAGGGGCAGGGGGATGGCAGGCCGTTCCGACACGGAGTTCGGGGGCTGAATGCACTGGCATTCAGCCTCACCGAGATCCATGGCGGAATCTGCCATCCCTAAACTGCACATGGAACAGTAATGGTAGGAGGTCAGAATATAACATGTTATGTTTGCCCTGGTTCCTGTGCAACACATAGATGGTTTCTTTAAAAATGTAGTGTTGCCTGTCAAAATTAGATCTTGCTCAATACAAACTGACAACATGGACCTACTCCAAAACTATCATCCTACGATCCGCCTAAGTACAACATTAATTTGCCAGAGAACAAAAGCTCATTACAAAGCATTAGGGATTCTTTTATTGTGCTAAATGGAGTGCATCATTATTAGCAATGAACCCTAAGGAGATCTGAAGCTGGATCAAGGCTGACTAATGAGGAAATGAGAAGAACATGGCTTCCATCCTAAATAATTGATTGGTGGAGTACCCATGCCAAACTTAAAATACCCAGCAGGAACACATGAGCACTGTGCATGTAGAGATCTGCTTCACTGTTGAAATCTCTATGCTTCTCTCTTTTAGAAAAGTGTGAAAGCACAACAAAAGGTTTGAGTAGGAGTTTCCTTCACTTATTAAGCAGCTGGGAATTGAAGAAAGAGCATCTGCTGTTCTAGAGCAGACCAAAGTAGGGATGTCCAAGAATTCTGCCACGGACTCCCGTGAGACTGAATTGCAGGGAATTCGGCCTCCGGAGTCCATGGCAGAACGATCCCACTCAACTCTGCCTCCCGCCAGACCATTGCGGAGCTGAATCCTCCTTGCCATTGGCTCCATTCTGCAAGCGATACTGCCACCATTGCCGTCCATATCACTGCTGAGCAGAAACAGGAAGTGATCCAGATGCAAATGGCGTCCGCTACGCCATTTGCGTCCCTGTTTTTCCTGGTGATAGGCTAAGCATCTGTATTTACGTAGGGATTTACATAGCCTATCATGTGAAAAAAGAGGGATTCAAACAGCATAGTGGACACCATTTGTGTCTGGGGATGGACGAAAGGGACTTACCTCGTCCCGCAGCTTGCTTCGCGGTGGGGGGGAGGCGCTTCGGTTCTCCCCCCAAAGTTCAGGCGAGGGGGGGTGGCGCCCCGCTTCGCCCGGCCGAAATTCAGGCCGGAGGGGAGGCGCCCCATCCCTCACTGGCGAAATTCAGGCCGGGTAGGAGCGCCCCGTCTACCCGGCCGCGGAAAAAAAAGTAAAACACATACACACACACCCGTGATAGGCTATGTAATGATTTACGTAGCCTATCACGGCTAGATTTCCAAAGTCAGCCGTGATAGGCTATGTAAATCGTCACGTAGCCTATCACGGGTGAATTTGAAAAAAAAAAGCGCGTACGCAAATGGCGGCTCCCATGGGGACCGCCATTTGCATTCCTTATTTTGACACGTCTAGTCTACATAAAGATTTACGTATACGGCGAAAATAAGGGCAACGCAGATAGCGTTCCCTTATTTTCGCTGTAGTCTACGTAAATGTTTACGTAGACTAGAAGTGCCAAAATAAGGAACGCAAATGGCGGCGCCCATGGGCCGCCACCATTTGCGTACGTGCTTTTTTTTTTTCAAAGTCACCCGTGATAGGCTACGTGATGATTTATGTAGCCTATCACGGCTGACTTTCGAAATCTAGCCATGATAGGCTACGTAAATCGTTACGTAGCCTATCATGGGTGTGTGTTGTTGTTTTTTACTTTACTTTTTTTTTTTGCAATGCTGGCGGCGGCAGCCGGTCAGGAGACCGGCCACCGCCCCCGCCCCTGACGAACCGCCGCCGAACTGCCGCCGGGACCCGCCGCCAAGAGGGACATTCGCCGAAGATAAGTCTCATCCCGGGGGGGGGGGGCGAGGGGCCGGCGGAGAATTTCCCCAACACTTTCGGGGGGCTGAATGCGTCGGCACTCGGCCTCCCGAAGATTCGTGGAGAAATTCTCCGCCAACCCTATAATGTGTCTGGATCACTTCCTGTTTCTGCTTAGCAGTGATATAGCATGGCAATGGCGGCTGTATCGCTTGCGGAACGGAGCCGGCCAGCGGCTCCGCGGACTCACTGCGGAGCGGAGCCAGCCAGCGAGGATTCCATTGGGGAGGAACGGATCACCTCCCCCCCGCAGACCCCCCCACGGACTCAAGGTAAGGGGGTTCATACATCCCTTTTCATCTAGTCCAGTATTGTTTTCATAACAGCAAACCAGATGCCCCTGCAAGAAGCTAACCCATCACATACAACACAATTGTATATTTATTAAACCCCGCCTTCCCTCCACATAGTGACCCCATTACTGTTTGAGTGACTGTCACAGAGACCCAGCTGGTTAGCACTCATGATAGAATGAATAATGAGGTGCATTCTATACCCCCACCCCAATGCACACATAAATGCCAGGCCTCTCAGAGCCAGCTGCCATTAATTGCCATGTGGGAAGGATTCCAGGGAAGAGAGAGTGGCAGATGAAGATAACACCAGGCACCTGCCTGTATTCTATCTGGGCTCTTTCTTGCCCCTCCTACTGCCCCTCCCACCATCTACCACCACAGGAGCATAGGAAGCTGCCTTGTACTGAGTCAGACCATCAATTGATCTAGCCCAGTATTGTCGACACTGACTTGCAGTGTCTCTCCAGGCTTTCCAGCAGGAGTTTTTCCAGCACTACCTGGAGATGCTGGGGATCAAACCTGGGACCTTCTGCATGCAAAGCAGGGGCTCTACAACTGATTCATGGCCCCTCCTATCTGCCCTGTGGGAAGGATCATGATCAGTTTATATTTATTAATAAAATTTTTGAAATAAGCACTTTCCCCATTCAAATGAAAAGAAAAACAGGTTGCAAATGGAAAGGGGAGCAAGGTGAACTGAGCTTCAAAGTGGGGTTTGGAGAATCTCAGTGAACTCAAGGATCTCTGTTTCTCCCATCTGTACAGCAGAGTGATGAAGCCTGATGAGCCTCAGTTATAGGGCTGGCCCTACCATTTGGTGAATGAGGCAATTGCCTCAGGTGGCAAACACTGGGAGGTGGCAGCAAGGTGATGAGGGAGAGAACTGTGTTCCATGTAGCCTTCCCTACAACTCCTAAACTAGCTTGCTGCCTTCAGGTGTGGTGGAGGATGCTGTCCCATCCATTGGTATTGAAGAAAGATGTTCAGTCTTGAAGAAAGGCTTTTATACATGGAATGAGATGGGGTTCCATCTTGTTCTTTGCCTCAAGCAGCAAAATGTCTTGGGCCAGGCCTGCTCAGTTGGCCTACCCAGAAGGTAGGCACTGTAGTGGAAACACAGAAGACCATTCTATTTAGAGGAGTTAGTGCTGCACCAGTCCTTTTGCCCATCTCTAGACTGATGTTGTGCCTGTTTGTTGAGCTGATGGTGCGGTACTGTAGCTATGCTAGTTTCCAGAGAATCGCCTGTTGATTCAGGGCTTGTAGATAAGGCTTTTGGCAAAATTTCAAGACCAGCAAAGAGTGGAGATGGGAGCTAACTGTGTTGGACTGGCTGCTTGCCTGGGCTGGCAATTGTTGGGGCTGGTGATTTTCCAGTCTTCAAAAATCTATGAAGTCATGAGACCATGTCCAGAATGGGAGGGATCAAGTGGATAGTACTGTTTCCCTGGGACCTTCCCAAGGCACAACCTTGCCGCAAGCTGATCCAGAACAGGTGGCACAGGCCAGACTGTTAAGGGGTTACATTTGCTGCTAATCTTATCTTGGTAGGAGTATGGGGTTCCCAGTAGCTGAAAGGACATAAGCTTCATGCTTTTAATGTAATATCTTGCTTTTTCTTGCTTTATTAGCCTGCGTTAGCTAAATAAACTTCTTTCCCTCACCCCTTGGTGTGTTCATTGCTCTTGAATATCCAAAAAGAACCATTTATTGACAAAACAATTGGCAACACAGGCGCCCACTGTACTTCACAGGATTAAGAGATCCCATGCAGAGCCTTGGATGATGACTGTAGTGGTACACATGGAAGATCATAACAACAGCCTTGCTGGATCAGACCAAGGGTCCATCTAGTCCAGCATTTTGTTCACACAGTGGCCAACCAGGTGCCCATGGGAAACCCACAAGGAGGACATGAGTGCAGCAACACCCTTAGGGAAGGCAGTCCTTTATACTAGGTCCTGCTGTTACAAGTGTTAAGTTAAAAATGATCACATTGTATTCTTTATCCTCAACAGTGAACAATTCTAAGACAGCCAGAGATAGGTCAAATCATACGTGATGATATGCACACTACTTCTAACTGCTTTCTTTTAAGGCTCCAGACAGTCTCATTATAGGCTGTGCATAAGTAGGATCATGAAAAAAGCAATTATTATGGGATCTGTTCTTCTGCATTTTGCTTTCTCTTAGCCTTATGTTTGTTCACTGTGTGGCCTAAACTCCTGTTTGTGAAGGTTTCACGGTGATGTCAATAGAAGCTGCTCTATTTTTCATTCACTTTCTAAATCCCTCATCTCTGCTTGACTGAACTCAGGCTATTTGTTTCAAATTAGGGTCCACTGCATCTCTCATTTGACTTCAGACTCTTGTTGCCCTATATTGAGCCCCCCTATAACTTTAGATATTGCATTTAATGGTTGAACACCCAAAGTACTTAATAGCAAAATGGAATATAGAAATGGAGTGGAGCACTTCTAGGGTAACGAACAACAACCACAAACATGTTGGAGAAATCAAATACAGAACACCAGCCACTGTGTATTTGGTATATATGGTCTTTTAACTGTATATGTGCTAGTTATGTCACACACACACACACACACACACACACACGAGTTTACATGTCTGCAGTTTGTATTTACTCAGAATATTTATTTTTTATGTATATAAACATTCATACCCCACTTTTCCCTTCCCAAAAGGAGTCACTCAACTCAGCTTACAAAATATAAAAACCGGCATAAAAATAACAGTAAACAATCATTAACGCTCAGTTATCTAACTAAAAGCAGAATCACAACACAAGAACAGGAAGAGCCAAAACTAATGATCAGTGAATTAAATTAAGCAACAGCATGCCTTCAATTGCCAATTTGCAAGCAGAGAGTAAGCCTAACCTCTTGGAAGAAGGGAGTTCCATATATGAGGCCCTACCCCAGAGAAAACCCCTTCATGGATCACTGCCTTGTTGCGGGGAAGGGGCTTGCGTAACTCAGTGAAGCCATAAGCTATGCCGTGCAGGGCCACCCAAGACGGACAGGTCATGGTGGAGAGTTCTGACAAAATGTGGTCCACTGGAGAAGGAAATGGCAACCCACCACTCCAGTATTCCTGCCAAGAAAACCCCATGGAACGTATCACAAGGCTAAAAGATATGACGCCGGAAGATGAGCCCCTCAGGTCGGAAGGTGTATGAACTTGAGCATGCTCTGGGAGAGAGCGGAGGACAGGAAGGCCTGGCGTGCTGCGGTCCATGGGATCACGAAGAGTCAGACACGACTTAAGGACAGAACAACAACAACAACAACCCCAGAGAAAGCCCTGTCACATATTGCCACCAATGGTGCCTCAGAAGACAATGGCACACAGAAGACAGACACAACAATGGGTCTTTAAAAATGAGCAGTTTCACATGGGAGGGGACAGTCCTTCAAGTAGCTTGTCCCCAAGCTATTCAGGGCTTGAAAGGAACAACCAGAACATTGAATTGCACTCATACATGAACTGGCAGCCACTGCCTCTGATACAATAAAAAGGTCATGTTCTTCCTCCACCTGAACAACAGTTTAGGTTTATTTTCAGAGGAGACTGCTACCTGCTAATTGGTCAATCCAAGTGGGAGGCTGGGCCATACAGTAGGCCACAGCTGCTATTTATTATTAAGGGTGCAATCCTATGCAAGTTTAGACAGAAAAAAGTCCTACAACTCCCTCCATGCCTCACCCAGCCATGCTGGCTGGGGCATGCTGGCAATTGTAGGGCTTTTTTTCTGTCTAAACCTGCATAGGATTGCACCTTTACTGTCCTAAGACTGGGATAAAAACAGGAAACAACTGATAGCCAGCATGAGTCAAAATGTCAGACCATTTTTTGGCCTTGAACAAAACCTAGACTGTTGCTCAAACAGAGGAAGAATCTGTATTACTTCTGACAAAGACTTTTAAAATGGGCTACACTTCTGGATACCTGTCTTCTATAATTCTGGCATTCTTTTGTATAATAAATTGCACATTTTATATGCTTACATTACAAAACTTGGGTGCTTTTCAGAATTTAGAGACTGGGTGAGGAGATCAGGGCAGTGGTGAGTGCCTCCCTTGAGGATGGAGTGATGCCATCAGCCCTCAAGGAGGCAGTGATAAGACCACTCTTAAAGAAGTCCTCCTTGGATCCTCAAGTTCTGAAAAACTTTCGCCCAGTCTCAAATCTGCCATTTTTGGGCAAGGTGATTGAGTGGGTGGTGGCGGTGCAGTTGAAGGCACACTTGGAAGAAACTGATTATCTAGATCCATTTCAGTCGGGCTTCAGGCTTGGGCATGGGACAGAAACGGCCTTGGCTGCCTTGGTAGATGATATGAGGAAGGCTCTGGATAGGGGTGAATGCTCCTTCCTTGTTCTCCTCAACCTCTCAGTGGCTTTTGATACCGTTGACCACGGTATCCTCCTGGACCGCCTGGAGGGGTTGGGCATTGGAGACATTGTATTGCGGTGGTTCCGGTCCTTCCTCTCCGGCAGGTACCAGAGGGTAGCACTGGGAGAGGAGGTTTCGGACCCGTGGCCACTTACTTGTGGGGTGCCACAGGGTTCCATCCTCTCCCCGATGCTATTTAACATCTATATGAAGCCGCTGGGGGCTATCATCAGGAGGTTTGGGGTGCAGTGTCATCAATATGCGGATGACACGCAGCTCTACCTCTCATTCAAATCTTCACCAAGGTTGGCCATAGAATCCCTGTGCAAATGTCTGGAGACGGTGAGTGGCTGGATGGGGAGGAATAAGCTGAAGCTGAACCCTGACAAGACCGAGGTACTTTTGGTGGGAGACAAGAGGAGGTTGAGGGATGTTGACCTGGTGTTGAATGGGGTATGGCTACCCTTGAAAGACCAGGTCCACAGCCTGGGGGTCATTTTGGACTCCCAGCTGTCCATGGAGGCTCAGGTGTCAGCTGTGAGCCGGACAGCGCTGTATCAACTCCATCTGATACGGCGGCTGCGCCCCTTTCTTCCCGACCATCTGCTTCCATCGGTAGTACATGCCCTGGTCTCCTCTCCTTTAAACTACTGTAATGCTCTCTACGTGGGGTTACCCTTGAAGACAGTTTGGAAACTGCAGCTGGTACAGAACGCGGCGGCTCACCTGATTAAAGGCAGCCGCCGGCGAGATCACATCGCTCCAGTGCTGAAGGAGTTGCACTGGTTACCAGTTGTTTTCCGGGCCAAATTCAAGGTGTTGGTTTTGACCTTTAAAACCCTATATGGTTCCGGCCCAGCCTATCTTAAGGAGCGCCTCCAGCAGCACCAGACAGGCCACTTTACAAGATCAGCCTCGGATGGCCTTCTGTCTGTCCCATCAGCCAGGACAGCTAGACTGGTGGGGACGAGGGAGAGGGCCTTTTCTGTGGTGGCCCCCACTCTGTGGAACTCCCTCCCTAGGGAACTCCGTCATGCCCCCTCTTTAATGAGCTTCCATCGTGCATTAAAAACGTGGTTGTTCAGGCAGGCATTTGGGGTGGGTTAGGGTATTTTAGAAAATGTTTTTATTGTAGAATTTTATTGTTTTAAACTGTTTTATTGTATGTTGTACATCGCCCAGAGTGGCTGGGTGACCAGCCAGATGGGCGATTAATAAATTTTATAATAATAATAATAATAATAATTTATATTGTGGTGATGCCCAATGGTAGCTACTCCTTATGATAGCTACTCCTTATGGTAGCTACTCCTTATGGATGAACATGCTCTGTGACACTTTCCATACCATAAACTAGGCTTCCTCATGTCATGTATGAGAATGTGATAGACACATTGGCTTAGATCCTTAGTTTTCACTCTTCCTTCTGTGTGTGGAAGCTCCATCGATAAAAAAAGCAAAAACCTAGGATCCAAGCCATAGGCCATATATGTAGTACCATTTTCTGCTACAGTTATGTACATCATGACAAGTCTTTCTACTCCTTTGACATTTCTTTTTCTTTCCCCTGACCAACTACGTTGAAGCTAATATGAGACACAAAAAGAAGAAAAAGTTCCAGTGATTTGTGTCTCCTTCCATGAATGAGCTTATCACATTCTGAAATAACAAAGTGAAATGCCGACAATGTCAGCCCGAACTTTTTCTCCTCTATCAAACAAAAGTGCCTCCTTGTCTCCTTGGGGAATCTGTTTGCTGTTATGCTTCCAGATCAACACATCATTGTAGGTCAGCGTTACTGTCAGTTGGAAACACAATATAGAAGAACCCTTATGAAAAAGACTGAAATAATCCAATATCTTGGCATTCTTTCTTGGACGAACATCCTGGATTTCTGGTTTTTGTAAAACAACAACAACAACAACTCTTAAGTGTGAAGTCATCCCATTGAATGCCCATAAACAAATCTCAGTGAAAAACAAAATATTAATATGATTTATTTCTAAAAACTGAAAATAGACCTCATATTTGTTTGTGCATCTTTTTAATGAATCCGTTTTTGTTGTTGTACAAAAATAAAAACACAATTGATAGATCTTAAACCCTCATTTTTAGAGAATGATTCAAAAGGCCTGTGTCTGACCTGACTCTTTCCGTGATGCCACTTTTTCCTAGCATTTGTTGAACAAGATGTTTTGGCACAGCCCAGCAAAGTCATAAGTTATGGCACTAAGTTTGGGTTATATGGAACATGATACACCAAAATAAAGCACATTTAAGTCTCATTTATTTCAATGTGAAAGTTAAGCACATGCTTAAGTCTCTCAATTGAACTTTAAAGTACTTAACTTTGGCTAGGTCCTGCAAATAATGTTATGTCCAAATCTGCCAAGACATAGGCCAAGTTTGCACGATCACAGAGGGGGGAAATAAGCCACACTGTGAGGGCAAAATCCACACATAAGCTGTGAGGGCAAAATCCTTGGGACACGTTCTGTAATTTGTTGCCATACAGTCTCTGCAGTAGTTGTATTTCTAGAAGACAGGCTCGCTTTGTTCTGAACAGTCTAGTAAAAACAAGCCACTTGATTTAAGTAGTTTCAGGCTGAGTCACTAGGGTTGGGCGAACTCACCTTATCCTGCACCATGTGCCAGCCCCCCATCGTCCACCTGCCCCTGCTCGCCATGTGCGACAAGCTGCTGGACAGTCCGTAGGCACCCAGTTCGTGGCCACCTGCTCCCTCGTCAAGCCTCCATTTTGAGCAAGGTGGTGGCTTGGCCTTTTTCATAAATGATCATTTAAGCAAATGGCAGCTGTAAAGGAGCCATTTATGCAACATTACAGCTGTAAATGCTCTATTTATGCCTGTAATGTTGCGTAAATGCCCCCCTTATGGCCGCCATTTGTGTAAATGGTTATTTACCAAAAAGGCTGAGCCGTCGCTTTTATGCAAAACGGTGGCTCGGTGAGGGAGTGTGCAGCTGTGCTCTTGCCTGACTCAGTGTGCAGTGAGTTGGGCATGTGTGGGGATCCGTGGGCTGGTGTCCAAGGGGCTGAGCCTGAGCCCGAGAAAAATCGCCAAGCTTCAAGCCCCAGCTGGGCACCTGTGCCATCCCTATGAGTCATACAAGTGATACAACCCCCACAGTACATGGCTGCCATACTCAATCAAGGCTGAGTTCCAGCCCAGTAGAACAAATTGAGTTGTGTGGCATGAGGATTGTATAACTACTATAAATGAAATAATCATATGGTCTTCCCTGTTTATGCCTGCCTCCATTTCTCTCCCCTTCCTCCATTGTTCCCTTGTGTCATCATTATCATCATCACCACCACCACCATCATTATCATCATTATCCCCATGAATTACATATTGGGAACTCTCAAACTTGTTCTTCGTAAAATGCCATGTGCCTAGATGGCATTGTGGTAATAGTAGTATTGTAGATGATGATGGTGATGATACCACCTGTGGCTCATAGCGAGCTCTGTACAGAGGGACTTACTGTGCCACCCCACCCCACCCCAGTCTAAAGTGATCGGGTGATTGTGATGGCCCACTGAAAGCCCACTGGTATATGCTCGTTTGCCAGTGAACATTTTGGGATGAAACTCAACATAGACTGAGCATTTTCCACTGAAAGCTGCATGCCAATGGGTTCCTGTGACATGGCCCTTACTATTGATGAAAAGAAAACAATAGCTGTCTTCACTTGTGCCACATACCTGAAGAGAGAACATGTGAGGCAGTTAGTGGGATTGTGCATATTAGCCATCCTTCCACCATGCCAACACATATGCTGACCATGATCTCCATGCATTTGACATTAGTGTAAAGGGTAGGGTACACACATACAGATGTATTTGCAATTTGCCAAGTTCCCATCTGTGTAAAAGGAGTCCTATGTATACACATAAGTATGTGCATAGGACCCTTCACATTGATGCCAAATGCGCAGCCACACTGAGACAGTGCTGCCATGTGCATCAGCATAGAGAGGACAAAGCTAGTTAGCACAATCCTGTTAATCCCCTCATGGGTTCCCTCTTCACACATCTGGAAGTTGTATAGAAGGCTAATATTGGCATATCAAAATATTCCAGTTTAACTAGTATGTTTCAGGACCAAAACTTTATTTATTTACTTTATTTATTATTTTATTGCATTAGTCAAAGTTTTATGGATAGTTCACAAAACAAAACTTAAAACCATAAAACGCAATAACAAAGGGAAACAGAACATAAAACTGTTAAGTTAAACTTACCTCACCTTTTTTATTTTTTATTTTTTTAAAGTCTCTAGCCCTTTTAAGGGAAAGCATTCAGGCAATATATATATACACACACACACACACACACACACACATACACACTATATACACACACACACATACATACCATATATATATATATATATATATATACACACACACACACACACAAATACATACATATACATATATATACACACATACATGTATATACACACATATATACATATACTGTTTACTAAGAAGCAGTACAGTTCAATCACTGTAAGCAGTCCTCCTAAAATGGAAATCTGGTGGGTGAGAGGCTGTAGGGGTCAGTGGAGAAGTCCCGGTATGCCACTGGAGTGCCAGATATACCACTCTCATGACAGATACACTGGCAGCAGTGAAGATGCAAAGATATGCCAGCTGTCATACACTGGAGGAATGATTGAAATGGGATAGAGTCAGGAGTGCAATGTGGTCAGAGTGGAGGCGCACATGTCCACTGTATCCCATACCTCTTCAATCCATGGCCCAACACCCATTGACTGAGCAACCTTTGACCAGCACCAGGCCTTGCACAAGTATTTCCCTCCTATTGAAGTCAATGGGAGGGGAGAATTTTTCTAAAAAAATCTATCTGTCCCTGTGTCAACAACCACCCTACCCTCATTGCCCTGGGAGAGCATAAGATATGCTTTAAATGAGGGCCCTATCATGCCACACCACCACCATTATACAAACCCCACACAGGAAGACCATAACCTAGATGCTAGGGTGCACAGGATGGGACTATATATCTCTGGCCCCATGTTATGCGTACTTAAAGTTCACCAGGGGGAACTCTGTTAAGGGGGAAACTATGGGGAAAGAGCACTTGGCACAAAAAAAAAAAAAAAACCAGCCTGTCTCCTGAACACTTCTATGAACTCGAGCATGTTGCTAACACTTTTTTGCCTTGAACCCTACTGGGTACCTCACCTTCAGACAGAACACCTCACACAGTTAAGCTAGGACTGGGGAATGTGTAATTGCTGTGACTGTCTACCATGTCTTTCCCTGTTCCCTTTGCTCTATGTGAACTCTGCAGTTTTCCAAACCTGGTGTCTTCCGGATGTTTTGGACTTCAACTCCCATCAGTCCCAGCCAGCACGACTAATGGTCAGGAATCACTGAACAATCATTGAGTAGCATTGATTACTATATCTTGCTCTAGCATTCCACTCCAACCATTGCCACTCATGGCCAAACACTTGTGAGCACCTTTGCCTTACAGGATCACAGCCTGGATTCATTGAACAGAACTAGCTGCCACCACAGAGCAGAACTGCCCCTGATTGGTGGGCAAGGACTCTGGGATATGTCTTGTTATTTATATTCCATGTTAGGGATGTATGAGAAATTTGTTTCAGTTTGGTTTTGGTCAGGATTTACCCAGTTTGCACCTTCTGGATTAAACACAGGCTCAGATGAAATACATTTCTGAGCTTGTAATGTCATTTGCAGGCCAAACTAAATGTGTTTGACTGCATGTGCACATTTCAAAAATGTGCATTAAAAATGCATACTTTTGAAAAATGCACACAAATACATTTTAATCAATGGAAGAAAAATGCGTATGTTTCAAAGATGCGCGCAGTTGATGTGTACATTTGGAAAATGTACACACTGATTTCCTTGCAAAAAAAAAAACAAAGCTTGCAATTGGATATGGACTCAAGTTGGAGCAAGCTTCAAGATGGAATTTAGAGAACTTCAGTGAGCTTGGGTTTTGTCAATTTGCACATCCCTACTTCATTTTTGTAAATTTTGGATGGGTTTCTGCCCTCCCTTCCTGGGCTGAGGAGGCAGCCAGTATATCTGCAATCCTGTCATAATGCGAGTATTGGATCATTCTGGCCAGCTACCTATATTTTTAGGATATGAACAAGCATTAAATAAATAATAAATAACACCTATGTTTATATTCTGCAATGATTCCTCACCCCCTTGTGCCCTCAGCTCAACATTTCTGGCTACATCCCCTGGTGTTTTGTTTGTTTGGATTGTTAAGAGTTTAAACTAAAGGGAGTGATGGGTGTTCCCTCCTTGTCAAAGTGTACCTAGCAATGTTGCTCTGATTTGAAATAATAGCCACATTCTTCAGAGGGCTTCTCCTAGTGAGAGTTTTTATTATACTTGTCAAATATTGGCAGTAGAACAGAAAATGGCAACAGCTTCATGTCTTTGAACTTGTACAATGGTCAGAAGCAAATGTCAGTCAGAAACGGTGGAAGAAAATACTCCAGAATGTTGAGGAGGCGCATATCAATATCGCACTTGCCTTTGACCATTCCAAAATCATAGAGATCTCCATCAGATTTCTCTTGCTGCTTCCGAGCATGTGTTTTGAAAACACAAGAAGGAAAAAGTCTTAAAGAAGAGCCTTAACATTCTCTCTGGGGGAATAAAAAGCAGATAACTTGAGAAGCCCCTTACAGACAGTATTGCAGATCCGAGAACTGATTCTAGCTCTGTTCTAACTGACTCAGGTTTCCTTCACACAGTATGTTCAGGTACAGAACTGGAGCAAGACTGTGTCCAAGAGCCCCTTCCCAATGTCGCATCCCTTGCTAGCCCTGCCCTCAAGGGGCAGGGCATGCCAGCCATGCCCCCCCCCCCCCGGTGGACCCTTCTTTGTGAAGGGTCCAACGTGCAGGGCTAGCATCAAAGGTAAGCATGGCTGGGCACCTGCTGAGGGTTCACATCCTAGCAGTGGCCCACTGACAACAGCTCCCTGGAGTTGCTCCTCCTCTTCACCATTGCACCTTGCTTGTTCACCTCCCTCTCGCTTTGCCCCAGACAATGGCGGTGGTGAGAAGGAGGAGCAGTAGATGCAACTGCCTGCTTGCTTGCTCACTGGCTCTCCGCTTGTTAAGCAAGCAGGTGGTAGCAATGATGAGAAAGAGGAGGAGAAGCAGTAGCAGCTGGTAACAGTGGCAATGAGAAGGTGGACTCACGGGGGGGGGGGACATTGAAAGTGTCTTGCCCAAGGCCCCCAAAACCTGGAGCCAGCACTGCCTGCACACAGACTGAAGAGCCATGGGAGGTGCCAATATGTATGTGCATTTGCATGCCCATAGGGCCCTTCACACTGACACCACACATAGTTTTCCAGGAGTGTGGCCAGCACATCAGTCAGCATGCGCCAGGTGTGGCTAGTGGATGTAACTCTGCTGCCCCCTCATACAGCTACGCTGGTGTGCATATTTATAGGCAGTGTTACATTGGTCTTGTATCAACTGCACTGGATGCCAATCTGTTTCCAGGCAGAATTCAAGGTGCTGATTCTGGCCTATAAAGTCTTAAATGGCTCAGGGAGAGGATGCCTGAAAGACTGCCCCCTCCCATATCAACCTGTTAACAAATGTATTCTTGGGTTGGTGGGAATGTGGGACAGGGTTAGGGATGGGTGAACTTTTTGTTTTGTCTGTAACTTTCTTAATAAACGAGAAGGAAAAAACTTGAGGGTTTTTTTTGTTTTTGTTTTTAAACAGATTGTGGGAGACAGTGTATCTGACGGATTCATCCATTCAAGGAAAGGTCTTTCAATGTTTAGCTCTTAAAAATCTGTCTTGAATCCTTGTGTATTCATCCATGTTTGTGGTGCTGAATCAGGATTGCCACCTCTTTTTTTCTGACACGCTCCTCATCTTTAACAGCTACATGACAGCTCATTCATTCATTCATTCATTCATTATATTTCTGTGTCTCCCCATAGCAGAAGCTCTCTGAGCAGTTCACAAACATTTGAATTTGGTCAATGTAGATTGGTGAGTATTTAGTTTGGTTCATTTTTGATAAGAACGTACACAAGTTTGCAAATTCATAAATGGGACAGAAAGAACTTGAGATTTAAAAAAAAATGAATGTGGATGAAAGTGAAAGTGACAGATTTGCCCACACCTTGACAGGGCCTTTTCTGTGGCAGCAC
The DNA here is from genome assembly GCF_057233095.1 of Heloderma suspectum. Classification (NCBI taxonomy): domain Eukaryota; kingdom Metazoa; phylum Chordata; class Lepidosauria; order Squamata; family Helodermatidae; genus Heloderma; species Heloderma suspectum. The sequence continues at coordinate 50,330,314 of NC_139461.1, forward strand.
CCCAGTTGTGGAATTCTCTTCCTATGTGGGTTATTGATTGATTTAGGGAGCAATCCTATCAAGATGGACAGTCTCCTCCAATCCTGGGGGCAACCACCTACCAAGTGGTGTAGGGTGGGAGTAGTGAGGAGCGGATCTCCTCCTCACTCCCCCCACCCAGCTTTCATGGCTAGACCGCCAATTTTGGCTGTCTATCCACGGGACCTTGGAGTATGGGAAGTGGTGGCCAGACGACACATAGGATATGTCGTACTGGCATTTTCAACCTCCCCGCCCCAGCCTGCCCTGGGAAATGCCCCGTTTTTCACCGCTCCATGCTGCTCTTACAAGTGCGGAGCACGGGGATGATCTGTGCTGCTTATGAGGTGTTGTAGGAGGGGGTGGTGGTTGGTTCTCTGGGAACCGACCTATCCTATGGCTGTCTAGCTGCTGACTAGTGGCCATAGGATTGCACCCTTAGTTGAGTTATACCCTGCCTTTCTACCAAGAAAATGGTACCATGAAAATGGCAATCAAGGCAGGTTACCACCCCTGCTCAGTTTCAGGAGAGTGGTAGAAACATTTTTATTCTGTTTGGCTTTTAATAATTTTTAATATGGGGTTGATTCTGCTGTCTTGGATTTTTAAAATAGCCCTGTTTTTAATCCAATTTGTTGTTTGAATCTGTTTTAATGTTCTATTTGGTACACCACCTTGGTGCAGCCCCATTAGGGTTGAAAGGTGATTTATAAAGATTATAAAGATCTTCTTACCTTTGGGCAGATGATAAAGATATCCCAGTGTGAGTGAGGTCATTTTGGACTACTATGGTTGTTGGCATGGCTTCAGGGTTCTCCATGCAGCAGGGGTTACTCATATTTTGTCCATAGCAGCAAGGGCTATTTCTTAGGAATCATGGTACAGCAGAAGCTCTGCAGTCCAATTTGCAGCTGTTCCACTTTATCAAGTGAAGAGAGATTTCCAACACCCATTTCTCTGAGCACAAAGATTCCAGCACCATGTTTGTTAGTTTGATCCTAGTCTGTGAAAACTACTGAAGGCATCTTTTGGGTAAGAAACCCATAATTTCCCTAGAAAGTGGCATCAAAGAATTGTTTCAAAAGTAATCTAGCATGCTGTCATTATACTCATTATTGTGTGCATTAACCTAGAAAAGTGGAAAACTGAGAATGAGCCTTAGACTTCCCTTCTTCTTTTTCTTGGCCTGTCTGGGGAGGAAAGTTGTGTATTTCAGCTGCAGCATTAGACATGTTGCCTTAAGAACCACATGCAACTAAGGCTGCAATGGTTTGACGATCCATTCATTAGATAATTAATGTGCAGTTCAATCCTATGAATGTTTAATAGGAATGGAAGTAAGTCCCACCCTGTTCAGGGGGGATTACTACTAGGGATAGGTTTTCAGATTCAATAAGAATTTACCAAAATTAGCAAAGATCTTCATATCTGGGACAAAAAAAACCCTTTAGAAATCAAAGCAAAACACTGAATGTAGGAAAAAACACAACTGAAAGATTTGTTCATCCAGCCCAGGGCTTGGAATGCTTTCCTCTTAAAAGTCTGGGTTTGAGTCCCTGTGTATTCAGCCATGTTAGTACTGAATTAGGGTGGCCACCTCTTTTTTCCCACTGCCTGTAACAGCTATCAGGCAGGCAAGTACATCATGTCCTCCCCATCCTGGGAATAGCGATACCTATTGGATTTGGCTGGTGCGGATGGGTGAGAATTTAGTTTCAGTTCATTTTTTATTAGACTTTGCCAAAATTCACATGTTTTCCATATTCTGAAAAGAAAGAACTTGAGATTTAAAAAAATATGAATGCAGGAGAAAGCAAAACTGACACATTCACCCACTCCTATTTACTACCAGGTAAGCGTGCAGAAACTTTTTTTGCAGCACAATCCCATGCGTGTCTACTCAGAAGCAAGTCCTATTGAAATTGGACTTACTTCCAAGTAGGTGTGCATAGGATTGGAGCCTTAACCAGTGACAACTGTGCAGATTAATTGCAAAGCAAATTTAATTTAAAAACTGATAATTAGCTTTAAATAAAAGTCCTTATAAAAACTGCGGGTGCCATTTGGGGGTGGTAGAGCAAATGCTGCATTATGCAGAAGATCCCAAATTCAATCCAATTCAATCCCTGGCATCTCCAGTTAGAAGAATCAGGTTATCAGTGACATGGAAGACCTCTGCCTGGAGAGCTCCTGAGTCCTTCTACACAGAGTGGACAATACTGGGCTTGATGAACAAAAAATCTGACCTACTATAAGGCAGCTCCAATGTTCCATTTTAAAAGAGCCACTGAAAACCAGTTGCTGGGAGTGACAGTGTGAGGGGGTTATTGCCTTCTAGCCCTGCTTGTGGGTTTCCTGGAAGGAAGGGAGCAGGATGCTGGATTAGGTGGACATTTAGTCTGATCCAGCAGTGGTTTTCACATGCTTCCTCTTAAAAAACGATGCCGTTCACTTCAGTTCATATGCAAATGTATTCATATGCACATATATGCAAATTTAGCCAATTAATCCTTCAGTTATTTGACTAACTCATACAGTTAATTGAGTAACATTTATTCAACTGGGTGACCATGCAGTGCAAAATCATTTCCAGTTCAAACTCGAGCTGTGCTCAAAGAGCCTCAAACAGGTCTCGAAATTCTCTACCGTATTTGTGGGAAATGAAATTGGGGAGACAATTTCACTCAATTTCTCCATGTGGAGGAGAAACTCTCCAACAGTTTATCACAGACAGGGCTCACCACTGACAGCTTCTTTCTTTTCTCCTGTGTTTGTTTGTTTGTTTGTTTGTTTGTTTGTTTTGCACTGCCACTGCAAATGGCAACAACAGCAACTGTGTTGGCACCTTGGTCCCCTTTTTGCACCTCCACAGTGCTCCATATCTAGCATCAGTCTTGGATATTGTAGGAAGGAGAGGGAAGATGACCATCACACACACACACACACACACACACACACAGTCACACACACACTCAGAGTAAAAATTGGGGGGGAAATCTGCAAAGTGGCCTTTTATTTCTAGGGAGGTAAGAAAAAAAATCAGAACTTTTCTGAGAACAATGTCTTCAGGGAATGTTAGCTCATGTTTACTTGTCATTCTTCGTGGTTCCGCACCTTTCCCAACATCTTCCAAGTATTAAATTTTTTAGGGGTGATTGTGGATACATCTTGTCTCTAATGCAGATATTAATAATACTGCTTCCTCCCTAAAAGTGAGGAGGGAAGAGGTAGAGCTAATTGTGTGCCAAAATCTGTTCCTCAGTTTCCTGAAAGTTTTATTTGTCCATGAAAGACACTTCCAGTTTTCCCTTCTCAGGGTATTTAAGAATTTATTCTGAATTTATTTTGATGTGGTTTTGAGCTTGCCTAATACCTGTGAGGAGGCTGAGGGTACTTTGTGTTTCTTCTTGCTCTGCAGCCTCTCAGACTTCTTGCACTTTCTTATCTGAAAATGAGCTATGGAAGGAATTACTTTATGATGTCTCCCCTGGGCTTTAATTGACATGGGGGAAGCCAAGGAAGCTACAGGCTGCCAGAGAGATGATTTTACAATGAAAGACAGGACACACACACACACACTCCTTGGTCACCTCTTAAGTAAGGTAAGCACAAGAACACTGAACTGAATCCATGAGCAGAAATTTCTTCTCCTTTGAATTTCTTTTCAAAATCAATTTCTTTTCTATCAGATTGAATGAGAATGGTCTAAAAACTGTGGGAGAAATTTCAACACAGCACTAGTTCAAATGAAACAATTAAATCCTGATGTTCTGTCTCATGTTTATTGACAGTATATAGTTTATTGACAGTATATAGTTTATTGACTATCTCATGTTTATTGACAGTATATACAAGTATATAGACTATACTTGTGCAGCTGCTGTCTTCCTACCCTGCAGTCATCATACAGTGTTGTTTTCTGCCTGCCTATTTTGCATCTTTCCAGGGAAACAGCGGGGACAATATATTTGAGCCACTTTTCCAGGGGGGGGGGGGGAATGTTGATTCTAAGTAAATCAAGGAAGTGAAGAATTGATTCACAAACGAAAAGTCAAAATTACTCAGCTGTTACTGCAAATGGGGTGGTCTTCATCAAAATAGGTGTTTCTTTAATGCAAATAGCAATTCTGAAAGATAATAGGTATTATTTTAATTAAACTGTTTCAGTTCAGTTAACAGGGAAATCAGCAGATGAGCTAATCCGTAGAACTACTGTATATTAGCAAATGCTGATAAGCATGAGTGCTCATCTTAATTTGTACACTCAACTTTCTTGTATTTAATTACATTTTGGAGACTTTGTAAAATTTAATCATCTAAAACCGCCATCTTTTTTCCAAACAAAAAGCTCTCCTTTACTTATTTACCTTGCAAACAGGGTGACCACTTATGCATTGCCAGAAAAGAGGAAATCCCTCACCAAAAAAAGAGGACAGAAGATGAGCCAGGTTTTCATAAAATGTGCATATGCTAATTGGTAAGCATAGATGTACATTTAGAAAGGGTTGTTATAACTTAAATGAAAATACAATACATCTCACCATAGCGGGGAAGACTGTGACCAGGTGACTCCTGCGTGCCTGCTTACTTAGTCTACTGTCCAGATGCTAACTGTGGATGCTCAGCTTCAGGGCCCAGCTCCCGCTTCTTACGGTTCTTTATCTTTAAACAGGACAACCCTTCAAAGACAGGACACATTGGGCAGTATCCAGTGGAGCCCTTGGGCAGTATCCAGTGGAGCCCTTGTGCAGACAGCCCAAGCCTGCTGGCCCTGGTTTGCGTGCGGCCAGCCCTGCCAGCAGTGGCGTGTGCACAGCCCCTACTGCTGGTGGCCGTGTTGTAGCACTTCCAGGGGCAAGTGCCGTAATGAGAGGAAATGCTCCTTTCTGGAAGGTGCACAACCTGCCCCTTCCGGAAGCGAGTGTTTCCACTCATTGTGGCACTTGCCCCCAGAAGTGCTGTATCACAGCTGCCAGTGGTAGGGCTGTGCATGCCCTTGGATACTGCCCCTTGAAACAGAGAACTATGTTCTGTAAAGTAAGACACATGGCCATCCAACTTGCAGTTCCCAACACTAACTAGTTCATGACTGTTTAGTATAGTGGATCTGCAATTATGGATGTGTGAAACCCATTGGAAGAATTGTATTACTTTCTCTCCCCCCCCCCCCGCCGCCATTCCCCAGCAATGGATTTCCTTTGGAAGTCCATTGCCTAAATCCAAAGCCCTAAAACATAATTTGGTTGCACATGGCTAATGTCATCCATTACCTTTTCATTGTTCACTCTAATTTGAGTCTCTAGATGTTTTTACACATATACATTGCTTGCAGTCACAATGCATCATGGGTTTTGTAGCCTTAAAGCTGCATTTGCATTTGAGATCACACTTCATCATGGAGTTGTTTTATTAAAGCTGACTGAAGGCTTCACTGCAAGAGCCACTCAGTAATTCAATGGAAGGATTCTTAAAGCCTGGTTGGATTTCATGCCTGGGATTACAAGGCAAAAGTTCACAGTTTGCTTTCAGTTACAAATAACAACTTAAATGTGACATTAAAGTGTCACTAAGGGGACTTACATGGCCAAATTATTTCAATACTGAAAGTAAAATGCATCCAGATGCACAGGGGATCCTTAACCATTTCTCTTAAAGTTCAGGATTTTTCTAGAAAATTATTTCTTCTGCAAAATGAAATACTAAAGAGAGAATGGTTTTCCTGTTACTGATGTCCTTTTGACCAGCAGCGTTATCATTATTTTTGTAATGCTTGTAATAAATGGTTGAGATGAAAAGTCTTTTTTTTTTTTCCTATAGCACATCAATTGGGAACATTTTGAAAAATAAAAAGCATTTATATGCAGCCTGAAAGCCCACTTGGGTAAAATAAAATTACATATATATGTTGTATTGCCAAGTAATACATAAGCAGGAACTTTGTGTTTAATGCTTCCAGGTTTCCAGCATGTTGTTTTATGTAGAAGAAAAGCAAATATTTCCAATTCAAATGGTCATAGATGGCTTCCATTTCATGTTTTTGTGTGTGGTCTTAGACCTGCATTTAAGTACTAAGGTGAGTTCGTAGTTTCTACATAGTTTCTATTGTATATTGCCTTTGATATATTCAGGAGACAAGAAATTAATAAGAGTTAGTAAAATATGCATTCTCATTTATTGTGCCTTCTTTCAGAAGGAATCACTTCTATGTTATAGTATATTGTTATTGTTGAAATGTTATTCTTGTTACCTATGTTAACTCCCTCTGCTAACCTTCCAGGAGACAACCATTCTGTTGGAATATTCAGAACCATGGGAATGTTATTTCACTGAGATTAGATTGATATAGTAGAGCAGCCTTTCCAGATGTGACAGGACTCAAACTTCTATCATCACCAGCCAGCACAGTAAATAATAACCACTCTGGCTGGGGTTGGGGAAGAGTTGTTATTCATCATATCTGGAGAGCACCAGGTTGAGGAAGGTGGTAATAGATGGAGGCTTGTTGTTGTTCAGTCGTTCAGTCGTGTCCGACTCTTCGTGACCCCATGGACCATAGCATGCCAGGCCTTCCTGTCCTGCGCTCTCTCCCGGAGCATGCTCAAGTCCATATTCATTGCATCAGTGATGCTATCTAGCCATCTCATCAGATGGAGGCTTAGTAAATCATTACTGGTTACTTTAATAAAGAACAACTCAGGAATTTGCAACAGTATGATTCAAGATCTAACACAACATCTAGGCTTTCATACTAGGGATGGACGAATATGCCAATTTTAGCTTCTCTCAGTTTCTCATTTGTCCTATCTCAAGTTCAGTTTATCTCAAATTTTGAGGATCCCCCCCCCCAAGTTCGCAAGACAATTCCTACTCCTTTTTTTTGGTGCATTTCTCCTAATACATGCACTTTTGTATTCAGTTTAGCACTTTTTGCAAACAAATTTCCTGATATAATGCATTTCTGAACATTATTTTTACTAATATATGCATCTTAGTGTGCACTTTCCCCTAATATGCACATTTTTGTATGCATTTTTGATTGGAGAACTCCATTCCAAAATTCAGAGAAGAAGTGTGGGTTTTGAAGGATAAGGATAACTGAATTTTGAGTTGTGTATGGGTTCGAAAGTGTGAAATTTAAAATACATATTTAAATGTACAGATTCATTCATCCCTAGTTGGGATAGAATCCTTTACTCTCCACTGGTAGCTATCAGCAGCACTATGTTGTCACTGGAGAGAAGTTACAACAACAACAACAACAACAGTTATTAAAGTTGGCATGGGACATAGTTTATCAAAGCTGTGCAAGGGCTTGTATGGGGTTCAGAAGATGCAAAGAAATGAGCATGGCTGACCCCTGGTGCCTGTCCTAGCACCCGCATACACTACACTTGCTATGGCAAATTAATGTAGTAAGTAGGCTTCAAGGGCTTTTAAAAGCCAAGTGTGTGCTACTCAGCTTACCTTACTTGGGATAAGACCTTCACTGTTGGAGCACACAAATCTCTGTTTTGAGGGCAGCATCAAAGGTTGGCAAGTGCAATGGAACTAATCAACTAAAAATAAGTACTTCTGCTGAAGTAATTTGTGGACTAGACAGCCTATGCTTTGGCTATTTAGATGACCTAATATTACTGATTTTTCTTTTGGAAGACATTGCATGAGGTCAGATTCTAAGATGATGCCCTCTTTTCTCATGTGGGAATGCTATCAAACAGAGAGTTGGCAACCCTAGTTATGAGACAGTTCCAGTAGCTGGAGGTCACAGAATATGAACAAGCTTTATGTGCTCCATCTATATCTATATCTATATCTATATCTATATCTATCTTCTAGAGCAGTGGTCCCCAACCTTTTTGGGACCAGGGACTGGTCCGTGGAAGACAATTTTTCCATGGACCGGGGGGGGGATAGGACCGGGCCACAGTAGGGGCGTGGGAACCCCCCTTACCTTGGGTCCATGGGGGGGGCAATACGTCCCCCCCCCCAGAATCCTTGTCGGCCCTCGCTGCAGAGCTGCCAGCTGGCTCCGGCCAGGGGAGGACTTCTGGCCGCTGGGACACAAATGGCAGATGCGTAGCGGATGCCAGCCAATTACATCCCTGTTCTTTGAAGTAATAGGCTATCACTGCAAAGTACAGGGCCAGAGCCGGCCGGCAGCTCACCGTGGAGCAGAGCCAGCCAGGGCCGGCGAGGATTTCGGGGTGGGGAGAGGGATGGATGGATCACCTCTCCCCCCATGGACCCAAGGTAAGGGGGGGTTCCCACACCCCTACTGCAGCCCAGTCCCTAACAGGCCATGGACAGGTACCAGTCTGCGGCCCGGGGGTTGGGGACCCCTGTTCTAGAGCAGGTGCAGAACTTCAGGTCCAGGCTCCCAATCCAGCCCTCCTGTGGTCCCAATTTGACCTTTCCCAGATAGCCATGCCACTTCCCCTGACCTCACCCTTTTCCCCTGACCACCAATCGTTTGGTGTTTTCCAGCTTTTGTGCAGTTTTTTTCCCCATTCTAAAAGGTTGAAATGCCTCCCCTAAGGCTTGATTACAGTAGCTGATTACAGCAGTAAGAGCTCTGAACTAATACACTGGTATTTTGGGGGGTAATTTTGGCTTTGCCCCTTTTGCCTTCGGCTCTGCCCAGCACTGAAATGTTGCCCCTAAGAGCTTCTCCAAAATGGAATCCAGGTTTCAGGCTGAAAAAGGCATAACACCAATGCTCTAGAGTATGATTTAATAGGGACAAATAAAATATATATTAAGCATTTAGTGCCTTTTAGTAACAAGTCTCTCTTAAGTCTCACACATTTTCAGAACTATGTGGCACTGCTCAGATTAGAGTGTAGAGTAGGAACATAGATCACATTCACCAAATTGTGGCTGGTATTATCACCTTTGGCAGCATTGATAACCCTTGGAGGTTGGGGTACTCTGGAACCAACTCCCATCCCAATAAGTACTCAGTGCTGTAAAAGATTTAGCCATCACCACACAAGATGTGATAGCATCACCGATGCAATGAATATGAACTTGAGCACACTCCGGGAGAGAGCGGAGGACAGGAAGGCCTGGCGTGCTATGGTCCATGGGGTCACAAAGAGTCGGACACAACTGAACAACTGAACAACAACAACACAAGATGTAGTGATAGCAACCAATTTTGACAGCTTTAAAGGGGGACTTGACAATTGGAAGATAAGACTAGCAATGGCTACTAGTCATGATGGCTAAACATTACCTTCAGTATCAAAGGCATATGCCTCTTTATACCAGTTGCTGGGGTACACAAGCTGGGAGATGCTATTCCACTTATGTCCTGTGGCCTCTCTACAGGGAGCCAATTAGCCACTGTGTGAACTGAATGCTCGCCTGGCTAGGCCATCAGTGTGGTCCAGCATGGGTCTTCTAATATTCTTCAGCTGATGGTGCTGATCATGTATCACGCATATAGCGTGGGCACACTGCATACACTTCTCCAGGTCTTGCATTTCACATACACAAGCATTTCACATACACAAAGGCATTATGCTGCACACAGAACACTGCTTCGACGTTATGATTCGCCTTCCTGCAAAAGTGCTCTAGGTTAAGCTGCAATGGTTTGAGGTGATGGAAATGTCCTGCTGTGCACATAAGTAGTTATTTTTTAACATTGAATATCCTTCTGCTTCACAGGCTTATGGGTCTTAAGTGCATGTTTTGTAATCAAAGAAAAAAACAAAGTGGCACTTATTGTTGCAGATAAAATGTCAGATTTGATTTAATCCCAGTTTTGAAGCCATACTTGGCTAACCATACAGATTATTTCAGTAAATGCTACAGTCATGCTCTCAGCAAGCTTCAGATAAGAAGGCATACTTTTGCAGTTGCCTATGAGCTATATAAATGTCAAATGCAGCATGACTTGAATATTACATTTCCCCACTTTTATCTAGGAAATTAAAGACCTGTGCATTTCTGAAGTATAGATTAATTCTTTTCTGGAGTGTATGTATCCACCATTCATTTAGGTGCATACTGCCAAATGACAGGTATCTTGTGCTTTAGGCTATTCCAGAAAAATTGAAATGAACATACACATTTAAGGATTTTTATGTTATCCAGAAGGCATAGCCTGGCATGAAAAAGTGGTTATATAATCGAACAGCTAATATAAGCAAACTTAAGCTATAGGAGAAATGGAAGCCAATTATCATGTGCCTTTCTGGTCTGATTCATCTGTAGACTCAATCTCATGGATGAGTTTGTAATGCCAGCCTTAAATAGAGCCTTAATTCCTGCCATTCTGTATTCTGCCTAATCAGTTCCTACTTCTGAAGTGTTTGAATTGAATTTACACCACTGCTCGCATCTTCTGCATCTAGTCTAGAAGCGAAACAGTACAATCTTCAACATGTATGTGCACTCAGAAGGAAGTCCCACTGAGTTCAAAGCAGTCTTCCCCAACAGGGTGCCCCTCAGATGTGTTACAACACATGGCCAACAGTCAGAAATTATGGGAATTGTAGTCTAAAACATCTGGAGTGTACCACATTGGAGAAGGCTGAATCAAGGCAACTTACTTCCAGGTAAGCATGTATTAGGATTAGTGTGCAATCTTAATGCCTACTTACCTGGGAGTAAGTCCAATTACATTCAGTAGGACTTACTTCTAAGTAGACGTGCACAGGATTGTCGCTTTAAGTGCTGCAATCAAGTCTGAATACACAGGTAACCGCATTTGCTCACATGCATCTCTACTCATTTTGCCCCTTCTGCTCCTCCACTCTTCTGCTCTCTGCTATTTTTCTCCTTATTTCTCCCTTCTTTCTGCTCTTCTTTTATTAATTTTTTTATTAGAGCTTTGGCTGTTGGGGGCTCTAGAAATGAAATATCAATCAATCAATCAATCAATCAATCAATAAAAATATTATTTTGAAATTAAAACAGATGCAAAACAGAACTCCTAAGGCACATCACAATATCTTCTTGAATAATATTCAAACCAAAATGTCAATACATGCACTGGAGGGACCCACCCACCAGCCCTGCCCCTTTGTGAAGGGGCCAGTGTGGGCTCCCCAAAACATTCCCAACCCCTGCTATACAATCACTGCATAGTACATCACTATGTACATAGCAATACAAACTAAACTCATTTCAAATCCTTGCTGACTGCACCTCTGTCACAGAATAAGGAAATAGTCACTGTGTTCTGAAGAGTGGTCCTTTTTTTAAAGCAGAACAACCAGGATAGGCAAGATGTCCCCACATGGAGGGAGCAATCCTGTGTTCCCTAGACAGCATCTGGGAGACATAGGATTCTTCAGTTTCTGGGCTCCGAAGTCAGAACCCAGGCTCTGACCTCAGAGCCCAGAAACTGGGTTCCCTGCCCAGCCCCCTTGTAGCCGGTGTATGCTTCTCTCCATCTCAGCTATCTCTCCAGGTGCGGAAACGGAGTGCAGAGATGGGGAAAAGGGGGCAGTCCTGGGGGCAGGGAGGGGAGGAGACTGAGGAAGCCGCACTACACAGCTGTCTGTGTAAATCACCTGTCTAGCCAAAAAATACAGGGTAGCCAGAGCGAGGATCTCCTCCATGCCCAGCTGCCCTGCATTGGATAGTGATCAGCCCCTGAGTTCAGAGGCTGACGACAATCTCCATAGGATTGCGCCCTTTAGCAATTCAGCCCTGACTTCTTGGCTGTAACAATTCACATTCATGCCTTCTTCTAGCTTCATGAAAGACAAAGGCACTTGAAGAGAAATTGTCTCAGCTATATCCATCACCATCACCTATCAACCCACTTCTATTATTGTATTTTCTGCAGTGCATTATTTCTGTAGTGCATATATTCTTTCCTTCACATTTATCACATGGCTGTCTGGATGCCCCTATCTCTCTGCAAGTTCTCAAACATTTAATCAGCAAACGCTACAAACAATATCTGCAAGATATTCATTTGATCAACTGTATCCCAAACAGGATCTGCCCTTGAAACACCACAGAGGGCTTCGGCGCTGCTAGTGATCCTTGCTTTTAAAAAAAAAATCTTTCAAGGGCTTATCAGGAACCAATATATCAGCAGAAAAACTGCTTTTTTCATGTGCATAAACTTGCTCTGATCATGAGCATAGAAAATAATTATCAGTGTGATCCAGGAAATATAATTCAGGGCTTGACACAGTCATGGATTAAAATCCAGTTGGCTACCGTGGGACAATTCACCCTCTGTCTCAATTTTCTAACTAATATATATTTTTAAAAAGAGTTTTATTTTTCTACCTTACTGACAGAGCAATCTTAAACATGTTTTGTCAGAAGTTAAACCCCATGAGTTCAATGGGGCTTACTCCTTAGTAAGTGCATTTAGGATTTCTGCCAGAGAATCAAACTACACGTGTTGTCAGGAGATCCATGCACAGCCATCTCTTCCATGACCTTCTTTGTTCAGGCAGAAGGTAAGACTTCTTTCCACTTGTGGTTCTTAGAATCCAAGCCAGAATTTAGCCCTATTCACTATTCAGGCAATACTAAAATGACATACTTCAACTTGGGCGAGGAGGGGATGGGGCTGCACTGAGTAGCTCCACCCCATGTCACATCTGCTATTTGGCCAGCTGTTCACATGCACAGCACAAACGTCTTCTGGGAGGAAGCCTCTGCATGGACAAGTGGAGGGTTCCATGCAAACAAGGACGCCCACAACACACAGGCTCATATAGAAGTTCTCAGCATATACAGCTGTATGTGCAAAGGCCTTCTCCCTACAGGTGTTCATGCCATACACATGGATGCCTGGGGGAGGGGCTAAATGGCACAGGCAATGTCGGGGGTACAGCTACTTTGTATGGTAATAACAGGGCTTTCGTTATATTTATATCCTGCTCTTCATTTACAAAGCTCATAGTAGCATTCGTTGGCTACCATCTCCAGGCATTTATCAGTTCTGCACATCTTAACTTCACCACTGAACTGTGCTGAGTAAGAAGCAAAGGCAATCTGCAGCCAGCAATTTGGGGGTGGGTGGGGGGATGTTTATAAAGGTCAGGGAGTATCACCTGAGCTAACCTCCTCTGTCCTATTTGTGCATGGAGACTTTGTTGAGTGACTGGTGTGGCTAGTCTCCCTGCAGTTCCTTCCTTTGGCCAAAGTTGAATGGCAATGTACAGTTGAATGGCAATGAATCCCCATCTGACATCCATCAGGTTATTAGTTCAAGACCTATCTCTCTCCCTGGCCACGTCTCCTAATTCCTCAACTTTTGTCTCATTGCTCTCTTCTGCCCTTCACTTCTCACTCTGCCTTCTTTCTCTCTCTCCCTCTAGGTTCAGGCACGCAGTCACCCTTGACTTTTTGCCAGTCACCTATTCTCTCTTCCCTCCCTTTCTGGTTCTCTTCAGTAGCTCGTACTGTATACCTAAGGTAATTCTTTTTAATAAATGCCATTTCTGGGTTAAATCCAAGCCTTGGCTCTATTTTTCCTCCTGGGAACCTGATGGGGGCACTCTCCTATCTTGACCAAAGTGCTGATTTGGCAAACGTGCTAGTTTCTGAGCCAACTTTATAGACTGACAGCAGCCTGTCCTCTGGCAGGAACAGAGCCAGGGGCTGCAGAAGGAAGAGGTTCCCCTAGCATCAGGGCAATTCCACAGTCATCCATCATTTGCTCCCCAAACATAGAAATAGCCTCAAGCTTGTGTTAAAAGACAGGAGTTATAAGCTACTGTGGTAGCAGAAGTGTGGGGCTTATGTCACAATATAGGTAAGAAGGAAGAAGAAGAAGAAGAAGAAGAAGAAGAAGAAGAAGAAGAAGAAGAAGAAGAAGAAGAGAGGTGTAGATAGGATGCCTTGCAATGTCTTGTGGACTTCAGTTTGTTCTTCCTAATAAAATTATGTCTTGCTCTCTAGCCATCCTGATTATTAGTCAGTGGCATTTTCTTCTACATTCTTTCTTCCCTTGGGGCTGGCACTCTAACATAGCTCCTTGGCTTCTGCTCTTTCTTAGTCCTTTCTGAGCTCAAAAAGAAAAACAATTACTTTTTTAAACAATGATTTCTTTACCTCTACCGTCAATTAATTATCCTTGCCATATTTTATGGTCCCTACAGACTTCTTCAGTGATCTTTTATGCTGTATATACTAGGAGAAAAAATCATATTACTTATCTGGAAGCATTGTGCAATTTTTGTTAAAATGAATGACCGCATATTCTTATGATCAATCTGCTCTTTCTCAGATTTATTCTATAATAAGGTAATCTAGAAGTCAGACCTTGCATACTCTGTAGATGGTATGCTAACTTACCTTTGAACCTTTTTCATTCCTCCTGTAAGCTTTTCATATTGATTCATAGGCTTATTTTCAAGCAAATGTTTCCTCCACTTTTCAAGAATTTATTTTGTTAGAATCTAGGGGTAAAAAAAAATGTTGTCTGAAATCAAGTATGATGAATTAAGAGAGAGGGGGCAGGAAGGTATGCTTTGTTTAAATGAGATCAAAGTCAAATTTTATTTACTGCCTGGTTCCCCTAGTACATATTGTTTATGGAAGTGGCTGTGTATTATATCAACAAATATGCAGATTTATTGATTCCTCAGAATAAATGTGTTCAAGCTAAGTGGAATCTTCTTTATCAAACTATTCATGGGATCAGAGTAGGGATGTATGAAAGTCACTTACCTTTCCGCGGATTATGTTTATGTGGTGGGGGGGGAGGCATTCCATCCTGGAACATCCGCCCCAGGTAAGTCTCGTCCTGGGGGGATCCGCAGGGGGGCAGGGGGTGGCAAGCCGTTCCGCCACAGATTTTGGGGGGTTGAATGCACTGGCATTCGGCCTCACCAAGATCCGTGGCGGAATTCTCTGACATCCCTAGTTCAGAGAATGAACCTTCTTAACTACAATGCATAATTAAACTATGGAATTCATTACCACAACATGTAGTGACAGCAACCAATTTGGGTGGCTTTAGGGAGTTAAAGAAATTCATAGAGGAGAAAGTTATCAATGGCTACTAGACATGATGATATTGCTACCTCCATTTCCTCTATGTGCTACTACCTCCAGCATCAGAGGCAAAATGCCTATGTATACCAGTTGTAAGGGTATACAACAATATCTCCCAGTTGTAATTCCTCTTAGTTTACCTGTTATTTCATCATCATCATCATCATCACCCCTATAGCCCATTTCAGGAATTCAAAGAACTTCAATAAGCCTTGCGACAAAACTAGTCCTATTATATCGCGGAAATGGACAGAGTGGAGTGGGAAAAGACACTGTGATTATGGAAGTTGCTTCAGATAGTCTTCATATATAGACTGGGTAACGCTGAATCTTTTTGCATGGCATTCCTACCATATGATTTGGAGAAAAGAAATGACCAGTTCTTATGTAGGGATGTGCGAAAGTCACTTACCTTTTCGAAGGGGTGATTCACGGTGGGGGGGAGGTGCAGAGCAACTCCCCCCCAAATCCTAATCTGGCTGGCTTCACTCCGTGGCAACTCCGTGGAGCCGCTGGCCGAGTGCATTCACAGGCGTGTGGAGCCTGCAGATGCAAATGGCGGTGGCTACGGCGGCCGCCATTTGCGTTCCTTTTTTTTTGCTGTGATAGGCTACGTAAATATTTACGTAGCCTATCACGGCAAAAAAACGGGCGCAAGTGGCAGCGGCGGCTATGGCGGCCACCATTTGCATTCCCTTTTTTTGCCGTGATAGGCTACGTAAATATTTACGTAGCCTATCACGGCCTCCGCAGGGACACAAATGGCGTCCCTGCATTAGCCATGATAGGTTACGTATTTACATAGCCTATCACCGCAAAAATAGGGAAGCGAATGGCAGCCACAGAAATGGCCGCCATTCGCAAAGCAGCGCAAACGGCACTAGGTAAGTGCTCTGTTTCGTGCACCTTTCGCAGGGCAGGGGGGGGGGCTTCATTCCGCCACGGATTTCGGAGGGCCGAATGCACTGGCATTCGGCCTCGCTGAGATCCGTGGTGGAATCCTCTGACATCCCTATTCTTATGTACAAATAAGTTGTGGGCTCTCTGAAATGCTTTTAACATGTGATTATCTGAAACAAGTTGGCCCCCCACCAACACAGTTTGCAGAGAAAAATCAAATCTAATGGAAGGTGTAACTTCATTAAAGTTGTACAGAAACTTTTAACTGTTATTTCGTTATATTTAACAGCTAGAGACTTCCTTTCGGAGCAATAACTAAGCTTTGACTAGATTACTTTTAACTGTAGGTGTCTCTTAATCCCTTCATTGTTTACAGGCTGTATGTTACTGGCATATCATTGTACTTTAGCCTGCACCTGTATTTATAAAGGTGTACAGAGACTGTTTTGTGTTCATATTTCATTTTGCTCCAATTTGCAATTAATTATGTTTGTTTAGGGATGTACAAAACTCACCTTTTCGCGGAATCTTTCGCAGTGGGGGAGAGGCACTCCATCCCTCCCCTTGGAATCCTCGATGGGGGGGAGGTGATCTGGTCCTCCCCCCCGGAAACCTTGATGGCCGGCAGATTCAGCAGCGGCAGTGGCTCTGGTGGCAGCAGTGGCGGCACCAGTGGGTCCAGCGGCTCCAGCGGCACTGGCGGCTGGTCTCCTGGCTGGCCGCGGCTGGGCTGCTGCCACCGCCATTGCCATCCTTTCAGCCAGCCATGATAGGCTATGTAGGAATTTATGTCGCCTATCACAACTGGGTAAAAAAAAAAAAAAAACAGCCATGCAAATCCACCATTTGTGTTCTCTATTTCCGCCCGATTTATCTTACATAAATATTTACATAAGATAAAACAGGAAAAAAAGGGAACTCAAATAGCGTAGCGGGCGCTATTTACGTTCCCCTTTTTTTCGCCGTTTTATCCTACGTTAATATTTAAGATATTTTATCTTACGTAAATATTGAAAGCAAAGAGGATTTAAAGAGCCTCTTGTTGAGGGTGAAAGTGGAGAGTGCAAAAGCTGGTTTGAAACTCAACATTAAACAAACTAAAATCATGGCATCTGGCCCCATCACTTCCTGGCATATAGAAGGGGAAGAAATGCAAGCAGTGACAGATTTTATTTTCTTGGGCTCCAAGATCACCACAGATGGTGACTGTAGCCATGAAATTAAAAGACGCTTGCTCCTTGGGAGGAAAGCTATGGCAAACCTAGACAGCATAGTAAGAAGCAGAGACATCACCTTGCCAACAAAGGTCCGTCTAATCAAAGCTATGGTTTTCCCAGTAGTAATGTATGGCTGTGAGAGCTGAACTATAAGGAAGGCTGAGTGCTGAAGAATTGATGCTTTCACACTGTGGTGCTGGAGAAGACTCTTATGAGTCCCCTGGACTGCAAGGAGGTCAAATCAGTCCATCCTAAAGGAAATCAACCCTGAGTGCTCATTGGAAGGACAGATACTGAAGCTGAAGCGCAAATATTTTGGCCACCTAATGAGAACAGAAAACTCCCTGGAAAAGACCCTGATGCTGGGAAAGATTGCAGGCAAAAGGAGATGGGGATGGCAGAGGATGAGATGGCTAGATAGCATCACCAATTCAATGAATATGAACTTGAGCACACTCCAGGAGAGAGCGGAGGACAGGAAGGCCTGGCGTGCTATGGTCCATGGGGTCACGAAAAGTCGGACATGACTGAACGACTGAACAACAACAACATGTTTGTGTAATTACACTTGACATTTTTATATTAAAATAAAACTTTATAGTACATTGTTACATAAGATAGCCTAATACATTAAAAAAGTATGCTTTATGGACATATATTAACTATTAATTATTTATTAATTATTATTAATTATGCTGACTTTGAATTATACTGAAAACCGTTGTTATTCTTGGAATCTGTGGGTCAAGAGCTTTCCATTTTTTCATCCGTCAATGGGAAGGCAGTCAAAAAGGGATGAACAAGTAACTCCAAACTTTGAATTATATATACAAGATAGATGTAGTCATAGAATGAAGGTCGAAATACACATTGCTTTAAAGATGTACCTAGCAGCTGCATCTTGTTTTCCTTAGTCAAAAGTAAGCACAGGGGATGCCTTCCAGACCACAGCATGGGTGTTGGTGGTGGACTTTTAACTCTTTGCCCCTGCTACAGTCCCGATCCGGATCAGGCCCCCATGGCTGCAATTTTCATTTCTAAGAAATGATCCACTGAAACAAAGAATACATTGCAACTCCAGACTGGGTCCCCTGTGCTTATTTTTGAGTAAGGAAAAATGGTGAACCTGCTAGGTATATCTAAAAAGAAACATTGAGTTGCTTTACTAAAGAAAAAATCACAGGAGAACAATTTACAAGGATGATGGACTGTGGCTTGAATTCAGAGATAGTCATATGCAACAAGATGAGTCAGAACTCTGTGCAGCAGAGGTTACATATTCATATCTGCATCACAAGATGGCTGTGAATATTTCAGTCCCATCCAAACTGTGGAGTGTTGAAGAGCTCATTGCTCAGACATGCATTGCTGTGTGGATGCCCATCTAGATACATGTTCACATCTGATTGCAGCTCTCATGTCTTGGGACATGCTAGTGGTTCCCAATCCAGCATCAATGGGCACTTCATGGGCATTCAGCCAGGGGTCTATGCATTTACAGTCCAATTGCATACATAGATCTAGGGACATGGAAATCAGCAAAACTACAGTTTATCAAGGTTCTCCAAGTTCAGTTTTGATGCTCCGTCTGGCCCATCTCCATCTAAGATTGCAAAGTCAAATACATACTTGGGTGTGTATTTGGGTGAGCATTCAAAACTAGGCAATCTTCTCCCATTGTTTAAAGCATGTCTGTGCACACTTTTTAAAAATTATGCACTTTTATGTATGGATTGTGAAAAATCCATTCCGTCAGTGTTTCATGGGTTCTTGGGCACTTTTCATTCCATCATCTGCCCATCAATGGAATTAGATATTTTTTAGTTTCTGAATCCATGCAAATTCACATGGCAAATTACCACAAAATGCACAAATCTCCCTCAAATGTGTATTTGCATGCTTTAGCCTATCGAGCAAATGCACATTTTTGGCCATTTTTAAAAAAATGCATATTTTTGTATTATGGAACTTGCACGAAACTCTTAAAGGGTAGAAAAACAGTCTGCAAGTCCATGGAATCTGCCCAACAGGGGATAGGTCAATCCACTGCAGAATCTGTGGGTCAGATTCATAAAAATCCAAACTCATATGGTTCCATTGTGGATTTCTCTGACATCCCTAATGCATTTTTCATGCATATTTCTCTAATGTATATATTTTTCAAATGTACCCCACCACTTGTGTAAACAGCATCACAAGCCCAGGAACATACAAGCTTTGATTACAGATTGCACTCACATTTGCGTTCGTGGTTAGGAAGTGCGAATGGGGTTAATCGTGGTCATGTACGAACTGAAACGAAGTTCTCATTCATCCCTATACAGATCCTTAAATAGAAACAGGGTTTTCTTCACTCAAGATTGGGTGAGTCACTCATTTAAAACCAGATTCAGGGAAAACAATAACCATTATGAAAGCAAGAAAGTGCTCTTTGAAGACCTGTGTGTCAATAGTAGATAACTGCATTCAGTGAAAAATGTGATAAATTCAGAAAACTTTGCTATAACTTGCATTCAAAATTTGGGCAATGTCACATTGTTTCTGTCCTTTTGCTTTCAGAGCAATCATTTGTGATAAATTACAGCAGGATAAAAGCTCTGTAGTGTCCATCTGCCTGAATTATGTCAGTTCTCATCCATTATGCACCTGCAGAAATGAAGCAAGCATCGTTTTCATGGCACAGTCAGTAAATTGTGAAACATGTTATAGCCATCCAGCATGAATGCTTATCTGAGATCAAGAGATCTTTACTAAAATGGCTCATTCTTCTCAATCAGAGCCATAACTTGGTGGTATGTCAGATTACAAGGTGCAGTATTCAATTCAGTGTGTTAAAACTCTGTGTTCCCTTGGCTGACTGCACCCAATATAAAGTTATTATAGAAGCAGAATGCAATTTACAATGGTGATTTTAAGAGAGTCTTACAGCAGCCTCTTTACCCTATGCCTGATTCTTCTCTGCACATGCTGAACTGTGTAAAAAAAAAAATTAAAGGGTCCAATAATGATATCTGAAAGTTTCATCTGGAATGCATTTCTTTCACTATTGGTTACATGAATTGACAGTTGTATTGATCTTTCAACATGCTGAAAGAACTGCTATTTTTAAATGCTTGGTGACCTATTTTCTATCTTCCTTGAGGCAGATACAATTGAAGATACCACTGCTTTATATTTTCTAGAATTTAGATTTAGCTGGCAGACAAGAGCTGCTTAAAAATTATGATGTCTAGAACAATTGCATGAAGGAACAATATTTTTAGGAGCACCAGTGAAACAGCATGCAGTGGTATATTGGATGAGATGTAATAAAAACAGCATGCAATGGCTGAGCAGGAAATTAGATCCCTGCCCCATATGACCCAAGAACAGCATCCTAGCACTGGGATTCACCTCTTAGATTGTAGGCGGAGCTGCTGGATAAGTAACATGGCTTAGTCCAGAGAAGGAGTGAGTTTGCATTAACATGTGAGGGGAATCATTAAAAGGGGCTTGTGTTGTTGGGGCAAAACTAGTGACAGGCCAGCTTACCCCAAGTGAATTTGTTCTTTACTCAGAAAATAATGGATTCATCCATGTGAGGTCAGACGAGAGTTGCGCATGAACAATTCCAAAGTGCATCTTGTGAGTTGTAGCTTGGAATCATGTAGAATGCCATGACATCATGCATCACAACATTATGTGCCCCCTTTCTCATTGGTTGTTGTCATGTGGCCCGCTTGTGTGATGGTGTCATGTGATATTTACTTGCCATCGCCAATCGCTGGTATGAAGATGGACTTGCAGAGTCCTCCTCAGAGCCATCCCCTTCATGGATCACTGCCTCGTTGTGGCGAAGGGGCTTGCGTAACTCAGTGAAGCCATACGCTATGCCGTGCAGGGCCACCCAAGATGGATAGGTCATGGCAGAGAGTTCTGACAAAATGTGGTCCACTGGAGAAGGAAATGGCAACCCACTCCAGTATTCTTGCCAAGAAAACCCCATGGAACATTTCACAAGGCTAAAAGATATGACACTGGAAGATGAGCCCCTCAGGTCAGAAGGTGTCCAATATACTACTGGGGAAGAGCAGAGGGTATTTCCAAGTAGCGCCAGAAAGAGTGAAGCGGCTGGGCCAAAGCCGAAAGGACACTCAGCTGTGGATGTGTCTGGTGGTGAAAAGAAAATCCGATGCTGTAAAGAACAATATTGTTTAGGAACCTGGAATGTCAGATCAATGAATCAAGGTAAGCTGGAGGTGGTCAGACATGAGATGGCAAGACTGAACATTGACATCTTGGGAATCAGCGAACTAAAATGGATAGGCATGGGCAAATTTAATTCAGGTGACCATCATATCTACTACTGTGGGCAAGAATCCCTTAGAAGAAATGGAGTAGCACTCATAGTCAACATAAGGGTGGGAAAAGCAGTAATGGGGTACAATCTCAAAAACGATAGAATGATCTCAGTACGAATCCAAGGCAAACCATTCAACATCACAGTAATTCAAGTCTATGCCCCAACCACTGAGGCCGAAGAAGCTGAGGTTGATCGGTTCTATGAAGACCTACAACACCTTCGAGAACTAACACCCAAAAAAGATGTCCTCTTCATCATAGGGGATTGGAATGCTAAAGTAGGAAGTCAAGAAATCACTGGGATAATAGGCAGGCATGGCCTTGGTGTACAAAATGAAGCAGGACAAAAGCTAATAGAGTTTTGCCAAGAGAACACGCTGATCATAGCAAACACTCTTTTCCAACAGCACAAGAGATGACTCTACACATGGACATCACCAGATGGTCAATATCAAAATCAGATTGATTATGTCCTTTGCAGCCAAAGATGGAGAAGCTCTATACAGTCAGTCAAAACAAGACCTCGAGCTGACTGTAGCTCAGATCATGAGCTGCTTCTTGCAAAATTTTGGCTTAAATTGAAGAATGTAGGAAAAACCACTAAACCATTCAGGTATGACCTCAATCATATCCCTGATGAATATACAGTGGAGGTGAGGAATAGATTTCAGGGATTAGACCTGATAGACAGAGTGCCTGGGGAACTATGGATGGAGGTCTGTAACATTGTTCAGGAGGCAGCAACTCAATCTATCCCAAAGAAAAAGAAATGCAAGAAAGTCAAGTGGCTGTCTGATGAGGCTTTACAAGTAGCTGAGGAAAGAAGGGAAGTGAAAAGCAAGGGAGAAAGGGGAAGATATATCCAACTGAATGCAGAGTTCCAGAGAATAGCAAGGAGAGACAAGAAGGCCTTCTTAAATGAACAATGCAAAGAAATCGAGGAAAACAAGAAACTAGGAAAGACTAGAGATCTCTTCAAGAAAATCGGAGATCTCAAGGGAACGTTTTGTGCAAAGACAGGCATGATAAAGGACAAAGAAGGCAGGGACCTAACAGAAGCAGATGAGATTAAGAAGTCAAGTGGGCCTTAGGAAGCATTACTAACAACAAAGCTAGCGGAGATGACAGTATTCCAGCTGAGCTATTTAAAATCCTAAAAGATGATGCTGTTAAAGTGCTGCACTCAATATGCCAACACATTTGGAACACTCAACAGTGGCTGCAAGACTGGAAAAGGTCAGTTTACATTCCAATTCCAAAGAAGGGCAACGCCAAAGAGTGTTCCAACTACCGCACAATTGCGCTCAATTCACATGCCAGCAAGGTGATGCTCAAAATCCTACAAGCTCGGCTTCAGCAGTATGCGAACCGAGAACTACCGGAAGTACAAGCTGGGTTTCGAAGAGGCAGAGGAACTAGAGATCAAATCGCCAACATTCGCTGGATCATGGAGAAAGCAAGAGAATTCCAGAAAAACCTCTATTTCTGCTTCGTTGACTATGCTAAAGCCTTTGATTGTGTGGATCACAACAAACTCTGGCAAATTCTTAAAGAGATAGGAGTACCAGACCACCTTACCTGTCTCCTGAGAAACCTGTACGAGGGTCAAGAAGCAACAGTAAGAACCAGTCATGGAACAACCTATTGTTTCAAAATTGGGAAAGGAGTACAACCAGGCTGCATATTGTTGCCCTGCTTATTTAACTTATATGCAGAGTACATCATGAGAAACGCCGGGTTGGATGAATCACAGGTCGGAATTAAGATTGCCAGGAGAGTTATCAACAACCTCTGATATGCACACGATACCACCCTAATGGCAGAAAGTGAAGAGGATCTAAAGAGCCTCTTGTTGAGGGTGTAAGAGGAGAGTGCAAAAGATGGTTTGAAACTCAACATTAAAAAAACAAAGATCATGGCATCTGGCCCCATCACTTCCTGGCATATAGAAGGGGAAGAAATGGAAGCAGTGACAGATTTTATTTTCTTGGGCTCCAAGATCACTGCAGACAGTGACTGTAGCCATGAAATTAAAAGATGCTTGCTCCTTGGGAGGAAAGCTATGGCAAACCTAGACAGCATAGTAAGAAGCAGCGACATCACCTTACCCACAAAGGTCCATCTAATCAAAACTATGGTATTCCCAGTAGTAATAATGTATGGCTGTGAAATCTGGACTATAAGGAAGGCTGAGCGCCGAAGAATTGATGGTTTTGAACTGTGGTGCTGGAGAAGACTCTTACGAGTCCCCTGGACTGCAAGGAGGTCAAATCAGTCCATCCTAAAGGAAATCAACCCTGACTGCTCATTGGAAGGACAGATACTGAAGCTGAAGCTCAAATATTTTGGCCACCTAATGCAAAGAGAAAACTCTCTGGAAAAGACCCCGATGCTGGGAAAGACTGAATGCAAAAGGAGAAGGGGATGGCAGAGGATGAGATGGCTAGATAGCATCACCGATGCAATGAATATGAACTTGAGCATGCTCCGGGAGAGAGCGCAGGACAGGAAGGCCTGGCATGCTATGGTCCATGGGGTCATGAAGAGTCAGACACAACTGAAAACAACCTCAGTGCCATAGCTGTGGCGGTGGTGACAAGGATGAGGGAAGCAACTAATGCGACTTCTTCAAGTAAGTTAGTGGGGGGTAGGTGGTAAGACAACTGACAATTTAGCGGGGAGGAATCTGTGTACTACTTTACTGCACATGTTCTGAAGGTCACAAATAATTCCAACCTTGTTAGTGAATTCATGATTCATTGATTCAGGCTCACTATTAAGTTGTGCATTACAAACAGATGAGTTTTGACCCACAGGCTAATTATGAAATTCAGTGGCATCACTAAGCGAAAGCCTATCCAATTCTGTGGGCACAATTCTCACTTCTGTGAGCACAATCACAATTCTGTGAGCTGACTGAGCACAACTGCTCATATTGCCATATTTCAAAATTAACTACTGGATTGACTAGCAATATTTATTGCTCAAAATCTAATACTGAGATAGGTGTGCTTAAGCCCTTTGAAATGAAAGGGTGCAGTGTGCCTAACACCTGGTGGCCATTGTGTTCTCTTTTATTTTAGGGATGTACGAAAATCACTTACCTGTTCACGGATTATGTTTATGGGGGGGGAGGCATTCCATCCCTCCCCCCGGAATCCTGGATGGGGGGGAGGCGCCCCGTTCCTCCCCCCCGGAATCCTCCGCGGCCGGTTGTGCTCCGTGGCAGCTCCGCGGAGCAGCTGGCCAGCCCCAGCCAGGCCAGAGCCGTCCGCAGCAGCATTTCCGGCCGTGGAGGGCTCTGGGTAAAAAAACAAAACAAAACACGTGTACGCAAATGGCGGCGGCTACGGCCACCGCCATTTGCGTTCCTTATTTTTGCCCTCTTAATCTACGTAAATATTTATGTAGACTATGACAGCGAAAATAAAGGGGAATGCAAATAGCATAGCGGGCACTATCTGCGTCCCTTTTTGAATCCCCATTTTAGCCTACGTAAATATTTACATAGGCTAAAACGGGGAATCAAAAAGGGACACAAATAGCGCCCGCTACGCTATTTGCGTTCCCCTTTATTTTCGCCATCATAGTCTATGTAAATATTTATGTAGACTAAGATGGGCAAAAATAAGGAATGCAAATGGTGGCAGCCATAGCCGCTGCCATTGGCGTAAGTGGTTTTTGTTTTTTTTAACCCACCCAGCCGTGATAGGCTACGTAAAGATTTACGTAGCCTATCACCTCATGTGTGTTTTTTTAAACCTAGCCATGATAGGCTACATAAATCTTTACGTAGCCTATCATGTCGTTTTTTGTTTGTTTGTTTTTTACAAGAACAAGAGTGGAAATGGTGGCGGCGGCAGCCGGTTGGAAGACCAGCCGCCGCAGCTGCCGCCGCCGAAGCCACCACCGGAGCCGCTGCCGCCCAGAAGATCTGCCCCAAGTGAGTCTCATCCCGGGGGGGAACCGCAGGGGGCGGGGGGTGTCAGGCCATTCCGCCACAGATTTCGGGGGGCCGAATGCACTGGCATTCGGCCTCACCGAGATCTGTGGCGGAATTCTCTGCCATCCCTATTTGCAATGCTTTTCTAAGTTCATGTAATTAACAGGAATAAAGTTGATTAACTTCACCCCAACACAGTGATTCTGCAGAGAACCTCTGATGTGTGACAAGAGTCTCCCTGCCTGAACACAAGGGCTTTCCCATTTGCCTCAGAAGTTTCATGCACGTGTGTCCCATTTTACGCAATGGGTTAGATCCAGCCCTACTGGTCTGTAAATGGAAAGACTCCTTGAATTTGCATAAGTGAGTCAGATCCAGTGGAAGCTTCAACTCTGTCCCACACAAGCAGAAGTGGGGGAGCTATTTTTTGCCAATTTCCCCTTCCCCTGCAAGCCCAGTGCCAGGTCCCACACCGTTCCGGAGGGTTTCCCAAGCCTCTGGAGCAGTTTTTGGGAGCAGAGGGGGAATGAGAGTTTGCAAAATTCACCTCCCACTTCTGTTCATGGGAGTATCCAGTTCACAGAGTTCCACGCCACACAACTGTAGGTCCAACACATGGGTTGGGACCAGAGAACTGTGAGAAGAAAGAAAATAGCTGCCAGTGCTGTTCCACAAGGGGTTATAGAAAATCTTGTGAAGCACTCAGTGCTCTTCTGGGTATGTAGATACTCATGAAGTTCTCATGCATTGCAAGAGTTTGTGCAAGATTTCATTCATGCAGGAAAAAAGACATATTTGGATTCAGTTATTTTATCATACAATACTCTAGTGTGAGTTGTAAGATGAGCCATCCATGAGTAGAAAACACCTTCTATATGATAAAACCTTCCACAACTGACCTATGGATCCAACCTATGGTGTTGCTCTCCACACCATCATGAACAGGGAAGTTAACTTCAGTCTGACATCAATCCCTGGGAAAATTCTGGAGCAGATGATAAAGCAATCCATCTGCAAGCACCTTGAAAACAATGGAGTGATTACTTGAAGCCAACATGGATTTCTCAAGAACAAATCCTGCTGCCAGATAAATCTGATCTCATTTTTTGATCAGGTAACCTCCCTTGTGGACTGTGGGAATGCTGTGGACATAATATACCTCGACTTCAGCAAAGCTTTCGACAAAGTGCCCCATGATCTCCTGATGAGCAAACTAGCTCAAAGTGGGTTAGATGAAACAACGATCAGGTGGATCCACAGTTGGCTACAGAATCGGACTCAAAGACTGCTCATCAATGGGATCTTCTCAAACTGGGAAGAGGTAACGAGCGGGGTACCGTAGGGCTCAGTCCTGGGCCCAGTGCTCTTCAACATTTGTATTAATGACTTGGAGGAGGAGGTGCAGATGATCTGGGAACTGGAAACAAGGCCCTATGAAAGAACTGGGTGTGTTTAGCCTTGAGAAAAGAAGACTGAGGGGAGTTATGATCGTGCTTTTCAAGTACTTGAAAGGTTGTCACAGAGAGGAAGGCCAGGATCTCTTCTCATGGTCTCAATCATCCCAGAGTGCAGGACATGGAATAATGGGCTCAAGTGACAGGAAGCCAGATTCCGGCTGAACATCAGGAAAAACGTCCTGACCATTAGAGCAATACGACAATGGAACCCATTCCCTGGGGAGGTGGTGGGCTCTCCCACACTGGAGGCATTCAAGATGAGGCTGGACAGCCATCTGTCAGGGATGCTCTGACTTGGATTGCTGCATTGAGCAGGGGGTTGGACTCGATGGCCTTGTAGGCCCCTTCCAACCCTACTATTCTATGATTCTATGAACTCATGCAGAATATGCAAACTAGAAGGGTACTGGAATGGGTCCTATCTATCTATCTATCTATCTATCTATCTATCTATCTATCTATCTATCATCTTGTAGAGTAGCTATACTCATGCAAAGTCTATTTATGTAGCAATCTCTTTTTAATTTATTTATTTTTTTACCAACCATCTTTCTGTTCTGCAACACTCAAGTTAGTATAAGAGGGCCAAACTGCATAGCTGTAGCTGACCCTGGTATTTTTCTTTAGTCCATTATGCATATTGTAAGTATGCACCAGCACCCCTTGGGGCTGGGAGTGAAGGATTAAACCACCACCCACTCATTTTTCAGCCCCTGATGCAGAAGGGGGGTGTTTAAACAAAAGGGGGGAAACAGTCTCAATTGGAGTCAATGCATATTTTAGATTAAAGCTCTACTGCCAGTAATTAAGCCTTGGGAGAGCTTTATCTAGCATTGCATAACTAGAACTCTGCTCATGCAACAGGAGCTTCCCTTCCCTCTCCCCCCACCCTGGCACATCTCTAAATCTGCTCTGGAGGGTGCCCAATCCTCTGGAGTAAAATTGGAGGCACACACTGAACTGCAGGGGGAGAGGGAATTCAATCCACCAGTGGTGGCCATTCCCCTAGCAGAAGGATGTCATTGGATACAGCTCTACTTCTGTTATCCAATAAAAGAATAAAAAAATAACCATGCTATATACAGAGAAGCCACTTACAGCATAGTTTCTTATATGTGCTGGGATGTACGTACCATGTAAATAACTTACAGCACTTTCTGTAAGTTCATGGAGAACTCTATTTTTCTTCTAATTCATGAAATGAAGAAGTGCTATATGCTTCATTTCATCACTGAGGAATAGCTTAACAAAAGAGTTTCTTCCCCAAGGAGTATGATTATTTTGAGACTTCTGATACCTAGGAGCATCAGCTCATCTATCATCCTAAAACAACCAGTCAGCAGCATTTTTGCTTAAAATAACTCTCACTTTATTAGGCAGCAGCCTCTGCTCAGAAATATGGCTTTATGCCCTACAGATATTTAGTAGTTCAACCGCAACTGATTGGGCTTATAAATAGGAGCTTTAAATATGTTATGATTTTGTTTGAAGATCATAAGCAGTAGGGAATGAATTTAATTGGATTGTGAATTGATGGGGGTTTTCTGGTGTCTGAGATGTAATAAAAACAGTTTAAAGCACCTAAAACAAGAAGGATTCGTTTGTCTCTTGAAATACCGCTGCAATTGCTCAGGCCAGTTCTCCGGGGTGGCAACAGTGGAAGCTTTATTTTTAATTGGAAGTGAGTCATGCAGTGAGTAGGGTAAAGTCAGCTACATCAGGGCCTGAATGATATCACGTAAGAGAAGTTTAAACTGGCTGTGCTTTTGTGTACTAACTAGAACCAACAGCTCTTGGAATTTTCCATTCATCATCACTTGACTTCGCTCCGCAAAACATTTCTCCCAAACACAGAAGAAATGCTTCTCAATGTACAAATGGCAAACATTCCTTTCTGCTTTGTCGAACTGTAAGTCAGCCTTCCCCAGTCTGGTGCCCATCCGGGTAGTTGGACTACAAATCCCATCACCCCTACCCATTCTGGCTGGGGATGATGGGGAGTATCCAACACATCTGGAGATAGTGGTGCAACTAGAGCTGGACCTTGGGGCCAAAGTCTAGGGACCCACAGTGAAGGGGGGGCCCAAAGGACCACTCAGAGACCAGCAGGTGATGAGGGCAGCAGAAGCTAAGGCCATGGTATTGCTGTAGCCATGATGATTCTATGACTTAAATATATAATTGCACATGCTCAGGGTTGGGGGGTTTTAAACTCATGGTTGGCAAACAGGCTTTGCTGTTATTGTTCTATCAGCAGAAATGTAGAAGCCACTTTAAAACAATGGCGCCAGTGTGTGTACAGAAGAGAAGAGGGACGGACTCACTCACGTCGGGCACTCACCGAGCCACTGCCCTGGCCCTGTTCGTGGCACCACACAGGCTTCATCAGAGCCTGGCGAGCACCCAATGAAGCCGTGAGGCTGCCCATCCTTCCTAGGGAGAGCCATTGTGTGCAACAAATGGCAGCTCAGGCACTTCTGAGTAGGCTGTTGGGAGGTTGCCCCTGCTGCCTTCTGAAATCCTCAGGTAGCCAGAATCAACATGCAGACAATAGGGCTCTTTTACAAGGCTTTATTTCCATTCAACCTAATGACTAGGGATGTACAAAAGTCACTTACATTTTCGACGGGGTGATTTGCAGTGGGGGGCTGAAATCCTAATCCGGCCAGCTCTGCTCCGCAGAGATTCCGTGGAGCCGCCAGCCGGGGCCACCCGCAACCGGATATCCGGCCGCTGGGCAGCCTTCCGGGGGGGGGGAACCGCATACGCAAATGGCGGCGGCTACGGCGGCCGCCATTTGCATTCCCTTTTTTTCGCCGTTTTAGCCTACGTAAATATTTACGTAAGCTATTACGGCGGGGAAAAAAGGAACGCAAATAGCGCCCACTATGCTATTTGCATTCCCCTTTTTTTCTCTGTAATAGCTTACGTAAATATTTACGTAAGCTAAAACAGCGAAGAAAGGGAACGCAAATGGTGGTGGCTGTAGCCGCCGCCATTTGTGTACACGGTTTTTTTTTGGGGGGTTGCTTGCCATGATAGGCTACGTAAGTATTTACATAGCCTATCATGGCAAAGGCAGCTACGCAAATGGCATGGTGGCCGCCATTTGAGTCCACAGAAGCCGGCCGAGAGACCAGTGGCCGCTGCCACTGCCAGAGCTGGAGCTGCCACCGCCGGAACATCCACCCCAGGTAAGCTTCGTCCCGGGGGAGATTTGGCGGGGGGGAGGGAGGCCATTCCACCATGGGTTTCGGGGGGGAATTCTCCGCCATCCCTACTAATGATGCTTACGGATGCTAATTGCTTGATCCTACGAGTGAGACTTAAGAGAGCTGCTTACTCGGGGGTTATAACCTTAGGAATCAGTTGATCTCCATTTGGAGGGGAAGGTGGGAAACCTCTGAAGTTATGGGCTAGGAGGAGAGAGTCCACCCCTTTTCCGTGGGGCATCGGGCCGCCGCTGTTGCTGTCGCGCCAAGCAGGCTGAGTGCCTCCTCTCAGCGCCCACCATCTCCTGCTTGTCACTGCACCAGCGCCTAGCATCCAGAAACTGCTGTTGCACCTCCCTCTCCCTGCCAGGATCACTATCACTCTCAGGAATGTACACCGGGAGGGGGTCTTCCCCTGGCTGCACCTCTGAACAGTGCACGAGTTCCACTCCCAAGGTTTCTATCTCTTCCTCAGAATCAGAACTGCTTTGGTCTCTCTGGGCTCCGATCCAACCCTGACATCAATGTACTTGACAGTCCTAAAGGACCCATCTACTCAACATTACAGGCGTGAATGCTCCTTTTAGATCTGCCAATTTCCTGGGTTCATGCCCACCCATGGACTTCATTCCAGTTCCTGCTGCAGCATCTGACTCGACCTGTAGCGAGTCGGCCCAGTTTGCAGATTTCGCGCATTCCCCCCCCCCCCGCAGGTTTGCAATTTGTGCAAATTTCTGAGCTATTTGCACAAGTTACAGCCAAATTTGTGCAAAAATGCACAAAAAAATGTTCCCAGAGTTCAGGGGAAAGCCTGCAGCTTGGCTTGCAAATGCAAATTGAGTTGTACACACTGCAGAACTTTGTCGAGTCAAAAAGGAACCAGATTGCCCAGCGATGGAGATTTACATATCTCCAAGGACTCATGGCACTTCTCCTATAAACACCCACATTTTATCTTCACAATAACCATGGTTTAGGATGAGAGCTACTGGCATCGCTAGGATCAGACAGCCAGTGAGCACCATGATTGAAGCCAGTGAGGTTCATGACTATTAGGGATATGTGAACTCACCCCCATCTGGGTTCTCCAGACACCCGCCCAGCCCCTGCCCCCGCTCACCATTCCCTGGACCATGCTCAAGCCCCTGCAATGCTTAGTAAGCAGCCCACGCTTGCTCCAGTGGCCTCAGCAAGCTCTGCAGTTGCCATTTTTTAAAAAAAATGAGATGGTGATTGCAAAAATGCACATGTTTTTGTATGTGCAAAAATGTACATTTCTGCGAATGCGCCTATTCTCATGTGCAAAATGTGCATTTTGCGAAGGCTCACATTTGTGCATGGGCAAAAAATTGCATTTTCACACATATGCAAATACATGCACTCGCAAAATGCACATTTTTGCATACGTGTCTATACGTGACTGCGAAGCTCAATAAGATCACCGGGGTGAGTGCAGGACATTTGCCGAATGTGGGCAGGGGGCAAGCAGGGGCTTGTGAGCAGAGCACGTGGGCGCAGGCAGGGGCAGTTACGCCAGATTTCCAGACTGAATTAGGCACCTGTGACATCCCTAATGACTGTTTCTTTCATTCCAGAGATACCTTGATAGAATATGGTCAGTTGCGCTGGTGGAGACATTAACCAGCCATTTTCATGTGGCTAGAGGAGAAATAAAAGAAGATAACTTTGTAGCAACTTGGTGCCAGTTCTTAATGTTTTTCTTAGAACTGAATGTTGAAGATGGACCTCCAACTAATCAGTTGGATTTTTGGTATACTAGATTCTAATCGGGCCAATTTACAAGATACAATATTTTAACTGTATTATTTACAGGTGTATTGACAATGCATGTATGTGACTATATTTTACATATTGTTATAATTATTTGTTAGTTTGGTGGATTGGGAGGGAGGGGTTGATGTACCTGTTCTTGGAAATGTAAATAAATAATAAAAAGAGAAAGAAAAAAGACTGAGCAGGGATTCGAACCAGGGTTTCCCTGGTCCTCATCTAATACTTGGTCCTAGCTTTCCACAACCTGGTGCCCACCAGATGTTTTGGACTACAACTGCCAGAATTCCTAAGCATTGGCCATGTTGGTTGGAGCTGATGGGAGTTGAAGTCCAAAACATCTGGAGGGCAAAGGGCTGGGGAAGGCTGGTCTAAGCACTATAGTATACTATGCTGGACCATCCTAAATTGTTTAAGATGGGGCATATTATTCATCAGTGCAGCATCACAATTATATTATGGCAAAGTTGCAGAGTTATTGGGCCAACAGCGCAGGTAGACATCTCAGCACAATTGCTTAGACTCAACAAGCCCAGCTAATAAAATCATTGCAAGAGAGAGAGCACGCATTTAGTAATATGACCTATTTCTCATTTTGTACAAGCATAAATTACAAACCATAGACTACTGTGGCCCAATTAAATCTAATGCTATTATTGAACTCTGGTGACTTTACAAGGCCCCCAAGACATTCTGCACATGTAACTAATGGATTGACATTCTGAGACACTGTTTATCTCTGTCTCTGTTAGCTTGTGCATTATAGTGTCATCCTGAATACTCACCATATATTTGCAATTAACATATTAAATACCTGTTTGCTTTCTCATTTGAATGAAAAGGCCTTTTGGCGAACACCCACTGAATTTGCCCCCACATCCTGGAATAATGATGCAAGACTAAAATATGGGCTATAAGGCCACATCTTGATTAAGTATAACTTCAGAAAATGCAATGAGTAGCATTACTATGCCTGAACTAAATCTTGCAAGCCTCCTCTATATGTGGATCAGCTGGGAACCTCTAGCTGATTACACAATGGACGACATCTCCCAGGCTCTGAGCCCTGCCTGGATCAGCAGAGGTGCTGATTCATGCTTATCCAAGCCTGCTCACCAATAAGGCAAATGGAGAAGGCCCCTTTCCTACTCCTTCCCATCTCTGCAGGTCAGCATTTGGAAGGATGAAGCCTCTAGTGCCCCAAGGTCCACCTCCATTCCCAATCCCCTTAAGCTGGCTGGCAATAAGGGGCACAGTGACTTTTCCCTGTGAAGGTACCTCCATTTTCTCACTGGGGCAGCCTATTCCACTAATTCCCTTCCCACCTGCACTCCCTGCTAGATCTGACTGGAACAATCAGCCAGGTTCATACTAAATACCCAACCCAATATCACAGTATAAAGCTGGTGAAAAAAGGTGCTCCTGAAGACCAATTGTGGGAAAGGCACCCAAAATTCAGGAGGTTTTAATGCACCTGGGTCCAGGAGGTTGTAAATTCCTCCTTGAGAGATGGAGTGGGGCCGGAATCGTTAAAAAAGGCACTAATAGGCCACTCCTGAAAAAGCCTAATCTGGACCAGAGGATGTTAACAACTGTAGGCCGGTGGCCAACATCCCCTTCCTGGGCAAGGTGCTTAAGTGAGTAGTTGCAGGACAACTCCAGGCACTCTTGAATGAAACAGATTATTTAGATCCATTTTAATCAGGCTTCAGGCCTGGTCATGGAATGGAAACTGCCTTGTGGGATGACCTTTGCTGGTAGAGGGATGGGGGAGTGTGACCCTGTTGATTCTCTTGGACTTGTGGCTAGGGATGGGTGAATCCTCCTGCACCTGCCTTGCGCACCTCTCACTGGACTCGTGCCACTACCCAATGCTGTTTGGCATGCTGGGTGAGCCACCGGATTGTTTGCAGGTGCCCAGCGAGCAGCGCGTGGCTCCTTTTCTTCCCGCGAGCCACCATTTTGCATAGAAATTAGACCATTTATCCCCTAATTTTGTGTAAATGGCACTGTTTACGGCCACCATTTTGCAGAAATCACAGTTTATGTAAGTAGCGTACCTGCAATTTCTACATAAAATGGCACTCACAGGTAAGTGGGGATCCTTGTGCTTGCCTGCAATTTCTACGCAAAATGGTGCTTGCAGGTAAATTGGGATCCTTGCACTTCCCTGACTCAGTGCATACTGAGTCAGGCAAGTGTGGGGATTTGTGGACTAGTGTCCGGGGGCAGAACTGGTGAGAAATCACAGAGCTTGAGCCCCAGCCAGATATCCCCCGACATTCCTATCAGCAGCTTTCTATACCATCAACCATGGTATCCTTCTGATAGGTTGTCTGGTCTGGTGGTTGGAGGAAGTGCATTGCTGTGGTTCTGCTCCTATCTGTATGACCAATTCCAGAAGATGGTGCTGGGAGATTATTGTCTGTGGCTTGGCAACTATGCTGTGGGGCTCTATTTTATCCACTATGCTGTTCAACATCAGCCAGTGTGGTGTAGTGGCGAGAGTGTTGGACTGGGAGCTGGGAGATCTGGGTTCTAGTCCCACTTGGCCAAGGAAGCTCACTGGGTGACTTTGGGCCAGTCATAGCCTCTCAGCCCAACCCACTTCACAGGGTTGTTGTTGTGAGGATAAAATGGAGAGGAGGAGGATTATGTACACCGCCTTGGGTTCCTTGCAAGGGGAAAAAAGGCAGGCTATAAATGCAATAAACAAAATAAATATAAATACAATAAATAAATGTCTACATGAAACTGCTGGGGGGGATTATCCGGAGGTGTGGGCTAAGCTGTCATCAATACGTGGATGACACCCAGCTCTACCTCACTTTTTCATCAAATCCAGGTGAGGAAGAGGCTGTTCTGACTGAAACAGTGCCTGGGCACAGTAATGGATTCTATGAGGGCCAATGGCTATTTTCCATGGTACTACATAAAAATGTGAGCACTTGCATTGCATGCAAAAAGATTCCAGGTTCAACTCCAGAGAGGAGAATTTCATCAGAATCATAGCAGTGAGGGGCAGAGGGGAGGGGTAAGCTCTCCCTCTTCACCCCCTGCAGTCCTTTTGTCATTCATCCCTTGAATTTGCTATTTACATTTTTTTCACAACCCAAAATGTCTACTTTGTCTATCAACATGGACACATGATGGAACATACGTATTCCTAGACACAATTAGTCCCAAACCTCAGATATGAACCTTACTTGAATCATTCTTCTTATTCTTTTAAGTAGTTTGTCCTAACTGTAATCTTGGAGTAGTCAGATATTGTCCTTATATATTATTTATATAAAACATGATGGTAGCAGACAATAGGAAGCATCCATGATTCTCCACACCTGAATATTTTTAAAGACCTACCGAAAATTCTTTTCACATCCTTGTTCTTCCAACAACAAACTCATTATATTGTGCAATCTGAAATCCATTTTAACAAAGCTAAAATATTTCATAACTGTGGTAATTAGAGTTATGGAAGAATCACTAAACCATAATGAAATCTATAAAGCTGTATTGATTTATTTATATGGCACATATTCAATTGATAAATTTACTGCCATTTTAGAAAATCTGAGCATTTAACTCAGTGCGTGCTATTCCCTTGCATTTAGAATTTCTCCTATTACAGAAGGAAACCAACATTTATATAAATTTGAAACTACTCAATTTGATAGGGAAGTTGTTCTGTTATCAGTGATATATATTCAGAAGAGCATCCAAAGAACACTTTTCAGGTGTTCTTCCCTTATGTAACTAAAATTGTGTGAGAGGGAGAACCAAGCTACATTTGTTGGCCCTGGTCCCAACCCCACCACTGCATACTTGCTGTCCTTGGGTTGGGCGGGTGCAGGGGGGAGGTCTGAAGAAGGAAGCCAGCTGTATCTGCATAGGCTTTCCAGACAAATTAGAACCCTAATTGTGCAGGATGCTAAATTGTGTGTGGAGCCTATACAGATACATCAGGCTCTCCACTTCAGACCTCCCCCACCTGATCATATGGATGGTTGAATGAATTCTCTGGGTCTGTCTTCACTGCAAAGGTGTAGGCCAGATATCCATGGCTGAACTGATAATTTCAGAAAATCTTAGGAATGGAGGCAAATAGCAGTGATAAGAGATGAAGTTCTGTGATAGACCTTACTGACAAATAGAAAACAAACAGATCACTGGGTTCAGATGGTCTCATCCAAGAACTGTTAAAGAGCTCAAGTGTGAAATTGCTGACTTCCCCCCAAAATGTAACATGACGATAAGATCGGCCTCAATACCAAAGGTAGGGATGTACGGACTGTATGAAATCTGTTCCATCTGTGTTTCATGGATTGTCAGGTGCCTTTCGCTCCATTGTCCACCCATTGATGGAATCAGATTTTTTTTTTCATTTCCAAATTTGCACAAATTTTCACATGTGAAAATTCCCCCCAAACAAGCATTTTCATGCTTTAGCTTATGGAGGAAATGCACATTTTTGGCCAGTGTGTATTTGTGTGTGTATATATATATTTTTTTCTATGATGACATTTGCGCAAAATTCAGGGAAGTTAGAAAAATGATCCTTAATCCACAGAATCCACCTGACAGGGGAAGAGCTGGTCCACTGAGGAATCTGCAGGTTGGAGTCATTAAAATTTGAACTCATTCTGTTACAGATTTCTCCAACATCTCCAACCAGAGGACTGGAAAATGGCCAATGTAACAACATTTTTTAGAAAGGGATCAGGTGGGGCCCAGGAAATTACAGGCCAGTTGGCTTAAAGTCTGTATCAGGTAAATTGGTGGAAAGGGTTATTAGAGAAAAAATATCAAGCAAAGCATAAGGATAAATCTTGGTAATGAAAAATCAGCATGGCTTCTACAAAGGTAAGTTCTATCTCACTAGGCTTTTAGAGCACGGGTAGGCAACATGGGTCCCTCCAGATGTTTTGGCCTACAACTCCCATCTGCCATAGCCAGCATAGCTAATGGTGAGGGATGATGAGAGTTGTAGGACAAAACATCTGAAGGGACACAAGTTGCCTGCCCTCCTTTTAGAGTTCTTTGAGAGTGTCAACAAGCATGTAGATAGGAATGATCTGGAAGACACTGTTTACTTGGACTTTCATAGAATCATAGAATAGTAGGGTTGGAAGGGGCCTATAAGACCATCAACTCCAACCCCCTGCTCAATTCAGGAAGACTTTTCAAAAGACTTTTGACATAATCCCTCACCAAAGACTTCTGTGCAAACTTGGCAGTCATAGGATAAAAGGGGAAGTCCTGTTATGAAGTAATGACAAAGAGCAGAAAGCAGAGGGTGAGGAAAAATGGGCAGTTTTCACAATGGAGGGATGTAAAGAGTGAAGTTCCCCAAGGGTCTGTATTGGGACTTGTGCATTTTTATCTTGTTCATAAATGATCTGGAGTTAGGGATGAACAGTGAAGTGGACATGTTTGCCGATGGCACCAAATTATTTAGGATAGTTTAAACAAAAAAGGATTGCAAAGAACTCCAAAAGGATCTCTCCAAACTGAGTAGAATGGTCATTAAAATGGTAAATGCAGTTTAGCGCAAAAGATTCTAAGCACATATATAATTATGGGGTGTGAACTAATGGTGACTGACCAGAAAAGTCTCATTCCTTCTTGAGGCCAATGGCCTTCCACTGTTGATCTGGCCAGAAGCTTTCCTGGAGTCCTGCCTCTGGAGTCTCTCTCTCCTTGCCAGCTCTTACAGCTTCTACCTTCAGTCATTCCAAGTTTTCTAACTTCCCTTCATCTTCAGCCTCTTGGTTTTGTCCTGCTTCCCTCTTCCTCAGTTCTTTTTTGCCTGAATTGGCAAAATTGTATCCACTCCCTGACAGCATTGGACAGCAGTGTCAGGGTGGACACTGAGCCCATAGAATCCCAGAGTAGTTCTGATTCTGAGGAAGAGCAGTCGCTCCTGGGAGACGAGCGCGCTCCTCTTTCCCAGGGCCCACAGCTGACGGAGATTCCTCCCACCAGCATTCCTAGATTAGAAAGCAGTCCAGGGAGTGACCGAGCACAGATAGCAGACTTGGTGGATGCGCGACACAGACGCAGAGAGCGGCGCCAGATGGAGGGCGCGGAAAGGAGGCGCAGTGCCCGGTTGGCGCGCAAACAACGGCTGCGCCCCGAGGATCCAAGGGAAAAGGAGAGGTACTCTCCCTAGTCCTTAAGTTCAGGGGTCTGCCAGTAATTCCCTTTCAAATGGGGACCAACTGTTTCAACTTAGGGCATAGGTACTCTGCTGCTCAGATCTAGTTGCTACCTGTAGAGCTGTTAAATTGTAAAAGAAGAATAAAGCTTTGAAAGGAATCCCTTTGTCTGTGTCTGGACTTGGTTCCTGGATTAGACTGAGAGAGGCCTCCAAGGAGCCCTTGACAGCTTGGTCCCTGTTCCTCTTTTTTTTTCTCTCCTCTCTCTCTCTCTCTCTTCTCCTATTGCCTTATGGAAGGTGCCGAGAACCCAGCAGTGCAAGCTTTGGCGCAAGGGAACCAGATGCTCCGTGATCAGATGGCTCAACTGACGGCTGCCATGAAGAATCTACAAGCAGCGTTTCAACCTCCCCCACCTCCGATTCCCCCACGCCGCAAGTGCCCAGTGGCATTGCCAGAGAAGTTTTCTGGTGAGAAAGGACTTTTTCAGATTTTCAGGGCCCAATCAGAGCTGTACATGCGTCTTAGACCTGAGGATTTCCAAACGGAACAGTAGGGATGGCGGAGAATTTCTCCCTGAATTTTCGGGGGGGCTGGGCGCCAATGCATTCCGCCCCCCGAAATCGGCGGTGAAATTCTCCACCCCCCGCCCCCCCCAGAATGGGACTTCCCTTTGGCGAATGTCCCTCCCGGTGGCGGGTCCCGGCGGCGGTTCGTCGGCCTTTCGTCAGGGGCGGGGGCAGCAGCCGGTCTTCTGACCGGCTGCCGCCGCCGCCATTACAAAGTGTAAAAAAAAAAAAAAACTGTGATAGGCTACGTAACGATTTACGTAGCCTATCAGGGCTAGATTTCCAAAGTCAGCCGTGGTAGGCTACATAAATCGTTACGTAGCCTATCACGGGTGACTTTGAAAAAAAAAATAAAAGCGCGTACGCAAATGGCGGCGGCCTATGGGCGCCGCCATTTGCGTTCCTTATTTGGTCCCAGTAGTCTACGTAAAGATTTACGTAGACTACGGCGTAGTCTGCGTAAATCTTTACGTAGACTACTGGGACCAAATAAGGAACGCAAATGGCGGCGCCCATAGGCCGCCGCCATTTGCGTACGCATTTTTTTTTTCAAAGTCACCCATGATAGGCTACGTAACGATTTACGTAGCCTATCACGGCTGACTTTGGAAATCTAGCCGTGATAGGCTACGTAAATCGTTACGTAGCCTATCACGGGTGGTTTTTTTTGGGGGGGGTTAGACTTTGTTTCGCGGCCGGGGAGACAGGGCGCTTCTCCCGGGCCTGAATTTCGGCCAGGTGAGGTGGGAAGCCTCCCCCCCAGCCTGAATTTCGGCCGGGCGAGGCAGGACGCCTCCCCCCCTCACCTGAACTTCGGGGGGAGAAGCGAAGCGCCTCCCCCCCACCGCGAAGCACCCCTGCGAAAAGGTAAGTGACTTTCGTACATCCCTACGGAACAGGTTCGTGTGGGTTTCGTCATTAAACTACTGTCAGGCATGGCAGCTAAATGGGCTTCGGGACTCCTGCTCGCTAATGACCCCCTGCTCAGGGACTATCAAGGTTTCATGACAGCCATGGCACATTTTTTCGGTGACCCCCTGCGCACGCAGACGGCTTCTCGGGAGATTTGCCGCCTCCAGCAGAGCAAGGACTCAGTTTCCAGCTACGCGACAACCTTTCGCTTGCTGATGCAGGATTTAAAATGGAATGATGCAGCGCTACTGGCTCAGTTTTTGGATGGTTTGAACGACGAGATCTTAGATGAGTTGGCGCCCATGCCCAGCCCGCCTACTTTGGAGGAGCTCATCCAGACCTGCCTTCAGATAGATAGTCGGCTGGAGGGGTGCCGGCAGACCTGGCGGGGTGCCGGTGGCCGGGATTTCCCTTCTCCCATTCCCCCACGTTTCCTGCCTCCTCCCCCACCCCCCGCTCCGACGCTACCCGAGCCTCACTGCCGCCAGAGGAACTTGAGCGCCGGCAAGCTGAGCGCCGATGTTTTCGATGTGGAAACCTGGGGCATTTCGCCAAGACCTGCCGAGTTAAATCCACGGCTCCACTGCCTCCTCCTCCTCTCCTTCCCCCTCCTCCTCCTCCTCATTCCCAGGCTTGACTAGACTGCCCCCCAAGCTTGTTGGGGGCCTCCAGTGTGGGGGTCAGCTCCCCACCGGGTGGGTGCCTTCCCCAACCCCCCACCCTCCCATCTGCTGTTGCATGTTCACCTCCGCTCCTCACAGCGGGGTGGGGTGGAGGCCCTAGCTTTAGTTGACTCGGGGGCTACGACTAGTTTCATGGATGAGACCTTCGCCCTCTTCCACAGGATTCCTACCCTGCCCCTTCCTGCCCCCTTCGCAGTGCAGACCATTGATGGGCGTCCTCTCTCTTTGGGCGAGGTGACCCGTATTACAGTTCCGCTCACTCTGTGCACCCAGTCCCACGTTGAGCAGATTCAATTTCACTTAGCTAAGGTTCCCTTATACCCAGTCGTGCTGGGTTTTTCCTGGCTCTCTAAGCACAACCCTCAGATTTCTTGGGGGCTTTGGCAAGTGAAGTTTGCATCTCCCTACTGCCGGGAGCATTGCCTCATGGAGGAGGTGCCAGTCCCGGCCCAGGCATTAACCCTTTCCCCCCCCCTTCTCTGCTTCTGGCAGTCTCTCAGCTACCATCATCCCCCCAGAGAAGTATGCAGCTTTTCAGGATGTGTTTGACAAGAAGGAGGCTGACCGGCTTCCCCCCCAGGGCCTGGCGGCAGCTGCGGTACCTCATTCTTGGGAGGAGCTCCTTCTCTCTGCACAGGCTCAGGATGCTTTTGTTCGCACAAAGGTGGAGGAATTGGGGCTAGCCTCTGCCCCCCCCCACTCTACCCCTCTCTCTTTGCGAGGTGGCCTGCTTTACCATTCCGGCTGGGTCTATGTGCCTTCTAGACCCCTCCGCGACAGGGTCCTCCATCAGTGCCACGACTCCCCCACAGCTGGGCATTTTGTGTCGCCAAGACCCTGCATGGAGTGATGAGGGATTTTTGGTGGCCTCGTGTGTGTCAGAACGTCAAGTCCTATGTCGCCTCCTGCCCAACCTGCCAGCGGGCGAAGGCCCCCTCAGACAAGCCCACAGGCTTGCATCACCCCCTGCCTACCCCCTCAGGACCTTGGAAACTGCTCTCCCTTGACTTCATCACTGACTTGCCTCCCTCACATGGTAAGACCACTATTCTGGTGGTGGTGGATTTGTTTTCTAAGATGGCCCATTCCATCCCCTGCTCTGGGTTGCCCGCAGCCAGGGAGACGGCAGAGCTGTTCGTGGCGCATGTTTTCCGCCTCCACAGATGGCCCAAGGGTCTCATTTTGGATAGGGGGGCCCAATTCACTGCCCATTTCTGGAGGGAGCTACTGGCGTTGCTCCATGTGACGCTCCGTCTTTCCTCTGCCCACCATCCACAGACGGACGGTCAGACCGAGCGCACCAATGCGACTCTGGAGCAATATCTGCACTGTTATGTCAATTACCAGCAAGATGACTGGTTTTCCTTGCTGCCTCTGACAGAATTTGCTTATAACAATGCCTGCCATGCTTCCACCCGCCAAACTCCATTTTTTGCCAGTTTTGGTTACCACCCCAAGGCTTTCCCGTCCACCCTAGCTCCCTCTTCGGTGCCGGCAGCCCATGACTTTTTAGAGGAGTTGCGAGCGGTACACCGCCTCTTACGGGACTCCCTCGAGCAAGCCAAGACAGCCTACAAGGCCTCTGCAGACCGGCGGCACCAGCCGGGTCCGTCTCTGCAACCGGGGGACTGGGTTTGGTTGTCCACCCAATACCTCCCCTCTCACTCGCCCACAAGGAAGCTCGCGCCTCGCCGTACGGGGCCTTTCCAGGTTACGGCCCAGATTAACCCTGTTGCTTTTTGCCTGGCTCTCCCCCCTTCCATGAAGATCCATCCTGTTTTTCATCGGTCCTTGCTGTCCCCCCTGGTTTCTGGCGACCCTCATCGCTCAGTCAGCTCCCCCTCACCGCCAGTGCTGGTGGAGGGGGAGGAGGAGTTTGAGATCGCGGAGATTCTGGACTCCCGCCTTTCTCGTGGCCGCTTGCAATATCTGGTGGACTGGAAGGGGTATGGGCCTGGTGAGCGATCCTGGGAACCTGCAGAAAATGTGCATGCTCCGTTGCTGCTGAGGCGCTTCCACCAGCTGTACCCCCACAAGCCCGGGACCCCAGGGGAGGAGCAGGAGGGAGGGCCTCATGGGAGCGGGGATGATGTCAGGGTGGACACTGAGCCCATAGAATCCCAGAGTAGTTCTGATTCTGAGGAAGAGCAGTCGCTCCTGGGAGACGAGCGCGCTCCTCTTTCCCAGGGCCCACAGCTGACGGAGATTCCTCCCACCAGCATTCCTAGATTAGAAAGCAGTCCAGGGAGTGACCGAGCACAGATAGCAGACTTGGTGGATGCGCGACACAGACGCAGAGAGCGGCGCCAGATGGAGGGCGTGGAAAGGAGGCGCAGTGCCCGGTTGGTGCGCAAACAACGGCTGCACCCCGAGGATCCAAGGGAAAAGGAGAGGGACTCTCCCTAGTCCTTAAGTTCAGGGGTCTGCCAGTAATTCCCTTTCAAACGGGGACCAACTGTTTCAACTTAGGGCATAGGTACTCTGCTGCTCATATCTAGTTGCTACCTGTAAAGTTGTTAAGTTGTAAAAGAAGAATAAAGCTTTGAAAGGAATCCCTTTGTCTGTGTCTGGAGTGGACTTGGTTCCTGGATTAGACTGAGAGAGGCCTCCAAGGAGCCCTTGACAGGGACTGCCCTTTTTATTCTCCCTCAGTCTTGATCCTCTGCCTAATGTCCCAAGAATCATAAAATCATAGAACAGTAGGGTTGGAAGGGCCCTACAAGACCATCGAGTCCAACCCCCTGCTCAGTGCAGGAATCCAAGTCAGAGCATCCCTGACAGATGGCTGTCCAGCCTCATCTTGAACGCCTCCAGTGTGGGACAGCCCACTGTCTCCCTAGGTAATTGGTTCCATTGTCGTATTGCTCTAACAGTCAGGAAGTTTTTCCTGATGTTCAGCCGGAATCTGGCTTCCTGTAACCTGAGCCCATTATTCCATGTCCTGCACTCTGGGATGATGGAGAAGAGATCCTGGCCTTCCTCTCTGTGGCAACCTCTCAAGTACTTGAAGAGCGCAATCATATCTCCCCCCAGTCTTCTCTTCTCAAGACGAAACATGCCCAGTTCTTTCAGTCTCTCTCTCCTCATAGGGGTTTGTTTCCAGTCCCCTGATCATCTTGGTTGCCATCCTCTGAACCCTCTCCAGCTTGTCTGCATCCTTCTTAAAAGTGCGGTGCCCAGAACTGGACACAGTACTCCAGCCTGAGGCCTAACCAGTGCTGAGTAGAGGGGATTTGGAAGCTATGGTTCTATTAATGCACTGCTATGTCTGCTAGCCCATTGGTCTATATTTATGAGCCAGTAAGAATCAACAGAATTTTTTATTAAGTGGCCTATCAAAACCTGACCTTTTAGATTGTCCTGTCCAGCATATCAACTGACAAGAGTTAACTGTGAACCACTAAGGTGTATAATAGCTTGTTTCATAACTGTAACAACTCTACTGATAGGAGGTAGAAAACAGCCAGGCTCACATACAAAGGAAGAATTAGAATTCAGTTAGAGATAACCTTTTTAACTTCCACTGTTAACCAATTATAACCACAACAATTCCATAACAAAGATTTTTACATTTACATAGCATTTAAACAATATTTTACCTCAGATGTCTTGGTTTTCCAATAGGCCATACTGATAATCCCTAGAATGAGCAGGTGACTTAAGTTAATACAACAAAGGACATGGTTATTCTGAAGTGAGACAACACATTTTTTCATTTACTTTAGACTTTATAGAGAAACTTGTTAAATTTACAGTAAGTGAAGTAAAGATTTTGTCTTGGGTTTTCTTAATCTCCACAAAATATAGCTAATATTTGTAACCATTTAAGATGATGTGTATACAGCTTTCCATGTATTTTGAGGCTTGAAGTCCATATTACACCATTAATATTACTGTGAAGCTATGCTATGATCTGAAAAACACAGTAATCCAATCTGAATGGTGCTTTGACCAGAATATTTCTATAATAACTAAGTGTAATATTGCTTTTCCAGTCAAGAATA
Organism: Heloderma suspectum; assembly: GCF_057233095.1. Taxonomy (NCBI): domain Eukaryota; kingdom Metazoa; phylum Chordata; class Lepidosauria; order Squamata; family Helodermatidae; genus Heloderma; species Heloderma suspectum. The sequence goes on from NC_139461.1 coordinate 50,374,501, forward strand.
TAATAGCAGAAACATTGCCATATTGTGTAAAATTAATTGTGCCTGTTCACCACTAAACTATACTTGCTGAAAATGACCAGGTAGATGACTCAGGAAAATTTTCCAGAGACACTTGATGGCACAATATTATTAACCCTCTGCATCTGATAGTCAGTGATATAGTGTTCCCCCAAATGGCAATTATACATTGGCTATTGTGGCAAGTTACCATCAAGATTACTTGCTATATATTGAGTTAGTTGCTATATATTGAGTTAGTTATTTTTAAAGAAGAAACTAATATGACAATGCAATGATGAATCCCTTCAAACAACATGAACTTACCCAAAAGCTTGTAACTTCTTGCACATTATTGCATAATTGCTTCTTTTTCTCAGGGTGGAAGAGAGAGACTAAGTAATCCTTCCATGAATCATCACTTGGAAAATTGAAAGGCCTTTTAGCAGCATCATAAGTTTCATGACCCAAAAACACTGAAGCAGAGCTAGATGATAATAATTGTCTCAAGAAGATAATATGCAAATGACAAGACATTTACAGAACCAATTGATTAGGAAATTGCAATCAGTATTCTCATCATCTGTTTGAAATAATTAGCTCAGCATGCTATCATTCAGCTGTTGATTAAAGGTATTTGCTTAATATACTTGAAATCATAATGTAAGATTACAGGCTTTCTATTGTGGAATATGTTCTTCATGCGATTGTGCTACATTGAAGCTTTTAATCACTTTTCTTTCAAATTAGTATTAATATTCTTATTAGTGGGAAGCATGGCTCCTCTTTTTAGGACAAAGAGATTCAAGTATTGTGTTATCATGCATGGGGGGACAAGACTATGGTCTGAAAGTGTATGATGCAGCAACCTTGCTGAAGTTTAGGAAGTCTGGTTCTGGTCAATGTCTTGATGGGACGCTGGCTGAGCATGCTCAGTCCACATTTGTCGGTTTGGTGTGGTGTGGACACACTGGTGTCCAGTCCCAGCTACATTAAAATCTTGGATTTCTCCATTAATTTCTGTGGACAGTTCTCACTTTAGGCCCTGGGCAGGCATTTAAAAATAGCATCTTAGCGTGAACCAGGAAATGACATATCCAGACAATTATAGGGTTCTCTCTACCTTTTCAATATCTATGCCTTGTTCTCCCTCCTCTTTTTCTAGAATATTCTATTCCAGTCTCCCTACCATTTAATTTTCAGTTTGTTTCCTCTTAACAATCAGTGAGTTATCCATGAGCACTGAACATGCTCAGCCCTTACTGGGCTATTTTTAAGGTTTTTGTCTTCCTTAGGATTTTTATTTCTTTCTCTCTTTTCTGTACTTCTGCAAACCCTGGGCTTATCCCACATCTACTGATGCCGTGGGTGGTACAAATTTGGCTACATAAGCACAAGCACTCAAACAGTTGAGTTCAGTGTTGGTATATATAGATATCTGAGTGTGGGTTTTAGTTGAGTTTTCAAACAAACTGGAATGGCAATGAATGAACAAAGTGCCAGTATTTAGGTTTAGACAATATTTCTCTTTTATTAACATTAGAATAAACCAAGGCCTGTCATCATCAATTTGGGGTTTCAGAATGGCTCTAAAAAAGAAAATAGACCTATTTTTATAAGATAGTTTCTATAGGATAATCTGCAGGGCTTGTTCACACTTACAGCAGTCTCTACCTAAGTACCTCAGAGCTCTGATATATGTGATGGTGGTTCTTTTTCAGTTTCCTGCGATCACATAGGCAATACTTATACAGCCCATTGGGTCTCACAAATGGCACCTACACATCAGTGTTCAAGAGCCACAAGCCGGCCAGTAGCTCCTGACACACTCCCAGTGTTCTTCCAGAGGCTTCTGAATGTTGACATTTTATGTTAGCTTTGTGTCCACTTTCCCTCTTGTGCAGTACATTTCCATCTCCCAGATCCTTCTACTGCTGACTACAGAGTCTTTCCCACTACAGGGCTTACATTAATGTAGCAGAGCTTGGAAGATAGTTTTATCACCAATGACTTCTGTTGTTAATGAGTCATTCTCTTCTTATCTTGGACACATTTCGGCTGTCTACTGCTATGTGTTGCATTAGGTGGCCTTTTGGCACCCCTACTTACTTTTTCCCCCTTTTTACCATGTGTGTGTGATTTTAAAATGTTTTCATTTCTTTTCACTGAGGAATGTTATAAAACCCTAAGATCATTATGTAACTCTCTGTTGTAGTTTTGTATGACCACACATCTTTTTCCTATGAACAAATAAAAAGGATAATGATTTTATGAGGTAAACCTTGCTGGTATTCCAGCAGTGTTATATTATTCTGTATCATGTGAACATTATGATGTTGGGATGATGAAAATGATATATTAATTTGCACTAATTAGACAATTATACTGAACTTTGCATGCCTAATGTTTCATTTCAAAAAACAGAAGAGCACTCTAGTTTTGATAATTGTGCAGATAACCTGAATCTTTGAAAACAAGATGTTCCTGTGGGCAATACCGATTAAGATTTAGAATATCCCCTCCACACTGGTCATAGTTTACTGTAGTTATATCATTCTGTTTAATAAAGTAATGGCCTAGTTATTTCCACATTATTGTGCAGCTGTCCACCTCTGACAGCAGTGAACAGACTGAAATGGGTCACCATTAAGTAGGTTGAGGAAAAGATTTCTCCCCCTCCCCAACATATTATTTTCAGTTGAAAATTGAAGATGGCAAACATTAGGCTTAGTTGTAACCTAAGCGGTAGGGTCCGTCTGCGTCGAACTTCGCGGGGTGGCGAAGGTAAGGGGTCCGTTCCGCCACGGACTCCGGGGGAAGTCCATGGTGGAATTCTCCACCATCCCTACCTGAAAACAAAAAAGGAAATGGAAGGAAGGCCAAGCTACAAAGGAAGAGTACAGGCAGGTAGCACAGAATTGCAGGGATGGTGTCAGGAAGGCCAAAGCTGAGAACGAGCTGAAGTTAGCAAGGGATGCTAAAATCAACAAAAAAGGCTTTCTTCAGCTATGTGCATAATAAAAGGCAGAGGAAAGAAATGGTGGTTCAACTATTAAATAAGGATGGCAAAATGATAACAGATGACAAAGAAAAGGCAGAAGTGCTCAATTCCCAGTTTGGTTCAGTCTCTTCCCAAAAGAGGGTCTATGACCCTCCTGGCAAAGGCAAAGTACAGGCTGAAGGGGCAGGATTGCAGCTTGAGATCGACAGCCATATGGTCAAGGAACACCTAATTAGTTTGAATGAGTTCACATCTCCAGGGCCAGATGAACTGCACCCTAGAGTAATAAAGGAACTGGCAGAAGAACGCTCAGAATGACTGTCTATTCTCTTTGAGCAAACATGGAGGACGGGTGAAGTGCCAGATGACTGGAAGAGGGCTAATGTTGTCATGATCTTCAAAAAGGGTAAAAAGGAGTTACCTGGGAACAATAGACCAGTCAGTCTGACATCAATCCCTTGGAAAATTCTAGAGCAGATGATAAAGCAATCCACCTGTAAACACCTTGAAAACAATGCAGTGATTACTTGAAGCCAACATGGATTTGTCAAGAACAAATCCTGCCAGACGAATCTGATCATTTTTTGGTCAGGTAACCTCCCTTATGGACTATGGGGATGCTGTGCCCCATGATATGCTGATGAGCAAACTAGCTCAAAGTGGGCTAGATGAAACAGTGATCAGCTGGATCCACAGTTGGCTACAGAATTGGATTCAAATTGGATTCTCTGCTTATCAATGGGATCTTCTCAAATTGGAGAGCGGTAATGAGAAGGTTACTATTTTTATTAATGACTTGGATGAGGAGGTTCAGGGAATGCTGATCAAATTTGCAGATGACACAAAATTGGGCAGGATAGCTAATACCCCAGGAGACAGAAACAAAATTCAAAGTGACCTTGATAGGCTGGAGTGCTGGGCAGAAAACGACAGAATGAAGTTTAATGGGGATAAATGCCAAGTTCTGCACCTAGGAAAAAGATGCACAGTTACAAGATGGGGGATACATGGCTCAACAACCCTACAAGCGAGAAGGATCTTGGAATGGTTGTCGATCACAAGCTGAATATGAGCCAACAATGTGATGTTGCTACAAAAAAGGCAAATGCTATTTGGGGCTACATTAATAGAAGTATAGCTTCCAAATCCTGGGAAGTACTAGTTCCCTTCTATTCAGCACTGGTTAGGCCTCATCTGGAGTACTGTGTCCAGTTCTGGGTACCACATTTTAAGAAGGATCCAGACAAACTAGAGAGGGTTCACAGGAGGGCAATGAAGATGATCAGGGGACTGGAAACAAAGCCTTATGAGGAGAGACTGAAAGAACTGGGCATGTTTAGCCTTGAGAAGAGAAGACTGAGGGGAGATATGATAGCACTCTTCAAGTACTTAAGAGGTTGTCACAGAGAGGCAGGCCAGGACCTCTTCTCCATCATCCCAGAGTGCAGGACACAGAATAATGGGCTCAAGTGACAGGAAGCCAGATTCCAGCTGAACATCAGGAAAAACTTCCTGACTGTTAGAGCAATATGACAATGGAACCAAATCCCTAGGGAGGTGGTGGGCTTTCCCACACTGGAGGCCTTCAAGACGAGGCTGGACAGCCATCTGTCAGGGATGCTCTGACTTGGATTCCTGTATTAAGTAGGGGGTTGGACTGGATGGTCTTGTAGGCCCCTTCCAACCCTAGTATTCTACAATTCTATGATCTCTAGTTGAAAAAATCATCAGGTAGTATGTGTTGTGTGAAAGACCCCTTGCCAGTTGGTGTAAGCAATCATGGGGTAGAAAGTCTATTTGTTATTCCGTTACCTTACCCATGGAAAGGTAAACATGGAAAGGTATTAGGGGCAATACACTTGGAAGACAAGAGTTATATGATGCACAACTGAACAGACTAGACTATTGGTCTCTCTAGCTCTGTGCTGTCTACCGAATCACTGCTGTTTGCTCTCTGTGCTTTCAGGAGTCTTTTCCAGCCCTACCTGCAGTTTTTGGGCATTGAACCTGGGATGTCCTGCATGCTATTATAGCCCTTCCAGCAGACCCATGATGCTCTCTAACATACTAACACCTTTTTAAAAAATGTACAAGAGCTAGTCACAAATAAAAATATATGTATTGGTCACTATTCACCTATATATTTTTAGAAATTACAATGACTTAGGGATCATATGAAATGCAAAATCAAGATGTCAATCAACCCATGATTTCAAAGTATGAATGGTTGCCATTTATCACACATGAACATATTTATGTATTTTTAAAAATTTCTTGATTTGGTTTTTCAATCACAACTGATGAGCTAAGCCAGTCTGTAAGTTGTATTACTTGAATAACCCTCAAGGCCGCTACTGTAAATTGAATTTGTGAACTATATTACCAAATGGAATATTTTTGCTGAATACATCACTGCATTTAGTATTTATTTCCACACATACCCATTATTAAGAAAACAGTAGAGACATACTGCATGCTAGAATCTGTATGTGTGTGTATGTATACATAGATAGATGTAGATAGACGGATTTTTGCCTTAAAGAATTACTGAGCAGTTGAAACAGAACAATATTATGAAAGGGTAAAAACAACATAAAAATGAAGGATTAAAAGACACAAGCAGAAGCTTTGATATGCTCATCAATTCCCTGTTTACATAGAGTTTTGTATGTAAATCAGAAACCAGTGGAATGCTGGTCTTTTTTTTACCCAGATATTAAATTATTGTATCTTCACAAAAACAACAGCATCAGTTTTAGTAAAAAAAACATACAGTGCAATCCTATGCATCTTTACTCAGAAATAAGTCCTGCTATCTTCAATGGAGCTTACTCCCTGGTAAGCATGAACAGAATTTGGGGTCAAAAACATTTCATGATTGAAATCTCCAGATCACAGTTTTTCAAAAGGCACAAATACTACTGTACTACATGTGACAAGATTTTAGATGGCTACGATGAATCTTTTCTTCTTTTTATAGGACACTTTGGATTTTGAGCAATCTTTCCATAAAAAAAGCTGTTCATCATCACTTAAACAGTCATATTGTGTGAGAAAATGTCTTAACAAATGTTGTTTATTTAACACACTGTTTTTCTTCCTGTGATCTTGAACCACTTCGCAAAAGTGGATACACTACACACAGTTGCCATCCTGTGGCTGGAAAATATCATCTGCCACTGTGCATTAACACTTTTGCATTTCCAATCTCATCAATACAACACCCTTCCCACGTACCAGTTGTAGAAGATTTCAATCATTCATCACTTTATGATATTTTTACTACAACTACACTACAATCATATACACATGTACTTGGGAGTAAGACCCATTGAAATCTATAGGTCTACTTCGTCTGAGTTAGGCGTGTATAGGATTGCACAGCTAATCATCGTTAAACCAAATGTCTTTGCATTTTTAAAATGCGGCTGACCGTCCAGCTATATATTAATATGTTGTAATAGATTATATTAATAGTTTATATTATCAATATCACTAATGTATTAGTAGTGAATTCATTCTCCAAGTTTGGATATTTGTGTAGCCAAGAACATACCATAAGAGGAAGGGATCACCACACTTTGGGGAACCCCAAGGTTTGCAGAAGTACAAAAAACATTAGAAAAAGCAGCCGGTGGCAATGGGGTGGGTGGGAGGGGACACAGCTAAACATAGAGTGAGCGTGCACAGTAGACATGGAATACTGACTGACTGATGGGGCAGGGGGGGGGGAATCCTGAACTGGAACACTCTGCATTAGAACATTTTGTTGCTGTTCCCACTTATGTTTCCCTTAAGATTTAATTCTTCTCAAGACTTCACTATATCAAGTTAAAGTCACTTACAACACAATGCTATGTGTTTTTATTTAGAAGTACATGCCACTGTATTCAATGTGGCTTACTCCGAAAGTAAGCTGCACACTTACCTGGGTGTAAATCCTATTGAACTCGGCATGTATAGCTCTTTCTTCATTACACAGCATAAAAGAACAATAGACAAGATAATATTATCTATTAAATTTTATTTACTTATTAAATTTATATGCTACCCAACTGAGAAATGCCCTTGGAGCAGTTCACAATCATTTGTTCCCATTTCATGAAAAGACTTAGTCCAAGCTCTAATTCTGGCACTTACCGCAGTCCCATGGATGATATTAAACTAATATAGTAGGGGGAAAACACTTTCAGTAAAGCATAGCAGTCAGTCAGAACATTTGTTTTAGCAAGGACTACAAAAGCCTGACCTTTATTCAAGAGACATTAAGGAGATTATTGCAATAAGTATCCATATGGAAGTTGTAGTTGTGATGACTTTATAATACATCCTGTCTTTCTTGAAGGTTGAAAAATAAACTAGAAGTGATATTATCATATATTCACTATTTATAATTACATTGCTATTTATAGCTACACATCCCATGATGATATTGTTAGTATTCTGTTCAATTAAAGATTCCACTTTGAAATCAATACTCTCTAAATTATCTCTTATGTCATTGATGTTATTGCATTCAGTGTTTGCCTTATCAAGGGAGGACCAATAGTGAGTATTTATTTTTATTTTTTTGGCTCATGCCCCATTTTTGTTAGACTTTGGTCCTGCCAAGTGCTGGAATTAGTAATGGACTGGATGGGGGCCAATAAACTGAAGCTGAATCCTGACAAAATGCATGACTGAATGTACTGTGAGCCAGGGTGGTGTAGTGGCTAGAGTGCTAGACTGGGAGCTGGGAGATCTGGGTTCTAGTCCCCACTTGGCCATGGAAGCTCACTGGGTGACTTTGGGCCAGTCACAGACTCTTAGCCCAACCCACCTCACAGGGTTGTTGTTGTGAGGATAAAATGGAGGAGAAGGAGGACTATGTATGCTGCCTTAGGTTCCTTAAGGAGGGGAAAAGGCAGAATATAAATGCAAGAGAGAGAGAGAGAGATCTGCCCTCAGAGCTACTTGAGGGTCATTTCAGGACAATTCCACTGGACAATTGTGTATGTCCATGTCGAGATGGCATTGAAATATTTGCTCATGTATTGTTGTTCTGCTCATTTTAGAGAGATTTGTGGAGGGAGTTAGTTGCCCAATTACTGGTATTTCTCCCAGGATGCTTCATCAATTGGTATGTATCCTCCTTCCTTGCAGGCCAGGATATACTGGTGACAGGAAAGTCTGCATATTTTTTGGTGGCTGCCATCAAAATAAGCAATACTATGTTGCCCTGAGTCCTAATTCTTAAAAAAAAAATTAGTTTGACAATTTTTAGGTGTTCAATCATATTTTATACTTGATGCATTTTATGATTCCGCAAGTATTAGTATAGCTTTTATACAAATTACCAGGAGATTGCTCTGGTATTCCCCTGGTTGGATTACTGTTTTGCATATGGGGCTGCCCTTGAAGATGATTCAAATCTTTTAATTACAATTTCGCTGCCAGAATTTAACTGGTCCAGCCAAATGGAGTCATATTACTCTAAATTTGAAATAACTGCATAGGCTACCTATTTGCTTTCAAGGTGATGGCACTTAATTTTAAAGCCCTAAATGGCTTGCAGCCCAAATATCTGAAGGAGTACCTGATTCCATAACAGTCTGCCCAAGCTTTAATATGTTTTGCTGAGGCTGTTCTCTGAGTGCCTTCCTTATCGGAGGTGCATTATGTATGCACTAAGGAGATTGTCCAGTCCACCCCAAAGAAGTTTGACTGGCACCAACATTACAATCTTTCCAGCACCAGGTTAAGATTTTTCTATCTGCCTTGGCATTTTAAAGGGTAATGTTGCCTCAGTCTGTTTGCATTTTTATAGGGCTGGATCCAGACTTGGTAATATTTACAGTAGATCTGACTAACTTAAGTCCCATTGATTTTAATGGGTGTACTCTAAGTAGGACTAGGTCTGGATCCAAACCATAGGTTTTTGCTGCCTTTTAGTCTGTGATTTTATGAAGGATATTGTTTTATTGTATTTGTAATGTTTATGTCTATTGCACACAACCCTGGTATCCATTTGATGGAAGGTGGTTTAAAAACATTTAAAATTAAATGATTGCACACTACCCTGGAATCCATTTGATGGAAGGCAGTTTAAAAACATTTAAAATTCAATGATTAAAAAAAAAGCCCTGCAATTTAAGACCAGAGTTAAGGTTGTCTCATGTTGGATCATGCTCCACAAAGCTCAGAAATTGGCTGATGCCTGAACAGATGTGCTTCGTGATCAGTGACGATGTTGTGCATCACAAATTGTGCTTGCTTACAACTTCCTTGCCATGCACTCACATTTTTTTCTTGGTCTTTTAGGTCCAGATCCTGATGGGGAAGGTGGAGTGCCTGGGACCAGCAAAGTTGGCCCATGTTGTCCTGGTCCTTATTGCCTTATGAGGTATCAGAGCCTTCCTGTATTGCTACAGGAATCTTCCTATGAGTTGACCCATGCCTGTTTGTTGTTTGTAAGAGCCAACAAATAGCCCTTGTTTGTTTCTGTTCAAGCGGTAGTTTATCTGATTATAGCTTGCTCTTCTTATAATAACCTGACTTAAAAGACTATGGGTTGGATCCAGAATGTGCCTTCCATTGATGGAAGGGCTCCACCCTCGGAAGGTGCCTCCACCAGATTTTCAGATATCTACCCTCCCATCTCACATCACAGCTCACCCAAGTCAGCATGGTCCTGTGACTGACTAGGGGTGGGCTAACATGCAATGTTGGAGCTTGTCAATGTTCTCCAAATTCCTCCTTGAAGCTTGGTTCACCTCGTTTGCATTCCTGATAGCAAGCATTTTCGTTTGTTTTTCAAGTGGGAAAACACACATTTTCAATTGGGGAAAAAAGTGCATTTTAAAAGTGTGCACCCAAAATGTGCAGTTTTTCCCCATTCAGTGAAGCATGAAAGATCTGCATTATTCAAATGGGCTTGCAAGCTTGGAAACACACAAATATTTTCTCTGAAAATGCACATGCATTTGCGTTCAGGGTTGCGAACAGAGGTGTTCAAATGTTTTGCAAGAAGTAACAAACTTCTTATACACCCCTACCCCTGACCCTCTGTGTAGCATTGGCTGGGGGGACTGAAGGGTATGCCATGGGAAGGGGGTGGCAAGGAAGTCTGTTTCCACCAGCCCAGTTGCATGAGCCTAGTGCTGGATCCAGCCCAAAGTGGTCCATGACTTCATTTAATTCATCCTGATGCTAGTCTCCTCTATGCAAATTAGGTACACCAACATTCCTCCCCAGTCATCCCCAGGAATTCATATGCACAGAAAGTTGCATAGAATATGCACAGAATGTTCACCACTTCCTATACATGTCTACTCAGAAGTAACTCCCATTAAGTTTAATGGACCTTATTCCAGTTACATGATGGGTACAGGATTGCAGCCTTACTGTGTGAATATAATACTGACATGTAAGCAAAATTACTGGAAGGAAACCTTTAACAATGTAACCTCTGTTTGCCCCTCCATAGATTTTCTGTTTAAAATTCATTCTAGCTGCTAATGTCAAACTATTACATCGTAACTATTAGTTACTGGACTTTCTGAGCTGGAAGAAGCCATATTTACCTTTCTAAATATATAATGCAATAGGGAAAGTTAGCAATGCCATTATTTCTTGGGATTTTCTGTCCATATGACTTTGCTAAGGAAGGAAGATTGTGCCTCAATGTGGTAATCTATAACACTGGATCAGGGGGTTCAACCTTTTAGAAGACATTTATGGCTTTAAAAGTATTCCTATGGCCATTTATGGGATTTGCAAGTATGAATAACTGCAATAAATTTAAGTTCATCATACCGTTTACAAATGATATAAGGTATGATGCTGCTGAATGCATTTAGTAAAGGATGAGGCAAAAGAAAATCAGTTGCATAAAATATTACTAGAAATCTGGCCTTGTGTTTATAATGAGCTTCACTAGGAAGGTACCAAAGGAAATATGTTGAATGCAGGAGATAGCTTTGGTATATGATGTGTCATTTCCTTATTCCATAATAGATTACAACTTTGCTTTCAATTATGTAGTATTCATAAAATGCATATCTATGTTTAGGCTTCTGTGCCTTTTGACCTGTACAACAAATTATATCAGATCACTGCACATCAGATGCAGTTTGTTTTGGCACAGTGCTCATGCATCAGTAAAATATGGTCCATTGATTTGATGCTGGGGAAATATTAGTCCATTTAGAGGCATGTTGGTAATATCTAACTTTTTTCAATGTGAAAAAAAAAACAGGGAGGGGGAATAAGGGCAAAACCATAATTCAAAGATAGGAAATGTCAAAGTGATAAGAGCTTTATGTACAATGCTCACAGAGGAAAAACATCTTGTCTTACTGTATCTGCCTTCCCCACTACAGCATATATCTCTCCAGAGCATTAACTGCTTACCAAACAAAGGAAGTCAGCTGCAAACTGTGCCACATATTTGAAATTCCTGATTATATATGGAAATGAATTGGGGTCAGAAAGAGTGACAGGTATAGTATCAAACAATCTAATAAAATCTATCCTTTTCTTCTCACCAGTCCAGGCTTGCAGGGAAATAGCTTAACAGAAGATGAGTCCAAACCTGTCTGTTGCATTCCTCTGAGAAATCAATTACAGCTGTTCATTATGCAAACCATGTTTTATTTTAAGAGCCCTGTCAGAACGGAAGCCTCTCTGCCATTTGTTTTCCACAAATAAAAATGTAAGGGAAGGAACAGGGAAAAAGAAAAGAAAGGAAGGGCACTTCGTTTATCAGTAGAGCCAAACAGATCAAAAAGGTCGAAGACATCTCTCTCTCTCCCTCACTCCAAATGTGTCCTACCTGGCACAAAGTAATTTCAGGTTTAGAAAAATCACAATTAAGCAGTGTGCTCAGTGCTTGTGTTTAATATCATCACATTTAGCATTTGCACATGGGAACCCTGCTATCTTGAAAAACTAGAGCATCTGTGTGTTTAATAAGATATTTTGCTACATTTTCCAATCACTTAATGCTTTCAGTGTGATTACCTTCCAAATATTAGCATAACATAAGATATAGTTCATGGAAACCAGGAAACATAATAAAACAATAACAATGCCTATGAATTTGCAAGTAGATAATATTCCAAAGTAGAGATAGATAGGTAGGTAGGCAGGCAGGCAGGCAGACTTGTGATATTTATATACCACTATATAATATAATTCCTAAGTGGTTCACATATGAATATCAAAATGATATTTAAAATACAATGTTAGAAACACAACATTAAAAACAATTCCAATTATGATAGATGATGATGATGATGATAGATAGATAGACAGACCTATAGATATAGATGTGTGGTCCTCACTGACTGTTACATGGGGATCTAAAAACTGTTAAAGTAGTTCTGTAACTATAAGTCTAATCTTACTATATCCTATACAGTATGCAATTTACATTTTAAAAACTGCATGCGAAACCCACAAAACAACTAGCGATCTATAAGGCCATCCCCAGGTTTGAGGGAGCCATCAGCAAAATGCCTACTAGTAGGCCCTCTCCTCCATTTTAATTCCCCAAAATGCCACAGAGGAGTACTTTGGAGTATTGTGGGAAATTAAAATGACCACCTACCTCTGCTGCCACCAAGTTAACCCACAGTGGAGGAGCGGGGAGCAGTTTGCTGGTGGGCCCTGAAAAGGTGCTAGGGCCACCTCAGCAGATGCCCAAGGATGCCAGATGTGGATGCCAGGCCAGATAATCTCTATGGAAGCATTTTAAACTTGCTTTGCTCCTGTCTAAGTAATGCTATCAGGTCTCTAGTTCATATCATTTCACTTATGAGCATTTATTTCTCCTCAGGGCATATACTGTTGTCTGTCACCATTGGGGCTCACAGGTTCCTAACAGTACGGAGGAATATTTTTCACTCTGTTTCAATATATTTTGGGATATAAGTATTGTACATTTGTATAGCCTTAAAAAAAAAATCAGTATTGCAACTATGTATGTATCATAAGTGGGGCCGTGGTGGCTTAGTGGTTAAGACGCTGAGCTGCAGACCGGAAGGTCAGCAGGACAGCAGTTCGAGACCCGAGTGCTGCGTGACGGACGGAGTGAGCTCTAGGGGTGCACGAAAGCCACTTACCTGGTCTCGCAGCTTGCTTCGCGGTGGGCGGGAGGCACTTCGCTGCTCCCCCCAAAGTTCAGGCTGGGGGGGGAGGCTTCCCGCCTCGCCCGGCCGAAATTCAGGCCGGGGAGGAGGTGCCTCGCCTCGCCAGGCCGCGAAATAAAAAGTTTTACGTAGACTACGGCGAAAATAAGGGCAACACAAATAGCGTTGCCCTTATTTTCGCCGTAGTCTATGTAATCTTTACATAGACTACAGCGACCAAATAAGGAACGCGAATGGCGGCTCCCTATGGGGGCCGCCATTATCCGTACGCGCTTTTTTTTTTTTTTAAGTCACCCATGATAGGCTACGTGACGATTTACGTAGCCTATCACGGCTGTCTTTGCAAATCTAGCCGTGATAGGCTACGTTAATCGTCACATAGCCTATCACGGGGGCGTGTGTGTTTTTTTTACTTTTATTGGAATGGCGGCGGCGGCAGCCAGTCGAAAGACCAGCTGCCGCCTCTGCCCCTGTCGAAGACCTGCCGAACCGCCGCCGGGACCCGCCACCGGGAGGGACATTCAGGAAAGGTAAGTTCCATCCCGGGGGGAGGGCAGAGAATTTCTCCCCGAAACTACTTTGGGGGGCCGAATACGTTGGCACTCGCCCCCCCGAAGTTTCGAGGAGAAATTCTCCCCCATCCCTAGTGAGCTCCCGTCTTCAGTCCCAGCTCCTGCCAACCTAGCAGTTCGAAAGCAAGAAATTACAAGTAGATAAATAGGTACCGCTTTGGCGGGAAAGGTAACAGCGTTCTGTGCACCTCGGTGTTCAGTCATGCTGGTCACATGACCATGGAAGTGTCTTCGGACAGCGCTGGCTCTTCGGCTTAGAAATGGAGATGAGCACCACACCCTAGAGTCGGACACGACTGGTTGGGGACATCTTTACCTTTTTTATGTATGATAAACTCTTGGACTTAGGGATGGCAGAGAATTTCTCCCCGAAACTTCGGGGGGCCGAGCGCCAACGTGTTCGGCCCCCCGAACAAGTTTCGGTGAGAAATCCTCTGCACCCCCCCCCGCACCCCCACCGGGACAGGACTTACCTTCCCTGAATGTCCCTCCCGGTGGCGGGTCCAGCTGGCGGTTCGTCCGGTGTTCGAGCAGGGCGGGAGCGGCAGCCGGTCTTTCGACCGGCTGCCGCCCCCGCCATTGCAATCAAAGAAAGAAAAAAAAAGTCCCCTGATAGGCTACGTGATGATTCACATAGCCTATCACGGCTAGATTTGCAAAGTCAGCCGTGATAGGCTACATGAATCGTCACGTAGCCTATCACGGGTGACTTTAAAAAAAAAAAAAAAAGTGTGTACGGATAATGGCGGCCCCCATAGGGAGCCGCCATTCGCGTTCCTTATTTGGTGGCTGTAGTCTACGTAAATGTTTACGTAGACTACGGCGAAAATAAGGGCAACGCTATTTGCGTTGCCCTTATTTTCGCCGTAGTCTACGTAAACATTTACGTAGACTACAGCAACTAAATAAGGAACGCAAATGGCAGCTCCCTATGGGGGCCGCCATTCGCGTATGCGCTTTTTTTTTTTTAAAGTCACCCGTGATAGGCTACGTGACAATTCACGTAGCCTATCACGGCTGACTTTCCAGATCTAGCCATGATAGGCTACGTGAATCGTCATGTAGCCTATCAGGGGACTTTTTTTTTTTTTTTTTTTACTTTCGTGTTCGCGGCCGGGCGAGGCGGGAAGCCTCCTCCCCGGCCTGAATTTCGGCCGGGCGAGGCGGGAAGCCTCCCCCCCGGCCTGAATTTCGGTCGGGCGAGGCGGGAAGCCTCCCCCCCCGGCCTGAACTTCGCGGGGAGAGCAGCGAAGCGCTCCCCCCCACTGCGAACAAGCTGCGAGAAAAGGTAAGTGACTTTCGTCCACCCCTACTTGGACTGCTAATCTATTGTTTTAAACTTTAAATAATAAAGTTTTAAACTTTAAACAATAAAGTAAACAAACTATGAAACATTAGCTTTTATATTAAAATTTGTTATATATTTTTATATACATAATTTCCCTTAAACCTATTTTGTTTTGTTGCTTGGGAACGGTTAAGGATAGTGCTGTTTTACTGCTGTTTATCAATATATTTAACACACATAAATGAAACATCATTCTTATCCTCAATGGGACATCATTTAGAAAATTATTTTAAAACATCCCATTTCAGAAGGGGTGGGGGAACATCACAAAATGGTAACAATTCAGAGAGCATTCAGAGCAATAACCATTGTAAAGGAGAAGGTTTTGGAGATTTACAGAGCAATCCTATACGCATCTACTCAGAAGTAAGCCCCATTGAATTCAGTTAGACTTACTGCTAATCACTAGGAAGACTTGATTATAGGGTGACCACTTATTCATCCCCCTTCATGGGTCACTGCCTTGTTGTGGCGAAGGGGCTTGCGTAACTCAGTGAAGCCATAAGCTATGCCATGCAAGGCCACCCAAGATGGACAGGTCATGGCAGAGAGTTCTGACAAAATGTGGTCCACTGGAGAAGGAAATGGCAACCCACTCCAGTATTCTTGCCAAGAAAACCCCATGGAACATATCACAAGGCTAAAAGATATGATGCCGGAAGATGAGCCCCTCAGGTCAGAAGGTGTCCAATATACTACTGGGGAAGAGCAGAGGGTATTTCCAAGTAGCTCCAGAAAGAGTGAAGCAGCTGGGCCAAAGCCAAAAGGACACTCAGCTGTGGATGTGTCTGGTGGTGAAAAGAAAATCCGATGCTGTAAAGAACGATATTGTTTAGGAACCTGGAATGTCAGATCAATGAATCAAGGTAAGCTGGAGGTGGTCAAACATGAGATGGCAAGATTGAACATCGACATCTTGGGAATCAGCGAACTAAAATGGACAGGCATTGGCGAATTTAATTCAGGTGACCATCATATCTACTACTGTGGGCAAGAATCCCTTAGAAGAAATGGAGTAGCACTCATAGTCAACAAAAGGGTGGGAAAAGCTGTACTGGGGTACAATCTTAAAAACGATAGAATGATCTTAGTACGAATCCAAGGCAAACCATTCAACATCACAGTAATTCAAGTCTATGCCCCAACCACTGATGCCGAAGAAGCTGAGGTTGATCAGTTCTATGAAGACCTACAACACCTTCTAGAACTAACACCAAAAAAAGATGTCCTCTACATCATAGGGGATTGGAATGCTAAAGTAGGAAGTCAAGAAATCACTGGGATAACAGGCAGGCATGGCTTTGGTGTACAAAATGAAGCAGGACAAAAGCTAATAGAGTTTTGCCAAGAGAACACGCTGATAATAGCAAACACTCTTTTCCAACAGCACAAGAGATGACTCTACACATGGACATCACCAGATGGTCAATATCGAAATCAGATTGATTATGTCCTTTGCAGCCAAAGATGGAGAAGCTCTATACAGTCAGTCAAAACAAGGCCTGGAGCTGACTGTGGCTCAGATCATGAGCTTCTTGTTGCAAAATTTCAGCTTAAATTGAAGAACGTAGGGAAAACCACTAAACCATTCAAGTATGACCTAAATCATATCCCTTATGAATATACAGTGGAGGTGAGGAATAGATTTCAGCGATTAGACCTGATAGACAGAGTGCCTGAGGAACTATGGACGGAGGTCCGTAACATTGTTCAGGAGGCAGCAACGAAATCCATCCCAAAGAAAAAGAAATGCAAGAAAGCCAAGTGGCTGTCTGATGAGGCTTTACAAGTAGCTGAGGAAAGAAGGGAAGTGAAAAGCAAGGGAGAAAGGGGAAGATATATCCAACTGAATGCAGAGTTCCAGAGAATAGCAAGGAGAGACAAGAAGGCCTTCTTAAATGAACAATGCAAAGAAATCGAGGAAAACAAGAGACTGGGAAAGACTAGAGATCTCTTCAAGAAAATCGGAGCTCTCAAGGGAACGTTTTATGCAAAGACGGGCATGATAAAGGACAAAGAAGGCAGGGACCTAACAGATGCAGATGAGATTAAGAAGAGGTGGAAAGAATACACAGAAGAACTATACAGGAAAGATCTGAATGTCCCTGATAGCCATGATAGTGCGGTCACTGAACTTGAGCCGGACATCCTCGAGAGCGAAGTCAAGTGGGCCTTAGGAAGCATTACTAACAACAAAGCTAGTAGAGATGACAGTATTCCAGCTGAGCTATTTAAAATCCTAAAAGATGATGCTGTTAAAGTGTTGCATTCAATATGCCAACAAATTTGGAACACTCAACAATGGGCGCAAGACTGAAAAAGGTCAGTTTACATTCCAATTCCAAAGAAGGGCAACGCCAACGAGTGTTCAAACTACTGCACAATTGCGCTCATTTCACATGCCAGCAAGGTGATGCTCAAAATTCTACAAGCTAGGCTTCAGCAGTATGCGAACCGAGAACTACCGGAAGTACAAGCTGGGTTTCGAAGAGGCAGAGGAACTAGAGATCAAATCGCCAACATTCGCTGCATCATGGAGAAAGCAAGAGAATTCCAGAAAAACGTCTATTTCTGCTTCGTTGACTACGCTAAAGCCTTTGATTGTGTGGATCACAACAAACTGTGGCAAATTCTTAAAGTGATGGGAGTACCAGACCACCTTACCTGTCTCCTGAGAAACCTGTACGAGGGTCAAGAAGCAACAGTAAGAACCAGACATGGCACAACCGAGTGGTTCCAAATTGGGAAAGGAGTACGACAAGGCTGCATATTGTCACCCTGCTTATTTAACTTATATGCAGAGTACATCATGAGAAATGCCAGGTTGGATGAATCACAGGTCGGAATTAAGATTGCCGGGAGAATTATCAACAACCTCCGATATGCAGACAATACCACCCTAAAGGCAGAAAGTGAAGAGGATCTAAAGAGCCTCTTGTTGAGGGTGAAAGACGAGAGTGCAAAAGCTGGTTTGAAACTCAACATTACAAAAACTAAGATCATGGCATCTGGCCCTATCACTTCCTGGCATATAGAAGGGGAAGAAATGGAAGCAGTGACAGATTTTACTTTCTTGGGCTCCAAGATCACCGCAGACGGTAACTGTAGCCATGAAATTAAAAGACGCTTGCTCCTTGGGAGGAAAGCTATGGCAAACCTAGACAGCATAGTAAGAAGCAGAGACATCACCTTGCCGACAAAGGTCCGTCTAATCAAAGCTATGGTTTTCCCAGTAGTAATGTATGGCCGTGAGAGCTGGACTATAAGGAAGGCTGAGCACCGAAGAATTGATGCTTTCGAACTGTGGTGCTGGAGAAGACTCTTAAGAGTCCCCTGGACTGCAAGGAGGTCAAATCAGTCCATCCTAAAGGAAATCAACCCTGAGTGCTCATTGGAAGGACAGATACTGAAGCTGAAGCTCAAATATTTTGGCCACCTAATGCGAAGAGAAAACTCTCTGGAAAAGACCCTCATGCTGGGAAAGACTGAAGGCCAAAGGAGAAGGGGACGGCAGAGGATGAGATGGCTAGATAGCATCACGGATGCAATGAATATGAACTTGAGCATGCTCCGGGAGAGAGCGCAGGACAGGAAGGCCTGGTGTGCTATGGTCCATGGGGTCACGAAGAGTCGTACACGACTGAACGACTGAACAACAACAACTTATACATCACCCAAAAGAGATCAAAAGTAGACACAGATTTGTGTAGCATTTGCCAATGCTAATAGATATAAATCGCTACTTGACATGATGGCTAAATTTTACCTCCAATATGAAGGCAGTATGCCTCTGTATGCCAATTACTGGGAAACATGACCAGGAGAGTGCTATTGCACTCATCGTTTACTTTTAGGGTTCCCATGGACATCTTGTTTGCCACTGTGTGAGAAAATACTGGCCTTTGGTCTGATCCCATGGCTGTCCTCGTGCATGTGTGTGCATATGTGTGTGCATATATATGCAAACGTAGAAATAGTTACTATAATTTAAATAGAAATACAATAAATCTCACCATTGTGGGGAAGACAGTGATAAGGTGAGCTCATGTGTGTCCACTCAGCCCCGCCAGGTGCTGTTGATGGGCAACATTGTTGCTCTCCCTTCTTATGGTTTGTTCTCTTTTGTCTTGACTTGATCTGGACACCCCTTCAAATAGAGGATGTCTTTAAATAGAGGCCTGTCTTGTGTAAAGCAGGACATTTGGCCATCCTACTTGATTGTCTTAAAAAATAGAGAAGATTAAGGCGGGGGTGACAGTCTTCAAATCTTCAAAGGAGGAGAGAATACTATTTCCATCTGTCTCAGAGGTAGGAAGAAAAACTAATAGGTTTGAGTTGCAACAGCATAGATCTCTAAACTTGAAATAATAATTAAAAAGTTCTCCAGGAATTGTTTTCAAGTGCCACCACTGACGACTTGATGATACCTTTGCTTAGAATGCTTCATCTACGGGGTACTCTTCCTGATGTCACTGGGTGTGACTACATAACCTAATTGTTCCTCCAACTCAATAAAGGAGGTTAAAATGTGCACAGGTCTCAATCTGTGTATTTAGGCAGTTCACAAAATTACTATGGAGCTTCCATACTGCAGCTGCAAATTCAGTGCTGAGGTAAGCAAGCTTACCTCCATTGATTTTAATGAGTTTGAGCTGGCTTCTTTTACCAAAGAATTTGGCTCAGGAGCCTACTAGAACCACTAAAAATAATAAAAGATAGCACTTAATGTCTCAGTGTTATCATTTAATTTTAATTAAGAAGAGGGGTTTATAACTCTTTTATAATGTGCCCTGGTGTGGCACATTAAACACCTATTTCGTAGATGGCCGCATCTTAGTTCAAAACTTTTATGACCCTTTATTCTACTCTTTAATTTTAAAATGTACTAAAGTAATGGAATAGATGCAAGATGGATCATCAGTCACCTGGAGCATCTATTTATATTACTATATATAATTTATGGAGCAGGACATGTTTCATTTTATCCCAACAGTTCTTCTGTGACACAAATACCATTGCCTGGTTTTCTCCCTAGTTTTCTCACCATGAAGAACAAAAGGTAAATATCCATACACAGACATTCTCATCTTAATGGTATTTATGATTAGTGCAGCCTTCCCCAACCTGGTGCCCTCTGGAGGTTTTGGACTTCAATTCCCATCAGCCCCAGCATAGCCAATGGTTAGGAATTCCAGGAGTTATCATCCAAAACATCTGGAGGGCACCAGACTGGGGAAGGTAGGATTAGTGAATACCTCACCATCAAATTTTTAATTCATTTTAAAAAAAAACTTTACACCCAACACTGGCCAGGAGTAATTTAGATTAGGCCTTGAGCCCTTCCCTGAGTCCTGAGAGCTACAGGTAATTCCCATGATGCCCAAACAGGGATGTACAAGAATTTTGTTTCAGTTCGCAAATCACTCGAAAATGCCCTGTTCGCAACCCCAACTGTGAACGCAAACGGGAGGGCGTGTTCACTGAAAATGTTAAGAAATCCCCTAATGCGCGTTTCAAAAATGTGCACTTTAGAAATGTACAACTTTAAAAATGCACACTTTAAATCATGCATTTTTAAAGTTGTGAAATTTCACGTTAGTAAATGGCAGAAAAGTGTGCACTTTTGAAAAAGGCACATTTTCCCCATTCAAATGAACAACAACAACAAAAGGTAACAAATGAGAATGGGAGAGATCCGAACCAATGTTTGGAGAAGAATTTCAGTGAGCTTGAGCATCCCTGGTTCTCCCATCCCTAGGCCCAAGCATCAGCACATGTATAGAAAAGTCAGATGACTCCCAACACTCAGTGTGCTTCCCAGCATGAAATGGTTCGTCTCTGTCTGCTGCCAACCACGCCTGTTTTGTTATCTTATCAGAAGTTTGGGGGGGGAGGGTAACAGGAAGAATCTGATAGTAATTGGCAAGTGACATCAACTGCACCTTCTGATCCCCGATGATTCCAGAAAAATAAGGGAAATTGGGAAAATATAAAAGGGCCTACATGCTTCATGGAAGTCCATGCCATTTCACACAGGTTTCAGTCATCTTACCTTTTCACACAGACTGCCAGATGCCAGGGTGCGTACCCATTCATTCTGAATTTACTCAGTGATTCTATACTATACTATGCATTGCTGCAATGGTGGAGTTCCAAATGGGACTTCTCCCTAACATTAGTAATTATGGAAGGACACTGATGGTTAAAGTGGGGCTGCAGCTCAGGCTCACAGTCATGGAATCTTTATTATTATACTATGAAAGTATGTCCTAGGGAATCTTCATCAGTTTGTCCCTCATTAAGATCACAAATGGAGGCCCTTCTCACTTGCTCACCTTTGAGACCAGTGAGGTTGATGGGCATGAGGGAGAGAGCCTTTTCTGCAGTGGCTCCATGTTTTTGAAACACGTTATCAGCTGGACTGGGATCCATCAGGCCTGGCATGGCCACTTCTGAATTGCCACAGAAGAGGAACTGCATGGCCAAAAAAGAAGACACTGATTTGCATAAAATGTACATACGCTAATTTATATGCATAGATGCAAATTGATAAATAATTATTTTGATTTAAATAGAAATACAGGACATCACAAATAGTGCGGAAAGCTGTGACCAGGTGATCTGCTTGTTCAGTTTGCTGCACAGATACAGGGATGGACGGACTCACACAAGTCCATGGTCAAGACTCAAGAGGTGCTTGAGGAGCCCGCACTGCTGCCCAGCCACACGAACCAGGTGACGCAAGCCCTGGGAGGGCTCAGTGACTGGTCTGGGAGAGCCCCACGGCAGCTGGCTCCTCCATGTGAGCCACCATTTTAATGCAAGATGGGAGCTCTAGATTTTCGTATAACTTATGATG
This sequence comes from Heloderma suspectum, assembly GCF_057233095.1. Taxonomy (NCBI): domain Eukaryota; kingdom Metazoa; phylum Chordata; class Lepidosauria; order Squamata; family Helodermatidae; genus Heloderma; species Heloderma suspectum. Next base: position 50,396,408 of record NC_139461.1, read on the forward strand.
CACACAACGGTGGCTGTAAAGGCCATTTCCGCAAATTAGAGGCCTCTAATGTTGTGAAAATGCCCTTTTACAGCCACCATTGTGTGCAACATTAGGTATACGAAAAACTACAGCCCCCATCTTGTATTAAAATGGAGGATGGGCAGCTCACATGGAGGATGGGCAGCTCCTGGGTGCAAGTGGGCACGTCTGTTAAGTTCTGGCTGCTCGTGCAGCTTGGCAGGCGGCAGCTGCAGCTCACCAAGCCAGGTTCGGGTGGAGGCAAGTAGTGGGGAGTCTGATGGACTTCTGGACCCCATCGGGCACCCACAACATCCCTACCCAGATGGTAACTACTGTTGGGCAATAATTCTGATGGTTCTTTACAGCCATATTCAGTTATTCTACATCTCAGTACAGTACACATGTGAGAAAATATGTGCTAACCCTGCCCCCTGGTTTGTGCACTTTGAGCACCTTCCACTTGTAAAGGGTGGCTTTCTCAGGAGGAGACCCTCCTGTACACATGGAGGACCTCCATGCAATTTTGAATGCTGATCAAAAAATCACTGCCCCCCCGAGTAAAGGGCAATGAAAACACCCAAGGGGGGGGGCACAGTAAGTGTGCTCCCTCTCCTTGTGCATTTAATGTGCTGAGATGTAGGGTGCCCAAATAGAGCTTAACTTTAAACTGGAATTGAAAAAGAGGATGGTCCTCTGGCAGCCCTTCAAATAGAGGAGTAACTTCTGTAAAAGAGGACACTTGGCTACCCGAACTGGGCCACATCACTACAGGCCTTTAGAGAATCCCTGGATCCATTTTCTTCCTTTGGTTGCAATGATCTACCATTTCTATGCAAAATGGAAGCTCACCAACAAGTCAGGCACCTGCTCCTGCTCATCAGGCACTTGTGGACCACCCAGCAGCTTGCCAAGAGAGCTGATCAGGGGTGGGTAAATGGCAGCAGTTCAACAAGCTAAGTGGCACAGGTGTGGGGTGGTTCATCCAGCCCTGGATGCCTGAGAAATTCGTTTCAGTTTGGTTTTGATCAGGATTTTCCACATTTGCACCTTTAGGACAAAACATGGACTCAAACGCAATCTGCAGTTGACGCTCGTAAATTTCCGAGCTTGTAATGTGATTCTCTGACACCCCCAATGTGTTTAATAGCATGCATACATTTGAAAATCTGCATTCAGATTCAGATTGTTTATTTCACTCATAGACAAGTACGTACAAAAAGTACTAAAAAATACAGTATGAAAGGAATCGAAATCAAATAACTACAAATCAATGTGCATGAAAAATGCACATTAAAAATACATACTTTTGAAAAATGCACACAAATACGCTTTAATCAATGAGAGAACAATGCGTACATTTCAAAGATGCACACAACTGATGCATACATTTGGAAAAAAAAAACACATGAAAATAATAGAGACAGATTTTCATGCGAAAAGAAAAACAAAAACAATGCTCACACTCCGTATAGTGTAGTGTGGCAGCTTGCTGAGGAGTTGGGCCTGCTTCCCCTGCCCATGCTTGCTTGTTGGGCACCCACGGATCGCCCAGCAGCTTGCCCAGGAAACTGAACAGGGCAGGTGAGTGGCGGCAGTCTGTGGACAAGGAGTCTGGGAAGCCGGGGGGTGGGGGGTTCTGTCACACTCCACTCCCCTCTCGGACTCCTGCGACTTCCCTCCATGCATCCCTATGTCTACCCATCCAAGGGGGAGAATTCCATTCTGTTTCCTGGGTATGATCCATCTCTTACTTCAAGAGTAGGCAACCCATAGCCTGTGGCCTGCATGTGGCCCTCCATTGCTTTCTATGTGGCCCCCTGATCCCTGGAAACCCCCACCTACTTTTCCAGTGCTGCTCTTAGTAGTGCTGGGTCAGCAATCCCAACTGAGTTCTCTGGGACAGGGGAGGGGCCTTTAGCCTCCCCACCCCCAGTGACCTCAATGCAGCTCAGATCGCTGTTTCCTCACCTCTAATGGTGGCAGGGGAAGAGAGATCCTGATTGGAGTCGCTGTGGGGTGGGAGAAGCTTAATTTACTTTAACTGGAGAAACATTTGTAGTCTGAAGCTGGAGTAATTGTGCCTTCCTCTCCTGAAAACTGGAACCCACCAAAGCTAAGCTTAGACAAAAGTACATTTACCACATCACTGACTCAAGCTCCTAATGGTGATGGGCCACAAAAGGGTTTCTCAAGCTAGTCCAGGGCATTTGCATAGGTCAAAAACTGGCTTTGGTCTTGGATGAATCCCAGCATAGGGGCAAGTCCATGCCTTGATTTTTTATTTGCTGAGTTTATTGGCAACTGAGTGATTTATAAGTGCATATTCCACCAAATCTGGAGCATGCACACTCCAATCTGGAGCTCAGTTGCCTTGCTAGTTTGGAATGGGTGTGGGGGCATGTGAAAGTACTGTTTGTTATATCTGTAGAACTGACTAGTTGTTATAATTACCAATAAAATACAATATACACCAGGGCCTGCAGGAGAAGCCACCACCACCACCACTGGGGAAGAGGCGTGCTTGCCGCCGCTGGGCCTGCTGCTGCCGCCGCTGCCACCACCACCAGGCCTTCCCTGTGGACTTCTGCCTGGTGGACCGCCAGTCCCTGCAGGACCAGGCCCCCAGGTACCGAGCCAGCTGTGCTGCTCCACCTGCCCCTCCCTGGAGAGGCTACATAAACTGGCTGGCTGAGGTGGCCTGGGAGAGCCAGGGCCTGCAGGAGAAGCCACCACCACCGGGGAAGAGGCGTGCTTGCTGCTGCTGGGCCTGCTGCTGCCGCCACCGCCACCGCCATGAGGCCTTCCCTGTGGACTCCTGCCTGGCATTTTTAAGGGGATTTTAATTGTTTTGTTTGTTTGTTTTATTTTGTTGGGGGGGATTTTGTTGTGTTATTAGGGGTGGGTAGCCTGCCTGATAGGCGGGAGCGAGGGGGCATGTGTCCACCTGATTGAGGCAGTGGGGGGAGTGTTGGGGGCCAGAACATACCGAGGCTGGGCGGCAGGCGCTGGCGGAGCGCTAGGGGCAGGCCATGCCAGGTAAGGGGAACAAGGGAGAGATGTGTAGTATCTGTCCCCTGGTCCGAGCCTGTCCAGAGCCAAAGGATGGCTGGGGGAGGCGTGACCCCATCTTCTGGCCTTCGTTTGCTGCTCTGCAATGCCAGGTCTGTTACCCAGAAAACCTCCCTCATCCATGACATGATCCTGGATGAGGGTGCAGACCTGGCATGTATTACGGAGACCTGGCTGGCCGAGGCTGCTGCTCCAACCCTTGCAGCCATGTGTCCAGCTGGATTTTCGTATGCACAGCAGCCGAGGGCTGGGGATCGGGGAGGGGGAGTGGCTGTTATCTACCGAGAGTCATTGGTCTTCACCAGACCCCCTCTCCAGGAGACCAAGGTTGCTGAGTGCATGTACTGGAGGTTGGGCCCGAAGGGCAGTCTGGGGATTCTGCTCGTGTACCGTCCACCCACTGCACGACTGACTCCCTGGCCGAAGTGCTTGAGGTGGTCTCTGATGTGCGTGTGCAGTCCCCTAACTTACTGGTGTTGGGGGACTTCAACGTACATTCGGAGGCCATCCTCACAGGAGCACCTCGGGACTTCATGGAGACCATGGCCTCCTGGGAGCTGCACCATATTCTAACTGGGCCCACCCATGTAGCCGGTCATGCACTAGACCTTGTTTGTTTCTGGAGAAGTGGGGAGTGATCTGGAAGTCGGGGGTATATCCACCACCCCCTTGTCATGGTCAGATCACTATCTGGTGATGTTGGACTTCTCGGTTCCACAACCCCTCCGCAGGGGTGGAGGACCCATTAAAATGGTCCGCCCCAGGCGTCTTATGGATCCAAATGGATTCCTGAACGCGCTTGGGGATTCTCTGGGGCATGCCATCGGCCACTCGGTCAAGACCCTGGTGGGTGGCTAGAATGCTGCAATCACTGGGGCATTAGATCGGGTGGCTCCGAAACGCCCTCTCCCCCTGAACAGGGCTCGGACTGCACCATGGTTCAATCCGCAGTTATGAGCTCTGAAACAGGAGGTGAGACGGCTAGAGCGCCGGTGGCGGAAGTCTCGCTCCAAAGACGATCAGACACGGGCTAGAGCTGTATCTTCAGCCTATCACGTGGCGGTGAAGGCAGCAAAAAAGGAATATTATGCTGCCTCCATCGCGTCTGCAGAGTGCTGCCCCAGGAGGCTGTTCCAAGTGGTCCGGAGCCTGGTCAGTCCTGTGGCTCCGGAACCAATGGAGCATTCTAAGGCCTCCTGTGAGGCTTTGGCAAGGCACTTTGCAGATAAAATTGATCAGATTAGGTGTGTTACTCTGCATGCTGTGGATACAGTTAGTGAGCAAGAAGCGGCCTGTGGCAAACCAGTTTTGTGGGATCGGTTCCAGCTTCTTCCTCCTGATGAAGTGGACAAGGTGCTTTCATCTGTAAGGCCGACCACCTGCTTACTTGATCCTTGCCCATCTTGGCTCATTATGAGCTGCAGAGAGAGACTGGGTGAGGGGATCAAGGCGGTGGTGAACGCCTCCCTTGAGGAGGGAGTGATGCCATCAGCCCTCAAGGAGGCAGTGATAAGACCGCTCTTAAAGAAGCCCTCCTTGGATCCTCAAGTTCTGAACAACTTTCGCCCAGTCTCAAATCTGCCATTTTGGGGCAAGGTGATTGAGCGGGTGGTGGCGGTGCAGTTGAAGGCACACTTGGAAGAAACTGATTATCTAGACCCATTTCAGTCGGGCTTCAGGCCTGGGCATGGGAGAGAAACGGCCTTGGTTGCCTTGGTGGATGATATGAGGAGGGCTCTGGATAGGGGTGAATGCAACTTCCTTGTTCTCCTCGACCTCTCAGCGGCTTTTGATACCATTGACCACGGTATCCTCCTGGACCGCCTGGAGGGGTTGGGCATTGGAGACACTGTATTGCGGTGGTTCCGATCCTTCCTCTCCGGCAGGTACCAGAGGGTAGCACTGGGAGAGGAGGTTTCGGACCCGTGGCCACTTACTTGTGGGGTGCCACAGGGTTCCATCCTCTCCCCGATGCTATTTAACATCTATGTGAAGCCACTGGGGGCTATCATCAGGAGGTTTGGGGTGCAGTGTCATCAATATGCGGATGACACGCAGCTCTGCCTCTCATTCAAATCTTCACCAAGGTTGGCCGTAGAATCCCTGTCCAAATGTCTGGAGATGGTGAGTGGCTGGATGGGGAGGAATAAGCTGAAGCTGAACCCTGACAAGACCGAGGTACTTTTGGTGGGAGACAAGAGGAGGCTGGGGGATGTTGACCTGGTGTTGAATGGGGTACGGCTACCCTTGAAAGACCAGGTCCGCAGCCTGGGGGTCATTTTGGACTCCCAGCTGTCCATGGAGGCTCAGGTGTCAGCTGTGAGCCGGACAGCGCTGTATCAACTCCATCTGATACGGCGGCTGCACCCCTTCCTTCCCGACCATCTGCTCCCATCGGTAGTACATGCCCTGGTCTCCTCTCGTTTAGACTACTGTAATGCGCTCTACGTGGGGTTACCCTTGAAGACGGTTCGGAAGCTGCAGCTGGTACAGAACGCGGCAGCTCGCCTGATTAAAGGCAGCCGCCGGCGAGATCACATCACTCCAGTGCTGAAGGAGTTGCACTGGTTACCAGTTGTTTTCCGGGCCAAATTCAAGGTGTTAGTTTTGACCTTTAAAACCCTATATGGTTCCGGCCCAGCCTATCTTAAGGAGCGCCTCCAGCAACACCAGACAGGCCACTTAACAAGATCAGCCTCGGATGGCCTTCTGTCTGTCCCATCAGCCAGGACAGCTAGACTGGTGGGGACGAGGGAGAGGGCCTTTTCTGTGGTGGCCCCCACTCTGTGGAACTTCCCTCCCTAGGGAACTCCGTCATGCCCCCTCTTTAATGAGCTTCCGTCGTGCATTAAAAACGTGGTTGTTCAGGCAGGCATTTGGGGTGGGTTAGGGTATTTTAAAAAAAATGTTTATGGTAAAATTTTATTGTTTTAAATTGTTTTATGGTGGGTTGTACATCGCCCAGAGTGGCTGGGTGACCAGTCAGATGGGCGATTAATAAATTTAATAAATAAATAAATAAATAAATAAATAAAATATACACAGCCTGGGCGAAGAAAGATAATGACTTTGTCATCACAGCATCTTTTTTGTGTATTACTTGCACAATGCAAGATATTTATTTTGGAGGGGCGGGTTTGGCCATGATTTTGGCAGCGGTAAAAGAATACATTACCTTTTTAAAGTTCACATTAAAATCATAGCTATTGGAATGATTAAGTTCCTCCAGCATTCGGGCAAGTGATGATTAAATTAATATAAACAATAATCTTCTCTTTGTAATCAACACATTGTTATTTTTCATTATAACTCCTTCTTCTCTTCTTCTTTTCATATTGAATGTATTTGCATCACAATTGCTCCTAGTGTCTTTGGCTACACGACTGAGAACTGAATCCTGTTAGCTGGATGATATCAGTGGCAACCCTCTCAGGTTGAAAGTGCTTTTGTGTCTTCCTAGCTAATGGTTCTGTAATGTGCCATGATCAGGCAAGCTGAAAAGATGGGTATGGAAATATTGCCTTTTGTTGTTTGCCCCCATTTGGGGATGTCTAATAACTCATGCTTCAAAATATCACCTGAAAAAAGAGGGAGTCAGCAGACTGAAGACTTACTGCTCTGGATATTATGAACATGTCTGGGTGAAGATATGCATAGCAAACCTTTCTCTTGGTAGCACATTATTGAAATGCCGCAAGATGAAACAGGCAGCTAAGATAAACCCATTGCTGCATATAATAATGTTCCATCTGCCAGTGCTGACAGCCTTTATCTGTGCTTTCCCTCGCACAAGGGCTTCTCAACATTAATAGCATTATTATTCTACCCTAGATGCAGTTTTCAGGCACAATTATTAATAGCCAGATTTTTAACAAGGAAGGCATGAGCATCACAGCTTCATTTAGCATACAGTTGTTGGAGGCATTTGCATAAGATGGTTCTTATGAGTTAGCCATCCATATTACATTTTCAGAGATGAAGAGTATGATAGACACCCATGTTAACCTCCCAGATTGTCTTCTACCACCAATCTGGCTGTGAGATTGTTGCTAATAATTGTACCTTTTAAAAAAGTACAGTTTTAGGAATAAGGATAGTTGTAGTAGCTTCAGACAGATGCTCTTGTTTTTCTCATCATTACAAAGGATTTCACTGGTAATACACTGCAGTGGTAATGATCACACAATATCAATACACAATGTGCAGTGTAAGTGCCTGCCATGTGGGAAGATCATAGTTCAATCGAAGAGCACATGCTTTGCATGAACGAAGGAGAGAGGAGAAGGGGTGGGGACCATGGGAGTCAGAGTGTCAGACTATGACTGGGAAGATCCAGATTCAAACCCTCACTCGCCCATGAAGCTTGTATGCGAGCAACTCTATACTGTGCTTGAGCTTCCCTACATTCCAGTGGGGGCTGGTGGCTCTGATGTTCGTTGGGCAGTGAATCCACTCCAGGTTTCAGTCAGAACCAAGTCAGAACTCTAAACGAGCTATCCAAGGTGCATCACACCTTGGATAGCTCCTTTAGAGTTCTGACTGGTTTTGACTGAAACCTGGATTCATTGCCTCACTGGCACTGGAGCCACCAGCCTCCACTGCTGTATTATCTCTTTCTTTCACTCTCTAGTTATCTATCACCAACAGCAGATGAGATGGTACAGCTGTATCTAGATTGTACCACTTCAGATGTGAGTGAGGGCACACAGGATAGGATGCTCCCCCATGAAAAATGTTCCTCCATGCATAAAACTGGGGAGATGGTTTGGCTAGAAATTTCTGGCACCTAATTTCTTATTTGCATGAAATATTATTGCTGTCAGGGTTCCCTTGACTCCCTCCTTCCTCAAGCACTCACAAACACATGAAAAGAGAGGTTTCAGTCTCACGCCTTTAATTTATTATTCACAGGTTCATTAGAGACGCAGATCCTTGAAGACTCTCCAGCTGCAAAGTAATGCCTCCAGGGGATTCAAATGGGATAAACGAAAGTTGCCCGCAGTTTGAAAGGGCGGCTGTCTGACTAGGCTAACTTAGCGAGGGAGGTCCCACCCCTCACCTGCAGCTCCCTTTGTAGCCTCTCACACATCGCTAACCATTTTGAACGCCTAAGCTCCACCCCTGACATTTCCCTCTTAGCTCTGCATCTCCGCCTGGCATCTCTTAGGTCACAGACCTCAGGCCCCTCCTCCTCCTGCTCACTGCTTCTCACAGAGGGGGATAAGGATCAAGCTTCATGCCCAGCCATCTAGGAGCTGGTAACCTGAGAAGCACGCCTATCCATATCTGGACTGGCCTGTGAAAAAACCTCCCCCACTTCTGGCTGCTCCTCTTCTGAATCTGAGCTGCTAACTATTTCCCTGCGTTCAGAATCAATCCTGACAATTGTACTCCATTCAGTTATATGAGCCACCACCTACAGTCCTAAGTGTCATACCCTTAGGGATGTCAGAGAATTCCGCCACAGATCTTGGTGAGGCTGAATGCCAGTGCATTCGGCCCCCCGAAATCCATGGGGGAATGAAGTCTCCCCGCCCCCCACCCTGCGAAAGGGGACACCTACCTGCTGCCATTTGCCCTGACTTGCTAATGGTGGCCACGGCTGCCATTCGCTTCATCACTATAGCCATGATAGGCTACATAAATACTTATGTAGCCTATCACGGCTAACACAGGGACGCCATTTGTGTCCCTGTGGAAGCCATCATAGGCTGCGTAAGTATTTACGTAACCTATCACAGCAAAAAACAAAAGCAAAACAGCGAACGCAAATGGTGGCAGCTACAGCAGCCGCCATTTGCATTCCCTTTTTTTGTGTGTGGCCGTGATAGCCTATGTAAATATTTACGTAAGCTATTATGGCAAAAGAGAGGGGTGCAAATGGCGTAGTGGCCTCCATTTGCGTTCCCTTTTTTTCTTTTTGCCATAATAGGCTACGTAAATATTTACGTAACCTATCACGGCAAAAAAAAAAAAAGGGAACGCAAATGGCAGCCGCCAAAGCCGCCGCCATTTGCGTTCGCTGTTTTGTTTTTGTTTTTTGCAGTGATAGTCTACGTAAATATTTATGTAGCCTATCACGGCAAAATACAAGGACACAAATGGCAGCGACTTACACAGCCGCCATTTGTGTCCCTGCAGGATGCCCAGCGGCCCGATGTCCGGCTGCAGGCAGCCCCGGCCAGCGGCTCCACGGAGCGGAGCCACCAGAGAGAATTTCAGGGGGAAGGAAGGAGCGCCTCCCCCCCACCGCGAATGTCACCCTTCAAAAAGGTAAGTGACTTTCGTACATCCCTACATAGCCTAGAGTTGTTTGTGAGAATAAAACTAGGTCATATTTGCACCAGCAATCATGCTTGCTTCCATAGGAACACAGAAAGCTGCCTCATACCAGATCAGATCATTGGTCCATGTAGTTCAGTACTGAATACAGTGACTGGCAGCAGCTTCCAGTTTCACAGTGGGGCATTTCCCAGCTCTACCTACACATGTCAGGGATTTATCCTGGGACCTTTTGCATACAAAGCATGCCACTGAGCTATGGCCCTTCCCATAATGTCCCTTCCATGAGGTCTGTTGTTGCTAATGCTCCTAATGAAGCATGGGCTAGATCTACACTAGTACTTTTTATTGGTATTGAAATGCACTGATAACTGTTGGGACACATTACATATTCTGTATACTGCTTTTCTAGCATTATTTCTCACTTTTTAAGTTTTTATTCTGTTTTATCCAAAATACTGCAACAGTTGTCATTGTGTGTGCTATGAGGTATCAATGCACAAGAATGATATAGCATCACCATGATGGGATTGTATCGATATGACATGAGGTATAGGGATGTCATGAGAGTCTCCCTTCTATGGACCACCACCACTTACCCACCATGTTCATCTCCCTGGTCAAGCCTGTAATCTTGCGTAAATGGCTGCTTTACGGCTGCCATTTACATATAACATATTTGACGTAAACCAAAGAGCCACCATTTTTACACAAAATGGCAGCTTGCTGGGGAGGCCACACACCTCTTGCCAGGCATCCACGGATGGCCCATTGGCTCAACCAGGGAGCCAAACAGTAGTGGGTAAGTGATGGGGGTCTGGCAAGCAGTGTGGAGGGTAGGCCCAGGGTGGTTCGCCCATCCCTAAAGAGGTATAGATCTGGCCAGGGTGTGCCTTAGCTGGCAGATTTTAGATTACCAAACATCCCATTCACATGGCCACCTCTTCCAAGTAGCATAGCAGGAAGTCTTGATGCTGGCTGAGATGCCTTGGACCTGGGAAGGAAGTAAATGGAAGGCAGGGAGAGAAATATAGGAGCACACAAGGGAAAAAAGCTCCTTCCAATGCTTGAGGGATTGAAAGAACACTTAAAAGGTTTGTTGGGCTGTGCCCGCTAGCCTCTCCTGCCACACCATACTCCAGCTATACCCCTGGTGGCTGTGCATTAGGCCGCTGTGTGAAGTGGTTCTATACATGTACTGATGTTTGCATGTACAACTCTTTCATGCAAAGGGAAATCCTAAGTGAATCAAGATCCCCCCTCATGTGGAGGACACTATGCGCATACCATGGTATGTGTGTAGGGCTACTTTACATGGCTGCCAAACATGTGGCCAGCAAGGAGTGTGAGGGTATGTGTTACAGACAGTGGCCAGGGCAGGGCTAGACAGCACAACCCTATGTCCCACTTGCATATGCTTTCAAGGCATAAAAGGATTTAGTGCATGAGGGGGTTCAAACATTCTCCCCTATTTTTGGAATTGCTGAGTGTAGAAGGACAAAACAGCTTATTGGCAGTGGATCGAAATTCCAAATAACACACCACAGCAGACTCCATTTGACTCAAGACCATGAGCTGTTGTCACATGAAATAGTTTTGTGTCACATTCAAACAGTACTAATAATTTATGAATCCAAATCAGCTATCTATATTTGTAGGCAAGTTCAATCACACACACACACACACATGCACACACACACACACACACTAACTGGACCTGGCTTCTCATGGGTTGGAATAGCCCTTAGTTTGATATAATAACAAAGCCTTCAAGTAAACTTAAGCAGCTCTCAAAGCTGGACAAATTATGCCTGCCCCACCTGAGTGAAGCCACGCCCACTGGCAGCCGTAGGCATGGCCCCTGCTATGGTGCTTCCCTGTAGCCCCCCAGGAATGAGTCTCTGCGATCCATCCAGCTTTGCATGGGTTGGAATAGCCCTCATGAGTGAAGCCACACCTGTTAGCACCACTAGGCATGGCCATTGCCATGGTCACCCTGAGGGAGAGGTATGTCCATTCCATTTCCCTGAGCGGGGCTGCCACATAACTCTTCAGACTACTAGTCTTCCTTGGCTTCAAGTGTAGCCACTACAAAGCTATGTGCCAGTTAGGGAAGTCTGTCACCTAATGACTGAAGTACTACAGTCACTGCAGCCTTCAACCACAAGGACACATTTAAATTCTTTAAGGGCGCAATCCTATCCAGATAGGCATCTGCCTCCGAACTCAACCGCCTATCCAACGCAGGGCTAGGGATGGCCGTGAATTTCTCCACGAATCTTGGGGAGGCCGAATGCCAACACATTCGGCCCCCCGAAGTTGTTGGTGAAATTCTCCGCCCCCCATGCCCCCCCTGGGATGGGACTTACCTCCCTTGAATGTCCCTCTCAGTGGTGGGTCCCAGCGGCGGTTCGGCGGCGGTTCGGCGGGGGCAGGGGCAGCGGCCGGTCTTCCAACCGGCTGCCGCCACCGCCATTACAAAATAAAGTAAAAAAAAAGCAACACCCGTGATAGGCTACGTAACGATTAACGTAGCCTATCACGGCTAGATTTCCAAAGTCAGCCGTCATAGGCTACGTTAATCGTTACGTAGCCTATCACGGGTGACTTTGAGAAAGAAAAAAAAGCGCGTACGCAAATGGCGGTGCCCATGGGCACCGCCATTTGCGTTCCTTATTTGGTCCCGGCTAGTCTACGTAAAGATTTACGTAGACTACGGCAAAAATAAGGGCAACACTATTTGCGTTGCCCTTATTTTCGCCATAGTCTACGTAAAACTTTACGTAAACTACCGGGACCAAATAAGGAACGCAAATGGCGGCGCCCATGGGCACCGCCATTTGCGTACGCACTTTTTTTTTTCAAAGTCACCCGTGATAGGCTACATAATGATTAACGTAGCCTATCATGACTGACTTTGGAAATCTAGCCGTGATAGGCTGCGTAAATTGTTACGTAGCCTATCACGGGTGTTTTGTTTTGTTTTTCACTTTTTATTTCGCGGCCGGGGAGACGGGGTGCTTCTCCCCGGCCTGAATTTCGGCCGGGCGAGGCGGGGCGCCTCCCCCCCCAACCTGAATTTTGGCTGGGTGAGGCAGGGCGCCTCCCCCCCCAGCCTGAACTTCGGGGGGAGAATCGAAGTGCCTCCCCCCCACCGCGAAGCAAGCTGCGGGACCAGATAAGTCCCTTTCGTACATCACTACGCAGGGCAGGAGAAGCACGGAGGAGATTGTTCCCTCCATGCTCCTCCTGCCCTGCATTTTCAGCTAGACAGCCAATTGTGGCTGTCTAGCCACAGCAGGGCTGAGCTGGGGAGAAGGCTGCTGTATGACACATTGTATGTGTTGTACAGGCATTTCCGCCCTCCCTACCCTGGAATGCCCCCCGGAAAACCCCTTTTCAGCCACTCCGTGCTCCTCTTGCGAGTGAAGAGGACAGGGCTGTTCTGCGCTGCCTCCAAGGCAGCGCGGAAGTGGAGGGACGTCGGTTCTCTGGGAACCAACCTCAGAGCGTGGGCTCCAAGGTCAGTTCCCAGAAAACAAGATATCCTATTGCCATCTAGCTGCTGTCTAGTGGCCATAGGATTGCTGTCTAAAAGTAATTAAGGGCACACTCCTATCCATGTTTAGACAGAAAAGGCCCTACAATTCCCAGCATCCCCCAGCCAGCCATGCTAGGGAATGCTCAGAGTTGTAGGGCATTTTTTGTCTAGACATCCATAGGATTGCAATTTGCACCCTAATGCATTTAAAAAACAAAATAACCCAGAGGTGCACACCCGTAAGGTTCTTTTAGTATGCATGCCAAGTTTGAGGTGTCTAGGTTTCATGGCTTTAGTGCTTCGGCACTGGCAGTCAGACAGATACACACCCTCTTTTACTCTAGAGAGAAAGATAGGTATGCATGTGCACGCACACACGCACACACACACACACAGGTTTATAAAGCCCTTAGTAGTCATAAAATAAGATGAACTTTAAAAGCTAAAATGAATAACTTTCAGTTAATATTTAAATAGATCCAAGTCAATCACTTGATAAAAGTTTCTACTGAGAGTGCTTTCATTAGAAGTAAACTTCGATTACCCCCACCCCCTAAATGGTTTTTAAACCATGTGTGCATATGCTCTGTTCTTTTGATGGTATTTGTAATTCTGAAACATAACTCTGCTATTACTCATTTGACTTTATATCAGCAGTCAGGGAAAGAATGTTAATGAGGACTGCCAGCTACCAAAAAATAAATAATAATAATAATAATAATAATAATGCCTGAGATTTTAGAATAATCTCAATTTAGGATTTAGCAAACTGGCTGCATGCCTCTCAAATGTAAGTTGCCATTTTTTTCCAGAAAGTTAATTAGTCTCAAGTCTATGCGCTTTTGTCAGGTCTTCAGTAGGAAAGCACATTCAGAGTGCAAAAGAGTTACAGATGTATTTTAGTACTCAACCATCTAGCACTGAGCAGGAATCAGCAGAAACGGTTTTCTCAGCCCAGCGCTCGAATTATGGGAGCAAAGGTATTATGAAGAAGCAACATCCTTATGAGCAGGAGCCATCACTGCCATCTCTTTAAATAGCTTATATTTACCGTTTTATTGATACATTATTCTTCTTACCAATCTTAAGTAGGCTGCTCTTGGTGTCTTGCTGGCTAAAGAGAGAGAGATAAACATGCTTACAATAAAACAAGCAAGCAAACAAAACAAAGGTAGGGAAGCCCTGAATGAAATTCAGAAATTCCACCATCTGACCACACACCAATGTTGGCCATTAATTCCCTCCGCCTTCTAAAATCATTAGCTAATTGGAGTATGACAAAAGGTAAGGGGGTGGGCCCCTTCTGTGTCTCCCCATGTAATTAGAGCATTGCCTCAGTCCATCTTCTGAGTGGAGATTCAGAAAAAATCAGAGATGATGAAGCCAGAGGAATAACAGCAGAGCAGAGCATACTTCCTTTCAGCTTCCTTCCCACACCCTGCATGGAACGTGCTCATTACTAGGGATGGATGAACTCACATGGGTCTCAATTCAGTTTGAGTCTGGGCATACCAAACTATTGTGTGGATGTCCAGTAGCCTTCTGGTTTCCTGTTCCAGACTCCACTGTGTTAAGAGCATAAGCTGAATCAGACCAAATACCTATCTAATCCAGCATGCTGTTCCCACAGTGGCCAACCAGATGCTTATGGGAAACCCAGAAGCAGGACATGAATGCAATAGTACCCTCCTGGTCATGTTACCCAGCAACTGGAGTCATAGGCATACTGCCTCTGATACTGGATCTATCTAATATATAGCCATCATGACAAGGAGCCATTGATAGCCTTGACCTATATGAATTTGTCTCATCACTTTTAAAGCCCTCCAAGTATGTAGCCATCACTGCATCTTGTAGCAAATTCCATAGTTTAACTATGCACTGTGTGAAGAAGTGTTTCCTTTTATATGTCCTCAATCTCCCACCATTCAGCTTCATGGGATGACACTGGGTTCTAATATTATTATGAGGGAGAAAAATGTCTCCCTATCCACTTTATCCATATGTCACTTTGTCGCCTGGGAGGGGCACATTGAACCATCTCTCCTCTATATGATCCATAAAAAGACAATTTAACCTGCAGAATTATAGTCACAGTTACTTCACTGAGTTACATTATCCTTCCTTGGAAATTAGAGGGATGCACGACATCTCTCTGTTCCTGCCATCAGGTAAGTATAGCAATTAGCACTTTTCGGACCACTCCAGCTCATGCTTTTCTTTTCTTTTTTAGGGAAAACAGGGGTCCAAAACTATGCACTGTGTAAAGAAGTGTCTCCTTGTATCTGTCCTGAATCTCCTACCAGTTAGCTTCATAGGACAAACCCAAATTCTAGTTTTATGAGAGAGGGGAACAAACCTCTCTTTCTCTCCTTTCTCCACATCATGCATAATTATATGCAATTCTATCATGTCCCCCATTGCTTGCTTTTTTTTCTAACCTAAAAACCCCTAAACATTGTAACTTTCCTTGTAGGAGAGTTTCTCCAGCCCCTTGATCATTTTGGTTGCCTTCCCAGCTCTACAATATTCTTTTTAAGGTGCTGTGACTAGAATTGTACACAGTATTCAAAGTGTAGTCACACCATAGATAAGGGCAATATGACATTAGTAGTTTTATTTCTTATTTCTTGCCCTAATGATGGAAATTTCCAACATGGATTTTGTGTTCCTCACAGCAGCTGCACACTGGGTTGACATCTTCATTGAGCTGTCCACCACAACCCAAAGATACCTTTCTTGGTCAGTCACCTCCAGCTCAGACCCAATCAGTGTATATGTAAAGTTGGGTTGTTGTTGTTGTTTTGCCCCAACATGCATGACTTCACACTTGCTTACATTGAACCACACTTGCCATTTTAAGGCCAATCTCCCAGTTTGGAGAGATCCTTTTGGAGCTCTTCACTATCCCTTTTTGTTTTAACCACCCTAAGTAATCATAATGTTGTGTTATTAGCAAAACTGGCTACCTCAGTGCTCACCCTTAACTCCAGATCATTTATGAACAAAAGTTATAGTACCATTTCTGTTCAGTGGAAGAGGAATTCTGGATACTTATGCATTGCGCCTAACAACTGGTGATCTCTTGTACATGTCTCTCTTGTGACTGCACTGCATCTTGAGCATTGTAGTATAATTGACATGTATCTGACTGGATGTAGACCCATGTGACCTTATTTGTGAAAGTTATTGGTAGGGAAATGGAAGGGACAGCTTCATGAATTAATGTGATGGTAGCAGTGGGAATAATAGGTAGGGGGAATACGAGTCCATGGTATGTTTGTTCTGGCATCCTTGAGGTGCAGTACATGCCACTTCTAACAGACATTTGTCTGTGATACAGAACTACAGCATTTACAAATAAATCTGGAAGCAAACTACTTGAACAACCAACACATTCATTTTCCCTTGTTGTTTGTAGATTAAAAAATATACTTCTCTTTTAAGCACAGTAATAATCCATAATGAAAACTGTAATAAATACAAGCTTTATGGCAATTTAAGCTCAGATAAATCAATGTCTTTCAAAGTTCACCAGTGTTTTAATACTCAGTAGTCCTTCTTTTTCTTACAAATGATGAACAATGTATTATTCAGGCTTTGCCTGAATAATAACCTATAACCTGGATAACCTATATGGGTCTATTTTATTAAGTGAAATCCTGTATTAAACTTTTGTTTGATGGAAGCCATCCATATTTGCCACAAAGAATTTACAGTGGTACACTCACAGTTCCTTTTTGCACTCAAACAAACCAAAATAGCTTTGAGTATTCTGAAGAACTGGTTGTAAAAAATAAACTATGGCTTTGTTTATATAGCAGAGGACAAGTTTCAAGGACAGAGTTAAGCTGATAATCTTTTCTTTTCAGTATCAGTCAGTTGGTTTGTACTCTTATTCTGTCTACTGCACCTTTTTAATACAAAAATTGATGGCAATCATAGAGCTGAAAGGGGGAAACAAGTGCTCCTAGAGTACATGGGGGGAGAGGGGGGAAAGCCTAACTAAGCTACTGATTTATGGATCGATCAACCTGGAAATGAAATCAAGTGTCCTCCTAGAATGCATGGGCATGTTGGTGATATATTTGTGATGAAAACAATTAACCTAGAGACTTAGTCCTTAAGATATTAATAAATTTATTTATATAGATATAGATATAGGTACACACACACACACACACACACACTGGTGCTATGCCAGCTGCCGAGCCCAATTCAAACTCCTGGTTCTGACCTTTATGAAGACCTTCATACCTTGGGATCAAGGTGCCAACCCATACATGAAGATCTTCAGTAGAGCGCCTTCAGCAGGTGCCTCCACCATCTAAAGTGAGGAATGGTGACAGATACTACTTTTGGTAGTGTCCCAATTGTGGAATGTTTTCTCCAGAGAGGTGCACCTCTCTGTGCATGCTCCAAATTGAGAATTAATTTTACAAATTCTTTAATTAAACTAGAATTAAGGAGAAGTGGAATGCAGGGCAGAGTATACCAGAGAAACAATAAAGTAACAGAAGGGCTAGTCCAAGCCATTTTGCTGCCTGAGGAAAGGGACAAGATGGTGCCCCCTTCCCATTCCATGTTAGGGTGGCAACTTACACATTGCCAAAATAGAGGAAATGCATCCTCAAAAGAGAGTGCATAAATTTGCATAACATAGATGCAAATATATATGTTTAGATGCAAATTTAGAAATAATAACAATAATTTAAATATAAATAAATACATTTCATCATAATGGGGAAGGCTGACTAGGTGACCTGTGTGCCTTGCTCAGTCTGTTGTCCACATGCTAACTTCAAGGCCCCTGTTCTCCCTTCTTATGGTTCTTTGATTTTAAACCAGACTTCGACTGTGGACAGCCCATCAAAGAGAGGACGCCTTGAAGTAGTGAACTGTCCTCTGCCAGCTCTCCAAAATAGAGGACTTTATTCTGTAAAGTAGGACACCTGGCCACCCTGTCATGTACAGAAGCAATTGCTCTGGCAGCTGAATCTTACTTTAACACTGGCAACAAGATAGTGACTTCCTTGCACCTGATGCAGCAGGCTAGTTCAGGAGGCCCAGGGCTATTCGTGTGGCATACACCACTCTAATCTCCAACAGAGAACTAGGGGCTGCTGCCACTGTCCCACAACATCAGCTGCCTGAGGCAGTTGCCTCACCCTGCCTAATGGTAGGGTTGGCCCTGAGAGCACAACAGGAGAAATTCTCTTATTCCTAATTTCGATGTGATTTCAGGATAAATCCTGAAATCCTGAAATCGCGGCCTGTTACATTCTGGGCCAAGGAGAGAGACGGTGGAACCCTCGGTAGCACGCTGTGACAAGTTTGTGCGGCACTTTGAGGATAAAGTCGCTCAGATTTGTCATGAATTGGACACCACCATTAATGCAGTTCCATTGGTAGAGGCGTTCAGAGCACCGTCTGGTCCAGTTTTATTGGATGAGTTTCAGTTACTGAGGCCTGAGGATGCGGACAAGGTGCTTGGCCAAGTCTGATGGACCACTTGTGTGCTTGACACTTGCCCTTCATGGCTTATTAAATCAAACAAGGAGGGGTTGTCCGGCTGGGTCCAGGAGGTTGTAAATTCCTCCTTGAGAGAGGGAGTGGTGCCTGCTGCTTTAAAAGAGGCAGTAATTAGACCACTCCTGAAAAAGCCTAACCTGGACCCAGAGGATGTTAACAATTATAGGCCAGTGGCCAACATCCCCTTCCTGGGCAAGGTGCTTGAGCAGGTGGTTGTAGGACAGCTCCAGGCACTCTTGAATGAAACGGATTATCTAGATCCATTTCAATCGGGCTTCAGGCCTGGTTTTGGAACGGAAACTGCCTTGGTCGCCCTGTGGGATGACATCTGCCGGGAGAGGGACAGGGGGAGTGCGACCCTGTTGATTCTCCTGGACCTCTCAGCAGCTTTCGATACCATTGACCATGGTATCATTCTGGATAGGTTGTCTGGGTTGGGAGTTGGAGGCACTGCACTACAGTGGTTCCGCTCCTACTTGGATGGCCGATTCCAGAAGGTGGTGCTGGGGGATTATTGCTCTGTGCCATGGCAATTGTGCCATGGGGTTCCACAGGGCTCTATTTTATCCCCCATGCTGTTTAACATCTACATGAAACCGCTGGGGGAGGTTATCCGGAGGTGTGGGCTGAGGTGCCATCAATATGCGGATGACACCCAGCTCTACCTCTCTTTCTCATCAAAACCAGGTGAGGCAGTGGCTGTTCTGAACCAGTGCCTGGGCACGGTAATGGACTGGATGAGGGCTAATAATCTGAAACTCAATCCAGACAAGACGGAGGTACTGTTAGTGGGTGGTTCGTCTGCCCGGCTAGGTGATATTCAACCTGTTCTGGAGGGGGTTGCACTCCCCCTAAAGGATCAGGTTCATAGTTTCGGGGTGCTCCTGGATCCAGAACTGTCACTTGAGGCACAGGTGAACTCAGTGGCACGGAGCACTTTTTATCAGCTTAGGCTGGTATACCAACTACGCCCTTATCTGGACAGAGATAGCCTAGCTACAGTTATCCATGCTCTGATAACTTCTCGTCTGGATTACTGCAATGCGTTATACGTGGGGCTGCCTTTGAAAACGGTCCGGAAACTTCAGCTGGTCCAAAATAGGGCAGCAAGATTGTTAACAGGGACTGGCCTGCGAGCTCATATTACGCCAGTACTTTTCCAGCTGCACTGGCTGCCAGTCCATTTCCGGGCCCAATTCAAAGTGCTGGTGTTAACATTCAAAGCCCTTAACGGCTTGGGGCCAGGTTACCTGAAGGATCGCCTCCTCCCATATGTGCCTGCCCAGACCTTAAGATCATCATCAGCGGCCCTTCTCCGTGAGCCCCTGCCAAAGGAAGTGAGGCAGGTGGCTACTAGGAGGAGGGCTTTTTCTGTTGTGGCACCCCGGCTCTGGAATGAGCTCCCTAGCGAGGTTCGCCTGGCGCCTACATTGTACTCCTTTCGGCACCAGATGAAGACCTTTTTATTTTCCCAGGCATTTTAGCTTTCTAAATTTTTATCTTTGCTGTTTTAAATCTGTATTTTAAACTCCTGTACTGCTGCTAGGTTTTATTGTGGTTGTATTGTTATATTGTGGTTTTAATGTTCTATATATTTATTTATTTATTTATTTCATTTCTATACCGCCCAATAGCTGAAGCTCTCTTCGGCTTCGAAGCTCTATTTTAAATTGTTTTATTGTGTGTTGTTTGGTTTTAGTTTTTGTGAACCGCCCAGAGAGCTTCGGCTATTGGGCGGTATAGAAATGAAATAAATAAATAAATAAATAAAATAATAACAAATAATAATGTTTCCCTACATTGGTTCACTTTGCTTGCTGCAAAACCCCATAACAATAACCTGAAGACATCTCATCCAGTTCTGCTGCTTAAGCTAAAGGGTTTGTTTGTCTCTCAGTATTACCTGAGAATAGGTAAGCTGCTCTGAGCTCTTTCAAAGAGAATTAATTGCAGTATAGGTGTAATAATAATAAAGTGTGGCCCCTTAGTAGTCATATGTTTGTCCATCTGTTCCTGCAATTATTGAAAGTGAGATTGTTTTTTGTGTCTGCCTCCTAATATTAAGTTGTACATACTGCATGGAGCTTTGCTTATAGTTCTATACACAAGCATAGTATTTATTTCCTCTCTTCCACAGCATACCCATTCTATATCTTTCAAATTACTGCAAACAGATCAGAGGCTAAATGCATAAGCTCCCGTATTACAGGAGGTACAGAAGGATTATTCTTGCAGACAGTAAATCCAAAGCTGGAGGTCTCGATAAAGGAAGTGAAGGATGCTTTCTATGAATAGCTCGAAACAAATGTCAAATGATACTGTAGGGTTTTTTTAAGTGTTCTTATGTGGGATTAAATTTATCAGCAACTGTGTGGGGCTTGTGTGTGATTTTCTCCTCTACTCCTTTTATTACTACTATACATCAAAAATATATGGATTAGTACCAGCAAAATTGGACTGTCAGAATAAATCAGAATAAATATGCATAAAGAATAACAATAGATATAATGAATGAGATAGATTATAGTACTGTGGATCTGTGCATTGTACTTTGTTTTATTATATTCATGAATTTAAATGGTTATTTAGCCCACCCAAGGCTTTGGGTAAGACAGCATGAAAACAAATACAACATAACATCAAATAGATAAAGCAGACTTTGGAAATGGACTCTGAGCTGAAGCTCAGCTCCAGCTTTGTGGGGCCTTTGGCACAATGCCCTCTGGTGGGCTACATCCAATATCAGTGGATCCAGCTTCTGTCGCAGGCTTATCTGGAAGTGGTGGACAGCAGCAGTGACCCTATGACACAAACTGCACTATTCAGGAGGGCTCCCAACTTTTCAGAGGGTGCAAAGGAGCAAAGATTATGAGTTAGATCAGCCTTCCCCAACCTAGTGGCCTCCAGATGTACTGGGCTGCAGCAATCAACATTCCCAGCCAACACGGCTATTGGCCATTCTGGCTGGGAAAGATGGAAGTAGTAGAACAGTACATCTGGAAGGGAGCAGGTTGAGGAAGGCTGAGATCGATCCATGGTGTGAACAGCCTGCCATTTTCACAACCTTTGGATCTAACCCATTTACCTGGAAGTACTGATGGGCAAACAAGTAAGGATGGGCGAACTCATCAGAGCCTGCCTCGCGTGCTGTGTGCCAGTCCTCTGCCAGCCACCTGCCCCTGTTTGGCATGCTGCGTGAGCTGCCAGATGGTCCATGAGCCCCCAGCAAGTGGTGTCCCTGCATCCTGCAAACTGCCCTTTTGCATAAAAATGGTGGCTCCACTATTTATGTAAGTCACCATTTGTGTAAAATGGCGGCTGTAAATAGCCCCATATACAGAAAAATCCAGGCGTAAATGGCCTAACAGGCCTGTAATGTTGCATAAATGGCCCATTTAAGGCCATCATTTATGTACTATGTTTTACATATCTGGAAAACCCCAATTTACACAAAATGGCAGCTCGCTAAGGGGATGGGTGGTCACCAGGTGCTCACGGACTGTGTGGGCACTCGGCAAGCAGATCCAGTAAGTGGTGGTGGGTCAGCTAACTTGGGAGGCCAAGCTGGGTGGGGGAGTCCATTGGACATCCCTAATGGACACTGAAACCTCATCCTCAGAAGTTCCTGATCTCTTATCCTTAGAAGAGATCCAAAGTTCAGGGAGAGTATTTGGTCACAGAATGGCATAATGAGGCTTCCACCTCCCAGGACCTAGCTCCATAGAAATATCCCAGGGGTCAGCTCTCCTGCCTCCAGAAGAGATTGCCTTGCCATCTTTGACTCTGAGGACTCTGACCCTGAAGACACTTGCATGCCATCGTGATTCCCACATCACCACAGCCTCAGTCAGTGTAGAGACAGAGCCAATCAGCTTAAATTCAGGCAAATTCCCACTCAAGGCTTGGTCTTGATCTGCTCCTTGTTGGAGCAACATACAGACGACCCTCTTTGGCTTCCATCCCCAGTCCCATTTGGAGCTTTCTGTGGTGCTGATCTCTTCCTTATCTTGCTTCCCTGAGAAACCTGACCTAATCTGACCCCTGCTAAAGATTGGACCACAGCAGAACCCTGCAACCCAGGCTACATCACAGAGCATCATCAGAATCTGTGGCCTGAAATGGTACAGAAATCACAAAAAGGCCATGGGACACCATTGGAAAAGGTGGTCTTTTACAAGAGACATGAAACCCAATGACTATGACATGGGGGAAAGTGCACATTGCCCTTTCCAATAATCTTCTGGAGTTACGGAAGGGTAAATGAGTTCAGAATACAATCCATCATATGCACGTTCTTTAATATAATGTATTCACTTCTTAGTTTACAGCTCAATAGCTATACTAAAATCAGCTCAGATCCCTTAGTGTGAGAGATATTTGGGATTATAATGCTATTCCAAGAAAGTCAAGGAATGGGTCTCTCACTAGTTATTGCTGTTATTTTCAAATTGGATTCAGATTTCACACGGCAGGAAGTGAGAATAGCTAGTGCGAGTCATTACGTGACTGAGATAACTGCTGGTTTCTTAAGTGACTATTTTAAAAGGATATAGACACTGACTGGCAATATTTTGTATAATACATCAGTAAGATTGAAGAAATGTTTGAAGTTTTCCATAAGAACAACTGAAGAAAAGCAACCTGTATCCCATGTCATGAATATTTTTGTGCCTTCTTGACCATGCTGAAGCCATTTTGGATGCAAGAGTTCCAGTTTGCCTACTAACCAACAGCAAAGGACATTGCTCAGTAAGCAAAGTGTTTTACTGTACCAATTGTCCTATTTCCTTTGGGCATGTAATTGTTGGGCTATCCAAAGTCTAAACAGCCTTGCAGCAGACTTATGTAACTTCTTTCCTTTCCTTCCTTCCTGAGAAATAATTATGCCTATTAAACAGCATTTGACACCCATGAAAAGTGTGTGTGTATGAATGTGTCCATGTGTCCGGACAAGCACATTGGGGGCCAAATGCCAGCAGTGAGGTGGCCACACCCACTTTGGCCCTTGCCCTCTGCTGACATGCAGCCCCCAATGTGCTTGTCTGGAGCCAGTGCTGTCCTTGGGCCAAAAAATGTATTCATACTAAATAATTTGTTATAAATGTATACTAAATTTCTTTATAATAAATTATTATTTGTTATTAAAGGTGCCCTAAATAAATAACTAAGCAAACTAAATAAATTAATGAATAAATAATAAAATAAATATACAAAATAAAATAAAATTTAAAAATAAAATAAATATGTTCTAAATAAATAAACAAACTAAATCAATCAATAAATAATGGGGAAATTGTGTTTCCTTCAGCTGCACTATGTTTGGACACAGCTGAGGAACTGAGGAAAGCAGAAACTCCACCATAAAGTTTATAAAAGTTGACCTAAACTACTTCAGACTGTTGTAACTTTAACCCTTCTAAGCCCTTTTAATTCCACCATTTATCCAAGCAGTGTCTATTGCTGAAATACTCCTAAAGTAATTCTTCTATTTTTTTTTATTTTGGCATGCTTGCACCTGGATTATGCTTCTCCCTTTTGAAATGTTTCTTTTTGTTTGAATCTTTTGTGTTTGGCTTTGGGACTAGCAGATAGTATCTATTGTCCAAAAGAAATTCCCTTGCACCTTTGTCCACATTTTAAAATGAACTTGAAGTTGGGACCTTGGACTAAAACACACAAGTGGATCCTAGCCCTGGCAGATTCTTTCAGTGGCTTGCTTTTGGTCTCCAAAATGGCCAGAATTAGGGATGGCAGAGAATTCCGCCACAGATTCCAGTGAGGCTGGATTCTAAAGAATACTGCCCCACGGAATCCATGGCAGAACGGCCCCCTGCCCCTCACCCCCCCATGGAATCCCCCCGGCACAGTACTTACCTGTGGTGGATTCAGCAGCGGCGGCTCCGGCTCCGCTGGCGGTGGCTCCGGCCGTTGGTCTCCTGGCCGACCATGGCCAGGCTGCTGCCGCAGCCATTGCCATCCTTGCAGCCATGATAGGGTATGTAAGAATGTACGTAGCCTATCACAGCTGGGTAAAAAACAACAACAACAGCGTATGCAAATGGGGGCAGTTACAGCTAGGGATGGCGGAGAATTTCTCCACGAATCTTCAGGAGGCCGAATGCCAATGCATTCGGCCCCCCGAAATTGGTGGAGAAATTCTCCGCTGCCCCCCCCGGGATATGGGACTTACCGTGGCCGAATGTCCTTCTCGGCAGTGGGTCCCAGCGGCGGTTCGGCGGCGGTTCGGCAGGGGCGGGGGCCGGTCTCCCGACCGGCTGCCGCCACCGCCATTCCAAAAAAAAAAGTAAATTAAAAAAAAAAACACCCGTGATAGGCTACGTAACGATTTACATAGCCTATCATGGCTAGATTTCCAAAGTCAGCCATGATAGGCTACGTAAATCGTCACGTAGCCTATCACGGGTGACTTTGAAAAAAAAAAGCACGTACGCAAATGGCAGCGGCTCATGGGCGCCGCCATTTGCGTTCCTTATTTTGACACGTCTAGTCTACGTAAACATTTACGTAGACTACGGAGAAAATAAGGGAACGCTATTTGCGTTGCCCTTATTTTCGCCGTAGTCTACATAAATCTTTACGTAGACTAGACGTGTCAAAATAAGGAACGCAAATGGCGGTCCCCATGGGAGCCGCCATTTGCGTACGCGCTTTTTTTTTTTTCAAAGTCACCTGTGATAGGCTACGTGACGATTTACATTGCCTATCACGGCTGACTTTGGAAATCTAGCCGTGATAGGCTACGTAAATCGTTACGTAGCCTATCACGGGTGTGTGTGTGTGTGTGTGTGTGTTTTTACTTTTTTTTTCGCGGCTGGGTAGACGGGGCGCTCCTATCCGGCCTGAATTTCGCCGGCGAGGGACGGGGTGCCTCTCCCCCGGCCTGAAATTCGGCCGAGCGAGGCAGGGCGCCTTCCCCCCCTCGCCTGAACTTCGGGGGGAGAACCGAAGCGCCTCCCCCCCACTGCGAAGCAAGCTTCGAGAACAGGTAAGGGACTTTCGTCCATCCCTAGCTACAGCGGCCGCTATTTGCGTTCCCTATTTTTCACCGATTTATCTTACATAAATATTTACGTAATATAAATCGGTGAAAAATAGGGAACGCAAATGGCGGCCGCCATAGCCACCCCCATTTGCGTATGCTAGGTGTTGGGGGGGTTTACCCAGCCATGATAGGCTACGTAAATTCTTATTTAGCCTATCACGGCTGCAAGGATGGCAATTGCGGCGGCAGCGGCCCAGCTGTGGCCAGCCAGGAGACCAGCCGCTGGAGCCACCGCCACCGCCGCCGGAACCGCCGCTGCCGAATCTGCCGGCCATCGAGGATTCCGGGGGGGAAGACCGGATCGCCTCCCCCCCATCGAGGATTCCGGGGGGAGGGACGAAGCACCTCCCCCCCACCGTGAAAGATTCCGCGAAAAGGTAAGTGAGTTTCGTATATCCCTAGCTAGAATATAAATGATTATTCTGGTGAGGGCAGATTTTAGTTCAGTCAAGCAGACTATTAAGAGACTCCGTGCTTTTTGGAATGTATACATGTAGTCATGGGAGCTCTTGTCATGACTGTTGTGGTTATTGTGACAAGCTGAGGGTGTAGTCAAACAACCATTTTCCACCAACGAGCACTCACTTTTAAGTCATCAGGTGTTGAGAATTGAGTAGCAGTAGGTTGTTTCGAGGAACCTATGCAATCACTACTTGTTGGATATACAAAATTAAGTTCATTTGTGATCATGCATGGTTATCTGAATCCACCCTTAATCTCTGTCATGAAAAGTCTCAGTATAAAGAGCTGCCCTACTCTGTGAGATGAAGCAGGTAGGGACCAAAGAGAGAGGCCTTTCAGTGGTGGTGCCCCATTTATGAAACTCTCTCCCTGGAGAGGCGTGCCTGGTGCTGGGTCTTCTGTCTTTTCAACTCCCAGTGAATACTTTTATTTAACCCAGAGTTTGAATCCTCTATTTTCCCCCCTAGCTTTTAATACTATTGTAGATCGCCACTTACTCTTTTTCATCTGCTGCCATTTTTTTTTAGATTATACTGCATTATATTGATAACTGATTTTATTTTATTTTGTGCTCTTTGTTTTATTCCAGAACTAGCTTCCAATTAATTCCCAAGTCCAAAGTGCTGGATTTTATGTGCTTGCATGGCTTGGTATTGCAATATATAAAGGAACATCTCTTCCTGTATGTATCTGCCCATGCCTGAAGAATAGGGATGGTGGTGGAGTCCGGTTGAGGGCTCGAGCTCAGCAGAGTACCACCAGCTCAGCCCCCAGACTGGAGTCTGCAGACTGCTGTGCTTGCCTGACTCAGTGAGAGACAACTTGGGTGAGTGTGGCAGGACCTGCTGCTCCACCGAGCTACCATTCTGCACAAAATAGCAGCTTGGCCTGTTCTATACGGTCTTTTAGACCATTTAAACCTGAAATGTTGCATAAATGGGCCTCTTTACAGCTGCCATTTACATAAAATTGGCCTGCACTGAAAAGGCTGAGCTGCCATGTTATGCAGAATGTTGGCTCAGCAGAGGAGCCGGATGCCATGTGCCATGTGCAGGGCACCCGCAGACTCCCCAGCAGCTCGCCGTGCACACCAAACAGGGTTGAGTGGCCAGCAGTAGGTGGGGGTCCAGTGAACAGTGCATGGCATGGACAGGGGTGAGTTTGCCCATCCCTACTTAAGAACATTCCTTAAGAGGGTCTTCTGCAAGTGTACCCTCCATCTGCAGTACAGAGGATAGAAACAATGAAGGGGGGACTTTTCAGTGGTGGCCCCCCAGCTCTGGAATGTTTTCCTTACAAAGGTCTGCCTCGCACATAAAGTGACATTTTCCAGCACAATACAAAGACCTTATTGTTCACCCAATTTCGGCTGCCTATCCATGGGTCCTCGGAGCACAGGAAGCGACAGCTGGATGACACATAGGATGTGTCGTACTGGCATTTCCAACTGCCCCGCCCCAACATGCCCCCAGGAATGCCCCATTTTTGCCGCTCCACACTCCTCTTCTGTGCGTGGAGTGTGGGGCCATTCCATGCTACCTACGAGGCAGCGCGGGAGGGGGTGGAGGTCAATTCTCAGGGAACAAACAATTCAGAAGCCAAAATCCTGCTTCCTGCAAGGGATAGATGGTATATATTCAGCAGCCATAATAATGAATAAATGATTTGTTTTATAAATGTACTCTTAAAATTGGACATTTGAATGTTCCCCAAGGAGCTTAGCTTGTTCTTTTAGAATCTCAATAATCCAGCAAGATAAAATTGGTGGAGAGTGAGACAGAGGGACTTGCTCAAGGCTATATAGTGATACTGAACCCAATATTATAGTCACTGTTGATCTCGTTACTAAGTTAGTAATAATGAGGAAGAAGGAGGAAGCAGTAGGATTTGGGTTAAAAAAAAACCTGTTCCAAACATACTATTATTTCACATTCAGTGGCTCCTACCAAGAGGAACCAGATAATTGTAAAATCACAATGCATCCATTAAAAACAAACGATCATACTTAAATTCCCTCTGCAGAATGTATTTTATTCTTCTAAAAAAAACAAATCAAAAGCAAGAGTTTCCCTTTTATGGCATAATTACCGCTAGTGATGTATTACTGCAGCTAAGTGTCTAATTTTGTGTTAGTTTCCAATCGTATTTCATTGCACATTCCTTCTGTTTAATATGTATGAAGCTGTTTGGTGCAAGAAAAATTGCTCCACATTAGATACTAATCATAGATCTGGACTTTTTAATTATGCATTTTAGATTACTTTAAATTATAAAAATGATTAATTGAAGGCTAAGAGGATGATCACTTGGAAGTTTGTTGTGAATACACATGGAACAATCCACACTCACGCAACTTTGAATTGTTCCTATGGTGCTGTGGGCAGAACACTTTAAGTCAGTGCGCCAACTTCTTGAAGAAAGCAACTCTTTGCGGGAGTTAGCTGGTGTTCACTGTAAACATCTATTGATCTGTGAACATTATGCTGTGCTAAAGCAAACAGTACAAACAGCTGGGACCCAGCAAATACCAGGTATACTTGAATTTGGTGTACTAGTCAGTAGCTCTGAGCCAGAAGCCAGAAGCCAGAAGCCTGGAGACTGAAGCAGAAGACTGTCTATGAAATAATAATACATCAAGGAGTGACTACGTAATGGCTAAGGCTAGCTTTGTATTCCAGAAGTTAACTATCCATCCATAGAGTCATGGGCAACATCCTACTGATCAGGTGTAGCTGAGCCTGATACTTTTCTTTACTCCAGTGTAACTGTGCACAACCCCAATTCAGAATCAGGACCAGCATGCTCTGGGAAGAAAGCATTAAACCTTCTCCCCATCCCATTTTTCTCCAAAATTCCACTCCCCTGGGGTGGGGGCGGGACATAGCCCCATTGACTCCAGTTGAGACGTCTTTCTTTTTTTAACCTCCCTTGGTTGGATCGAATTTTGGGGAGAAATGGGTGGGGGAAAGTTTAATCCTTCCTCCTGTTCCTGAGCTGTAAAGAAAAATATCAGGCTCAGCTACACCTATGTGATTAGCAGAACATGTAGTTTGGCCCTCATAGACATGAAAGGATATATCCCCAACAGGTTTGAGGGAACTAGTTAATTCATAAGTCTCCAGGGATTATTCTAACTGTCCAGTTACCCAATTATAATATAATGGCAGACAACAATACCTCTGGATCACTTGTTTCCAGTTCAATGTGAAACAATCATTATCTGTAATTGATGGTTCTCTATAGATAATTTACTTTCCCTCAAATGCCTTTGGTGGTGTTAAATGCTACCACCAAGTAACTGGAGTCAAATGGGTCAATAGTAGGTGGCTTCTAACCCAACCATGTCTCACTGGTGCTCATTAAACTGTTGTACTCCTCGAAAATAAGTTGTATAAAGCAGAGTCTTTAACTGATTGCCAATCTGGCATTTCAAAGCAACAACCCAAAGATCAAGCGTATCTTGGGCTAGGAGAACTGGATGGGACTCCGCAATTGTCCATATCCTTTTCCATGTTTTATTTCTTCTTCACTCAATGTTATACTTGCTCCTACATTTTTTAATTCTTGTGCTGCCCCTGACCTTTCTGCTATTTGCCCAGTTTGTTGTCCAAGTGATATTGCTGCCACATACTACCAAGTTCAAAAAATATTGTGTGTGGGGGGGTACATTTTCTCTCGCCAAAACTTCAGATTATTATCTGTTCTCTATCCTTACTTTCAGTCATATTTTGTTTCACGAGGGACAAAATTATTTCTCATCTTGCCTCTACAAAGTATGGAAAACATGACCAGTTTCTGAACCTTCTAACATCCAGAAATCCTCACAAGAACAATTAACTGATACTAAAAGCAACAGAACGGATTAAAAACATAATATTTATTATTACTACTAATATCATCATTATCCAGCACAAAGGAAGTAGCCTATCAAGCTCCATTAAACTAGAGTGCTACCTCAGAGCCATGGCCAACCTCCCAGTCATCGTACAACATACAATTGGATTTCATAATTCACCGGTCATCTCTCAAATAAAGAGTGTCTTTTAGGGCCAGTCTAAACATTCTGGTAATCTTGCATGGCAGAGCTATGCATGATTAGCTTACTTGAGTGAGAGTACGTGCTGCCTCTATTTGCATTGGGACCATGGCGATTTGGGAGTGGGGATTTAAGCTCCCCCCTCCCATTTTTGTCCTGAAATTCCACCTTCTTTTCTTCCTCCGCCCGCCGCCCATGGGGGGGGGATTTCAGAACAAACATGGGAGGGTGAGGAGCTTAAATCTCCCCCTCCCAAATCACCATGGTCCCAAGCTGAATTGGGGCGACATGTGCTTACATTCAAGTAAGTCAATCAAGCATAGCTCTTCATTATGGACCTTCGTTTCACACAATTGCACTGGATAAACAAATAGAGGACTTTCTCCTTTTGGTGTGATGAGACTGGTATACCAGGTGTGATTAATGTCTTTCAGCCCGAGAGCCAAATGCTAATATAATTTAGCTTAAAGCTGTAACTGCCAGTAATGGAGTCTTAGAAGAAGCATTTTAACTTTTCAGCATGTGGGGGAAAAGGCGGGAAAGGTGAGAAACCACCAAATGATTGGTGGTTGGGGGTAAGCAGTGGGGCTATGTGGAGAACCCCAGAGAGCCAGATTGAAACCCCAGAAAGACCAGATTTAGCCCAGGGCCTGAGGTTTCCCAACTCTGCCGTATAGGTAGGCTACCTACATGTAACTAGATCAATAGTATAGCAGAGCTCACACTGGAACAAAAAATCAGCATTCAAAACATGGCACTATAGTTGCTCTGCTATTTTTCTGTTGAGCTTTGTAAATCAGTAAGATGGACTGCAATCAACTATATTCTATTGATTATTTTTAATCAAAAATATTTGATTATGTTGTTGCCCTGCTTTCGGTGGAAATTTACACAACACCCACTGTCACTGATATGCTAGTGTCTCCTTTGTTAAGGCTCACAAGTAAAAATAAAAGGATTTCACTATGTAAAATGGTAATTGGGGGGTCTTTCTAAGCTTCATAAAATTGAATGGATTTCACCCATCTTTCTGAAATTTTCAAAAGCCAGAAAGAAGTGTTGGTTGTACATACCCTGAACATTTCAGGAAGATTGGTGAAATTTTGAGGGATAAAGAGCAACTTAAAACAAAAAGCAAAAAAAAACCCTCTCTGTCAAAAGTTACTGGGAAAAATGTTGGGGAAGGCTGCTCTCTAAAAAAAAAAAGATGTAGGTGTCCCTAAATTGTTCATCATCAGTTTTTCACAACCCCAGTCACCTCTACATATCATAATTTCCATCCTGTCCACATGGTTTATCTGCTTAGGGAGAATGAGAATTTCACTTGCACTTTCTGCTAGGGATGGCAGAGAATTCCGCCACAGATCTCGGGGAGGCCGAATGCCAGTGCATTCGGGCCCCCGAAATCTGTGGTGGAATGGCCTGCCACCCCCCCCCACCCCCCGTGGATCCCCCTGGGACAAGACTTACCTGGGGCGGATCTTCCAGGCGGTGGCGGCTCCGGCAGCGGCTTCGGCGGTGGCGTCAGCGGCGGCTTGTCTTCCAACCGGCTGCCGCCTTCGCCATTTGCAGTTGTTGTTTTTTTTACACAGATGTGATAGGCTACTTAAGTTTTTATGGCCGGCCGCCACTATTTGCGTACCCCTTTTTTTTTAACCCAGACATTTTAGGCTACGTAAAAACTTATGTAGCCTAAAACGACTGGCTCAAAAAAAAAAAAAGGCGTATGTAAATGGCGGCGGCTATGGCCGCCGCCATTTGCATTCCTTATTTTGGGCCGTCTTAGTCTACGTAAATAATTACGTAGACTAAGATGGTGAAAATAAGGGGAACGCAAATAGCTTCCGCTACGCTATTTGCGTTCCCTTATTTTCGCCGTCATAGTCTACGTAAATATTTACATAGATTAAGATGGCCAAAAAGAAGGAACACAAATGGCGGCGGCCATAGCCGCCGCCATTTGCATACGTGGGTTTTTGTTTTGTTTTGTTTTACCCAGAGCCCTCCGCAGCCGGAAATCCGGCTGCAGACGGCTCTGACCTGGCTGGGCCTGGCTGGCTGCTCCGCAGAGATGCCGCAGAGCGCAGCCAGCCGTGGAGGATTCCAGGGGGGAGGAACGGAGCACCTCCCTCCCGGCCAGGATTCCGGGAGGAGGGACGGAACACATCCCCCCCCCCACCATCAGCATAATCCATGAAAGGTAAGTGATTTTCGTACATCCCTACTTTCTGCCTCCTTACAGACGATGCGGTGAGACCCTAGCTCACAATGTCCCTGCTTTTCAGTGCTTGGTTGAAAATTGTATTGCCTTAACTTTTTTTTTTTTTGTAAACCATAGGTTTTTTTGTTTATTGAATCTATTATAGTCCATGACTTGAATCCTTTTCTATTCCTTATGAATCCTCTGAAGCTCTGTTCAAAAAACAAACAAACTGAGAACTTATAAAGGATATAGAAGGAAATTGGAATCTTCGTAGGCAGGCTTTTTTAGTTCCAGCTATCTAGTGGTGCTCAGACATGAAAACAACTGTTTGCTTGATCATTTTGTTCCCAAAGAGTTTCAAACAAGTAAACAACTGCAGTGTTAATAGGACACATGCAATCTTGAAATACTGTGGTTGCAGCTACTGTCTACTATGTAATCATAACCTCATAATTTCAAGTTACAAAACAGATTTATGTTCTTCAATTGTACTTTGCAGAGTTCATCCTGTCAGTCTGGCTGACATGGCAAGTTTCCTTAAGAGAACGGAGATTTAGTGAAATAATTGTTATTTTTGTAATGTGTCATCGTCAAACACCATCTATTGAAAAAATTGCTTTTTGAGAAAACAGTTTAACATCTGAGCAATTACATACATCCCTTAATGGATGCCGAAAGTAAGGTACTACATAATATAACATGTTTTTCTCTGTCAATTTCTCTTCAGAATAGATTTTAGAGTGATTTATTGGATGTATTTCAACACAAAAGGTACACCATTAAAACACGTTATTCTGCTTCAGTTTGGATCTTATTTGTTCTCATCTAAAACAGAGACATACCAAATGTCTATTTACTCATATGTTTAAAACTTTTATACAACTTTCTGTCTAGGGGTTACATTTGCTCCTTGACCTGTAATCTCAAGAGGTACATGACTGATGCACTGGAGAGATAATTTATTGGTTAATTCTAGGCTTCAGTCTGATTAATACACTCATTGGATCATTGCAAAGTAGGGGAGCAATGCAAAGCCATTTCTCCTAAGTATGGACGAAAGTCCCTTACCTGGTCCCGCAGCTGTTTTCGGTGGGGGGGAGGCGCTCCATTTCTCCCCCCAAAATCCTTGGCGGGTGGAGAGGCGCCCCCACCCCTCCCGGACGAAATTCTGGCCGGGGGGGGAGCGCCCCGTCTCCCCGGCTGCGAAAGAAAAAAGGAAAGTGTAAAAAAAATCCAAAACCGTGATAGCTACGTAAAGATTTACGTAGCCTATCACAGCTAGATTTTCAAAGTCAGCCATGATAGGCTACGTAAATCTTTACATAGCCTATCAAGGCTGACTTTGGGGGAAAAAAAAAAGCACGTACACAAATGGCGGCGCCCATGGGTGCCACCATTTGCGTTCCTTATTTGGGCACAGGTAGTCTACATAAAGATTTACATAAACTACAGCGAAAATAAGGGCTACGCAGCGTTGCCCTTATTTTCGCCGTAGTCTACGTAAATCTTTACGTAGACTACCCGTGCCCAAGTAAGGAACGCAAATGGCGGCCCCCATGGGCGCCACCATTTGCATAAGTGCTTTTTTTTTTTTTCAAAGTCAGCCGTGATAGGCTACGTAAAGATTTATGTAGCCTATCACGGCTGACTTTGAAAATCTAGCCATGATAGGCTACTTAAATCTTTACGTAGCCTATCACGTTTTGGGGGTTTTTTTACACTTTACTTGGAAATGGCGGTGGTGGCAGCCGGTCGGAAGACTGGCCGCCGCCACCGAAACACCACCGCACCGCTGCCGGGACCCGCCGCCACGAGGGACATTTGCGCGAGGTAAGTGGAAACAAGAATTAGCACAG
This sequence comes from Heloderma suspectum, assembly GCF_057233095.1. Classification (NCBI taxonomy): domain Eukaryota; kingdom Metazoa; phylum Chordata; class Lepidosauria; order Squamata; family Helodermatidae; genus Heloderma; species Heloderma suspectum. The sequence goes on from NC_139461.1 coordinate 50,430,455, forward strand.
ATTAGCTTAATATCTAGGCCTTAGGTATTCACTTTCTCCCCAGCTTCCTCCTAGTCCTTCTAATGAACCCATTACAAGACATCCCACAAATTCACTGGAATGTAGTCAGTTTTGGGGGAAGCTCTTAAGTTTGCCATTATGAACATCAGTTCTGAACTTTGGCATAATTACTAATGGCCACTCTTAGGTTCTGGAGAAAACTAAATTTACAAACTAAAAAAAGAAAGCAAATGGGGACCATTAATAGTCCCCATGATATAGCAAGTATCAGTCTGGCAAGTTCATAGTTTTGCATTTTTTCACATAATATTCCAAAGTCCAACACTGATAGTTAAGGATGTTGAGATGGGGGGTGGGGGAATCAAATTCAAATATACATTCAAGTATACATTCAGATGTTTGCAGGCAAATCTGAGTTAGGACAGTTGGCTTGAAAATTTTCTCTCCCCACATTTATTTCGGCTGTAGTCTTTTAACATATATCTGTAGGTCAGTTCCACAAAAAAGGTGTCTTGATTCATTCACTCTGCTCTGCAGGTGGTTGTACTTATAGTGCCAAGGACTCTTGATTGTGATTGTGCATTGAGAATTTCCTTTTTTAAAAGCTCCCACCCATCTTGGACTCCTTTTCTTGCTAGCATCGCTTGCCGTGGGACCTTACTGATCATTGTTCTGAGTTTATGAAAATCAGCTTTCCTAAAATCCAGGGTACGCGTTTGACTACACTCGGCTTTTGCTTCCCTTAGAACCAAGAACTCAAGTACAACATGGTCGCTTTCCCCCAGAGTTCCTGTAACTGCTACTTTATCCACTAAGTCATCTGTGTTGGTTAGGATTTTCGCTGTAGTCTACGTAAATCTTTACGTAGACTATCCGGGCCCAAATAAGGAACGCAAATGGCGGCGCCCATGGGCGCCGCCATTTGCGTACGTGGTTTTTTTTTTTTTTCAAAGCCACCCGTGATAGGCTACATAACGATTTACGTAGCCTATCACGGCTAGATTTCCAAAGTCAGCTGTGATAGGCTACGTAAATCGTTACGTAGCCTATTACAGGTGTGTGTGTTGTTGTTTTTTACATTTACTTTGTGATGGCGGCGGCGGCAGCCGGTCGGAAGACCGGTTGCCGCCCTCGCCCCCAACGAACCACCGCTGAACCGCCGCCGGGACCCGCCACCTAAAGGGACATTCGAAGGAGGTAAGTCCCATCCCGGGGGGGGGAGAATTTAACCACCAATTTCGGGGGGCTGAATGCATTGGCATTCGGCCTCCCGAGATTCATGGAGAAATTCTCCGCCATCCCTAGTCAACGTCGATCGTCCCACGAACCATTTGCAGCTTCACCGGGTGTTGTTGTTTTTTTGACTCGGGAACTCATATGCAGAAAATGGGGAGTGCACACACAAAGCCATGAATTTGCACACTTTTAATTCTCCAAAATGTGCATTTTCAGCTACATCTGTGCAACATACAGTATTGAGGAATGTTGAGTTGTTGCTGCGATGTGCTATCATCCTGCCCTGCTGCTGACACAGATAGGGATGGGGGAGAATTCCGCCATGGATTCCAGTGAGAATCTGTGGAATCCATGGCGGCATGGCCTCTTGCTCCCCCACCCCCCGCACAATCCCCCTGGGACGGCACTTACCTAGGGCGGATGCGGCAGATTCGGCGGCGGCTCCAGTGGCTGGTCTCCTGGCCGGCAGCAGCAGGGCTGCTGCCACCGCCATTGCCGTCCTTGGCCCGTGATAGGCTACGTAAGAATTTACATAGCCTATCACGGCTAACCTAAAAAAAAAAACGCAGTGTACGCAAATGGCGGAAGCTACGGCGGCCGCCATTTGCATTCCCTATTTTTCGCAAATAGCGTTGCCCTTATTTTTGCCGTAGTCTACGTAAATCTTTACGTAGACTACCCATGCCCAAATAAAGAACACAAATGGCGGCGCCCATGGGCGCCGCCATTTGCGTAAGCGCTTTTTTTTTTTCCAAAGTCAGCCGTGATAGGCTACGTAAAGATTTACCTAGCCTATCATGGCTGACTTTGAAAATCTAGCCGTGATGGGCTACGTAAATCTTTACGTAGCCTATCACGTTTTGTGTTTTTTTACTTTATTTTTTTCTTTCACGGCCGGGGAGATGGGGCGCTCCCCCCGGCCAGAATTTTGGGGGGAGAAATGGAGCGCCTCCCCCCCCGAAAAAAGCTGCGGGACCAGGTAAGGGACTTTTGTCCGTCCCTAGGCCAGATTCTTTGGAATCCGGCCTCAGGAATCTGCAGCGGATAAGGACCACTCCAGGAAGACTGGAGGCGGAACGGCACTCGGCTGCTTCTTCCAGCCAGAGCCGTTCGCCTCCTCCCTGTCCCTGCTAATTGCCATGTCTTAAAAAAAAAAAAAAATGGCCATCAGGAGGATGTGCCCATAGACTTATATGCAAATAGAGTCATGAATCTTGCATATAAGTCTGTGTGTGCATAGGCTTATATGCAAGATTCTCAGCTCTATTTTGCATATAAGTCTATAGGCACATGCAGTCAGCAGGATGTGCCCATAGACTTATACGCAAAATAGAATGGTGAATCTTGCATATAAGCCTATGGACACATAGACTTATATGCAAGATTCATGACTCTATTTGCATATAAGTCTTAGGGGAACAGACTCCTGATCGCCATTTTTAAAAAAAAAAAAAAAACATGGCAATCAACAGGGGCAGGGAGGAGGCGAACAGCTCTGGCTGGCAGGAGGGAAGGTAAGCACCCCCAAGCCAGTCCCCCCCCCCAGAATCTGAGTGCAGCGGAACTGCTCTGGAGGATTCCAGGTGGGAGGAACGGATCACCTCCCCCACCCCCACAGATTCCCCACCGGAACAGATGGTGGGGAATCCGTACACCCCTAGCTGCCTCTCAGAGCATGTTGAGAGAGAAAATGCCACACAAAGCATTACATGCTGCCTCATAGCATCCCAACCCAGGGTCAAAGCTTCTAGCTGAAGTAGGATAGCATTCTCTGCTCTCTCTATTGTATTACCAACCAAATATAGGAGTGTCTTATCATAACCGTGGGTGGCCTCTGTTTTGTAGGAACACTGGAAACTTCTTCTCATTCCTTAATTAACACTCATTTCCCCTTCTCCTACTTACCTTGAACTGTCCAGGTACATTCTATATGTGATTGCTTGCCCAATAGTTATTGATGCAACAACATCTTGTCCTGGCCCTGACGCAAAGTACACATTTTCCCAGCATATTCAACCTGAACTGGACCACTGCTATAGGTCCCCAGTACTCTTCCTTCTTTCAGGAATGCATTGTATGTTTGTGAGATGCCATGGTACCCAAATACCCATTCCGGAAGCAATCTGACTATTTGTTATTGGCGAGGAGAATACTTTTCAGAACATATAGGTAGGAGGGTTGGAGTAATTCTTGCTGTGCAGAAAAGGCACATTTCTGTCTTCTCTTATCAATATTGGGATGTGTTGCTGGTTAAATTCCTCACACAACGGTACTACGATACATACAGTTCCAGTTAAATCATAACAAGAAAATGAGAAAAAAAGGAGAGCTTTTTAAAAATTCACTGCACATTCAGTGGGCCACAAGTAGGGATGGCGGAGAATTCCGCCACGGATTTCAGTGAGGCCGAATGCACTGGCATTCAGCCCTCCAAAATCCATGGCGGAAAGGCCTGCCCCCCGCCCCCCCTGCAGATAACCCCCGGGACAAAGCTTACCTGGGGCGGATGTTCCAGATGGCGGCAGCTCCGGCGGCGGCTCCAGCGTCGGCTGGTCTTTCAACCAGCTGCCACAGCTGCCATTTGCATCCAGCCAGGCTGCCGTGATAGGCTGTGTAAGTGTTTATGTAGCCTATCACAGCAAGGCAAGCAAAAAAAAGAGAAAAAACAGCATACGCAAATGGCGGCGGCTATGGCGACCGCCATTTGCGTTCCCTATTTTTCACCATTTTAGCCTATGTAAATATTTACGTAAGCCCACTACGCTATTTGCGTTCCCCTTTTTTTCGCCGTAATAGCCTACGTAAATATTTACGTAGGCTAAAACGGCGAAAAATAGGGAACGCAAATGGCGGCCGCCATAGCTGCCGCCATTTGCGTACGCCATTGTTGTTGTTTTTTGCCCAGCCATGATAGGCTATGTAAATACTTACGCAGCCTATCATGGCAGCCTGGCTGGACGCAAATGGCGGCCGCTATGGTGGCCGCCATTTGCATCCGCAGCAGCCCGTCCGTGGCCAGAACTCCGGCTGCAGTTGGCCCTGGCTAGCTGCTCCACGGAGCCACCGTGGAGCGGAGCTGGTGGGGCAGGATTCCGGGGGGGAGGACCGGATCGCCTCCACCCTGTCGAGGATTCTGGGGGGAGGGACAGAACGCCTCTTCCCCCCACCGCAAATCAATTCCGTGAAAAGGTAAGTGACTTTCGTACATCCCTAGCCACAAGAAACTCCAGCCCTGCCCGGCAGTTCCTTCTGCTCATGAAGGTCTTCCAGCTGTTTCCTATGAGATATGGTGACCCTTGTTTTGGGGGGGCAGGGGGGGTTCTGATGGTTTCCACCCTGCAACAGACACACAGAAATGCAAGAAGCAGAAATATATAAAATGAGGTTTGTGTGCATTTCACCACGACTGACAGAAATGCAGGAAGCATAATTGCGGAAAATGAGTTTTGTGAGTTTTGTGCAGATTTCCAGTCTGCATGACTGGGAAGGAGGAGGTGGAAAGAATTACGTATGTATGTTGGTCTGCTCTGTCCTGCTGCAAAGCCTAGCACCATGCCTGCTGCAGCTCTGGAAAGGGAACTTCCCATTTCTCCAGATATACTTATATAGTATATAATTCCCCCTAGTGTGACAGTGGTATCACCATCATGGGCATATTTCTTGGTCTGTCCTTTTGGTTCTCTCACAGCCCAGTGGTCACCCTGGCCAAACACACCAAATGCCACCACAACTAAGAGACCAAGAACACACTGCCCTATTTTGTATGTATGTATGTATGTATTTCATTTCTATTCCGCCCAATAGCCGAAGCTCTCTGGGCCGCCGTTCACAGAAATTACAAACAAAAAGCACACAGTAAAGCAATTATTTATTTCCCTATTGAAAAGCGCTGCCCAAAGATATGTGTACATATACTGATTTATGAATGAAGGAAATATCTTTTTCTTTCTGTATTTTCTGCTTGTGAACATATTCTCTTTCTCTCAAATGTTGGAGTTAAATTCTAAGTTTCAGGAGGGATCTGCAACATAATAGCCCATCTTCTTGCTCGGTGGCTATCTCAACTTGCCAGTGTTAAGGAATAGTACTTTCTAATTGTTATGCAGAAATTGAGGACAATGGCCCATTTCAATCTGAATGAAACTACCATCATTCAGGTAGGAAGGGGGTTGCTTGCTCTCATCTTTTTCTATTCCCCTCCTCGATGTCTCCCCATCCCCCATAACACCTGGATCTCTCTGTGGCTGTGTGGCATTTCTCAATTCATTGAATGTGCAAAATCAAAAGGGCCCTGGCAGCTGCGATTTTTTTCCCCCCTCAAAATGTGCATATATGCAGATGCGCACATTGGGGGCAAATGCGAAAAAATGAAGGGTAAATGTGCAAAACTGAAGGGATAGCCACCGAAGGCGTTAGCAGAGCAGAAGATTGGTGAGAGCTGGTGGAAACTGGCAAACAGGATCACCATAGCACCCCAGATTTGGGGGGAATCTCTTGACTAGAACCAAGCAGGGTCAGGAGAGGGAGGGTTCGTGAACTTCAGTTTGGGAGGCCGAACAAAGAGACGATCGTCGAACACAGACCCCACTATAGGGGTGCACCGTGGCAGGAGCTGTGCCTAGGGGTGCTAACAGGCATGATGTCACTCTGACTGGGTGAGCACAAATATGTCCAACTCTGGCAGCTGTGTAAGTTTCCTTGAATACTTCACTGTATCAAACAAAGGGCTATTCCAGCCCATGTGAAACTGGGTTTGTTCACTAGTTCTGGACGAAGAAGAAGAAGAAGAAGAAGAAGAAGAAGAAGAAGTCAACCAATATTACGTGCTCTGCTCAGAATATCTTCTGTAAACTTCCATGAATTTATAGCAGATACACATAATTTATTATGTTCCAGAATGTGAATGGGCTATTTATAGAATTTGAATTTTAAAACAAAGGCATGGTGCAGGCGCAGCAGGAGAAACGCAAGTCAAAGCTATTGGCAGAGTGTGAGATGTTAGGAGCAGGACTGTATGGAATGTTTGGCAGTAAGCATTTTCAATATAAAAGGATGATGGTGGCTGAAATGTTCTTCAAGTGCGAACCCTTACTATGCCTTTTTGGACTGGATTGTGAAATTCTCTTTTGGCCAGGCTCCATCAACCCTCTGGAACAGCGTGGGAGGTGGTGCAAGGGGCAGAAGGGGGGATCAGAGAAAATCACTGCCTCTCCTCCTTCCTCCAGAGCCAGTGGAAGTCTGAGTACAAGTCTGGATCCAACCCCTTGTGTTCCTAAAGGGAACACTTTTCTCAGCCTTCATGAATGTGGAGGGAGCTTTTGGTTTGATTCCTAGAGATAAATTACTGCAGAAATTAGAGAGCATGCTGGCTGATAAAAGATTACTCCATCCAATCAGGGCCGTATATAGGAATAGTTCACTGCAGATCAGATATGGCAATGCAGAACATCTTATGGATGACATTCCAATGGCACGGGGCTTTAGGCAGGAACTACCCTTGCCCCTTTGTTGTTTGACTTGTACTGAAATAATTTGAAAATTCTCCCGAATATCTCAAATAGTCATCCTCCAAAATTAGACACCAGGAAAGCCTATATACTTTTATTGGCTGAAATCATAGTTATTCTTTTGTATTCTTCTCAGCAAGCTTTTAGCTGTGTTCTCAACAGTGGAGGCTGGTGGCTCTGATTTTGGTGGGGCAAATGCATTCTGGGTTTCAGTTAGAACCAGCCAGAATCCTAAAGGAGCTATCCAAGGTGCTGACCTTGGGCAGGGGCAGGTTTCAGCACTTTGGATAGCTCCTTTAGAGTTCTGGGTGACTCTGGGTGAAACCCAGAATGGATTTACAGCCTCACCTAAATCAGAGTCACCAGCCTCCACTGGTTCTCAACAACTGAGATTTTATACATTGTTGATGTCCTGGAATTTCCAAAAGAGGGTACATTTTTATTGAATTGATTTACACATCTCAGATGTCATATTCATTTAAAGATGAAGGCCTCTGCAATCAAATGTATATTCTTGAAATTAATATATATCCTGTAATCAAAATAGCAAGAATTAGCACAACTTTTCTAAGTTCTGAGCTATGAACATTCAATGTTCCTTAAAGGAGAAGTTGTTCAGGAGAGCAATTTTCAGTAAGTTGGGTGCCATAAAATTCTTTCTTTTGAAGAGCCATTATGTCCTACTGTGCAAGTGAAAAGAAAAGCACTGGAACAAATTCCCGACCAGAGTATAGAATTGCCAGGCTGAAAAGATGTATTCTCTCAGGTGCAAAGCTGACTAGAAAGCCATGTGATCTTTGTATAATCAGATACTTATTGAACCAGACATTTTTTTTACTCTTCTTTCTCTTCCATGAAGATGAGGATGCAAAGCATCCCTAAGCCAGGAGTGCCACGTAATTCCAGCAGCAACATTCTGTCCAGCACACATGTGTTTTGTTTCTTCTGTTCGCAAAATTTCAGATCTATGCTCACTGCCAACTGTGTAAATCTAGAGTAGGTCTATAGAAAATACATGCTATTTTTTTTTCCTGAAAGGCCTTGTGGATATGAAGATTATTAATATAGGGCTGGATCCACATGTAGTCATACTTAGAATATTGCCATTAATGGGACTTAAGTTAGTCATGCTTAGAGTAGATCTATTGAGTCTCATTGATTTCAATTGGGCCCACTCTAAACATGACTAATTTAAATCCCATTGATCTCAATGGGTCTACTCTAAGTATGACTAAGTCTGAAGCCAACCCAGTAGGATGCACTTCCATGTCGATATATTTAGAATATGTACCATAATGCATTCAGTGTGTGTGTGGGGGGGGTGTTATTAGTAAAATGAAGCAACTGTCCTTTGTTGGCTAGCTATGTCAGGTGATCAAGTCACTACAGACATAAGAATTTTATAGGGAGAGATGATTGCATTAACTATGAGTCCCTCCATGCAATTTTAAATATATATGACTTCCCTAAAATAAGAAAAGTATATTAGGAATTGGTTAGCAATTTAATTTCATTAATTACATTCTTCCATTAGATGCACCATCTATAAAAACACTCCAAATTACCTCTTCACATTAACATTCCAAAAAGCTGCAGCCAGATGCTGAAGGCTTGACTAAGGTGACAAATTGTCACAGACCAAGGGCCCTTTCACTTTGCACAGACCACCCAGTCAGATCAAAAGCAGCAGGTAAACAAGCCTTATGGCAGAAAGGTCTGTGCCATCCCTTCAAGTGGAAATGCTGACTGGCTCAGCAGTAGCATCAAGGACATAGATAAACCGGATGGTCTCACATATTGGTCTCACTTCCTTCAGGGTGCTTGGACAGGTATCCATCCACATCCTCCAACTTACTGGCTGCATTCAGGGTGTTGTGGAAGTGAGTAGGTGTGGATCTGGCCTTTGGATGAGAGCCCACTGCAAGCTCCATGTAGGAGTAGTAACTAGTTAAGATTAGTTACAAATAGTTAACAATTCTTTAGGAAATAGTTAATTTAAAAGACAATTCTATGATATTACATTTTGAGAACCAGGTTGATGGAGTGTTGGATTAGAAATGGAGGGACCCAGATTCAAATGCCCACTCAGCTACGAAGTGGCTGCATGACCTTTAGCCCAGACCCCTTCTGTCAACATAATCTACCTCATAAGATTATTGTAAGGAGGAAAGGGGGAAGAACGATATACACTACCCTGAGCTCCTTGAAGGAAGACTGGGGTATAAAAATAATAAATAAATATCAATAAATAAATATGGCTGTCAAAATGTCTCAAGTTGGAGTTGGAGAAATCACAGAATATCTTTGGGCTGGTGTGTGCTTCTCTGAGATCTCCCATGAGGCAAGGTTGGACTCCTGTTTCCCACCTCCCAGCTGAGCAGAGCAGAGGAAGCTGCTCCAGCTGGTCCAGGGATTACAGAAGCAAGCGAGCAACCAGAGAGCGAGCGACCAGAGCGAGAAGAAAGGGGGAGCAAACAGGAGTTGGCCAGGGGAGTTCGGCAGGGGAGGTCAAGGGGAAGGCCCCTAACATTTTTTTAAAAAATATTTTTCTTGTAACACACACTTCCACACCAGTGGAACTCTGCTTTTAATCTCTAGTGAGTAGAGGAGCAGGCACATGCTAGTCTAGAACAATCAGAAAGCTAGACAGAAAAAGGGATAAGAGGCTATGGAAGGACAAGACTCTCCAGTGGTGGTGACCTGCAAGGTGTGTGCCATGTTTGTTTTCTTGCCTGAGAACAACATGGCCTACACCTGCAACAAGTGCAAGTTGATCACGCTGCTAGAAGAAAAAGTAAGAGGACTGTAGCAGCGACTGTTGACCCTCCAGGGAATAAGAGAACATGAAGAGTTCTTGGACAGAAGGCTGGAACTACAGCAGCAAAGTGAAGACCAGAATCTTGAAGAACAACAGCAAGCTGAGGCAGAAGTGGGAAATGCTGAGCTGAGGAAAAATGCAGTAGAGGAGACTCCCTGGAAAAGGGTGACAGGAGAAGAAGAACTAGACGCCACTCTGCACCAGTGGAAGCAGTGGAGCTGTGGAACCAATTCCAGGTACTTGCAGATGAAACTGGAGGACAGCCTGCAGAGGAAGAATCACAGGGGAACCTGCATGAGAGCGAGCAAGAGGCTGAAGGTCAGTCAAACAGAGGAGATGAAACCCATGCCTACAAGAAGAAGAAGAGAAGAGTGGTAGTATTGGGAGACTCCATGCTGCATGGGATCGAAACTCAAGTATGTCGCGAAGACCCATGGACTCACCAGCTATGCTGTCTCCCAGGGGGATGATTAGAGACATGACTGAAGGGTTGCCTGCACTCATAAAGCCCACTGCCAGGTATCCCTTTCTTCTCATCCATGTGGGAACAAATGATACCACCAAGTGGAGCTACGAAGAAATCACGTCAGACTTTGAAGCTTTGGGACGGAAACTCAAGAACTTTGGGGCCCAGATAGCTTTCTCATCCATCCTTCCAGTAGTTAGAAGAGGGATAGAAAGGGAAAGAAAAATACTCAGGGTGAATGACTGTCTACAAAGGTGGTGCCGGCGCAAGTAGGGATGTATGAAAATCACTCACCATTCGGGGATTATGCTGATGGTGGGGGGGGAGGCGCTCCGTCCCTCCCCCCGGAATCCTGGATGGGGGGGAGGTGCTCCATTCCTCCCCCCCCGGAATCCTGGCCAGCCGGCTGTGATCTGCAGAGATTCTACGGAGCTGCCGGCCGGCTCCGCCAGCAGCTGGACATCCCGCCGCTGGCTAGCAGGTACGCAAATGGCGGGGGCCGTAGCCACCGCCATTTGCGTCCCTGCAGTCAGCCGTGATAGGCTACGTAAATGTTTACGTAGCCTATCACAGCTGACTTAAAAAAAAAATGCATACACAAATGGCGGCGGCCATGGGCGCTGCCATTTGCATTCCTTATTTTGGCACGTCTTAGTCTACGTAAACACTTACGTAGACTAAGACGGCGAAAATAAGGGGAACGCAAATAGCTATTTTGTTTTGTTTTATTAAGTCAGCCGTGATAGGCTACGTAAAGATTTATGTAGCCTATCACGGTGTTTTTTTAAAACCTAGCCGTGATAGGCTACATAAATCTTTACGTAGCCTATCAGTTTTTTTGTTTTTTGTTTTTTATTTAACCTGGAAATGGCGGTGGTGGCAGCCGATTGGAAGACCGGCTGCTGCCGCCAAACTACCGCCAAACCGCCTCCAGAGCTGCCGCCGCCACCGCCAGGAAGATCCACCCCAGGTAAATCCCATCCCGGGGGGCGGGGGGGCAGGCCGTTCTGCCACCGATTTCGGGGGGCCGAATGTGCTGGCATTCGGCCTCCCCGAGATAGGGGTGCACAAAGGCCACTTACCTGGTCTCGCAGCTTGCTTCGCGGTGGGGAGGAGCCGCTTTGCGGCTCCCCCTGAAGTTCAGGCCGGGGGGGGAGGCTTCCCGCATCGCCCGGCCGAAATTCAGGCCGGGGGGGAGGCTTCCCGCATCGCCCGGCTGAAATTCAGGCCGGGGAGGAGGCGCCTCGCCTCGCCCAGCCACGAAATAAAAAGTTAAAAAAAAAACACCCCCGTGATAGGCTACGTGACGATTAACGTAGCCTATCATGGCTAGATCTGCAAAGTCAGCCATGATAGGCTACGTTAATCGTCACGTAGCCTATCACGGGTGACTTTAAAAAAAAAAAAAGAAAGCGCGTACGCAAATGGTGGCCCTCATACGGAGCCGCCATTCGCGTTCCTTATTTGGTCGCTGTAGTCTACTTTAAATCTTTAAATCTCCTTATTTTGGCACGTCTTAGTCTACGTCAAGGTTTATGTAGACTAAGATGGCGAAAATAAGGGGAACGCAAATAGCGCAGCGGACGCTACGCTATTTGCGTTCCCCTTATTTTCACCATCTTAGTCTACATAAACCTTGACGTAGACTAAGACGTGCCAAAATAAGGAACGCAAATGGCGGCGGCTGTGGCCGTCGCCATTTGCGTACGCGCTTTGTTGTTGTTGTTGTTTTAAGCCAGCCGTGATAGGCTACGTAAACATTTACGTAGCCTATCACGGCTGACTGCAGGGACGCAAACGGCGGCGGCTAAGGCCACCGCCATTTGCGTCCCTGCTAGCCAGCGGCCGGATGTCCGGCTGCTGGCGGAGCCGGCCGGCGGCTCCGCAGAATCCCTGCGGAGCACAGCCGGCCAGCCAGGATTCCGGGGGGGAGGAACGGAGCGCCTCCTCCCCCACCATCAACATAATCTGCGAAATGTAAGTGACTTTCGTACATCCCTACTCCAGACAGGCAAGGTCATTTTAAAAGGTTTTTTCTTTCTTTCAAACAGCGTTGCTTTAAACAAAGAGTGCATCGCTCAGGCACACCTAGGGCAGCCTTGGTTTGGGAAGCCCTGAGGAGGAGGAAGTGTTTTGGCTGAAAGTAATTACTGCACGTCTCAGGGCAGGGGAAAAAATACGTAAATATCTATGAAAAATAGCCTTTCTTGTGGAAGTTATGCAGAATTACGGCTGTCGGTACGGATTTATCTTCGTAATCCTTGGAGCGGAAAAAAAAGAGGAGAATTCCGGGGGCTTGTGAACAACGGTACGGAGCACTGGCCGCAAACTGTGGAAGTCAAGCGGCACAGAAGGTACATAATTCGTACATCCCTAGATCGATAGGCATACGGTCAAGGAACATCTAATTACTTTGAATGAGGTCAAATCTCCACGGCCAGAGGAACTGCATCCTAGAGTAATAAAGGAACTGGCAGAAGAACTCTCAGAACCACTGTCTATTCTCTTTGAGAATTCATGGAGGAGATGACTCCATGATGACTGGAGGAGGGCTAATGTTGTCCCTATCTTCAAAAAGGATAAAAAGGAGGAACCAGGGAGCTACAGACCAGTCAGCCTACCATCAATCCCTGGGAAAATTCTGCAGCAGATTATAAAGCAATCCATCTGTAAGCACCTTGAAAACAATGTAGTGATTACTCGAAGCCAACATGGATTTCTCAAGAACAAATCCTGCCAGACGAATCTGGTCTCATTTTTGATCAAGTAACCTCCCTTGTGGACTGTGGGAATGCTGTAGACATAATATACCTCAACTTCAGCATAGCTTTTGACAAAGTGCCCCATGATATCCTGATGAGCAAACTAGCTCAAAGTGGGCTAGATGAAACAACGATCCGGTGGATCCACAGTTGGCTACAGAATCGGACTCAAAGAGTGCTTATCAATGGGACCTTCTCAAACTGGGGAGAGGTGACGAGCGGTGTACCGCAGGGCTCAGTCCTGGGCCCAGTGCTCTTCAACATTTGTATTAAATGTTGTATTTGCATTCATTGTATTTGCATTCCCTGCACCTCCTCCTTGGAGGAGGAGGTGCAGGGAATGCTGATCAAATTGGCAGATGACACAAAATTGGGCAGAATAGCTAATACCTTGGAGGACAGAAACAAAATTCAAAGGGATCTTGATAGACTGGAGCACTGGACAGAAAACAACAGAATGACATTTAATAGGAATAAATGCTAAGTTCTGCACCTCAGAAAAAGAAACCAAATGCACAGTTACAAGATGGAGGATATGTGGCTCAACAACACTACAAGCAAGAAAGATCTTGGAATTGTTGTGGCTCACAAGCTGAATATGAGCCAACAATGTAATGTGGCTGCAAAAAAGGTGAATGCTAGTTTGGGCTGCATTAATAGAAGCATAGCTTCCAAATCCCGGGAAGTACTAGTTCCCCTCTACCCAGGCCTCATCTGGAGTACTGTGTCCAGTTCTGGGCACCACATTTTAAGAAGGATGCAGACAAACTGGAGAGGGTTCAGAGGAGGGCAACCAAGATGATCAGGGGACTGGAAACAAAGCCCTATGAGGAGAAACTGAAAGAACTGGGCATATTTAGCCTTGAGAAGAGAAGACTGAGGGGAGATATGATAGCACTCTTCAAGTACTTGAAAGGTTGTCTGAGAGAGGAAGGCCAGCATCTCTTCTCGATCATCCCGGACTGCAGGACATGGAATAATGGGCTCAAGTTACTAGGGATATACAAATTCTGTACCTTTGGTGCTGCTTGACTTCCGCAGTTTGCGGCCAGTGCTCCATTCTGCCCTTCACAAGCCCCCGGAATTCTCCTCTTTTTTTTCCGCTCCAAAAATTGTGAAGATAAATCCATACTGACAATCGTAATTACGGTGCCCAGCCATCTCCGTGAGTCTGCATAACTTGTGTAAGAATTGCTATTTTTCGTAGATATTTACATATTTTTTCCCCTGCCCTGATGTGCAGTAATTATTTTCAGCCAAAACACTTCCCGTTCCTTGTAGGGGCTTCCGAAAAGAAGGCTGTCCCAGGTGTGCCTGAGCAATGCACTCTTTGTTTAAAGCAATGCTGTTTTAAAGAAAGAAAAAACCTTTTAAAATGACTATGCCGGTCCTGGAGCCCTGCAGGAGGTATTATTCTCCCTACAGAGCTTTATATTTCGACATCCAGCGTTGTTGTTGATGTTGTGAGGCTAAAATGGAGAGGACAACTAGGGATGTTGGAAAATTCCACCAGTGCATTCGGCCCTCTGAAATCCAAGAACGAAGCCCCCCACCCCACCACCCCGCGAATGGAGCGAAACGGAGCACTTAACTGGTGGCGTTTGTACTGCTTTGTGAATGGCGGCCGCATCTGTGGCCGCCATTCGCTTCTTCATTATAGCCGTGATAGGCTACATAAATACTTAGGTAGCCTATCATGGCAAAAAAGGGAATGCAAATGGCAGCCGCCGTAGGTGCCACCATTTGCGTTCCTGTTTTTTCGCCATGATAGGCTACATAAATATTTACATAGCCTATCAGGGCGAAAAAACAGGACGCAAATGGCGGCCACCGTAGCCGCTGCCATTTGCGTTCCCTTTTTTTTTTTTTTTGCCGTGATAGGCTATGTAAATATATACATAGCCTATCACGGCAAAAGACAGGGACGCAAATGGCGGCCGCTACAGCGGCCGCCATTTGCATCCCTGTGCAGCCCAGTGGCCGGATGTCCAGCTGTGGGCAGCCCCGGCCGGCGGTTCCATGGAGTCACCCCGGAGCGGAGCTGGCCAGGGAGAATTTGGGGGGGAGGGACGAAGCGCCTCCCCCCCACTGCGGATGTCCCTGGACGAAACCAGGTAAGTGTTTCATACATCCCTAAGGAGAACCAACTCTGTGCATGTCTACTCAGAAGTAAGTCTTATTGAGTTCAATGCGACTTACTCCTACACATGTCAGCACCCCACTTGCCTGCAGCTCAGCTTTGTATTTACACATCCAGCTCATTAGCAAACCTCCTGTTAGTTATCTCACCGGGTGACTTTGGGCTGGTCTCTAACCACTACCCCACAATTCTGTTATGAAACTTATGAAAAAGAGACAGTATAATGGAAAGTTCTTTCTGAAGCAGTCACACTTGTACAAATGTAGCATGAGCGGAAAGTTTAGCAAGCTTCACTCTGCACATGCTCAGGGAATGGACAAAATGAGGAATAAACCTACCAGGGAAACAGCTGGATTGGGGGAGAAGCTCCGCAAATTGTGCCCCTCCCCTAATCCACCAACTGGAGCCACTACTGTTTGCTGCCACCGTGTCTGGCCACCTACCGGCTGTGGAGTGCCACTGATTGCTGCACCCCTCTGAGCCACACTGCCTGCTTTCCTGCTGTGCCATTTCCCACAGCAAGAAGGCAGCCTGTGGGCTGAATACCCACCAGGTTGGGGCCAATGCCTCTCTCAGAGGAAAGACCCATTAAAGTGAGTCATTGGGCAAGTGTTCTGGAGAGCTGTGCCAGCTCCTTTCCTACTGTGACATTTGCACTAACAGGAAAGCAGCAGGTTCACCTGGCGGGCCCAATGTTTTACTCTGCCAGGTCCTTCCTCAGAGCAAAGCATTGTGGGTGAAGGCCTCAGATACTGCTTGTGCTGCTGCTCTACAGTGCCTGTGCTGCTCCTCTACAATGCTTTGCTCTGAAGACCAGGGCTGGCGTCAAGAGTAGGTATGGTTGGGCACTTGCTGAGGGCCCACACCCCATCAGGGGCCAACTGACAAGAGCCTCATGGACCTCTTCACCATTAGCAACCTGTTTGTTCTCCTGCCTCTCACTCTTGCCGAGACAATGGCAGTGGTCAGAAGGAGAAGCAGTAGTAGATGCTACTGCCTAATTGTTCACTAGCTCTCAGGCTGTCAAGCAAGTGAGGGGTAGCACTGATGAGAAAGAAGAAGAGGAGCAATAGCCGTGGTGGTGAAGGTAGACTCACTGAGGGAGGAGAAGTTGACTCATTGCCCAAGGGCCCTAAAAAGCCTAGAGCCAGTGCTGCCGAAGACCCCTCAGAATGACGTATCAATGGGCAAGATTGCCAAGACAGTGGCAAAAAGAAAACATGAGAGAGAGGGAGGTGGAGGCAGGTCTTCCTAATTCAGGAAGCATGGTATCTTGTGCTGGTCCTGTGCACAGCAAGGTTTAATATGCAATTAGGCATGGCGGAGAATTCCGCCACGGATCTCGGTGAGGCTGAAAGAATGAAGCCCCCCACCCCCCACCCCGCAAAATGGGCCCAGAACGGATCCTACCTTGGTTGGCCGTTCTGGTGCTCCTCGAATGGCGGCTGTGTCTGCAGCTGCCATTCGCATCTTTCGAATGGCCGTGATAGGCTACATAAATATTTACGTAGCCTATCATGGATAAAGCGGGAACGCAAATGGCATAGGGGACGCCATTTGCGTCCCTGCTTTAGCCGTGATAGGCTACGTAAATATTTACGTAGCCTATCACAGGCCGGCATAGGGACGCAAATGGCATCCCCTACACAGGACGCCATTTGCGTCCGCACCAGCCTGGCAGTGGCTGGAGGCCCCGCTGCGGGTTGGCCCGGCCAGCAGCTTCACAGCCTGGCCGCAGAGCGGAGCCAGCCGGGCAGGATTCCGGGGATGAGGAACGGATCGCTTCCCCCCCCATTGAGGATTCCGGGGGGAGAAACAGATCGCCTCCCCCCACTTGCAGAACCCGGCGGAGCCAGGTAAGCGGGGTTTCGTACATCCCTATATGCAATGCAGATAAAATATCTGTGCAGAAACTATTTCAAGGGCTCTGAACTTAATATTTTACATTTAGACCAAGCTACTGGGTAAAAATAATATTTCCATGAATTATGTAGCAAAGAAGAAAATTTGGTGGAATATTTTAAAGACCAATTTACTTTATTTTACTGTCAGGTTTGCATAAAAATGTCAGACTGTATGCATTTCATATGCAGGAATATCTGGGACACACAATTTTTCAAAACCCAACAGAAGGTAAAACAGATGTTAGGCTGGGACCATAAATTTTAATTCCATGTTGAATTAATTGTTGGTGACAGAAAGTCTATAACTGGAGTGGACACTTCCTTACTGGAATTTCTTGTTTAAGAAATACATTCTCTACAAATTCTGTACTAAGATCTCTGAGTACATGGTTTAATATGTTTTGACAGCAATTCAATAACTATATTTGAAATGCCTGTTGTCTGAAATTATTTCCCAGTATGTGACAAGGGATTAATTTAGAATTCATTTGAAAGGACAAAACTCAGACTCACTTTAGACACTGCATCACCCACTCACACTGTACTTTTCCCCATCATGGTGGGTAGTCAATCAAGGTTTGAATCGATGTCAGAGAAACCAAGGTCAAGAGAACCAACTAAGTATTACGCACATATCCTAGTGATTTTTATTATTTTGGAACAATCCTGTCAAGCAGAGAGCACAAATCTTTTAGAGCCCCAGTTGCACAAGGGGAAGGGTGTGCACATGAAGGGTTTCCAGTCAGTGCATGTTTGCTTAAAATATAATTTCATGTAGTCACAATATGGACAGCTTCAATGCTTGACTGCCCAGCAAGAGATATTTCTGAAATGAATCAAACAAGGAGTGGAGACTCATTCTCAGGGGACCCATTGCTTCCCCCAGATCAGATGAATGCATACACCCCTTTCAGAAGGCAGCTAGGGATCCATGTGTCCAATGAATGCGCATAGTGGGGGGGGGATGGTGTCATAGCAGCAGCCCCCACTGTTACAGTGGAGCTTCAGCCATGCTGGTAACTCTAAGCCCTTCCTTGTATATTCACATTCCCACACCCTTCCTTGTGTAAGAATCATGATGTGACATCATTCATGAGCCATGGAATGGATGGATCTGTCTATCTCAGTCTCACCGAAATCAGTGGCTTTTTTTAGTTCAAGCTCATTGCTTTTCTGCATGAGCTGACAATATTTAACTTCTTAAAAATTTATGGACCATATGCATTTGTCATAATGTGTACTTTAATGTGTACAAGTATGCATTTTTGTGTGCATTTTAAAATGTATGTGTTTTCTAACACATGTGTTCATTGACTAAAATGTGTTTGTGTGCATTTTGGAAATGTATGCATTTTTCTTTGCATATTTTTGAAATGTGCACATGTTGAATGCACCCCCAGCCCTCCACTTTTGCAGAATGCATCACACACAAGCTCAGAAATGTATGGATTTCTGACTCCAAATTGCATTCATGTCTGCTTTCAGGTCCAGCAGATACAAACTGGGTAAATGCTTTTAAAAAATTAGGCGGAGCAAATTTCTCACACAGCCGTACAGGAGCCTGCCCCTTTAACCTATAAAGAGAATGGGGGAGGTGTACAAGGAGGAAAGGTGATGAAAATCCTCCCAGCATTTCTTGATGCCTTTAAACGATTGAGCTTTAACAAACACACACACACACTCACTCACTCACTCACCAGGGACAAAACACCAGGGACACTCACTCACCAGGGACAATAATAAACAAATTGTGAGTGGTGTGGTGGAACAAGTGAAAGGGAGGAATAACTTATTAACAATAATAAGTTGTTATTATCAACTGCAACTATATCAAAATACAAAACACAGGGTAAACCTCTGAAGCTGTTTCAAGCAGAAAAAAAGAAAATCTTTCTATACATGTATAATTAGCCTCTGTTGTCACACGAGGCTATGGAATGCCCTATCCAGGGAGATCCATTTTGCTTCCTCCCTGGTGGCATTCCAGTCAAAATGGAAGACTTTTTTATTTTATTTTTTTTATTGAGAGCCAGTGTGGTGTAGTGGCGAGAGTGTTGGACTGGGAGCTGGGAGATCCGGGTTCTAGTCCCCACTCGGCCATGGAAGCTCACTGGGTGACTTTGGGCCAGTCACACACTCTCAGCCCAACCTACCTCACAGGGTTGTTGTTGTGAGGATAAAATGGAGAGGAGGAGGATAATGTAAGCTGCCTCGGGTTCCTTGCAAGAGGAAAAAAGGCGGGATATAAATGCAATAAATAAATAAATATATAATTGTTATTGCAGCTTTTGGACTGCTGGATGTTGAGCTACATTTGCTGATTTTTATTCCAGTCTCCTTGCTCTTATTTTCTGTCCCTTGGGCGGGTTTTTAGCTTCCACCTTTTATTGATTTGTGGATTTTTAAAATTGTTTTATTGGTTATTTATTATAAGCCACCTTGCATGCCTCATACAGAGGCAGAAAGGCATGATTTGCATGCTTTAATAAATAAAATGATAAATTGATCCACTGTGGCAATTGCATGTACTCATGCAGATGCACCTATTGTATGCACGCACATTGTGTGAACTGCTGGAAGTGTGGGGACGCATCTATGTATGCAGTTGTCTTCCAAACCATAGAGATATCAGTGTAGACTAGACTAGTGCATTTTTGCCTACCCATCACATGTTGTTGATCGCTAACATATAAAGAATTTATTTGAAACAGAGAGAACTGTGCACTCACTCAGTGAACACACTCACACATCGAATTGCATCAGACTATCATTGCTTTGGCAAGATCTCCTTCCTCCCATAAAACATGACAGAAAATAGGTTCATGAGAGAGAAACTATGAATACAGGCACACCACGGAAAGGCAGACTTACTAGGCCCCCAGTTTAGATGGCCATGTGTATTCCTGCAGTTGTGTATATTTTTGCTTTCTCCCACCTCCTCTGCCAATTGCTTATACATTCCTGGTATGTTAAGAGGGGTGGGAGACCCTGGTTTGCCATCCCTGGTGAAGAAGAAGAAAGAGGAGGAGGAGGAGGAGGAGGAGGAGGAGGAGGAAGAGAACAACTCTGAGCATGTGCAGTTTTGCATTTTAAACCTACTTAAATCATAGCACCATTATGACTACAGGAATAAAATAATGGGCAGAATCCAACAGGGTACTTATGCCCCATTCAGTCTCTTCCACCCTGCCAACTGCATTGCGCCAGCGGCCCCCGCTGCTTGTGCAATGGTTTAGCACTTACAGGGCATCCCAAAATGAGTGGAAGGGCTCGTTTCTGGAAGGAGGCAGGTCAGTGGAGCTTGCATAAGGGAGCTCTGCCGACCTGCCTCCTCCCAGAAACGAGCGTTACCAGTCATTTCAGGGTTTCTCCTAGGAAGTGCCCAGCCAGTGCCCTTGTGTGAGTCCTGCTTGCACAACGCAATCAGCGGAACCCTCCACTTGCAGAAGGAAATCAGCAGGGTGGGAAAGAATCTGCAAGGGAGTAAGAGCACCCCGCTGGATTCTGCCCGGAATTTCCTTCCGCAGCCCGGATACTAGTAGTCACACAACTTGGTTGTGGGAAAGGTTAATATACTTTCAAAGGGGAAATAATAAAATGAGCTGGTTGGCTGCCCCTGACTATAAAATGTCTTCAAATATAAGAAGAAAGGATGCTGTGGCAAGTAGTGCCAGCCCAGATGCTGATGCTGGACCAACTTGCCACACCCCCGTTACCTGCCTCTCTCTGGGTAGTGGCTTGGGGCGGGGGGGTCGCTGGGCTGTCGGGTCCCTAGCTGCAGCCAGCGGTGGCTGGTGACTCCAGTTCTGGAGGAGCTTTGATTCCATTCAGGTTTCTAGTTACCACCAGCCAAAACTCCAGTGGTGCTATCCATGGTGCCGAACCCATTTTGAGGACAGGGTTCAGCACCTTGGATAGCACCTTTCAGCCCCTTGAATAGAGCCGTTAGGTGGTATTTATTTATTTATTTTATTAAATTTATTACTCGCCCATCTGGCCGGTCACCCAGCCACTCTCAGCAATGTACTGGAATAAAAACAGGTATACAATAAAATTCAACATTAAAAACATCACATTTCTAAAATTACCCTAGCCCACCCCAAATGCCTGCCTGAACAACCATGTTTTTAATGCATGGCGGAAACTCATTAAAGAGGGGGCATGACAGAGTTCCCTCGGGAGGGAGTTCCACAGAGTGGGGGCCATCGCAGAGAAGGCCCTCTCCCTCGTCCTCACCAGCCTAGCTGTCCTGGCTGATGGGACAGAGAGAAGGCCAGAGAGAAGGTAACTAAAACCCTCTGGAACTGGAGTCACCAGCTGCCACCAGCCACACCACTGAGGCAAAGCCGATGAGAGAATACCATTTAGTCTTACATCAGCATGCATGATTTTAGGTGGAATGAACATTTGAACAGGAGGAAAAAATTAGCACAGGTACAGGAAGGTCCTTTACAGACATTCTTACCATGTAGAATTAATGGATGTAGGCAAGGGACAGCATTGTGGAAGCAGTCTCCATCCCTGAAGTAAGGGGGCATTCAATTTTACCAGGAGAAATGAGTTCCCAGTTGTGCAGAGATTGCACAGTGCATAGTACCATTCACAAACAGACACGTGGAGGTTGGGCTGGTGCAGACTGCCGCCGTGGTGGGACCTTGCTTAGCCTACATGTGTTGATTCCACATGGTCAGAATGTCTGTAAATGGTCTGTGAACCACTCAGAGCACTTCAGTATATGTGAGTGCCCTGTGCACAGCTTTAGTGAACAGGGCTAGGCTTGTAAAAGAGATTTGCTGAAAATAGAAGTGATGTAGATTGGTGGTTACTAGGCAAAACAGCAACAAAATGCGGCTTTTGTTTTCAGACACATCAAACCTTTGATCACTGAATCTTAGGGTTTATTGACAGTGGGTAGAAATTGCCATCAAGTCCTGTTTATGCATCTTGCTTGTGTTGAGGCACATACTTTGACAGATAACAGTGTGGTGAGTTAGATAGACCATTACTCTGGCCCACCATAGCACGTTTTATAAAATTTCTTCCTAATCCTAATATAATCTCACACTCTTATCATAGTCTATTATTTAGAATCCCAGAGGTTCTCAGTGGACGCTTTTTATTGGACTACCTCAGTTGGTATTTGCTGTGGAGGTGAAAAGAGTCAATCAGCACAGAATGGAGTGTTCCATCCAGCTTCTGCAAATTAGTGACTTAATCCTTCTATTTGCTGGAGCTTCCATAAATTACTGCCTGAGTAAACCTGGTGTTTGCCAAAGGTTCAAAATGTTTCTGATTCAGTTAACACATTGTTTGCTGCATAGGAGGGGTGGGAGTAAGGAAAGGAACTGTCTAGAGAAGGCAGGGTGCAACAGGAAAATGACAACTGTAGTAACAGCTGCCTTGTATATTTTTGAAAATAACTGTGCTTCTCTGACCCTTTGCCACTGGAGCAACCTGAGACCTCTTTGCACTGATGTAACCAAACCTAATTAAGTTTATGTCACAATTTCCCCATTGCATCTTAAGTATGGCAGACTATGGCTCTGTCATCAAACCCTGCAATATCATTTTCTCACTTTTGTTTCCTTTTTTTTCTTTGTTGCTTAAGATCCAGCTGGATGAAATGTTTTGATGAAGTCAAAAAATGTGTTTCCTTCTTTGGCCAGTATCGAACGGGGTGCTTATGCCCCTGCCAATTCTCCTTCACCCTGCTGATTTTGCTGTGCAAGCAGCCCCCACCACTCACGCAACTGCAATTTAGCACTTCTGGGGCAACTCAAAATGAGCAGAAATGCTCGCTCCTGGAAAGAGGCAGGTTGGTGGAGCTTGCATAAGGGAGCTCCATTGACCTGCCTCCTTCCAGAAATGAGTGTTTCCATTCATTTTGCGCCTTCCTCTAGGAAGTGCTAAGCCTCCCTTGCATAAGCAGTGGGTCCTGTTTGTGCCCTTCATGGATCACTGCCTTGTTGTGGCGAAGGGGCTTGCGTAACTCAGTGAAGCCATAAGCTATGCCGTGCAGGGCCACCCAAGCCAGACAGGTCATGGCAGAGAGTTCTGACAAAATGTGGTCCACTGGAGAAGGAAATGGCAACCCACTCCAGTATTCTTGCCAAGAAAACCCCATGGAACGTATCACAAGGCTAAAAGATATGACGCCAGAAGATGAGCCCCTCAGGTCGGAAGGTGTCCAATATGCTACTGGGGAAGAGCAGAGGGTATTTCCAAGTAGCGCCAGAAAGAGTGAAGCGGCTGGGCCAAAGCCGAAAGGACATTCAGCTGTGGATGTGTCTGGCGGTGAAAAGAAAATCCGATGCTGTAAAGAACAATATTGTTTAGGAACCTGGAATGTCAGATCAATGAATCAAGGTAAGCTGGAGGTGGTCAAACATGAGATGGCAAGATTGAACATCGACATCTTGGGAATCAGCGAACTAAAATGGACAGGCATGGGCAAATTTAATTCAGGTGACCATCATATCTACTATTGTGGGCAAGAATCCCTTAGAAGAAATGGAGTAGCACTCATAGTCAACAAAAGGGTGGGAAAAGCAGTACTGGGGTACAATCTTAAAAATGATAGAATGATCTCAGTACGAATCCAAGGCAAACCATTCAACATCACAGTAATTCAAGTCTATGCCCCAACCACTGAGGCCGAAGAAGCTGAGGTTGAACGGTTCTATGAAGACCTACAACACCTTCTAGAACTAACACCAAAAAAAGATGTCCTCTTCATCATAGGGGATTGGAATGCTAAAGTAGGAAGTCAAGAAATCACCGGGATAACAGGCAGGCATGGCCTTGGTGTACAAAATGAAGCAGGACAAAAGCTAATAGAGTTTTGCCAAGAGAACTTGCTGATCATAGCAAACACTCTTTTCCAACAGCACAAGAGGTGACTCTACACATGGACATCACCAGATGGTCAATATCGAAATCAAATTGATTATGTCCTTTGCAGCCAAAGATGGAGAAGCTCCATACAGTCAGTAAAAACAAGACCTGGAACTGACTGTGGCTCAGATCATGAGCTGCTTCTTGCAAAATTTCGGCTTAAATTGAAGAACGTCGGGAAAACCACTAAACCGTTCAGGTATGACCTAAATCATATCCCGTATGAATATACAGTGGAGGTGATGAATAGATTTCAGGGAATAGACCTGATAGACAGAGTGCCTGAGGAACTATGGACGGAGGTCCGTAACATTGTTCAGGAGGCAGCAATGAAATCCATCCCCAAGAAAAAGAAATGCAAGAAAGCCAAGTGGCTGTCTGATGAGGCTTTACAAGTAGCTGACGAAAGAAGGGAAGCGAAAAGCAAGGGAGAAAGGGGAAGATATATCCAACTGAATGCAGAGTTCCAGAGAATAGCAAGGAGAGACAAGAAGGCCTTCTTAAATGATCAATGCAAAGAAATCGAGGAAAACAAGAGACTGGGAAAGACTAGAGATCTCTTCAAGAAAATTGGAGATATCAAGGGGACGTTTTGTGCAAAGATGGGCATGATAAAGGACAAAGAAGGCAGGGACCTAACAGAAGCAGATGAGATTAAGAAGAGGTGGCAAGAATACACAGAAGAACTATACAGGAAAGATCTGAATGTCCCTGATAGCCATGATAGCGTGGTCACTGAACTTGAGCCGGACATCCTAGAGAGTGAAGTCAAGTGGGCCTTAGGAAGCATTAGTAACAAAAAAGCTAGCGGAGATGACAGTATTCCAGCTGAGCTATTTAAAATCCTAAAAGATGATGCTGTTAAAGTGCTGCATTCAATATACCAACAAATCTGGAACACTCAACAGTAGCCACAAGACTGGAAAAGGTCAGTTTACATTCCAATTCCAAAGAAGGGCAACGCCAAAGAGTGTTCAAACTACCGCACAATTGCGCTCATTTCACATGCCAGCAAGGTGATGCTCAAAATCCTACAAGCTAGGCTTCAGCAGTATGCGAACCGAGAACTACCAGAAGTACAAGCTGGGTTTAGAAGAGGCAGAGGAACTAGAGATCAAATCGCCAACATTCACTGCATCATGGAGAAAGAAAGGGAATTCCAGAAAAACGTCTGTTTCTGCTTCATTGACTATGCTAAAGCCTTTGATTGTGTGATTCACAACGAACTCTGGCAAATTCTTAAAGTGATGGGAGTACCAGACCACCTTACCTGTCTCCTGAGAAACCTGTACGAGGGTCAAGAAGCAAAAGTAAGAACCAGACATGGAACAACCGATTGGTTCAAAATTGGGAAAGGAGTACGACAAGGCTGCATATTGTCACCCTGCTTATTTAACTTATATGCAGAGTACATCATGAGAAAAGCTGGGTTGGATGAATCAGAGATCGGAATTAAGATTGCTGGGAGAATTATCAACAACCTCCGATATGCAGACGATACCACCCTAATGGCAGAAAGCGAAGAGGATCTCAAGAGCCTCTTGTTGAGGGTGAAAGAGGAGAGTGCAAAAGCTGGTTTGAAACTCAACATTAAAAAAAACTAAGATCATGGCATCTGGCCCTATCACTTCCTGGCATATAGAAGGGGAAGAAATG
Organism: Heloderma suspectum; assembly: GCF_057233095.1. Lineage (NCBI taxonomy): Eukaryota > Metazoa > Chordata > Lepidosauria > Squamata > Helodermatidae > Heloderma > Heloderma suspectum. Next base: position 50,455,838 of record NC_139461.1, read on the forward strand.
GAAGCAGTGACAGATTTTACTTTCTTGGGCTCCAAGATCACTGCAGACGGTGACTGTAGCCATGAAATTCAAAGACGCTTGCTCCTTGGGAGGAAAGCTATGGCCAACCTAGACAGCATAGTAAGAAGCAGAGACATCACCTTGCCGACAAAGGTCCGTCTAATCAAAGCTATGGTTTTCCCAGTAGTAACATATGGCTGTGAGAGCTGGACTATAAGGAAGGCTGAGCGCAGAAGAATTGATGCTTTCGAACTGTGGTGCTGGAGAAGACTCTTACGAGTCCCCTGGACTGCAAGGAGGTCCAATCAGTCCATCCTAAAGGAAATCAACCCTGAGTGCTCATTGGAAGGACAGATACTGAAGCTGAAGCTCCAATATTTTGGCCACCTAATGCGAAGAGAAAACTCCCTGGAAAAGACCCTGATGCTGGGAAAGACTGAAGGCCAAAGGAGAAGGGGACGGCAGAGGATGAGATGGCTAGATAGCATCACTGATGCAATGAATGTGAACTTGAGCATGCTCCGGGAGAGAGCGCAGGACAGGAAGGCCTGGCGTGCTATGGTCCATGGGGTCACGAAGAGTCGGACATGACTGAACGACTGAACAACAACAACAACAACAACAACCTGTTTGTGCAGTGGAATTGGTGGGCGGAAGGGAATTAGTGGGGAAATAACCACCCCATTGGTCACTGTCCATAGTAGCTGGTCCAAATAAAGGTATTATCCTATTGTGACTTTTGGTGGGCTTTTTTTCCCCCTTCATGGACCAAGATGGCCACCTCCAATTTTAATATCCAATATGTTTTTGAGGAATTACAGAAGACTTTTCCTGTGGAGCGGGGAGAGGAAACTAAGCATAGGAATAGGGAGAGGAATGGAACTGGAGAGGGAGGAAAGATGGATACAATAGGGTTCTTCGGATATTTTACTCCACATGTCATGTGGGGTGGAGAGAAAGAACCACCCCATGATGTCTGCATGTCCACTGGGCAATGTCTCCATGCCTGCACATTTGGCCAAATGTATGAAAGCTTCCTCTAAATGTATGTGTCTGGACACAAGTATGTCCCCTTTAATGTGTTTGGTCAAACACATGAACATCAGGGAGCAGACTAGTGAGAAGAAACCTGCTTCCCTTCCTCTGTGTTCATCTTTTGCATCAGTCCTAGGAGTTTAACGACATGGTAAAATGCCATGTGGAAGATGGATAAAATAGCTGCTGTGAAGCAAGCACTCCACACAGCAGCAATGACATTTAAGCATCTTGTTAGAGCCATGTGCATCTCCACACTTCGTAGAGAGTTGTGGAATGCCCTCCCCTTGGAGGCCCAATTGGCGCAGATATTGGTTTCATTTTGGCGCCAAGTTAAAACATGGCTTTTCACCAAAGCCTTTGAGCTCTGATTGAATTCCCTAAAGTTGCACACTGTTTTAGCTGTTTTATTGTTTTAGTTGTTCTAATTGGTATTACCTTGTTCGGTGGTTTAATATGCTTTTAGCTGTTTAAATTATTTATTGTTTTATGCTGTTTATATTGTTTTTGTCTGTACACCACCCTGAGATCTTAATGATATAGGGCAGGATGCAAATGTTTTCAATAAATAAATAAATAAATAAACTACACATACAAATTAGAAAATGCAAATTTTATGCAAATCAGCAACTCCTTTTTCTCCTCTTTCTTGGTGATGCTTTTCCTTTCCCTATACCATATGGCTACCCAAGGACAGAGATCTGTTGGAGGGGCCCTCCTCTGCGTCCCACCAGTGCAAGACATACACTATAGCGGGACATGGGACAGGGCCTTCTCTGCTATGGCACTCTGGTTGTGGAATGCCCTCTCCTTGGAGGTAGGGATGGGGGAGAATTTCTCCCCGAAACTTCGGGGGGCCGAGTGCCAACGTATTCGGCCCCCTGAAGTAGTTTCAGGGAGAAATTCTCCGCCCCCCTGCCCCCCGCCCCCCCCCCTGGGATGGGACTTACCTTTCCCGAATGTCCCTCCTGGCGGCGGGTCCCGGAGGCGGTTCAGCAGGTCTTCATCAGGCTGCCGCCGCCACCATTCCAATAAAAGTAAAAACAAAAAAACACCCCCGTGATAGGCTATGTGACGATTAACATAGCCTATCACGGCTAGATTTGCAAAGTCAGCCGTGATAGGCTACGTAAATCATCACGTAGCCTATCACGGGTGACTTAAAAAAAAAAAAAAGCGCGTACACAAATGGCGGCCCCCATAGGGAGCCGCCATTCGCGTTCCTTATTTGGTCGCTGTAGTCTACGTAAAGATCTACGTAGACTACAGCGACCAAATAAGGAACGCGAATGGCGGCTCCCTATGGGGGCCGCCATTTACGTGCGCGCTTTTTTTTTTAAGTCACCCGTGATAGGCTACGTGACGATTAACGTAGCCTATCACGGCTGACTTTGCAGATCTAGCTGTGATAGGCTACGTAAATCGTCACGTAGCTTATCACGGGGGCGTTTTTTTTTTTAACTTTTTATTTCGCGGCCGGGCGAGGCGAGGCGCCTCCACCCCGGCCTGAATTTCGGCCGGGCGAGGCAGGAAGCCTCCCCCCCGGCCTGAACTTCGGGGGGAGCAGCGAAGTGCCTCCCCCCCACCGCGAAGCAAGCTGCGAGACCAGGTAAGTGGCTTTCGTGCACCCCTACTTGGAGGCCCAATTGGCACAGACGTTGGTTTCATTTCGGCACCAAGTTAAAACATTAGCCTTTGAGGGCTAATTGAAATCCCTAAAGTTGCACACTGTTTTAACTTTTTTACTGTTTTAGATTTTCTAATTGGTATTAGCTTGTTTAATGGTACAATATGCGTTTAGCTGTTACTTATTTTTATATAAATTGGTTTTATCTGTACACTGCCCTGAGATCTTAATGATATAGGGTGGGATACAACTATTTTAAAATAAATAAATACATAAATAAATAGAGTGTCCAGCCCACCATAGACTATTGCCTTGAAGAAATTTGTTTTTATGAAGAATTCACTAACTCACTGTGAAGGTATGCTAGGAGAATAAATACATGAAGAACTGTAAAGGACTTAGTACACTAGAAATACTGTCAAAATGACAACAGTAATAATAATAATAATAATAATAATATAATAATAATAATGCCAACATTTCTGAAATATGAGCTATATTTTCAGTAAATAAAAGTCTTTCAGTAGATATAGCAAGCAGGTTACATATTACATTTTGTGAAGGCATTTTTTGTGAAGGGAGCTTTATTACAAAGATATAATGTTGCTGCTTTTATGTAGAAGTCAGTGCCTGGGAATGAACATGTGGGAAATGCAATAGAAATGCACCACCGTATACTCGACCTTCGTGACTTTTTAGCAAATCTTAACAAACAAACAAATATTTCATGTGCTGACACCTTGAGTTTCTAAGCAGTTATTGAATATGGAAGTCTAATATAGGATTCTCACCTCCCTTCATCCAATCTTGATATTTTGTTTTTGTTTGCTTTTTGCTTTTTAGTATAGCCATTCTGTGACATCTGTGCAGGGCAGGGCATATTCAAAGCATGTGAGAGAGAGAAAACCTGAAAAACAAATGGGCTGAGAATATTATGTTTATACTCACCTATTGTTTGAAGCAAAATGCCCAGTTCTATAGATTGATTTATTTTCAGTGGTGCCGAGGGTGGCTTTTTTTTAATCATAGAGATCCAGCAGTATCCTGTGCCAAAATGCAGGAGATCTGCAATTTATGCTGCCTATCTATTAGTATCAAGCTAGCGACACAATTTCAATTAAAGCAGAGCAGCTGAGTGGTATATGATCACTCTACATGTTTGACCAACATGATGGTCACTATTGTCTGGAAAGATTTTGCCCAAAATGAGAAGCATGTACCAAGTGTTACCCCATTAAGACCGACATTGAACATTCATGAATATTGGTAGTAAAGGTCTATTACGCTCACCAGGTTATGTCCATATTCTTTTGTTGATATTCAAGTGTAGAGCAGGATCCCAACACAAGGGCTGAGCGCCAGGACAAGAGCTGATGCAAAACTTTTACAAGTACATGTACAGGAATCTGACATTCTCCAATTTTGTGAATTGTGGGGAGGGAGGAGAAGAGAGTAACATTTCTTTTAAAATCAAGGAACAATGGCTACAGTATTTTATTTCTAAGCACTTGCAGGATATGTAAATTCACAGCCTTCACAATCTCCATTGTCTCAAGCAAAAACATTGTTAAAATACATAGCAAGTTGAAAAATCACACTGCAAATGAAGTACCAATATTAGTATCTAATGCCACTTCATGACTTTTTCCATGATAGGGCTATATGCGAGTGCTTAGTCATAGAGCATTCCCATGTCTTTTTCATACACACACACACACACACAGGGAAGAATACTGTAACTTTTGATTAAAATTTTATTCATACCCAATAATTTAATGTCTTTGTAACAAGAACCCAAGAATGTTAATAGTACTCCACTTGCTGTGTACTGTATAATGGATGTGATAATACATGTGAATCAGAGGTGAAAAATCATTTTCAATGTAAGTCCTATGACTCAAAATACAGAGGGGTGATGACTTGTAAGAAGCTTTTAGGTTCTGAGGAAAATGGTATTCTGGTAACAGTGCTAAAAAAAAAAAAGTTGGGAGTAACACAATTTAAAGACAGCATAATTGGATTGTTTGGATCCAAAAATCTCATGCATGATTGGAAAGGCAGTTCTGTTTGTTCAAGGCCCCACAACATTACACTGTGTGTGTGTGTGTGTGTGTGTGTGCGACCCCCACCCTGCCACCCACTCCATCGCACACCATTCTAGAAAGTCTCCAGACCTTCAGAATCGGGGGGGGGGGCATAGAAAAAGGAAGGGAGCAGGAAAATTTCATTGTAAGAGCAGAACATCACTCACATGTCTCTGGATCCAACCCATGATGTCACTAATTTGCTTAAACATTATTTGTTTGTTTATTTATCTGTTTATTTCTGCCCAAAGAATGGCATTCAGTGTAACTTAAGAATAAAAATCTGAATTAAAGCAAAATATTAATGAAAACATAGCATAAAAACAAATACATTAAAAAACACAATTAAAAACACAACAGTCAAAGAAATAAGCAGCGCCAGCCAATTTAAAACCCCTTCAGCAGTAGACCAGCTTATATGCCAAAGGCCTCCATAGAAAGAGGCACAGATGCTCATCTTTGTCTCTGGAATATAAGGGCAGTTCAGAAATGCTGTTCACCTGCATGAGCACCTGAGGAGCATGTTGAGCATGACTTACAGGTGAATGGGGTGCTTCCATGTTGGTTATATGCAAATCCCCCAGTTCATGGGATTGCAGGCTCATAAACAGTCCAGTCACAGAGGACATATGAAGCTAACTTTTACCAAGTCAGGGCCATTGGTCCATCTATCTCAGTACTATCTACACTAGAGGCCCCCAACATTTTGGACCTGTGGGAGCATTTGGGAATTTGAGAAACTGCTGAGTGGCTACCACCACAAAATGCCTAATCAGTGTATCACCACTTTGGTGGCTATCTGTTGTGTGTATGGATCTTAGGCTGCATCTTATGCAGCAAAAACTTTTGTTTCATGTCTATTGGACACCAGGACATCTCCTTAATAAGGCACTGTTTAATTCAGCTAATTGCTGGCAGAGCAATACAGTGAATGCTTCTTTTAAACATAAGTTTTGGCAATGTGCAGTAGTTGCTTTTGGGGGAGGGGATCATAGAATCATAGAATAGTGGGGTTGGAAGGTGCCTACAAGACCATCGAGTCCAACCCCCTGCTCAGTGCAGGCATCCAAGTAAGAGCATCCCTGACAGATGGCTGTCCAGCCTCGTCTTGAACGCCTCAAGTGTGGGAGAGCCCACCACCTCTAGGGATGGCAGAGAATTCCACCACGGATTCCAGCAAGGCCAGATTCCAAAGAATCCGGCCCCCCGGAATCCGTGGCAGAATGGCCTCCCCCCCCTGCCCCCCCCCGCAGAATCCCCCCAGGACGGAACTTACCTGGGGCAGATGCGGTAGTGGATGCGGCGGCGGCTCTGGTGGCGGTGGTAGCTGGTCTCCCGGCCGACCGCAGCCAGGCTGCTGTGGCCGCCATTTGCAACCTTGCAGCCATAATAGGCTACGTAAGTATTTACGTAGCCTATCACGGCAAAGAACAGGGATGCAAATGGCGGCCGCTATGCCATTTGTGCCCCTGCTCTTTGCCATGTTAGGCTACATAAGTATTTACGTAGCCTATTATGGTAAAGGCAGCCACGCAAATGGCGTAGCAGCTGCCATTTGCGTGGCTGCCTTTACCGTGATAGGCTATGTAAATAGTTACATAGCCTATCATGGCTGCTAGCAAAGACGCAAATGGCGGCCGCTACAACAGCTGCCATTTGGGGCCACAGCAGCCCAGCCGTGGCCAGAACTCCGGCTGTGGCCGGCCCTGGCTGGTAGCTCTGCAGAGCCGCCATGGAGCGGACCCGGCCAGGGAGGATTCCGGGGGGGGGATGGAGCACCTCCCCCCCCACCATGGATGCCCCTGCATGGAGCCAAGTAAGGGATTCGTACATACCTAACCACCTCCCTAGGTAATTGGTTCCATTGTTGTATTGCTCTATCAGTCAGGAAGTTTTTCCTGATGTTCAGCTGGAATCTGGCTTCCTGTCACTTGAGCCCATTATTCCATGTCCTGAACTCTGGGATGATCGAGAATAGATGCTGGCCTTCCTCTCTGTGACAACCTTTCAAGAAGAGCGTGATCATATCTCCCCTCAGTCTTCTCTTCTCAAGGCTAAACATGCCCAGTTCTTTCAGTCTCTCTTCATAGGGCTTTGTTTCCAGTCCCCTGATCATCTTGGTTGCCCTCCTCTGAACCCTCTCCAGCTTGTCTGCATCCTTCTTAAAATGTGGTGCCCAGAACTGGACACAGTACTCCAGATGAGGCCTGGGTAGAGGGGAACTAGTACTTCCTGGGATTTGGAAGCTATGCTTCTATGAATGCAGCCCAAAAGAGCATTTGCCTTTTTTGCAGCCACATCACATTGTTGGCTCATATTCAGCTTGTGATCGACAACAGTTCCAAGATCCTTCTTGCTTCTAATGTTGTTGAGCCATGTATCCCCCATCTTGTAACTGTGCATTTGGTTTCTTTTTCCTACGTGCAGAACTTGGCATTTATCCCTATTAAATGTCATTCTGTTGTTTTCTGCCCAGCACTCCAGTCTATCCAGATCCCTTTGAATTTTGTTTCTGTCTTCCAAGGTATTAGCTATCCTGCCCAATTTTGTGTCATCTGCCAATTTGATCAGCATTCCCTGCACCTCCTCCTACAAGTCATTAGTACAAATGTTGAAGAGCACTGGGCCCAAGACTGAGCCCTGCGGTACCCCACTCGTTACCTCTCCCCAGTCTGAGAAGATCCCAAGGTTATTACACAGCTGAATTTTGTACTGGAACAGTTACAGTCCTGAATATTCACTGATGAACAAGCTCTTTTAAATTATGTACCTGCTTCATGGAAATTAATAAATGGTCAGCATAAATGGATTCTCCGTGCACTTTTGACAGTTAAAAGACTGATATTGCAACATTGGAAGGATAAGCACTCACCTCCTATAATGCAATGGATTGAGGGCCACACAATGCTTTCAATATTTGAATGGGTAGCATATAGACACCACCTTCAAATGGATACTTATTTGGATATTTAGTCCGCTTTTGTTGAAGCCTACCTATGATTTCTAGAAAGTTGTATGCATTTCATATATATATTTGTTGCTATGGATATATCCAAATCCATGTATGTATTTAAAAGAACAGGAAAAACAGGTTTTGCAGGTGCCTGCAGGTGCCACGTTGAGGACCCCTTCATGGGCCCCACTAGACCTCTGGTCTACACTGACTGGCAGCAGCTCTCCGGGATTTCAAACAGGAGTATTTCCCAGCCTCACCAGGAGTTGAACCCTCTGCAATGAACCCATGTGCTCTACCATGGTCCCTCCCCCTAAATGCCATCTCTGCACATGACTGCCTTGGGAATGCATGAGCCACTGATGGCCCAGATTTACCTATTAATGAGTGCTTCCATGTGATTTGTCTGCAGGTGAATATCCCAGTTCATGGAGTTCACAAACAAGCTGGTCACACCAAAGATGGTCTGATTTACCAGTCCTCTGGATTTTAGTCCCAAATGCTCCTGAGGTCATTAGGCTCAAGAGTGCTTTTGCCACACACAATAGACTCTACTTGCAGAGTGACTAGTACCACCAGCCATGGGACAAAATCAACCAAGGGACAGTATATTGAACGATGTAGTTTCCATACTGAACCATTGTCTTGGTGCCTTCTTTCTTTAAAAGCACAACTATATTTCAATTTCAATTTTTTCCACACAAAAACATGCAAATGAGAGCCAGTGTGGTGTAATGGCTAGACTGTTAATATTTAGTAGACTTACTGTTTAGCAGAAAAAAATATCCTTTATTTGTTTAATGTATACTATTTGTTTAATGTCTAATGTTAAATAGACTGGGGCTCAGGAGATCCAGGTTCAAGTCACCACTCAGCCATGAAGTTCACTGTGTGACTTTGGGCCAGTTACTGACTCTCAGCCCAACCTACCTCACAGGGGTGTTGTGAGGATAAAATGGGGAGAGGAGGATAATGTACCTTGGGTTCCTTGAAAGACAAAAAAAAAAAGCATGATAGAAATGTAAATAAATAAATAAATAAATAAATTTTAGGGATGTTGGAATATGTCTCTTCTTTATCCCTCATCTATCTGTATATGGATAAAGCAGTGAAGGCTTTACACACAGTCAACTCTTTCGTGTGGGAAACTTAATTCAGGCCTCTGCTCCCTCCTTTTTGACACAGTTATCAATTCCCTGACTATGGCTATGCATCTGATTGGAGCTGTAGAGCTTGCTGAAGGACAAATTCTAAGCAGCACACATTTGCGCACGGAGCTCCACAGCCAGGAAGGATATTTCCACATTCATATGGTCCCTACTTGGATTGGGGTGCCAGTCTTTTTTTATGGATAGTGCATATGACCACTGCACAGAATTCAGATATAGATATAGATACATATTCTAGCTTAATTGTATCAGTTTGCATTACCCCTACATGTATGATGCATTTCATTTTTTAAAATGCCAAGTTAATTAGAATATTTCATTTTAAAATAGACTATAAACATAAATGTATTAAACAATGGCTCATATAATGAACAATTATCTAAGATGTATGTGCATCATTAGAAAAGTTTGAAACATAAGAATGTCACAACACTGTTTATTTGGATGCTAACTGGCATCGAAAAGACCCTTAAAGTATCAACAGTTATAATATCAGTATTACCTGAAAGACTTTGCAGCATGAATTACTTAAGTAATACTTACTCAGTAACAATTTATTTAGTCCTGAGAAAAATAGTGGCCACAAGAAGAATCTTCAACAAATTGTTGCAGTGGAGTTCAGGATTCCAGACAGTCCACTCCACTCCATTCTCCCCACCCCTGATTTTTGGTGTTTTCCCCTCACAGTCAGTCCACATTCTGTTGCCACTGTCCATGTTCAGTTCCCATTGGGTACTTTTGGAGTTCCTCCCCTTAGGATTTTTTTCTAAAGAGTTTTGTACTTCTGCAAACCTCAGGATTCCCCCAAGCCTGCTAATGCCTCCCTCTTGTGTGTGGATGGTGTCATTTTGGCTACCTAAGCAATAGCCTGCACAGCATGAACATCGGAAATAGAGGGCAATGATTACAGTATCACCACCAACCTAGGCTAAAAACAGTGTTGGCTCCAGATTGTTGAGCCAACACCCTCAATCGTTCCCCTCCCTCCGTGAGTCTACCTTCTCAAGTGCCATTGTCACCAGCTGCTATTGCTCCTCTTTCTTGTTGTTGTTGTTGTTGTCCAGTCGTTCAGTCGTGCCCGACTCTTCGTGACCCCATGGACCACAGCACGCCAGGCCTTCCTGTCCTCCGCTCTCTCCCGGAGTGTGCTCAAGTTCATGCTCCTCTTTCTACTTCTCTGCTATCGCTTGCTTTCTCAACAGGCAGTGTACAGGGAGGCAGTGTCATCTCCTGCTCTTCCTTCTCACTACCTCTGTTGTCTGGGCCAGAGTGAGAGGCAGGTAAACAATGGTGAAGAGGAGGAGCAACTCCAGGGGGCTCTTCTCTTGTCAGTGGGCGCCTGCTAGGGTGTGAGCCCTCGGCAGGTGCCTGACCATGCCTACCCTTAATGCTGGTGCTGGCTAAGAATATTACAGGATGCTTCATTTATGCAAGATACATGAATAAAAGAATAAGGGTTCAATCTTATGGAGGTGGTCATCAGCCACCAAATTTGAAGGCTGATGACTGTTTAATGCAGGGTGACTGGAGCATGGAGCCAATCCTGGCCTCCATGCTCCAGCAGCCCTGCATTTTTGGTGATTTTGCCTGTCTAGCCAGAAGTGGGAAGGGGGGAGGCCATGCAATGCATAGTAAGCTGCGTAACGCAGCTTCTGTGGTCTCCTACCCTCCCTGCCTGCCCCCGGGACAGTCCCCTTTCCTTTGTTTCCATGCTCCATTTCTGAGCGTGGAGATGTAGCCAGCATGGAAGGAATCGCATTGGCTATGATGGGGTGGGGAGCACAGTTTCTGGGTTTCAAGGTCAAAGCCCAGAAACCAAAAATCCCATGTCCCCCAGACCCTGTCTAGGGGACATAGGATTGCTTCCTAAGTTGCTAATATGTACTGCCACTGCATTCCTGCATACCCCCTTATCTATATTTATATTTATAATGTTCAACTTTCCATAAACGTTATTGGGAACTTTTACAGAAAGTCCATTATGGTAATTCTTTTTTTTTATCATGATGAAAGAAAAAAATAATGCAGGTTCCCATACTGAAAGAAAACATTGGAAATAAGTAGAATGTGTTTTTTCTTAAATGTTTTACTGCTTTGTTCTCTTTATTTCCACCTGTCCTGAAGACTGTTAAAAAGGGATTCAGCAATATCCATTTATAATACTCCCAATCAATACTGTTTGACAGATAATTTCCAGACAGAATGCAATGAATTGTAAGTAGCCAGCTGCTATTATATATGTGACTGACAGTCTAACAACAAAAAATTAATAGTTTTCTTTCAGCAATAGGGAAAGACTAGGAAAACAGGAAATCTCAATAGGTTTCTTGTTTAGATGTCCTTGTCTGGTAACAAAGACCAGAACATCTCAAGAGACTGCGAAGTCCACTGTACATCTGATTTATTATATGCTTATAGTGCTGTTGCAGGAAAGTTGCTGATTAGGTTATTATATTGTCAGTCTTCTGAAAGAGATACAAAGTCTTGTACCAATACTTGATCCTCTTATTTTTGGATGACTTCATCTTGCCCAAGCTTTAAATATATGTTGGCACTAGAAAAGAAAAATAAATCTGACATAAAGTCTTGGTGAATGTTGCAAGGAAGGTACCTTCTTGGGTTTTAAATAAATCCTTTTGGCTGGTCCACTGTGATAGGTTTCTGTGAGGTATGCCATCTCTCCAGTCCATCCCACTTGCACTGCCATTTTCTACCTCTGAGTGACAATCCTAAAACATTTTCAAACATGCATAATTTTTTCACAGTCACACTGCTTTATGGGTTTTATGTTCTTAAGGCTGTGCATGGTTTGTATCTGATATCAAACTGCAAACAGCCATTGAACAGTCAATCTATGTGAGAAAACCAATGAACTTTATAGTACACCTCCTCCAAATTTTGGGACTCGGAGCTTTTCTATACAATGCATTTGTATTGTGCACTTGTAAATCCTTACTCACAGTTGTTTATGTGTTCTTTACAGACAATGTGATCCTCCAGTTTGCTTCAGCTTTTCAAGCACACTTTCCTGTTCGTTTTTTTAGAGTGGGGAAAAATGGGCTATTATTTCTGAATGCGAAAATACTACCTGTGCATTTGCACTATTCCACTATAGGACAGCTCTACTTGGAGGTCATGTTGTGGAAAAACAGGAAAGGAAAAGCTCTTTGTGTGGAGCTCAGATCTCAATTCTGTGGTGAAACGGAAAGTAAATACAGCGATTAACAGCCTTGTGTAGAAAAGCTCTATTTGTTGTTGTTCAGTCATTCAGTCGTGTCCGACTCTTCGTGACCCCATGGACCATAGCACGCCAGGCCTTCCTGTCCTGCGCTCTCTCCCGGAGCGTGCTCAAGTTCATATTCATTGCATCCATGATGCTATCTAGCCATCTCATCCTCTGCCGTCCCCTTCTCCTTTTGCCTTCCGTCTTTCCCAGCATCAGGGTCTTTTCCAGGGAGTTTTCTCTTCGCATTAGGTGGCCAAAATATTTCAGCTTCAGCTTCAGTATCTGTCCTTCCAATGAGCACTCAGGGTTGATTTCCTTTAGGATGGACTGATTTGACCTCCTTGCAGTCCAGGGGACTCGTAAGAGTCTTCTCCAGCACCACAGTTCGAAAGCATCGATTCTTCGGCGCTCAGCCTTCCTTATAGTCCAGCTCTCACAGCCATACATTACTACTGGGAAAACCATAGCTTTGATTAGACGGACCTTTGTCGGCAAGGTGATGTCTCTGCTTCTTACTATGCTGTCTAGGTTTGCCATAGCTTTCCTCCCAAGGAGCAAGCGTCTTTTAATTTCATGGCTACAGTCACCGTCTGCGGTGATCTTGGAGCCCAAGAAAGTAAAATCTGTCACTGCTTCCATTTCTTCCCCTTCTATATGCCAGGAAGTGATGGGGCCAGATGCCATGATCTTAGTTTTTTTAATGTTGAGTTTCAAACCAGCTTTTGCACTCTCCTCTTTCACCCTCAACAAGAGGCTCTTGAGATCCTCTTCGCTTTCTGCCATTAGGGTGGTATCATCTGCATATCGGAGGTTGTTGATAATTCTCCCGGCAATCTTAATTCCGACCTCTGATTCATCCAACCCGGCATTTCTCATGATGTACTCTGCATATAAGTTAAATAAGCAGGGTGACAATATGCAGCCTTGTCGTAGTCCTTTCCCAATTTGGAACCACTCGGTTGTTCCATGTCTGGTTCTTACTGTTGCTTCTTGACCCTCGTACAGGTTTCTCAGGAGACAGGTAAGGTGGTCTGGTACTCCCATCACTTTAAGAATTTGCCACAGTTTGTTGTGATCCACACAATCAAAGGCTTTAGCGTAGTCAATGAAGCAGAAATAGACATTTTTCTGGAATTCTCTTGCTTTCTCCATGATGCAGCGAATGTTGGCGATTTGATCTCTAGTTCCTCTGCCTCTTCGAAACCCAGCTTGTACTTCCGGTAGTTCTCGGTTCGCATACTGCTGAAGCCTAGCTTGTAGGATTTTGAGCATCACCTTGCTGGCATGTGAAATGAGCGCAATTGTGCGGTAGTTTGAACACTCTTTGGCGTTGCCCTTCTTTGGAATTGGAATGTAAACTGACCTTTTCCAGTCTTGTGGCCACTGTTGAGTGTTCCAGATTTGTTGGCATATTGAATGCAGCACTTTAACAGCATCATCTTTTAGGATTTTAAATAGCTCGGCTGGAATACTGTCATCTCCGCTAGCTTTGTTGTTAGTCATGCTTCCTAAGGCCCACTTGACTTCACTCTCTAGGATGTCCGGCTCAAGTTCAGTGACCGCACTATCATGGCTATCACGGACATTCAGATCTTTCCTGTATATTTCTTCTGTGTATTCTTGCCACCTCTTCTTAATCTCATCTGCTTCTGTTAGGTCCCTGCCTTCTTTGTCCTTTATCATGCCCGTCTTTGCACAAAACGTTCCCTTGAGATCTCCAATTTTCTTGAAGACATCTCTAGTCTTTCCCATTCTGTTGTTTTCCTCGATTTCTTTGCATTGTTCATTTAAGAAGGCCTTCTTGTCTCTCCTTGCTATTCTCTGGAACTCTGCATTCAGTTGGGTATATCTTCCCCTTTCTCCCTTGCTTTTCGCTTCCCTTCTTTCCTCAGCTACTTGTAAAGCCTCATCAGACAGCCACTTGGCTTTCTTGCATTTCTTTTTCTTTGGGACGGATTTCGTTGCTGCCTCCTGAACAATGTTACGGACCTCCGTCCATAGTTCCTCAGGCACTCTGTCTATCAGGTCTAATCCCTGAAATCTATTCCTCACCTCCACTGTATATTCATCAGGGATATGATTTAGGTCATACCTGAAAGGTTTAGTGGTTTTCCCTACGTTCTTCAATTTAAGCCGAAATTTTGCAAGAAGCAGCTCATGATCTGAGCCACAGTCAGCTCCAGGTCTTGTTTTTACTGACTGTATGGAGCTTCTCCATCTTTGGCTGCAAAGGACATAATCAATCTGATTTCGATATTGACCATCTGGTGACGTCCATGTGTAGAGTCGCCTCTTGTGCTGTTGGAAAAGAGTGTTTGCTATGATCAGCATGTTCTCTTGGCAAAACTCTATTAGCTTTTGTCCTGCTTCATTTTGTACACCAAGGCCATGCCTGCCTGTTATCCCAGTGATTTCTTGACTTCCTACTTTAGCATTCCAATCCCCTATGATGAAGAGGACATCTTTTTTTGGTGTTAGTTCTAGAAGGTGTTGTAGGTCTTCATAGAACCGATCAACCTCAGCTTCTTCGGCCTCAGTGGTTGGGGCATAGACTTGAATTACTGTGATGTTGAATGGTTTGCCTTGGATTCGTACTGAGATCATTCTATCATTTTTCAGATTGTACCCCAGTACTGCTTTTCCCACCCTTTTGTTGACTATGAGTGCTACTCCATTTCTTCTAAGGGATTCTTGCCCACAATAGTAGATATGATGGTCACCTGAATTAAATTCGCCCATGCCTGTCCATTTGAGTTCGCTGATTCCCAAGATGTCGATGTTCAATCTTGCCATCTCATGTTTGACCACCTCCAGCTTACCTTGATTCATTGATCTGACATTCCAGGTTCCTAAACAATATTGTTCTTTACAGCATCGGATTTTCTTTTCACCGCCAGACACATCCACAGCTGAGTGTCCTTTCGGGTTTGGCCCAGCCGCTTCACTCTTTCTGGCACTACTTGGAAATACCCTCTGCTCTTCCCCAGTAGCATATTGGACACCTTCCGACCTGAGGGGCTCATCTTCCGGCGTCATATCTTTTAGCCTTGTGATACGTTCCATGGGGTTTTCTTGGCAAGAATACTGGAGTGGGTTGCCATTTCCTTCTCCAGTGGACCACATTTTGTCAGAACTCTCTGCCATGACCTGTCCGTCTTGGGTGGCCCTGCACGGCATAGCTTATGGCTTCACTGAGTTACGCATGCCCCTTCGCCACAACAAGGCAGTGATCCATGAAGGGGAGAAAAGCTCTATAGCCTTCAATAAAAGAACACCATATTTTGACCTGAATTCCATTTCATATCTAGCAGAAGTATGAAAGCCTTTTACATGGTACCTGTCTGCCAATGGCCATTCTGGCTGGGAATGATGGGAATTGCAGTCCAAAACATCTGGAGTGCAAAGGGTTGGGAATGGCTGTTCTAATAGCACTAGAACAGCAGACCAGATGGTGTTGATGCAAGCAATACTTGACAATTTAAAAAACAATAACTCTGCTCATATAAATTTGTAAGAGCTATTCTGATTGACATCTCTTTGTACTCATATCATATGGTATGTTTTACTTGATGTCCTTTATTCCAGTATATATTGCATGTGTGTGTGTGTGTGTGTGTGTGTGCATCGTAAATATGTGTAATGATGTGTTTACTTCCACTGCCTTTATTTGTCATCAGTTCCACTTTAGTGGAATACAACACTTAAGAAATAGAGCCCTTGATATGTAGGGATGGTGGAGAATTCTTCTTTAGAATCCAGCCCCCGGGAGTCCGTGGCAGAACGGACTACTCCCCCCGCCACCCCGCGAAGTCCCTGCAGACCGGATCCTGCCTGCCTCCAGCGGGTCCGGATCTGGCCGCTGCAGTTTCCTGCTCTGGTGTTCGGCCGCGAATGGCATCCTGCATAGGGGATGCCATTTGCGTCCCTCCTTTAGCCATGATAGGCTATGTAAATATTTACATAGCCTATCACAGCAAAGAGCAGGGACACAAATGGCATCCGCTACACAGGACGCCATTTGCTGTCTGGCAGCAGACAGAGGTCCAGCTGTGAATGGGCCCGGCCAGTTGCTCTGCGGAGCTGCTGCAGAGCGGCGCCAGCCAGGGAGGATTCCAGGGGGGAGGAATGGATCATCTCCCCCTCCAGCAGACCCCCTGTGGACACAGGTGAGTGGGGTTTCGTACACCCCTATTGATATGAAATATTTTGCAAATGCAGATTGCTCACTGCAAAAATACTATATAAAAATATCTTATGGAAAAAGTATAATATAAATCCTCTTTTTATACCATATTTTCCCCTACAGTTTTTTCCTAGTAGATTTTTCTAAGTATTCAGCATGCTTCACATATGTTATCTAAATCAGCCTTCCCCAAACTGGTGTTTGCAGGCTGTGTTGGTTGGTTTACAGCATGGCTACTGATAGGAGTTGTAGTCCAACCTGTAGTCCAGGATGGGGAAGGTTGATCTCAGTAATTCTCATAATAAAAACCTATATAGTTCATATTTGTAATGCACATGTTATAGATGAGGTCATGGGGTTGCTGATGACCGGCAGCCGCTCTGAATCAGTTTTGTTTGAAAAAAGCATGGGGGTTTCTCCACGACAAAGGAAGGAGAAGCCAATCGTGGCTTACCCGGATTTTTCAAGGAGCTGGCTTTGGTCTGCGCAGGGCTCCACAAGCAAGTGTATCACAGTCACTTCACAGAACATACTTTGGGGTAGGGGGTTGGAGTGAATGTCATCTGATTGGCAGGGCCTGCTTGACCAATAAGAGAGGCTCTCTGCCCCCTAACCAGGCTCTCCCCCCTTTCTCCTTTGATAAAATCCTGGGAGGTTTCCTCCCCTGTATCCACAGAAGTCACACACTCCCACTCCCTCTCCCTCTCCCTCCCCACCCCAACAATCCAGAAAGTGACACCGTGTTCTAGCTGCCCAGCTGCAATCGATCAAAGCTTTGACATTAAGGCTCTCTAAATGCATTGTTCCAATTCACGGGAATCTCAGGAGTGACAGTTCGGGGACGAGCCTCGTTGACCACAATGGGAGTTACTCACATGGACAGCTGGGAGTCTAAAATGACCCCCAGGCTGCGGACCTGGTCTTTCAAGGGTAGCCATACCCCATTCAACACCAGGTCAACATCCCCCAACCTCCTCTTGTCTCCCACCAAGAGTACCTCATAAATTGCCCACAAAATTCTTCATAAAATTTCTAGATTATCTTTGCAGCCACAAGGGCTTCAAATATGCTTCAAGGAAGGAAGATGAGATTCTAAGGATACTGAATACTGCACCAAATGTTGAATATCACACTTTTTCTACACTCATATTAACTAAATCACCAAAGGACACAATTCTCAGTACAGAGATCAGTACCAAATATTTAAAGTTTTACTACAATCCTAAATGATCATCACATAGACCATTTTTTTCCCAGATACTTAGCCCCTCCCTTCACACATTATTCACATAAAGGGTGTCCACCATGTCTAGAATGGAGCAGTGTGACTATGTACCCGCTGTCATGTAACTTCTCCTAGCCCCACCCTCAATCTCCATATATTAGGTGAATCTCTAACAGGCTTCCATGGTAGCTGGGACCCCATGCAGTCAAGGTTCCAGCTCCCAAAGAAGCCTACCCATGTAGAGATATGCACATGTAGGTTTTCCTGGCTCAGACATCCATGCTTAGCACATGTATCATTTCATGCAATGGGTTCTGTTGATGATCTACACTATAGCCTGCATTCAAGGATTCCGGTATGGATCAGATCTTGAGCAGGAGTCTGGTTTAGGGATGCACAAAAGTCACTTTTTAGCGAAATTGATTCGAGGTGGGGGGGAGGCACTCCATCCCTCCCCCCGAAATTCTGGCTGGGGGGGAGGTGCTCTGTCCCTCCCCCTCAAAATTCTGGCCTGCTGGCTCCACTCCGCAGGAATTCTGCGGAGCCGCCGGCCGGCTCCACCAGCAGCCGGACATCCAGCCGCTGGCTAGCAGGGACGCAAATGGCGGGGGCCATAGCCACCGCCATTTGCGTCCCTGCAGTCAGCCATGATAGGCTATGTAAATGTTTACGTAGCCTATCACGGCTGATTTAAAAGAAAAAAAATGCACGTACGCAAATGGCGGCGCCCATGGGCGCCGCCATTTGTGTTCCTTATTTTGGCACATCTTAGTGTATGTAAACATTTATGTAGACTAAGACGGCAAAAATAAGGGGGACGCAAATAGCGTAGTGTCTATGCTATTTGTGTTCCCCTTATTTTTGCTGTCTTAGTCTATGTAAATGTTTACGTAGACTAAGACGTGCCAAAATAAGGAACGCAAATGGTGGCGCCCATGGGCGCCGCCATTTGCATACACGTGGGTTTTTTTCTTTTAAATCAGCCATGATAGGCTATGTAAACATTTACATAGCCTATCACAGTGTTTTTTTAAAATCTAGCTGTGATAGGCTACGTAAATCTTTACATAGCCTATCACTTTTTTTGTTTTGTTTTGTTTTTAACTGGAAATGGCGGCGGCGGCAGCCAGTTGGAAGACCGGCCACCGCAGCCGCCACCACCGAACCGCTGCTGAACCGCCGCCGGAGCCACCGCCGCCAGGAAGATCTGCCCAAGGTAAGTCCCATCCCAGGGGGGGCGGGGGGCAGACCGTTCCGCCACCGATTTTGGGGGGCCGAATACACTGGCATTCAGCCTCCCCGAGTTTCGTGGTGAAATTCTCTGACATGCCTAGTCTGGTTGTGTCTGGTTTCTCATGGAAGCAAGACAGACAAGAGATCATTCAGTACCACAGAAAGCTTTAAGTGCTGCTGAGGCTGGAAGCAAGACAGGATTGTCACTACACTGATCCAACAAAGAGCAGAGCAAAACTGTGGTTTAATCAAGAGTTAGGCTGCCTTAAGGCTGATTGGCCCCACCTCCATACTGACTGAGGCTTTATCTCTTAAAGGATCCTGGCCTGTTTTAGCAATCTCAGTCTGTAATGATGTGGAAGTGGCTGTGGCATGCTAGTTTCCTCATGGCCCAAGGCATCAGGGTCTGAGGACAGTAATTTATTTATTTATTTATTTATTGCATTTATACCCCGCCTTTCTCCCTCTCACAAGGAACTCAAGGCGGCTTACATTATCCTCCTCCTCACCGTTGTATCCTCACAACAACAACCCTGTGAGGTAGGTTGGGCTGAGAGTCTGTGACTGGCCCAAAGTCACCCAGTGAGCTTCCATGGCCAAGTGGGGACTAGAACCCAGATCTCCCAGCTCCCAGTCCGTCACTCTCACCACTACACTACACTGGCTCTCTACACTGGTTGCATTACTACACAGTAATGCAACCTCTACTGGATGCAGGGGAGCTGACCCCTGGAGCCAGAACTGGCTCCTGGGGAGGTGGGAGCCTCATGATGAGCCTGTGCCTGAGTCCTGTCCCTCAGCAATTAATTGGAGCCTCTTCCTTAGAAGGCAAAGGGTTGGGATCCCCTGAGGCTGATGATTCAGGTTCCTGGTCATGGCACCAGGTCAGGGGCAGGGCCTGGGCTGGGAGTATGAGTGATGGTGGCAGGGCAAGCAATACAGCCCTGCTTCCCCTTTCTATGCATGCTCCCTCTTCACATGAGTAATGCATGAAGGGGGGCTTAGACTTCAGTAATTGTTCACAACTATGGCCGACATCAAGTGTAGGTATGGATGGGCACCTGCCAACTGCCCACACCCTAGAAGGGGCTGACTGACAAGAGCCCCCTGGAATGGCTCCTCCTTATCACCATCACAACCTGCTTGCTCACTTGCCTCTGGCTCTGACCCAGACAATGGTGGCGGTGAGAAGGAGGATCAGTAGATGCCACTGCTTATTTCCTTACTAGCTCTCTGGCTGTCAAGCAAGCAAGATGAGAAAGAGGATGAGGAGCAATAGCAGGTCACAACAACAGTGGTGAGAAGGTTGGGTGCCCACTGAGGGTTATTTGTCCAAGGGCCCTCAGAACCCTGGAGCCAGCACTGGCTACAACATGGCTTGATTCCTAAAGTGTTTTTCCTCCTCTCTTCTGAAACAAAGGTCATTTGTTTTTAACTTTAAGGGTATTTCTCTCTTAAGGCCCCTAAGAAGATTGCCCACACAGATTTCTGTTTGGCAGGATTGGGATAAAATCATGCCCATATATTATTTGCTTTCTCCCAAGAGCTCTACATTGATTAGTGGCTTAAGCAAGGCACTGACTGTAAGCCTTGAGTTAATTCTCCCTTTATGTCTTCCTCTTCTTGGCAGTCACTCTAAAATACTATAAGTTCAATACAATGGGAATCATCACTGCATCAAATTCCATTCTTGCTTAATTGAATACAGCCAAATCCCCTTTGTCTCAATAAAGAAAAGAAATGCAACATTTTAACAATACATAGAAAATGCTGTAAGACAATAAGGTTGCAACTTTGTAGGTCTTTGTTTAGGGATCAGGTGGGTTTTTATTGGAATACAAGCCCAAGGACTCCCTCAGCCCAGGCTGAAACCATTTGTGCTACTGCCATCTACACATCAAACAGTGATAACAATCACTATTAATTTTTGTGAACCACCCAGAGAGCTTCGGCTATTGGGCGGTATAGAAATGAAATGAAATGAATAAATAAACATCTGCACCATGGTAAAAAATATCAGCAAGGTAGCAATAAGGGTCTCTACATTGGGCCTGTTTGCATGATCACCGGAGGGGGGGGCGGGGATGAGCCACGGAGTTATTTCCCCAACCACACATGCTAGTCACATGTTGGGGGGATTTGCAGAATTGTTGCTCAAAGTTGTTTTTAGATATATGTTGTCTTCGTGTATACTGTTTGTGTGTTTAAGTAATGGTATTTTAATGTTTTTACTGTAATTTAATGTCTAATGTTTTTAATCTTGGTAAATCGCCCAAAGATCCTCAGCTATGGAGCGGTATAGAAATATAAGAAATAAATACCCACACTGGCATGGCTTGTCATGTTATGCGAACCCAGTGAGGGTGGCTTGTTGCCAAAGTTAACAAGCCACCCCAGAACCCTACAATAGCCCATGATTCCATGGATTGTTAACCATGGCAACAAGCCACCCTTGCTGGGTTTGCACGACAGTGAGGATAATTATGCAAATCCCCCAGCAGGCAACCGGCATGAAATAAGCTACTGTGGCTTGTTGTCACAATATGGGAAGTGACTTGCAGAATTCCTCAGCATTCTATCCTATCATCGACATGGCTGAATAGGCTACCCTATTGCGGGAAAAAACACAGATGCAAATGGCATAGCGGACGCCATTTGCAGCCGTAAAGCCCTTAGTTTAACCTAATTGCAGCCATTTACGGCTGCGTTTAGGTTACTCTAAGAGCTTTACAGCTGCAAATGATGTCCACTATGCCATTTGTGCCCAGAGATCCCTCAGCCAGGGATACAGCACACCAATGGTGGCCATATTGCCAATGATACGGAGCCAGTGGCTGGCTCCATTGAATTGCCACAGAGCGGAGCCAGCCAAAAAAGATTCCGGGGGGAGGGAGGGATCGCCTCCCCTCGCGGGCGGATTCTCCCCTGGAACAGCAGGTAGGGAATCCACCCATCCCTAGTACAGGAACTGATTCAGAACAGCCACTGTCTCACCTGGGTGTGATGAAAAAAAGAGGTAGACCTGGATGTCATCTGCGTATTGATGACACCTCAGCCCACACCTCCAGATAACCTCCCCCAGAGGTTTCATTTAGATGTTGAACAGCATAGTGGATAAATAGAGCCCTGTGGAACCCTACAGCATAGATAGTTGTCAAGGCACAGATCAATAATCCCCCAGCACCACCTTCTGGAATCGGCCATCTAAGTAGGAGCAGAACCACTGCAGCACAGTACCTCTAACTCCCAACCCAGACAACCTATCCAGAAGGATACCATGTCAATGGTATCAAAAGCTGCTGAGAAGTCCAAGACAATCAACAGAACCACATTCCCCCTTTGATCTGGGTCAAACTCAAAATGGTTCACATCCTTCCTCATCCCCTCCTGTTCCCTCCTTGCCACTCCTTCCTAAAGAAAAGAAAACCCCATACCTGGGTTAAAATGGGCCGAGTGTCAGGCGGTGAGAATGATGCAGCAGGAAATGACACAAGAGGCATGCCATTTGCCACCGAGGAGAGGCCCTGCTCTCCTGCCTTCTACTGTGAGGCACCCTCTTCTTCTTTCCCAAGGAAAGGATGGGAATTGGCAGGGAGAGCAGGGGACTGAAGGGGGACCAAAGAGAGGCTTGGGAAAGCAGGGGAAATAGGCTGTTTGCCAGTTCAAGTCAAACAGGCTCTTGCCCATTCCATCTTATATTTCTATGGTGCTTGTGTTCTTGGCTGAATTTAGAGAATGGCTAGATAAAACATAACAATCATCATCATCCTATTTAGTCAAGCAATCATTTAAATAGATGAAATAAATCCTTTTAATTGACTAAAAGGTGTCCTTATTAATTGGACAGCAAATTTATTTTTTTAAACTATTTTTTATAGTTGTAGTAGTAGTAGTAAAATGGCTTGTAAAAACTGTGTATGGTAAGCACCAGGGATGGTGGAGAAATTCATTCAGCTGACATTTTGATGTGAACCTACCTGAACCAATATGCAAACTGAAACACAGTTATGCGTATGTGCACTAGAAAGGTAGAGCAATAGGAAAGGCGGAGGCAGATTGGTGGATGTCGCCACCTGAAGAGGAGTGGCTGCAGGTAAACACTTACCTTGGAGTCAAGGAGACTTTGTAGATGTTCCTGTCTTGCACAGACAGCTTACTCAGTCATTTATTGGAATTCTGGAGTGTCCAGTTCTAGCCTTCTTAACAGAAGACCCTCCAGAAAGATGAACCTTTACCTGCCCTGAGAGTTATCAGCCCTGAAGCAGAGGAGGCTAGATGAAACACTGGTCTGACTAGGCTAGATGGACCCATGGTCTGACTCATTATAAGGTGGCTCCCCATGTTCCTATGTTCTTAGGTTCACTGAGTCACAGCACTATTCTTCGTATGGCCTTAGGGGAGTGTACTGTATCTCGCAGTTCCCAGGTGTCATGGCTGGGCCTGCTGCTGAAGTCTCAGAGGAAGAGACTGATTCAGAGTTGAAGAAGTTGATTCAAGATATGAACTGGCAGGGGGCTGTGAATTCATCTCTACCCATTTTCACAGTAGATTGCAAGGAGGGGGAGAAACCTCGTCTTTCTCCAGTACCACCAGACCTAGCCATGGGAAAGAGACCTAGCCATGGGCCCCAAGCAGAGGAACATTCCTTGATGAGCAAGTAGAAGGCAGATTCAGCCGAAGAAGGGGGAAGCCCTAAGAAGCAGCATCAATTGAAGAGGCAAGAGGAGAGGCAACCAACTCAATGAAGTGCATGTCTCCAGGCTGTTTCTCAACAGAATTAGATTGACAAGTGAGGATCTCTAGTTGTTCTGCCCCTGCATAGCAGCTAACATGGAGGCAAAACTGCTGTACTAGACATACCTTTACCTGGACCCTTGGACTGTATCATGCCTTGAATCCCATATTAGGGACCCTGCTTTGGATTACAACTAGGGATGGCACAGGTGCTCGTTTCAGTCCACAAATCTGTCAGACCACTGGTGCCAGCACCCCCAAGCTGTGCCCTCCAAGCAATCGCCCCTGCTCGCCGGTCCCCAGACTGCCCTCCCGCATTCAGTAAACAGCCCACAACTTACCCAGGCCCATCCATCTCTGTCCCAATTGCCATGTTTTTTTAAAAATAGAAGTCTATGCAAAAAGTCTGGTGAATCGCCCATATACTCTAGTTTCACAGTGCTATTTTGTATATAAGTCTATGGGCACGGGCTGCCAATCGCCATGTTTTTTAAAAACATGGCAATCGGGACAGAGATGGTTGGGCCTGGGTAAGTTGTGGGCTGCTTACCGAGTGCAGAGGGGGGCTTGAGTGCAGCCCGGAGGGCTGGGTGGGCGCCTGGAGAACCCAGATGGGAGGGCACTCGTCCATCCCTAATTACAACATTGGACTTTAAGATCTTGCCTTTGGCTTTGGCTTGGATTACTCGAATTGATTGAACTCGATTGGCACACTAAAGATGTTGATCTGTGGCCTCTGGTGAGGTGCTTGTGTTTGTGTTAGGCTGCAATAAAAGCGTGTGCTGATTTTTTTAACATGTGTCAAGTTGCTTAAGTTGCAAGGGAGCTGGTCCTGACACCAGGACACAATCATGTCAGTGTTGCAATTGGTACTTTGGGGATCATACCATCTCATGCTTTTCCTTAGGGAAAGCAGGGGTCCAAACCACACAGGGCACCACCTCCTCCACTCTTCCTTGGGGTCTCTCTCACTTAGGGGCAATGTACCTCCATTTAGCAGTTGCTGGGACACACATCATGGAGGGTGCTATTGTGCTAATGTCCTGTTCATGAGCTTCCCAGAGGAATCAGACTGGGCACTATGGAAAGAGAATCCTGGACTAAACAGGACTTTGGTTCTTCTGATGTTCTTGTGAAAAATAACATCAGCTTACTCATTATCTTCACAGCTATGAACAAAAATTAGGCCAGAGTCTGATAAATGAAGGGAAAGTAGATACCACATAAAGTCTACATTACAAAAGCCTCCCAAGCTGACATCTTCCCAACTGCCCTAATTAGCTGTGTCACACGGGATGGTAACCTGGCCTTATAGTTAAAGCCTTTCTCTCACACAGCTCTGCTTATCAGCTCGAGGGAATAGGAAACCTAGTATTGACTTTGAGCAGTACATGGTTTTGTAGTGTTTGATTTTGGCCTAAGGAGCCGGCTGCTCAGGTGACTCCCATAAATTATTTTATCAAAGAAGATTAGTCAAAATGACATTTATAAGATGGCTGGGAGCACCAAGGCAACAGGGGGATGCTTCATTTCATCAATGAAGTGTGTAATGCTGCTCAAGGTCATAGTTCCTGCTGATATGTTAGCTATTTAATGTACTCCTCTGTTAAGAAATAAATCACATTTATATACATTTAAGGCTGGGGTTTGTCTGCCCCTTTGACAGTATAAAGGACTTCCTTGTTCGTTGCTGGCTTCTTTCCTTTAAGTGCATATCGCCACGGGCGCTAGTAGTCTGGGGGCGAAACATAGTGCAAATTGGGATTCTGGGTAGTGCCGGGCGATAAGAAAATCCCACCTGTTGGGAAGCCTGAGAGGAGTTTTACCTTTTAAGTTGCTGTACTAGCAGATGATGCTGGGGATGCGCTCCCAACTCCATGGAAGAAGAAGTGGTTCAGCTTAGCTTCTTGTGCCTTCTGAGTCCAGGCTGGAGCACAACCGGGAGCAGGTGGCACCTTTGAGGGGGCTGCTGCTTCCCACCCTGTGCACTGCCCCTCACCTTCAGCAAGTTGTTGTTGTTGTTGTTGTTGTTGTTAAAATATTGTTTAGGCTGGCTGGAAAGGAAAGCACCATTGGAAATAGAGACACTTGGGAAAGGGAACTGGGGAATCAGCAACAATGGGGTCTTGATGGGGGAGCCAAGATCCCAATCCTAAAAGGAAAGGGGCAAAGAAGGCTTCTTTTTTCTTGGGAGGGGGGCAGATGTGGGTGCCATCCATTTTCTTGGATGTGGGTGCCAGGGTTCCCTCTGAGAGATAGAGGGGCAAAGAGGAGACCCTTTCTTGAGAGGGGGTCGTGTAAAGATAGGAGGATGAGGAGATTAGGGGCACTGGGGGGACTTGCTATGCATTTGAATGGGCATTATTGCCATTTATGTCTTTTTCTGGGGGGGTGATGGTGTTCTGTTCATTAATGAACCATATCTCCCCTCACATTCACTTGGGAGGGGGAGTGAGGAGGGGAGGGGGGCAGAGGAGGGCATGGAGGGTTTCCATGGCAACTGCGGGGCCTCTTCTCTCACCTCCAGGAGGCCACATTTGCTCTTATCCAAGTAAGGTGATAGCCTGGCCGCATAATTCACCAACATTCTCTTCCCACTGCTGCCACCGCCACTGCCTCCTCCTCCCGTGCCTCCTCCTTCTTCCCCATTTTATTTATTTTTATATGAATAAAGTTTTCCCTCATTAACTTCTGGTCAGGGGAAGCCTTTTCAGAACATGCACAGCATCTAGAATGCTTTAGGGGAGGATGGATAAACATGGTGGTGGGCACCATCTTTGTATCTGGCAGAGAGGCTGTTCTTTTTGAAGGGGTGATCATGGCAGGTCACATTAGCTTTGCTTCTGGATGGATTGGGCTTTTCATTTTTAATGGAGGTGGGGGAGGGAGAGAGAAACCAACCAGCAGGAACCGCCATCTTTGTTTCTGGCACAGAGGCTTCACTTGTTAATGTGGCAACAGCAAGAAATGCCTTTTTTGCTTCCAGCGGAGAATCTATTAATGTTAAGATACTGTTTGGCTATTAAAGCTCGATGGATAAAAACTTAGAGCTCTTTTGAAGGTTCAACATTTTCTGCATGTCTACACTACTCCTGTTTAAAACAAAAGTGAGCAAAATTGGTCTGGTAGATCTGTAGTAATCAGCCTTGCACTACCATATTTCTTTATGGACTCTTCTTAGCTCACATATCTGATTGTCAGAGGTATTAATGATAGCTAAATAATCTTGAGTACCATAAGTTAAACATTGTGTTAGTGTGTGTGTGTGTTTTTAAAAAAGGTCATTCGTGTAGGATTGCTAAAAGCTATTGGGATGGATCCGAAGGTTTCCTTTCTCAGAAAAATGGAATCTTCCTCTGACAAAAGGATTCCTTCTGTTGGAGAGGGCGAGCTTTGCATCCTTCCTTTCCTTTCGACAGAATGTTTGGCTCTGAAATTTGGAGAGGGTTGGCAAAAAAAGGGATTAAAGAGGGGAGCTTTGTTTTAAAGGCCCTTATCTTTGGCAGGGCTCTTGTTATTCTCCCCTGTTTTTCTCCTCCCCACTAAGTTCCCCTGGAATGATATGATATTGTGATGCACTATCATTCTGAGGGGGTTTCTAAGGTAAGTAGGGGTCTGCCATTTTGTCAATGCTGGACCAGGGGCAGTGGTCTGAGGTTAACTAGGAAGCAGAAACCATGGAACAAAGCCAGTAGTCAGGACAGGATAACAAAACTAGAGGCAGGATCAAAGATCAAGCCTCAAGTCAAGACTGAAGGGTAAATCTAAATAAAGGATAAATCTGGAGGCAGGCTTGAGAAGCAAGCCAGGAGTCAGAACAGAAGGACAAAAGGATACAGGAGCATAGCAGAGCGCAGGAAGAGCTTGCTGCTCAACAAGAAGTCCTCGTATAGTCCTTCTTATACAGAAGGATACAACGATGACCAGCAGTGGGGTCGGTCCACTGGCTGAGGATATTAAGCTGCCTGCCTAGGAAAATGCTGCAACATGTAGTTCACTGATTTTCTTACCGCATGGGGCAGCCACACACAAACCTGGAGGCTCCTAGTTTCAGCCCCAGCAGTTCCAAACACATTTTGTCCCAGAAGCCCTTTTGGAGTGATGCTATACCACAATATGATGTCATTTCAGGAGTACTCTAGGGGGAAGAAAATGATGGTCAGAAGCCTCCAGACACAGGAAAAAGCATTGTCATTTATTTATTTATTTATTTATTACATTTATATCCCACCTTTTTTCCTCTTTGAGGAACCCAAGGTGGCGTACATAATCCTCCTCCTCTCCATTTTAGCCTCACAACAACAACCCTGTGAGGTAGGCTGGGCTGAGAGTCCGTGACTGGCCCAAAGTCACCCAGTGAGCTTCCATGGCCGAGTGGGGACTAGAACCCAGATCTCCTGGCTCCCAGTCCAACACTCTAGCCACTGCACCACATTGTCATTACAGGCAGCAGCAACAATAAGTTTCAAAAAAAGAAATAAAAAATAGGAGGAACCCCAAGCACCTTGCCAAAGTTAAAGGCCTCCTGAAACTTTCAGGGAATTTCTCTGCCCCTGAAAAATGGTTGAAATGTTCCCTCTTTTCACCACCTATGTGTGGATTGGTCAATTTGGTGATGCAGCAGGAGGGGGGCATTTTGTCTCAGCACTTACTGAGATCAGGACCTCCTTCCCACTGCACCCTTCACCAAGTGTAGAATGTAATGGGTGAACTAGACATTACATTATGCTAATTTGGACCCTTTGATTTCAAACTCTGCCAAATAAAAGTGGGTCACCCAGTTCAAGCATTACATTCTGCATGTAGCATTGAGAGCAGGAGGATGGTACAGGAGGAGGCATGTAAGGCCAGACATACTCTGATTCTCATGCTCAAAATGTTCCTTCATGCTCTGATTCTCACCATGCTCAAAATATAGGAACAAACCAATGTGTGGTCCACACTTCAGCTTTTTTTGGTATGCAGGGGTCCTAGGGAAATGGTACTAACCTGTCTTCCCCTGCAGCAATGTTTATGCTTACAGGTAGTAGGAACACCCAGGTGGAAGCATCAGCTGCCATTTATTTGTTTGTTTGTTTATTTATTTCACTTCTATATTGCCCAATAGCTGGAGCTGTCTGGGCGGTTCACATGTGGTCTAATATTCTCATTCAAACAAATGGAGAACAAGGAATGAGATGTAGCTTGTTCAGAGTTATCCAGGAGTATCTTGTAGGTCCGCAATTCAAAACCCATAATTTTGTGGCCCTAGTCCAGCACTCTACCCAGTTATTCAGGGAGGAAAAAGTCAAGAACAGACATTCCCTCTGGGACTCCATTGTATTTTTGCAGAGTTCACCATTTTGTAAGTGCCCATAAATGTCCATAAAAGTCACGGTAAATTCTCAATGGAAGAGAAGTATGTTACACTTAATAATGTGAAATGGGACAAGATAATGTATTCCCCCACAAAAGTCCCAGTTTGGTGTGCAGGGAGTTTGAGCAGGGTGACTTCTAAATGCAGATTGCTAAGCCAGTAGGTCCATTCTGTACCGTCACAACCCATCATGTAAATTCATATTTATGGACTTCCATGCTGCAGTATGTAAGTCTTCTACTCTCTTTCATAAGCAGATTTTGGACATAGTCAAGAATAATAGCCAGTTAAGTTGTATTTATAACCTCCTTCGGTCACTTATCAATGATATGGTCTGTCATTATGGCTCTCAAACGTGTCTGCTGTTGGGTCTACTGGATTGTTAACAGTTTATTTCACATAGTGCTCAACATTTACTGGAAATGTATTTTCTAAGTTCCCTTTGCTTAGGAATGCACAACTAAAAATCACCAAGCAGACACTAAAGGGAATCATTTTAAAAATTAAGGGTGCAATCCTATTGTGATGATTGTTAACCTCCAAACTCAGAGGCTTACAGTCATCCTACGCAGGGTGAGAGGAGCAGCAGAGGTGATCTTCACTTTTCTGTCCTCCCACCCTGTGTTTTTGCTAGATGGGCTTTGTGCCCATCTGGCTGGGGTGTCTCAGAAGGAAAGGGAAGGAGGCTGGAGAGGCCTCAAGGATAGCTTGTATCCTGGCCTCTCCAGTCTCCTCCCCTCTCTGCCCACTGAAACACTCCCTTTTCCCCTTCTCCAAGGTTGTATTCCTTATCTCAGAGAGGCAGCTGGTGTAAGGGGGAGGTGGGATTGGAGCTCTGATCCCCAGCTCCAAGGTTGGAGCACTGTCTCCAACTTCAGATCTGGGAATCCAAACTATCCTATGGCCCCTCAGAGGCTATCATTCCCTCCATAACCACATGAACAATGCAAGATACATCACATTAAAGTATATTGAGAATTGATTAAACACCTGTGCCCACTGTGTGGAGCAGGGTGGGGTGAAAGAGCAAGGAGTTTGCATGGACCAAACTGGGTTAGAAGTAGCCACAACTTTAACAGTTACAGCTCACAACGTTCGGGCTGGATCCAGACATTGGGCAGTCCAACTGCTGGCCAATATCATTCCCCAGACAATGTGCTGGGATAACTTTGATGTGGTTAACAGGAATCTCAGGCCCAACAAAGTGTAAACTGACACTGGTCCTGAGGCCTAGGTGTTCAGCAAGCATGCTGGGCTGGTACTTGAAATGACACCCAGGTGCACAATTTCTGACCCGTGGGCCACATGTGTCCCTTGTGTCAGGACAGAAGCACTCTGGCGGCTTCTCCCAGTAGACTCCAATAGCCAATTCAAGACACAGACGAAAGGATTTCTTTTCAAAGCTTTAATCCTTTTACAACTTAATGACTCTTTCAGATGCTAATCACCAGCGACTAAGCAAGGAACAGCAGGGTGGCCTAAGTTTCAAGTAGTCAGTTGATCCCCGTTTGAAAGAGAGTCACTTGAAGACCCAGAACTTATGGGCTAGGGAGAGATCCTCCCTCTTTCCCTTGGGTCCATGGGAGGCAGCCGTTGCTTGCGTGCCAAACGGGTGCTACGCCTCCTTTCTGCGCCCTCCATCGCTCGTCGCTCTTTGCGTCTGCGTCGAGCGTCTAAGAAGTCCCCCTCCCACACTCCCTTACTACCCGGGTTGCTCTCTATCTCTGGAATGCCGGCAGGAGGAATCTCTGCCAGGTGCTGAGCCTGTGAGGGATGAGCTGGCTTCACTCCCACGGATGGCTGTTCCTCCTCAGAATCCGAACTGCTCTGGGGCTCTCTGGGCTTAGTTTCCACCCTGACACCTTGGCTGATCCCAGTGTGGCCTGCAGAGCCATGGGGAACCTGCCCAGGGTTCCCCTTGTTAGCACTAGCAGGGAAAGCCTAGAGTTTCAAGGACGAGCAATAGCATGGGAAAGAGATAAGTAATAAGGGAAGGGTTTTCCTTGCTAGTGCTACTAAGGGACACCCCAGGCTTTCCCTAGCTAGCCCTAGCCCAGCAAGGGAAACCTGTGTGTGTTTATGTTTATGCATGTGAGTTCACTGCATGTGTGTGCCCCTCCTGGTCTCCTGACACTGCCCGATGTGGCCCTTTGGACCAAAACATTTGTACACCCCTGTCGTATAGACATCCCCCGTGAGGAGCAGGGAGCAAACACCCACTGACCCCTGCTATGGATCTGGCACAGTGACTGTACTGCTTGCCACAAGAGGTTGTAATGGAAATATATAACGATGCAATTAAATTATGAACCAGAATTATTGCTATGAGGAAGAAAAAAAGATCATAGTGCTCCTGAGACCAACAGAGGTAAAATGCAGGTAAAATCCCTTACCAGCCCTGTCAGCTGGCGGGTAACTTTTTTCATAGCAAGGCAATGAGTGCTAAAAGTGGGGTGAGTGGACATCATCAGCAACAGTGCTGAAGCCAGGAGCCCTGTTTTAAGTTCTAGGAGTAAACTAGAGGGAAAAGGTTCTTTTTAAGTCCACTCCGGAGCCCTGCCCTCATAAACCTGATGCAGCCAATTGGGTACAATGAGGGTCCATGGGTAAACTTATGGCTTACCCAGAGCTTAGCATTTCTGTCCCTCACAAAAGTGGACGTACCCTTACCCCTGTTCATATTAAAGAGTCCTAAGCTGCAATCCTATGCATGTTTAGACAGAAAAAAGGCCTGCAACTCCCAGCATGCCTCAGCCAGCATGGGAGTTGCAGGCCTTTTTCCTGTCTAAACATGCTTAGGATTACGCCCTTAGCACGTTTCTAAACAATTGCAAACTTTCGTTTTAGATGGATGGTCCACAGTTTTCATCAGGCAACCACTGAGAGTACTTGTTTGATAATTCCACTTGCCTTGCAGTCAGTGTTGTTAAGAGAATGCTCTCAGGTAATGTCTGATATCACAATGGTGTGTGCTGTGTGTGTGTGTGTGTGTGTGTGTGTGTATGAAAACCTTTAAGGATATATACTGGTGAAAACCTTTAAGGAAAGACTGAAGAAGAAAATCTTTTTTTATTCCCCTCACATAAAAATGACACAAAAGCTACTGATACTAGCTTTCAAACAGAAAGTTATTTTTAAAACCATATTGAATGAAAACAGTGGGATTACACAATTGTTCTGTTGGTAAAACGAGGCTTCCTTGTGGCTGAACTTTTTGTATAATTTTTTATTCTTTCTTTTAGAAATAAGAGCAAGACTATAGCCCTGCTTGAGTATTCAGCTTACATAGGAGAACACATGAGCTGGGAGCAGGGCTGCATGCATTACGTGGCCACAGACTGTCACGCACAGAGTGCAGACTTCTGCAGAGAGGGGGCGTTGCATGAACAGCAGTATGTGCAAAGGTTTCTGTGTGAGCTGGAACCCCAGTAGCACGCAGTTCCGGCTCGCATGGAGGCCTCCACATGCACAGAGAGTCCCCTCCTCTCTGCAGACACTGTATGCACACTCTATGCATGGTTGCCAGTGGGAGAGTCACATGATGCTCACGATATTGTGGGGAGGGCCACACATTGCGGCCTCGGTTCTGGCTTGCATGTTCACCTACACGGTAAGATGAACACCGCAAGCGGGGCTTATGTCTTTCATACCTGATGCAGCAGAAAGGATTTCACTATATTCTTCATATAGAGGTCATAGAATCATAGAATAGTAGGGTTGGAAGGGGCCTATAAGACCATCAAGTCCAACCCCCTGCTCAATGCAGGAATCCAAGTCAAAGCATCAAACATTTTTTGGAAAATGACAGATGGCTATCCAATTTCATCTTGAATGCTTCCAGTGTGGGAGAGCCCACCACCTCCCTAGGTAATTGGTTACTGCATTAACAGTCAGGAAGTTTATCCTGATTTTCAGCCGGAATCTGGCTTCCTGTAACTTGAGCCCATTATTCCATGTCCTGCATTTGGGGATGATTGAGAAGAGATGCTGGCCTTCCTCTCTGTGGCAACCTCTCAAGTACTTGAAGAGCGCAATCATATCTCCCCCCAGTCTTCTCTTCTCAAGACGAAACATGGCCAGTTCTTTCAGTCTCTCCTCATAGGGCTTGATTGGTAGCACTAATAGACAGATTGAGGCTGTGATCCTACACATTAGGGATGGGCAACATGTGTTCCACGGGCTGCTGCATGTGGCCCTCCAGCCAATTTTGTGGCTGTCCCATCCTGCTGAAATTTGGTAACCAAGCAGTGAAAGGAAACACTGCCAATTTCCCATTAAAACAAAGCACATGGGGATCATGTTGTTTTAAAGCAAAATCATGCTCCCAGAAACATCCAGGCAGCATGAGTTTTCTTTAAAGCAAGGTGCACTCTGCCCGCATGCTATGTTTTAAAGTGACATCAGTGTTTTCCCCACCCACACTGCCACACTGCGGGTGGGTTCTGGGGGCAGGGATTGGCCCTTAGACCTCCAAAGGTCTACCTGGGAGTAAATCCCACTGAACTAAAGAGGACTTACTTCAGATTAAAAATGTATCAGATTGCACTGTTAGTCTTTCAAAGGTTTAGTCAAATGTTTGTTCAGGAGATTATGCTTTCAGAAAGAAGCATGTATTAAAGGTATAGTTTTACCTTTTTGATTTCAGCTGGTTTGAAAGGCACTATCAAGTTATAAACTTTCAGATCCTTGATGCAAGATGGAAATAGTCTGGGCAGATATGAATGGCACCTCTCTGATTTTCTTTCATGACTGAGTCACTCCCAACAGGCCCACAGCACTAAAGCTGTGCTAAACATGCCGCCCCCACTTTCAGGGCTGCATTTGCAGGCTGCGAAAGCAGACAGAATTTTCAGTGACGTTCTCTGGAGACAGGAGACATTCTTAAAATGTTCAGCCTCTAAAAGGGGATTACCTTGATCAGTGGTATTGGTGGCATCAGTGTTTCGTGTATGTGTGTTCTGTTTTTCTAACTAACCGTTCTGCAGCTACTTGCAGGGATAGAGCTGCAAATCGGTGTCCTGGCAGGCTGATGTTTCTCCATGTTTCTTTACATCACAATATGCTGGAATTTCAGAGGCATTGTGTGTGTGTCTATGTTTGTGTGTCTCTGTGTGTGTGGGGGGGTGACCCCCTGTTTCTTCCTGCCCTTCCCCCATTTGATTGGGTGAAAAAGGCTTTACTGAAATTGTCAGCACAGCTCCAAATTAATTTACTCAGAAATCCATTGTATTCCATGCGGCTTATTCTCAGGTAAGTGTGCACAGGACTGGGACCTTAGTATAATATGCGCACGTGCATGCAAGGCTTGCCCTGCTATGAGGCAAGTTGAACTTCTTGGCTCAGGCAGTGGATTGGGTGGGCACCTGGCTGCTCCAGAGAAAGAAACAGTTGCCCACTGATGTGGAGCAGTTTGGTTTTTTTCTTAGATGGAAGCATGGCAGTCACCCTTCCTTCTCTCTGGTCCACGTCAGTCATATGCCTGGCATGGCAAAACACCTTCTGCAATTCTAAACAGCGGTGGTCATTGCACAGGAGACCACCTGCCTGGGTAGCTGCCCTTGTTTTGCTCTGAGAAGCCACTTATTGACAGCAGCCAGTGATGCCATGCAGGGCAAGCAGAAGAGAGGGATAGAGAAGATGCTGCACCCTCCAAGGTTGTCCAGGTAAAGCTACGCCAAGAGGGCCCTCCTATCTGTAGGCAGCCTTGTTGGAGCCACCCACTGGCTATCAGGTTTGTGCTGTCTCTCCTTCCTTCCTTCCTTCCTTCCTTCCTTCCTTCCTTCCTTCCTTCCCTCAACATTGGGTCTTCTGTCTCTACCCAACTCTGGTCAGTGGCAGGAAGCTGCAAAGGTGCTGCCAACAAGGGACAGTTTCATGGAGAGAGGGGAAAGAAGGCAAGTGGAGAGCTGGGCTGCTGGCATTATGGTTAGAGGGTGAGTGGAGATAGGAATAGGCTGCCAGGCTCCCTGCAAGCTAGATCTGGTTCCTTAGAAACCCAAATGTCAGTGTAGTTATTCTGAAACCCTTCAAACTGGCCATGTGGATAAACCTTTGGAGATGTTCCTCCAAAGCAGACATGTGTGTGCGCATGCGCGCACACATGCATGATTGGTCTCTACCTGCCCTTCCATTCATCCATTCTTATGTTCAGTCTCTCATCCAATTCCCTCCTACCTCTTCAGTCTCTTTTCAAGAGTGAATGAGGGATGTAGGATGGGGAGGATGAAGGACATAATAAGTGCGGAGAAGCGAGATTCCTTCCATTCAGTCCATGCCTCACTACTCTCATTGTTTCCCCCATTATGGTCTCCCCTTTACTCACTCTTCTGACCCCATTTCATTTTTTATTACATTAATATTCTTTCCTCAGTTAGGGATGGTGCAGGTGTCTGATTCCATTCGGGAATCTGGCAGACACACACACACACACCCCGCTTGCTGAGCCCCTGCCTGCACTTCCCGAGCTGCCCACACTCACCCAGGGGGCCTCATTGAGCTCCACAATCACCATTTTTTGGAAGAAGAAAAAAAACCCCACAAACATGCTCATTTTGAGGAGAGAAAAAAAGGTGGTTGCAAAAATGCACATATTTGTGTATAGATAAAAAGGGGCTGTGAATCGCCCATATGAGCAAGATTACAGGCATTTGTTTGCCTGTAATCTTGCCTGTATGGCCCATTCATGGCCCCATTTTACATATATACAAAAAATATGTGCATTTTTGCAAATTTGCATATTTGCGTATATGGAAAATGGGACTGTGAACAGCCCATATAGGCAGGATTACGGGTGTTTGCCTGCCTGTAATCTTGTATATATGGGCTATGCATGACCCCATTTTGCATATACATGAATGTGTGCATTTGTGAAAATGTGCATATTCATGTATATGCAAAATGGTGCCATGAATGGCCCATATATGCAAGACTACAGGCATGCAAATGCCTGTAATCTTGCATATATGGGCGATTCACAGCCTCATTTGGTGTATAAGCAAATATGTGCATTTTCATGATCGCCATTTTTTTTCACCACCCAGGTGAGTGCAGGTGGCTTGGTGAGTGGCGGGGAGCTCAAATGTGGGTCTGAGTGCGCGTGAGTGGGTGCAGGGGCTGGGAAGTCACCCGGAGAACCCAGAGCGGGGGGTGCCCACCTATCCCTATCCTTGATGAGCTAAAGGCAGTGTACAGGGTCTCCCCATTTCTATCATCACAACAACCCTGTGAGGTAGGTTAGTCAGAGAGGTATTAACTGTTGCTGGCCCAAGTTATCCCAGAAAGAAATGGGAAGGGCACTATTTGCTTGTCCACTTAAGGCAGAAAAATGACTTGGGCCAGCCCTCAGCCCATGGACTTCATTTGGGTGTAATATGAGACAAGCAATGGCCATTCTAGAGTAGAAACAAAACTGCCCCTAACATGAATCCCTTCCTTCATTTTCCTCTCCCTGCCACACCTGATCATCTCATGGAATCAGGATGAAACAGAACTCTGATCTTCCCACACTGGAGAACATGTGTTTGCATCCAACCTCCTCCTAGAAACCTTGTTTGAGTTCCAACTCTGATTGCCTCTGGCCCAGGCTAAACTATTTTACTAACTATGATAATTTTTCTCTGTGACACTGAACTCCTTCACTGGAAGACAGAAAGAATAATGCATTGGTAATTTTCTTAGAACATCAAATGAAGTTCCGCCATAACAATTTTCAATCATTATCTACAAGGAATAGTTCAAGTTGGTAACCTAGACAGAAAGCCTTTGCATATGTCATTTCAACTGCCCTCAGTCACACAGTCACCCTTCAACAGCTATTTATATGATGGATGCCATGTGAAATGTTATTTACTTGCCCTGCGACTATTATATACCTTCAGTGTTAGTTCAAATAAAATGTGGCAAGCTGATCATTAAAGCTGATTTTGTGTGTGCTCTTTCACATGTCTGTCCCATCAAGGTTTACTTGCTGATCTGTGAGGCAGACAATTTTGTCTGTCAGCTGCTTTCTTCACAAATCCAGGAAAAATGAGTGTATAGGGAAACTGACTTCAAGCAATGTTCACTTCTGATTTGTAACTTTTCTTTGCAGACTTGGGCCATGGCCCATTACTTCACGTACTCTTTACAGCATCAGGATATGTCAGAGTAAAATAGAGAGAAACAGACATTTTCTAGGTGCAGTGCAGCAAACAGGGAATATAATAATTTCTATTACTACCGCACCTATGAATGCCAAGCTAAAGCCACAGCTGTTTGCCTAGCAACTACAGAATCATTGTTTCTCCTTTCATAGTAAACATAATACTAAGAATGTTGATTTGCATACATTTAAGTCCCATATGAGGTAATCTTCATTCCTTAATGGTTTCCTTTCAATTGTTGTCCTGTGCTGCAAATCCCATATTTGTAGGAGTAAAATAAAATCCCCCCTTTCCACCCTATCTGGAATAACTAGGCCTCCAGTCAGTTCCCAGTTCCCACTAGGAATGAGTGAGAAACTTGCACTTCCTGAACCTACACAGGAACCAGGACATAGCTATATGGTGATATTCAGACTTTTCAGAATGTTATGATGCAGTCCCCCTCTCCAAGGTGTGCAAAAATGTATATGTTATGGAAAGGTTCATACTAAAAGGCATACACATACCAGCATACACAAATATGTTTCATTCTAGGGAAAAATCACTTGCAAAAATAGGTACATTTGGAAAAATGCATACAAATGTGAATATTTTGAGAAATGCATATGAAAAGACATATCAATTTTAATACAAACTTATTTTAAAAAATTGCGAACTGATACAAAAATGGGACGGAACTCATGTAAGACTGAAAAAATGATAAACCGAATAAAATGGATCTTGACAAACTTGCCCATCCCTAGTTGCCACATGGCACCATCATTAGGCGCCTTAGGAAAAAGATGACCCAGATGTAGTCCATAAGAGTTTGCTCCTGATATAACACAAATCTCCTTTCTCCATCCGGTGTACTTGTGATACTTAAAAATAGCCTCAGAACATCAAGAAAACATTCCAGGTGTCATGACCCTAGATCTGGAAGATCGGCATCACCCCAATCATCGGGGCAGAGACTAAGGTGCTATTAGTCTCTGCCCCGCTGTGCTCTTTTTTACCTGGCATTGTTGTTGTTCAGTCGTTCAGTCGTGTCCAACTCTTCGTGACCCCATGGACCATAGCACGCCAGGCCTTCCTGACCTCCGCTCTCTCCCGGAGCATGCTCAAGTTCATATTCATTGCATCAGTGATGCTATCTAGCCATCTCATCCTCTGCTGTCCCCTTCTCTTTTTGCCTTCAGTCTTTCCCAGCATCAGGGTCTTTTCCAGGGAGTTTTCTCTTCGCATTAGGTGGCCAAAATATTGGAGCTTCAGCTTCAGTATCTGTCCTTCCAATGAGCACTCAGGATTGATTTCCTTTAGGATTGACTGATTTGTCCTCCTTGCAGTCCGGGGAACTCGTAAGACTCTTCTCCAGCACCACAGTTCAAAAGCATCAATTATTCGGCGCTCAGCCTTCCTTATAGTCCAGCTCTCCAGCCATACGTTACTACTGGGAAAACCATAGCTTTGATTATAGGAACCTTTGTCAGCAAGGTGATGTCTCTGCTTCTTACTATGCTGTCTAGGTTTGCCATAGCTTTCCCCCCAAGGAGCAAGCCTCTTTTAATTTCATGGCTACAGTCACTGTCTGTGGTGATCTTGGAACCCAAGAAAGTAAAGTCTGTCACTGCTTCCATTTCTTCCCCTTCCATATGCCAGGAAGTGATGGGGCCAGATGCCATGACCTTAGTTTTTTTAATGTTGACTTTCAAACCAGCTTTTGCACTCTCCACTTTCACCCTCAACAAGAGGATCTTTAGATCCTCTTTGCTTTCTGCCATTAGGGTGGTATCTAAACCATTCAGGTATGACCTAAATCATATCCCTTATGCATATACAGTGGAGGTGAGGAATAGATTTCAGGGATTAGACCTGATAGACAGAGTGCCTGAGGAACTATGGACGGAGGTCCGTAACGAAATCCATCCCAAAGAAAAAGAAATGCAAGAAAGCCAAGTGGCTGTCTGATGAAGCTTTACAAGTAGCTGAGGAAAGAAGGGAAGTAAAAAG
This sequence comes from Heloderma suspectum, assembly GCF_057233095.1. NCBI lineage: Eukaryota > Metazoa > Chordata > Lepidosauria > Squamata > Helodermatidae > Heloderma > Heloderma suspectum. The sequence goes on from NC_139461.1 coordinate 50,494,793, forward strand.
CAAGGGAGAAAGGGGAAGATATATCCAACTGAATGCAAAGTTCCAGAGAATAGCAAGGAGAGACAAGAAGGCCTTCATAAATGAACAATGCAAAGAAATCGAGGAAAACAACAGAATGGGAAAGACTAGAGATCTCTTCAACAAAATCGGAGATCTCAAGGGAACATCTTGTGCAAAGACAGGCATGATAAAGGACAAAGAAGGCAGGGACCTAACAGAAGCAGAGGAGATGAAGAAGAGGTGGAAAGAATACACAGAAGAACTATACAGGAAAGATCTGAATGTTCCTGATAGCCATGATAGTGCGGTCACTGAACTTGAGCCGGACATCCTAGAGAGCGAAGGCAAGTGGGCCTTAGGAAGCATTACTAACAACAAAGCTAGCAGAGATGACAGTCTTCCAGCTGAGCTATTTAAAATCCTAAAAGATGATGCTGTTAAAGTGCTGCATTCAATATGCCAACAAATTTGGAACACTCAACAATGGCCGCAAGACTGGAAAAGGTCAGTTTACATTCCAATTCCAAAGAAGGGCAATGCCAAAGAGTGTTCAAACTACTGCACAATTGCGCTCATTTCACATGCCAGCAAGGTGATGCTCAAAATCCTACAAGCTAGGCTTCAGCAGTATGCGAACCGAGAACTACCGGAAGTACAAGCTGGGTTTCGAAGAGGCAGAGGAACTAGAGATCAAATCACCAACATTCGCTGGATCATGGAGAAAGCAAGAGAATTCCAGAAAAACATCTATTTCTGCTTCATTGACTACGCTAAAGCCTTTGATTGTGTGGATCACAACAAACTGTGGCAAATTCTTAAAGTGATGGGAGTACCAGACCACCTTACCTGTCTCCTGAGAAATCTGTATGAGGGTCAAGAAGCAACAGTAAGAACCAGACATGGAACAACCGAGTGGTTCCAAATTGGGAAAGGAGTACGACAAGGCTGCATATTGTCACCCTGCTTATTTAACTTATATACAGAGTACATCATGAGAAATGCCTGGTTGGATGACTCAGTGGTTGGGGCATAGACTTGAATTACTGTGATGTTGAATGGTTTGCCTTGGATTCGTACTGACATCATTCTATCGTTTTTAAGATTGTACCCCAGTAGTGCTTTTCCCACCTTTTTGTTGACTATGAGTGCTATTCCATTTCTTCCAAGGGATTCTTGCCCACAGTAGTAGAGATGATGGTCACCTGAATTAAATTCACCCGTGCTTGTCCATTTTAGTTCGCTGATTCCCAAGATGTCGATGTTCAATCTTGCCATCTCATGTTTGACCACCTCCAGCTTACCTTGATTCATTGATCTTACATTCCAGGTTCCTAAACAGTATTGTTCTTTACAGCATCGGATTTTCTTTTCACCACCAGACTAGGGATGGCGGAGAATTTCTCCCCGAAACTTCAGGGGGCCGAGCACCAACGTGTTTGGCCCCCCGAACAAGTTTCGGAGAGAAATCCTCCGAACCCCCCCCGCCCCCCGCACCCCCCCCCCGGGACGGGACTTACCTTCACTGAATGTCCCTCCCGGTGGCGGGTCCGGCCGGCGGTTCAGCGGGTGTTCGAGCGGGGCGGGAGCGGCAGCCGGTCTTTCGACCGGCTGCCGCCGCCGCCATTGCAATCAAAGAAAAAAAAAACGCCCCCTGATAGGCTATGTGACGATTCACATAGCCTATCACGGCTAGATTTGCAAAGTCAGCCGTGATAGGCTACGTCAATCGTCACGTAGCCTATCACGGGTGACTTTAAAAAAAAAAAGCGCGTACGGATAATGGCGGCCCCCATAGGGAGCTGCCATTCCCGTTCCTTATTTGGTCGCTGTTGTCTACGTAAATGTTTACGTAGACTACGGCGAAAATAAGGGCAACGCTATTTGCATTGCCCTTATTTTCGCCGTAGTCTGCGTAAACATTTACGTAGACTACAGTGACCAAATAAGGAACGGGAATGGCGGCTCCCTATGGGGGCCGCCATTAGCGTACGCGCTTTTTTTTTTTTAAAGTCACCCGTGATAGGCTACGTGATGATTGGCGTAGCCTATCATGGCTGACTTTGCAGATCTAGCCATGATATGCTACGTGAATCATCACGTAGCCTATCAGGGGGCGTTTAAAAAAAAAAAAAAACTTTCGCGTTCGCGGCCGGGCGAGGTGGGAAGCCTCCTCCCCGGCCTGAATTTCGGCCGGGCGAGGCGGGAAGCCTCCCCCCCCGGCCTGAATTTCGGCCGGGGCGAGGCGGGAAGCCTCCCCCCCCGGCCTGAACTTCACGGGGGGAGCAGCGAAGCGCCTCCCCCCCACCGCGAACGTCCTTCGACGACAGGTAAGGGACTTTTGTCCACCCCTACATCAGACACATCCACAGTTGAGTGTCCTTTCGGCTTTGGCCCAGCCACTTCACTCTTTCTGGCGCTACTTGGAAATTCCCTCTGCTCTTCCCCAGTAGTATATTGGACACCTTCCAACCTGAGGGGCTCATCTTCCGGCGTCATCTCTTTTAGCCTTGTGATATGTTCCATGGGGTTTTCTTGGCAAGAATACTGGAGTGGGTTGCCATTTCCTTCTCCAGTGGACCACATTTTGTCAGAACTCTCTGCCATGACCTGTCCGTCTTGGGTGGCCCTGCATGGCATAGCGTATGGCTTCACTGAGTTACGCAAGCCCCTTTGCCACAACAAGGCAGTGATCCATGAAAGGTTACCTGGCATACTGAATATTATCCTTGCCTTGCCAGTCCCAGCTTCCTGCCCCCAGTGCCCAGCCCAAGCCAAGACACCAGGTTGTTTACTTTCATATAATAATAGATGGATAGAATATCTGTCTGCCTAATTATCATTTATCTTTTCAGCTGGAAGCTCAGTTGGAGAACTTATGGAAGTTTATTAAACTGTCAACATAGGGTAAAGCTCAATATGGGCTGTGGGATACAATTCTGGATACTGTTTACATTTCAGATTTTTATTTTATGAAATTGGATTGTTGCTACAGACACTACTGGAAGTGTGAAAATTAGTCCTCTAGGGTTAGAGAAATATCTCTAAAAATAAGCATACTTTCTAATTTCAAGCCATGTTCTATTCTTATGAACAAGAGACAGTGCTTAACTGTTCATTACTGAAAGTATTCCAAGCTGATTCAATTATGGGAACAAGTCAATCTATATTAACTGCTGCCTTCCAAATTTATGGATGATATCAAGATTCAGAAAAGCTATCCAATGAATCAATACAGCTTATCTAAATTCATATAGGCCCCATTCTGACACTTGCCATCAAGAGATTCAAATGCAAGATCTTAGCCCAAGGTGCTGTATCTCCTCTAAGTCATTTAATCTGTTCCTTCTCTAAGAGTTAATGACTAAAAGTAAAATCGAGATAACATGGGTACTGTAAGTGTTGCATTTTACCTGCATGACATTAAGATCGAATCCTTTCATTAATGTTTGGACACAGCAGTTCAGAATAAAACATGCAAAAAGTAATGCAAGGAGCATGAGTATACGTTTTAGCCAATACAAATGTTGGGAAGCCTGTTAAGACTGCCAATAAGAGTTACTTAGGTCTGAAATGAGCCTACCATTGGCATGTCCCTCCCCCAAGGGAATGTATCCCCACCCTCCAAGGGAATGTGTCCCTCAACAGCAAAAAGTTCCCCAACCCTGTTTTATCTGATCCAGATAGGCTGATTCCTGCTTGCGAATAACTTTTTTGTGCCTGCTTGGTGATTCAGTTGCCAATTTCCCTTCTGGATGCAGGCAGCTAGCTCTGCTTCATGGGATGTTACTTCAAGAGTCTCCTGATGTTTCAGGGTGACTTCTTTGGAGGTGTAATCTGGCTGCTGCTGCTGTCACAGCTCAGGATGCATGAGAATTTTTTTTCACTTTGCAAATCTCTGAGAAATGTCCCATTCACAAACCCAAACGCAAATATGAACAGGAGCACGCTTTTTCCAAAAATGTTTGCATAGTCCTGAATTTGCATTCGCAAAATGTGTACTTGAAAAATGCACAACTTCCTCAAAATGCACAACTTTTCCTATTTGAATGAACCAAAAAACAAGTCATACACAAGAACTGGAGTGAGCTGAACTGATATTTGAAGTTTGGAGAATTTCAGCAAACTCAAGTATCCTTTGATCTCCCACCCCTAGCTACAGCTAGCAGAAGAAAGTTGGAACATTTCTGTATGTGTGGGACATCACATACAATCATTTGGATTTATATGATTTTATATGCAAACATGTATCTAAAAATACAAACCAAAACAGAAAATGCTTTCCTCCCATTCCAAAAAGCAAGTACGGCTGTTTGTATTCTGATCGGAACAACAGTGGCAGAAAAGACTAAAATCCCACCCCTACATCAACATGTTTGCTATTTATTAAAGAAAGAACAACTTTGCAAAGGCAAACTATGCGACAAATGTGATGTCTAGTTTGGCCTTCAGGTAACATTCCATCTACCACTCACTCACCTTGGAGAGATCCATGAAACTCTTTCAGCTTCAGCTTGTGAGTGATCAAAGTATTTTGCACTTATGTTAGCAGCAGCAATATCCAACACCCACCTTTTTTTTCTCCTCTTAGTGTAACATTTTATTTTGAATATTGGTAACATCAGTGATTTAGTGGCTTCCCATTAAATGTTACAATCTCCACATCTTCTCAAAAATCTCTTCTAACAGTGTAGTGAGCTACTACTCTTCAGCAGTGCTTGACAAAATTTATGTGGCAATGAAATGAGCACCAGTCCTTTCTGCATAATTGAGAGTAAAGCATACTAAAACAACTGTGTCTCTCCCAACTACTTAAGTGAGGTAAATCGCAAGTATAAAAGATAAGTCTGGGAAAGTTAAAGCAATGATATTTGATTGGAACTAAGGGCCAAAACTTCACTTTGCTAACAGCTATGTTTTGTTTTGTTTTTAACTACAAAGTGGGTGCAAGGGGTGGATTTGGATTGCGACCCTAGTCTGGGGGTAAGGAATTTTAATCCTTCCCCTCGCCCCAGCTATGGGCTCAATAATCTGCGGAATTGTGTGTGGGGAAGATCCATAGTGTGTGGGGAAGATGGTTGAAGACCCAATACCTCCCATGCTAGGTTCTGATCCAGATTAGACCCTGTGTCTACTTCAGAGTAAAAATGAAAACTGTACCTGCTAACTACATATTTAAAGAAATGTCTGTTTTGGCCCTCAGCTTCCTAAATATGGCTCTGTAACGTCAGTGTGGGAGAGGCAATACAGTTCTATGAAAGATGCAGGGAATGCTGCTAAAGTGTGCTGAGCTAAAGATGCTGGAAGCCCCATCTTGAGCCATTCAGGGACCCCATATATCTTATGCATATATCCAGAGCCAGCATCAAGGCTAGGCATGGATGAGCACCTGCGGAGGGGCCCACTGACAAGAGTCCCCTGGAGAAGCTCCTCCTCTTCACCACAGCAACTTCCTTGTTCACTTGCCCTTCAGTCTGCCCCAGACAACAATGGTAGTGAGAAGGAGGAGAACTAGATGCCACTTCCTACTTGATCACTGGTTCTCTGCCTTTCGAGCAAGCAGGTCACAGCAATGATGAGGAGGATAGGGATGACCACTGTGGGGAAATCTGGCCCTTTGGGGGCTCGTCAGATTTCCCCAGAGCCTCTGGCTCAGATTGCATTGGCAAGCTGGGGGCTTTTTCCCCAAATCCAAGAAATTTCATGGTGTTTTTCCCCCCTCTTAAAATCAGCAACCAATTATGCAAGTTGTGGCCACAATTTGTGTAAGTTACACACATTTTGGCCATAATTTGCAGGAATTGCTGCCATAAATATGCTTAACTGCAATTTGTTCAAGTTAAGCATATTTACAGCTGCAGTTTGCACAAATTACACAAATTATGGCCAGAATGTGCATAACTTATGCAAATTGTGGCAGTAACTTGTGTAAATGCCGATTTTGAGCGGGGGAAACCACCCCAAAATCTGAGAGCTGGCCCTTCTTGATACAGATTGAGTTGGGCCAGCTCATGGGTAAGCAAGCCAGAGTCAAGGGGGCCGAGCTACTGAAAGCTCGGCAAACTTGACCCCCCCGGATGGATTCCTCTCACATCCCTAGAGGAGCAGGAGGAATAGCAGCTTGTGACAAGGCGGTGAGGAGGTTGACTCACTGTGGGAGGGGGCCCATCAATGGTGTCTTGACCATGGGCCCCCCAAAACCTGGAGCCAGCATTGCATATATCCCATTCTCCCCTCAGTATAATTTGTACTATGTCAGGAGCTGTGGATTTTGCGCCAGGATCTTCCTATCTGCAGCATCACTTAGCCACTGAGCTGTCATGGGACTTCAGCCTCTTATCGGGCTCATTTCCTTTGGAATAGCTTGGAATTCCTGCCCCTCCTCAACCCCTGGGCAATGCAGCATCTCATCTTTTGCAATTCAATTCAGAATCCCTCCTTGCTGCTATCTGCTCCCATTCAGGGTCTTGCTTCTCCCGTTTTCATCAATGCCAGCTCTTGGCCTGCGCCCAACTGGCTGCAGCCTCCACACTAGTCCTCTATGAGTCCCACTCCTTGGCTTGAACACTGTGTCTTCACTTCTCCTCTTCCTCTTCCACCACCACTATCTCCTCCTCCTCCCTCACTTGATCTCCTTCTCCTCCTCCTTTCCCACAGACCCCTTAAAAAATAAGTATGAAATGTTAGAAACAATAAGTTGGATCCAGACTTGCCCCTCTGCAAATTGGAGGGCTTCTTCCATTCACAGAGAGAACCAGGATCCACTGGAGACATCCTGCTTGAGGAAGGAGGGTGGTGTGACCATTTTCTCCAATTCCCTCTTCCAGTTGTACTACGAAACTTCACTTACCTTTTCGAAGGGTGACATTCGCGGTAGGGGGGAGGCGCTCCGTCCCTCCCCCTGAAATTCTCTCCGGCCGACTCCGCTCCATGGAGATTCTGCAGACCCACCAGCCGGGGCCACCCGCAGCCAGACATCTGGCCACTGGGCAGCCTGCAGGGACGCAAATGGTGGCTGCCGTAGCCACTGCCATTTGCGTCCCTGTATTTTGCCGTGATAGGCTACGTAAATATTTACGTAGCCTATCACAGCAAAAAAACAACCACCACCACCAGATGCAAATGATGGCAGCCACGGCGGCCACAATTTGCATTCCCCTTTTTTTTGTCGTTTTAGCCTACATAAATATTTACATAGGCTATTACGGCAAAAATCAAAGAGGGAACACAAATGGTGTGGTGGCCACCATTTGCGTGGCTGCTTTTGCCATGATAGGCTACATAAATACTTACGTAGCCTATCACGGCAGCCTGGCCAGACGCTAATGGCAGCTGCTATGGCGGCCGCCATTTGAGTCTGCAGCAGCCGGCCAAGAGACCAGCTGCCGCCACCGCCACCAGAGCCGCCGCCGGAGCTGCCACTGCTGGAACATCCACCCCAGGTAAGCTTCATCCCTGGGGGGGATTCCACGGGCAGGCAGGGGGGGAGGCCGTTCTGCCATGGGTTGCGGGGGGCCAAATGCCAGTGCATTTGGCCTCACTGAAATCCGTGGTGGAATTCTCCGCCAACCCTATTAGAGAGCAACCAGATTTGCCCAGCATCAGCCAGCTCAGGGTAGACCTGGCAGCTTTAGCTTATTGCATAGTAGGATACTGACATGCGCTAGCCCCACTAGAGCAGTAGCTTCTAACACTTTTACACTGAAAAAGATCCCTTTGTCTCCAGTATAGGGCAGCCATAACTTTCTGCTTCCCCCTTCTTATCTAATGGGATTTTCAACCTCATTGGTGCCAACTAAGTCCCATCCCTCTGGAATTTAGTTACAGAATTACTAAAATAATGTAGTCACTGGCAAAATGAAGTGCCTTAATGTGTTTACTTATAAGAGATCTTTGGCTGCAATGCAAATGACAGTCTGCAGGGAACTGATGGATTGTACCTCATAAAAACTGAAAAGAGCAAAGAATCATAATTCACACATTTCAAAAAGATCTTTGATCTATTTTTCTGAACCACAGTGTGTAAATTCAGTCCCATTTAACCTCAGAACCTGCACTAAATGGGTCCAAAGCACCCCAGTGGGTAACCAAGCTAATCCCAACAGACAAACATCACTACAGACAAAATTGTAGATTGAAATCTATTCAAGGCTTTATTTTTGAAAAATACAAAATAAGGAAAGTGGCATGGTGGTTATATGAGCGTTAGAAACTTTCTCTATAATTACAGGGAAAGAGAATGCAACAAAAATAGAAGATTAATCACAAGAACTGCAATTGCCAAAGCTGGTATTATGAATTTGGCCCATAAGATAACGACTTGCGCTTCTAACATTGTCTAACATCCTTCTAACTTTCTCCTGTTTACTACTTGTGGTTCAAAGCTAAACTGAAACAACCTAAACTAAGTGTTAACCCTCCCGTTACCTCCACCTGGGCTGCTTCTTACTTGAATACAAAAGCTATGCTAAAGCATTACTAAGTTCCTCTAGGCATATGAAGAATAGAGGCAGGAGTTAGAGTGAACGGAAAACCCAAGACTTGGAAATAATTCCATTTGCCACCTCTGAAGATGGGATTCCAAATCCCCTCCTCAGAAATAACCTCCAAGTCTCAAACTTAGAAAGCACTCTAAGTCCTAAACTCATAACTACTTGTTATGAGCAATCATAACTACCCTGACAAGACCGAGGTACTTTTGGTGGGAGACAAGAGGAGGCTGGGGGATGTTGACCTGGTGTTGAATGGGGTACGGCTACCCTTGAAAGACCAGGTCCGCAGCCTGGGGGTCATTTTGGACTCCCAGCTGTCCATGGAGGCTCAGGTGTCAGCTGTGAGCCGGACAGCGCTGTATCAACTCCATCTGATATGGCGGCTGCACCCCTTCCTTCCCGACCATCTGCTCCCATCGGTAGTACATGCCCTGGTCTCCTCTCGTTTAGACTACTGTAATGCGCTCTACGTGGGGTTACCCTTGAAGACGGTTCGGAAGCTGCAGCTGGTACAGAACGCGGCGGCTCACCTGATTAAAGGAAGCCGCCGGCGAGATCACATCACTCCAGTGCTGAAGGAGTTGCACTGGTTACCAGTTGTTTTCCGGGCCAAATTCAAGGTGTTGGTTTTGACCTTTAAAACCCTATATAGTTCCGGCCCAGCCTATCTTAAGGAGCACCTCCAGCAGCACCAGACAGGCCGCTTAACAAGATCAGCCTCGGATGGCCTTCTCTCTGTCCCATCAGCCAGGACAGCTAGACTGGTGGGGACGAGGGAGAGGGCCTTTTCTGTGGTGGCCCCCACTCTGTGGAACTCCCTCCCTAGGGAACTCCGTCATGCCCCCTCTTTAATGAGCTTCCGTCGTGCATTAAAAACGTGGTTGTTCAGACAGGCATTTGGGGTGGGTTAGGGTATTTTAAAAAAAATTATGGTAGAATTTTATTGTTTTAAATTGTTTTATGGTATGTTGTGCATCGCCCAGAGTGGCCGTGTGACCAGCCAGATGGGCGATTAATAAATTTAATAATAAATAAATAAATAAATAAATACTTCTAAGTTCTACTTTCAGAAAACATCCTAAGTTCCAAAGTCTAAGAGTCTAAAGAAGTCCATAGTTACCCAAATCCTTGGGTCTGGTGGCATGGCAGAAGAAGGGAAGTGGAGTAGCAGCAGCAGCAGGAGCAAGAGCGACAGGAACAAAAGCACCACCCTCAGAGCTCCCATTCCCTGTGCTTTTATACCCCTGCTCTGGTCAAAGGTGGGGCCCATGAACAATAAGACGATCAGCTTCTAATCAAAATGGGGTGCACGTGGTTAGAGCATTTGCTCACCAATCAGAAGCAAGGTGTCTCATCTATCTCCCACAATTTCATATGTCTGGGCAACATGTCTGGCACCATTACAAATGAGTTACTTTGAAATGTCCCAAAATATGACCCAAAGTCTGCCGTCTGGGCATGTCATCTTGATTGACACATTTCTCTTTGGTAGATCTAGGGATGTACGAAAGGTACTTACCTTTCCACGGATTATGCTGATGCTGGGAGGGAGGTGTTCCGTCCCTCCCCCCGGAATCCTGGCCGGGGAGAAGGCGCTCCATTCCTCCCCCCTGGAATCCTGGCTGGCCGGCTCCGTTCCGCAGGGATTCTGCAGAGCCGCCAGCCGGCTCCGCCAGCAGCCAGACATCCGGCCGCTTGCTAGCAGGGACGCAAACAGCCGCTGCCATTTGCGTTCCTTATTTTGGCACGTCTTAGTAGTAGCGTCTACACTAGTGCTTAGTGTAGCGTCTACACTATTTGCGTTCCCCTTATTTTCACCATCTTAGTCTACGTAAATGTTTACGTAAACTGAGATGGCAAAAACAAGGAACGCAAATGGTGGCGCCCATGGGCGCTGCCATTTGCATACGCGCGTTTTTTTGTGTTTTTTTAAGGGTGGACGAAAGTCCCTTACCTGTCCTCGAAGGACGTTCGCGGTGGGGGAGAGGTGCTTCGCTGCTCCCCCCACGAAGATCAGGCCGGGCGGGGAGGCTTCCCGCCTCGCCTCAGCCGAAATTCAGGCCAGGGGGGAGGCTTCCCGCCTTGCCCGGCGGCGAACGCGAAAGTTAAAAAAAAAAAAAACGCCCCCTGATAGGCTACGTGACGATTCACGTAGCCTATCACGGCTAGATCTGCAAAGTCAGCCGTGATAGGCTACGTCAATCGTCACATAGCCTATCACGGGTGACTTTAAAAAAAAAAAAAAAAGCGCGTACGTTAATGGCGGCCCCCATAGGGAGCCGCCATTCGCGTTCCTTATTTAGTCGCTGTAGTCTACGTAAATGTTTACGTAGACTAGGGCGAAAATAAGGGCAACGCAAATAGCGTTGCCCTTATTTTTGCCGTTGTCTACGTAAATCTTTACGTAGACTACAGCGACCAAATAAGGAACGGGAATGGCGGCTCCCTATGGGGGCCGCCATTATCCGTACACAGTTCTTTTTGTTTTTTAAGTCACCCGTGATTGGCTATGTGACGATTGACGTAGCCTATCACGGCTGACTTTGCAGATCTAGCCGTGATAGGCTACGTGAATCGTCACGTAGCCTATCAGGGGGCGTTGTTTTTTTTTTTTAACTTTCGCGTTAATGTTTACGTAGACTACGGCGAAAATAAGGGCAACGCAAATAGCGTTGCCCTTATTTTTGCCGTTGTCTATGTAAATCTTTACGTAGACTACAGCGACCAAATAAGGAACGGGAATGGCGGCTCCCTATGGGGGCCGCCATTATCCGTACGTGCTTTTTTTTTAAAAAAAAAAGTCACCCGTGATAGGCTACGTGACGATTGACGTAGCCTATCATGGCTGACTTTGCAAATCTAGCTGTGATAGGCTACGTTAATCGTCACGTAGCCTATCGGGGGCGTTTTTTTTTTTTTTATTGCAATGGAGGCGGCGGCGGCAGCCGGTCGAAAGACCGGCTGCCGCTCCCGCCCCGCTCGAACACCTGCCGAACCGCCGGCTGGACCTGCCGCCGGGAGGGACATTCGGCGAAGGTAAGTCCCGTCCCGGGGGGGGGGTGTGGGGGGCGGGGGGGGTTCGGAGGATTTCTCCCCGAAACTTGTTCGGGGGGCCGAACACGTTGGCGCTCGGCCCCCCGAAGTTTCGGGGAGAAATTCTCCACCAATCCTATTTTTTTTACTCAGCCGTGATAGGCTACATAAACATTTACGTAGCCTATCACGGTGTTTTTTTAAAATCTAGCCGTGATAGGCTACGTAAATCTTTACATAGCCTATCACGTTTGTTGTTGTTGTTTTTTACCTGGAAATGGCAGTGGCGGCAGCCGGTCAGAAGACCGGCCGCCATTGCGCCGCCGCCGAACCACCGCCGGAGTCGCCGCCGCCAGGAAGATCCGCCTAAGGTAAGTCCCGTCCCAGGGGGAGGGGGCAGGGGGGCCGTTCCGCCACCGATTTTAGGGGGCCGAATGCGCTGGCATTCAGCCTCCCCGAGATCCGTGGCAGAACTTTCGTACATCCCTAGGTATATCTTCTTTGAATTCCCGGTCATTTTTGGTCATATCCACCCAAACGCTTCCTCCTAGTTGTCGCTCGTGCTCAGGGCTACATTTCCTTGCCCAACTAGCATCGAGTAAGGACGTTCTCTTATCAGCAGGTATACCCCACGAGATGTCAAAACAGCACTTTTCCTCCTCTCAGTAGGCATCTGAGCATGCTCAGTTCTGCTGTTCATCACTCTTAGATAGTCTGCCAGCACATCATGGCCTTGAACAAGCTCTGTGAAGCCACTTGTAAAGACAGCTGCATTTTTTTCCTTTCTGCAAAGACAGTCCTGCAAAATCTCAGAGTCTCAGTTAGTGAAATAATATCATTTAGCATAGAATCAGACTTCAAGGTCTTCTCGCCCAGGGGTAAAGAGTCTGGAATATAAAGCTGGTTATGAATCTGGGCTCTTCTAGGGGCTCTTCTTGTAGGCCTCCCCCAGATCAAATCAGCCCTCTTTACTCTTTATTAACCCTTTTAGTACCAGATTAAGAGAGTGGTCATGTTGTTTCTATGTAATGTTGTTACCCTGGTCAAATAAATTGGTTTTTTGCCATTTCCTTAAACTGATGTCCTGTAGCCATGTGTTTCAGCTGCTTTCCAATACTTGTATTGATTTTGAGAGACTGCCAGTGATTTGGGCTTCTGTTGCTATGCAAGGAGTTAAGTGTTAACCTTTAAAATTATTGATCCTTTGTGTGGAAAAGCACAGAAAAGTTTTTCTTCAAAATCCAAGTTGTTCATAATATTAAATATACCATCTGCATTCCATCATCATCTAAAAGGATTTATAAATCATTTCTCTTTTTTGTTTATATTCAAAGGACAATACTGTCCTGATCTGTTTTCCTTTATTTAGATTGTTACCATGATTCTATTATTCATTGTAACCATGATACTATTATTCTTATTCATATCCCACTCTTCCCCACAAAAAGCCCAAAGTAAGGAGTTCATGTAAATGAAGAATGTAAGGAGAAGAAATAGATATATAGCATATGGTGTATAATTTTTTGTGTGTACATTCATAAAATGTAGATGAAAGCTCTAGATTAGGTCACAATGTATGTGTGGATGCAAATTAAAAAAAACTGTAGCATTCTTTAAGAAACTGAGCTGAAGAAACTTCAGTCATATCAGTAAAATGATAATAGATCAATAGAGCATTTTGAGAGATCAAATACACGTAATAGTTGTAAGCTGCAGTTGGGTTTCATACTCTTGATTAAATCAGTTGGAGATAACTGATGAGTTATGGGACTGGATAAATAACGTGCAAAGATTGAGCTTGATATGAGATGCCCAATTTGCTATTCTTATTATGTACGTCTAAAATACAAACCTTGTGCTAGTTCTCATGGGTGATTTCGATCCATCTCTGTGTTTTCTTCTGGCTTTCGCTGCATACTGCATCAGTGCAAACTGAATTTCAGTTCTATCAGATATCCCTTCAAACAAAAGTTTGATGTGTGAAATAATAAGTGCTTAATGATCTACTGCGGCAGAAAATACTGCAGTTGATGTGTGGCTACCACTGAAAGCAGCAGCCCTATCTCTTTTCCTTCTCTCTTTCCTGTAACATCTGGTATGACAAAAATAATGACATTTCATCATATTTTGAGTTTAGCTGTTCCCCCTTCCACTTCATCGACTGCTACTTGTAGACACATCATGCATTTTGTTTTACTAAAATTTGCAGGCAGACAAGGAGCAGATGTGGTGCTACTGCTTTTAGTACATATAATATGTTGGCCTAAAATGCTGAAAATAATTAAATCATGTGATCACCACAATGTTATATTCTAATGTAATTTACATGACAAAGATGAAGATCATAGAAGTGAAAGTGACCAAACAACCATCTTGTCCAACCCTGTGATGTGAGGAAGAGCCATCTTGCCATTAGAGATGGACCTGTACAATCAAGAGCACATCATGCAACCACCAGAAAGGAGGTGCACCATAAAAACAATCTCCACAGAGCACACAGCTCTGGGTGACTTAATCAAGTGTAACAAGCTCCACACTAGATCAGAAGATAAAAATGCTGCAATGGCCCTCCAAAAACCAGTCCTTCATTCAGCTTAGGAATTATTTTCAAGATTTATCTTAATTAGTAGTACTATGTTGGCCATTGGATGAAATCAATGGACATACATATAAAAAGTGGGAAGGGAAAAAAGAGAAAGAGATTAAATGTCCATAAAGTAACTGTCCGTAAAGGAACTGAAGCTCTAAAATCATGCAAAATGCCGGAACTGGACATATAGTTTATCATTAGAAGCATTCATGTGAAATGCATGATTACTAAGATAGCGAGCCTCACATACATCCAAACACACAAACATCTTGGATTCTGGTACAGAATTATTTTTTATCTGGGGAAAGTCTATGACAGAAAGTTCAGAGAAAGTGCCTTCTCAGACCAGAACTGCAATTAAGAATAAACAGCCATACAATGCATTTGATTTATAAATTATTTGGGAAGATACAAAAATGAAAACACTTGTATTGGCTACTATACAAGTTGCTTATTATTCATGCTTGTTTGATGCCTTATCAAATGTTGACTTACAGTAACCAAGTCTCACATCTTTCAGGTTAGGTGTGCATTAATACCACATTATCTTAACTTCTCAACCCGTTAAAGTGGTTTATCCTCCACAGGAATCTCAACTCATCTGTTTATGTATCCACCACTTCTTACTCCACTTCATCCATCTGATGGAGTAGATTGTCACCTACAAAAGCTGAAGCTGCAATAAATCAATTTGTCTCAAAGGTGTCCCAGCACTCCTTGGTATATTGCTGAATTATTGTGTAAGTGACATTACCTCTGAAAAAGTAATGCACTTAAACCTGTGTGGAATCATGAAAAATAACATTGCCCTTGCTCAAAGTACTTTACTTTTATTGGAAGTGAAATGGAGGACATTACTTACTTTTGACACCTTCCATGAGCATTGTTTGGAATAGAAGTTGCTTTGCCTGGTGTACGTGCCTTAGTGTTACTGTCAAATGAGTCAGGGTCCTGTGCCTTGAACAGAGGTGTAAACCCTCATCCTGGAAACTGTCTAAGAGAAATTGTCTGTAGGGTTGAGTGAGAAATTCATTTCAGTACATTTTTTACTATGACTTTTCAAATTCACACCTCCCAGACCTGAACACAACCTGTGATCTGAACTACATATCTTTCAGAGCTTGCAATGCGATTTGCACAACAACAACAAATATGTTCAAAAATTTGAAATATGCCTATAAACAAACTTTAGTCAATGGGAAAAAATGCATACATTCCAAAAATGCACACAATTGGTGCATATATTTGGGGAAATGCACACAAAATATGCATGATTTTTTGTACAAAAGAAAAAGAAAAAAAGCTCACAATCTGATCATGAGCTGGAATGAGATTCAAAGTGGGAATCAGAGAAGTTTGATGGACTCAGGTTTTGCTGAGTCACACAGCCCTAGTTGTCCCTGCCATAGTGTGCCTTCTATGTAATGTTTACAATTTACAATAACAAAATCCCTGCCCACTAAGGGCCAAAGGGTGGCCTCAGAAAAGTAGTAGAGCACACATGTTCATTAGTAGAGCACATACACTGCAGGCGAGAAGTCCCAGGTTCAGCTTCCTTAGCTAGCAGACCCATGAAAGACTGCCAGGCCAGCCCCCAGAGTGCTGCCAAAGTTGACAATTCTGGACTACATGATAGAATCATAGAGTTGGAAGGAGCCAATTTGGCCAAGTCCAACCCCCCACTCAGTGCAGGAATCCAGTTTAAAGCATCCCTGATAGATGGCTGTCTAGTCTCTGTTGGAATATCTCCAGTAAGGGAGAGCCCACCACATCCCTAGGCAGTTGGTCTGACTGCTCTGACTATCAGAAAGTTTTTCCTGATGTTCTACCAAAACCTGCCTTCCTGTAACGTAAGCTTTTTATCTCGTGTCCCTCAGTCTTGGATGATAGAGAACAGGTTGCAGCCCTCTTCTGTCTGAAAACCCTTTAGGTACTTGAAAAAATGCTATCATATACCCACTCAGTCCTTTTCTCTCAGGGATAAACACACCCAGTTCCTTTAATCTTTCCTCGTAACACTTCGTTTCTAGTCCCCTGATCATCTTTGTTGCCCTGCTCTGAATTCGTTCCAATTTATCTGAATCCTTCTTAAATTGTGGTGTCCAGAATTGGACACAGTATTCAAGGTGGGGTCTTACCAGCTCAGAGTAGAGTGGAACAATTACTTCCTGTGATTTAGAAACTATGCTTCTATTGATGGAACCTAAAATTGCATTAGCCGTTTTTGCAGATCACACTGCTGACTTATATTCAGTTAGATGAATATGACCCAGATAGTTGATCTGACATGATATAAAGTAGCTCAGCCTTCCCAACATGATGCCCTCCAGATATTTCAGACTATGGGCCAAAACAGACATTACTTTAAATCCATTACTAGTAGCTGTATCTTTTTCATTTTTACTCTAGAGTAGTTGCAGGGGGCCTGATCCAGATTGGGATCCTAGTGGGAGGTGGGGGGCTTTTAAGGTCTGGATTGGGGCACCTGTGCCTAGTCTAGAGTGAAAATGAAAAAGGACATAGTTCATAGAATCATAGAATAGTAGGGTTGGAAGTAGGGTTGGCAGAGAATTTCTCCACGAATCTTCGGGAGGCCGAGCGCCGACGCATTCAGCCCCCCGAAAGTGTTGGGGAAATTCTCTGCCGGCCCCCCGCCCCCCCCCCCGGGATGGGACTTACCTTCAGCGAATGTCCCTCTCGGTGGCGGGTCCTGGCGGCGGTTCGGCGACGTTTCGTCGGGGGTGGGGGCGGCGGCCGGTCTCCCGACTGGCTGCCGCGGCCATTGCAAAAAAAAAAGTAAAAAAAAACCCCACACACCCGTGATAGGCTATGTAACGATTTACGTAGCCTATCACGGCTAGATTTCCAAAGTCAGCTGTGATAGGCTACGTAAATCGTCACGTAGCCTATCACGGGTGACTTTGGGGGGGAAAAAAAAAGCGCATACGCAAATGGCGGCAGCCCATGGACGCCGCCATTTGCGTTCCTTATTTTGGCACGTCTAGTCTACGTAAAGATTTATGTAGACTACGGCAAAAATAAGGGCACGCTATTTGCGTTGCCCTTATTTTCGCTGTAGTCTACGTAAATCTTTACGTAGACTACAGCGACCAAATAAGGAACTGGAATGGCGGCTCCCTATGGGGGCTGCCATTATCCGTACACACATTTTTTTTTTTTAAAGTCACCCGTGATAGGCTATGTGACGATTGACGTAGCCTATCACGGCTGACTTTGCAGATCTAGCCGTGATAGGCTACGTGAATCGTCACGTAGCCTATCAGGGGGCGTTTTGTTTTGTTTTTTTAACTTTCGCGTTCGCGGCCGGGCGAGGCGGGAAGCCTCCTCCCCGGCCTGAATTTCGGCCGGGCCGAGGCGGGAAGCCTCCCCCCCAGCCTGAATTTCGGCCGGGCCGAGGCAGGAAGCCTCCCCCCCCGGCCTGAACTTCGCGGGGGGAGCAGCGAAGCGCCTTCCCCCCACCGCGAACGTCCTTCGAGGACAGGTAAGTGACTTTCGTCCACCCCTAGTTTTAGCCTACGTAAATATTTACATAGGCTATTATGGCGAAAAACAAGGGGAACACAAATAGCGTAGTGGGTGCCATTTGCGTTCCTCCCCCCCCCCCCGTTTTAGCCTACGTAAATATTTACATAGGCTATTATGGCGAAAAACAAGGGGAACACAAATAGCATAGTGGGTGCCATTTGCAAATTACGAACACAAATTATGGCGAAAAAAACAGAACGCAAATAGCACCCACTATACTATTTGCGTTCCCCTTGTTTTTGCCGTAATAGCCTACGTAAATATTTATGTAGGCTAAAATGGCTAAAAATAGGAAACTCAAATGGCGACCGCCGTAGCCGCCGCCATTTGCGTACACTGTTGTGTTTTGTTTTGGCTTGCCATGATAGGCTATGTAAATACTTACATAGTATTACATACTATAAATACTTACATAGTCCCTGCGTTAGCCATGATAAGCTACGTAAGTATTTATGTAGCCTATCACGGCTATGATGAAGAAGCGCAGGGTGGCCACCATTCGCAAGTCAGCGCAGACGGCAGCAGGTAAGTGCTCTGTTTCGTGTGCCTTTCGTGGGTTGGGGGGGCAGGGGCTTCGTTCTGCCACAGATTTCAGGGGGCCGAATGCACTGGCATTCGGCCTCACCGAGATCCATGGTGGAATTCTCTGACATCCCTAACTTCCAAAGGCCTTGGTACAGAGGCGCATCTGGACTTACCCCACTCTTCAGCTGAAAAGGCTCTCAGATCAATTTAAAAAACAAAACAAGACAGCCCCTGCCCTCAGGCTCACAATCTGAAAGACACAACACGGAAGGAGAAATGGAGGAGGAAGGAAGAGATGAACGAGCTAACACAGACACCCATTCTTAAAGTTACGAAGTTCTTATAATGACCAGCTGGGATGGAAACAATTCAGGGAGAGAAGGAGCCCAATTGAGCTAGTCCCATAGCAGGCCCCATCTACCTCTACCTCAGCCTACTGTCAGGTGACAGCTGAAAAGGGGAGGAGCCCAATGGAAATATGTCACTATGAAGTATGGGACAAAATTAAGTTTCTGTGGATACCAGCAACCTCTGGTGCTGCTGCTGCACATGCTTGCCAGAGCATCATTTCCCATAGTTCTTAGGCAATGCTGGCTCTGGATTTTGGGGGACCTTGGGCAAGATGCCCTAAGTGGGTCTCCCTCTCTAAGTAAGTCCACCTCCTTGCAACTGTCACCACTGCCCATTTGCTTGCCCTTTCGCTCTGGGCCCAATCCACACTACTGCCTCCAAAAGTGGGGGCTGTTGCTTCATCTCCTTACTCTCTTGAGAACAGGTGAACAGCAAGAACAGGAGAAACAGCAAAAGAAAAGAAAGAGTAGGGCAGAGGATTCTGGGGATCACCAGTGACCCTCTGCTGGGCTGTCCTTATGGTTTGAGTTGTCCTTCCCTTTTCCACTTGCCTGGCAGCAGCAATGGCAAGCAGGTTTCACTAGAGGTCTCTCTGTCAGTTCTGTTTCCCTTGTCCCTGGGGCCCTGGGAAATTTAGTATTCCCAGGGCACCTGAGTCCTTACTATGGCCCTCAAGTCTCCTGGAAACTACATGTCCAGGGGCTCCTTATGCCTGGAAAGGTGGCAAGCATGAATAAATATACAGTATAGGAGTCTTTGACAGGTTTCCCCTGAGCTATTATCCTACTGTTCTTCCACTTCACACTCTAGCTGACTGAAAAGTGATGCTAATAGATTGTGTTTGTAAACTAATGAACGAATTGCTGGACAAGCTTGCAGACCCTGTGAAAGCCTGCCTGTCGACCTGCCTTGTGTTAATGAGTTAACCAAAGGGAAGATGAGCATGAAAGCTTAGCAGAATTAATTGATTACTATGTCACCGAGTATAGGTTAACTCTTGCACTGCAGTAGATTTAGTCTGACACTACAAATGAAAAAGGAGAGAGAACCATAGAAGGCAACTTCAAAGCCATCAGTTTACAGCAGAAAGCTATTGAGAACAAGGCAAGCTATTAAAGGTATAAAGAGAAAGTTACTGAATTGGTTACTGGTTAGAATGAAAGAATGGAGAAAATAGTAGGGTTTCTGCCCCCCCCCCCATGATACTTAAAAGCTGGATGGTGAAAGTACTACGCAAAGTGCTGGGACACAGTCTGAGGCAGCACAAAAAACCTGTAAGGGCTGTAGAAAATGAAGGTAGAATGGGAAATTCAGTTCCTTGGTAAATGCACCAGACATCCTTATCCGTAAATACGGGAAAAAGGTACGGGAAAATGCTTCCACCGCCTTGCGCCTTCTATGAACACAGTTAAAGTTGTAATTTTACTACCTTTTTTTCCCTATGGGTGCCCATTCCCTTCCCTAAGTTTATTTGGGCATCTGTGCAAGTCAATATGGAGCATTCTTATGGCCAGGCCTGGTCCTTCCATGAGCCACCACAAACCTTTCTCTCAGGTGGTGGGTTGGGAGGAGCGGCAGATCACACATCCCTCCAGCCATCCTGGCCCCCTGTTGCTACCTCTCCTGCCAACCCGAATACCAGCTTCCCCACCAGCTGCTGCCACCACACTGGCCAACCAGTGCCACCAGAAGCCTCCTGCTGCTGCCAGCCCACATGAAAGCTGGCATGTTCCAGACCTAACTCTGGAGTGCCTGGTTGTGAGCTTGGCTCCTGCTATGGGGCCCACCCATTGGTCACTACTGTGGAGCAACTACCTGCCCAAGAGGAAGTCAGGTGTCTTCCAGCTGTGTCTTTGCAGCCTCCTGGCTTTCCCTATAAGGTGCAGTTGTAGCAAGAGGATAACACAGCAATTGCAGCAGATGGTGGTGGCTCTAAATTGGATTTCACACAGCTGGATTCCAGTGGAGGCAACTGTTGACTGCCTCTTTCTTCTTGCAGTGGCTGAACCGGGCAGCAGAAGTGGAGGATTTCAGGCAGAGCACTTGGCAGATTCCAAGCCCATGCTTTTCCTGCAACGCCGACTGGTTATATGTGTTATATGTGGGGCTACCCCTGAAGACAGTCCAGAAAATTCAGTTAGTGGTAGGGATGTCAGAGAATTCTGCCACGGATCCCAGGGAGGCCAAATTCCAGTGAATTCAGCCCCCTGGAATCTGTGGCGGAACGGAGCAACCTGCCCAACACCCCCACGAAAGCCCCGAGAAACGGAGCCTACCTGGCTGAGGCTCCAGCGGCAGCACCAGTGGTGGCTCCAGTGGCAGCTCTGGCGGCTCTGGCTGCTGCCGGGCTGTGGCCGCAAATGGCGGCCACCACACTGGCTGCCATTTGCGTCCCTTCGCTGAGCCGTGATAGGCTACATAAATATTTGCGTAGCCTATCATGGCAAAGAGCGGGGACACAAATGGCGCAGCGGACACCATTTGCATTCCCACTCTTTGCTGTGATGGGCTACATAAATATTTACATAGCCTATCATGGCTTGGCAAAGGGATGCAAATGGCATCCGCTACGCCAGCCGCCATTTGCGTCCGCAGACCTGCCACAGCCAGATGTCCAGCTGCGGATGCACCCAGCCGGCAGCTCCACGGAGTCGCCGTAGAGCGGAGCTGGCCAGGGAGGATTCCAGGGGGAGGGATGGAGTGCCCCCCCCCCCACCGCAGATGCCACTTACAAAAGAGGTAAGTGGTTTTGAACATCCCTAGTTAGTGGTGCAGAACAGAGCAGGGGGGTTGCTTAATGGACTGGCCATTTTTAACATATTACTCCGGTGTTGCATCAACTGCACTAATTGCTAGTCAGTTTCTGGGCCTGATTTAAAGTGTTGGTGCTGACTTTGCTTAGGACCAGTCTACCTGAAGGAGCACCTTCTCCCATACATTCCTGTCCAATTGCTAAGATCGTCTTCAGAGGCTCTTATCTGGCTGCCACCACCCACAGTTGTGTGATGGTGGCTGCCAGAGAAAGAGCCTTCTCTGTAGTAACCCCCTGTCTGTGGAATGCCCTTCTCAAGGAGATTGCCTGGCATCGGCATTGAATACATTTAGATGCCAGGTTAATACCTTCCTCTTTAAACAGGCATTTAACCTTTAATCGGTTGCGAATTCATTTTGCTGCTAGCTCCTCAATGTTTTTTAATATTCTGTAATTTTTAATGTTTAAAGTATGAATGCTGATACTTGCATTGTTGTATTAATATTATTATTTATTTTTGGCTATTTGGTTGTTGTTGCTGTTGCTGTTTGGTTTTATGATTGTAAACTGCCCTGAGGACATTTGCCAGTTGGGCAGTATACAAATAAATAAATAAATAAATAAATTATAAATAAATAAAAAATAGTTGAAGAGCGGCCCAGCCGATAGCTTCGAAGCACCATGGTGGTGCACCAAAAGGTGACTGGGAAAGGTACTGGGAGCAACAGAAAAGGTGTGACAAAGGGATTTTACCTTGATATATGGATGCTGTGTTTTTCAGGGCAGAGGCTCCAACAGTGGGGGGTTTGGGGGGGGGGGTTCTGCTCCACCCAGGGTATTCCAAGATCTTTCCCTGAACTTTCAGTTTATCATTTTTAATGTTGCAGTCTCACACAGTGACAGGAGAACAGAAAGCAACACACTAGTTTCCTAAGTAGTTGTGAATAGAATTGCAGCCTCTTGTGGCTTACGGCAGCCTGGAAAAGGGGTGTGCATGTGTGCGTTATTATAGTAAGTTTCTGTAAATTTACAGTACAATCCTATCAATATCTACTCAGAGGTTTCACTTACCCACAGGTAAATGGGCATATGATTGCAGCCTTTATCTCCAAGTGATGTAGTGGATCCAATTTAGGCTGAGTGGTGGTGCCTTGCCCAAGGTCACTCAGGGATTTTCATGCTTGAGTGTGGATTTCCATCTGGGATTTCCCCATCCCAGTGCGACACTAACCATTGTGTCACACTAGCAACAGAACAAACTCCTTCTTAGACTTGAAATCAGTGTGTGGATATATGGGAAGTGGGCTAAATCTGGGCTGCCTGGGGTCCCGATCCAGTCCCCTAGGGTACCCCAGATGCGGTGCCCATTCCCTTGGCCCCACACCCTTTTCCTGACTGCCGATAGTTCCATGCTTTCTCTGCATATGCACATTTTTTCCCATTCTGAAAGACTGCAATGCATCTCCTAAGGTTTAGTTCCTGACAGCAGGAGTGCTAAATTAAATTATGCTGGGTTTTTTAGTAATTTTGACTTCCCCACCCTCACCTCTTTGCCTTTCCCCCCTCCCACCTCTAAAATCCAGCCCCCGAGAACATCTCCAAAACTAAATTCCACTCTTAGGTTGAAAGGTGTTCAACACTCCTGTTCCACGTGCAAGGAGGGGGAGGGTGGATGAGCTCCCTAGCTCCACCCCCTCTATCATCATTCTTGTCACTCTCTACTTGTGGTGGGGGCCCTTCCAACCCTACAATTCTATGATATCTATGCTATCAAATAGGGTGGCCATTTACGAGTCACCAAAAAAGAGGAAATGCAGTAAAAAAAAAAATCAGTAAAAAAAGAGGACAAAAGATGACACATTTGCATATAATTTGCATATGTTATACACACATACATACACTCATATATTTGCATAAAATTTGCATATGCTTATACACACATGCACACATATTAACATATGCAAATTTTATGCAAATGTGTCATCGTTTGTCTTCTTTTTTGCTGATGCACGTCTTCTTTTTTGGTGACTCGTAAATGGTCACCCTATTTGGTGTGGAGGAGGGACACTATCTGCTGCTTCTCCTAGGTCAGCAACATGTCTTGGGCCAGCTTGCTTCTGGTTATTGTTGAACAGAGCTTTGAACTATATCCAAAGCATTATGAACTATATTGGTACATCTGGAGGTGATCAGCATTCATAATCTGTTCAGAATTGTAATTCTATGTTGGCTTTCAGTTTGGCAAAAAGACATGCAATGACAGAGGAGACCTGAGATATATGACTTGGCATGAATGAAAAATATCTCACAGATCTGTTAATACATAAAATGCTCTCAGACTTTTCACCTCTAAAAATGACAATTTCTGTCTTTGAAAATTTTTCTAGTATGGAAAATCATCATCATGAAATTATTTCATGTTTGTAAGTTTTGCACACTTGCATTTGATCTAGTACTGAACTTAGTAGGAGTCTTGCATTGTAATTCAGAATCAGAAATTCTAATTGCTCTATTTTTCCTCCTGACTTATGCAGGTTATAAAAACTCTAGGCATGTACTTAAATTATGCTCCAGGTCTGATGAGGAACATGTAAGTTCAAAAGCTTATTATCAGCTTTTTAAAGCTACCTCACTTGCTCTGGGTTTCTCATTCTATGGGACCAATATAGCTATTAACATTCAAGTTTCCTGCAGAAGCTAAATTATATCTCTGAAAGATGCTTCAAAATCAGGGGCGGGCGGCGGGGAATGTAGTCTGAATTAAATGCTAAAGAGACAGAAGACTGCAATGCTGTGCTCACTAATGTTATTCTCCTCTTTCCTTCAGGGTAAGGCATCACAATCAATATTTTACAGGGAGAAAAATATAAAGCAAGGAAAGATAGACAGGCACATAACAGAAAAGTGGATATCTTTTTATAGGCCACCATCTGATGATCAAAGTGGCAAAGACGCGATTTGCGCAAATATGCTATTTGCGCCCCTGCTCTTTGCCGTGATAGGCTACGTAAATCTTTACGTAGCGTATCGCATGAAGGAACAGGGATGCAAATGGCGTATTTGTGTCCCTGTTCCCTTGCGCGATAGGCTACGTAAAGATTTATGTAGCCTTTCATGGCAAAGAGCAGGGGCGCAAATGGTGTCTGCTATGCTGGACGCCATTTGCGTCCACAGTCTGGCAGTGGATGGACTCGGACCCAGCAGCGGCAGGTAGGATCCGGTCGGCGTGAACTTCGCGGGGTGGTGGAGGTGAGTGGTCCATTCCACCACGGACTCCGGGGGGGGGGCAGATTCTAAGAATCAGGCCTCATTAGAGTCCATGGCAGAATTCTCCACCATCTCTATTCCTGGTGGTTCTGCCTGGACCGATGGCCCAGTGGTAATCCCCCAGAGTAGAGCCTTTAGTGTGGTGGCTCCCTTACTGTGGAACTCCCTGCCTCTGGAGGTCAGGCAGGCACCAACATTGTATCCCATGTCCCTTCTTTTCTTCTGCAGCCTCCTGTGCTCCCTCCCTAAATCTGCCCCTGGAATTTGGACAACCCTTGGGAATGTTATGGGATACATTGCAGAGGCCGGCAAAAAATGGGGACAGGTGGTGGAAATCACCATCTTCCTTATGTGAATGGACAACTTAGGATCCACGTCAGCATCTTCGGGCTAGTTAAAAAAAAACCCAAACTGCAAGCCAGCCAGTGTAGCTACACTGCCTTTACTGAGACACAATAGTTTAAATCCAAGTACTCCCAGTTTACAAGACTAGGCAGCTAAGTGATTCATCCCAAACAAAACAAAAAAATGAAAACTCCTCTTTGCTTGTTGCTGTGAAACTCTGTAACACCAATGGAAAGGAATCAATATGAAGGTGACATTTTGAACTTCCAGGTAGTTCTTGTAAATAATGCAATTTGTATCTGGGATGAACAGGTTCATCTCTATAGATGCCAAAATCTGAGTATTGAATCTCCACGAGAAGCTCACCTTGGTAAGACAACCCCTCTCCTGTATCAGCAAGATTCCAAACAGAATCTTGGCTTCTGTGAACTGTCCAATAAGAAAACATAAAAAGGAAGTATTTGTAATGATGCCATTGGTATTGTTAATTAATCGTTCATTTCTATCATGCCATTTCAGTCTCTAATGAAACCTTAAGATCATTGACTGTATTTACTATATTCAGGAGTGGGCAACTGCAGGCAGTCCAGGGGTCATAATTTCACCTCCCGGATTCCCTTGTCTGCTACATTCCTACTGGCACAGTGAAATTCAGCAGCAAACTGCTGTGGAGCAGTAAGTGGGTCCAATTTAGCTTGAAGACAAGCTACATTTGACCTAACTATAATGGTAAACAGATGTTGCTGCAGCAAATGTTGGCAGCACAGTGGCAGGGAGCAGCAGGGTGGCAGGGGCTCCAGGTAGCCCGTGGGCCATGTGTTGCACACCACTGCTATGTACCTACCAAACTATACAATATTAGCAGGCCTTTCTCCCAAGTCCACATTTCCTCCACGCATAATAACCAGCTTTTATGCACAGGAACATAGGAACACAGGAAGCTGCCTTTTACGGAGTCAGACCATTTTTCCCTCTAGCCCAGTATTGTCGACAGTGGCTGGCAGCAGCTCTCCAAGGGTTGAGGAAGGATTCTTTCCTAGTACTACCTGGAGAAGCTGGGTATTGAACCTGGGACTTTCTGCATGCAAAACATGTGCTCCTCTACCACTAAGCTACAGTCCAGCGCTATTGGAAAGAAACAAAATAATTAATGAAATAACAGAATGTTCAGTATTACTGAATCTTAAACAAAGTCCTGGTGCATTGTTTAAAAGATATTAATATGAATGATTCAGAGATAACTTTGTATTTATAAATCACAGCAAAACTGTGCATAGCCACGTACTGGAACAAAAGAGAAAGCTATCATTATCTGACTAGCAAGGGGGGGGGGGAGAGAGAGAGAGAGAGAGCGTGCAATATATTGCTATATTGTCAAAATGCCTTATTTTTTTAAGACAAGAATTTCACAAGAATACACACCGATACATTTATCAGAAAGTGAATATTCTTTGTTATATTCTGGAACAACACATTTCAAGACAATGTCCACTCTCAGGGTGTGCTTATTTTTTTGTCCTTTGTGTTTTATTTTTTAAAACATCAACATTTTATGCTGCATTTGAAATTGACGATCCTACAGTCGTCAATTTCATCTGGATGGTTATTTAGATCAATGGACAGCTAATATTAAATTTTTTTTGAACCACCCAGAGAGTTTCGTCTATTGGGCAGTATAGAAATGTAATAAATAAATATTTAAATAAATTATATTAATGCATATATTTGAAACCAAACTGTTTAATTTTTCTCTATTTTAAATTAATGGTGTTGTGCATTGTTATTGTGAATGGATATGCTATTTTGTTATGTATTTTGTTGTTGCTGGCATTGTTGTTCCTCCATTTTTGTTTTGTTTTCTTTTGTTATAAATTGCAAATAAAATAGGAATTTGATATTTTAAAATAAAAAGTAATAAATATAATATCCAGCACATTTGTTACTAAAATAATCAGCTATGACTCTCAATCAAAATTAGGAAATAAAATATCTTCTGCATTGTATTTTTAATCCCACCTCTGGATGTTCTCCCTCCTTGTAGTACAATCAAACATGTAGGTATTTCCATTCCCTTTCTCTGTATCCAAAAATGAATAGGGTCTTCCCAAGTCCAGATTAGAAACACAATAGTGAACCAAATTTTGCATCCATATCAACCCACTAGAGAACAAAGGTTAAGATCAAGGGCACAATCCAGAAAGACAGGTTCATCTTTAGGAGGTATAGAGGACAAATCAAGGTAAACTTCATTCAAGGCAAAACTGGTTTCACATATTAATTCTTTGATGCAGCTGAAACACTGGAACACTGATAAAAGTTGTGCTTCACATATACTTGCTATAATTCTGTCTTTTAAAAGTATTAGACAAATAGCAGTTGTTGATCAGTCCTCAGTCAGTGCAAAACTGATTTGTCATGCAGAGGCTTTCAATCATTTGTGAAAGATCAGACTACAGTGTCAATGCAACTGAATCAAGTAATTAATTATTGAGAATCAAGTATTATGTATTTTCCATGTAGATTTTGGCTATGAGCCACTGAAAAATATATTTTTGTCTGTTCTGGACATTGAGCCACATTTGTGTATTGTAGCAAAAACTACAGAGAGATTTGTGGCACATTAAGCACTAACAAATTTATTATAGCATGAGATGCATGAATTGTTAACCTGTAATTTAGAGGTATGTATATACACATGGTTGTATTGAGGCAGGGAGGGGGGATTGTGAACAGTGAGATCAAAGAGAATTGAAATGTAGAAACTAGAGACAGTGATAATTACCTTGATAACAGTGGCCATTCATTAAACAGTAGTTGGGTGATGAAAACAAAGACATCCTTGCATTGATGAGCTGATTGATATATGTAGTGTGATTTAAAAAACAAAACAAAACACACAACTAACAAAGGCCAGATCTGTATCTTGTGCCATATCAATACAATCCCATCATGGCGACACTATCCACCTCTTGCACATTTATTCCTCATAGCACACACAATGACATCTGTTGCGGTACTTTGGATAATAGAGAATGAAAAGTAGGAAATATAATGCTAGAAAAGTGGTATATGGAAAACATAATGTGCCCCAACATTTATCAGTGCACTTCAATACTGATAAAAAGCACTAGTATAGATCTGGCCTTGGTTCCTACTCAAGCCACAGCTGATAGAGTTGAACTTGTTGATGAATAGTTGTTATTCTGTTTCACATTGAAATCAGTTTTTGAAGTTCCTTTGTTCAAGAAAGGTCACCTTAAAGTCACTGACAGAGTGCCCTGGGAGGTTGAATTGTTCCCCACTGGTTTTTGAATATTGCCATTTCTGATGTCAGATCCATGGCCATCTATTCTTTTGTGTAGCGACTGGCTCATTTATCCTAAGTGGAATGTAGTGGGGCATTGCTGGCAAATGTTGGCATATATCACAGTGGAAGATGAAGAGGTGTACAAGTCCCTTATGTTTCGGATGACATTATTAGGTCCAGTAATAGTGTTGCCAGGGTAGAGAATATATAAGACAAACTGTTGCTGATTTTTCTAAAAAAAACACAAAAAAACACCCTCAGTTAAGAGCTTTTCTAACTGGACTGACTGTTCTTGCTGGCAGCATGCTGGAATGCTGAGTCCTTAAAAAATAAGGAAGGCTAATTTTTGATAGGATTTTTAAATGCACCTTTGACAGCATAGACTCGAAAACCTTGCAAGTTCATTTCTATCCTGGCATGACTCTTCATTCAGAACCCTAATTCTTCAGCCCCTTCCTGTACTGAATATTTAGTCTTCTGGAGAGCTTGCAGCCATGCTAGCCAGCAAGTGAAAAGGACTGAAGATCCACCACATGGATACAGACTGCAGCCAAATTGACCTACCTTCTTCTATGTAACCGTTGGCCAGCAGAGTAATAGCAATATTCTTTCAAGGATCCACTAGAGCTATGTACAAATGGCCTCTTGAAATTCTCCACCTAATTTGAGGGAAGAGAAATTGGGGGACTATTTCACTGAATTTCTCCATACGGAAGAGGAATTCTCCAAAAGTTTCTCAGGGTGGGACTCACCATTAGCAGTGGAAGTAGCACAGCTTCTGTCTGTCTGTCTGTCTGTCTGTCTTCCTGCCTTCCTTCCTTCCTAAGAGTTTTTTCTGCTGTTGCTAAGCGACCTTCTTTTCCTAGGGATGTCGTAAGAAAAAGAAAAATCTCAGAAATATTCTCCAGGAAAAGGTGTGTGGGGGGGAGTCTTCTGACAATTGGCTCAGCTCTTGTGTGGCACAACATCTTAATATATACAGCAAGATTCCTAAATAGTATGGGTTGAGGGATAATGCTTTCCCATACTAATAGAGACCATCCTTTCTATGTTTGTACACCTCAATCTAGGGATGGCGGAGAATTCCACCACGGATCTCAGTGAGGCCGAATGCCAGTGCATTCAGCCCCCTGAAATTCATGGTGAAACGAAGCCCCCCCCTGCCCCATCACCCACAAAAGGCACGTGAAACGGAGCACCTACCTGGTGCCATTAGCACTGCTTTGCAAATGGCGGCCACAGCTGCAGCCACCATTCGCTTCACGATTTTTCCCGTGATAGGCTATGTAAATACTTACGTAGCCTATCACGGCTAACACGGGGACGCCATTTGCGTTCCCTTTTTTTTGCTGTGATAGGCTACATAAATATTTATCACAGCTAAAAAAAGGGATGCAAATGGCGGTGGCTACAGCAGCCGCCATTTGCATCCCTGAGCAGCCCAACAGCGGCCGGATGTTGCTGCGGGCGGCCCCAGCCAGCGGCTCCGCGGAGTCGCCGTGGAGCGGAGCCAGCAGGCGAGGATTTCGGGGGAGGGACGGAGCACCTCCCCCCCACTGTGGATGTCACAAAACGAAACAGGTGAGTTGTTTCGTACATCCCTACCTCAATCCTAATTTACTTTCAGATGATCCCTTGCCAGTTTAATTTGCTCATCTTTACATGCTGAACAGCCAGGCTCTTGTAAGCTCTGGTCTCCTATCACAGTTCAGCTTTGCAATGAGCTTGGTTGACAAGTTTACCAAGATAAGTTGCACCTTTAGTTTACCAGCTGTAGAAACTACTTCAGCTGTGACTCTTTTGAGCCATTTATCTACTTCTGTACCTTACCTATCCTTCAGTCTTGCTCCTCAGAATTTGCGATGCCTGTGAGGAAAATAAATGATGCACTCAAGTCCAATTCTAAAATCACAGCTTTCTGTTGCAATCAGCTTCTGTCATAATTTTAGCCTACTCACTCTTCTGATTTCACCGCAGTTACATGATAAGACAATGGTCCACTTGCAGCTATTTGCTTCAGCAGGGTTCCCTTCATTTCACTGTGGTTGGCTGTAATTTCTGATACTTTTTTTTTTCTTGAGGATCCCCCTCCCCACTTTCTAGTTGGTGAGCAGTTATTTCTATCACTATATTTGTTTCTGCCAGTTCGTGCACTTTGTGTCAAGTTCATGTGCTAACTCTCCTGGCAATCCTGCCATTTTTCATTTCTGTGGTATCATACATCATACCTTATTCATTGGTTTGCAGCTGTGTACACTTTGCAGTGGTTTCCTGTTCCTGGGCCTCTCCTCCTTACCCCCAGCTGTTTGTAAAGTGAAGATGCTGGCACCACCTTTTTCTGCTGGGAATCACTGGGGTTGAACTACAATTCCCATGATCCTCAGTAAGCAATGATGCTGGCATTGGTGTCATAGTTCAAGCCCATGATCCCCAGTATAAACAGTTTCTTCACTTTGAAAACCATGAGGGCAAAGAGGAGAGGGCTGGTAACACCTCCAATATGAGAGGCAGTATGCCTATGTCCGCCCCAGGCGTCTTATGGATCCAAATGGATTCCTGAACGCGCTTGGGGATTCTCTGGGGCATGCAAACGGCCACTCGGTCGAGACCCTGGTGGGTGGCTGGAATGCCGCAATCACTAGGGCATTAGATCAGGTGGCTCCGAAACGCCCTCTCCCCCTGAACAGGGCTCGGACTGCACCATGGTTCAATCCGCGGTTACGAGCTCTGAAACAGGAGGTGAGATGGCTAGAGCACTGGTGGCAGAAGTCTCGCTCCAAAGACGATCAGACACGGGCAAGAGCTGTATCTTCAGCCTATCACGTGGCGGTGAGTGCAGCAAAAAAGGAATATTATGCTGCCTCTATCGCGTCTGCAGAGTAGGGTTGGCGGAGAATTTCTCCCCGAAACTTCAGGGGGCCGAGTGCCAACGTGTTCGGCCCCCGAACAAGTTTCAGGGAGAAATCCTCCGCCCCCCCCGCCCCCCGCACACACCCCCGGGATGGGACTTACCTTCGCCGAATGTCCTTCCCGGCGGCGGGTCCGGCCGGCGGTTCAGCGGGCGTTCGAGCGGGGCAGGAGCGGCAGCCGGTCTTTCGACCAGCTGCCGCCGCCGCCATTGCAATGAAAGAAAAAAAAAAACACCCCCTGATAGGCTACGTGATGATTCACGTAGCCTATCACGGCTAGATTTGCAAAGTCAGCTGTGATAGGCTACGTCAATCGTCACGTAGCCTATCACGGGTGACTTTAAAAAAAAAAATAAAAGTGTGTACGGATAATGGCGGCCCCCATAGGGAGCCGCCATTCCCGTTCCTTATTTGGTGGCTGTAGTCTACGTAAATGTTTACGTTGACTACGGCGAAAATAAGGGCAACACTATTTGCGTTGCCCTTATTTTCGCCGTAGTCTACGTAAACATTTACGTAGACTACAGCGACTAAATAAGGAACGCGAATGGCGGCTCCGTATGGGGGCCGCCATTAGCGTACGCGCTTTTTTTTTTTAAGTCACCCGTGATAGGCTACGTGACGATTGACGTAGCCTATCGCAGCTGACTTTGCAGATCTAGCCGTGATAGGCTACGTGAATCGTCACGTAGCCTATCAGGGGGCGTTTTTTTAAAAAAAACTTTCGCATTCGCGGCCGGGGCGAGGCGGGAAGCCTCCCCCTCGGCCTGAATTTCGGCCGGGCCGAGGCAGGAAGCCTCCCCCCCCGGCGTGAACTTCGCGGGGGGACCAGCGAAGCGCCTCCCCCCCACCGCGAACGTCCTTCGAGGACAGGTAAGTGACTTTCGTCCACCCCTACTGCAGAGTGCTGTCCCAGGAAGCTGTTCCAAGTGGTCCGGAGCCTGGTCGGTCCTGTGGCTCCGGAACCACTGGAGCATTCTAAGGCCTCCTGTGAGGCCTTGGCAAGGCACTTTGCAGATAAACTTGATCAGATTAGGTGTGTTACTCTGCACGTTGTGGATACAGTTAGTGAGCAAGAGGCGGCCTGTGGCAAACCGGTTTTGTGGGATCGGTTCCAGCTTCTTCCTCCTGATGAAGTGGACAAGGTGCTTTCACCTGTACGGCCGACCACCTGCTTACTTGATCCTTGCCCATCTTGGCTCATTATGGGCTGCAGAGAGAGACTGGGTGAGGGGATCAGGGCGGTGGTGAACGCCTCCCTTGAGGACGGAGTGATGCCATCAGCCCTCAAGGAGGCAGTGATAAGACTGCTCTAAAGAAGCCCTCCTTGGATCCTCAAGTTTTGAACAACTTTCGCCCAGTCTCAAATCTGCCATTTTTGGGCAAGGTGATTGAGTGGGTGGTGGCGATGCAGTTGAAGGCACACTTGGAAGAAACTGATTATCTAGACCCATTTCAGTTGGGCTTCAGGCTTGGGCATGGGACAGAAATGGCCTTGGTCACCTTGGTAGATGATATGAGGAAGACTCTGGATAGGGGTGAATGCTCCTTCCTTGTTCTCCTCGATCTCTCAGCGGCTTTTGATACTGTTGACCACGGTATCCTCCTGGACCGCCTGGAGGGGTTGGGCATTGGAGACACTGTATTGCGGTGGTTCCGATCCTTCCTCTCCAGCAGGTACCAGAGGGTAGCACTGGGAGAGGAGGTTTCGGACCCGTGGCCACTCACTTGTGGGGTGCCACAGGGTTCCATCCTCTCCCTGATGCTATTTAATATCTATGTGAAGCCGCTGGGGGCTGTCATCAGGAGGTTTGGGGTGCGGTGTCATCAATATGCAGATGACATGCAGCTCTACCTCTCATTCAAATCTTCACCAAGGTTGGCCGTAGAATCCCTGTCCAAATGTCTGGAGACGGTGAGTGGCTGGATGGGGAGGAATAAGCTGAAGCTGAACCCTGACAAGACCAAGGTACTTTTGGTGGGAGACAAGAGGAGGCTGGGGGATGTTGACCTGGTGTTGAATGGGGTACGGCTACCCTTGAAAGACCAGGTCCGCAGCCTGGAGGTCATTTTGGACTCCCAGCTGTCCATGGAGGCTCAGGTGTCAGCTGTGAGCCGGACAGCGCTGTATCAACTCCGTCTGATACGGCGGCTGCGTCCCTTCCTTCCCAACCATCTGCTCCCATCGGTAGTACATGCCCTGGTCTCCTCTCCTTTAAATTACTGTAATGCACTCTACGTGGGGTTACCCTTGAAGACGGTTCGGAAGCTGCAGCTGGTACAGAACGCGGCGGCTCACCTGATTAAAGGCAGCCGCCGGCGAGATCACATCACTCCAGTGCTGAAGGAGTTGCACTGGTTACCAGTTGTTTTCTGGGCCAAATTCAAGGTGTTGGTTTTGACCTTTAAAACCCTATATGGTTCTGGCCCAGCCTATTTTAAGGAGCGCCCCCAGCAGCACCAGACAGGCCGCTTAACAAGATCAGCCTCGGATGGCCTTCTCTTTGTCCCATCAGCCAGGACAGCTAGACTGGTGGGGACGAGGGAGAGGGCCTTTTCTGTGGTGGCCCCCACTCTGTGGAACTCCCTCCCTGGGGAACTCCGCCATGCCCCCTCTTTAATGAGCTTCCGTCGTGCATTAAAAACGTGGTTGTTCAGGCAGGCATTTGGGGTGGGTTAGGGTATTTTAGAAAATGTTTTTACTGTAGAATTTTATTGTTTTAAACTGTTTTATTGTATGCTGTACATCGCCCAGAGTGGCTGGGTGACCAGCCAGATAGGCGATTAATAAATTTAATAACAATAACAATAACAATAATAATAATAATGTGTAATGGCCCCAGGCCTGTAACCAAGTCACCTGTAGTTTTAGAGGGGCCTAGAGATCCATAATGCTTTGCTTTGGTTCATTATTAAGTGCAATCCCTTGCTAGTGGGCCTCTGAGCTCGTGAGCTGAGTCAAAGGTCAATATCGCCGCCTCAGCACATTCCATGCTAACGAGCTACTGTTTATCTTATCAGGGCCTAGGATGCACCTGAGAAGTCAGGCTCTGTTTATGCTGAGCTACAGGTGCCTGTGCTGGGAAAGTTCTGGTTGTTTCCCCTCTGATGTGGGGCTGTTAGCCTATGCTGGGAAAGTTGCATATGAATGCTAATTAACGCTTGCTTCTGTCATGCCTCACTTAGGGATGTCAGATAATTGCGCCACGGATCTCGGTGAAGCCGAATGCCAGCACATTTTGTCCCCCGAAATCCATGGCGGAACGGCCTGCCACCCCCCCCACCCCCCGCGGATCCCCCCCCCGGGACGAGACTTACCTGGGGGGGATGTTCCGGACGGCGGCAGCTCCAGCGGCTGGTCTTCCAACCGGCTGCCACCACCGCCATTTGCAGTCTGGTCGCTTCTGTTTGTTTTGGGTTTTTTTACATAGATGTGATAGGCTACGTAAAGACTTACATAGCCTATCACGTCTGGGTTTAAAAAAAAATGCATACACAAATGGCGGCGGCTACGGCCACCGCCATTTGCGTTCCTTATTTTTGGCCATCTTAGTCTACATAAATATTTACGTAGACTAAGACAGTGAAAATAAAGGGGAACGCAAATAGCGCCTGCTACGCCATTTGCGTACCCCTTTTTTTTTTTTAAACCCAGATGTGATAGGCTACATAAGTCTTTACGTAGCCTATCACAGCTGAATACAGGGACGCAAACGGCAGCGGCTATGGCAGCCGCCATTTGCATCCCTGCTAGTCAGCGGCCGGATGTCCGGCTGCTGGCGGAGCCGGCTGGCGGCTCCGCAGAATCCCTGTGGAGCGGAGCTGGCCATTGAGGATTCCTGGGGGGAGGGACAGAGCGCCTCCCCCCCCATCGAGGAATCCGGGGGGAGGGACGGAGCACCTGCCCCTCCCAGCGGATGCCCCGACCGGAACAGGTAAGGGATTCGTACATTCCTAGCCTCACTGCTAACATGTGTGGTATAAGACTCCTTGTACCCCTTGGCTGGCTCTGGGTTCAGAGAAGCTGTCTGATCCAACCACTGCGTATGCCTGTGTGCTGTAAGTACTCAATAAAGTCTCCTTATAAGCAAACCTGGATCTGGCTTATCATTATCTCGGCACCTCCAAAATAGGGATGTACGAAAGTCACTTACCTTTTGCGGATTATGTTGATGGTGGAGGGGGGAGGCATTCCGTCCCTCCCCCCGCAGAGCCAGCTGTGCTCTGCGGCAGCTCTGCGGAGCAGCCGGCCATGCCCAGCCAGGCCAGAGCCGTCTGCAGCCGGATTTCTGGCTGCGGAGGGCTCTGGGGGGGAACCGCGTTCGGAAATGGCGGTGGCTACGTAGCGGACGCTATTTGCGTTCCCCTTATTTTCGCTGTCTTAGTCTACGTAAATATTTACGTACACTAAGACGGTCCAAACTAAGGAACGCAAATGGCGGCGGCTGTAGCCACCGCCATTTGCGTACGCTTTTTTTTTTTTTTTACCCAGTCGTTTTAGGCTACGTAAGTTTTTACGTAGCCTAAAATGTTTGGGTAAAAAAAAAAGGCGTACGCAAATGGCGGTGGCCATAGCCACCACCACTTGCGTATGCCTTTTTTTTTTTTTACCCAGACGTTTTGGGCTACATAAAAACTTACGTAGCCTAAAAAACAACTGCAAATGGCGGTGGCGGCAGCCAGTCGGAAGACCAGCCACCGCCGCCAGAGCCGCCGCCGGAGCCGCCGCCAGAGCCGCCGCCATCCGGAAGATCTGCCCCAGGTAAGTCTTGTCCGCCGGGGGGGCAGGGGGGTGGATCCGCGGAGGGGCAGGGGGGTGGCAGGCCGTTCCGCCATGGAGTTCGGGGGGGCGAATGCACTGGCATTTGGCCTCACCGTGATCTGTGGCGGAATTCTCTGCCATCCCTACCTCCAAACCTTAGCAGCCCACGGCCGGGGCAATACACTATGTATGCCAGTTGCTGGGGACATGGGCAGGGCAGTGCTGTTGAACTCATGTCCTGTTTGTGGGCTTCCCACGGGGAGTTGTTTGGCCACTATGTGAACAGAATGTTAGACTAAATGGACCTTGGTCTGATTCACCTTTCTACCCAAAAAAAATAGCACTCAAGGTGGCTTACAAAAATAACTTAAAATAGATTAAAACAATAAAATACATTAAAATACAATAAAAACATAACAATTACAGAAAAAAAACACTAGCCCACCCACAGACCAACTTACAGGCCAAGGGCACCTTTAATAAAGTAGTCCTCGCCTGCCATTGGAAGGATAGCAGAGGGGAAGTGAACCGAGCCGCCCTTATGTTCTTATGTCTTCCCCGACTTCAAGGGACTACCTCTGCTGCATCTGACCCCATCCTGGCACCTAGTGCCCAAGATGAGATCTCCCCCCGCCTCCTCTTGGGTCTGGGATAGTGGGCAGCAAAAGAAATTGGGTCTTCTGAATGTTGGAATGAAAGGCCCCATTCATTTTTGTTGTCATATTCATTTTAACCTGTTTGTACATGTGTGTGGGTTCAATAAACACACATTTAAGAATTAATTAATTATTTAATAGATTTATACACCACTTACCATATTTGAAAAATATCTCTAAGCAGTTACCAAGAAAATTAAATGCATTATGAAACATTATGATATACATTAAAATACAATTAAAACATATAATAATTGCTAAAACATTTGTAGAAAACATTAATAAAACACTAAAACCAATGCAATACCATAATTATAAACAAACTGGGCAGCACACTCATTCGGGGAAGGTCTGAGTGAAGGAACAGGTCTTTAATTGACACCTACCGTTGGCACGTCCAGCATACCAGAGGGGAGGTCATTCCAAAAGGTGAGTGCCACTACAGAGAATGGCCAGTTCCAGGTTGCCACGAGATGGCAATCTGCTGGTCATGGTAGAACCAGCAAGGCCTCCTCCAATGATCTTAATGATCACACAGGCCTGTATTGGGGAAAGCAATCTACAAGGTAACTTGGCCCCAAGTTGTTGAGGGCTTTATATGCCAACAGCAAGACTTTATACTTGGCTCAGTAGTTAATATGCAGGCAGTGCAGTTGCTTCAACACTGGTGTAATATATGCATGGCCAAATGCTCCGCTCAGCATCCCGGCTGCTGCAATCTGCACTACCTGCATCTTCCAGACCAAGCATGTAAAGTGTAGCCCTGAGTAACATGCATTACAGTAAACTAAGTGGGAGGTTACCAATGCATGGACTACAGTGTCCAGGCTATCCCTGTCCAGGAAAGGGGACATACCAACCAGAGTTGGTAGCAGGCGCTCCTTGGGCCTCTAATGACCATTATGAATCCAGGAGCACTCGCAAACTACATACCTGTTCTTTCTAAGGGAATGCAACCCCATCTAGAATAGGCAAATGCCCCAGTTCCCATACCTGGGAGCCACCTACCTATAAAGTCTTATCTATCAGGATTCAGTTTCAGTTTGTTGGCCCTCATCCCACCCATCACTGCTTCCAGGCCCTGGTTCAGATCACGCACTCTCCTGATTCTGATGTTACAGAGAAATAGAGCTGGATGTCATCAGCATACTCCAGATGACCACCCCCAGCGGCTCAATATAGGTGTTAAATATCATGGAGGACAAGATAGTACCCTGTCAACATAATTGCCATGGACCCAAGGCATAGTCCCCCAATGCTACTTTCTGGAGCCATCCCCAGAAGTAGGACCAGAACCACTGTAGCACAGTGCCTCCAATTCCTGACTCACAAAGATGATCCAAAAAAATACAAAGGTCAATGGTATCAAAAGCCACTGAGAGATCAAGCAGGATCAACAGACTCACACTCCCTCTGTCTCTCCACAAGAGGTCACCCTTCAAGGCAACCAAAGCTGATCCTGTCCCAAAACTAGGGATGTCAGAGAATTCCGCCACGGATCTCGGTGAGGCCGAATGCTAGTGCATTCGGCCCCCCGAACTCCATGGCGGAATGGCTTGCCACCCCCCTGCCCCCTCGCGGATCCCCTCCAGGACAAGACTTACCTGGGGCAGATGTTCCAGGCGGCAGCGGAGGAGGCGGCGGCGGTGGAGGCTGGTCTTCCAACCGGCTGCCGCCGCCGCCATTTGCAGTCTTGTCGGGGGGGGGGGTTACAAGACGTGATAGGCTACATAAAGATTTATGTAGCCTATCATGGCTGGGTAAAAAAAAAACGCGTACGCAAATGGCGGCGGCTATGGCCACCACCATTTGCATTCCTTATTTTTGGCCGTCTTAGTCTACGTAAATATTTACGTAGAATATGACGGCAAAAATAAAGGGGAACGCAAATAGCGTAGCGGGCACTATTTGCGTCCCTTTTTGATTCGCCGTTTTAGCCTATGTAAATATTTACGTAGGCTAAAATGGTGAATGAAAAAGGGATGCAAATAGAATCCGCTACGCTATTTGCGTTCCCCTTTATTTTTGCCGTCATGGTCTACGTAAATATTTACGTAGACTAAGACGGCCAAAAATAAGGAACGCTAATGGCGGCGGCTATAGCCGCCGCCATTTGCGTACGTGTTTGTTTGTTTGTTTTACCCAGAGCCCTCCGCAGCCGGAAATCCGGCTGCGGACAGCTCTGGCCTTGGCCTGGCCGGCTGCTCCGCGGAGCTGCAGCAGAGCACAGCCAGCCATGGAGGATTCCGGGGGGGGGGACGGAACGCCTCCCCCCCACCATCAACATAATCCGCAGAAAGGTAAGTGACTTTCTTACATCCCTACCCAAAACCAGGTCTGAACTCAGACTGAAATGGGTCAAGATAATCAGTATCCTTCGAGAATGTCTGCAATTGCCCATCACCACCTTTTCAAGTGCCTTGCCCAGAAAGGTGGTATTATGATTTGGTGGTAGTTTGTATAACCTACAGATCCAGGGAGAGATTTTTCAAGAGTGGATACGCCACCGCCTCCTTCAAGTCAGTGAGCACCACTCCATCATACAAAGATGCATTCACTACTCCCTGGATCCACTCAGCCTCCCAGATAGCTTGAAAAAGCCAGGATGGGCAGAGGCTGAGAGAGAAGGTTGTATGCTGAATAGCTACAGGCATCTTGTCTACATCGTCAGGCCACAAAAAGTGAAAGTGATCCCATATAGCTGAACCAGATGGTGCATTGGACACCTCACCAGATATGGTACTACATGCAGCATTCAAACTGGTATGAAGCCAAGTGATTTAATCCTTAAAGTGCCTCGCAAAATCATCACAGCAGGCCTTCAAGGGCTCCAACAAAGGATTTACTGGGGAAGATGACAACAAGCCCCAAACCACCTGGAAAAGCTCTGCTGGACAGCTACTTGAGGGTACAATGGAGGCAGCCTTCTTTGCTGCCCTCACCACTGCACAGGAGGTGCAATTATACACTCTCATGTGCATAAACAGAGTTAACATATTTTCAAGACCAGTTTTAGAGTTGCTGCTATAAATACATAAATGAGTAATGGTCGAACTCATTTCCATTGACAGGATAAATTACTCATTTGTAACAGCAGAGTATCTTTTCCATTTACAACTGATAAAAGAAGATCAAGTTATTTAGGATGTGTCTTTGTTCTCTGTTACATTCACTCACAAACCTAACTTGAGTTGAGACTGATTTTATTCAAACCTTTATCTCCTGCTCGACTTTGGAAAGATAAAATTTTGTTACCGTTTTATGAATTAAGGACTATTTTAATTCAATTTCATTAAGAGGAAAAGGAAAGGAAATGCATTCTGTTAGCAGAATTAATTTTTTGTATTCCAGATTTTTAAAAATATGGGTTGGAAAATTACTCGATGTTAATATTTTTGAAGTTATGTTTTATCAAAAAGACAATTACTTTTTCTGGACTCATATAAGGATGGGTGTCTGACTAACATTTCTTTTGTGATTTCTCAAAGCAAATTAAATAATCCCAATGGTAAGTCACTTTCTTCCTAAAGGGGCATGGCTGGTATATTTACCCAAAGCTGGCAGAAGGAACCTCAGTTTATTTCTGCCACCCACCTGCCTATCCAAGATCAGGGTTGGATCCAGAAGGACCCCCAGATTGCATATCTGCTTGTTAACAGGGAGTGCATCTCCATCCAACGCAGGTTATACTCCTCTTTAATCATGCCTTGAACTGAGTTAGGCCATTGGTCTTTTCTAGTATATTGCGACCAACTGCAGCATTTCAACATCTCAGATAGGAGTCTTTTCCAGGCCTGTTACCAGAGATGATTTCAAGTAGAGCCAGGACAGCTAGGCTGGTGAAGACTAGGGAGAGAGAAGGCCTTTTCTGTGGTGGCCCCCACCCTGTGGAATTCCCTCCCTTGTGATCTCCACCATGCCCCCTCTTTGATGAGCTTCCGCTGGGCTTTGAAAACCTGGCTGTTCAGGCAGACATTTGGGGTGGGTTAGGGTTTTTTTAGAGTAATGTTGTTTTGTTCAGTTGATTTGTTGAATTTTGTGTTGTTATTGTATGCCACCTAAATTGGCAGGAGGCAGGCCAGGTGGGTGGCTAATAAATTTAATAAATAAAATAAATAAATAGAGTTGCCTGGGATGTTCTCCATGCAAAGGATTTTCAATACCAGAGATATGGTCCCCTCCCTATATGCAGAAATCTGGCAGGATTTGCAGTTTTGAGGATGCCTTTATTGTCAGAGAAACTGTGGACACCTACTGTCCAGTTTATGAAGCAATTCCAGAAGGTTTGGAATATGGGACTAAAAGACTGTCCATCTAACAATTAAGAAGTCAGCACCAAATCTCATAATGTAAACTAGGGTCTTACTTTCTAAAAAGGCAGCATGATGTTGTTCCTCTCCTGTAGTAGCTATCCTTCTCCTTCTCAAAGACAGAGACCAAAGAAGTATGCATATGCATGTGTCTATACCGTAATCATATTTGTGAAGACTAACTGGTTTAAAAATTCATCGTTACATTATAATTCTATAGGATAAAAAGCTCCTTTATGAATCTAATCTGTGCCTTGGAAATAACAATTGAGTGGATTTCGTTTGGTGCAATGCCTGAATTATAAATACATTACCATGTGTAACAAGGCTGTGATTTTCTATTAATAGGTTCTTGGTGGCAAAATAAATGAAGTGCTTCTGAGCCTTTTTATCATTTTGCATATTTTTGCTTAATCTGCTCATCCATCTATACAGTTCACTCAGTAATTACAAGTACAACATTCTTATCTAACGTGGTCTAGAGTAGATTCTATCTCCTGTAAGTACTTTCACAATTGAAATAACTGGGGGG
This sequence comes from Heloderma suspectum, assembly GCF_057233095.1. Lineage (NCBI taxonomy): Eukaryota > Metazoa > Chordata > Lepidosauria > Squamata > Helodermatidae > Heloderma > Heloderma suspectum. The sequence goes on from NC_139461.1 coordinate 50,536,167, forward strand.
AGGAATTATGAACTGATGTAGAAAATGGTACAAACCAAAACTACACCCATGTCCAAGTGCTTTACACATCCATACAGAATCTAATCTGACTTTGATCAGAATCTGTATGAACCATATCTCCTCCATATGCTTGTCAAGCAAATATTATATGATGTAATACTAGATACAATATCTTGGGTAGTCCATGGTTTCACAATCAGTCAGAGGGCTATGAAAAGAGTACCTGTTGCCATCAGTCAGATCAGCTGTGGTACCAACACCTTCCATCTTCCACCTGATAACATGCACTAGAAGCCATTCACTGCTTTTGGACAGTGCAGCCAGAGGGCATCTCTAGCTTAAATGCAGTGACTTGACTTGCTCCCTGAATCTAGAACAACAAGGTCCTGTTTTCATTCTATTTTAGATATAGCTAACAAAATCAGTTTCCTTAAGTCAGACTAGTTAAAAATGGCATCTTGTCCTTCATTTCTAGTTCCTGGTTTGTTTGTCTTAAAAAAAGAAAAAGAAAAATACTAAACATAACATTATTAACTAACATTGCAGCCCTATGAATGCCTAGTCACAATAAGTCCTGTTTGCCTTAATGAGACTTCCTCCTAGATAAGTATGTATAGGATAGACACCCTAACAGATTTATAGCCTCCCTTCAATAACAAAATTTCCAAGGCAGGGAGGGGGAGCACTGAAAACAAAATACTAATAAAAATGTAAACCAAAATATTTATAAAATCTACTAAACAGAAAATAGAACCAGGAATACATGAATATTTTCCAGGCAGAATCTTCCATACACCGGAGCACAATAAAAACAACACAGTATACCATCCTGAAAGAATCCCAAGTAAGAATGGCTGGGAGCTTTTACAACAAATAAATGCTGACAGATAAATGAAAGTCTTTTCATTCCAGATCATGTCTTGCTGCCCTCCACTGTCTGCTACACTTATTTAAAGGATTATCAGCCATCACTCTTCTTCTTTGTATAGCCCATCCACCGGACCATGTGTTCTTTTACCTCCCTCCCTCCCTTTACCATAGACAAGATATATTTAGGAAACCGTCTTCCTCAGCTGAATTTGTTTGAAATGTATTCTTATTCTTATAGGCCCAAGCCTCTGTGTTTCTGGTGATGATGACGATGATGATGGAGAGTCTCTTCCAAAATGGGCAAGCTGAATTCTGAATGTGGAGACTTCTTCATGAACCCAGTCCTCCAGAGCTCCCCGCAACCCCAATTTCACTACAGCCCAGCAATCTGCTTCAAATTCAGTCTTCAAATTCAGATTTCAGATTGCCCATTTTGGAAGGGTTCTCCTTCTCATTATATTACTATTATTATTGTTGTTGTTATTATTATTATTATTACTCCTCTTTTTGTTTCTCAGAACTCCTCTGGGAGATGTAGGCTGCAATTCTAAACCCACTTACATGGGAGGAAGCCCCATGGAACCCAATGGGGCTTACTTCTGAATAGAGATGCATAGGATTGCAATGTTTCCCATTTCTAGCTTCCCCCACCCCAATTTCACAGCATCCCAACAATCTGCTGCAGAGTTACTGCTCCCCTACCCCATTTTTCTCCATGTGCACACATTTGCCTACCACTTCCACCCCCCCTCTTTCCCCCTTTCTCCTTCCCCCTGTTTGCAATGAGAAGGCAAGATTGTTACTGTGATAAAGGGATAAAGCAGAGAAGTGATTTTACATAAGAGAGAAACTACAGAACATCAAAGAAGCACAACGCCCTGCAATAGCTATCTAAGAGAGCAAGGGAGAAGCAAAAGAGTGCTTTAGGGTGAGTCACTACAGTTAGCCTTTAACCCTTTCACTGCAGGGGAGTGAGATTTATTTCTTACTTCTGAGTAAACATGCACAGAAGAGGGGAATGTTAAAGATTGAAAGCAGGCTAATTTAAGAGATTGAGTGTCCCCACTACTGCAGTAATATCAGGGGTTCTTTGACGTTCTCTGGCTTCTCAGTTATTATGTAAAATCCCATCTCTGCTTTACCGCTTTATCGCAGTAATGTTCTTTCCGATTTACAGGAGCATCCATAATGTAGTAGCAGCGGGGTGCATAGAGAGGGAGCGGCAAAGAGAGGGAGAGGGAAACAAGCCTCACTCATTGGTCTCCCCAGCTTTTTTTACTCTATGTCCACCCACCCCACACTCCACTTGTAAATAACTCCACTCCCCACAGGCAGTTGTGATTGGTGAAACTGGAGTACTTACATCAGGTTCACAATGGAGCGGAAATTAGGGATGGCAGAGAATTCCGCCACGGATCTCGGTGAGGCCGAATGCCAGTGCATTCAGCCCCCTGAAATCTGTGGCGGAACGGCCTGCCACCCTCCCCGCCCCCCCACAGATCCCCCCCGGGACAAGACTTACCTGGGGCAGATGTTCCAGGCGGCGGCGGCTGCAGCGGCTGGTCTTCTGACCGGCTGCCGCTGCCGCCATTTGCAGTCTTGTCGGGTTTGGATTTTTTTTACAAGATGTGATAGGCTACATAAAGATTTAAGGGGAACGCAAATAGCATAGCGGGCGCTATTTGCATCCCTTTTTGATTCGCTGTTTTAGCCTACGTAAATATTTATGTAGGCTAAAATGGCGAATCAAAAAGGGACGCAAATAGCACCCACTACGCTATTTGCGTTCCCCTTTATTTTCACCGTCATAGTCTACGTAAATCTTTATGTAGACTAAGATGGCCAAAAATAAGGAACGCAAATGGCGGCAGCCGTAGCCGCTGCCATTTGCGTATGCGTTTTTCGTTTTTTGCTTTTTGTTTTACTCAAAGCCCTCCGCGGCCGGAAATCCGGCTGCGGACAGCTCTGGCCTGGGCCTGGCCAGCTGCTCCGCGGAGCTGCCGCAGAGCACAGCCAGCCGTGGAGGATTCCGGGAGGGAGGAACGGATCGCCTCCCCCCCGTCGAGGAATCCGGGGGGGAGGGACGGAACGCATCCCCCCCCCACCATCAACATAATCCGCGGAAAGGTAAGTGACTTTCGTACATCCCTAGCGGCAATGTGCTATTTTGACATTGAGCTTTTAAGGGGATTTTTTTTAAAGGCAGACGCTTCCAAGCAGAGCACAGCTATACTGGGGGGAGGGGGGATGGCCACCAGAGGTTACTGATAGGCAAGGTGAAGTAAATACCATGAGATGGCTCAGAACTCCCGAACAGCCAGCTGCAAAATGGCGGAAACACTGGGGAAACATAGGGAGGAGAAACATTGGGGGAACACTAGGGATGTCGGAGAATTTCTCCATGAATCTCCAGGAGGCCGAATGCCAACGCATTCGGCCCCCCGAAATTGGTAGAAAAACGGTCCGCCGCCACCCCCCGGGATGGGACTTACCTCGTGCGAATGTCCCTCGCGGCGGCGGTGCGGCGGCGGTGCGGCGGCGGTGCGGCGGCGGTGCGGCGGCGGTGCGGCGGCGGTGCGGCGGCGGTGCGGCGGCGGTGCGGCGGCGGCAGCCGGTCTTCAGACCGGCTGCCGCCGCCGCCATTTCCAAGTAAAAAACAAACAAACAAACAAAAACGTGATAGGCTACGTAAAGATTTACGTAGCCTATCACAGCTACATTTTCAAAGAACACCGTGATAGGTTACGTAAATCTTTACGTAGCCTATCACGGCTGACTTGGGGGGGGGAAAGCACATACGCAAATGGTGGCGCCCATGGGTGCCGCCATTTGCGTTCCTTATTTTGGCACAGGTAGTCTACATAAAGATTTGCTATTTGCGTTGCCCTTATTTTCACCGTAGTCTACGTAAATCTTTACGTAGACTACCCGTGCCAAAATAAGGAACGCAAATGGCGGTGCCCATGGGCGCCGCCATTTGTGCACGCGCTTTTTTGTTTTTTTTCAAAGTCAGCCATGATAGGCTACGTAAAGATTTACGTGGCCTATCACGGTGTTTTTTGAAAATCTAGCCGTGATAGGCTACGTAAATCTTTACGTAGCCTATCACGTTTTTGTTTTGTTTACTTCTTCCTGGCAGAAGAACTTTCATGGCCGGAGAGGCGGGGCGCTCCCCCCCGAGCAGAATTTCGGCGGGGAGGGATGAGGCGCCTCCCCCCCGGCCAGAATTTTGGCGGGGAGGGATGGGGCACCTCCCCACCCGCCAAGAATTCTGCGGGGGAGAAACAGAGCGCCTCCCCCCCACCGCGAAGCAAGCTGCGGGACCAGGTAAGGGACTTTCGTCCATCCCTAGGGAGCACCCTTTGACAGAGCTCAGTGAGGTCATGGCCAGTGAAAGACACACCCCTGGGCAAGGGGTCATGCCAATGTAAATGCAGAGGTACATCATGCCAATGTAAATGCAGAGGATTGGTACACACTGCAACAGAAGTGCATAGGGATGGCGGAGAATTCCACCACGGATTTCAGTGAGGCCGAATGCACTGGCACTTGGCCCCCCAAAGTCTGTGGTGGAATGGCCTGCTGCCCCGCCCCCCCGCGGATCCCCCCCAGGACGAGACTTACCTGGGGCGGATGTTCCGGACGGCGGCGGCTCCAGTGGTGGCTTCGGCAGCGGCGGCAGCTAGTCTTCCAACCGGCTGCCACCGCCACCATTTGCATTCTGGTCTTTTTTATTACTATTATTATTATTACATAGACGTAATAGGCTACATAAAGACTTACGTAGCCTATCACATCTGGGTTAAAAAAAAATGCGTATGCAAATGGCAGTGGCTACGGCCACCGCCATTTGCATTCCTTATTTTTAGCCATCTTATTCTACGTAAATATTTATGTAGAATATTACGGCGAAAATAAAGGGGAACGCAAATAGCGTAGTGGGCGCTATTTGCGTGCCCCTTTATTTTCGCCGTAATAGTCTACGTAAATATTTACATAGACTAAGACGGCGAAAAATAAGGAACGCAAATGGCGGCCGCTGTAGCCACTGCCATTTGCGTACACGTTTGTTTGTTTGTTTTTAACCCAGACGTGATAGGCTATGTAAGTCTTTACGTAGCCTATCACGTTTGAATACAGGGACGCAAATGGCGGCGGCTACAGCAGCTGCCATTTGCGTCCCTGCTACCCAGCAGCCAGATGTTCGGCTGCTGGTGGAGCCGGCTGGCAGCTCCGCGGAATCTCTGCAGAGTGGAGCCGGCCGGGCAGGACTCCGGAAGGGGGGACAGAGCGCTTCCCCCCCCCACCGCAAAGCAGATCCATGAAACGGTAAGTAACTTTCGTACATCCCTGGAAGTGCAGACAAGCTGAATTAAGGAAAACAATCAGGCTAAAAGCAGTCTCCAAAAAACTGTTTTTTCATGAAAATCTCTGGGATGGCTGCGAGATGGCCATGACATCATGTGTCCAGAACAATTTCCAAATGCAGTCAATTTGCAGGAAATCTCTCATGGAGACACCCCCTTAGACTTTGGGTGCACATTGGCTGGAAAATTCTCCTGAAGGAATAGCAGCAACATATTTAGCTAATAAGATAGAGGTACAATTCAATCCAAGGCAATAGCCTTAGGGTGCAATCCTATGCATGTTTAGACAGACAAAAGTAATCCAGCTCCCACCATATTGGCTGGGGAATACTGGGAGTTAGAGGACTTTTGTCTGTCTAAACATGCAGAGGATTGCACCCTTAAAGAATTATTCCTAGACTACTGTTGCTTTTAAGTCCTTCATTAAAATAACTGTTTAGATAAATTATGGAAGCACACTCAATTTCCAAGACAGATAAATATACAGCTGTGGAACTTGTCCCTTCAGAATCTAAAATATCTTTGGAACATAAGAATTGCTTTTCTGATTTAAACCAGGGGTACAACTGATTCCACATTCACTTTCAATAGCAGCCAACCGGATGTGCTGGAAGCTGCAAGTACACTATGGAGGTGACATCTGTCCCCCTGTTGGTTGTCTAGACACCCAGCACTCAATGGTATACTACTTCTGCGAGTGAATGAGTTACCATTAGGTTGATGTATCCTCAAGTCCAAATGAATCTCCTGGTAGCTATTGCAAAAAAGAAAGTAAGAATAACTTTCAGTTTAATGAAGGCCCCAAAAAAGAAGTGTTAAAATGATACATTAATAAGTACTATAGATGACAATATCATTCTTCAGCTGGCAGCTGATTTTTAAAATTGTTATTGTTTTTTTGTGGCACTTATTCCTTAAAAAGGTAAAGGTAAAGGTGTCCCCAGCCAGTCGTGTCCGACTCTAGAGGGTGGTGCTCATCTCCATTTCTAAGCCGAAGAGCCAGCGCTGTCCGAAGACGCTTCCGTGGTCATGTGGCCAGCATGACTGAACCCCGAGGTGCACGGAACACTGTTACCTTTCCTGCCGAAGCGGTGCCTATTTATCTACTTGCAATTTCTTGCTTTCAAACTGCTAGGTTGGCAGGAGCTGGGACTGAAGACGGGAGCTCACTCCGTCATGCGGCAGTCGGGTCTCAAACTGCTGTCCTGCCGACCTTCCGGTCGGCAGTTCAGCGTCTTAACCACTAAGCCACCGCGGCCTCCATATTTTATTTATTTATTCCTATTTTATTTACTTATTCCTTACCTCCAGATAAATGATAAATATTAATTTACAAGTGTCACATTCTTTAAATTATTTTCTCTCTGTATACACTTCTCATTTCATCTTCTGGGAAATTTCAACATTTCCTGCACTGGGGTGTTAGTTAATTTTTTTTGTATGTCAGAAACACCAGGTTGTTTCAGAGAATGCACTTAAAACATAATAGCCTTAAAATGTCCATCTAAGGAAAAGTCTACATGTTTTCATTATTAAAATAGTCACCAAATGTCTATGACACATTTCATTCCATATTGTACTATGCATTCTTTGTTTCATGTTGTGATCGTCTCAGGATGTGCCACATGTCCCCAACTATGATGTTGTGGTCCACCATCTGCAATTCTGTCATTGGTGATGCCATTAATAGTATTCACACTATTCTTCAAACCCCAGAAAAAAATGTGTGTTTCAACTTCGTGGTTAAAGCTTGTCATCGAGATATATGTGCATATCCATAGATAGATGTTTAGACATCGATATAAGCTACTTGGAAAACAGAGCCAGGCAGGGTCATGTAGTTAAACCTTTTGGCTTTCAGCTCTAGCAGTTGCACAGCTGATGTTTAAAAGACACATGGAGCCAAGGTGGCAGTTCTTTCAAAGCTAAGGATGAACAGCAGTGTCGGAGGAATCCATCCGGGGCGTGGAGTTTGCCAACCTTCGAGCAGCTCGACCCACAGACTTCGGCTCGCCTCCCTGTGAGTTCGCCCAACTCAATTCTGAAACTAATCCCTGAGGAAGGACTGAAACGATTGAAAGACTGTACCTCCTAAGCTCATCTCTGCCAGATGGTCCCCAGTCATTTTGATTGATGCTCTCAAATGCCACTGAGAGAACCAACAGAACCAATAGAGATATATTTTCTCTGTCTAGTTCCTAGCAAAAACCATTTGCTAAGGGGACCAAAGTTATTTCAGAATATCTCCAGCAAGTACAGCAATATAATATGTGGTATAAAATGTTCAGAAACAATTAGTCAGCAGAAACATTTATCAGCCTTTCCCCCCAAATCTGGGAAATGTTCTTGTTTCTTTCATAAATCGCAATTTGAGCAAATTGCAGCTGCAATTTGTGGAATTTGCACAAATTGCAGCCATAATTTGTGCAAATTACACACATTGTGGCCAAATTTCAATTTCAGTTCAATTTACTGAAACTTCCCCCCCCCATTCTGCTTAACCCAGACAAGACAGATGTGCTCAGCTGGCCTTTCTCAGAAATGGAGATCACCCAAAAGGGAAGGAGCCATAGCTCAGTGGTAGAGCATATGCTTTACATGCAGTAGGTTCAATCCCTGGTGTCTCCAGGTAGGTTTGGAAAAACTCCTGCCTCAATCCCTGGAGAGGTGCTTCCACTGAGCGTTGAGAATACTGGACCAGTAGATGGACCAATGAGCTGACCTAGTATAAGGCAGCTTCCTATGTTCCTATATTCCTAGGTGTAATCTGATATCTGCAGTGCCTACCACTGACTAAGGGAGCAATCCTATGGCCACTAGTCAGAGGCTAGAAGGCCATAGGATATTTTGTTTTCCAGGAACCAAGCTTGGAGCCCATGCTCCAAGGTCGGTTCCCAGAGAAAAGACATGCCCCCCTTCCGTGCTGTCTCTCAGGCGGAGTGGAAAAGCCCCATGCTCCGAGCTTGCAAGGAGAGCGCGGAGCGGCCAACACGGGGCATTCTGGGGGGGCGTTAGGGGGGGAGGAGGACAGAAATGCCAGTACGACATATCCAATGTGTCATCCGGCAGCCTCCTCCCCACTCCGCCGTCCCGCACCTAGATAGCTGAAATCGTCTAGGCAAAAATGCAGGGCAGGAGAAGCACAGAGGTAGGGGTGTACAAATGACTTACCCTGTTCCACTGGGGCCGTCCGCTGGCGGGGGGAGGTGATCTGTCCCTCCCCCCTGGAATCTTCCCCGGCCAGCTCCGTTCTGCCGGGAGCCCGCAGAGCCACCAGCTAGGGCTGCTCACAGCTAGACTTCCTTTCGCTGCTGGGCTGCGGCTGCAGCCACCGTAGCAGCCACCATTTGCATCCCTGCGGTAGCCATGATAAGCTACGTATATATTTACATAGCCTATCACGGCAAACGGCCGCTACGCCATTTGCATCCCTGCCTTTTGCAGTGATAGGCTACGTAAATATATATGTAGCCTATCACGGCTACCGCAGAGACGCAAATGGCGTAGTGGCCGCCATTTGCGTTCCTGCCTTTTGCTATGATAGGCTATGTATATATTTACATAGCCTATCACAGCTAAAGTGGAATGGAAATGGCAGCCACAGACCAGGGCAGCCATTCGCGGGGCAGCGGATGGCCGACAAAGGTAAGCTCCGTCCTGGGGGGATTCCGTGGGGTGGCGGGGGGGATTGCTCCATTCCACCATGGATTCTGGGGGGCCGGATTCTAAAGAATCCGGCCTCACTGGAGTCCGTGGCGGAATTCTGTAACATCCCTACGCAGAGGGAATGATCCCCTCCATGCTTCTCCTGCCCTGCATTGGATAGTTCGAAGGCAGCCGCCTACCTGCATAGGATTGCGCCATAATTCATCAGACTGGAAATCTCCATTTTGAGACTGGATCTAACTAAACTGCAGACCTCATGGCTCATGGCCAGAACACTGGACCATTTTTTTTTTACTTTGTTTCTTCCCCCATGAAGGATGTCTTCTTGTGGGATGTACTTTGTTTTTCACTAGAACTCTGAGATCCACCAATTAGAACCTGATGCAGAAGACAGACACTTAGAATTAAAAAATTCTGAGCCCAGGAACTTGTTTTGAACAGAGTCCACACGCAGTCCTTCCACACAAAAATCCACTCCTGGTTACCCTAAGCTTTCTTCATTTCTGAAGTACAATTTGAGGCAGAAGGGAGGCGGTCATTTTGTTGTTGCTATTGCTAAACAATTGGCTGTAGAAATCCTTGATGGAAAATGCCCAAATATGATATCTAACAATAGATTCAGATCTACCTTCTGCCCATTCCTGTTCTGGAGAACTTGAAAACTTGCACAGTTGGGGGGGGGGATTTTGGTTGATCCTAATAAAGGCATTGCCCAATTGTGGCTTTTTGATTTTGTGTATGTTTGCACATTTAAAAAAAAAAAAAAAAGCCTTGACAGCATCAAATGGTAGATCTGGTGACTGAGCAGTGACAAGGCCTGGGCACCAGGTCTACCAAGGTAGGTAGACCTAGCCACTGAAAAATGTGTATATCAGACCTACCTCTCTCTTGTTTCTCAATAGCGAGACATGTTGTCCCCTCAACTTTCCACAAAGAACTGAAACTGAAAAACTCTCACTTCTTTCCCTGGCTCACAACCCTGTAATGGCACTTGGGCCAAGGGACATTACAAGCATGAAGGCCATGATAAATATTGGGGGACTAGTGACCTGCTCAGCTTACAGTCTTCTCTTAGGCTCTGCTCTGCAGGTGACATTCAATAAATTCATGTACATGAAAAAATACTAACTTCTGAGGAGCTGCATGGCACATTGTTTCAGCTCCAAGGCCTGAACTAAAAGAGTGAGGGATAGGCCCCACCCAGGTCTCCTGCAAGAACAAAAACTTGCCCTTCTCTTAAAGCTATATGCAAAAACACACATACATCTCAAGAACCCCCTCTAGACCTTATTAAATTGCATTGCTGCTACTTCACAGCCACCCCTTACATTTCCCTAAAAAAAGAAAAGAAAACCAGCATACCAGGGGACTGGATAACAACACTGGACTACACCGCAGAATTGTCATACAATGCTCCACCCCCACCCTAGTAAAATGGACATCATGGGAACACAACAACACCGGCTACTTTGTTGATGTAATCTACAGCTGATGTAACCCACATTTCTCTCAGCCACAACCCTGACTCCTATAATGTAGGTATAATAATGATTACTATATCCACATGCATTGTCAGGATAACTGTTTTAACGTTCACAAACTCAGAAGTTATTAATAAAACCTGAGTTAGAAAGATCATGAACTCCTGTCTTTGTTCCTACCTGCTCTTTTTGGGTAGACATACTCCTGTCCTGTCTGAGCAACACTAACATCCTGAATTTCTGAATTGATTTTTTGAAGCAACTATCACTTCCCACCAGGGAAGACACACACACACACACACACACACACACACACGGCTTTAAAATGAAACAGGAAGTTCCTTTCCCAGACAATGGGTGTGTCAAAAGCTGCTATGGTTTCTTCATTGGATACAAACCCTGAAAAGCAGAAGCAGACTATTTTTGCTTAGAGAAATAGGCAGAATAGTGGCTGTGCATTTTGCCTTGTACCTCAGGTTCTACAAGGGTGACAGACTTTCTTTTTTAAAAGAATGCTGGGAATATGGGGATTATAGCTCATCTGGGGGAGGGGGTCAACTGACCACCCCCCTTGCCCCTTCCTCCAGATGTCCAAGCTTGCCACTACTGCAAGCAGTGGCAGTGCTGCTCTTGGCAGCCACAATTTCCCCCCACAATGCCTCCCTTGGAACAGAGCTTGACTCCCAAGCAAGAAAAACTGCATTTAAAACAAAGAGGGGCAAAATGCTGTTGCCACTGGTTTTCCCAGTAAGCCTTCCATTACCTGAAATTTCCCCAGAGGTTATGGACCCCACTGAAAAGTAACAGAAATACTCCCCCAATTCACCACCTCCCAATGGGGAAGAAAGTGTGGAATAGTGCTGTGCCAAGAAGTTCTCCCACATTTTTTTTTTATCATTCTCATTCAATTTGATAGAAAAGAAATTGCTTTGGAAAAGAAATTCAAAGGAGAAGAAATTACAGATAAATTCTCATGGGTTGGGTTTGGGGTTCTTGTCCGTACTATCCTTATGAGGTGGCTGAGGAGTATGTGTGATTGTCCTGTCTGTCATTGTACAATAATCTCTGTGGCAGCCTATAGCCTCCTCAGCTTCCCGAACTTCCATTAAAATTATCATGAGGAAGACATCATGAGGTAATTCCTCCCAGTTCAAGAATAGCAGGTGGCTCAGGAGGCTGCAGAACAATGGAAAGATGTGTAATAAAGAGAGAAAACACACACAGCACCCTCAGCCACCTCTTAGTGATTTGGCAAGCTTAAAAATCAAAAGAAATTCAAAATTCTGTCCCAGAAAAGTGGAAGCCTCAAAAGAGTTGATGCTGTTGCCACCTGTAGGAGCAGTGCAATAAACAAAAAACCCTTAGGAAAAAAAGAAAGAGCCTGTGCTATATATATATATATATATATATATATATAACCCTTGCCGATAGTGAGCCCTATCTGTGAGAAACTGTTGGAGAATTTCTCCTCCCCCAGGAGAAATTTAGTGAAACTGCCCCACCCCCATTTCTCTGCCCACAAATAGGCTGGAGAATTTTTAGATGACATTTGTGCACAGCTCTAGTGTGGAAGGCCAGTTTTGGCTCAACAGTAAACATACATAAAATAAATGAACTGTGCAGGGAAGGCTTAGAATGAAAGAGAAGGGGAACCTGCTGGTCTGGCTTGAAGAATAGTCTTATCATTTTAGCAGCATCTCTGTTCCCTGTTATTTCTGATAACTGGGCTGCTCATAATACTATAAATTTATATTTCCACCCATCTGTCATTAAATCTACAATTAGACACGGTGGAGATGGAGCAGATGTTCTTGTGAAAGATGGTGCTGTGATCCCATGAAAAAGGCAGAGGTTTCCTTCATGCATTATCAGTCCTCTAGCTTATTTATTATTGTTTATATAGCACCATCAACATGCATGGCACTTTACCAACTAAAATAAGTGATATGGCACATGGCATGCATTCTGCTGATCCTGTTTCAGAAATGTTTCATCTTTTCACTATCATGGAAAAGAATAATTGAACAATGTTAATGCTGATTCTTACTAACTTCTTGGGGGATGTTAGCTTTGGCTATTGGGCAGTCTAGAAATGTAATTAATTAATTAAACTGAGTGTGAGGAAGAGCCCCAGTGACAAAGGATGTAATCCTATGCATGTTTAGATAAAAAAAAAAAAAAGTCCTATGATGCCCAGGATTCTCCAGCCAGCCATGCTGGCTGGGGAATGCTGGGAGTTGCAGGACTGACTAAATATGCATAGGATTGAACAACTTAAGTGTCTCAGCCCCACTGTCAAAGCGTCAAGATAAAAAGAAGTTAAGCATAGATGCTAGTTAACCACTATTGCTAGGTGAAGTGAGTGCTACCCATTTCTTTATCTAATTCATTTAGGACATCACCTAATTCATTTAGGACATCACCATGGTGTTAGGCACTTGGGAATATTTTGGGAGTCAAGCCTAGCGTGCACGAAAGGGATGGATTCCATTTGAACCAGAATGGAATAGAACTAGTCTGCTGGTGCAAAAAGGTGGCAGAGCAGCTTTTAAACTGAACTCTGGGGGGAGATGAACAGGAGCTGGAAAGCTTCTGTTTCAGGTTGAATAATCCCTGGAGAATGAATGTGAAAATGTATGTATGTATGTATGTATGTATTTGAACTTAATTTTAGGCCACCTTCAAGGATAGAACCATCCCACAGTGGCTCCATGAGCTCAAATGGGGATGGTGTGGAAATAGGCTACAAGCCTGGAGTAAAGCACAATAGCCAGTCAAAGTCAGTAAAACATGACAGCCAGTCAATGAAGCCAAAGGTCCACAGGCCAGAGACATCAAGAGACAGACACAGTGTATAGGTGTTTCCATGCTAGTGCTAGAAGCCTCCAAGCCAAGATGGGAGAGTTAAAGTACTTGGTTTTAAAGGAGAACATAGTGGGCATGGCAGAAACCTGGTGTAATGGAGAAAAAAACATCAAGATATGTTCCTCTCCAGATACAAAGTCTACAGGAAGGTTAGAAAAGGGTTACTGGGGTTGGTGTTCCTCTGTACATCACAGAGGGCAGAGTGTCAAACAAACAAGAAGTGTTTAAAGGTACAGACTCTTCCACAGAATCAGCGTGTGTGGCAATACTAGGCCACAAAAGTAATTTAGTACTGGGGACATGCTCATCACCCTGACCAAAATGATCAAGGTGATTGTGGGATGAAGAACGAAATTAGGGTAGCATCCAAAAAACTAAGTGTTGTAGTTTTCACCCATATCAGCCTGCCCACACTTTAAGATCAGCAAGATAGGCTCTTCTTATTTGCCCATCTGCCCAGCAAGCAGTTAGGTGGGTGACCACACATGACAGGACCTTCTCTGCAGTGGCTCCACACCTCTGGAATAAGTTGCCATCGGGGGTCAGCCATACTCCAACATTGCAGGCCTTGAAGAAGGCCTTAAAAACATATTATTTTATTCTGGCCTTCTCCTGATATGATTGCTGTCATTGCAGTATTTATTTCTGGTTCTGTTGCTGGTTTTATTGCTGTTTTAGTGTTTTTATTGCATTGTTACTGTTTTTATTGTGTTTTATTATTCTTAATATCTTACTGGTTTTATGTATTTTATTGCTGTACACCACCTCTGGTGGGCTTCTCCCCTGAAATTCAGCCAAGAAATATTTAAAATAAATAAATAAGTAGTAATGGGTGACTTCAAATACCTTCACATAGACTGAATGTCTGTTCCAGTTATAACAAGTGATGCCACCAAATTTCATAATAAGTTGGTTCATTGGTTGAAACTCATCTGTTTATAATGCTCACTAGGAGAATACCCATCAAAATGGCAAATGAAGTTCACTATAAGCATGTGTAAAGCGATCCACATTGGGACCAAAATCCCATCTTCAAGTATAATTCGAGGTAGCAGTGACTGACCAAGAAAGAGATCTTGGGGTTGTGGTGGGCAGCTTGATGAAAATGTCAACGCAGTGTGCAGCTGCAGTGAAAAAGACACATTCCATGTTAGGCATAATTAGGAAGGGAATTAAAAATAAAACTTGGCTTCAATTTGCACTTGTCATATTTATTTCCATTCAACATCTCTGTTGTTTTGTTTACTTCTAAAGTGGCCTCAGAGACCACAATGAATTGATTAGAGAGGGTCAAAGTCAACTGGATATAGTATTGGGTGCATCTTCTTCTTATATAATTAAGAACCTGGTATGTGCTTCTTAACATTTGTCGGATAGTACTATTGGTATGCTTTGGTTAGTGAAATTATTGCCATGCATTCTCTTAGGGTGCAATCCTATGCATGTTTAGACAGAGAAAAGGCCTACCACTCCCTTGCTGGCTGGGGAATGCTGGGAGTTGTAGGCCTTTTCTCTGTCTAAACATGCATAGGATTGCGCCCTTACTTAATTTTATACATTTAGGTTCTAACTGTAATTGTGTCTAAATTAATAATGACCCTGATTGTTCAGTGCAGAGCAACAAGTTTTATGCTTGGCTTCTTCATAGTCAAATGAGAACAACAACAAAATAACTTCTAATTGAACGGAAGCAAAATTCACAGCACACCTTGATTTTGAGACAGTTTGAAATGCCAATTTTCTACTTGTCTAAAAGGTCTGTGTCTAGCAACGCATTTTAACAGGGATTCCATACAAGATTGACTGCAGGAACCGCAGGGCCTTTAACCCAGCTGATTATTATCCACCAGGCAGTGTCTATGCCTAAAGTCATTATGCTTCACATGAAATTAATTACTGATCTTGTTTTACCCCATTTATCTGTAGCCAAGGGGGAGATAAAGCGGCTGCAATTCCTCGGTGGAGATAGGGGGAAATCACTTGTTACTGTTGATGTTTGACATTTCACATAGGTCCGCCTGCTGGAAACAAAGAAGTGGCTATACCTTTAAAAACAAGAATAATAAGTACCCCGTTTTGGAGTCTGATGTGTGACCACAGCATATGTTTCTTGTTCAGAGAGATAAGGAAGTGATGTTCTGCCCAGAAGGAATATGTAGAGCTATATATACTGGACTTGAAATCAAGAGAGTGTCAGGCCTGAGAAGTTACAGGCTGGATTGAAAATAAGAAATCAGAGTGGCCGGTCCTCATGTGTGAAATAGCACTAAAGGTTTGTGTGAAGTGCTGTAAGTGGAGAATAAACAACCTATAAGTTGCAGAGTATTCCTATCCAATGTTGTTTGTTTGTTTCCTCCCCCTGCCCATGGGCCTGGCATACAACACGTCTCTCTAACTTGTCATTTTTTACACTAAAATTATAATTATGTTACGGGAAATAACATCTGAAGTAACATATCACTGTACTGCACACAAGCTCTTGCTTTTATCCGACATGACTGCTGCATCTAGATGCCAGGAATGTCGACTTATATAAGCTCAGGCCTTCCTCAAATGCCTTTGCTCTATTCATCTTTCTGTCAAAACTCAATACTGAAACCAAGTGCAAGATTTCTAGTCCTATAGTTCACTAGTGCTTCTTTTCGATCTACAAAAGGAATTGGGTGTTTTACTGCCTAATAATATTCATGCTTACTCAGAAGTAAGTCTCATTCAGTTCAATGGGGCTTACTGCCAAGGAAGTGTACATAGGAATGAAGCCTTAGATACCTACATCAGTAAACTACACATTAAGGAAAAGAATACCCAAAGCATTTGGTACATACTAAAGGTGTTCCCCCACTCTGGCAGGGACAGGATTGTGGCTGGCTGGGGAGGCCGGGCACCACTGGCACGGCATGCCTTCATACATCAAGGACATTAACATAGGGGGTGTGGGTACAAGGGATATACAAATTTGCAACACCCACCTTCTGGCCTCTTTTGATTCTGGCTCCGCCTGCTCTCCCTTTTTGTATCACTGTAGGATTAACAGGTTGCTTGGGGGCTGAGTAGGAATGTCTGAAGTGCCAATTAACTGGCCAGTGTTGGCTGGGGTTTGGGTTTTTTGCCTGATCTAAACTGACATTTGAGATGGGGGTGGTTGTGACAGGGAAACTGGTATTTCAGGTTGATTTGGTCACATTTATTGGAAAGGCAGGTATGTGCTGGAAAATGAACGTAGAAATAGGGCACCTTTATGACGCACCTTTATGGTGACTACCAATTCCCTAGCCTTGCCCTTCAGTGTTGTGGGACTGTGGGAAAGCTATGGAGCACCTTTGGGGTAAAATCAGCTCACCCACTTGGAGTGTGGAGCCCCAAAAGAGGGTGACATGGGAAGGTTACCTATTCACATAGAAAGGTGGGGCCACAAGGTGAGGTGGGCTACAAGACCTCCACTCTATAAGACCCAGGTGCCCTTGCCCAAATAGCTTAGACTGGCCATCTGGTAAGTGTGGGAGAAAAAGCCTGTATAAGGCCTGAACCAAAATATCAGGCCTGAACCAAAGTCTCCAAGAGGGAAAAATACAGAGAATATTGTAACGGAGTAGCTGAGAAAAACAAGACACAAAGAACTGAGTAAGAGGGTAGAATAAACATTTCTGCACACAGATAAAGCAAGCTCCAACTCCTATCTCATGGGCAACGGGTAGGCAAAAACCCATACTATACAGTATCTATAAGATACTGCCTTACAGGAGGAATTTGCAGATCATTGTGACCCAGCTGTGTTTAGGGGTGTATTCACGGTTAGGGAGCACTGATGAGTACCCCCAACCCTAACGTGATTGGATATAGATAACATATGTAAGCTTTTAATTAGCTAAAGTCTTTCTCTTGATATTTTTACTATGTACTTTGTTTTCTTTTAAAAACCCATGTAACCTGTTCCAAAATTGTAGTTCCTTTGTGGGCTACCCATGTATACATGTCCTGGTAATAAAGTATGATTTCAGATACATTGACCACCAGCCTCATCCTTTGGGCGGGGGTGGTTCTCATTCCCTTCTGGTTCCCCACAGGTTCCCCCACAGAACTTAGAAAGATTCCCAGACAGACACCCCGACAGATCCTGTTTATGAAATAAATGTGGCCCTAACCCATTTTCTATGTCTTGTCTCTTTATTCCCGTCCTCACTTGCAATGGCTTTTCCACAAAGCTACATGACCAGGAAGTAGACAGTAATGTTTAACACACACCATTTCCATCTAGTGATATGCTGCCAGTGTACATGTCTAAGGCATTGCTTTTCTTATGTCAGCAAGTATAGAAGTCAGTGAGAGATTCAGTCAATAGTCACAGCATGTCAGCAACTTATAATGGTGCAGTGCTGTCTTTCCTGGAGCCCTGTGCGGAGCCATGCCGATTCCATGAAAGCTCCGGTATTCCTTCATTTGCTTCACACTTCCGTTGTCATGGAAACACAACCTAAGAGTTCTTGGTCTATAGATTCAGAAATTTTCCTTTTTGTCAAGTGTGTCAGTGTCTTTTGTTTGTTCTATTGGAAGCAACTGTAAATCCAAGAGACTATGTGATGAAGGTGAGTTGAAATTTGTTTGCGGTTTTCCTTGTAGGGAAAACTACAGTGGACCTAAAAACAAGTTTCCTTAACCACAAATCTGCTGGAGCAGCCTGTTGCAAGACATTTCAATTCACCTTCATGCAGTCTCTTGGATTTACAGTTGCTTCCAATGGAACAAACAAAAGAAACTGACGTGCTTGACAAAAAAGAAAATTTCTGGATCTATAGACTGAGAACTCTTCATCCAAATTGCCTTAAGCTGGAGGACATTCCGTAAGCACTATACCATTCATACCTCTGTTTTTTTCTCCTAAGGGACTTTCATCTCCAGGCATTCCAACCTCCATTCCATTCAACAGCACAGCTACGTATGAGGACGGAAGCCAAAACGTTTAGCTTAAAATATATTTTTAATACTAAGTTATTAGTATTATTAGTATGTCATATCAAAACAGCATTGGTGCATTGAGATTTTGCTCTTGAGTTGCACACAGAGAGCGTGAGAGAGAGAGAAAGAGAGTCTTGTCCCAATAGCAGTGTATATTTCTATGCCAACAGGAGATAAAGAATGCATGACCTTGCATGCTCCTAAATCTTTTAGGGTGCAATCCTATGGGGATAGTTGGCCACCTCTGAATTTGGAGGCAACCGACTATCCAATGCAGGGCGGGCAGAGCACAGAGGGGATTTTCTCCTCCATGCTTTGGCCGCCCTGCATTTGTGGCTAGATGGCTGATTTCAGCTGTCTAGCCAGAGTGGCTGAGAACGGGGACGGGAGGAGGCTGGACAGCACATAGGAAGCATCATAATGGCACTTCTGCCATCCCTGCCCCTCTGCTCACCCGGGAAAGCCCCCTTTTCCCCCAGTCTGTGCTGCTCTTCTGAGTATGAAGCCAGGGATGAACTGCACCTCCTATGAGGCAGTGGGGGAGGGAGAAGGGAGGCAGTTTTCTGGGAACTGACCTCAGAGCACTGGCTTCGAAGTTGGTTCCCGTAAACTGAAAAATCCTATGGCCATCTAGCCCCTGTCTAGTGGCCATAAGATTGCACCCTAAGCTTCTTTGTTTAGAAAATCAATCAATCAATCAATCAATTTTCAGATGATGGTGGAACTCCATTTTCTGAGTTGTGATCCAGTGGTCACATTCATTTGTGGAAACTTCAGGGCCTACATGGAGATGGAGCTCATGCAAGCAGACAGGCAGGGCTTCACTCCTTGATAGGAGGCAAAATTATAGAGTAGGTAGGGTTGGGGGTGTATCAAAAGTAGGGATGTACGAAACCACTTACCTGTTTTGTAAGTGGCATCCGTGGTGGTGGGGGAGGCACTCCGTCTCTCCCCCCGGAATCCTCCCTGGCCGGCTGCAGGGAGAGCCGCCAGCCGGGTTCATCCACAGCCGGACATCCAGCTGCAGCAGGTCTGTGGATGCAAATGGTGGCCAGCATAGCGGCCACCATTTGCGTCCCTTCACTGACTGAGCTATGATAGGCTACGTAAATATTTACGTAGCCTATCATGGCTCAGTGAAGGGATGCAAATGGCGGCCAGTGTAGTGGCCGCCATTTGTGGCTGCAGCCAAGCAGCAGCTGGAGCTGCCACTGCCACCAGAGCTGCAGCCAGTTAGGCTCCGTTCCGGGGGGCTTCCACGGGGTGGTGGGGTGGGTTGCTCCATTCTGCCATGGATTTCGGGGGGCCGAATTCACTGGAATTCGGCCTCCCTGGGATCCATGGTGGAATTCTCTGACATCCCTAATCAAAAGCTGATCTTGGAATTGCCACATTTCTATGTAGATTGCACTTGATGTGCCTATCTATCCCATGCCTGAAACTGTAGGGTGGCACGTCAGGACTTTTCTCAGCTACTCTTTTCATCTACTACTCTGAATTTCCTGACCAAAACAAGCAAAGAAAATCTTTGATGGGTTTGAACTCTGACTTATGAGCATGGCTCAGTTATTCAGCATCTGAAACTCTGCTCCTGAGCAGACTGCAGACACTCTTCTCAAAGCAAGAAACTTGCAAGGGGAACAGAGCTAATCTGTCAGAGAAAGATTTCTTCCAGAGTTGGTTCGTTTCCTCCTCCACCTCCCACCCTAATGTGACCAAAAGGCTTGTTCTACACTAAAAACATCATTAGCCATTCCATTCTCTCAGCTGTCACGATCTAACCTGCAGGGGCTTCTGACAATCACACATTAAAGATTTGCACTCTTGTTATTGTATAGGATAGCTTGGGCACACTTAATCAACAGCTGCTTGGTGTGGGTGTGTTTCTAAGGAAAGATCATGTTAATGGAACAAACAGGCTTGAAATAATTGTATTGTATCCCCTCAAGTTGTTAGCACTGGTGAAGGGCAAGCATTGAGTGTAACACACCTAGATTTGCTGTCTATATTAATTCCACCAAAGTTTTCACTTGATTCTCTCTTCCCCAGATTAAAAATAAAATAAAAACAAAACTTGCTAGATATCATTCATGACCTTCTAGGCATGTTATATATTGCTGGTGACACAAATTGCATCTCGACAGCAAGACACATAATTACTACCCCATCATTACTACCCCATCATCATATCCCCGGAATAACTTGTTGTTATAGATGTTGTATAGACTACTACGACAGCTGCTATAGCACCTGAAACTTTTAGGTGCTTGTACAAAGATTAAAAAATAAGACACCCCCTGACTGTAGGCTTGCAACCTAATTAAAGGCAAGACATGTTTGGAATGAGAGAGAAGGAATTTTGAAAGAGAAATGATGGTAAGCTGGGAAAAGCTGGGGCTCATACATAGCATACCTAATATAAATAATATAGAGCCAAAGGGAATAACAGATTCCAGGCCCTGGTGAGCCCTAGCTCAGATTATGCTGTCAGTGTGGCTAGCTTTATTCATAGTACCTTTTAATTTGCCTAGACATTTTAAATTATTGGATCTTCAGCACGTTTTATGGTTTTATTCCTCTCAATTTTATTGTATTGTTTAATGTTTTTATACCATATTGATTGTAAATTGTATATAGTATACCACCCTGAAATCTATTTTTAGATGAAAGAGCGGTTTATAAATTCTTGCCATGAATAAATACACTAAACTGGTGCTGGAAGTTCTGATTCCTCAATACATTATTTCTGTCTTTTCCAGCAAGCTGCCTCCATGAATAATCTTGTTCCCTTTTCCAAGCTGAAATACAAGATCACAAATCCAGATCATCACAGGGTGCAGGTTTTGTACCTCTGGGCTGTACCATTGGTGGCTGGTTGCTCTCTGCATATAGAAAATGAGCATGTTGCAGAGAAGGTTGGGGTAGAAACCTTCTCCCCAGCAAGCTAGGGTGATGATGATTACTATTACTATTACTATTACTATTATTATTATTATTTCAAGAGAACAATCATGTTCTCTAGTGATTTTCCTCTGTTGGAGGAGAGAGCTGTATATTCCAAGCAGCAGCCTGCCCTAGTGCCCTGTGCCCCCAAAGCTAGCCAGATGTGCTCAGGTGAGGTGGAAAATATTATCCCATCTCCAGTGTTGAATTAAGATTTAACTGCCAGTCCAGTCAGCTTCTGCAGGTAGAAGAGAGGGGGAGCCAACTTGTCCTTCACCATAGGCAACAAAATGGCTTGGGCCAGCTGTATCCTGCATCCCACCAGTGGCATCCATTTTTACCATTTATTTATTTATTACATTTCTATACTGCGCAGTAGCCAAAGCTCTCTAGGTGGCTCACAACAATTAAAATAATAAAATGCATCATAAAATGCAATCTAAAATGTAATCGCTTACATAAAAACACTATAAAAATACAAACCCCAATAAAACCTAGCAGTAACACAGAGATTTAAAATACATTAACAAATTTAAAACAACAGAACTAGATTTCCCAAAGCATGTAGATATTCTTTAATTCCTCCTTCAGATGTTTTCTATCCTTTGCTGACTCACTTCTCAGCACTTTGTAGCTACTTTTCCTGTAAAACCTTTCCTGATAATGATCAGAAATTTGCTGTTTGTTCCAGCAATATGAAAATGTTGCCCTTTCTCAAGCCGTTCCACTTTTCTTCTATTCAAATGAGTCTCTTTCTCTGACCTAGTTTCTCAGTTTCAGCAGCATGATACAGTCATGCAGGAAACTTTTTTTGATTGGGGTGTTTGGGGTTTTTTTTGTCTAAATGGTTTGAATCTTGATTATGCCAATGGTATGACTAATACAGGCCTTCATCCCATTGAGTAAAAGTGAGCCATGTTCCATATTTTAGATTCCATATCCTCTCTTTTTTAAAGCATTTCTCACTCCTGTCTTGTAGATGTGCATTGCCTATGGTGAAAAATTGTCAACCTCTGACAGAGGATTTTGCCTCTGCAGCTGACTCACACACCACAGGAGCTATGAGCAGCAGCAGTTTCAACATTATTTACATAAAGTGAGAAGAATTTGTGTGTGAACAAAGAAGGTGGGCATGCAAGCACAAGGAATGGGATGGAACAGAGTAGCATCAAAGGATAATAACAAGGATACAGTAATGTTACACAGGTTTATATTTTTATTCTGAATTGTTGTAAATAAGTCACATGGATTTCAGTGGAACACAGAACTAAAGCAGATCAAAAGAAGCTTCACGTGGTTTATTTTTTGGTAGACAATACCAGTTCACACCAGCATTGGTGTGTGTGTGTGCGTGTGTGTGTGACATTTAATTATTTATATCCTGCCTTTCTTCCTTAATAAGATTTAAGGTGGTGTACATGGGTTTCCCACATGATCTCCAGTCCACGCACTGACTAGTTGACAAGACCTGCTTGGCTTCAGCAAGTTGACTGCATAGCTTCAGCAAGAGACATCCCTTCAGACCTAGCCCAGTGCATGTGATCGAACACTAGACACCAACCTTCCCCTAAGTCATTGACTCATTGTTAAATAGATTGGCCAAGCATTGGGTTTGGTCAGTTAATTAGTGGTCAAGCTTCCATAGCATTAGCTGAGGACAACTGTAACAAAGGGTGAGATGCTAGCTACTTATATAAACAAAGCAAAATGAGTAACTTGTTGCAAGCAATGGAATGTAGATTCTAAAGTTGTGCAACAGGACTTCCCTGTTCTCTTCCCCCTGAGCCTCTGCATACACCCCAGATCTGCTCTAGAGGGTCCCGCCACCCTCTGGAGCTGTTTTAGGGGCTGCAGGGAGGAAGTCTGCTCTGCCAGTGGTTCTGGGCAGGGGAATGCCTGGTCAGAAATTAAGGGTGTGTTTATCCAAATGGATGCAGGTAAAGGCAGCAATACGTCTTCATGGTCCATTCTAGCATCATGCATTCCAGTGCTGTTACAATGTCTTAAAGAAGGTTTAAATCCAATATCCTTCTAGTATCTAATCTAAACAGTCCACCTTTGCTTATGAATAGTTGTCATCCATCTTGATACTGAATGGCAGACCTGTATAGCATAGCACATGCACCTAATAAAAGCATATCTTGCAGCGAACATGACAGTTAGATAATATCATTAGATATCCAACATAGATAATTGATACAAGGTTCTAATCTGCCTTGATCTTATATAGACTTGGAACTTGTCAGCATCCTGTCAGTGTATTGTGGGATAATTATTTTTATTAGTTAACTCTGGTTCGCAGCAACTCAGAGATGCTATGCTTGAAGTCTGAAGAGTTTTAACAGCTGACATGTCAAAGGTTATCTCTTTCTTTCCTGGATAATTACTGTCACTGTTGATAAACACACGTTGGGGGGTTTTACAGTCTGAATGATAGAAATACATTTTTAAGTGACTTCAGTTCCCCCTCCCATTTCATGCTTCTTCTAGTCATGTAGAATTCTTTTAGAATATTATGAAAAGTGAATTCCATTCTCCTCTAGAAAGTTATTTTTTCTCCATTTAGCTTTCATCTCTTATTTTTCTACAGTTCTGATTAATGCAGAACAATATAAAATTGTTGCAAGGAACATAATTTTAAAGTTGACTGCCACATACATTTGGAAAGATGACAGAGGCTGATGAACTTATGAATGGTGTGATGGAAGTGTGTGGAAATTCTCCATCTCTCATAATGCTAGAACACTGAATTGCTATGACTACAATCCTATACACACTTACCTCAGAATTAGTCCCATAGGGCTGGTTCCAGAGTAGCTCTTGGCAGGGTTTGCTCATGCTGGAGGACGTGGGTGAGGAGACCATCTTTGCAATGCACAGGGAGCAATGGGGACCTCCTGGAGCCTGAGGAGCAATGCCGGGGGGGGGGGAATCAGTAAACATCATCTCCCTGTACATATTTGTTTATTAATAATTCTTGTATACCACTTGATATAGCAACATCTCTAAGCGATTTTTCTCAATTTCCTCTAGCGGGGAATCTACACTGAATTCTGTTATCTTCTGTGAATGGAGGGAGTCTTTTCATTCATGGAATGGCCAATCTGGATCCATCTCACTGAACTCAATTGGATTTACTTCCAAGAAGACGTGTATAAGATTTCACTGTCAATGAAATTGATTAGGAAAACATACAGGGCAGATGGAAGAAAGTACTTCTTACACAATGCAAAATGGGAAGAGTTGTGGCCAAATGGTTAGATCCTGATTTATGCTGGATCAACTGTGCTTGTGGAAGTGGACTGCCCTGCCCACTCTGATCATCAGCAGCCCCTCCAGCCCCCTGAAAACACTACACAGAGTGTTGGGTGACCCTGCTGAATGGTGGGATGTCCAAAAATCAGGCGGAGGGACCTTCTGCGAGGACAGCCCTTCTTCTCGTGGAAGGCCCTTTCCTCTTGTGGAAGGCAGATCCTGGATCCAAACTGAAGTGTGCATGTTATGCACAGTAATGATGGAATCTGCTATTTTAATTAATTAATTAAGGAACAGCAAAATAAACACTCAGGTATTCATTTCAAAAAATATGGCTTTTGCACTATAGTTGTGTCTTAATTTGTTTCAAACAAAGAAAAGAAAAGAAATAATTTTTATTAGATTCACCTAAAGTACATTTTCACACAATTTGGAATATATCTGTTATATTTAATCTGCAGAAAATTCAGTGAAGCAAGATTTGTTGTCATTGCATAAAAGTGCTCTTGAATCAGATGGGAATTGAACTGAAAAGAGCAGAGAGGGGGGGGGGTCCTTTGCAGATGTTAAAATTCATGCATTAAGGCACATATTAATGCATCATAGCATATTAAATATTAGTGCTGTGCTGAAAATTTCTCCCATATTTTTTTTTATCATTCTCATTCAATTTGATAGAAAAGAAATTGTGTTTGAAAAGAAATACAAAGGAGAATAAATTTCAGAGAAATTCTCATAGGTTGGGTTCAGGGCTCTTGTGTTTCCCTCACTTATGAGGTGGTGAAGAACTGTACACAAGTGTCCTGTCTTTCATTGTACAATCATCTCTCTGGCAACCTGTAGTCTCCTTGGCTTCCCACACTTCAGCTAAAGCCCAAGGGGAAAATATCGTCATGTAATTCCTCCCATAAGGCTTTTTCATCTCAGGATGTGCAGGCAGCTTGGGAGGCTGCAGAGCAATGGAGAGATGTGTAACAGAAAGAAGAAACATGCATACACAGCACCTGTGCCACATCGCAGTGACTAGGTAAGCTCAAAAACACCACCAAAATAAATTATAAAATGCTCTGAGAATGATGCAGAATAGTGGAAGCCTTGTAGCTGCAGCAGAAAAAACCCTTAGGAGAAAAGAAAGGATCTGTGCTACAACTCCTGCCAATGGTGAGTCCTATCTGTGAGGAACTGTTGGAGAATTTCTCCTCCTCTTGGATTTCTCCTCTCCTTGGAGAATTTCTCCTCCCCTTGGATAAATTTAGTAAATTTGTGGGAAATTTCTCTGCCCACAAATACTCTGGAGAATTTGGGGAGGCCATTTGCACACAACAATATTAAATATTTTTCTTTTCCTACAATGAATAACTGGACTACTTGATACTGAAGTACCCTGACCAATATCTTCCTGAGGGAACCATTTTTTTTCATAAAATTTATTATATTTCAGCAAAGCTTAGAATCCTAGGCCTTCATGCAAATTTTCTAGAAAAACTGGGGTAATTCAATCATGGTTCTCAGAAATGGTGCTTTGGGTTCAGTAAGAAATAGTACGACTTGCAAAGTGGCTTTCCAATAATCCCATCTAGTGGGAGAAAAAAAACACACCCTGATTACATTCTTATGTACTTGAGCAAATACATTAATAGAAGTTCAAGTAAGTGTAACATTAGCTGGTGCTATGCCTGTTTAAACATGTGACATAAACAGTACTGAGCAACACGTAGATAACATATACCTGACAGATGTTCTAATTAAAAGTTTGTGTAGCGCTGTTCCCCCAAATGCAATTGGATGCGTTCAACCACATCTGCGACTGAAAGCTTTAGCTTCCAGTTTCCTGGCGTTGTGGAGCTTGAGCCAACATGACAGCCTTACCTCTGGTCTTAAAGTGGCAGGGCTTTTGATAATCGAATAGCTATTTATATATGATATTAACTTTCACTGTGTTGTGATATTTTGGGGGAAGTTAAGTAGTGACCCATCCTGAACCCAAGCTGAACTAATAGTCTAAATACAATGTTCTCTGGAGAGAGACTGATTTTCTCTGCTGCTCATCATATTTATGCCATTGCACTTTTTAATTAGAGTTAGAGACTGTAAGTACTTGATGTCCTGCAGGAAATCTGCATAACAGAATAGTTTTACTTAGCCTGTTTCGGTCAATCAATGTAACTGGTTTGACATAAAACATCCCTCCGATCCATAGAATTGCTACTGGCATTATGGGAGGTCAGTCTTTGCTGGTGCTATGTTGCTATCTGCTGGCCAAGGCATAACATTTGTTACCTTTCATCTGTGGGCAAATTGCTAGTACTAATTAATTCAATTACATCATCTAAACATGTACTAGTGGGGTTTGTTTAATAGTATGTGTGTATAGTGTGTCGGTATACTGTGTGTGTGTATCCAGTGTTAGTCCAACTTAGAGTAGACCCATTGAAATGAATGGGGTGATAGGTAGGTAGATAGATGATGTCATGAACAGTGGTACCTAGCAGAGAAAGTTGTCATGGATGTGGAATTCATCCTAATGACAGTTTCCGCCAAATCAGTTTATTTTTTATGGGTTGGATCCAGATTTTCACTAGACCAACTGCATTGGCAGACATGGACTTCCCTGCTCCTTCCTTCCCATGGCAGCACCTCCAGCCTCCTGAAAATGCTATACTGAGAGTCAGGAGGAGACCCTGCTGAACACAGTGAGCTGTGGTGTGTGTGTATTGGGGAGGGGATGCCCAAAAATCAGTCTGAGGGACTTTCCATGAGTGGAGCGCTTCCTCTCTCAGAAGGTTCCTTTCTCTCACAGAAGGCAGATCCTGGATCCAACCCCATGTTTTCAATTTACAGAAAGAACACGGCTCAAATATATTCCCAAAACAGTCATTTCTATTTCAGAATGTATAATTGGGAGAGAAAATTGTTGAAAGACTAGCAAAAGGCAATTAGGAACTTCAGGTGTAATAGCAAATGACCTGGCTGGAAAAAAAATCAAATCAGTACAAGTCCCATAGGAACAACGTAGACTAAGAATACGCAGAACAGAGTTACATCATCATGCAAGCAAGTTAACCTGGTTGACTGCTTAGATGAAGGCTGAGAACTGTACCTTCCCACCAGTAGAACTGCAAAGTGGAAGCGGAAACAAAATGTTGTAATGTACTCTCACCTCCTAATAGGAATGATCCTGTTCGGGAACCCAGCCAGCCATTCCTTCATCCATTCCATTCCACCACTGCCTGATCCCAGTTTTCCAGTCTTCTTTTCCAACTGACAAGCAACATTCCATGGCTAGTTCTCACTGGAGTGTTTTTTGGTTGTTTTGCCCCCTTTGGGTTTGTTTGTACTTCTACAAAGCTCAGGTGTTTCCTCACACACACTGAAGCTCTCTCTCTCTCTCTCACACACACACACACACACATCCATACGTGTGCGCACACACACACACACACACACACACTCACTCAGAAAGAGACACAGACTGCCTCACTTTCTCATTCAGACACAACAGCCAAACAGGACAGATGGACACACACACACACACACACACACACACCACTTTGCTGTCTGATGAGGACCAGAAAATGCCTCCCATTTCTCACTGGATGACCTTGGGCCAGTCACTTCCTTCAGCCTAACCTACCTCACAGGATTGTTGTGGGGATAATGGGGAGATCTTTAGCACCTGGAGAAAAGGCAGATAATAACCGTAATAAAATAAAATAATGTTATGCTAGAAAACATAATTGTCTTACACTATGTTCATCATAACTCCCCCTAGTGTGCAAATAGACCAAATGTGCATATGTACTGGAGACAAGAAGGAGACAAGATTACCCTACTTGGAAATTTATTATAGAGAACTTGTGGCAGGATCCTGAAGACTGACACTAACTCTATAACTCACATTAAATATGAAACATTTGAAAAACATCCTCTTGCTTCTCATAAGCTCCACCCGTATTCCTTCACCTTTGTCATGAACATCAACACAAAGAAACATTAATAACAGCAAAAACAACAAAGAATCTTATGGCACTTTTAAGATTAACACATTTATTCTGGCATAAGCTTTTGTGGACACTTCATCAGATGTATGGAGTATTATGGAAAGTTTCTCTCCATATGGTACAGTAATATGGTGGGGGGATCAAGGGGGGGAGAACTGTAAACAGTGACATGCCACAAGACCCTTTGTTGTTTATGCTGCAGTAGACAAACATGGCTAACCTCTGGTCCTATACATGTCTATTCAGAGGAAGTACCACTGCGTTCAATGGGTTTTACACCTAAGTATGTGTGTACTGGATTGTAACCTTACAGCACATGCCTAAATTCCTCTTCTCCCCACACCTTTTCCTTCCTTCAGGTTAATATAAGGCACCGAAATAACTCAATGGATAAAGAAATTTGGGCTGAAATGCTAAACACACATTTATTTATTTATTTATTTATTACATTTCTATACCACCCCATAGCCAAAGTTCTCTGGGCGGTTTACAAAGGTTACTTACTTACTTGGGAGCCAGTGTGCTGCTGTTTTCCTTGGATGGGAGGGGGAGGGGATCCTGAGAGGGATATCTGACTGGGCAGGGGTGTGTGTGGAGGGGACATTTCTGTCATCATCAATACCTGAGCCAAAAAAAGGTCAGAAACACCACCATTTCAAATTCCTTGTCCTGAGGAACACAGCTTCCTGAGACCAAAAACCATGGGGTTCAAAATGAATCAAGAAGTCCCTTCCGCAGTTCAGTGGTCACTCTACACTTCTGTCTATGGCCAAATATTGTTCATAGCTGTGACTTCACTTATTGGTTAAACATACTGATTATCCATTCCTCACAAAACAATTGGAATGTGCCTGAACATTTCGTCTCATATCTTGGGTTCTACAAGGGCTAGAAACTTGTTCTCTCTTTTTTTCTTTTCTTTTCTTTTCTTTTTGAAAGCTAGGGATCTGGGCTAGCTACTGGACTCACCTGGATCATGGGCTGGCAGTGGCAGCCCTTTTAGCTCTGTCTGTGATTAATCCAGCTATGGCCCTAAGTGAAGGAACTCAGGGCTGATGACCCAGTGTTCTTTTGTTCCTGTTGTTTTCTTCCTATTGAATAAACCAGGGATGGGGAAAATGTGGCCCTCTAGTTGTTGTTGGGCTGGAACTCCCATCAGCCTTAGCCAGCATAGCCAATGGTGAGGGATGCTGGGAACTGCAGTCCAACAACACTGGAAAGACCAAACTTTCCCCATCCCTGCAGTAAAGCCAAGGTTCATCTCTGTCAATCAGGAAAACCAAGTTCCTGCGGACCTACAATCGTAACAGAAGGTAGGGCCCCATTGTAAGTCACTCATTCTAGTCACCCAACTCTTGCTTCTTCCCATGATATGCCCCTCAGCCATCCTCCAACACATGGCATTTTAAAATTATAATTATTTAATCATTATTACAGACATGGAATAATTTTAGAGACAAGTAACACCAGACACTGGTGTCTTTGTCTTTAACATACAATCCAGCATTTAACTTAGATAAAAAACTGGGAGATTTTTCTTTGTGGGAGTGCTCTAAGAAAGAGAAGGCATAGATTTTGTATAATAATGAAATTATACAATCATTTTAAGAGATACATGCAAACCTGGAAGCCAGAATAATTCTGTTCTCACCATCTTTTCAGATTTCTGATAGCACAAAAAAAATCTAGTCTTTCCAAAACTACTGGTAAATTTGAAGAGTTAATGCAGCTTAGAGGGAAAGGAATTATTTCTAAATTATATCATATGTTATTTGAAGAGGCTTGCAGTTGTATTAAACCTTATATGAACAAATGGTGAAATATGTTTAAACTGAGCTTGCACAGGATGCATAGAGCTATTTGTTCAATAAAGGCACAACATTTTCAGTTTTCCTTAGTATAAGTGAAAATTGCTGGCAGATGGCTTCACAATGGCACCGCACACTGTGGAAATTGAGTAAGATCTATGGTTTTACTGAAAGCAGATGCTGGTAATGTAACATGAGAAAATACAATTTTGTGTACTTATAATGGAGATATGACAAAGTGAAACAGTACTGGGGAATGATGTCTGAAACAATACTAGTTATATTAGGAGTCTCCACACTGCATGACCCTATGATATGTCTCTTACATTTTGTCAACATATATGAATCAAGAAATTAAGAAGAGCAAACCCACTGTAAATGCTAAATCTGTGTAGACCTTTAGTCTGGTAGGGGATCAGGACAATGCCCACCGGTCCCAACATCTTGCCATGCCTGATCGCCACTGTTCAAGGTCCCATCAGCATATTGGATGGTAGAAGTGATCCACATCTGCCTCCTAAGCATTATCCACTTACTGTTGATCTGTGCATATTTTATTCTACCACCAGGGTATATTCCCAGCAGCAGAGGATAGTTCACAGGGGCAGCTAACCATGAGACAGGAAGTCAATTTGATTCATGGAGAAGGGAAATTGAGCTCAGAGTAGGGGTAGAGATATCAGAGGAATCTGTCTGAGGGGTTGAGCTTGCCCAGTTCAGCCCCCAGATTTCAACTTGTTCTTCCATGAGCTGGCCCAAAGCGATCTGCATCAAGTCGGCCCAGTTCACAGATTGGGGGGGGGGGGGTTTAAAAATTTGTGTAAATAGCAATTTAAATTTCAGATGCAATTTGTGTAATTTGCAGAAACTGCAGCCCAAATTTGTTCAAATTACACAAATTGCACCTACAATTTGCGCAAATTGCTATTCACGAAATTCTAAAAAAAACTGAAAAAGTTCCCAGATTTCAGGAAGAGATCAGTGGGTCAACTCACAAATGCAAGTCAAGTTGGGGGTGCCACAGATATTGGGCGATTCCCAAAAGGGCTGAATATCCTGGAGACAGACATCCTTAAGTAGCAATGGGAGAATCAGTGAGGCTGGAGCTCCTCAAGTTTCTTCCATTTCCACCTCAATGCTCAGTTTACTTTCTTCCCATTCCCAAATACCAGCTTTTTTTCCCTGAATAGGAAAAGTGTGAATTTGAGTGCACATTTTTACAGTCCACAGCTAAATGCATACTTTCCCCCATTGACTAAAGTGTGAAAAATTGTATTTTTTCCAAAATGTGCATTTTTTAAAGTATGCATTTTTCTAGAGAACACATTCTTCAAACACAATCACAAGCTCGAGAATATGCAAACTTTGGCCAAGAAACATGTCCCCGTTTGCATTTGGGGTTACAAACAGGGCATGTCTCAACACTTAATGAAATTCTCATACATCTCTCACTCAAAGACAAAATACCCTTTGTCTTGGCTTTCCCCAGGTCCAAAAATTAATTAACTAAATGGCAAATACACATAGCTGTCATTGTTTGAAAAGCTATTTGTAGATCTTCTGTCTTGCGTTTCGCTATGTTTGCATAGAAAAATAAATCTGCAACGTGGACCAAATACCCAGGTTTCCATGTTACAGAGATATGGCAATGGTCCCCAGTGGAATACAGCTGGCACTGTCCAACAGGGTGCTTACATGCCTACCAATTGTCCTGTACCCCATGGATTCCTTTCCACAAGCAGTAACCACCACTTCCACAAAGGGGATTTAGCACTTCCTAGAGGAAGCCTCCAAATGAGCAGAAACACTCCTTTCTGGAAGGAGGCAGGTCGGCAGAGCCTGCATAAGAGAGCTCCACTGACCTGCCTCCTTCCAGAAACAAGTGTTTCCGCTCATTTGGAGGCTTCCTCTAGGAAGTGCTAAACCCCCCTTGTGGAAGTGGTGGGTCCTGCTTGTGCAATGGAATTGGTAGGACCCACTGCTTGCGGGAGGGAATTGGCGAGGGCATAAGCATCCCATTCGATACTGCCCAGGATTGTTCAGAGTCGTATCACAGTGACATATTGATGATGATGATTTCTGTGTTGATAACAAGTCCAGGAGGTGCTTCTAACTGTATATATTATTACCACAGAAGGCATCTATAAAAGAATTCTGTAATACTCCAATAGGCTACAATGGGCCAAAATATTACTTTAATGTTTTGGCCCATTGTAACCTTACTTTAAATCTGTGTCTAGCAGCTATATCCTTTTTTTTTTTTTTTTTTTTCATTCTAGAGTAGGTGCAGGAGTCCTGATCTGGACTGGGATCTAGCATGGGGGCTAGGGTAGCTTTTAAGATCTGTATCAGCCCCCCTGTGCCTACCCTAAAATGTGTATGTGGGGGGAGGGGAGATATAGCTGCTAGACACAGATGTCTATTTTATCTAAGTAATGTCTGTTTTGGCCCTAAATTATAATTTGTCCATTGTCTTGGCAAAGTAAGATTTATATCATATAATTGTAGCATAGGGGAGGGGGATAAGAAAGTCTATTATATGATACGTAATACAGTGTAACGATATGTACATTTTTCTCAGTTGGGCCATAAAAATAATACATAAGTGCTACAATGTGGGGAGGCAGGTAACTGGTGGACAGATGGACTTTCCACCACCTTTTCCATCCTTTTCCTATCACTGGCAGCATCACCGCTATCTTAATAGGCTATTTATCAAGAAGATACTTTATTCTGAAGGAGCAAACCCAATACAATCTTACTTTCCTTACCTTGTACTTCTTAAAATATTCATTTTTATGGAAAGCATTGAAATTGGACTTTGAAAGTTTCACCAAGTTTCCAGCATTTCTCATAATACATTTTGAAGTATAGAAAGGAATTTGGCCTATGGATTTATTCTCCAGTTCATTCTTCCTTCTCAGACACACTCTCTCTCTCTCTCCCTCTCTCTCTCCCTCTCTCTCTTCTTTTTTAATCTACCAGTATTCCAAGCACAGAAAACCCAGGGACTTCATCCTAGACTGCTTACTCATTACTGTTAGTGCTATTCATATGAATAAGGGCTGAGTTCTAAAGTGGAATACTTTAGAAAACTTCTTTGGCATGTTCTTTGCCATTCATTCATGGTTAGAAAAAATGGTCAAATAAAACTTCTTTGGGGTGCATTCTACATTTTTTGCTCATAGTTTATCACTACTTGCATTTTTCTTGAGTACTGTAGGTCAATGAAACATGCACAAAGTGTGCAATTGCAGGAACAGATAAAGGAGACCAGGAGAAATTTAATCTGCAGTGGTAGTTGAAATCTGCTTGAAATTTGTTTAACTTTTCCCTACAAAAAGAGAAAATAGCTAATAGCTTCAGGTGCCTCTTAAAAATGACATATGAAACAGATAGAAAACAGCTAGATATGGAGATTAATGAAAGACATCGGCAGGAAGGATTATAGTGTTGCCAGACCAGACACACTAATCTTACAGATAGTGTTGTTAATGCAATGATCTAAGACCAACTGAATCAGTTTAGAGGATGCTTCTGTTGCTAGCATGTAGTATCTTCATTTGACGACTTAATTAGGAGGAAAGGGGTAAACCCAGAAACGTTAATTTTTAGAATTCGTATTGTCTTTTATTCTTCAGGACTCGAGACTTGAGACATGCACACAACATTAATTTAGAACTAAGCACCACAGCACACCTTTCAATTGGAGGATCATCACAAAGAATTGAAGTCATGGTTCAGACTAAGTATCAAGTTAACCAGTTTAGGAGAGTAGCATGCACAAATGGAATCCAGTCCAGAATTAAACAACAACCACCGCCACCACAGGAATCCGTCCTTATGAGTATTTAGTAAAATGATGAATCATACTGGAGCCAGGATTAAGGCATGGTTAGGAGCTACAGGTTAGCTGGGAGTTTGTCTCTCACTCAAGATTGTTAGAATTCCACTAGCATATAAAAGGACAGAAGATTATATTCAGTCTGTATGAATGGGTTGTATCCATTTCTTTTGGCGCTGTTCAGTGTGTATGGGGACATTGTCTATGCTTGTTCCAATGCTCTTTGGTTGCATCACCTCTGTTGCAATGTACATCGTTCCTCTGCTGTTACAAAGCAGCACAACAATACACCGTGGGGGAGGATGGATGAGTCTACAGCAAGGGGTGGTCAGAAAGTAGATCTGCAGATGTTTTGGACTTCAACTCCCAGAAGCCCCTGCCAGCATGGCAAATGGCCAGGAATCCTGGGAGTTAAAGTCCAAAACTTCTGGAGTTCTACTTTCTGAACACCCCTGGTACATAATAAAATATGTTATGTTGGAGGGGCTGTGGAGGCATGGGAACATATTTTCAGATGTGGTTTCATATGTGGCAAAAGTGATGACATCAACGGGTTCTGGAAAGCAGACTGATGAAATTAATAAAATTACATACTGACACTGTAGCTTTGTACCTGTAGCTAAATTGGTATTGGAAAGTATTTTTTTGACCGGAACTTCAGGACACTGTGCACAAAGCCCTTGTTGTCTTTCTCTTACTAGCAGCAAGACTAGAAATGGGGTGCAAATGGAAGAGTTGGGATTTCTCTACATCGATTCAATGGACATATTAATGCCTAAAATAAGCAAGATATTTCAGAGGTTTTTTATAGATCACTAGTATCCATTCATCTCATTTGTAAATAATGAATCATTGATTCACACTGCACTCTATACAGGTCTATTCAAAAGAAAGCCCCATTTGGTACAATGGGACATATTCCCAGGTACCTCTGCATAAGATTGCAGCCTAACGCTGCAATCCTATAATCATTTATTGGGCTTACTCCACTGGGAGTAAGCCCAACTGAACTCAGTGGGACGTACTTTTGAGTAGACATGCATAGGATTGTAATGTAAGGCTGCAATCCTGTACCCACTTATCTGGGAGTAAGCCCCGTTGAACTCAGTGGAACTTACTTTTCAGTAAACATGTATAGGATTACACTCTCAATGTTTATTTGTTTGTGAGAATTATGCCATTCTGGTCAGATATGCTTAGAGCATAAATAACTTAAGTCCCAATATAATGACATACAGACTCTGTATGTTGGGTTGGATCTAGATTTATGCTGGATCAAATTCAGTGGCAGAAGTAGACTTTCTGTCCCACTCCTATGCATGGCCTGAAAATACTGCACAGACAATCAGCAGAACCTCCCGAATGGGGTGAGCTGTAGGGGGGCAAGAATCCTAAAAAGTTGGGCAGAGGGACCTTCCATGAGCATATCCCTTCCTCTTGTGGAAGGCAGACCCTGGATCCAACCCATTGTATTTTTGTATGTTACTCTCCCCCTCCACCAACACCCCACAAAATTATATGAAAATTGTTTTCTTTTCAATAAAATTATAATTGAAAACATGTATTTAGTAATAGTGGGCCGCAGTGGCTTAGTGGTTAAGACGCTGAACTGCAGACTGGAAGGTCAGCAGGTCAGCAGTTCGAGACCCGAGTGCTGTGTGACAGAGTGAGCTCCCGTCTTCAGTCCCAGCTTCTGCCAACCTAGCATTTCGAAAGTAAGAAACTGCAAGTAGATAAATAGGTACCGCCTCGGCGGGAAAGGTAACAGCGTTCCGTGCACCTCGGTGTTCAGTCATGCCGGCCACATGACCACGGAAGCATCTTCGGACAGCGCTGGCTCTTCGGCTTAGAAACGGGGATGAGCACCGCACCCTAGAGTCGGACACGACTGGTTGGGGACACCTTTTTATTTAGTAATAGTAGAACTTTAAAAAAAAATCACAGCAGATCAATGGAAGAGGGTGGAGCAGAAGATTTGGCTGTGAAAACCTCAGAACTAGTTAAACTTCACAACTAGATGAGATCACCTAATCCCTAAAACTA
This sequence comes from Heloderma suspectum, assembly GCF_057233095.1. Taxonomy (NCBI): domain Eukaryota; kingdom Metazoa; phylum Chordata; class Lepidosauria; order Squamata; family Helodermatidae; genus Heloderma; species Heloderma suspectum. The sequence goes on from NC_139461.1 coordinate 50,572,263, forward strand.
ATACCAATTTGCCTCTTCAGTTTCAACAGGAGGATAACCTTGACATAGAGGGTACTGCTTGTCCCATAGTTAAGAAAACATCAGACAAATCTATGACTGAGTCCTTTTATGAAACAATTGATGAGTTACCTGACAAGTTGAACCAATAAAACAATGGTGCACTGGAGCATAAACTAAACAGGGTTTTAAAAGTAATGTTAAGAACGCTTGGTTTTCAAGCATGGCTTTTAAAGGGTTCCATTAAGGTTGACAAGCTGAAGAGTCAAGAGCATCTCCACTGTAAAATGACATGAGCTAAAATATTCCTATTGAGACAAAAATAGACCCTTCAAGGTGATGCTGATAACATGTTAAAGGCCTAGCATTTTTGTTAGACAACCAGCAAATGTAGGATGTTCAATTCATTTCCACTGGAGATATATACAGGTACCTGGATGAACATTTTTGTAAACAGCAGGGGACTGAAGCAGACACAATTGCTTTCTCTAAAACACCTCTGCATAGATGTGGCAAAATTCAAAACTCAGTGGCTCCACAAGAATACAGATAATAAAGAAGACACAAGGAAATCTCAAGTCCCTTTCCATAATACCATGCAAAAAAAAAAAAAAAAAGTTGGTAAAATGGCTGCTGCTATCACTTCCCTCCATCTAAGGGTCAGTCTCCACTTTCAGAAAAGTATGTGACAGTGTCCTCTTGGGACTGCATCATTTCAGAATGGAGATGGGGTGGGGTCACATGAATAAATTCTTCACTATGTTAAAAGTCTTGACAATGGGAAACTAGTATTAGAATAGGGATGGATGGATCTGTCAATTTTGGTTTCTCTCCATTTCTCATTTTCCAATCTTAGGTTGAGTTCATCCCATTTCCACATCAGTTTGAGAATTTTTTTTTTTAAAAAAAAGGTTTGCATGAAAATTGCATGAATAATACATTTTTGTGTGTGCATTTCTCCCAATATATGTTTGTTTGTTTGTATACAGTATTATTTATTTATCTGAAGCATTTTTATCCTGCTCCTTGGCCCAGAGGGCTTAAATACAGCAGCAAATTAAAAAAAATAAAAGCATGACAGTCCCTGCCTGCAGGCTTACAATCTAAAAAGACAGGACACAAAAGGAAAAAGGGATGGGGAGGGAAGAAGAGTAGGTGGTCTTTCAACAGGGCTGGTGAAATGGCCCCACTTCCCATCTCATCTCCCTCTGCTACAGAGATGGCATATAATGGATTTCTTGATGTTATTTTCATAAATATATGCATTTTTATGCACACTTTCCCCTAATATATGCATTTATGTGTGCATTTTTTAGTTGGAGAACGGCATTGCAAAATTTGGAGAAGTGCAAATTTTGATGGATAATTTGGGCTCATGTATATGTGCAAAAAATCAGATCTTTATATTAAAATCTGAACCAAACAAATGTCTTCCCTATCCCTCATTAGAGACAAGTGAAACTTCCACTTTCCATTTTTGAACATGCCAGGCGGCAGCAGAATTATTTTTCTTACTGGAAGTTATAGGAACTGCACGGCATGAAGTCCTCTGCAAGGCATAGTTCACTAGGGCTTTTCAGTCCTTACTAAACACTCAGAAGCCCTGGAAAACTACCATTCCCCAGCATCTCTGTGCTGGGAAGCTCCTGTTAGCAAGGCTTTATGGTCTAATGAAGCCCTGAGGATCAGGTCTCCCCTTCTCAGCCTCCTCCCTTTGTAGCTGCTGAAAACCGAGCTTTGGGGAAAGGGATGAGGGAAGCTCAGAACTGACAGATTACTTATGAGTTGCAATTCAAAGGGGGATTGGCCTGAAGCTGCAATAACACAAAAGGTCTCCCAAAGTGTTCTGCATCCCTAGCAAAAATAGTGATTTATTTATTTATTTATTGTATTTTTATCCCGCTCCTCAGCCAAAAAAGGCTCCTGGAGTGGCTTACAATCAATGAACAAAGAAGACAGTCCCTGCCCGCAGGCTTACAATCTAAAAAAGACATGACACACAAGGAAAAGGCAATGGGGAGGGGAGAAAAAAGGATTAGGTAAACTGTCAGCAGGGCTGGTGGGATGGCTCTGTTCCCCCCACTCATCTCTCAAAGGAGGGGCAGTCCAACTGGAGCAGGCTGTGATGTTCCCTTTGCCTGCTCCCTCGCTAGGGATGTACGAAAGTCACTTACCTTTTGGACGGGGTGATTCGCGGTGGAGGGGAGGCGCTCCGCACCTCCCCCCAAAATCCTAATCCACAGATATTCCATGGAGCCGCTGGCCGGGGCTGCCCGCAGCCGGACATCCAGCCGCTGGGCAGCCTGCAAGCAAAAAACAAAAACAAAACAGCGTACGCAAATGGCGGCAGCTACGGTGGCCACCATTTGCGTTCCCTTTTTTTCGCTGTTTTAGCCTACGTAAATATTTATGTAAGCTATTATGGTGGGGGGGGGGAAGGAACGCAAATAGCGCCCACTACACGCATGCAAGTCAGCGCGGTCAGCAGCAGGTAAGTCCTCCGTTTCACATGCCTCTCGTGGGGTGGGGAGCGGGGGCTTCGTTCCGCCACAGATTTCGGGGGGCTGAATGCGCTGGCATTCGGCCTCACTGAGATCCATGGTAGTGATGTACGAAAGTCACTTACCTGGTCCCGCAGCTTGCTTCGCGGTAGGGGGGAGGTGCTTCGGTTCTCCCCCCGAAGTTCAGGCCAGGGGGGGAGGCGCCCCGCCTCGCCCAGCTGAAATTCAGGCCAGGGGGGAGGCGTCCCGCCTCGCCCAGCCGAAATTCAGGCTGGGGGGGAGGCGCCCCACCTTGCCCGGCCAAAATTCAGGCCGGGGAGAAGCGCCCCGTCTCCCCGGCCGCGAAATAAAAAGTGAATGGGAAAAAAAAACACCCGTGATAGGCTAAGTTAATCGTTACGTAGCCTATCACGGGTGAATTTGGGGGGGGGGGGAAGCATATAAGCAAATGGCGGCGCCCATGGGCGCCGCCATTTGCATTCCTTATTTGGTCCCGGGTAGTCTACGTAAAGATTTACGTAGACGACGGCGAAAATAAGGGCAACGCTATTTGCGTTGCCCTTATTTTCGCCGTCGTCTACGTAAATCTTTACGTAGACTACCCGGGACCAAATATGGAACGCAAATGGCGGTGCACATGGGTGCCGCTATATGCGTACATGCTTTTTTTTTTTCAAAGTCACCCGTGATAGGCTACGTAACGATTAATGTAGCCTATCACGGCTGACTTTGGAAATCTAGCTGTGATAGGCTACATTAATCGTTACATAGCCTATCACGGGTGTTTGTTTGTTTTTTACTTTATTTTGTAATGGCGGCAGCGGCAGCTGGTCGGAAGACCGGCCGCTGCCCCTGCCCCCGATGAAACGCCGCCAAAGCGCCGCCGGGACCTGCCTCTGAGAGGGAAATTTGCATGAGGTAAGTCCCATCCCTGGGGCCAGCGGGGGGGGTGGAGATTTTCACCAACATTTTCGGGGGGCCGAATGCATTGGCATTCGGCCTCCCCGAGATTCGTGGAGAAATTCACGGCCATCCCTAATCCGTGGCGGAATTCTCTGACATCCCTATCCCTCGCTCCTTCTTCTTTCCCACAGGGCCATGGATGTCAGTTAGCCCTGTGAGGGCCGGGGAAGTCCAACTGGAGCAGGCCCTAATGTTCCCTTTGCCTGCTCCCTCGCTCCTTCTTCTTCCCCACAGGGCCATGGATGTCAGTTAGCCCTGTGAGGGCCGGGGGAGTCCAACTGGAGCAGGCCCTAATGTTCCCTTTGCCTGCTCCCTCGCTCCTTCTTCTTCCTCATAGGGTCATCATGGACGTCAGCAGTGATGGCCACTGCTGGTGAGCTGCATTTGACACAGGAGGTCCAAAGTTATACAAACTATGGGTGTGGTTTGGATTGTGCAGAATTCTGAATCCAGAGCTGAATGAGGCTGACAAGTTTCAATTTCGACCCTGAATCGAATCAGGAAGCCTCTGAATGTATCCAAGGTGTATCAGAGTCTTTCTGAATCACTGAATTGGTATCTGAACCAAATCTTGTGGTCAGTGAACACCTCTAATACAAACCCACCCTTCACCAAATCCAGTCATTAATCCATTTGTAGGGATGTACAAAACACCTACCTGGCTCCGCGTCAGGCAATCCGTGGGGGGGGAGGTGCTCCGTCCTTCCCCCCCGGAATCCTCGATGGGGGGGAGGTGATCCGGTCCTCCCCCCCCCGGAACCCCCCGGCTCCGCCTGCCCACAGCCAGATATTCAGCTACTGGGTGGGCCTGTAGGGATGCAAATGGTGGCTGTCGTAGCCGCCGCCATTTGCGTCCCTGTATTGAGCCTACCTGGCTGCGGTTCCGGCAGTGGCGGCGGCAGCTCTGGTGGCAGCTCCGGCGGCAGATGAAGCTGCAGTGGCAGCGATGGCGGCGGCTCCAGCCACTGCCAGGCTGCTGCGGCCACAAATGGCAGCCGTCGTGGCAGCCGCCATTTGCGTCCCTATGCCGGCCCGTGATATCTATCATGGCTAAAGCAGTGACTATCACTGACTATTTAGTCAGTGACTAAAGCAGAATTATCACAGCTAAAGCAGTGACGCAAATGGCGTCCCCTATGCCATTTGTGTTCCTGCTTTAGCCATGATAGGCTATGTAAATACATACGTAGCCTATCATGGGCTGGCATAGGTACGCAAATGGCGTCCCCTACGCAGGACGCCATTTGCGTCTGCAGCAGCCCGGCAGCAGCTGGAGGCCCCACTGGCGGCTCCGCAGAATGGCCGCAGAGCGGAGCCAGCCAGGCAGGATTCTGGGGGGGAGAATGGATTGCCTCCCCCCCATCGAGGATTCTGGGGGGAGGAACAGATCTCCTCCCCCCACCTGCAGACCCCAGCGGAGCCAGGTATGCAGGGTTTTGTACACCCCTACATTATGATAACACAGAGATCATATTCCACATTGACTCTTGTTTTTGATGAAATATTTTTAAATTTAATTTTATAAATAGACAGCAAAAGAAGATATGTCTACACATCTCTGTGAAGATTTTAAAATATTAAAGCATTATATACCCTCCTCTAGGTTCACTTTCATAATACTGTTTTCTCACATTGCTTTCTGGAGTAATTTACATTAAAAGAACAAATTTTGCCTTAGGCTTTTCTTGGGAATATTTTTTGAAATAATAAAATGATTATATATACTTAGTCCTTCTTTCCTTAAGTAATATATGTAACCATGGGCTTTCTATTTAACCCTTTCTCCCTTTGTCAGTACCAAAACAACTATTTTGAAGAATATATAGAATACCTATTCCCTTGGCTCTTGCCTTAATAACTGAAGCAGCATGTATCTTTATAGCCATTTCCCAGATTCATAAAAGTGAGGTGTTGCTGTGTAAAAGCTTCCACATAGTGACTTTGTTCACTGCCTTGAATGTGATCCTTCTGATTGCGATCAGATCAGAACATTAAACTGGATTTTCAAGTGCTTAACTCTGGCTAGAGTGCAAGATCATGTCTATTCTGAACAAAAGGCCTTGTTTGTTTATCAAAAATATAGCTTTGAATCCTATTCAGCCTTCTGCAAAGAGAAGAGCTCTTCCCATCCGCAGAAGGCTTTTGATCCAGTGGAGGATCCTGATGCTGGAAGGGGGAAGGAAGCCATTTGCTATAAATCCCTACCTCGCCCTGCAACCCCTTACCACACCCACTATTCAAGAGGGTCTCTAAAGACCTGCTCCACAGGGTCAACCCTCTGGAGCAGGTCTTCAGAGACAGAAGAACTACAGGGGGAAGGGGGCATTGGAGAAAATTGCCTCTCCCTCTGCCCTTCTGTGGGTGGGGTGTGACACCTAAGCAAAAGTCCACTCAGGGAATGGTCTTGCCAGCTAGAGCAAAGGTGGGATCCAAGCCCTTATTTTCAGTGATAAGAGCTGTTATATGTACTGACTTTAGGATTCATGCTTTCTTCTCAGAACATAGACATCCTTGCATAACTGCCCACCAGAATCCTAGCAGCTGCTAAGGAAGTGGTTTGCTAATAGGAACTGCTGGCTGCCAATCAAAAAGGGAGGATTGTCAACCTTACTAGACTGGGACACCACAATCAGCACAGAGTGAGTTCACAGTCGCTGACTGGCTAGCTCCAAGTTGCTGCCTCCCTCCACTATTAGGGATGTTGGAGAAATCCATTTGGGGGTGGAGTTTGATGAGTTTTCCTAGGTTCAGCCCCCTGGAATTTGTTCCAGTTCTTGCTGTGGTGCCTGACTCGGTCTGCAGCGAGTTGGGCCAGTTGGTGGATTTTCCAAGCATTTTGCGCTTTTCCCCCCTGCATTCTGCAGTTTGTACAAATTTCATTCGAATTCAACCATAATTTGCACAAATTGCAAAACCTGCGGGGAAAACGCGCCAAACAAGTTCCCAAAGTTAACAGGAAAGCCCACAGCTCAGCTCACAAATGCAAATCAAGTTGTACCTGCATGGAACACCATTGAGTAATAAAACTGGGTTTCCCAGCAACGGACATCCCTATCCACCACTCCCTTTGGTTTCTGGTAAGAAGAAAATTCTCCTCTCACTTTGATTGCCCCACAATAGCCAGCGCTTCCTATGAGAATCACTTCACTGACCCCAGTTGACAGTGGCCATGTTCCCTTTCCCCTTCCTGCAATGCTCTCTTCACTACTCCGAGGAGTGGAGGTCAGCACTGAAGGATGTAGAACAGTTATTCACCAGGGCAAAGTGTAACAGCAACTGTTGGCTAATGTGCACTTGTACACAGGCTGCTTATTGCATATAGGCAGCCTGTGCATATACTAGTAAGGGCTGATACCCACATTTATTTATTTGTTTGCTTGCTTGCTTTGTACCCTACCTTTCTAGAAAAAATGGCACTCAAGGTGGCTTACAATCACTGATAAAACAACCATAAGCAAATACATTAAAGCACAATTAAAAACAATTAAAAACTCAACAACAGCAGTATAAAAACAGCATCCAGATCAACAAACCTGCTTTGTTCCAGGGCGTGTGTAGCAGAAATCAGAGTCAGAGAGACCACGGAGTGAAGGAAAATGAGTACTTCTTTATTTAACGCGCGGGCTTAAGGCTGGAATCACTTCCAAAGAGCCAGAAGCCCTGAGGCATAGCCACACATTACTTTTATAGAGATGATGACACACAAGCGACCCTTTCTCCCACTCCCTCTCCTGTGGTTTTACAGTTGGTACAGTTGTTTATAGTACAGGAAATGGGCCATAGGACATTCTATATCTTGAGAACAAGGATACAGTCTTGCAGTAAGCAAAAAGGCAAATCATGACTGTGTTGTGCAATTCGGCTTGCTGACAGGGGAAGTCTCTACATTGCTGTTCCTGCCAAACTATGCTAGCTCAGCAAGAACATGAGACCACTTAGTCTGACCCCCGACATGGCTGCTACATTCCCCCCTTAAATGCATAATTTTATTACAATTATAGCATTTCATTACACAAGTAGACATCTCGGTTGGCAAGGCATAACACAGGATTTTTATGGCAACTTTCTTATTTAATATCTTGTTGAGCTATTAAAGAATAGCGGGCGGCTGTTTTTGTGGCTGAGGCAATAAACAGATTGTTTAAGCAACACATAAACCAGGGGATGCAGAGACATAACAGTACCCCTACCACTCCTACTAGTAAAATCAGAACAAATAATGCTTTGAGCCAGCTGAGATCTGGAAGCCAAGAGGTCAACCAGTCAAGCCAATTATGTTGCTCTATTTTGATGTCAGCAACTATTTGGTGCAGTTTGTTGATCTGTTCATCTACAGCATTGCCATTATCAGTTAAGTTAAAGCAACAGAGCTTTTGGTGTGTCTCACAACCCAAATGATGAAGAAGGAAGAGGTAATCTATACCAGCTCTATTTTCTAGAACCGCACCTCTTAGATCACGTAACTTCTTTATTTAATAATGACAATGCTCGTGAGGTGGCATTTATACTTTTGGCCAAGCTGCGTGCTAACCGGTTGATTTTCAGACCATCAACCAAGGCTAAACCTGGAACACCATCTAGTGACATCGCTAAGGCCAATTTTTCCGAGTCAGAGTATAGTTGTACATGAGTATTACAATCTTCAGTCAGTTGCAGTGCTCGAGGCTGCCGTTGATGGATTTTTTTAGGCCACGGGGGAAGGAATGGCACTAGGCGACTGAGGCAACATGGTTGGTTATCGGACAAGTTGGCAGGAATAAATGACCAAGTGTGGGAACTACATGTCTAAAACTATCCATGAGGCAAAAGTATGTGGGCCTCATTAAAAGATATACTTTGAATTTCATTACAGTGGAAGGGGGGGACCAGGGATGGCTTTACATTTTCCGGAAGATTTTTGACAATTGGGCATTCGCGCATACGTAGCATTTGTTCCAGCAACAATGGGGGTGCGTAAATTCTGTAGGGGGTAGGATCTTTGCAACCACACCCCAATCAGCATTTTGGGAGTAAGTTAAACTTACACTATAAACTCTTAACATGGTATCTTTTTGAATTCTTTCAGGATGGTTACAGACAGGTATTAGACATGCTAATAAGCCTGTTTGCAGGTATATCTTTTGGTAAACAAAAATACTTTATCCCAGTGATGTTAGCTAAGTGAAGCCAGTAATTATCAGCAAATTGCTGGGACAAACTACCTTCTCCAGGGGCAGGCCCCCCTTTTTTACATCTTATTAGGGAAACACAATACAACGCTACTAACACTACAACACGCATGTTTGATCTTCTTTGGGATCTGACCGTACGCCGGGCAGCTATTCACCTGGCTAGCTGCAGTAGGGTCTAGTCCCCTTCTTCAATTCTCCAGGTGCAGGTCTGACCGTACGCTGGGTGGACAGTCTCCAGGTGTGCCCACAGTAAGGTCTAGCCTGAGTCTTCTTACTGCCTTTTCAGAATGATTTTTAAAGGATTTTTAGGATGTCTGTTTACAGTCCATTCCCCTCCTTTCGCTCTCTTGACTCGTGTTTAATGTACACGAGTTCATAGCTGTGGGGGTGGAAAGTATAACAGTTTTTGGTCCTCTCCATCTGGGAGTCAAAGGGTCATTTTTCCCTCTTTAACTCATACTTTATCTCCTGGTTGGAAAGGATGAATCTCTGTAATGGGAATTGGGGCTTATTTTCTAAGACAAAGCGACGCTGGGCTTGAAGAACTTTGCCCAGTGTTTAGACTTCTTGTTTAAGGCTAACGTTTGCTTGCTCTTGATGCTGCTCCAGTGTCAATTATGAAGTCAATGTCATGGCCCCTCACAGTGGCAGTGACTAGGGGCTTCCCGGGGCTGAGATTAAGGGGGCCCGGTCTGTCTTATTTAAGACTTTTGGCTTTAGCCACTTTAATGAAGGGGGCTTCTTTATACATTTTTATAGACCCCTGCTTTCCAGTTTGGTTGCTAACTAAACTGTCTCCTTCCTCGCCCGTTCTGGCCCTTTTGGTTTTCTCTTTCATGTATTTGATTTATTTCATTTGGGCATTTATGCCACCAATGTCCATCTTGTCCGCACTGGGCACACTGTTTTTTTCTTAAGAATCTTCTGCCTCTGCCGGGTCTTTTTCATTTCTTCGTCTACGTTTTCTTGGGCCTCTGGGGGCATACTGGCGATAGGCATTTAAAAGACACTCCAAGTACGCTCTGGGGGCTTCGGTGGCACCTTGCAACACTTTAGACACTTTGGTTATATTAACTGACTTTTTCATACTTGCTCTCATGGCTTCTAACGGCAGGGTTTGATACTGGGTGAGGCGTTTTAGCCCCGCTTGTGTGTTGGGAGAGAGAAACCTCTCCCCCTCTCTTGCTTTTTCTCTCTTTTGCTGATCTGCCTGTATTGCAGATCATGTTTCAAACTTTTTATATAAAACTTTCCGCTCTATGCACCAGCCTTGTCTTTTTGCAAGTTAAACTCACTTACTTAAACTTTTCTGCCCTACACTAGTCCCAATGACGCACATTTGGGATAGGCTCTTCTTCTTCTAGTTACATTTTCTCATCTTAAAGAACTATTACATTATTGTGGCTACTTTATACACTGGTAATAAGCTCTAGGCATAATCAGCTGCTTCCAATTTACCCTGGGGCAACTATGGCCACGCTTTTTCTTTATAAATGTTTTCTCTCTTTGCTTCTTGCCTCCTTTTTCTTCTTTTTTTTTCTTCTCTATCTGTCTGCCACTTTTTTTATTTCTCTGTCTTTTTCTACCTGTCACCCATTGGGAACCACACTCAGTATCATTTGGAGTTGCAACTAACAGTAAAAACATCTGCAAATATCACATATATTTTATGATATCTAAGAAATCATAAAATATACACAATAAACTTTTTTTTGCAATTTAACACAATGAATGGAAAACACTTTTTGCATGGGTAAGGCATGATGGAGCAGATCCAGCAATTATACTGCTCTTCTGGCTGAAAGCTCAGGGCCCATTAAAATCAAGGGATGGGCATACTCACACACACAAAGAGTTTTAGGTCACCATTTTTGCATCGGCAACTCTATGCTGCATGAGTTCTGGCAGAAGGAAATCTAAAAGTTATAGATCAAACTTAGCCTGCTGTACACTGAGCTGACTACAAACACAGAGACACGGTCTACAGCAATGAGAGTTCAAGTTTATGAAAAGCTTCACAGCACTGTCCGTGGAAAGTCTTTGACAATTCAAAATTTTAGTCCATGTGCAGAGTGTCTCTAAAAAGCCCAGATGATGGAACCAAACAGAGAAGGCTCTGGGCAATGAAGATGAGATGTTTCCAGCAAAGGCTCCCCACTTTTGCATCAGTTTAAAAAAGAGGAAGTGTGGCCCTACACCCCTTCTGACAGACAAGGGCCTTTAACTTTTTAGCAAGGCCTCTGTCTAAACAGAGCAGCACAGCTCAGCTCTCTAGCCGTGACACTTTAACCTGGGCAACTCCTCTGTAAATTTTATTTTACTTCCGTCAGGTTCTCACAGACATCTTTTCTAGCTTCTCTGCCTGCCAAGGCCAGACCAGCTAGGGAGTTTGGTGACTCCCCCTGGCTCTGAGAACGCTGACGGAGATAAGCTCATACAGACTTTGACATTTTAAAAACTTACTCTTTTTTCTCTTTCCTTTAATCTGGTACACGAAAGCAAAGTGCCGAAACTCAGGACACTGGGGGGGTGATGAGCATCGCCTTATACTTGCATTTTTTTCAGGCAGCCATTAATCTTCTTCAGGGAGGCGGTGGAGTGATTTGCAGGACTTCAAAGGCAAGCTTCCCAGTTTGTTTGTATTTGTAAATCCCAAGCTTAAAACAGGACACAATGAGGTACAGGGCAGCCAAATCTTTGCTTTGGCATGGGCAACAAATAACTCAGGTTAGCTTTCTTCGCTGGGGTCTCAAACAGGAAAACAGTCTTAATTTAAAGTTGTAACATCACTGACAGCGTCAGCCAGCCAGCTACACAGATTTCACTGTTTTTCAAGACAGTTACTCCAATATCTTCTTTTCTTCTCAATCAGGTTGGGTCTCCCAGCTTACACAGTTTATTGCAGCTTCCAGTAGCATGGTAGTAGCGTAATTTTGGCTTGGCCAGGAACATGCTGTCTGGTTTCTCGGTCTCTTCAGCACACACACTCAGGCAGTTTAACACTGGACACTCAAATCAGTGAGATTTCTTCATTGCAGGGAATCCCACGGCAAAAGCTTAATGGTTACGCTCTTCAGAAATCATATAGCTGATGGTCTACAGGCTCTATGAAATTCTAGGACAGTTCAAAGCTAAACACGGCTACCTTGACAGAGATCTTCATCATGGTCTCTCCGCTTCATTCTGCCTTGGGACCGTCCTATGGGCATGGCACACTTTCCACTCAAAGAGGGGTCTAGCCTGTGCTCTGGGGGCTGATTCTTCACCCTTATTTCATTTTGCGCCTTCATCTTCTGGGTCTTCATTTTCAGTTTCCATTTCTTAGGGATTTCATCTCAATTAGGCGAGGTGATGATGTTGCACAACTCAGAACGTTGTGGGCAATTCTCCTGCTGCCCTCCCGGCGCACTAGGCTAATGGTTACTTCTTCAGCCTCACACTCCCACGCTTCGTCAAAAGCCAGGCTGTCTTGCAACATTTCTCTGATTAACAGCCTCAGATCTTGTTCTTTTTTTTCTCTCAGCTCGACCTTGAGCTTTTTTGCTATTCCCTCTCTCTATTCTGAATCCTTTTAAAAAAATCTTTTTCCTTTTTTTTTTTAACATACATCTCAAGGGGGTGCAAGTCTTGCTTCCCCCACCTCCCATAGCCTCTCTCCTAAGATAAAGACAGACACAAGGAGGGAAAGGGGATTGGTCAGTGAGTCAGGGGTCTCACTGGCCGACACAAAAGGAATTTCACACCACGCACTTTGCTACTGGCCTGGGCACCCAGACGGTCAACGGTATGCATCAGAAACCGCAGTAGCCACTCACACCATCATCAATCTCTCCACTGAATTCATATGTCCCTGCTACCCACTTTTCCCACTTTTCACTAGGGGTGCACGAAAGTTCCTTACCTGTCCTCGAAGCTTTTCGCGGTGGGGGGGAGGCGCTTCGCTGCTCCCCCCGCGAAGTTCAGGCCGGGGGAGGAGGCTTCCCGCCTCGCCCGGCCGATATTCAGGCCGGGGGGGAGGCTTCCCGCCTCACCCGGCCGCGAACTAAAAAGTTGAAAAAAAAAAGGCCCCCGTGATAGGCTACGTGACGATTAACGTAGCCTATCATGGCTAGATCTGCAAAGTCAGCCGTGATAGGCTACGTAAATCGTCACGTAGCCTATCACGGGTAACTTAAAAAAAAAAAGCGCGTACGCAAATGGCGGCCCCCATAGGGAGCCGCCATTCGCGTTCCTTATTTGGTCACTGTAGTCTACGTAAATCTTTACGTAGACTACGGCGAAAATAAGAGCAACGCTATTTGCGTTGCCATTATTTTCGCCGTAGTCTACGTAAAGATTTACGTAGACTACAGCGACCAAATAAGGAACGTGAATGGCGGCTCCCTATGGGGGCCACCATTATCCGTACACGCTTTTTTTTTTTTAAATCACCCGTGATAGGCTACGTGACGATTTACGTAGCCTATCATGGCTGACTTTGCAAATCTAGCCATGATAGGCTACGTTAAACGTCACGTAGCCTATCACAGGGGCGTTTTTTTTTTTCTTTTATTGGAGTGGCGGCGGCGGCAGCCGGTCAAAAGACCGGCTGCCGCTCCCGCCCCGGCCGAAGACCCGCCGAAGCGCCGGCCGGACCCGCCGCCGGGAGGGACATTCGGCAAAGGTAAGTCCCGTCCCGGGGGGGGTGCAGGGGCGGGGGGGTGCGGAGAATTTCTCCCCGAAACTTGTTCAGGGGGCCGAACACATTGGCGCTCGGCCCCCCGAAGTTTCGGGGAGAAATTCTCCGCCAACCCTACTTTTCACTAGAGTGGAAAGCGGCTTCCCCAGCTTCCTCAGCTTCCTGCTGAGTACTGGCCGCACTGAGTACTGGCGCCCACTCGGGGGTGTGATCAGGCCCCCCTTCTACCCGCAAGGAGTAGGTTCTTTTTGTATACGTATACCAACACTGACCTTCTTCATAAGGCGGGGCCCTCTTTTTTTCTGCCCAGTGGCCTTTCTCCCTAAAGGCGGGGCCTACTTTTACTCCATACTTGCCTTACTCCTGAAGGCTTCCAATGTGGGTTTCAACTCAATTGCAGCTGTGATACAGGCAAGGCTCAAGTTCCTTCCTCCGCTTCCCAAGGTTCTCTTGCTGCTCGCTGCCGTTTGGGCGATCCCAGCGCAGGCTCCCTCCCGTTTACCTGACAAAAAGGTCGGTGGCGCCAAGAAAGGGAGGCGTGCGCCGAGCTCTCCCTCCTGGTGCGGCGATAAAGAGCAGGCAACTGTCACCTCTCTGTCTCAGAGCCTGCCACATCCGAGTCACGGCACCATTTATGTAGCAGAAATCAGAGTCAGAGAGACCACGGAGTGAAGGAAAATGAGTACTTCTTTATTTAATGTGCGGGCTTAAGGCTGGAATCACTTCCAAAGAGCCAGAAGCCCCGAGGCATAGCCACACATTACTTTTATAGAGATGATGACACACAAGCGACCCTTTCTCCCACTCCCTCTCCTGTGGTTTTACAGTTGGTACAGTATAGTACAGGAAATGGGCCATAGGACATTCTATCTTGAGAACAAGGATACAGTCTTGCAGTAAGCAAAAAGGCAAAATCATGACTGTGTTGTGCAATTCGGCTTGCTGACAGGGGAAGTCTCTACATTGCTGTTCCTGCCAAACTATGCTAGCTCAGCAAGAACATGAGACCACTTAGTCTGACCCCCGACATGGCTGCTACACTAGTAAGGGCTGTACCCAAATTTTGCAACAAATCCTGCAGGTAGAAAAGTGGGGGGCCCTTCTCTGTTTTCCAGGAAGAGATGCAAGCTGATATTCAGCTGATATTCAGTACTATCAACAATGGGGTGGAGACCTCACTTTTAGCCATGGAGGGGGTGGTTTCTTGGTTCAGCTTTTGTGACTTAATTTTGCCATCACTTCAGGCTGTGTCTGCAGCAAAAGCACCATTCTGCTCTGCAGCCATCACATTCTTGACCCCAAAATCACCCGGATGCAGCATCGTTCCGGGGCATTTGGTAGAGGGAAAAACCACTGCAGCACCAGAAGGTTGAATCCAGTTACTCAGTGGCTCCCTTCTAGCCCTTGGTTTCTAAAAATGTTTAAACGTTTTTAATAATTGAGCATCAATAAGTCCCTTCCAACATTTCATTTTGGCTCATTTATAATATTGCTAGACTGCATTTCAATAAAAATGTTCAAACATGAATGAAGGAAAGGAGAAGAAAGGCGTAAATCCTAGTGTGACTACGTGTATGCTATAATGAAAGTATGGAATTTTACATCTGGTGCAGAATTTGAAAAATGGAGGTGCTCTACTTTTATTCTGTTTAACAAAATAAATATTTTCTTTGGTACCTAGGGCTGCAAACATAAAATGGAAAACATGTTGGCACGGTCAGGTGGACTACTGGAAGATTCATATTTTTTCAGATCACATAATTTACCTGGGAGAACATGCCATTGAATTCAAGTGGGATTTATTTCTGCGTAGACACATATAAAATTGCACTGTTAATCTCTATGGCCCTAGCATGCTGGCTTTTTTCTTGGCCTAACCACACAATAGAAGTGGGTGAAAATTTCTCCAGGTTTTGTGGATTCCCAAGTAGGAAGTTTTCTCCCACATTATGCTATTCCTGGCTGTAAGAAGCATCATTTTGCAAATATCAAGGAAGCCAATTAGCACAAGTTTACCTTGCTTGTTTGTGTGGAAGAACATGAAGTATTTTGCAGACTATTTAAATGTTCGTATGATCAATGTATTTAACTAGAATAAACAAATATCAGCTGTTGCTGCCTAGACATCCTTTCAGCTCATACTTTCTGGTTGAAAACAATTTTGGCCATTGATAAAATTATTTTACAATTGTGCACTTAGTAAAACAACTTCCCTTCATGATGAGTCATAGAGTCATAGAGTCATAGAATAGTAGGGTTGGAAGGGGCCTACAAGGCCATCGAGCCCAACCCCCTGCTCAATGCAGGAATCCAAGTCAGAGCATCCCCGACAGATAGCTGTCCAGCCTTGTCTTGAATGTCTCCAGTGTGGGAGAGCCCACCACCTCCCCAGGTAATTGGTTCCATTGTCGTATTGCTCTAACAGTCAGGAAGTTTTTCCTGATGTTCAGCCGGAATCCAGCTTCCTGTCACTTGAGCCCATTATTCCGTGTTCTGCATTCTGGGATGATGGAGAAGAGATCCTGGCATTCTTCTCTGTGACAACCTTTCAAGTACTTGACGAGTGCTATCATATCTCCCCTCAGTCTTCTCTTCTCAAGGCTAAATATGCCCAGTTCTTTCAGTCTCTCTTCATAGGGCTTTGTTTCCAGTCTTCTGATCATCTTTGTTGCCCTCCTCTGAACCCTCTCCAGTTTGTCTGCATCCTTCTTAAAGTGTAGTGCCCAGAACTGTACACAGTATTCCAGATGAGGCCTAACTAGTGCTGAGTAGAGGGGAACTAGTACTTCCCGGGATTTGGTCTTGGAAGCTATGCTTCTATTAATGCAGCCTAAAAGAGCATTTGCCTTTTTTGCAGCCACATCACATTGTTGGCTCATATTCAGCTTGTGATCGACAACAATTCCAAGATCTTTCTCGCTTGTAGTGTGGTTGAGCCACGTATCCCCCATCTTGTAACTGTGCATTTGGTTTCTTTTTCCTATGTGCATAACTTGGCATTTCTCCCTATTAAATGTCATTCTGTTGTTTTCTGCCCAGCACTCCAGTCTATCCAGATCACTTTGAATTTTGTTTCTGTCTTCCAAAGTATTAGCTATCCTGCCCAATTTTGTGTCATCTGCAGATTTGATCAGCATTCCCTGCACCTCCTCCTTCAAGTCATTAATAAAAATGTTGAAGAGCACTGGGCCCAGGACTGAGCCCTGCGGTACCCCACTCGTTACCTCTCCCCAGTTTGAGAAGGTCCCATTGAGAAGCACACTTTGAGTCCGATTCTGTAGCCAACTGTGGATCCACTGGATCATTGTTTCAGCTAGCCCACTTTGAGCTAGTTTGCTCATCAGGATATCATGGGTAGGGGTGCACGAAAGTCACTTACCTGTCCTCGAAGCTTTTCGCGGTGGGGGGGAGGTGCTTCGCTGCTCCCCCTGTGAAGTTCAGGCCGGGGGGGAGACTTCCCGCCTTGCCCGGCTGAAATTCAGGCCGGGGAGGAGGCGCCTCGCCTTGCCCGGCCGCGAACTAAACAGTTAAAAAAAAAACGCCCCCGTGATAGGCTACGTGACGATTAACGTAGCCTATCACGGCTAGATTTGCAAAGTCAGCTGTGATAGGCTACGTAAATCGTCACGTAGCCTATCACGGGTGACTTAAAAAAAAAAAAAGCGCGTATGGATAATGGCGGCCCCCATAGGGAGCCGCCATTCCTGTTCCTTATTTGGTCGCTGTAGTCTACATAAATCTTTACGTAGACTACGGCGAAAATAAGGGCAACGCTATGGGGGCTGCCATTATCCATACACGCTTTTTTTTTTTTTTTAAGTCACCTGTGAAAGGCTACGTGACGATTTATGTAGCCTATCATGGCTGACTTTGCAAATCTAGCCGTGATAGGCTACGTTAATAGTCACGTAGCCTACCACGGGGTTTTTTTTTTCTTTTATTGGAATGGCGGCAGCGGCAGCTGGTCAAAAGACCGGCTGCCGCTCCCACCCCGGACGAAGACCCGACGAACCGCCAGCTGGACCCACCGCCGGGAGGGACATTCGCCAAAGGTAAGTCCCGTCCCGGAGGGGGCGCGGGGGGCGGGGGGGCGGAGAATTTCTCCCTGAAACTTGTTCGGGGGGCCGAACACGTTGGCGCTTGGCCCCCCGAAGTTTCGGGGAGAAATTCTCCGCCAACCCTAATGGGGCACTTTGTTGAAAGCTTTGCTGAAGTCGAGGTATATGATGTCTACAGCATTCCCACAGTCTACAAGGGAGGTTACTTGATCAAAAAATGAGATCAGATTTGTCTGGCAGGACTTGATTTTGACAAAACCATGTTGGCTTTGAGTAATCACTGCATTGTTTTCAAGGTGCTTCCAGATGGATTGCTTTATCATCTGCTCCAGAATTTTCCCAGGGATTGATGTCAGACTGACTGGTCTGTAGTTCCCAGGTTCCTCCTTTTTACCCTTTTTGAAGATAGGGACAACATTAGCCCTCCTCCAGTCTTCTGGCACTTCCCCCGTCCTCCATGATTTCTCAAAGAGAATAGACAGCGGTTCTGAGGGTTCTTCTGCCAGTTCCTTTATTACTCTAGGATGCCGTTCATCTGGCCCTGGAGATTTGAACTCATTCAAAGTAATGAGGTGTTCCTTGACCATATGCCTATCGATCTCAAGCTGCAATCCTGCCCCTTCAGCCTGCACTTCGCCTTTGCCAGGGGGGTCATAGACCCTCTTTTGGGAGAAGACTGAGCCAAAGTAGGAATTGAGCACCTCTGCCTTTTCTTTGTCATCTGTTATCATTTTGCCATCCTTATTTAATAGCTGAACTACCATTTATTTCCTCTACCTTTTACTATGCACGTAGCTGAAGAAAGCCTTTTTGTTGTTTTTAGCATCCCTTGCTAACCTCAGCTCATTCTCAGCTTTAGCCTTCCTGACGCCATCCCTGCAATTCTGTGCTACCTGCCTGTACTCTTCCTTTGTTGCTTGGCCTTCCTTCCACTTCCTATATGTGTCCTTTTTTGTTTTCAGGTCATCCCTATGCTTTTTGTGAAGCCACATTGGCTTCTTCTGTTGTCTTCCACCTTGTCTTCTTGTTGGAATTGTTTGTGAATGTGCCTTGAGAATTTCCTTTTTTAAAAGCTCCCACCCATCTTGGACTCCTTTTCTTGTTAGTGTCACTTGCCATGGGACCTTACTGATCATTGTTCTGAGTTTATTAAAATCAGCTTTCCTAAAATCCAGGGTACGCGTTTGACTACACTCAGCTTTTGCTTCCCTTAGAACCAAGAACTCTAGTGCAACGTGGTCGCTTTCCCCCAGAGTTCCTGTAACTGCTACTTTATCCACTAAGTCTTCTCTGTTGGTTAGGATCAAGTCAAGGATAGCCAATCCTCTAGTTCCTTCCTCTACTTTCTGTAGGAGGAAGTTATCCGCCACACAAGTCAGGAATTTCCTGGAGGGGCCATGTTTTGCAGAATTTGTCTCCTAACAAATATCAGGGAAATTGAAGTCCCCCATTACTACTACATCATGCTTCCTTAAAACATTGGCTATTTGCTTTTCAAAAGTTTCATCCTCGTCTTCTCCTTGATTGGGTGGCCGGTAGTAGACTCCGACCACCAGGTTCCTTTTATTCTTTGCTCCATTTATTTTGATCCAGATGCTCTTGATGGGGCTACCAAGCTCATCCTCCTGTATTTCTGTGCAGAGATATGTATTTTTCACATACAGTGCAACCCCACCTCCCTTTCTGTTCTTCCTGTTCTTTTTGAACAAGTTATATCCTTCAATTGCTGTATTCCAGTCATGAGAGTCATCCCACCAAGTCTCAGTTATACCTATCAAGTCATAATTTCCCTCCTGTATTAAGAGTTCAAGTTCATTCTGTTTTTTTCCCATACTCTGGGCATTAGTATATAATGTATATTCACTGAAGACCATGTGCTTCATAGTCTGGCTTTCTTCCTACATGTGTCTGAAGACTATTATTGGGCGCTATCAGAGCTGTTCTCTCTGTTGCAGTGCATGCGCCTACGTCCATTCTTACTCCCAACATTACATCTCCCTTCCCCGTAGGATTCAGTTTAAAGCCCTCCTGATGAAGTTCTTCATACTGTGGCCAAACTGAATGAGTAACTGATGAGTAACTGAACAGGAAAAAAAGATAATTTCCTATTGCAATTTCTTTTTGTTAAGCTGACCAATATTGCCAGATATAATGGGATCATCCCTCATTGTGATTTATTTATTTTAGGGATGTACGAATCCCTTACCTTGCTCCGCTGAGGGCTATCTGCAGTGGGGGGGAGGCACTCTGTCCCTCCCCCCGGAATCCTCGACGTGGGGGGAGGCGCTCCGTCCTTCCCCTCAGAATCCTGCCTGGCCGGCTCCACTCCGCGGCCAAGCTGCGGAGCCGCTGGCCGGCTCCAGCTGCCCGCAGCCGAACATCCGGCCACTGGTCAGCCCTGCAGGAATGCAAATGGCGGTTGTTGTAGCCACCGCCATTTGCGTCCCTGTATTGAGCCATACAGGCTATGTAAATATTTATGTAGCCTATCATGGCATGGGGGAAAACCGCAGCGTACACAAATGACGGCAGCTACCGCCATATGCGTATGCTGGGGTTTTTTTCCCCCTGCCGTGATCGGCTACGTAAGTATTTATGTAGCCTCTCATGGCAGGGGGGAAAAATATCCCCTCCCCGCCGTGATAGGCTATGTAAATACTTACGTAGCTTATCACAGCTAACACATCCCTGCGTTAGCCGTGATAGGCTACGTAAGTATTTACGTAGCCTATCACTGCTTGAAGAGGAGGAAGCGAATGGCGGCTGCAGGGCGACCGCCATTCGCAAAGCAGCGCGGACGGGAACAGGTAAGTGCCCCGTTTTGCGCGCCTTTCGTGGGGTGGGGGTGGCAGGGACTTCGTCCAGCACGCTTTTCGTGGGGTGGGCGGTGGGGGCTTTGTTCCGCAACAGATTTCGGGGGGCCGAATGCGCTGGCATTCGGCCTCACCGAGATCCATCGCGGAATTCTCTGACATCCCTAATTATTTTCCTTTTTGACTAGCTGTGCTCTTATTTCTCATCTTCTCCCACCCAGACTGACCAAATAATTCAAATAGTAAAGTATTCACTGTATTTGTGAAAAACACAGACAATACATGATTAAAAAGCATATTAAGGCTACAATCCTAAATCACACTGAACTCAATGGGAGCTTACTTTTAAGGAGACATGTCTAGCACTGTAAAGATTTGAACTTGCTATTTCATTATCTTTAAGCACACTGAAAACTACAACATGAAACTAAATATTCAGTAGCAAAACATTTTTCCAAACACTTTATGAGAAGTGTCAGCATAAGGGAAAATTAATCATCAAAGAGGTTTAAAATATAACTCTGAGCAGATGGTCTGCCTTTAATCACCAATATGTTAGCCTAGACTTTGTGTTTTGTGATATGAGGTGGTAAAAGCATCAGCAGTTTCTATCCCTAAGAACACTCATGAATTTGTCACCACATTTACAGTTTGAAGCTGGTTGAATAGCATTTAAGTAAAGCATTTATTTTCCTATTTACCTCCCATAAAAATGTTAATGGCAATAATTTGATTGGAATTGAGCCTGGATAATCTTATTCCATGTTTCCATGGTTATGAGGCAAGAACCATCTTCATTTTACAGAGATTACTCAGGCTGGATCTACACTTACCGCCTTTTTTCTCTTCCAATTAGGTTTCATCACCCGCCTTTCACACTACTCAGTAGCCACCTTGAATTGGAATGAGAATTTCCCACTTCCGTGTTCCCACTTTCAATACCCTAATATCCCAGTATTTCCCCTTAATGTGCTCTGATTTTCCACCTTCGTTACCATATCTGGTCGTAGTCCCCTCCCCCGCCAGTCAATATGCGGCGGTGTTTGTATTTCCCTCCTGTCCAATCACAGCTCTCGACGGCCCCATGTCTTCTTCCAGCTACCAATCGCATAGCTTCCTCAGCAACCCCCATTTCCTCAGCAACAAGCAAAGGGTGGATGTCAGTGTGCTTGTCCGATCTTGGAAGCTAAGCAGGGTCGGTCCCGGTCAGTGCTTGCATGGGAGTCCGCCTGGGAATCAGGCTTCCTGCACTGAGCAGGGGGTTGTTGTATCCCTTCAAATGAGATTGAGTTTTACCCCCTCCTATCCCCTGCTCTGGATGTGTGTGTTTTTTAATTCAGGCATTATCCTTGCAGGATCGGGGCTTCTCCACAATGTTTTTTTTCTAATTGAGGCATGATATTGGAAGCTTCAAAGTTGGGAAGCTTCACAACTTCGAAGCTTCGAAGGTCATGCCTCAATTAGGAAAAAAAAAACATCCCAGAGAAGCCTCGATTCTGCAAGGATAACACCTGAATTTTTAAAAAAACATCCGGAGCGGGGAATAGGAGGGGGTAAAACTTAGTCTCATTTGAAGGGATACAACAACCCCCTGCTCAATGCAGGAAGCCTAATTCCCAGGCAGTCACCCATCGAACTACTGACTGGGGCCGACCCCGCTTAGCATCCGAGATCAGACAAGGGTGCGCAGGAAAACTGCAGGAAAACAGCACAGCGCTAGAGTATGAACTAAGCTTGCACATTCGATGAAGCACTGAAATGGGGAAAATGGGTGAGTATGAATAATCACATTTTAATGTGAGAGCGCTTAACCCAAAGGGACACTGAATTCATTGCGATGGCAGGCGCAATGTAGATCGGCCCTCAGTTAATACAGCTAGAGATAGGTGAGCTATTTCCAACTCATCCAAAGAAAGAAAGAAAGAAAGAAAGAAAGAAAGAAAGAAAACCTGAAAGCTTTTGCAAGCATTTGACTTGAACACTGGAAAAGCCCAGTTCTCCACCCACATCTTCAAGCTGCTGCCCTACCCTCTGCCCTCAGTTCCACAACCTTCACAAAGTAAAAAAAACTTGCCATGGGAAACACGCAGGGGGTGGCAGAAGAGCAGACCAGGGAAGGTTCTGTGTGGCCTGTCCTAAGCTCCAATTTTTGCTCTGAATGTCATTTCCTGCAAGTCCCACGATCCCCACAAGAAATGTTGCACAAAGTGCATCATTTACAACCATGAAGTGCCTCCCCGCCACCCTGCCCCATCACAAAGGCCTCTGCTTGCTTGGAAATAGCATGCCCGGCCCCATGCATCACTTCCTGCCAGCTATCATGGGCCTTGTAGTCAAGCCCAATGACCCTAGGCAGCAAAAGACACACGGAAATGACAGACATCATTTGTGCCTGAGAAGAGGCTTCCCAGCCCATTCTCTTGCCCTGTCTCCTGTCTTCCACTCCCCCTTCCATTACTAAAGCTTTTTTCTTGAGAAAGGGACTGGCAGCAGAGAGCAGGAGAGAGACAAGGTGGGACACAAGCCCCATTTTGAGTCAGACCGAGCTAAAAGGAAGTGGACCAAACTCAAAATAGGGTCACCTTGTTTGAGTGGGAGAAGATCACATTTTGAGTTCACCCCTTTTGAATATCCCCCCCCCCCGCAACTCTAAAGCATGGAGGCCTTCACCCTACACTGCAATATGGCTGTAGAAACTTCTTCAGTACTATAATGCCATGTGGAATTCAGATTACCATACTGGTCATTTCATATAAATTATTATTCAGTCATTTTTTCTGCCTCTGGTTTTCCAGAGGTATAGTGAATGCATTACCAGTTCCTGATTACCTTCTGACGATGGGAGAGGAGAGAAGAAATAAGACTCATGATTGTCACTTTCACTAAATAGACTCACAAACTGCTGCAATTTTAGGTTCTCGGTCCCACTCTTCGCATTATGCTGAAGAAAAGGAATGCAAGTGATTCGCTGCCTGCTTTCCGCACTTCTGCTTTGATTTGTGAATTGGGGCAGGCACAGTGTCTATTACAGAATCTCTGTTGAGGCTCAGCAGAGGCTGGTCAGAGTGGTTGCAAGGGGTTTTGACAAGGACCTGCTGATCTGGATTGCTCCAGCTGACAGGAGTAAGTGGCACGCTTTCTCCAACCAGAAAAGCCTCAGCAGCTGATGCATGACCGGTGGTCTGAGCCAGGTTGAGCACCTGAGAAGCCCACATACCAGCAGGGAGCCCACTGCTAATCCTGGAGCTCCCTGGCCCCAGGGCTGGCCCTACCAATAGGCAGAGTGAGGCAACTGCCTCAGGCAGCAGATGCTGGGAGGCAGCTCCCGAGCCATTCCTCTTGGGCCTCTCCAGTCATGCCCCTCTGTCAGAGGACAGAGCTGTGTGTCCGGCCTCTGCTGCACCCTCTACAGGTGCCTGCTGCCCTTGGGTGTGGTGGTTATTAGTGTCCCGTTGCCAGCACTGAAATAAAATTCAACCGCCAGTCCAGTCAACTTCTTTATATGAGACTGGGGGGGCGGGGGAGAGACATCTTATCCTTTGCCTCAGGCAGCAAAATATCTTGGGCCAGCCAAGGCCCTGCTAATCTTCCTCCTGGCTGTCCCATTCACCTGTCTTCTAAGCAAGGGAGAAATGACAGAGGGAGGGGGAAGCAGCGAAAGCCTCCATTCGCATTGGTCTGTCCCTCTGAGTGGCTCTGCACAGACCAGACTCCAAAGACAGAAGGAGGGCAAGTGGTGGCAGTGGTAAGGAGGAGGAGGTGGGCCCATTCAGGCAGGAGTCCAACTGAAGGCATCCTACTCAAGGGCTCGGCAAAACCTGAAGCCATCACTAAGCAAAGTGGTATCCTGAATCCAGGTATGGCTGGAGTTTGCCAACTCTCAGCTCTCTGGACTGACACTGCATAGTGTGCCTGCACTGTATCAGTGTGGCAGTGCAGGAGGGTATTTATTTATTTTATTTATATAAAATGTTTAGCCCACCCTTTAATGTAGGGGTGTTGAATGTCAGGCCCGTGGCCCAAATAGAGCCCTCTGGGGCTCCCCAAGGGGCCACACCCCCTTCTCCTAGTCCCCATTCCTTTTCCCCCAAGCATCTGGTGTTTTCTCATGTTTTGTGTGGTTTTGTTCCCATTCTAAAAGGTCAAAATGCCTCACCTAAGATGTAGTTACTGGCAGTTGGAGCTTTACGCTAGAATATGCTCCTATTTTTGGTAATTTATTTGCCCCAGCCTCTTTTGCCTTCAGCACAGCCCACTGCTGGAATGAGGTCCCCTGGGAACTTCTCTGAAATTGTGTTTGGCCCCCAGGCTGAAAGAGGTTCGACACCCCTGTTTTAATGCAGGCACATGACTCAAAGGTGCTTATCATAGTTGAAATCACAATATCAGAACTGAACAATATCAAGCCAAACACAACTGAGGCAGGCATGGCAGATAAAACACAGTCTTCAGGTAAAACAGTTATCTTCCTGGCAAAGCAACTGCTTGCGTGGGGGTGAGGGAGGCTTCTTTAGCTGGCAGAAGACAACTAGAGATGGGGCCACCTGAAAATTATGAGACAAGGTGTTCCAGTATATTGGTGTGGGCACTGAATGGCCCTGTCTCTTGTCCCAACTGACACTGCTTCCACCAGAACTGGGTCGCAGTGAAGGGCCTCTCCATGTTACCTTAATGAGTGGAAAGGCCGGTTCAGGAGGAGGCTGCCCTTCAGGAACCCAGAAGGTGCAGACAGTGTCTTCAGTGGCTGGACCCCCTTCCCTCCACACTCACATGGAAACTGAAATCTGTGGTAATATCTGTGCATTTCAGTCTTTTAGAATAGGGGAAAATTGCACAAAACCAACAACTGATCAGTGGTCGGGGGGAAAGAGGTGGGGACAGATAAAGGGGGCATGGCCTTCTGGGATCTGGGGAACCCAGGAGGGCTGGATTTGACCCCCCAGGCTGGAATTTTCTAATCCCTGGTTTAGGACTAAAACCAATACTGCACCGTATACAGTTACATTAGTACATTTGGGAGCAATGAATTGTGTTGGGTTTCTCAGAAATGATACTGTAGGAAGGACAAAAAATAAATAAATCCAGCTCTAATGAGATGGAGAATCTGGAATAAAATAGAAAGATCAGTCTTAAGCATAATCATTAATAACTTAATAAGTCATGGATCCAATGCTGGAGATGAATACCACAGTGAAACTAGACTCTTCTCACAAAAGCAATGATGAGGGAATTTATTTTCAAAGGACTTTTGAGAATGAGAAATGGAATGGATTAGCATATTTGAGAAATTACAAAGCTGTTAAAAATTAATTGCAACTTTGGGGCGGGAGGACAATGACAAGAATCTGAATTAAGAACCAACCTCTTTAAAAAGCCTGCCATCAGATATTTATAAACGAAAATATGAAAATGGTATTTAACATTTCAATATTTAGTTACATTACCTTCATTACATTGTCCAGTTTAAAAATGATTGGGAAATGTTTGTCTATGATATAGTTAATGCAGATATGAATTATGCACACAGACAGGAGGACAATGACAAGAATCCGAATTAAAACCTGACCCCAATAAAAAGCCTGCCATCGTGTATTTAAACAAGAAAATATGAAACCTGTATTTAACAGTTCAATATTCAGGTACATTATCTTCATTACATTGCCCTGTTACAAAAATATTTGCCTATCATAAAGATAATGCAGATATGAATTATTATTCATAGAGATAAAGAGAATCACAACCCACAAGATCCACAGTTCATTTGCACTGTGGGTCAAAATACATGCCATGTTAATTGCTCAGCTTGCAGCCACATCATGAGTTTTTTAAATTTAACCCTAGGCATGGGGAGGGGTGGGGCAGAAGTTATTTTCATCGAGACTGCAACATACAAGGAAGGGAGGTTAAACCCTTCCTGCCCCAGACACAATGCCAATGAAAAGTTACCCCCTATGCTGTAATTAGCCTTGGCGGGGGGGAGCTTCCATTGTGTCAATGGGAACTTTTTTCTAAGGCTAACTGCAGCATGGAAGAGAGCATTTTTTTGTCTGGATTGCATTTGGGGATGGAAGGGTTGCAATCCCGATAAAAAAATTCCCTCACTCCATGCCTGGGATTAAATTTCAAAATCCCTTCATATGGTTGCAAGTTATGCAATTAATGTAACATGTAATTTAACCCTGAACACCCTCCATTTGGGACACACATTGGCTTTCATTTAAGTAGATGTGCCCAAGTACTAAAACTGTCCTTGGGCTTTCCCTTGACTGAAAGGAAAGCGATGGCCACCAATTTGGATGGCTTAAAAGGGGGTTAGACAAATTCTTGAAGGAGAAGGCTATAAATGGCCACCAATTTAGATGGCTTTAAAGGGGATTGGACAAATTCATGGAGGATAGGACTATCAATGGCTACTAGTCCTGAAGGCTGTATGCTACCTCCAATATAAAAGGCAGTATGCCTATGTACACCAGTTGCTGGGGAACATGGGCAAGTGGGTGCTGATGCACCCATGTCCTACTTGTGGTCTCCCATTGGTAGCTGGTTGGCTACTGTGTGAACAAAATTCTGGACTAGATGGACCCTTGCTCTAGCATGGCTCTTCTTATGTTCTTAAAGTCTATGAACCTTACTCTAGATATCAGGGGACAGAACTATAGCTAACTGACAGGGCACCTGCTTTGCATACAGGAAGTCCCCTAGGTTCATTCTCTGGCCACTCCACTTAAAGGATCAGGTACAGGTATTTTGAGAAATCTCTGCCTGAGGCTCCAGAGAGATGCTACCACTAGTCAGAGTAAACGATATGGAACTCGATGGACAAATATCCTAACCTGGTTTAAGGGCAGCGCCAGCGATTTCCTATGTTCCTATAGCAAAGGGGTTGGGTACTTGCTGGGAGAGCCCCCGCTCCCCCAGACCCCACCCCTACCCTTAATGTCATCTGCCAACTCCCCTCCCCAACCATTTTGCTTTTCTCCATGTAGAGAGAGGTCCAGAACTCTGGGTGTGGAGAAAGGGACCAGCTGGTGTTTGGAGGAGACACTCCTCTAAGCACTGCTCAACTCCCTTCATGTAACATTCACCATCCCATTTGGGGAGGTGAGAGGCCTCAGCTGTGTGCTGGAGGAATGGCTCCCACAAATACTGCATGTGACTCAGTGCTTGGAAGAATGGCTCCCTCAAGCACTGGATGAGTCCCTTGTGTGCTGTGCACTGTCACGACTGAGATGACAGGTGGCGCACAAAACTGGTGGCTCAGCCAGAGCTCAGTCCCTTGGCCTGGTATTGGCATTACCACAGGGCACAGGGGCTTCGGAGCTGCTGCAATGCTGCTCCTTTCTGTGCAGCTGGGGTAGCATGAGATCTACTGGACCCTGCAGGAGGAGTTGACACTGCTCCTGCTCCCTGTGAGCGCCATTGCAAAACCTCAGAAGCTAGCATGGGAAGAAACTGCAGGGTGGGCGTCTCTGGTATGGTCCTGGGCTCCCTATGTTACACTGTGTGTTACACTCTGATGGACCCCACTCTACTTCACTGCACAGAGTGGTGGCAACAGCAGGCACAGCATTTTGAATCAGCTTTGTGTACTGAATCAGCACTCTGAACATTTACATTTCCCACAAATGCGTCTGATAGAGCATCACTCGTGGCCATTGTGGGGAAATTAATATTTTCCCAGGAGCCATTGCTCCAATCAATGCTAAGCACTGGCTGAGTCATAGGGATGTCGGAGAAATCCACACCGGAATCAAATGACTTTAGATTTCTATGAATGCAACTCACAGGTTCTACAGTGGACCAGCTTTTCCCAAGTTGCACAGATTCTGTGGACTTCCAGACTGTTTATTTCTACTTTCCAGAATTTTCCAGATGCAAATTTAGTCTTAGAAAAATACATAAAATTAAAAAACACCAGCCCAAAAAACACATTTATCCCATAGGCTAAAGCATGACAATGTGCATATCAGTGGGGGGATTTGCGCATTTTGGGGGGATTTCTGCATTTTCACAAGTGTGAATTTGTGCAAATGAGGATTTGTGCAAATTTGGAGAATTGGGAAAAAACTGATTCCATCAATGAGCAGACAAGAGAACAAAAGTCACCAGACTATCTATCTATCTATCATCTATCTATCTATCTATCTATCTATCTATCTATCAACTATCTATTTATTATTACATTTATATCCCACCTTTTTTCCTCTTTAAGGAACCCAGGGCGCTATACATAATCCTCCTCCTCCTCCTCCATTTTATCCTCACAACAACAACCCTGTGAGGTGGGTTGGGCTGAGAGTCTGTGCCTGGCCCAAAGCCACCCAGTGAGCTTCCATGGCTGAGTGAGGACTAGAACCTGGATCTCCCGACTCCCAGTCCAACTCTCTAGCCACTACACCACACTGGCTCTCCGCAATCCACAAAACACAGACAGAACAGATTTGACAAATCTGTACATCCCTAGTGACACCATTTCAAAGAGACAGGCATCACTGGTGGGTCCCTGCCAAAGTGCCTGAGCCTTGACAGCTGCCCAACAATGCTTCATGCTGGCACTGGGCGTGAGTGCTGCTATGGCTCTACAGCATGTAATGTAAAAATCACTCTCCCACCCTCCACACAGACACTCCACAATAGCCAAAGCTCTCTGGACAGTTCAGAAAAATTACAACCCCAAAATACAACATAATAAAAACATAATATAGAATCTTTAACATACAAAACTGAATAACAATGTAAAACAGCGAAAAACAGTTACACTACAATACCAGGACTGGATAAAACAACTGACCATTAAAAGCCCCATCATATGCCGTCAAGTACGTGGAAGCAGAGGAAAGTCTTAACCCGGTGCCGAAAAGATAACAATGTTGACATCAGATCAGATGGACCTCAGTGGGGAGAGCATTCCACAGTCAGGGGGCTACCACCGAGAAGGCCATCTCCTTTGTTGCCATCCTCCGAGCCTCCTCACACAAATACACATGCATACATTCCATTCAGTGTGAATGGAGTGCACAGCCTTTGCGGCTAATATTAATGGATTAATATATTAATAATATTAATCCAGCAGCACCAGACAGGCCGGTTAACAAGATCAGCCTCGGATGGCCTTCTCTCTGTCCCATCAGCCAGGACAGCTAGACTGGTGGGGACGAGGGAGA
Organism: Heloderma suspectum; assembly: GCF_057233095.1. NCBI lineage: Eukaryota > Metazoa > Chordata > Lepidosauria > Squamata > Helodermatidae > Heloderma > Heloderma suspectum. The sequence continues at coordinate 50,601,608 of NC_139461.1, forward strand.
GGGCCTTTTCTGTGGTGGCCCCCACTCTGTGGAACTCCCTCCCTAGGGAACTCCATCATGCCCCCTCTTTAATGAGCTTCCGTCGTGCATTAAAAACGTGGTTGTTCAGGCAGGCATTTGGGGTGGGTTAGGGTATTTTAGAAAATGTTTTTATTGTAGAATTTTATTGTTTTAAACTGTTTTTATTGTATGTTGTACATCGCCCAGAGTGGCTGGGTGACCAGCCAGATGGGCGATTAATAAATTTAATAATAAAATATTTAATAATAAAATGGTATGGGGAACAAAAAACTCTGCTATGCAATTTTGAATAAAACAAAACTGTCTGAGATCATTTTTTTTTTTAAAGGTGCAGATAAACCCAAACAATTCACCCTGAAAATTACAAACCTGAGCTTGAGGGTAAGATGCAAAAAAGAGGAATGGGGAAGCAGAAGGAGGACAGTAACTACACTCGTATGTGAAATGATATTAAATACGAGATTTGTGAACAGAAATGGGAGTGGGAGTCAGAGAAGGGCCATGAAGAAAAAGAAGTGGGGAAAACTTTCCTTCTTCAGAACAGATTTTCTGAGAGACTTTAAATGAAATTAATGTGGCCAATATTTGTCCCATGTGAGAAATACATTCTTTTTAATTAAGTCTTACCTTGAGTAACAAGCTTCGAGAAAAAGCACTCCAGAAACAACTGAACTAGACATTTGTCTCTTCCTGTTATATTTAGGTATTCAATAACAAATATCTGAGCCATTATTAGGAGTGCTCGGAAGTCACTTACCTCGTCTCGCAGCTTGCTTCGCGGTGGGGGGGAGGCGCTTCGCTTCTCCCCCCGAAATTCAGGCCGGGGGGGGAGGCGCCTCGCCTCGCCCGGCCGCGAAATAAAAAGTAAAAAAAAAACGCCCCCGTGATAGGCTACGTGATGATTTACGTAGCCTATCATGGCTAGATCTGCAAAGTCAGCCGTGATAGGCTACGTTAATCGTCACGTAGCCTATCACGGGTGACTTAAAAAAAAAAAAGCGCGTACGCAAATGGCGGCCCCCATAGGGAGCCGCCATTCGCGTTCCTTCTTTGGTCGCTGTAGTCTACATAAAGATTTACGTAGACTACGGCGAAAATAAGGGCAACGCAAATAGCATTGCCCTTATTTTCGCCGTAGTCTATGTAAATCTTTATGTAGACTACAGCGACCAAATTAGGAACGTGAATGGCGGCTCCCTATGGGGGCCGCCATTTGCGTACGCGCTTTTTTTTTTTTTTAGTCACCCGTGATAGGCTACGTGTCGATTTACGTAGCCTGTCACGGCTGACTTTGCAAATCTAGCTGTGATAGGCTAGGTTAATCATCACGTAGCCTATCAAAGGGGCATTTTTTTTTTTAACTTTTCTTGGAATGGCGGCGGCGGCAGCTGGTCAAAAGACCGGCTGCCGCCCCCGCCCCTGTCGAAGTCCTGCCAAACCGCCGCTGCGACCCGCCACCGGGAGCGACATTCGGGAAAGGTAAGTCCCATCCCGGGGGGGCAGGGGGGGCGGAGAATTTCTCCCCGAAACTACTTCGGGGGGCCGAATACGTTGGCACTCGGCCCCCTGAAGTTTCGGCGAGAAATTCTCTGACACCCCTAGCCATTATTACTAGCAATAGTATATGAACACTTTAATTATAAAACACAGACAGTGAATAGCATTTATTAAAGCTAGTAGTAAATGCTGTTCTCCCTGGCTTCTTCTAATGCATGTACGTAATGAGGAAAGGACATTGAAATAGGGTTGCCAAATTTGGGAGGCAGGGTGGTGGACTAAGTTGGAAGATGAGAGATTTTTTCTCTAGACCATATGGTGTATCCAAACCACTCTATTTAGTAGGGCTGTGCACCGCTTCGGTCTGAATACTGAATACCAAAGCAAAGCGGGTTACTTTGGAGGTGCCTCGGCATGCTCTGAAGCAGATCAGAACAGCACCAAGACACCCCAAAGTGGAGCGACTCATCGTCAAGGAGCCTCGGTACATCTCAGAGCTTTGGAGCTGTTCTGATGCCTTCTGAGCAGCCCAGACAGCCTGGCTCCAAAAGTATCAACTTGAGAAAGATCGGGGAGGAGAAGAGGAGAAGGAGGGAGGGAGCTTTGGCAAATGGCAATTCTAGTTGCCAAATGAGGGCTGAATGTAACCCAGCAATCTCCAATCAGTGACGTTGGTGGAGGGCGGGGGGATACTGGATATTGGAGATCAACCTGCATTTGTTTCATTGTGAGAGAGAGCATGCTGGTTAGAGGTGGTGGTTTACAAGAGTTGGCTACTAGGTCTGTGGTGTGTGTGTGTATGCGTGCGTGCGTGCGTGCACACATGCAGGCACATTTGTAGTGTACTGCTGCAACTTTGTCTTTCTTCTACTTTCCCAATTCAACTATTTTCTTTTTCTTTTGTAGATTCTTTATTGAAAAACCAAACCATTAGTACTTAGTTTGAGTTTCCTCCCTGGTTCTTTGCTCCCCCCCACCCTTCTCTAATATGTTTTACCTTTCATTCTTTTCTTGATTGTTCACTTTAAAAACTCTTTATTTGTTGCCTTGCCTCATTCTTTAGCTTCCCCCCTTCTCAATTCTCTCTCAACCATTAGTTTGCCCCCTCTCTCTCTCTCTCCACATACATACACACACACACACACACACACACACACACATTCCTGTCCTTGTTCTTGGCTCCCCTCCACCACCACCACCCTTCTCAATTCCTGTATTCCTTCCCTTCCCATTTTTGATCTCTTTACCCTAAACAAAATACAAAAAAATGAAATCCCTTTTTTCTTCTGTTAGGATTATGGATAGTCCTCCCCCACTCACCTTTGCTTGTAGGTAGTTCAGTGTTTGCTTTGCTTTTGCTCTTGTGTGTGTGTACACGCGCTTGTGTTGTGGACAAGTGAACGGTGTGTGGCAAAGCACTACACAGTCCCCATTTCAAAAAACAGCGGGCAAACCACTACGCACACATTAACGTCTATTATTTAAATAATATAATGCTACACTGTGTGGCAAAGCAAGCAAGCCCAATATGAGGCATCTTCGGGGTGTTGTTGGCAGGGGCAGAGGGAGGTGAGGTGCTGCTGGGACTAGCAGCACTGGTAGGCAAGCTGGGTCTCCCCCAGTCCATAGCAGGTGTAGCAGGGCAGCAGAGTGCAGAGGCAAGCCGCAGTGCCTGGAGGTCCCTGTTCGAGGAGGCTGGTGCAGGCAGCAGCAGGAGCACTGTTACCAAAGAAGCGCCATCTCCTTCTGCAGTGGAAGAGGGGAGCCTGCTGATGGACATTATGTCAGAGGTCTCTGATGGCCTCAGTGTGGTGGAGGGTCAAGAGAAGGAGATCCTCCAGGGTGTGGGGGAGAATGAGGAGCAGACAGAGGCTCCAGCACCCAAACCCTCTTCCGCTGTTCTCCCTACTCATGTGGTGACCCCCGAGACTCAAGGCAGGCAGTCTGTGTCTCCTCCACCGAAACACCAGGGCAGCATTGTGTGGGGCCACTTTGAGGTGGGAGCGGATCCCAGCACTGCCGTGTGCCGCCACTGTGAGGCGTCTCTGAGCAGGGGGAAACAGCCAGGGCACTACAGCCCCAGCAGCCTGCTCCTGCACTTAAGGAGGCAGCGCCAATCTTTATTCCTTGGGGAAGAGGCCCCCACGTCCCAGCAAGCAGGCAGCAGGGGCAAGCAGAAGGCTGGTAGTGACTCCAGAACTCCTGCAAGCTCTCTGTCTCTCATGCCCAAGAGGCTGAGGCAGGCCACCATGGCGGAGATGGGGTGGGGGAAGTATGGGTCCATCAGCTGTTGGTTGCCAGCTCCTGACCAGATCATCAACTGCATCGGTGAGATGGTGGCATTGGACGACCAGCCATTCAGCCTCATCGAAAATGCAGGGTACAAGAGGTTGATGGCCCTTGTGGTGCCCTACTACAAGCTGCCATGTCGCACCACCCTTAGCAGGTGGGTGGTGCCCACCCTGTTCCAGGCATGACGGGAGAAAGTGCTGGAATTCATTAGAATTGCTATAACTATTATATTATTATTACTTTATTTAAGTCTCTTATTGGGCTTGTTTTGTTTGTCTCAGGCCCAGTTCAAGTCTGAACTCAGGGCCTTCCATCAAAATATGCCTTCAATGGGCTAGTTTTGTTTGTTTGTCTCCTCCAGGTCCAGTTCAAGTCTGAACTCAGGGTCCTGTGTATCTTATGGCTTCAGCATTGACATATTTTTCCTTGCATGACTCAAGGTCCATCTCTTGGATGCTTATTTGCTTAGGCCTCTTTGGTTCTTTGGAGCTGGGATCTTCCACCTGAGCCCCGCTTCTGACACTGACAGAATTAGATGGTGCAGCTTCCCCATGAGAGCTGGCGGAGTCAGCATATTGTGTATTTGCACCCATGGGTGTCTCTCCTCCAGCCTCTGCCTGCTTCCACCAGCCTGCCCCACCAAAGGAACCAAAACTGATTTAATGAGCCATTTGTGGTTTCACAGTAATGCCCATGTGTACACAGGGCTTGTCTTTCAGACAAGCCTTGCAGGATCAACCAGGTTACCTGCCTGCCCCATGCTCCATGCCTTATGGAATAGCTGGGCTTGGTGACTTTGACATCACAGGCCTATTGTGTATTTCCACCCTGCTGCACTCATGGGTGTCTCTCTCTCCCCACCAACCATGTGCCAGCGCCCTTGCCTCGGTCTGTCAAGACAGCTGTCGTTGTTCTATTCCAATCAATGTGCCTTCCTGGCATGGGTGGATTTCTGTTTCCAGGAAGAAGGACCTCATGTCAGAAGTGTCTGATGTCCTCAGCATGAAAGTGGTGCACATTCTCCAGTTTCAAGTCCCGATGAGTAGGGATGTTGGAGAATTTCACCACGGATTCCAGGGAAGCCGAATGCCAGCGCATTTGGCCCCCCGGAATCCATGGCGGAACGAAGCCACCTGCCCCACCACCCAGCGAAATGGGCCCGGAACAGAGCCTACCTTTGTTGGCTGTTCCGGTGCTCCTCAAATGGCAGCCACATCTGCGTCCGCCATTTGCCTCCTTTCGGATGGCCGTGATAGGCTACATAAGTATTTACATAGCCTATCACAGCAATAGGCAGGAACGCAAATAGCAGCTGCCATAGCCACCACCATTTGCGTCCCTGACTTTTGCCATGATAGGCTACGTATATATTTATGTAGCCTATCATGACAAAAGATAGGGACGCAAATGGCAGCAGCTACGGTGGCCGCCATTTGCGTCCCTGCGCAGCCCAGTGGCTGGATGTCCGGGCAGCCCCAGCCAGCAGTTCCGTGGAGTCGCCACGGAGCAGAGCCAGTCGGGGAGAATTTGGGGGGGAGGAACGGAGCGCCTCCCCCCCACCGCAAATGACCCCGGACAAAACAGTGAGTCAGTTTGGTACATCCTTACTGATGAGTAAGGAGGGAATAACATAGTATTATTCCTTTCCCCTACCCTTTTGCAGGTAGGGAGTTTTCTTTCTGCATCTGCTTTTCATTTGCTCTTGCTGTTTGCCCTAGGGTGGTCAAGCCCCAGTCACCCCTAACCGTCTTCCCCTATTACAGAATATGCCCTCTTGGTGGGCTTGACTTTGGTTTGTTTCTGCCTTTCTGCCCCCAGGCTGTTCTTCTATATATGTCCTGGTGGGCAGGGCAAGGCATTGTTGTTTTGATCTTCCCTTCCCTTCCCTTCCCTTCCCTTCCCTTCCCTTCCCTTCCCTTCCCTTCCTTCCTTCCTTCCTTCCTTCCTTTCTTTCTTTCTTTCTTTCATTCTTTCTAGATCCTTTATTAAGAAAAGAAATATAAACCTAAGTATTCCCAAGATCCAACTAGGAGCTTTTTAACTGAAGCAACTTCAATATAAGCTATTGGATCTGGCATTACCGTGGCTGCTGGCACCAGACTCACCCTCCAATAGATTCTCGCTAAAGGATTTAAAGTGTACTCATTCTAGAGTCACCAAAGCATTAATATAATATGCTCGGGGGGGGGGGGCAAGATAATCCATTTGGGGTGTGTGAGCTGCCTGATAATTGAACAGCCTTCCACTGCCCTGACGAGCTGCCATTGTGTGCAATGATGGTGCTGGTGGAAGTGGCAGAAGAAGCAGGATGGGAAGGGAACTGGGCAGGAAGCTCCACTGCATTTCTCTCTCCGCTCCAGGCCTAGCCACTGGGAGCAACTGCCCCAGTCTCTGCCAGGCATGGCAGAGGACGCCTTACCCTTTCGCATGCTCCTTTGGCAGAACGAAGCCTAGAAGAAAGTGTGCACTCTGGGGAACTGGGTAAAATGAGGATCCATAAAATCAAACAGGGATCCTCCTGATTTCATATGATTTTTGAAGGGGAGACCTACAAAACCACCATCCAGTCACAGAGCACATCTGCCTCCATAGACTGAACCAGAAAAATCATGGCTCCGCCACTCATGGGTGCAGCCACGCTGCAAAAACAGGGGAAAATGGCTCCCCCCCCCATTCCCCCAAACAAGACAGCCGCTGGCATGCATCCAGAGAGCTTAGGAGCTGGCAGCGGCAGCAGCCCGCCCTCACTGGCAGGAGTGGTCCTCCAACCAGTGCCCTCCCCTCCTTCCAAGGAAGGGAGAGAGCGCAGTTGGAGAGTGACTCCGGCCCTTGGGCCTGCCGGTGGTTGGTGGGCTGGGACGGGCAGCACTTTCCCTGGCAGCACCTTCCCTGGCAGCACCGGCAGCGGCCTCCCCGGTGGCACCAGCAGCAGTGGCAGCGGCAGCCCCCCTGGCATTACCAACACAACTATTTTCAGTACCAGCATTGACGCAATTCCCAGAAGGTTTAGCTCTGGTATAGGAAATAGTTGACACTGGTGTAGCCTTCCCACATGACTGCAGGTACCAAAATTACAAGTGCATAGGGATGTACGGGCTGTGTAAAATCCACTCTGTCTGTGTTTCACGGGTTGTCAGTTGCCTTTTTCCATCATCCACCCACAGATGGATGCGAATTTTTTTTTGTCGTGTGTAAACATCACCAAATAATTACATAAGTATTTATGTAACTTTTTACATAATTTCCCTTAGTACATAACATTTAGCATATTGTCCCCCATTCCATTCATTTCCTCAGTAGAAACTAGGGATGTACGAATCCCTTACCTTGTTCCGGGTGGGGGCATCCACGGTGGTGGGGAGGCGATCCCTCCCACCCCCTGGAATCCTCCCCAGCCGGCTCCGCTCCACAGTGAGTCCACCAGCCACTGCCTGACTTGTGTCTGCGGCCAGTCTTTGGACGCAAATGGCATTCGGCGTAGTGGACGCCATTTGCATCCCCTGTCTTTTGCCATGATAGGCTGCGTAAAGATTTACGTAGCCTATCACGGCAAAAGGCAGGGACACAAATGGTGTCCGCTTTGACATCACAGGCCTATTGTGTATTTGCACCCTGCTGCACTCACGGGTGTCTCTCTCTCCCCGCCAACCATGTGCCAGCACCCTTGCCTTGGTCTGTCAAGACAGCTGTCGTTGTTCTATTCCAATCAATGTGCCTTCCTGGCATGGGTGGATTTCTGTTTCCAGGAAGATGGACCTCATGTCAGAAGTGTCTGATGTCCTCAGCATGACAATGGTGCACATTCTCCAGTTTCAAGTCCTGATGAGTAGGGATGTTGGAGAATTTCGCCATGGATTCCAGGGAGGCCGAATGCCAGCGCATTCGGCCCCCCGGAATCCATGGCGGAACAAAGCCACCTGCCCCACCACCTCGCAAAATGGGCCCGGAACGGAGCCTACCTTTGTTGGCTGTTCCAGTGCTCCTCGAATGGCAGCCACGTCTGCGGCCGCCATTTGCCTCCTTTCGGATGGCCATGATAGGCTACATAAGTATTTACGTAGCCTATCACAGCAATAGGCAGGAACGCAAATAGCAGCTGCTATAGCCACCACCATTTGCGTCCCTGACTTTTGCCATGATAGGCTACGTATACATTTACGTAGCCTATCATGACAAAAGACAGGGGCGCAAATGGCAGCAGCTACGGAGGCCGCCATTTGCATTCCTGCCTATTGCCATGATAGGCTACGTATATATTTACATAGCCTATCACAGCAAAAGACAGGGACGCAAATGGCGGCCGCTACAGCGGCCGCCATTTGTGTCCCTGCGCAGCCCAGTGGCTGGATGTCTGGCTGCGGGCAGCCCCAGCCAGCAGTTCCGCGGAGTTGCCATGGAGCAGAGCCAGCTGGGGAGAATTTCGGGGGGAGGAACGGAGCTCCTCCCCCCCACCGCAAATGACCCGGGATAAAATGTTGAGTCAGTTTCGTACATCCTTACCGATGAGTAAGGAGGGAATAACATAGTGTTATTCCTTTCCTCTACCCTTTTGCAGGTAGGGAGTTTTCTTTCTGCATCTGCTTTTCATTTGCTCTTGCTGTTTGCCCTAGGGTGGTCAAGCCCCAGTCACCCCCTAACGGTCTTCCCCTATTACAGAATATGCGCTCTTGGTGGGCTTGGCTTTTGGTTTGTTTCTGCCTTTCTGCCCCCAGGCTGTTCTTCTATATATGTCCTGGTGGGCAAGGCATTGTTGTTTTGATATTAGTTTTCCTTTCCTTTCCTTTCCTCTCCTCCCTCCCTCCCTTCCTCTCTTTCTTTCTTTCTTTCTTTCTTTCTTTCTTTCTTTCTTTCTTTCTTTCTTTCTAGATCCTTTATTTAGAAAAGAAATATAAACCTAAGTATTCCCAAGAGCCAACTAGGAGCTTTTTAACTGAAGCAACTTCAATATAAGCTATTGGATCTGGCATTACCATGGCTGCTGGCACCAGACTCACCCTCGAATAGATTCTCATTAAAGGATTTAAAGTGTACTCATTCTAGAGTCACCAAAGCATTAAAATAATATGCCCTGGTGGGCAAGGCATTGTGGTTTTGTTTCCAGCCCCAGGCCGCTCTTCTGAATACAAAGACCCAGAGAGGCAGGGGAAGGGGAGAGGAGAGGGAGGAGGAGGAAGAGGTAGTGGGGAAGGCGAGAAGACGCAGAGCCACCAAATGTATCGATATGAGAGAGATCTGGCCACCAGAAGCAGCGAAGGAAGGGGAGAGGAGAGGGAGGAGGAGGGAGAGGAGGGAGGGAACTTTGCTGTGAGTCGGCCTCCATTTGCTCATTGTGAGAGAGGTTGTGTTACGAGAGAGGAGAGGGCTGTCTGAATGATATTTGGCTAGAGCAGTGGTCTCCAAAGTGGGGTGCATGCAAGTGGGGTGCACGCAATGGATTATCTTGCCCCCCTGGGGGAGGCAAGATAATCCATTGGGGTGTGTGAGCTGCCTGATAATTGAACAGCCTCCCACTCCCCTGACGAGCTGCCATTGTGTGCAATGATGGTGCTATTGGCAGTGGCAGAAGAAGCAGGATGGGAAGGGAACTGGGCGGGAAGCTCCATTGCATTTCTCTCTCCGCTCCAGGCCTAGCCACTGGGAGCAACTGCCCCAGTCTCTGCCAGGCATGGCAGAGGACGCCTTACCCTTTCCCATGCTCCTTTGGCAGAACGAAGCCTAGAAGAAAGTGTGCACTCTGGGGAACTGGGTAAAATGAGGATCCATAAAATCAAACAGGGATCCTCCTGATTTCATATGATTTTTGAAGGGGAGACCTACAAAACCACCATCCAGTCACAGAGCACATCTGCCTCCATAGACTGAACCAGAAAAATCATGGCTCCGCCACTCATGGGTGCAGCCACGCTGCAAAAACAGGGGAAAATGGCTCCCCCCCCCCATTCCCCCAAACAAGACAGCCGCTGGCATGCATCCAGAGAGCTTAGGAGATGGCAGCGGCAGCAGCCCGCCCTCACTGGCAGGAGTGGTCCTCCAACCAGTGCCCTCCCCTCCTTCCAAGGAAGGGAGAGAGCGCAGTTGGAGAGTGACTCCGGCCCTTGGGCCTGCCGGTGGTTGGTGGGCTGGGACGGGCAGCACTTTCCCTGGCAGCACCTTCCCTGGCAGCACCGGCAGCGGCCTCCCCGGTGGCACCAGCAGCAGTGGCAGCGGCAGCCCCCCTGGCATTACCAACACAACTATTTTCAGTACCAGCATTGACGCAATTCCCAGAAGGTTTAGCTCTGGTATAGGAAATAGTTGACACTGGTGTAGCTTTCCCACATGACTGCAGGTACCAAAATTACAAGTGCATAGGGATGTACGGGCTGTGTAAAATCCACTCTGTCTGTGTTTCACGGGTTGTCAGGTGCCTTTTTCCATCATCCACCCACAGATGGATGCGAATTTTTTTTTGTCGTGTGTAAAAATTACCAAATAATTACATAAGTATTTATGTACCTTTTTACATAATTTCCCTTAGTACATAACATTTAGCATACTGTCCCCCATTCCATTCATTTCCTCAGTAGAAACTAGGGATGTACGAATCCCTTACCTTGTTCCGGGTGGGGGCATCCACGGTGGTGGGGAGGCGATCCCTCCCACCCCCTGGAATCCTCCCCAGCCGGCTCTGCTCCACAGTGAGTCCACCAGCCACTGCCTGACTTGTGTCTGCGGCCAGTCTTTGGACGCAAATGGCGTCCGGCGTAGTGGACGCCATTTGCGTCCCCTGTCTTTTGCCATGATAGGCTACGTAAAGATTTACATAGCCTATCATGGCAAAAGGCAGGGACACAAATGGCGTCCACTAAGCCGGACGCCATTTGAGTCCAAAGAGAAGCAGTGGCAGACGGCGGAGTAGGGTCCATCCCGGGGGGATTCCAGGGGGTGGCGGGGGGGTAGTCCGTTCTGCCACAGACTCCAGGGGGGCAGATTCTAAAGAATCCAGCCTCACTGGAGTCCGTGGTGGATTTTTCCGCCATCCCTAGTAGAAACGTATTTTCCTACAAGTTTATATGTGCAAATTTCAGGAAAGTAAAAAAAAACAATCATCCAAAAGTCCATGGACTCTGTGCAGCCTGATGGGTTGTTCCACAGTAGATTCTGCAGGTCGGATTCTTAGAAATCTGAGCTCATTTTAGTCCATCTTGGATTTCTGCAGCACCCCTGCAAGTGTGGTGTGAGGGTGAGCCACACTACAACAGCTCCCATGCAGTTGAGGCAATGTATGAACAGCCTTCCCTCATTTCTGTCTTTTAGATCAGGAACCTGTGGGTGGAAGTACTGGATGAATAACACACATTGATCAGTATAACATTCAATAAGAGATCTAGAAATAGTGTAAAACTGCTTTATAAATCTAAAATCATTGCTTACTTTCCCTCTTGCCTAAAATAGCTATGTATTTATTTTTATTTATAAACGTTATTACCTGCTTTTGATTATAAAATAATCCCAAAGCAGGGTACAACCAATAAACACAAAAAAATCATACAACATCAACCCCCAAAATAGGCAGTAACACAAATAAAGAAAAGTTTACACAATGAGGCAAAAAATGAGAACAACACACACACACACACATACACAGTAGGTCCTTAGATGGTGCTGAAAGCTTATAAGACTCAAGCCCTTTTCAGACATTCTTCCATTTTGAAAGACTGTGTGTGGAGTGCTGCCACTTCATCATTGCATCTGTTGCTCTGTACACATGAAGGGCGGCACTCTAAACAGAAGAGCCTCCTGCATGCATAGAGACTCTCCACACAATTACGAACCCTCTCCTCATGCATTTTTCAACATAGGAGGAAGAACAACTGAAAAGGGTTTTGGTGATGACTGTATAAGAGGGAGGAGGAAATTTCCACAGCCAGGGTGCCTATATCGAGAATGGCCTCTCTCAGGTTACTGTATATAGAATTCCAGGCAAATGTGGCAATGCCAGGAGGGCATCCACTAAGTCTGAGGGATGTCATGGGCGCCCGACAGGGTCCAGGAATTTGTCAGGCTCCCCCCGCCTGCACCCCCTGGACTGTGCCCGCCAAGATGCTGTCCTTGCTCACCCCCTGCTCACCCCTGCTCTCCAGGACTCACCGCAATCCCATTCGGTGAGCACCTGCATTTTCGCACCTTTGATTACTACATAAAACAGGAAGTTTAAAAAATGTGCATATTTAAATATGCGCAGTTTGGAGCTGGGAAACCTAAATAAGCTCAACATTAGAGGGATTGAACCTCTAATATTGCACTTATTTAGCTTTCCCAGTTCCAAACTGTGCATATTTAAATAAGCTCAACATTAGAGGGATTATACCTTTAATATTGCACTTATTTAGCTTTCCCAGTTCCAAACTGCGCATATTTAAAAATGCACATTTTTTTAACTTCTTGTTTTACGTAGCAATCAAAGGCGTGAAAATGGCGGGCGCTCACCGAACGGGATCGCGGTGAGCCCGGGGAACTCACCAAGCTCGTGGGCTGCCCAAGCGCGGGCCCGGAGGGGTTGCGAGTGGGGGCACCGCTCCGGCGAGCGCCTGGAGAAACCAAGCTAGGGAGAGTTCTTACATCCCTACTCAATCTTAATACCCAGGCAGGTACATAAGGGAGAAGTTGCTCCATCAGGTATTCAAGTCATAAGGTGTTTCAAGTACCTTGAACTTGGCTTGGTAGCTTATTGGCAGCCAGTGCAACTCCTTCAGAAGTGGTGTAATATGTTCCTGACCTGAGTTTGATCCCAGCGGAAGCCGGGTCTCAGGTAAGGGATGTCAGAGAATTCTGCCACGGACTGAAATGGGATCGAATTCCCTTCAGTCTGTGCCATGGAATCCTCTGTGGAATGGCACCATGAGATCCTGCGGAGCCAGCAGTCATACGGGGGGGGGGGTGGTCATCCACACAGAGTCGCGAAATTTTCGTAAATAAAAACGCAAGGTAGTATATTTTGATAATAAATACACACTTTAAAAAAAATGAATTGTGCTCACTGCCTTGTTTGTGGGTGTTCTTTTTCAATTGAAATCCTCCATCTCCTTTTACTTTCAGCCAAAATACTTCCTCCTCCTCGGGGCTTCCCAAAACAAGGCTGCCCTAGGTGTGCCTGAGCGATGCACTCTTTGTTTAAAGCAATGCTGTTTGAAAGAAAGAAAGAAAGAAAGAAAGAAAGAAAGAAAGAAAGAAAGAAAGAAAGAACCTTTTAAAATGACCATGCCGGTCTGGAGCCCTGCACAAGTATTATTCCCCCTGCTAGGCTTTCTATTTCCACCAGCCTTGTTGGTGACATGGTGAGTCACCCAGCCACCCAGTGAGATAACTAACAGGAGGTTTGCTAATGAGCTGGATGTGGAAATACAAAGCTGAGCTGGGGGCAAGTGGGGTGCGAGTGTAGGAGCGTAGTTGTAATGTGTAGGAGTAAGTTGTATTGAACTCAGTAAGACTTACTTCTGAGTAGACATGCACAGAGTTGGTTCTCCTCTTCATTTTAGCCTCACCATGTCACCAACATGGATGTGGAAATAGAAAGCCCAGCAGGGGGAATAACACTCGTGCAGGGCTCCAGACCGGCATGGTCATTTTAAAAGGTTTTTTCTTTCTTTCAAACAGCATTGCTTTAAACAAAGAGTGCATCGCTCAGGCACACCTAGGGCAGCCTTGTTTTGGGAAGCCCTGAGGAGGAGGAAGTGTTTTGGCTGAAAGTAATTACTGTACGTCTCAGGGCAGGGGAAAAAATACGTAAATATCTACGAAAAATAGCCTTTCTTATGGAAGTTATGCAGAATTACTGCTGTTGGTACTGATTTATCTTCATAATTCTTGGAGCGGAAAAAAAAAGAGGAGAATTCCGGGGGTTTGCGAACAACGGTACAGAGCACTGGCCGCAAACTGCGGAAGTCAAGCATCATGGAAGGTACACAATTCGTACATCCCTAGTCTCAGGTAGCCAGCTCAGGTCAACTCAGCCTTCCATCCTTCCGAGGTCAGTAAAATGAGTACCCAGCTTGCTGGGGGAAAGGTAGTTATGACTGGGGAAGGCAATGGCAAACCACCCCGCTATTGTCTGCCATGAAAACACCAGCATAAGCAGCATCCCTCTAGGGGTCAGTAATGACCCAGTGCTTGCACAGGAGGAACCTTTCCTTTCTAGTTTCTGGGCCAGCCTCAAAAGCAGCCTCATGTAAAGCACATTGCAATAGTCCAGTCTTGAAATTACCACTGCAGCGATGCAGTGTCTCCTAGGTTGAAAGAGGTACCAGTGTCTTAGATGAACTGGCTTGCCAAGTGTGTCCTCTACTTGACAAGCATGATCAACTCTAATCTACAGAAAGCTTAATCCTTGTCCAGCACAAACTTATGCATGGTTACTCAGAAATAGGGATGTCAAAGAAATCCACAATGTATTCAGTTGAATGTGGGTTTCTATGAATCTGACCTGCAGATTCTACAGCAGACCAGCTTTTTCCAAGTCGCGTGGTAGGGATGGCGGAGAATTCTGCCACAGACTCCAGTGAGGCCGGATTCTAAAGAATCCGGCCCCCCGGAGTCCGTGGCAGAACAGAGCAATCCCCACCACCACCCCACGAAGTCCCCATGGACCAGACCCTACCTGCCTCCAGTGGTCCAGATCCAGCCGCTGCTGGCCACTGCTCCAGTGCGCGGCCACGAATGGCATCCTGCATAGGGGACACCATTTGCGTTGCTGGTTTAGCTGTGATAGGCTACATAAATATTTACGTAGCCTATCATAGCTAAAGCAGCAACGCAAATGGCGTCCCCTATGCAGGACGCCATTTGCATCGGCAGCAGCCGGGCTGCAGATCGGCCTGGCTGGTGGCTTCACAGATATGCCATGGAGCAGAGCCGGCCGGGGAGGATTCCAAGAGGGAGGAATGGATTGCCTCCCCCCCATTGAGGATTCCGGGGGGGGGAGGAATGGATCACCTCCCCCCCCCCGGGTAAAACCACAGGTAAGTGTGGTTTTTTACACCCCTATCGTGTGGATTCTGCAGAACAATTGGGGGGGAGGATTTCCACATTAGTGCAAGTGCCCATTAGTGCAAATGCACATTTGCAAACAGGAACGAAATTCTCATCCATCCCTGAAATAAAATCCAATTTCTTCAAAGAGCAGATGATGGAACAAAAGACACCTGACAATCCACAAAACATAGATGGAATGGATTTAACAAAAACTATACATCCCTGCTCAGAAGTAAAACCTGCTCTGTTCTTACTCCCAGCTATGTGTGCATAGGGTTGCAGCCCCAGTCACAGACCTCAGGTTTACATCTGAGCTGTAGATGGAATATGTAAATATGGGTTCAGAAGTTATTTATTTCTCCATCATTTAATATATTATAGATCATATTTCTTTTCACCACCAGACACATCCACAGCTGAGTGTCCTTTCGGCATTGGCCCAGCTGCTTCACTATTTCTGACGATACATGGAAATTCCCTCTGCTCTTCCCCAGTAGTATATTGGACACCTTCCGACCTGAGTGGCTCATCTTCCGGTGTCATATCTTTTAGCCTTGCGATAGGTTCCATGGGGTTTTCTTGGCAAGAATACTGGAGTGGGTTGCCATTTCCTACTCCAGTGGACCACATTTTGTCAGAACTCTCCACCATGACCTGTCCATCTTGGGTGGCCCTGCACGGCATAGCTTACAGCTTCACTGAGTTATGCAAGCACCTTCGCCACAACAAGGCAGTGATCAAGGTAAGCTGGAGGTGGTCAAACATGAGATGGCAAGATGGAACACTGACATCTTGGGAATCAGCGAACTAAAATGGACAGGCATGGGCGAATTTAATTCAGGTGACCATCGTATCTACTATTGTGGGCAAGAATCCCTTAGAAGAAATGGAGTAGCACTCATAGTCAACAAAAGGATGAGAAAAGCAGTACTGGGGTACAATCTCAAAAATGATAGAATGATCTCAGTACGAATCCAAAGCAAACCATTCGACATCACAGTGATTCAAGTCTATGCCCCAACCAAAGAACCTGAGGTTGATCGGTTCTATGAAGACCTACAACACCTTCTAGAACTAACACCCAAAGAAGATGTCCTCTTCATCATAGGGGATTGGAATGCTATAGTAGAAAGTCAAGAAATCACCAGGATAACAGGCAAGCATGGCCTTGGTGTACAAAATGAAGCAGGACAAAAGCTAATAGAGTTTTGCCAAGAGAACACACTGATCATAGCAAACACTCTTTTCCAACAGCACAAGAGGCAACTCTACACATGGACATCACCAGATGGTCAATATTGAAATCAGATTGATTATGTCCTTTGCAGCCAAAGATGGAGAAGCTCCATACAGTTAGTAAAAACAAGACCTGGAGCTGAGTGTGGCTCAGATCATGAGCTGCTTCTTGCAAAATTTCAGCTTAAATTGAAGAACGTAGGGAAAACCACTAAACAGTCAGGTATGACCTAAATCATATCCCTTATGAATATACAGTGGAGGTAAGGAATAGATTTAAGGGATTAGACCTGATAGACAGAGTGCCTGAGTAACATTGTTCAGGAGGCAGCAACTCAATCCGTCCCAAAGAAAAAGAAATGCAAGAAAGCCAAGTGGCTGTCTGATGAGGCTTTACAAGTAGCTGAGGAAAGAAGGGAAGTGAAAAGTAAGGGAGAAAGGGGAAGATATATCCAACTGAATGCAGAGTTCCAGAGAATAGCAAGGAGAGACAAGAAGGCCTTCTTAAATGAACAAAACAAAGAAATCAAGGAAAACAATAGAATGGGAAAGACTAGAGATCTTTTCAAGAAAATCGGAAAGAAGAGGTGGAAAGAATACACAGAAGAACTATACAGGGAAGATCTTAATGTCCCTGATAGCCATGATAGTGCCGTCACTGAACTTGAGCTGGACATCCTAGAGAGTGAAGTCAAGTGGGCCTTAGGAAGCATTAGTAACAACAAAGCTAGTGGATATGACCGTATTCCAGCTGAGCTATTTAAAATCCTAAAAGATGATGCTGTTAAAGTGCTGCACTCAATATGCCAACAAATTTGGAACACTCAACAGTGGCCACAAGACTGGAAAAGGTCAGTTTACATTCCAATTCCAAATAAGGGCTATGTCAAAGAGTGTTCAAACTACCGCACAATTGCACTCATTTCACATGCCAGCAAGGTGATGCTCAAAATCCTACAAGCTAGGCTTCAGCAGCATGTGAACTGAGAACTACCGGAAGTACAAGCTGGGTTTTGAAGAGGCAGAGGAACTAGAGATCAAATCGCCAACATTCGCTGGATAATGGAGAAAGCAAGAGAATTCCAGAAAAATGTCTATTTCTGCTTCATTGACTATGTTAAAGCCTTTGATTGTGTGGATCACAACAAACTGTGGCAAATTCTGAAAGAGATGGGAGTACCAGACCACCTTACCTGTCTCCTGAGAAACCTGTACGAGGGTCAAGAAGTAACAGTAAGAACTGGACATGGAACAACAGACATCACCTTTCCAACAAATGTTCATATAATCAAAACTATGGTTTTCCCAATAGTAATGTATGGCTGTGAGAGCTGGACTATAAGGAAGGCTGAGCGCCAAAGAATTGATGCTTTCGAACTGTGGTGCCGGAGAAGACTCTTACGAGTCCCCTGGACTGCAAGGAGGTCAAATAAGTGCATCCTAAAGGAAATCAACCCTGACTGCTCATTGGAAGGACAGATACTGAAGCTGAAGCTCAAATATTTTGGCCACCTAATGCGAAGAGAAAACTCCCTGGAAAAGACCCTGATGCTGGGAAAGACTGAAGGCGAAAGGAGAAGGGGACGGCAGAGGATGAGATGGCTAGATAGCATCACTGATGCAATGAATATGAACTTGAGCACACTCTGGGAGAGAGCGGAGGACAGGAAGGCCTGGCGTGCTATGGTCCATGAGGTCACAAGGAGTCAGACCTGACTTAACGACTGAACAACAACAACAACAAAGATTATATTTCAACAAGGCACCCAAGGCAGTTTAGAATTTTAAAATGCTAAGCAAATCAATGTATATAAGAAAAGATACATAAGCATTTTGTCAGGCCAGCTGAAGATTTCTTCAAGAGTTGATGGCACCAGTTACCTGTTCTGGGCTTCCTCACTTCTGCCTCCCCTCAGGGCACACAAATCTTAAGTAGCCCCAGAAAAGGTGGGGTGGGGCTACCCTGACAGTCATCTCAGGCCAACTGATGATCCTTTCAGACAACTTTGGACCTGTTCAGACACACATTGGGGAAGGGTAGTTAGTAGGGATGTACGAAAGTGACTTACCTTTCACGGATTATGTTGATGGTGGGGGGGGAGGCATTCCGTACCTCCGCCCAGAATCCTCAACGGGGGGGGGAGGCGATCCGTTCCTCCCCCCCGGAATCCTCTATGTAGGGATGTACGAAGCCGGTAGGGATGTACGAAAGGGACTTACCTTGTCCCGCAGCTTTTTTCGCGGTGCGGGGGAGGCGCTTCGCTTCTCCCCCCAAAGTTCATGCGAGGGGGGGAGACTTCCCGCCTCGCCCGGACGAAATTCAGGCCGGGCGGGAGGCGCCCCATCCCTCGCTGGCAAAAGTCAGGCCGGGTAGAAACACCCCGTCTACCCGGCCGCGGAAAAAAAAAAAAAACCACCCTCGTGATAGGCTACGTAACGATTAACGTAGCCTATCACGGCTAGATTTCCAAAGTGAGCCGTGATAGGCTACGTTAATCGTCACATAGCCTATCACGGGTGACTTTGGGAAAAAAAAAAGCGCGTACGCAAATGGCGGCCCCCATAGGGAGCCGCCATTTGCGTTCCTTATTTGGTCCCTGTAGTCTACGTAAAGATTTATGTAGACTACGGTGAAAATAAGGGCAACGCTATTTGCGACCGGCTGCTGCCCCCGCCCCTGACGAAGACCCGACCAACTGCCGCCAGGACCCGCCACCGGGAGGGACATTCGTGAAAGGTAAGTCCCATCTCGGGGGGGCAGGGGGGGTGGGGGGCGGAGAATTTCACCGCCGATTTCAGGGGGCCGAATGCGTTGGCGCTCGGCCCCCCGAAGTTTCGGGGAGAAATTCTCCCCCATCCCTAAATTGGCCGGCTGTACTCCGCGGCAGCTCCGTGGAGCAGCTGGCCAGGCCCAGCCCAGGCCAGAGCCGTACACAGCTGGATTTCCGGCCGCGGAGGGCTCTGGGGGGGGAACCGCGTATGCAAATGGCGGTGGCTACAGCCACCGCCATTTGCGTTCCTTATTTTTGGCCATCTTAATCTACATAAATATTTACATAGACTATGAAGGCGAAAATAAAGGGGAACCCAAATAGCATAGCGGGCGCTATTTGCGTCCCTTTTTGATTCACCGTTTTAGCCTACATAAATCTTTACATAGGCTAAAACGGCGAATCAAAAAGGGACGCAAATAGCACCAGCTACGCTATTTGCGTTCCCCTTTATTTTCACCATCATAGTCTACGTAAATATTTACATAGACTAAGACGGCCAAAAATAAGGAACACAAATGGCGGCAGCCGTAGCTGCCACCATTTGGGTACGCAGTTGTTGTTTTTTTAAACCCAGCCATGATAGGCTATGTAAATTTTTATGTACCCTATAATGTCTTTTTTTTTCCCTAACAAGACTGGAAATGGCAGCGGCGGCGGCCAGTCAGAAGACCAGCCACCGCCGCCGCCGCCCAGAAGATCCGCCCCAGGTAAGTCTCGTCCTGGGGGGGATCCACGGGGGGGTGGGGGGGTGGCAGGCCGTTCCGCCACGGAGTTCGGGGGGCTGAATGCACTGGCATTCGGCCTCACCAAGATCCGTGGCGGAATTCTCTGCCATCCCTATTAGTTAGGCTAACCATGGTGCATGGTGGTTACTGCTAACCACTGCAAGTGCTACTGCCAGATATGCAGGTAACCATGGTCCACAAAGTGGTTAGACCAACCATTCTTTAACCATCCTCCCTCCCACAGGAACCTGCAGTCCTCTGGATGGGTGGCCATGTATCCCAGTGGCCTTTGTGCTGTTGGCCATTTTGGTGCTCGGTGCTGTCGGCCATTTTGGTGCTACTTCATCTTTGGCCGCTCTTGCCATGGAGCTCTGTGTCTGCTGTCAATTAACCATGAGGCTGTTCAGGCATCAGACTAAGCCAGGGTAGAGCCCACTAACCATCCTGCAGCAAGTGGTTAGTGAATGTGGTTAGTTCTTGGTTAATAAACCACCATGGTTGGGAAAGACACCTGTTCAGACATCACACTAAGCCAACATGGTTAGCTCAAAACTCCTATCCATCATGGCTTAGCATGATATCTGAACAGGGCCAATGGCATGAGCTCCCTGGCCTGGTTTCCCAAATTCTGTGTACCTGTAAGTAAAGATGAATCAATAAGAAGGACTACAGACTCAAAATTGTTGCTGAAACTAATTAAAGATTTTACTGAAGCACAATGCTCAATTCAATGACAGTAGATAACGAAATACTAAATCAAATAGAGCCAATAAAGAGTGAAAATTAAAACCCCAATAGGACAGTGGATGCAAAAATAAAGAAAAGGGACACAAGAAAAAATGGATAGAAATAAAGAAATAATAATACAGCAAAGAAGTACCATGAAGAACTGAATAGAGATCAAGCAAATGAAGTTAAGCCGTACTTCATATTATGTTCTTCCTAAACTCCCTCCGATACACCTACTTAAGAGCTAAATCATCCTAACCCATTCTAAATTACATATAGGAATGGAGGAGAATTTCATTTTGATATGAACTGACCAAATTCACACTTCCGAAAAACAGTATGTGAACTGGAATGCAGTTGTCCTTTGCACTTTTCCAAACAAAAAATGTAAACAAAAATGTGCACATAAGAGGAAAGTTCACACAACAATGTATGAGTTAGTGAAACAAATGTATTAAAACAAATTGCAAAAAATGTGTATATTAGGCAGAAATGCACACATAAATCCATATATTAACAAAAGTGCATACAAAAAAATGTGTATTTATGTATGTATGTATGTATGTATTAAATTTCTTAATCGCCCATCTGGCTGGTCACCCAGCAACTCTGGGCGATGTACAATAATACAAACGGTTTAAAAACAATAAAATTACACATTAAAACATAATTTTCTAAAATAAGGGCTATTTGCGTTGCCCTTATTTTCGCCGTAGTCTACGTAAAGATTTACGTAGACTACAGCGACCAAATAAGGAACACGAATGGCGGCTCCCTATGGGGGCCGCCATTTGCGTACGCGCTTTTTTTTTTTTTTAAAGTCACCCGTGATAGGCTACGTGACGATTTACGTAGCCTATCATGGCTGACTTTGCAGATCTAGCCATGATAGGCTACGTTAATCGTCACGTAGCCTATCACGGGGGCGTGTTTTTTTTTTAACTTTTTATTTCGCGGCCGGACGAGGCAAGGAGCCTCCTCCCCGGCCTGAATTTCGGCCGGGAGAGGCGGGAAGCCTCCCCCCCGGCCTGAATTTCGGCCGGGCGAGGCAGGAAGCCTCCCCCTCCGGCCTGAACTTTGGGGGGAGAGCAGCAAAGCGCCTCCCCCCCACCGCGAAAAGCTGCGAGACCAGGTAAGTGACTTTCGTGCACCCCTAATCATCCCAGAGGGCAGGACATGGAATAATGGGCTCAAGTTACAGGAAGCCAGATTCCGGCTGATCATAGGGGAAACTCCCTGACTATTAAAGCAATATGATAATGGAACCAATTCCCTAGGGAGGCGGTGGGCTCTCCCACACTGGAGGCATTCAAGATGAAGCTGGACAGCCATCTTTTAGGGATGCTCTGACTTGGATTCCTGCACTGAGCAGGGGGTTGGACTCCGTGGTCTTATAGGCTCCTTCCAACCCTACTGTTCTCTGATTCTCTGATGCTAAGAACTGGAAATGACTATATTCTCCCATCCTGGGGATTTTATATTGAGCAGAGGCAGTGGTGCAGCTACATAATTGTAGACCATGGACTTGGGGGATTTTTGTATTTTGTATTTTTGATGTATTTTAAATGTATTTTAATCTGTTTTGTAAGCTGCTTAGAGTTACTTTTTAAAGTATGGTAAGTGGTACTTAAATATATTAAATAATAATAGCAGAAGCAGCAACACTAATAATAATAGCCAAACCTTGGTCTGACATGGCCGTTGTGGTGCTTCTTGAATCTAACAGTTCTTCCGGCCTGGCAGGGCTGAATTAACAGAGTCCATTATTATCCTTTTTATGTGCATAGAAATGGCTGTGCACTATTATCATCCCTCTCCTAAGCAGCCGCCGCAGTGATCAGCATGCAACCTTTCGAAAAGCATTGCCTTTATTTTTACATCTAAAGGTCAGACAGCAGTGAACGTTTTAATCAAAGCAAGCTCAGACGAGACTTGTCCTATTGGGAAAGTTAAAATCTCTTGCAACAAGTTCACAACAGTTCTGATATCATTTAGAAAGTCAAGTTCATAGCTTTGCTCTGTTAGAGTCAAGTAAACAAGTTATGAATAATGTAAACTTATTGCCATGCTGTGTCAGATGCGTTAAGAATTTGATTGAAATTAGCTTGCAGAAGAGTTGAGGAAGATAAATTGCTGTATTGCTATGGATCTGAATTTGAATGTAGGGAAAACAGAATAAAATTAGCATTAGTTTCTTCTTCAAACACAGTAATGTAAGAAATGATTACATTAGGCCATTTCTGGGGTAGAAATTTGAATGCTAGTGGTAAATATTTCTCAAGGAAAGCAGCAAGCATTCAGTCTCCCAAATGTTTTGTTCCAAGAACGGAGATTCCATTGTGTGTGTCTCTTTGCATCTTCCAGTGTTGGTCTGTCTATAAAATAATTTCAATTTATTAGATCATTCATGCATAGATCAAAATTAAAGAAACAGGTTCTGAGCCAACCTGGCAGAGTGTATGCAGAGAAGCCAGGGCTTAAAAAATGGAATCCTGCTGAATTTAGCCTCTCACTCCTGCAGCTGATCAGCAAGACTGCAGCTTTAAAAAAAGGCACTGCATACATGCAGATTGTGCAAAACTAACATCTGGATTGGAATGGGGATATAGGGGATATGTGTGTGAAAGTTTGCCTAGTCATCTATATAGCCCCTAACAGTATTGGGATGACAGAAAATAACCCTTGCTATCTTGTACCCACAATACTAACTCAATTCATGTATGCCCATTCCAGCTACATTAAAATATTGGATTTCTCCATTGTTTCTATGGAAAGCGCTTCTGTCACTGGTGACTTTTAATAGCTTCTGAATATGTACCTGGAAATGTGTTATCCAGACAATTAGATGGTTTTTCATACCCTTTTTACAACTACTATTTATTATTTATTTACAATATTTATATGCTGCTCCGCATCAAAGATTTTGGACTGGTGAACAACAAGATAAAAGAATAAAACACCATATTAAAACATTTTAACAGAAACAGATTCTGAACTTAATAAACTGTGGCTGGTCACTTAGGGAAGGCCTCTCAAAATAACAATGCCTTCAGGAGAAGCTGAAAATAATACAACGTTGGTGCCTGCCTGACCTCCAAAGGCAGGGAATTCCACAAAAAGGACCCCACCCACCACACTGAAGGCTCTTTTCCTGGTGGACTCCAGCCAGGCCATGGATCCATGTGGAACCAGCTGGGACATGCCCTCTGACGACCTCAGTGACCGGGCAGGTTGGTAAGGGAGAAGGCGCTCTCTCAGGTATCCTGCTCCCAAGTTCTTTAGGGCTTTGTACACTAGCACCAATACTTTAAACTTGGCCCGGTAGCAAATAGACAGCTAGTGCACTTCCCTTACCAAAGGAGTTACGTGCTGAAAAGGGGCAGCTCCTGACAACAGATGACCTGCTGCATTCTGCACTAGCTCCAGCCTCAAGGGCAGCCCCACATAGAGCGCATTGCAGTAATCCAGTCTTGAGGTTACTAATGCCTGTACCACTGTGGCCAGGCTATCCCTGTCTAGGACAGGCCGTACTTGGCGAACCAGCCAAAGCTGATAAAAGGCACTCTGAGCCACCACAGCCACTTGGGCCTCCAGTGACAATGATGGATCTCGGAGTACCACCAGACTACAAACCTGACCTTTTAGAGGGAGTGCAACCCCATCCGGAATAGGCAATGGGCCTGTCTTCCAGACCTGGGAACCACTCACCCACAGGACTTCCTTCTTGGCAGGATTCAGTTTCAGTTTATTGGCCCTCATCCAGCCCATTACTGAGTCTAGGCACGGATACAGGACTTGCACAGTCTCTCCTGATCCAGATATCACAGGGAGATAGGGCTGTGTGTCATCAGCATACTGATGGCATTTAGCTCCAAATACCCTAATGACCACTCCCAGCAGCTTCATATACATGTTAAACAACACTGAGGACAAGATGGTACCTTGCAGTACTCCATAGCTCAATCGCCAAGGGGCCAAGGAATAATCACCCAATGTTACTTTCTGAAATCAGCCCCATAGGTAGGACTGGAACCACTGGAACACAGTGCCTCTAATACCCATCTCAAAGGGTCGATCCAGGAGGATACCATGGTCAATGGTATCAAAAGCCGATAAGAGGTCGAGCAGAATTAACAGGGTTGCACCCCCCCCATCCCCCTTCATGGATCACTGCCTTGTTGTGGCAAAGGGGCTTACGTAACTCAGTGAAGCCATAAGCTATGCCGTGCAGGGCCACCCAAGATGGACAGGTCATGGCAGAGAGTTCTGACAAAATGTGGTCCACTGTAGAAGGAAATGGCAACCCACTCCAGTATTCTTGCCAAGAAAACCCCATGGAATGTATCACAAGGCTAAAAGATATGACGCCAGACGATGAGCCCCTCAGGTCGGAAGGTGTCCATTATACTACTGGGGAAGAGCAGAGAGTATTTCCAAATAGTGCCAGAAAGAGTGAAGCGGCTGGGCCAAAGCCAAAAGGACACTCAGCTGTGGATGTGTCTGGTGGTGAAAAGAAAATCCGATGCTGTAAAGAACAATATTGTTTAGGAACCTGGAATGTAAGAACAATGAATCAAGGTAAGCTGGAGGTGGTCAAACATCAGATGGCAAGATTGGACATCGATATCTTGGGAATGAGCGAACTAAAATGGACAGGCATGGGCGAATTTAATTCAGGTGACCATTATATCTACTACTGTGGGCAAGAATCCCTTAGAAGAAATGGAGTAGCACTCATAGTCAACAAAAGGGTGGGAAAAGCAGTACTGGGGTACAATCTCAAAAACAATAGAATGATTCCAGTATGAATCCAAGGCAAACCATTCAACATCACAGTAATTCAAGCCTATGCCCCAAACACTGAGGCCGAAGAAGCTGAGGTTGATCGGTTCTATGAAGACCTCCAACACCTTCTAGAACTAACACCAAAAAAAGATGTCCTCTTCATCATAGGAGATTGGAATGCTAAAGTAGGAAGTCAAGAAATCACCGGGATAACAGGCAAGCATGGCCTTGGTGTACAAAATGAAGCAGGACAAAGGCTAATAGTTTTGCCAAGAGAACACGCTGATCATAGCAAACACTCTTTTCCAACAGCACAAGAGGCGACTCTACACATGGACATCACCAGATGGTCAATATCAAAATCAGATGGTTATGTACTTTGCAGCCAAAGATGGAGAAGCTCTATACAGTCAGTAAAAAACAAGCTAGGGATGGCGGAGAATTCCGCCACGGATTCCAGTGAGGCCGGATTTTAAAGAATCCTCCGGGATCCATGGCAGAACGGCCTCCTGCGCCTCTGCACCCCACCCGCGAAATCCCCCCCCGGGACAGCACATACCTGGGGTGGATGCGGCGGATGCGGCAGCAACGGATTTGGTGGCGGCTCTGGCAGCTGGCCTCCTGGCCAGTGGCAGCAGGACTGCTGCCGCCTCCATTGCCGTCCTTGGACCATGATAGGCTACGTAAGAATTTATGTAGCCTATCACGGCTAACTTAAAAAAAAAAAACGCAGCGTACGCAAATGGCGGCGGCTACGGCGGCCGCCATTTGCGTTCCCTATTTTTCGCTGATTTATCTTACGTAAATGTTTACATAAGATAAATCGGCGAAAAATAGGGAATGCAAATGGCGGCTGCCGTAGCCACCGCCATTTGAGTACGCTGCATTTTTGTTTTTTTGTTTTTAGGTTAGCCATGATAGGCTACGTAAATTCTTATTTAGCCTATCACGGCTGTCTGGCTGGGTGCAAATGGCGGCCGCTACGATGGCTGCCATTTGCGTCCTCAACAGGCCATCCGTGGCAGGAAATCCGGCTGCGGACGGCCCTGGCCGGCTGCTCTGCGGCCTGGCTGCGGAGCGGAGCTGGCCATCGAGGATTCCAGGGGGGAGGACCGGATCACCTCAACCCTCCCCATCAAGGATTCCTGGGGGAGGGACGGAGCAAAGGTAAGTGAGTTTCGTACATCCCTACCTGGAGCTGACTGTGGCTCAGATTATGAGCTTCTTGTTGAAACATTTTGGCTTAAATTGGAGAATGTAGGGAAAACCACTAAACCATTTAGGTATGACCTAAATCATATGCCTTATGAATATACAGTGGAAGTGAGGAATAGATTTAAGGGATTAGACCTGATAGACAAGAGTGCCTGAGGAACTATGGACGGAGGTCCATAACATTGTTCAGGAGGCAGCAACTAAATCCATCCTAAAGAAAAAGAAATGCAAGAAAGCAAAGTGGCTGCCTGATGAGGCTTTACAAGTAGCTCACGAAAGAAGGGAAGTGAAAAGCAAGGGAGAAAGGGGAAGATATATCCAACTGAATGCAGAGTTCCAGAGAATAGCAAGGAGAGACAAGAAGGCCTTCTTAAATGAACAATGCAAAGAAATTGAGGAAAACAATGGAATGGGAAAGACTAGAGATCTTTTCAAGAAAATCGGAGATATCAAGGGAACGTTTTGTGCAAAGATGGGTATGATGAAGGACAAAGAAGGCAGGGACCTAACAGAAGCAGATGAGATGAAGAAGGGGTGGAAAGAATACACAGAAGAACTGTACAGGAAAGATCTGAATGTCCCTGATAGCCATGATAGTGCCGTCACTGAACTTGAGCTGGACATCCTAGAGAGTGAAGGCAAGTGGGCCTTAGGAAGCATTAGTAACAACAAAGCTAGCGGAGATGGCAGTATTCCAGCTGAGCTATTTAAAATCCTATAAGGTGATGCTGTTAAAGTGCTGCACTCAATATGCCAACACATTTGGAACACTCAACAGTGGCCACAAGACTGGAAAAGGTCAGTTTACATTCCAATTCCAAAGAAGGGCAATGCCAAAGAGTTTTCAAACTACCATACGATTGCGCTCATTTCACATGCCAGCAAGGTGATGCTCAAAATCCTACAAGCTAGGCTTCAGCAGTATGTTAACCAAGAACTACCAGAAGTACAAGCTGGGTTTCAAAGAGGCAGAGGAACTAGAGATCAAATCGCCAACTTTCGCTGGATCATGGAGAAAGCAGGAGAATTCCAGAAAAACATCTATTTCTGCTTCATTGACTACGCTAAAGCCTTTGATTGTGTGGATCACAACAAACTGTGGCAAATTCTGAAAGAGATGGAAGTACCAGACCACCTTACCTGTCTCCTGAGAAACCTGTACGAGGGTCAAGAAGCAACAGTAAGAACCGAACATGGAACAACAACCGATTGCTTCCAAATTGGGAAAGGAGTATGACAAGGCTGCATATTGTCGCCCTGCTTATTTAACTTATATGCAGAGTACATTATGAGAAACGCCGGGTTGGATGAATCACAGGTCGGAATTAAGATTGCCAGGAGAATTATCAACATCCTCAGATACGCAGACGATATCACCCTAATGGCAGAAAGCAAAGAGGATCTAAAGAGCCTCTTGTTGAGGGTGAAAGTGGAACGTGCAAAAGCTGGTTTGAAACTCAACATTAAAAAAACGAAGATCATGGCATCTGGCCCCATCACTTCCTGGTATATAGAAGGGGAAGAAATGGAGGCAGTGACAGATTTTATTTTCTTGGGCTCCAAGATCACCGCAGAAAGTGACTGTAGCCATGAAATTAAAAGCGGCTTGCTCCTTGGGAGGAAAGCTATGGCAAACCTAGACAGCATAGTAAGAAGCAGAGACATCACCTTGCCGACAAATCAAAGCTATGGTTTAATCAAAGCTATGGTTTTCCCAGTAGTAACGTATGGCTGTGAGAGCTGGACTATAAGGAAGGCTGAGCGCCAAAGAATTGATGCTTTCGAACTGTGGTGCCGGAGAAGACTCTTACGAGTTCCCTGGACTGCAAGGAGGTCAAATCAGTCCATCCTAAAGGAAATCAACCCTGACTGCTCATTGGAAGGACAGATACTGAAACTGAAGCTCAAATATTTTGGCCACCTAATGCGAAGAGAAAAAAGTCACTGGAAAAGACCCTGATGCTGGGAAAGATTGAAGGCAAAAGGAGAAGGGGGCAGCAGAGGATGGGATGGCTAGATAGCATCACCGATGCAATGACTATGAACTTGAGCACACTCCGGGAGAGAGCAGAGGACAGGAAGGACTGGCGTGCTATGGTCCATGGTGTCATGAAGAGTCAGACACGACTGAATGACTGAACAACAACAACCCCCCTATCCCTCTCTCGATAAAGGTCATCCATCAGGGTGACCAAGGCTGATTCAGTCCCATAACCAGATCAAAACCCATACTGGAATGTGTCTAGATAATCAGTATTTTCCAAGAGCACCTGCAGTTGCTCTGCCCCAACCCTCTCAAGTACCTTCCCTAAGAAAGGGGCGTTTGCAACTGGGCAGTAGTTGTCTAATACTATTGGGTCCAGAGTGGGCTTCTTCAGGAGTGGATAAGGGAAGCACTTATCTTCCCACAGGGAAGCATTTCTCACTCTCTGAACCCATCCAGTCGTACTCAGCTAGCTTTTATTAGCCAGGAGGGGCAGTGATCGAGGGGGCATGTGGTCAGTCACATTGCTGCAAGCACCTTGTCCACATCATCAGACTACAGTAACTGGAACTGATCCCACAAAATCAGGCAGGTGGTTGCATCAGACACCTCGACTGGAACTGTGCTAACAACAGCACCAGATTCGCTGCAGAGACAAGTGATTTTGTCCTCAAAGTGTAATGCAAAATGGTCACAGTGGATCCTCAGCCGGGCTAGGGCCCCATTTGCTGGGGAGGGTGTTAACAGCCCCTAGACCACCTGGAAGTTCCACTGGATGGCTACTCGAGGACAGAATGGAGGCAGAAAAATAAGCCTTCTTTGCTGCCCGCACTGCCGTGCAATAGGCATGGTTATGTGCTGTAGAGAATACTCAGTCATCTTCACTTCGAGTCTTACACCATTTACACTCTAGCCGATGTCCTGTCTGTTTCATTGACCACAGCTAGGGATGTACGAAAGTCACTTATCGTTTTGCGGATCTGCTTCATGGGGGGGGGGAAGGCGCTCTGTCCCTCCCCCCGGAATCATCGATGGGGGGGGAAGTGCTCCATCCCTGCCCCTGGAGTCCTGCCTGGCCGGCTCCGCTCCGTGGGAATTCCACAGAGCCGCCAGCCAGCACTGCCTGCAGCCAGACATCCGGCCACTGGGCAGCAGGGACACAAATGGTGGCTGCCATAGCCGCTGCCGTTTGTATCCCTGTATTTAACTGTGATAGGCTACGTAAATATTTACGTAGCCTATCACGTCTGGGTAAAAAAAAAAAAAAAAGACCAGACTGTAAACGGCGGTGGCGGCAGCCGGTCAGAAGATCAGCCACCGCTGCTGCCCCCACCGCCACTGGAGCCACCGCCATCCAGAACATCCGCCCCAGTCTCGTCCTGGGGGGGATCTGCGGGGGGGGCGGGGGGGCAGGCTGTTCCACCACGGATTTCGGGGAGCCGAATGCCAGTGCATTCGGCCTCACTGAAATCCATGGCGGAATTCTCCACGATCCCTAACCACAGCTCCCCAGTATACCAAGGAAGTGAGCTCTACAGCGGCTGGGGAGGGCACTCAGGTGTAATCAAGTCAATGGCCTTCCGCATCTCACTGTTCTACAGTGAGGCTAGGACCTTGGCTGGATCGCTGGAAAATCCCCAAGACCATTCAGAAATCCATTAGATTCCATCAGTCTCCTGGGGCAGACCATCCAAATAGGTCCCCCACCCCAGCAGGAGGGAAGTAGGACCGTGAGTTCAAATCTCACCAGGAAATGGTCTGACTATGACCGTGGGGTTACTTGGACCCTGCCCCCCCCCAAAACCTTCAGACTACCCATCTCACAGCTTGGAACAAAAAACAAATCAAGGGTATGCCCTGCTTCATGTGTTGGGCCGATGACAAACTGAGGCAGACCCATGGTTGTCATGGAGGCCATGAAGTCCTGAGCTGCAACTCCAGAGACAGCCTCAGCATGGAAGTTGAAATCACCCACAATCACCATCGTGGGTTCCTCCAACACCACACTCAAAACTGCCTCTACCAGCACAGTACACCAGCAGCATCCCCAATCTGTCTCTATAGCCCAACACCAGGTACAGCCCCTCAAGTCCTGCTCCAAGGTGGAGTGGTTTCCTGGTGAGAGAGATGGTAGTTTTATGAACCACCCCCAGCCCTCCAACCTATGTTGGTGCTGAACCAAGTGGGCAGAGCTGAGTCAGATCCACCCCACCCACTTCTCAGTAATACATGCCAGGTCGGCTTCTCATCCACGATTAAATCATGAATGAGTGCAGTCTTATTGTAGATGTGTCTCTTCTTCCCTCCTTTTAAATGATGCACACCTCTCTCCCCTATACATACTCTTATCAATTGCCTAGGCAAATGCAAAGTTCTTTCACCACCTTTGAAATATATTTAAGATATATTAAGGGTAAATCCAAATCCTTCAGGAAATTATTCACTCTATTAAATACTGGATCGTTATGCACTGGTACCATAATAAGTACAGTCATATGGCAAAAGTTAGAACTTCTCAATTTAGAATTCCACTTGGAAACAGTAAATATGCAATATTTATGGAAACTTCAACCCCATTGGTGTACTGTACCTTGGACTACTTCCATTAACGTCAGTGTAACAACCCCGGAATACGTTGTTTGAGGAGTTCAGCCAAAATTATTATAATCTAATGCTAGTTCAGCTGCCATAAAATCATAACTCTGATGTGCTTTTGGCAGCATAAGGCACTCAATAATATGATTTAATTTGTGTTCTTGATTTGGAAGCCATAAAATATTTGTCATTTTTTTCACAAGTCTTTTAATACTCTTAGGTAGCAAAACTGCTGTTTAGATAAATCAGTCACTGTAGCACACAGGTCAAAGCATTTTTCCTGAACCATAAAAATGGGATTTTAACCAAGAGTGCTAAACATCACAGGCCATTTGTTCTATGTTCAAAACACAATTCTAGAGAAATGTAACAATCTTACTCAATAACTAGAGTGAAGCTATGTTTCATTCCAGATGGTTGAAAGTAAGAGCACATCTTGTTTATAAAGGCATTAAGGTTTTGAACATTTAGGAATAAACTACAGTACTAGATATCTCTAATTATAAATGAGCTTATTAAATATTACACTGTAGAGAACTGTTGACATTAAAAAAATTATTTAACAAACCTCAACCTGTTATATATTCTTAAAATTCAATCCATTACATTTTTTCTACAAATTCTACAAATAACATCATTCCTAAGCATACTCATGCGCAGGAAAATTTATCAGTTAAAATTTTGTGCATTCATTTATAAGCATATATGCATTAGATTAAGACTTTGTCTTTGCAAGAGCACTGCTCAGATTAAGTAGGGAGGGAGAAAAGGTCCAGCCCCCTTACCTTTTGTGATGGCCAGTTTAGCTACTTTTCAAAAAGGCTATGGGTGACATGATTTGACTAAAATGGAAGGTGGGATCAAAAGGTAATGGCTGTAGGTTTCATGGAGAGCCCCTTTACCTTTTCTCCCAAAATGCAAGCACCACACAGAAATGTGTATGTGACAATACACATGACATTATACACTTTAGAAACCCTGCACAATACAGCAGTGGAGGCTGGTGGCTCCAATGTCAGTGGGGTGGTGAATCCACTCCAGGTTTCAGTCAGAACCAGTCAGAATTCTAAAGAAACACCTTGGATAACTCTTTTAGAGTTCTGACTAGTTCTGACTGAAACCCAGAGCCGATGCACCATCGGAGCCTTCACTGCAATACAGGGGTTCCAAAGTGTTGCTGTTTTTAATCCACCACCTAATTCTGGAGCACCTAATTCTGCCCACTCAACTATGGTTCCCCCAAAATCTGCCTTGTCATCATGATGCCTTTCCCATCCAATTTCATCCAGGTTGAAGGCCCTCAAAAGACCTGGCCGGCTTTAATTTTCCCCCAATCAACCCTCAGGCCACTTCACAAGGTGTCTAACTTAAGATGATGGTACCCAACCATAGGATAGCTTTGTATAAATATCAAGAATGTTGATCTCCAAAACTGAGCTCCTGCAGTGGAAAATTAAAATATCAGTAGCCTGTTTTCTGCATGAATGAAGAGTCAGAGGTGCTGAACCTCAGGCCATAGGCCAAATCTGGCCCTCTAGGTTTCTCCAGAAGGCCATGCCTCCTTCCCTGGCCCAACCCCTTTGCCCAGACCACCAGTCATTTTGTGGTTTCCTGGCTTTTGTGTAGGATTTCCCCATTCTGAAAGGTTGAAATGCCTCCCCTAAGGCTTACTTACCGGCAGTAACAACTCCTCTAGCCTAGACAAAATTGAACTTTTTAAGCCAAAGTAATCATGAGGGGATGCACACAATGGTGCCAGCATGGTGCTCTCCAGCAACAGGTCTGTTACTGAGTTCTCAAGCAAATCCGAACATTTCCCTGTTGACCAATCATTATTTTATGAAAGTGTATAGATTTATACATTTATGTATTTAAATATAGGACTCTCATGTATTCACCTACCAAACCTGGCAGGCAATTATTATTTACATTTAAGAGACTGGAGAAACGTTCCTGAAAGACAGTGGCATAGCAAGGCCATTCTGTGATTCTTTGGTTGGGTTCATGCAGAACAGACGTCTCTGCACTGTACATTTAAATCCGCATGACAATTATAAAACTGTGTTGACACATATGGCAGATGAATGATACTCATAAACAGAGAGTAGTGTACAACTACTGCAGTCATTATGACCACAAGTGAAACTGGGCTCCTGTGCCAAGAATAAATCAGAATTTTATCAGCCATTATCAGCAAATGCCAATAACCAATTTACTGGGCTTAGAACGTCTTCAAAGAACACATTCGAACTAGTTTAGAACGCCTAAAAGCCGTGCCATTCTCAGGTTTCGGTCAACAAATATCATTTATCTTGTGTGCTCAATAAGGAAACGCGCATGACTTTTATTTCTTCAGGGCCACATTGCGTGCTGTGACAAACTGTGCCCGTATCATCTGTTGTCAGCACGTCTGTCTTAGAAATTTGATTCACTAATTATCTGTAAGGAATCCAGATTGTATATCTCCTTTAAAAACACAGTATCTGCCAAGAAGTGCATTTGGCAAGATGACTTAATACCAAAGAAACAAATAGGAAATCAATGCAAAAACAATAAAGCATGTACAGACAACAGGAAAACAACAGCTTGTTTCATCCCATAAACTGAGAAGCAAAGAACACAATAAGGAAGGAACCAATAGGCAGAAGTCATATAAAAGATTTAAGGAGGAAATCTCCTTTAAATTTAATTTAAATCTCCTTTAGATTTAAATTAGGAAATCCTAATTAGTGTTATCAACTAAGCTTGATAACAAATAAATAGGTTACAGTGTTAAATATATTCTACAAATTCTCCTGTATTTATTTGCATAACCTTGTCCAGTATTGATACTGATTATTGTCACCTCTTTTCCACTCCTGGGCTTGCTAGCAGTTCCCTCAATTTTTACTGCCAGTTAGTATTATTTATACCTTCTCTTTAGGGCCAGTTGTTAACTGTTTTTCATTGTACGTTTTGATGCATCTAGATTAGGGATGTCAGAGAATTCCGCCACGGATCTCGGTGAGCCACCGCCATTTGCGTACGTGGTTTTTTTTTACCCAGAGCCCTCCGTGGTCGGAAATCCGGCTGCGGACGGCTCTGGCCGGGCCGGGCCTGGCCTGGCCTGGCCAGCTGCTCCGCGGAGCTGCCGCGGAGCACAGCCGGCCATTCGAGGATTCCCGGGGGAGGAACGCAGCACCTCCCCCCCGGCCAGGATTCCGGGGGGAGGGACGGAACGCCTCCCCCCCCACCATCAACATAATCCGCAAAAGGTAAGTCACTTTCGTACATCCCTAATCTAGATGGGAGGTGACTCTCCCCACAGCTCTCCCTAGTAATTTATTTGCATTGCAATCCTAAGCATATCTACTCAGAAATAAACCGCACTGAATATAGATGAGCCTTACTCCCAGGTAAGTGCATATAAGATAAGACTGCAGCCTTAATTTCCAGCTGTAGCCACAGAAGCTCAAAACATGATGCAGGATGAAACTATAAGTCAGAAAACTGAGTCAAGGCAAGAGTTCTTTGTACTTTAAAATAGTTTTCAGCATTAGGGATGTACGAAAGTCATTTAACTTTTTGAAGGGTGACATTCGCGGGGGGGGGGAAGCACTCCGTCCCTTCCCCCGAAATTCTCTCTGGCCGGCTCCACTCCATGGAGATTCCGCAGAGCCGCTGGCCGGGGCCACCCACAGCCGGACATCCGGCCGCTGGGCAGCCTGCACAGGGACACAAATGGCGGCTGCCGTAGCCACTGCCATTTGCGTCCCTGTATTTTGCCATGATAAGCTACATAAATATTTACGTAGCCTATCACAGCAAAAAAAACAACAACAGCAAATGCAAATGGCAGCGGCTATGGCGGCCGCCATTTGCATTCCCTTTTTTTTTTGGCCGTGATAGGCTACATAAATATTTACATAGCCTATTACGCCAAAACACAGGGGCACAAATGGCGGCCACTACGCCATTTGTGTCCCTGTCTTTTGCCATGATAGGCTACATAAATATTTACGTAGCCTATCGTGGCAAAAAAAGGGAACGCAAATGGTGGCAGCTACGGCGGCTGCCATTTGCGTTCCCTTTTTTTTGCCGTGATAGGCTACGTAAATATTTACGTAGCCTATCACGGCCTCCGCAGCAACGCAAATGGCATCCCTGCATTAGCCGTGATAGGCTACGTAAATAATTACGTAGCCTATCACGGCTATAATGAAGAAGCGAATGGCGGCCGCAGGACGGCCGCCATTCGCAAATCAGCGTGGACGGGAGCAGGTAAGTGCTCTGTTTCGCGTGCCTTTCGCGGGGTGGGGGGTGGGGGGCTTCATTCCACCACGGATTTCGGGGGTCGAATGCACTGGCATTCGGCCCCACCAAGATCCATGGTGGAATTCTCTGACATCCCTATTCAGCATTTTAAACAAATGGGAAAAAAGGAAGGCCAAGTAGTGGGCTTTCTGTCTCCACATTTGATTAGAACTTTTGAAGCTGACCTCACACATATTACATTATAAGGATATACGTGTGCTTCAGATAGGGATGTCAGAGAATTCCGCCATGTATCTCGGTGAGGCCGAATGCCAGTGCATTCGGCCCCCTGAACTCCGTGGCGAAATGGACTGCCACCCCCCCGCCCCCCACGGATCCCCCCTAGGACGAGTCTTATCTGGGGCAGATGTTCCAGACGGTGGCGGCTCCAGCAGCGGCTTCAGCTCCAGCGGCGGCGGTGGCTGGTCTTCCGACCGGCTGCCGCTACCGCCACCGCCATTTGCAGTCTCCCCCCCCCCATTCGTGATAGGCTACGTAAAGCCTTACGTAGCCTATCATGTCTGGGTTAAAAAAAAAAACATGTACACAAATGGCAGCGGCTACGGCCGCTGCCATTTGTGTTCCTTATTTTTGCGTTCCTTATTATTTTGCGTCCGCTACGCTATTTGCATTCCCCCTTAGTTTCGCCATCTCAGTCTATGTAAATATTTAAATATTTAAATATTTACGTAGACTAAGACAACCAAAAATAGGGAAAGCAAATGGCGGCAGCCGTAGCCGCCACCATTTGCGTACACATTTTTTTTTTTAACCCAGACGTGATAGGCTACGTAAGTCTTTACGTAGCCTATCATGGCTGAATACAGGGACGCAAATGGCGGCAGCTATGGCCGCCGCCATTTGCATCCCTGCTAGCCAGCGGCCGGATGTCCGGCTGCTGGCGGAGCTGGCCTGCAGCTCCGCGGAATTCCCGCGGAGCGGAGCCGGCCGGCCAGGATTCAGGGAGGGAGGCACGGAGCGCCTGCCCCCCCAGCGGAACCCAGCGGAGCCAGGTAAGGGGGGTTTCATACATCCCTAGCTTCAGGTGTAGACACAGTACAGGATTTTGCTGGAGCTGGAGATAGGTGGGCCAAGTTTTGATGGTTCCAAGTAGGGCTCTGCATGGACACACACACCCTGATCTGACTCAGAAGCCGCTTCAGGGCTTCTGAGGTGTGCCCGATTCGGCTCGGGCTGATTTGGGGGGTGACCCGCCTCGGCCTACAAAGCCAAAGGGGGATTCGGATATCCAACTCCTGCTTCAGCCCCTCCACACATGCTGCCCAGCCCCCCAGCTCCTTACCTGGGCCCTTCTTCCATGGGGAGGGGGGGTGCCTCCGCCAGGTAAGCCACCACTGCAGCTGCTGCTGGTGCTGCTGGGGAAGCCACTGCTGGCGCTGCTGGGGAAACTGCTGCCTGTCGCAGCCCACTAACTGCCGACAGACACGAGAGCTGGAGTCTCCCTCCAGCTGCACTTGCTCCCTTCCTTGGAAGGAGGGCAGGGTGCCCAGTTGGAGGCCAACTCCTGCCTCTGCTCAAGCCTTCATGGGTTCCTTTCTTGCAAGGATCCCATGAAAGCTTGAATGAGGCCAGTGGTGGCAACTTGGCATGAGGGCGAGCTGCTGCCGCTGCCTCTGCCAGCTCCTAAGCCCTCTGGACAGGCACTGGCAGCCATCTTGTTTCAGAGAATGGGGGGAGCCATTTTCCCCTGTTTTTGGACCATGGCTGTGCCCACAAGTAGCTGATCCATGATTTTTCTGGTTCAGTCCACAGAGGCAGATGTGCTCTGTGTCTGGATGGTGGTTTTGTGGGTCTCCCCTTTAAAAATCATATGAAATCAGGAGGATCCCTCTTTGATTTTATGGATCCTCGTTTTACCCAGTCCCCCATAGCACGCACTTTCTTCTTGGCTTCATTCTTCCAAAGGAGAGTGAGAAAGGTTAATGCTTCCTCTGCCATGCCTGGCAGAGACTGGGGCAGTTACTTCCAGTGGCTAGGGCTGGAGCAGAATGAGAAATGCCATGGAGCTTCCCGCTCAGCTCCCGTCCCATCCTGCTGCTACTGCTACTGCCACCACCACCACCACCACCACCACCATTGCACACAATGGCAGCTTGTCAGGGCAGCGGGAGGCTGCTCAATTATCAGGCGGCTCACGCACCCCAATGGATCAACTTGCATGTGCCCCCTGCTGTGTGCACCCCACTTTGGAGACCACTGCTCTAGCCAAATAATGTTCAGACACTCCTCTCCTCTCCAGTAACACCACCTCTCTCACAATGAGCAAATGGAGGCTGACTCACAGCAAAGCTCCCTCCCCCCTCCTCTTCCTCCCTCTCCTCTCCCCTTCCTCTGCCTCTCCAGGTGGCCAGATCTCTCTCAAATTGATACATTTGGTGGATCCACATCCTCTCGCCTTCCCCCCTCCCTCCTCCTCCTCCTGCCCCTCCATGTGATCTTTCAGAAGTTGATACATTTTGGAAACAGCCCATCTGGGCTGCTCAGAAGAAGAGCTCTGAATATATGAGGCAGACTAGGTGCTTCGGGGAGGAGCCGCTTCGCTTTGTATCACAATGAGGCACCTCCGAATCAGCCTGCTTTGCCTTGTTACTCGGGCTTTATACCAAAGCGGTGCACAGACCTAGTTCCAAGTATCAAACCTTGTTTAAATCTTCCAAAGCCTTCCTCAGAGGTATGACCCAATCCTAAGCAAATGGAAGATATTTCCATTAAGTACAACAAGAGTTAGGGTGCTCCCAGATGAGACTTTTATGGCACCATCATCCTGCCTCATCCATGGAATTTCACAGGGGATCTAGATGTCATTTTCCACTTGTAAGCCTCCCATGTTTTCCTACCACTTTTCCATCTTTTTCTTACTGCAGAAAAGGAGAAAAAGATGGAATACCTGCACAATGCCTTCTAACTGGCAGCACTAGGAATCCTCCATCTGGAAGCAACCTTACTGCCAAGTTTGTGAGCACAGAATTGTATCCTTAGGGCTTACAAATGTGGCTTTCACTTCATGAATGGAACTAACGTGCTCAGTTTTTTGTTATGTAAATAGCAGCCACAGGGAAGATTAACTCTTTGATAACCTGCCATAGTCCCAACAAAAATTACCTCTACAAAGCTGCTATTTGCATTTCAAGGGAAGCCTCCAAGAATTGCCTCCATTCTTAAAAATTAATGTCATGTCTAGTTTGACCTTTA
The DNA here is from genome assembly GCF_057233095.1 of Heloderma suspectum. Classification (NCBI taxonomy): domain Eukaryota; kingdom Metazoa; phylum Chordata; class Lepidosauria; order Squamata; family Helodermatidae; genus Heloderma; species Heloderma suspectum. The sequence continues at coordinate 50,639,977 of NC_139461.1, forward strand.
GTTATGTTATGATCCTGTACAGGTTTACTTGGAAGTAAGTCCTGCTGAGTTCAATGAGACTTGCTCCAAAATATGTGTGCATGGGATTGCAGCATTAGTTCGTTGGTTGGTTACTTAGTTGGGTTTTTTTTAACTCATACAATCCCACAGGCTCTGAACAGTGCAGTTTACAATTAATTTGGGCACACAGGGCAGTATCCAATTCAGCAGTGGTGCTAATTACATTGAACCAGCATAAGTGACCATTATCAGAATGCTAGTATTGCTGGCACAACAGGTTTTCCAGGAAAACCCATCGCACCAGCAAATGCTATTGATGTTGCGCTAGAGGTCGCTTATGCTAGCACAATGTAATTTTTGTTAGTGCTAGTGTCAAATTGTATACTGCCCATGGAACAAGAGGCAAAGTTAAAACTGTTGAGAAAACACAAAGCGTTCAGTCCCTCATAAAACCCTTTTCTCATTCTTTCAGCCCACTCCCATGACTTTTCTTTTAAGATCCTTTTTCCTGGTTCCAACTCAGACATTGCTTCTCCCAATCAATCTTTTCCTAATCCATAACATTCCAGCCCAAACACATTAGAGCAGTATTAAAACCAGTCTACCATGCTGTCTTGTACCATATCCTCCCTTTCCCTTCATATACGTCTATTCCCTATTTTTGTTTAGGAGAACTAAAAACATGAAGTTTGGTTGGTACAGAAGTAACACTGATTATAGATTGGGAACAGTTCACTATGCCCTTAAAGGGCATCATAGCCTACAGGGCATTATGCATTTGAGCACTGCATATATTGTTTATGTCAGTCTTTTATGAATCCAGTGGACAACAAAACATACAGCACACATTTCTCAGTGTCCAGTGGTGCACATGTAGTATATGTAATTTGATGTCCACTCAAAGACCACTGAAGAAACTTATGAGAGAGCCCTTTAGCAATATACTAAACAAAAGATCAAGAACCCTTCTAGTAAATCATCAGTGGAGTGTAACTAAAACACTCCACTGAGGAACTGTCCCTTTGGGTAACAGAAAACTTGCAGAAGCCAGATGAGAAGCTTCTCCTCAGAATGGAGATGTTTTGGATTTTGAAAACTGAAGGTCTGGTCACAAAAGATCTAAATGGGGATTTGGAATGCTTGCCACAGTTGTAAGTTTTGGCTGAGGATTTCAGGGAATTGCTCATGAGTAAATGAGGCAGGACAAATAATTATGGGGGGAAATTCTTCCCTGTAGGAAATGGCACCATCATTACACACCCGTAGCCATCTGAGGACTATAAAAACAGGCTAAAGTTCTGTTTATCTTGGTTTCTTGTAACCTTTTATATTGTAAAAAATGTTTTAAAACGTTAGTAATGATTTTTATATAAAAAAATTGTTTGTGTTTTTAGAAGCCCCTGAAGAAGGAATTGTATTTCCAAAACATGTTGGGAAGAATAAATATTTCAGGCACTTTGAGAATCATTTCTGTCTTGATTTTGTGCAGCATCCAGTGCCTTTCTCTTTTGTTGACTGTTATATGGAGGGCCAAACTAAACTTTTGGAAAAGCATGCAGAATGGAGCTACACATGCTAGCTTTATCTACTCTCCTGTAAGCATGTGAAATTCCACACACACTCTCCACAAAGGGGGGAGGGTAAAAAGGGTCCCAGGGCATAGTCCAAAGGCATAAGAGGCAGCCACCTTGCCGAAGCTCAGCAGGTTTGGGTCTGGTCAGTGCTTGGAGGGGAGATGACCTGGGAACCACGTGTAGCCACCTTGAGTTCCATGATGGAAGGAAGGTGGGATATATATATATTTTTTAAGGGAGAAAGCCTCCATTTATTCCAATTCCAAAAATTTTCTCATTTTGGGGGGGGGGTGGAATTTCACACAAGAAATGGTTACGGGGAGCTTAAATCCTCCTCTCCTGCAGCACTATGGTCCCAATCCAAGTCTGGGCCACGCATGCTTACAAGAGAGTAGAGAAAGCTAGCATGCATAGCTCCTCTGTGTGTGTGCGTTAACAAACATTTAATCCGGCCCTGAGTTACACCAAGTGGAGGCTGGTGGTTCCAATTTCAGTGGGGCAGTGGATCCACTCTGGGTTTCAGTCAGAACCAGCCAGAACTCTAAAGGAGCTATCCAAGGTGCTGAACCTATTTTGGGGATACAGTTCAGCACCTTGGATAGTCTGGCTGGCTCTGACTGAAACCCAGAATAGATTCACGCCCCCACCAAAATGAGAGCCACCAGCCTCTACTGTCTAGACCATTATTGGTCACTCTCTCTCAGTGCTGTCTCCAGTGACTGACAGCAGCTCTCCAGGGTTTCAGTCACACAGGGGTCTTTCGCAGCCCTGTCTGGAGTTGCCAGGGATTGAACCTGGGAACGTCTGCATGCATAGCATGTGCTCTACCACTGAGAGATGACCCTTCCCCTGTTACAACTCCCTAACACTAGCACACAAGAACTCCTCTGTTTTCTTGGCTCCTTTTGTACCCTGCTTGCTTATGTTTCCCTTTGTTCATATCAGCCATAGCACTCCCCCAATTCACCCAATCTCCAATCATTAATGGTACTACCTTTCCTTCAGCATTAGAAACATAGTTCTATGTGTACACAACTAATGATCCTGACACAAGCTCATGCCTACTACCATAACTGTCTGTGTAATGAACGCAAAAGGAACTGAACAAACTCCTTTTGAAACCATATGCTGTACCTGCAACTTGCTGTATATACAAGAATATTGTGAGTCAACCATTTTTCTTTCTTCACTAAAGAAAGTTGTGGTCTCTTCTTGTTTTTTAGCCTTCTGTGTGCACGTGGACACGTGGGACTGGTAAACACTCATTCTGTTTTGCCTTATTGCTTTTCTTTGCTAACTGCTTTTCTAACAAGAGGCAGCAATGCCAAGTAATTCCCATCAGTTTCTGGGGAGTTGCAGCAGAAAAACCTCAATATTGTACTCCTGATAGGTCATTAAAGTACAAATGTACAGAGAGCTTTGGCTATTGGGCGGTATAGAAATGAAATGAAATGAATGAATGAATGAATAAATAAATGCAGCAAAAACTTTAGAATGAGCTATGGGGGGGGATACAATCTATTGGGGGGGGAGATAAAATGGTTCTACTTGAGCCCATTCCAAATCAACCCAGCAGGAGCCTGTCCATCACTAATCCCAATCATGCCACGCTCATTTGAAAAACAAAAACAAAACAATACCACGGGCAGGGGGAAATGGATGCCCTACTTTTTTCTTATCAGAAGGCATGTATCTAGCCATCTTCTTCCTAAGAGAATGTTTCAGTCAACCATCCTGTTACCAAGCAGAAGTATCAGCTATGGAAGCCCCTTGCCTAACCTTCATATTCCTGTCCTGGAAATCTTCCATGTTGAAGTACAATCTCCCCTTTCACTCACACCTCTAGAATTTGATCACGTAATTCATACTAATAACCAGGTAACTGTAATTATATAATAATGAATATAATAGTGCAATAAATCGTTAGGAAACTGAAAATGACATAATGTTATAGATCCCCTTGGCTTTAATTATAGAGGTGCAACTCTCTCATTTATTCTAGTAATACTTTTTTTTTTAACTTGGCACCGAAGACCTCTTGATATAATATTCCAAAACATGTTACTAATTAGGTGTACTTATTTAAAGCAATAAGAGCCCCCTTTGATTGGTTTATGGACTAATAATCGGGTGTCTGAGCAGATAAATGATGAGGTTGAAGGCCAAACTGTGAGTGGATTGGATAACTGCCGAGTGGCAAAGTGCTGTTATTATTTCTGTACTCTGGCGAGCGTTTGAGGATGTTGATACCAGTGCTCTACAGACCTGTCTAGAGTTTAAAGAAAGTTTGCTGCACCAAAGGAATTCTCTCAGGTCTGAATTTTTAAAAGAAAAGGGGTATCTGGGGGTGAACATTTTCCTGACTGCCCCCTGGCCAACCTTGTGGTGGTGCTTTGAGGCTTTTTGAGTGCTTTTTAAATTTGACTTTCATCTTAGAGGTCGTGCTGTAGCCAGTCAAATTTGAACACATTCTAGAAATAAGGTTTTTGTTGTTGTTGTTGTTGTTGTTCTTTTAAATGGCCCCAAGGCCATCACTGAAAGAATTTATTCTAAATGAATTTAAATGAATTTTAAATAATGTATTGTGAATCTGTTTTAGTTTTTAACCATTTTAGATTTGGATTTCATGCTGTATTTGCCCTGATTTGATCTAGTTGCTTTGTATATGCAAACGGGCTATGGCCCACTATTAAATGATTGATTGATTGATTGATTGATTGATAGGGGCTGCAAGCAGGCTAAAAGGATACTAGGGAGGGGAGCTCTGAATGGTAATGCTAGAGCTAGAAACTTAGGTGTAAAATCCAACTTAAACCCTGCTTAGAGTAGACCCAATGAAATGAGTGGAATTTAAGTTAGTTATAACTTAAATCCTGTTCATTTCAATGAGTCTCTTCTAGGTAGAGCTTAGGTTGGATTTTTTTATCCTAGGTCCTGAGGATTGAGCTGAATGTTTGAGCCTAAAATGCCACAAACAAATATTCTTCACCGAGTAAGGGCAGCAGTTTAGTGGATCCTAGTACTTAAACCAGGCCTGCTCAGTCCATAGCCTTCATAGCGCCTGCCCACTAAAAGGGCCCCCTTTCTCTTTTATACATTAGTGGGCCTGAGGTATAAGGACATATACCTCTGGGTAGCATCATAGCCTAGGTCCTATCCACAAGCCATACATTTTCTGGTTCAAGGTCGGTGTCCCTGGCTCTGTTCAAACTGACGCTTGCCATTATCACAGATATGGCCAAGGGTGGGCTGAGACAGAACACAAGGGAGAGGAGGCAGTGTCTAGATCAGGGCTGCTGAACCATTTGGCAGTGAGAGGCTGAATTGCCCCACACACACACACACACTGGAACCTTCGTGGGTCAGATGACATCATTGGTCATCAAACCCATTTTGCTTTCTCTGTGCTCAGGGAGGAGTGACCAAGCGGAAGAACTCAGCTGGCGCAGGAAAGAGCAGCCACTGCTCCCAGCCCCAGCCACTCGCTGCCCGCATGCCTGCCCTCTGTTTGTTATCTGCAATATGAGATTGGAGATAACAGCAGGGATTCCTCCAGGGGCAATTCCTCCATGCGAGCCAAAGCTGGAACCTCCATGGGCCAGATTTGGCCCACAAGCTGGAGGTTCCACTTCCCTGGTCTACATCATGCTAGGGCCAAGCAGTTTAAGACATGGAAAGCAAAGATACTAAGGGAATACCTGATGGAGCACTTCTCCCGGCATGAACTGACTCATACGTTACGTTCAGCATCTAAGGCCTCCTCCAGGTGCTTCTTCTGAAGGAGCTTCAGAGAGTGACAACAACAGAGAGAGCACCTTCTGGCTTGTACCCCTCCCCCCAACTACGGAATGATCTCCCTGATGAGGGCTACCTGGCACCAACACTGTTATTTTTTTCAGCGCCAGGTTAAAATTGCCCTCTTCTCTCAGGCATTTGGCAACATATGAGTTTTTAATAAGGCCCGGGATTATCTTTGGCTGATTGTTTAAAAACTGTTTTTAGATATATGTTGTGTGTGTGCGCGTGTGCACGCGCGCTGTCTGTTTATATGTTTTTATGTAAATGTTTTTTGTACTTTCTATAAAATATTTTAATGATTTTTAATTTTTGTGAACCACCTAGAGAGCTTCAGCTATGGGGCAGTATAGAAATATAATAAATGGAATGAATGAATGAATGAATGAATGTTCATAAGAATTGCTATACTTCCAAATCTAACAATAGAGCACCAATATCACTGTTGCCGGAATGTCCCCTATAGATAAAATAGTGCATATATCAAGATATAAGAAGGTTCAGAGTTCAGCTGAAGATGTGCGCATAGGGCTATATGCCATTAGGCTTTGTCTGTGCAATCAGGCAGTGTTCTCAATTGTGCAAGCGGAGGTTATATGCATAGTGTTGTACATGCATAGAGTTCTATGCATATATTCTTTAGCTGAATATATTGGGGTTAGAGGCAAAGCTTGCCACTGCAACCCAGTTTCCGCACCCCCTTGTGTATTTACTGAACATATAGGGGTTTTGTGTGTGAAGAAGGCCTAAGTCACAGAAATATATGGTGCTGCTTTGATGAACCCCGATTCCAGTGCTAGGTACAGTTAGTTCCTCTTGCTGCCACTGTGCACAAAGAACTGTACGATGTGGCGTTCTTGGAATTGGGGCAGGAGGGTTGTTGAAAGATGAGCTTGTGCAATCCTATTCTCTATGTTAGCAGTTCTGGCATATTATTTCTATTACCATCAATACCCTTCAGGAGCAGTGGAAGAGAGAGATTAAGACAGAAAGGAGCTAGTAGTCTATATGTATCGTATGCAAAGGCTTGGCTAACTCCAAGTTGCTAGCAGCCTGCTAGTATATTTTGTTTTGGAGCACCCTATTATAGCTTTTTATGCTGGGTGAATTGGTGGGAGTAACACGATCCTTTCCTTAATATAGAATCTGTAGCATCAATGCATACAGATTGCATTGTATGCAGATTGCATTGTATGCTCCAGTACCAGCAAGGACACTGGTTTATATTGCCCATACTTCTTTTTATGTGCACTAGGAAATTATAATTAATAGCCAAGGGAATCTCAAATTGGCCTATCAGAAACAGGCAACATATGAGCCCTATTCAGGCATTCTATTGCTATGTATACTAAATGCATGAGGAGGAGGAAGATACACAAAGCTTTCCTCTTCAGAGAGTTGCCGTCCACATATACAGTGCAAGAGAAATGTACAAGGAGGGGTGGGGCTAGAGCAGTCACCCTGCTCTTGCATTTAAGTGTATATAGCAACAGAATGCCTGAGTAGGGCTATGGTTTATTTATTTATTAAATTTCTTAATCACCCATCTGGCCAGTCACCCAGCCACTCTGGGCGATGTACAACAGTACAATTTAAAACAGTAACATTATACATTAAAACATTATTTAAAAATACCCTAACCCACCCCAAATGCCTGCCTGAATAACCAAGCTTTCAGTGCATGGTGGAAGCTCATTAAAGAGGGGACATGGTGGAGTGCCCTAGGGAGGGAGTTCCACAGAGTGGGGGCCACCACAGAGAAGGCCCGCTCCCTCGTCCTCACCAGCCTAGCTGTCCTGGCTGATGGGACAGAGGGAAGGCCATCAGAGGCTGATCTTGTTGAGCGGCCTGTCTGGTGTTGCTGGAGGCAGTCCTTGAGATAGGCTGGGCCGGAACCATATAGGGTTTTAAAGGTCAAAACCAACACCCTGAATTTGTCCCGGAAAACAACTGGTAACCAGTGCAACTCCTTCAGCACCGGAGTGATGTGATCATGCCAGCAGCTGCCTTTAATCATGACTATATGTATTCTTTTGCTGGGGGAGTGTACATGAGCCTCTGCATACTGGTCACTTTCCAGAAACACAATTTGTTTTGGCTGGTTTTTCATAAGCAATGTGTGAGTGTGTGTGTGTGTGTGTGTGTGTGTGAGTGGGAGTGGGTGTGGGAGTGTGTGTGTGTGTGTGTGTGTGTGAGAGAGAGAGAGAGAGAGAGAAATACAGCAAGACCTAGAATCATCCCTGAATTCCGCTCCATTACTTCAAAAGGTGTTGAGTTCATGAAGTCTGCACTGGTGAAGTGGTAAATTAGAAATTTACAACACTATTTTGTTATTGCAGTCTGACTGCATTAATGCCAACTAGGACTGAATTGGACTGAAAAACCAAGATAGGAAGAATACCTACCCTGAGCCCCTCAGGACTGAGCAGAATATAAAGACAATAAATAAATGAACACTGTTGATTGGGCTCGCTTCCACATTCCAGTACACACAGAACCTACACAGCAGTGCTACGAGATGTCTTTCAGCACAGCGTCGTTTAGGGTGATGGTGTCAAATAACAAAAATGGACCAAAACATTTTAGCAGAAAATGACATACCCACCCTACCACCATACAATGGTGCTAAAATATAATAATAAATTGAATCATTAGACTTTGCTCCCCTTTGATGATACTCCAAAATCTGGTGAAGCTGGCACTGCAAGTAAATGCATATTTTAAAACATCCACTGTCTCGCTCACATGCTTCCCAATCATATGCTGCCACTTTGGCTTTCTTGAAGCTAGCAGAGGCTTGTGACACTGATGCTGGGCATACAGCATTTCTTTTAAGAAGCTCCATCAACACCTTGCTATAGTATTTTGCCTCAACCTAGGGATGTCAGAGAATTCCGCCACGGATCTCGGTGAGGCCGAATGCCAGTGCATTCAGCCCCCTGAACTAGGGATCGGGGAGAATTTCTCCCCGAAACTTCAGAGGGCCGAGTGCCAACGCATTCGGCCCCCCAAAATCGGTGGTGAAATTCTCCGCGACCTCCCCGCCACCCCGCCCGGGATGGGACTTACCTTTCACGAATGTCCCTCGCGGCAGCGGGTCCCGGCGGTGGTTCGTCGGGTCTTCGTCAGGGGCGGGGGCGACAGCCGGTCTTTCGACCGGCTGCCGCCGCCGCCATTACAAGGAAAGTAAAAAACAAAACCCCGTGATAGGCTATGTAACGATTAACGTAGCCTATCACGGCTAGATCACCAAAGTCAGCCGTGATAGGCTACGTTAATCATCACGTAGCCTATCTCGGGTGACTTTGGAAAAAAAAAAGCGTGTGCACAAATGGCGGCCCCCATAGGGAGCCGCCATTTGCATTCCTTATTTGGTCCCTGTAGTCTACGTAAAGATTTACATAGACTACGGCGAAAATAAGGGCAACGCAAATAGCGTTTTTTTTATAGGGTGGGGTTTTTTGTTTTGTTTTGTTTTGGGGGGTTTTTGCGGCTGGGTAGACGCGGCGCTTCTACCCAGCCTGAATTTTGCCGGCAAGGGATGGGGCGCCTCCCACCCCGCCTGAATTTCGGCCGGGTGAGGCGGGGCGCCTCCCACCGCCTCGCATGAACTTCGGGGGTAGAAGCGAAACGCCTCCCCCCCACCGCGAAGCAAGCTTCGAGGACAGGTAAGGGACTTTCGTCCATCCCTACCCCGAACTCCATGGCGGAATGGCCTGCCACCCCCCCTGCCCCCCGCGGATGCCCCCTGGGACGAGACTTAACTGGGGCAGATGTTCCGGATGACGGCAGCTTCAGCGGCAGCTTCGGCGGAGGCCGCTGCCACCACCGCCATTTGCAGTCTTCCCCCCCCCCCATTCGTGATAGGCTATGTAAAGACTTACATAGCCTATCATGTCTGGGTTAAAAAAAAAAAAACGGGTACGCAAATGGCGGCGGCTATGGCCGCCACCATTTGCATTCCCTATTTTTGGTTGTCTTAGTCTATGTAAATATTTACGTAGACTAAGACAGCGAAACTAAGGGGGAAGACAAATAGCGCAGCGTTCCGCTGGGGGGGGAGGCGCTCCATCCCTCCCCTTGGAATCCTCGCCAGGGGGGGAGGCGCTCCGCACCTCCCCCTCAGAATCCTGGCTGGCCAGCTCCGCTCCGCGGGGATTCCGCAGAGCTGCTGGCCGGCTCCACCAGCAGCCGGACATCTGGGAGTGCTACACTATTTGCGTTCCCCCTTAGTTTCACCATCTTAGTCTACGTAAGTATTTACATAGACTAAGACAACCAAAAATAGGGAACAAAAATGGCAGCGGCTGTAGCCGCCACCATTTGCATACGCATGTTATGTTTTGATTTTTTAACCCAGATGTGATAGGCTACGTAAGTCTTTACATAGCCTATCACGAATGCGGCGGGGGGAGACTGCAAATGGTGGCGGCGGCAGCCAGTCAGAAGACCAGCCGCCACTGCTGCCGCCACTGCCGAAGCCACCACTGGAGCCGCCGCCGTCCGGAACATCCGCCCCAGGTAAGTCTCATTCCGGGGGGGCTCAGTGGGGGGTGGGGAGGTGGCAGGCCGTTCCGCCATGGAGTTCGGGGGGCCGAATGCACTGGCATTTGGCCTCACCAAGATCTGTGGCGGAATTCTCTGACATCCCTATGCTAGGGGCCCCAGCACTTTACCAAGCTACAATTTCCAGTATTCCCAGGATATAAAACCAACATGAGTTCATAATATATAAAAGCCACCCTTGAGGCTTATTTTCACAACTATTTTAGTGCTCTGTGACCACCTACCTATGTTTCATTTATTTATTTATTTATTTATTTGTCCGTTTTAAAATTATACCCTGCTTTTTCTTTATAAAATTAACTCAAATCAGCTTACAAAAAATAAATAAAAAATAGAAAACACAATAAGAAACGGTTCAGGTTACTAACATCAGCTTCATTCATTAAAAACTAGAGCCAAATGAAACAATTCAACATAAAAACAGAGACAAAACTTTAATCCTCAGTGAATGCTGGGTGAAATAAAAAGGGATTAACCACTCGCCTAAAGCTTTAAAGAGAGAGGCTCAACAAAACCTTTTGAGGGAGGGAGTTTCACAACCTGAGTGCTACACTAGAAAAGGTCCTCCTTCTTGTATTACTAGTCCTTAGCTAGCCAGCTATTCGCACTTGCAGTCACATGCAGGGTTCAGCTTTAACTTTAAAGGTGAGCTGCAGTTGGATGCTGCTGCTGCTGCTTCTTTTATTAATAATAAACGCTTCTGTTACTGTAACTCACCAGAACCCAAATAGCTTCAAAACAAACAACAACTTGAAGTCCTGCCAATTAAAATTTGTGCTCACCTATTAATATATGAAGTCATAATGTTATTAATCTATGAATGAAGCCAATTAAAGCTCACAAACCTACTCATAAGTTGATTCGTTGTGGTTAAATGAAGAACAGGTACATGCATTTTCCCATATTGGATTTTGAGCAGAATATTCCTCACCTGCAATTGTGGAGCCCAAATCTGTGTGTGTGTGTTTCATAATAAATGGTTTGATTACCTATCCATATGAAAAAAAACTAAAATTGTAGCATCCATTTTCCCCCATACAGTTTCTCCAGTGTGTGTGTATGTGTGTGTGTGTGTGTGTGTGTGTGTGTTTAATACCACGGCATGCTTGATTACAATTGTGGAACGTTGATAGATTAATTCCATTTTCCTGCAGTCTTTGGATGTTCAGGTGGGTCAAAAAGGTGGTTTCACTGCTGTTACATATGCCTCTATTTTCAGAAAGAAGCTAAACCTCATTTTTTCTCCTGCCATTCTTTATCTCATTGCTGTGCTTCCCACTCTACTGAAGCTTGGCTATTCACAACAAGATCTGACTTTGTTTTACTGTTTCATCAGTTTCCCTGTATAACTGTCTATAATATGATCTCACCTGTGATTTATGCCACCAGAACTAAAACTTAACTGTCCATGAAATTTACTGCATATTGTTTGATTCATTTGTACTGAGCCCACACCAAACACCATCTAAATCCCAAATATGTCCCTTGCAGGCCTTTCAGCTTGAATGTCTGGCCATAGTTCAGATGCAAAAATGAAATTGCTGTGAGGATTTTTATTGCAGCATAAAAATTAGTCAGAGGTTTCCTGGAAAACCTACCTCCGTCACTCATAATCCTTTTCTACCAGATCTAAGCATCACACAGCTTCTTAGTTGTCATGATAGTGATGCATATAATCATGACATGGATACAGAGCGCTTTATTTATAGACTTCTTCCTCCTCCTCCTCTTTAGTCACATGGCAAACTGATAGTGATGCCAAAACATTTCATTCATTATATCAAGATATGTCCATCCCCCCATCTGTTCAAAGTCCTGTGAAGTCTGACTGTGTTCTCCAGTTCATCTTGCCTGTTTGATTTGAATGGTTTACACATGATCTGATTGCAGATGAACCAAAGTCCTCTTTGGGGTGGGGGTGATAAGGTAATGATCATGGAAGCCTCAGCATCAGCTGAGCTACTGTGATGTCATGCAATGTTGGGGCCAAACTAGATGAGATACCATTCATGGAAGAAGGAATTCTGTGGATTGCTTTTTGAAAGTAAATTGCAGGTATGGGCCCTACTCCTTCCCCCCACCCCACCCCATGGTCATAATCCAGATTATGACCCCATGGTCATAATCCAGATCCACTTTGAATCTTCGAAGATCATGCCTGAATTAGAAAAAAAAACATCCCAGAGAAGCCCCGATTCTGCGAGGATAACGCCTTAATTTAAAAAAAAAAAAAACATCGGGAGTGGGGGATAGGAGGGGGTAAAACTTAGTCTCATTTGAAGGGATACAACAACCCCCTGCTCAATGCAGGAAGCCTGATTCCCAAGTGGTCACCCATCCAACTACTGCCCGGGGCCGACCCCGCTTAGCATCCGAGATCAAACAAGCGCGTGCAGGAAAACAACAGGAAAACAACACAGCGCTCGAGTGTGAACCGAGCTCGCGCATTCGATGAAGCACTGCAACAAGGAAAATGGGTGCGTGTGAATAATCACATTTTAATGTGAAAGCGCTTAACCCAACAGGACACCGAATTCATTGCGATAGCGGGTGCAATGTAGATCGGCCCCTAGTTAGATACCAGGTCTCTAACTAGGTTAAAATCTACTATTCATATCCAGAAACGTTTCCAAGGAGAAAACCTGTCCCATTGTTTCTCAGGAGTACTAAAAGGCATCATGCCAAAACACATGTCATACTTCCAGCTTTCTTTTATGGGGCAGTCCATCAGGGTCTCAAAAATAAATCACAAAAGTTCTATTCTCCAGCACTTGACCACCTCCCCCTGCACCCCAGCATCTGCCGCCTGAGGTGGCCAACACACTCTGCCCAATGGTAGGGCTGACACTAAGAGAAGCCAACACTACTGGTTGCATTCATCCCGTAATTTGCATATTGAAGTAGTACTGGTGGACGCACAGTCTACACTAAGCATTTTCCAACAAAGGCATGCCCAAATATGACAGCCATCACCCTTCAAAAAATTACTAATATGATCATAAGCTGGAAACAACAATTTGGGCTTGTTTTACTAGCAATGGGTAAACTCACTCACATTGGATTAATTCAGAATTCGGGTTAGGTGCCATGAGCTATAAGTGGGACCTGCAACAAAACAAGACAGTTATATCCCTGAATGCCTGTAGCAGCGCTTCCAGGACCCTTCGTTCAAGCCAGGAAGATAGCAAGAAATCTGCTGAACCTGGCAACCAGGCTCTGACAGCCTTGCGAGGCAGGAAACCATTTCCCTGCTTTGCAAAGTTCTCAGCGCCTGGGCAATGATGGAGATTTCCCAGCCTTTCCTCTGAGGTTGGAGAAGAGATCTGTCATTGCTGGTGCTCAGGCTTCTTCAGAATCTAAGGGCTTGCAAGGCTGGGCCCTGAATCAGGAGGCTTGTGCATCCTCTGCCTTCATTGGGTCTCCATACAAGCTGTGGACAGAATGCCAGGGTAGTCCTTAGCTACCAATACTTTGGATTTTCGCCTGCTTTGCAGGGCCCAATTTAAAAAAGATCTATGTTTTTCCTCCCTCCCTTGGGGTTTCCCTGGGCACGGAGAAACTGCTGTTTGTGGGTGGTCCCGTTTTTTCTTCCAAACTTATCAGCACAGGGCCACCATTTGCTATTAGAAGGAAGGATTCAGTTTTTTCAATTGGAAATCTTTTTTTTCCCCCTGAACCCAAACCCAAATGTCATGCTCCAAAGAACATCAACAAGAAAGCAACAGGGGACAAACACTCTCCCACCTATGAGCTGCTGAGCCCTTTCTTATTGACTCCTTCCTTTTACCCAAAACATGCCAGGGACTAGTGCCAGCAGCAAAGACTGGGAACCCTCTCTGGATGTCTCCATTCCTTTCTGGAATGGTGAAATGCAGTGTCTCATTCACCAGCGACTCATGCGCTTTCATGACGCTATCTTGTGCAATGGCACAACAGTGTTTGAGATGCAAGGAGCCTTAGGGCATGGGATGCTGTCATGAACATTCATGAATCCCTGGGGCACTGCCATTTTAGCATTCCAGGAAGGGATGGAGATATCTCAGAGAGGTAGCCATCTGAACTCCTTACTGGGTTCTTTGGGTGGTGGGGTGGTCTGGAAAACTTTATGTCCAAGGCAGTGGAGGCTGGCAGCTCTGATTTTGGTGGGGCTGTGATTCCATTCTGGGTTGTAGTCAGAACCAGCCAGAACTCTAAAGGAGCTAACCAAGGTGCTGAAGCCCAGGCCTCCACTGGTCCAAGGGCTTCTTGCTGACATGTGCACATTTATGAAAATGGCACTCCATTCATAAAACCTCTGACAATTAAAAACTGGAGAAAGCTCTATTCCAAACCCTAAACCCACTTACTAGGAAGTGAAGCAGCAATCCTCTGCTCTCTTATTTGGAAGGAAGCCCCACTGAACTCTGTTGGGCTTCTTTCTGAGTAGACATGTAAAGGAATGCACTGTAATTTCCACTGAATGCAGCAGGCCTTATATCTGAGTAACCATACATAGGATTGTGCACTTAGAATAATTTAGAGGTCATTTCATGAGAATATTATTAAATATGCAACCCTCTGCAATTAAAAAAAATGGTGAAGCTCAAAATTATAGACTAGGAAGGAAAAGGAATGTGTCAAATCATTGGAATGGTTCTCAAAAAAATTATCACAATTTCAAACTATTGGCAAGGATTTGGTGCTCAGCTTGAGGTCTGTCAAAATAACATACTATTTCCCATGCTACTCTAGTATGTCTAGAATAAATTAATACAGTGGATCATAGTAATTTGGACCTGTACCAATGCATGTAAGCAGGGAAAAAAATTTAAATAAGTAGCACTCAAGTAAGCAGTGATCATCTTTACATCTCTGTACCCATATATATGGAAAACACCAAGCTTTCTAGTCTACTGGGCGTTTGTATTTTGAGAATGAACCTCATAATATAGAATGAACCTCATAATATACTGAGTAAACTGTTGAGGAAGTAATAGACTGCTTTATTTTTTAGAATGAGAATATGCTACTCCAACATTGAATTTACATAATGAATTAAAGGACACATATTGATTAATCCAAATCATTAACTGCATGCAAATTGTAGCATTGTTCTTTCAGCTGAGGAAATGGTTGTCCTCTATCCCCTGTCCTAAAATTACAGTTGAGGAAGCTACAAATGGGCGAAATCCAACGTCGTCCCAGCAGAGGTCTGGTAGCGCAACAGGGCTTTCTCCCTCTCCCCTTCTCCGCGGCAGCTCTCTGTGCTTCTGGGAAATCTGCCCCAGAGGGTTTTCCAGTCCTCTGGAACAGATTTTGAGGGTGCACATGAGAGGGGGGAGGGGGAAGATTGCCCCCTTCTTGATTCTGCTGAGTTGCAGCAGTTCCATCAGTGGAATGACACCACTAGATCTAACCCAATGTTCACAGGCAACACATCACTAGCATGTGTAGAAGGCTACTTTGCCACAAGCAGCTTTACTGCAGGATTGGACTTAAGCTTAAGCTCTTAAGCTCCACGCAATTTGTGTGACATTCTTATCTGAGAGACTATTTTTGGAACAAGTGCATCAGAGATCAACAAGATATTTCAAAAAATGCTGAGTAGCAAAGAGTCCATCTTTGGGTTCAGATGATGCCCTTTCATTGCTTTCCCCATCTACCAATAGCTGCAAACTGCACCAAACACAAATATAAGTAACTGACTATATTGTAGTGTTCAGATTTGAAGTGATTATTTTGAACTCATTGACTGAGGGCACTAGGTTTTTGATAATTAAAAACTCACTGTAGATTTCTATCAGCTGCTCCTGACTGGGGAATGATATATTCTGTTGCATACACAGGGCTCTTGCCTATATTTATTTGATCTTATTCTACCACTGCCCAATAATCTTCGTTGTGCAGTTGGGTAGATGTGCAGTTCATGACATTTGAGAACGTTAATCTTATCAGAAATATCCTTTCAGGCATAAAATTGTTACAGTAAGAGCAAGTATGCAAAACACTTAAGATAAAACTTTGAGGTTTCTGCAAAGTGCACAGGTGACGCAATCAGCATTTTTCGCACATGGGCTCCTATGCAGGACTTCTTTATTTATTAAAGTGTTAAAGCCCTTAATCCTATTTGGATTTCAGGGTGGTGTGTAACAAATTAATATCAATATATCATACTATAATACAAGTAACAGTAACTAGGCAGCAGCCAAAATCCTTAAAAACAGGCTAGGTTTTGTAACAGATCAAAATACCTGGGCAACTAAAAACATAGATGCCGGGTGAGCCTTTTTGGGGAAGGCATTCCATAACTGGGGTACCACTGCTAAGAAAGCCATCTCCCTTGTGAATGAATAAAGGAGGCATCTGTAGAAAGGCCTCAACAAAAGATCTTTAAGCATTGGCAGCTTGATATAGGAATAGATAGTCGTATTAAACCATTTACAGAACAATGCTATGCATGTCTATTCAAAAGTGATCCCCACGGACTGCAATGGGACTTACTTCCAGGTAAGAGTGTATAGGATTGCAGCATTGGGGCTTTAAAGAGAAGCACCAGCACCTTGAACTAGGACCAGCCAATGACACAGTCCTCTATTTGAAGGGCTTCCAAAGGATAGTCCTCTCTTTTAAGGCACCCTCTATTTGAAAGGCTGCCCTGTTCAATTCTAGTTTTAAGATTAAGAATCATAAGAACTGTTGCCCACCAACAGATAGCTCCTGGACAGCACACTCAACACACAGGCACACTGCTCACCTGGTCACAGTCTTCTACACTATAATGAGATGTACTGTATTTTTATTTAAATAATAGTACTTATTTCTAAATTCATATCTAGACATGTAAATTAGCATGTGTGAATTTTATGAAAATCTGTGTCCCCTTTTGTCATCGTTTTTGATGATGGGTCTCCTCTTTTTTGGCGATTTGTAAGTGGCCACCTTGGAGATGCATAAGCTTGGCTATAACAGTCAAAAACCTGGGAAATGTATTCTGCATCACTTGAAGTCCAATGCAGCCCCACATATAACGTGTTGCTGTAATCCAGCTGGGAGACTACCAGAGCATGGGTCACTGGTCAAACTGTCCCTTTCCAGAAAGGGCCACAGCCTCAGGACAGCAGGCAAACCAGCCAAATATGGTAAAAGGTGTTCTGTGTCCCTGAAACCGCTTGGGCCTCTAGTGGCAAAGATGGATCTAGGACACCCCCAAGCTACAAACCCGCTCTCTCAGCAAAAGTCCAACCCCAACTAGAACAGGCAGAACACCAATTCCCCAGGCCCAAGAACCATCTATCTATAGTGCCTATCTTTTGTCAGGATGGAGTCTGAGTCCAGAACTACACCTTGTGTCATATCATTGCAATCCCATCATGGTAACATTATATCTCTCTTGTGCATTTATACCCCGTAGGACACACAGTGACATTTGTTGTGGTGTTTTGGATAATGTGGAATAAAAAGCAGGAAATAACACTACGATAGCAGTGTATAGAATATGTGATGTGCCCCATCAGTTATCAGTGCACTTCAATACCACTACAAAGCAGTAGTGTAGATCTAGCCTCAGTTTATTGGCTGTCATCCTGCCCATTACTGAGTCCAGGCATCAGTTTAGCACCTTGCAATCAGTGCGTGGACACTTGGCCTGCAGAGCAGGTGTGGCTAGCTGCCATGAACGCACAACCCCCCTCCCCATGTGTTCACTGAATGTCTGTTTGCCTTTTGCAGCTCACCTTGAATGCTCACCTGCCAAATGGTAAGGAGACTCATAAATATTTTAAATAAATAAAGTACCATTAAAGCAATGACATGACCACATTCTGCCCCCATCACTCAGATCGCTTCATCTTCAAAAGCCAGGCATGTTACCCCAATTTATAATATCAGCCACTGAAAGCAACTTGTTATTCGGTCCCATGCTTCTGCTTTTCTCAATACCCTTCATGCTGCCATGACCTAATCTGGCCTTAATGAGCACTCTTCTTTTCTAGAGTGAATGCCAACACTGCCTCATTGTACAGTCTTTCATTTGATCTTCTTTGTTATTCAAATGAGAGTCTGATAAATGATGAATGTGAGTGGGCATTAAGTTTTAATTAATTGCAGGAGGTAAATCAGATAAAGCCAAATGACTGCAGGGTGTCTGAAAAAGATATGTACCCAGTATTCCTGTATGCTCATTGCCTTTAAATATAGATGAACCTGTGGCATGGAAGCAGGGGCCAGGATGTTAAAATATTCTACAATGCTAATAAAGATGCCAGTTATGACCTGATAGCAGAAAAAAGGGATTTATTATTCCACTGAGATTCAAAGGACTTTCCTCCTCACTTTAAGCCATTTTAAGGAACTAAGGATTAAATCCTGCCTTAACAACACACACACATATTAAGTCAGGTCAGGTTTTCACCAGTTCCTCAACACCTCATGGCGTGGAATGTTTACCATTCAAACCTCTGCACCATAAGCAGCTTAGCTATGATATGCTGGTTGATCCACACGTACCTATCTCCTCAGGCGTGCATTCACAAATGGTTTCCAATGTGACAGTGACACTGCAGAGCGATGCTCTGCGCACATCACAGAACATGATGTATGTAATGCTATATAAACGTTAAGGACTAAACATGACTAGATATCTAAAAATCGGGGCTTTAAAGCTTTATTCCTGCTTTTCTCTGTCCGACTTGTGTTGCTAGGGTGGCCAGGTATTCTACTTTACAGAGGACAGTCCTCTATTTTGGAGAGCTCACAGAGGACAGTCCTCTATTTGAAGGTATTCTTAGACTGGAAGATGTGTCCAGTCTAAGTCTGGTTTAAAGTCAAAGAACCATAAAGAGGGAGAGTCCTGAAGTTGCCCATCAACAGCACCTGGACAGCAGACTGAGCAGGCACACAGGTCACCTAGTCAGCCTTCTCCACTGTGGCGAGACATCTTGTATTTTTATTTAATTATAGTTTAAATTTATTTATTTATAGTTATTATTTCTAAATTTGCACCTATACATGTAAATTTGCATTTGCAATTGTTATGCCCATTTTTCCTCTTTTGGGGTGACACATTTCCTCTTTTTGGTGATGCATAAGTGGCCACCCTAGTTCTCAATCGACCCTTGATTACTCATTCAGGCTTCACACAGAGGTGGGTAACATAATAAGTTTATTAAAAAGTGGTCTATACAGCTCCCTGGCAAGTCTCTAAAACAAGCCCACAGCAGGTTTGTCCTAGGCCAGGGCAACTTGTGGTCCTCCAGATGTTTTGTCCTATTACTCCTATCATCCCTGGCCAGCTTAGCCAATGGTGAGTACTGTTGGTAATGGCAGGCCAACACATCTGGAGAACCACATGTTGCCCACTTCTGACTTAAGGCTTCACTGGTTATATGAAGTGGAAGTGTCATTTTGGGTGTTACATCTATGAAAGATGACAAAATAAACTCACCCTTATTTCCAAGCAAATGCAGAGACCTGTGGCAGGTGGATTCGCTGTTCTCTGGCACTAAAACTCTGTTCCACATGTCATTTGACTGGAAAAATCCAGCCATTATCAATTAAAATGTTTGTGTGAATAGTTTCTGGTATGAATTATGATGCATAATAATTCGGCACAACTGTGATCAGTATTTGAATGGACAGCATATTGAATCCCAGATATTAAACCTGGTGCAGTTTCAAGAGCCAGCCTTCTTAATAAAGACAAAAATAGTTTCATGACATTTGCATTATTATGCAGAGTCAAAACTGTAAAAGCTGGTTTAAATATGTAACACTACAGCTAAGACTTTAAAATGAGAGTGGAGGGAGGGAGACCTTTAAAAGAAACCAAGTGAGATGGAAAGAGAATGCAAGCAGCCATACTTGGACAGGAAATAGAAATACAAAATACTGGAAAAATTTAATTAAAAAAGGTCCATTGCTCACAGTGAATAATTTCATATTCTCAACTTCCCTTCACTCCTGGGAGCAACTGTTGTGGTGAGGCATAGGGCTGAAAGATAATGTGCCCTTTGATCATTTTGATTCAGAGCTGCTCTTGCATTAAAAAAAAGGTGTTGCAGACGAAACATGACCATGCAGGTAAAGTAACACAGCAGTACTGTAGTTGTCATTCATGCTGTGTGAGATCTCTGATACATCTTGTGAATGGTTGCCTGGACTACAATGGAACTCCATATGGACATGATCCAGGTATCTGCCTGTCCACGAACATATATTTTTAATCTTCCCACATGAAGCATCCAAATATCCACCTACATATGGGTTAATATCTGGGTCTGGCCTTTCCCCACCCACAGCCCACAACAAGATCCACTGAGGATTTTCTCTAGCTAGATGATAAGGGAGTTAACTCATTTATCCATTATTAATTTAAAAGATTTTTAAAGATCCTTTCCAAAAGTTTAGTCTTTGAATGTGGCTTACAAACATCTTTCAATAAAATGGTTTACAATCTTATCTTCTACATGTAACTCTTCAGCCTAAGAACAAAGGAATAGACTCCCTCATCCTATACCTGGTGTCCCCTTAGATTCTTGTTGCCTTGCCTAGGTGGTAGGGCAAGGACAAGCCTTCCCTGGTAGCACCATCACCCCCAGACCAAATCCAGGGATAGAGCAGATAATGCCTAGGTCAGGGCTGTTCCTGCCAGACACACCTTCCATCTAGGGATGGCAGAAAAATCTGCTGCAGTCTCAAATAAGGCTGGATTCTCAAGAATCTAACCTGAGGTCCACAGCAGACTGGCTCTACTCACTTCTGGGTCTGCTGGATTCCCCATGGGGTGGCTCTCCTCCATTCTAAATGTTGCAATCATGGGAAAATTACAGCCATAAATTGCATAAATGGCCACAATTTACATAGAAGGGAGTGCTTTACAGCTGCAAATGCCATAAACTATGCCATTTACGGCCAAAATTTTCTGGTGATTGGCTAATGGCAGCCACCATTAGCCTATTGCAACATTTAGAATGGAGGAGAGCCACCCTGTGAAATCCAAGGGACACGGTAAGGCTCTGGGGAAATCCGCAGGGCCGCAAGCAGCCTGGATTTCCCCGCTGCGGACCCTCCCCCCCTGGACCGGATCTTGGGGGGTTCGTACATCCCTACTTCCATTAAACAACTGGCTTGATGCAGTTGAACCCCCTAGGGGAAGGAGCTTGATTCTCCCTCCTGCTTTGCCTATATTAGAAGCATTTCTGGTTGTCTTGGCCTAAGTGGTGGGGCAAAAGAGCAAGCTTTCCCCAGAGGGTCCTGCCTTCCAGACCACACTCAGGAACAGAACAGTTATCAGCAACCTGGTCAGCACTGCTCAGGGCCAGCATCAAGATAGGTACGGTTGGGCACCTGCCAAGGGCCCCCACCCCAGCAGGGGCCTATTGACAAGTGCCCCCTGGAATTGCTCTTCCTCTTCACCTGCTTGTTTGGTTGCGTCTCTCTTTGGCCCAGGCAATGGTGGTGGTGAGAAGGAGGAGCAGTAGATGCCACTGCCCACATGCTCTCTGGCTCCCGGCCTGTCAAGCAAGCAAGTGATAGCAGAGGATGGAAGCAATAGCAGCTGGTGACAATGGTGGTGTGAAGGTAGACTAACTTCTCCCTAAGTAATGGGGGGCCCATTGAGGGTGCTCTAGCCATGGCCCTTAAAAACCTGGAGCTGACACTGAACTGCTCCTACCTTACAGTTTTTCCCACAGTCAGACAGCTTGATGGCAGTCAGAACCCTCACAGAAGAGTCCTAGATGTTTGCTGGATTGAGACAAAAGTGTACAGATAGTTACTATCTCTAGAATTGGACATAAAGTGAGGATATTCTCTAATATTGCATGGATTAAGGTATGTAGAATGCCCGATATAGAAGTGATTGCTATCTTTCAGCATCCTGGGTCAATTCATGCAATTGTCCTCTTGCCCATATGAGTAGAACCGCTGATAAGTATTGAAATTAGTTGTGGTAAAAGCATCTGCCATTCCATCCTGAGTGGTGCAGATTGTTAACTTTTCACTGGCCCTAAATTCACTTAAAATACCAGAGTCTCAGACCACTCAGGTTTATCTTCTGTTCTCATAATAATGGTTCCAGTATCCAGACAGTATTTCTGACTTGAAATTCCCCATAATAATACCCATAAATGAATGGAAGAAACTTGAGTTCCCCTTTGCTGAAGGAACTATGACCTTTTCATAACCCTTTAATAATACTTCTTTATTTCTGAGCTGTAGACACTGAATAATACTGTTTCCCCTCAAATGTCTGTTTGAGATCTTTTTAAACTACGCACTGGTATTTTTATTTGAGGGTGTTTTTCTAAAAAACCAAATCCTTAACCCATTCCTTTCCTTAATTCACGTCGGTGCCATTAGAATACTTAAAAGTGTCTAGTGCATCTGTATTTCAAATGGGTTAGATGCCCACCCTGAAAATCTCATAAGTAAATAGATATTATTTCCCCAGTTTCTTACAGAGTGCCCCCTCAGGCACCAGAGCTACACAAGTTTTCATTTATTCTCACACAAAAATATGTTCCATTCTTATAACCATGTCTTACTCATCCATGCATTTAAGACAATACAAGAATTCTGCCTTTAACAACTTTCAACTGTCAAGCCCTGTTACAATTCAGATGGGGGAAAGGAAAGCTTCTTCTTCTTCCCTTGATAGTCAAGTGCTTTTATGCTTGGATTGAATTGTTCAAGAACTTGCTCTTGACCTGCACTCACCTGTTGCTGATGATGGCTAATGTAGGGGAAATAAATTTGGTCCCAAAATCTAAATGGGTTGAGTTTGTTTATACTTCAAAGTTCTACTGAGACAGGTCCCTACACCATTGTCCAATGATAATAGAGATGGACCCAGCCCAGGATTTGATTTCTACTCTTTTGACTGAAAGAGCACAGTAAGCTTAATTAAAATGAGATATGCTTTAGTAAAAGAAGTACAGAAAGGGGAAGAAAGTTAGTCCTACCATTTTTTTTCTTCAAGCAGCAAGTTGCAATATCCATCAACATAGGTGCTGCACTGACCCAAGAGTGAGAGCAGGCATGACACACCTTCAGGGTCCAAGATCAGAGACTTGAAGGTTGGGCACACAACTTTTTATGTTATTGGGCTTTCACTAGTCCCTACCCCATGAACCAAAAATAGCAACAATAGGATTTATGTTCCCTTGTTTGTTGTTAGTGTTTCTCGCTCCATTTCTCCCCCATTACATGAGATGTTTTGTACCTAATTCTGCTTACCCTTATCCTGTTGATACCCCCTGGAGTTTGCATTTTGTGTTTGTTTTACAGAGTCTACTTTTTCCCTGTTTCCTCTTTGATCATTTTGGGCTATTCTATGCCATCTTATCACATGCCAATTTCTAGCTGACTTGCTGATGATGCTCAGTTTTTGTCATCGGGGACAAACTGTTTCTGCTGAGCTTGATGTTCATTGCTGATGTTTTTGCTTCCTGTTAGCCACACTTCAAAGAAGACCCTTACAGTTGTTGTGTTACCTAATATTTCGATTTCAATTTCGGCATTACACTATCACCTAATGGTTTTAACTACTTTTAACTGCTTGTAATCACATACACAAACACCCGTTTTCATGGTCTGTAAGGCATCTACAAAATCATCATAAAACAATCTTTTTCAACCAATAAAACACTAAAAAAGAGTCAGCAGTAATATCCACAGATCCAGCAAAGCAGTAAATTATAGAGGTCTGTGGCATGCTCTTGTCCTATAAAGGCATAGATCCCCATGTACAGGAAGACTGTGTGGAATGTCCTCCCCTCCCACCCTTGGTATAAGTGCACAGGCTCATACACGCCACAATGCCTCTTGAGTCTCCATCCAGCCCTCCCTCTCAGTCCAGGAGCAAAATGCTTGAAGTAGCATTTGGAGAGATGTAGGTGGGTGAGAAACCCATCCTGGCCAGATATTGTTGAAAGCTCAGTAAGAGGCACAGGAAGAACATCGAGGCAGCCCAGCAAGAGACATTGGTCTAGTGACAGAAGGAAGAGGAGGGGTAGCCAGAGAAGCCTTGAGAAATGCCCTAGATCCAGCATGAAATATTTGGAAATGGTCTGCCTAATTCTAGGGGGGCAGGGGTCCTACAAGATAATCATTTTTATAGAGAGCAAACCTTCATAACCATTTTCTATACAGTACTTTGAAGAAAGAGCTCATTATTCCATCCTGTGAATGACAAATTCAATATTTTAATGTTATTTCAGATTATTCCTTCATTAGATATGTTTCTATGAGATAGGCAGGCATTTGTTTATCACATGGATTGCTACTGTATCCCTAGCAAGCTTAATTATAGATCTGTGCTTGAAATTATTACTGGAGCCTGGTAACTGATTTCATACCCCCTGACCTGCTTCAAAGTTCATCCAGTTCAACTGTACACAGACATACATCACCAGGCCAGAAGGAGAATAGCAAAAATGGAGCAGATATTTTGAATTGGCAGACTAGGACAGTGATGATCAAATGTGCAACCCTGATATACCTGCTGTAGCTGAAGATTAAAACATGAATTGCCAAACAGTGGAGCAGGGGGTCCAGAGGGTTCCAAGCCTCCCTAAGAGCTTCATGGCATCTTAGGAAACCTTCCCACTTAGATAATTGAAGAGTGAGAGGCAGTATCCTGTAGAAGTGGCTTTCAGTAAGGGAGCAGTGGTGTAAGAGGTGTAACAGAGTGCAGGATTCAGACTGCAACACCCATGTTCAAATCCTCACAGCCACAAACCTTGGGACTAGTCATCATCTGTCAACTTAACTTATCTTGGAGGGTTGTTGTGAGAATAAAGGGGTAGATTGTGTTTGCTGTCTTGAGCTCCTTTGAGGAAGGAGAGGATAAAAATGTAATACTAGTACTACTAATTACTACTGCTGTTACAAGACCAAGAACCATAAGGGGAAGGGCTGTAGCTCAATGGTAGAGTACATGTTTTTATGCAGAGATCCCAGATTCAGTCCTCAGCCACTCCAGGTAGGTCTAGGAAAGACTCTTGCCTGAAAACCCTGGGGAGCCGCTGCCAGTCTGTGTCAACCATATTGGGCTAAATGGACCAATCGTCTGACTCAGTAGACCACAGCTTCCTATTTTCCTGTATAACTACAAACTGGTCAAATGTTCCTGGTTGACATGAAGGCAGGACAGACTGGTCTCATTTCCCTGGGACAAGAAGGACTGGCAAGTAGAATTATGGTTCCCTTGGCGTTAAGATCTGTAACTTGCTTTCTTCCTTTGCTGTAATGGGTAATAGGGGTTAACCTCAACTGAACCATGCAAGAACCATGCAAGACCATCTTGGGTGCAAGTGGCTGTCTGATGAGGCTTTACCTCATCAGACATGCAAGCGGCTGTCTGATGAGGCTTTACAAGTAGTTGACGAAAGAAGGGAAGTGAAAAGCAAGGGAGAAAGGGGAAGATATATCCAACTGAATGCAGAGTTCCAGAGAATAGCAAGGAGAGACAAGAAGGCCTTCTTAAATGAACAATGCAAAGAAATTGAGGAAAACAACAGAATGGGAAAGACTAGAGATCTCTTCAACAAAATCGGAGATATCAAGGGAATGTTTTGTGCAAAGACGGGCATGATAAAGGACAAAGAAGGCAGGGACCTAACAGAAGCAGATGAGATTAAGAAGAGGTGGAAAGAATACACAGAAGAACTATACAGGAAAGATCTGAATGTCCCTGATAGCCATGATAGTGCGGTCACTGAACTTGAGCCGGACGTCCTAGAGAGTGAAGTCAAATGGGCCTTAGGAAGCATTAGTAACAACAAAGCTAGCGGTGATGACAGTATTCCAGCTGAGCTATTTAAGATCCTAAAAGATGATGCTGTTAAAGTGCTGCACTCAATATGCCAACACATTTGGAACACTCAACAGTGGCCACAAGACTGGAAAAGGTCAGTTTACATTCCAATTCCAAAGAAGGGCAACGCCAAAAAGTGTTCAAACTACCGTACAATTGCGCTTATTTCACATGCCAGCAAGGTTATGCTCAAAATCCTACAAGCTAGGCTTCAGCAGTATGCGAACCGCAAACTACCAGAAGTACAAGCTGGGTTTCGAAGAGGCAGAGGAACTACAGTTCAAATCTCCAACTTTCGCTGGATCATGGAGAAAGCAAGAGAATTCCAGAAAAAGTCTATTTCTGCTTCATTGACTACACTAAAGCCTTTGATTGTGTGGATCACAACAAACTGTGGCAAATTCTTCAAGAGATGGGAGTACCAGACCACCTTACCTGTCTCCTGAGAAACCTGTACGAGGGTCAAGAAGCAACAGTAAGAACCGAACATGGAACAACCGATTGGTTCCAAATTGGGAAAGGAGTACGACAAGGCTGCATATTGTCACCCTGCTTATTTAACTTATATGCAGAGTACATCATGAGAAACGCTGGGTTGGATGAATCACAGGTCGGAATTAAGATTGCCGGGAGAATTATCAACAACCTCCGATATGCAGACGATACCACCCTAATGGCAGAAAGTGAAGAGGATCTTAAGAGCCTCTTGTTGAGGGTGAAAGAGGAGAGTGCAAAAGCTGGTTTGAAACTCAACATTAAAAAAATGAAGATCATGGCATCTGGCCCCATCACTTCCTGGCATATAGAAGGGGAAGAAATGGAAGCAGTGACAGATTTTATTTTCTTGGGCTCCAAGATCACCGCAGACGGTGACTGTAGCCATGAAATTAAAAGACGCTTGCTCCTTGGGAGGAAAGCTATGGCAAACCTAGACAGCATAGTAAGAAGCAGAGACATCACCTTGCCGACAAAGGTCCGTCTAATCAAAGCTATGGTTTTCCCAGTAGTAATGTATGGCTGTGAGAGCTGGACTATAAGAAAGGCTGAGCGCCGAAGAATTGATGCTTTCGAACTGTGGTGCTGGAGAAGACTCTTACGAGTCCCCTGGACTGCAAGGAGGTCCAATCAGTCAATCCTAGAAGAAATCAACCCTGAGTGCTCATTGGAAGGACAGATACTGAAGCTGAAGCTCAAATATTTTGGCCACCTAATGCGAAGAGAAAACTCTCTGGAAAAGACCCTGATGCTGGGAAAGACTGAGGGCAAAAGGAGAAGGGGACGGCAGAGGATGAAATGGCTAGATAGCATCACTGATGCAATTAATATGAACTTGAGCACGCTCCGGGAGAGAGCGCAGGACAGGAAGGCCTGGTGTGCTATGGTCCATGGGGTCACGAAGAGTCGGACACGACTGAATGACTGAACAACAACAATGCAGTAAACTACTACAGTAACTGTGAGCCTGAACCTTAACCAAGTCGACAGGGAATAGCTGGGGGTCCAGAGATGGTGCTGGAGTCCAAAGTGGCCAAGGACCACTTTGAGAGTTGGTGTGGTGTAGTGATTAGTGGACTGGGACCGGGGAGACCCGGGTTCCAGCCCCCACTCAGCCATGAAGCTCACTGGATGACTTTGGGCAGCTCACTGACTCTCAGCCTAACTTACCTCACAGGGTTTTTGTGAGGATAAAATGGAGAGGAGGAGGATCATGTATGCCTCCTTGGAGTAAAAGGTGGGATATAAATGCAACAAATAAATAAATAGTCCAGGTGCCTTGTTATTCAGGGGAAGAGCAGACAGGGAGTAATTTGAACAGTACAGGCTCCTGTGCTTCATAGCTGAAAGAATCGTTCATAAAGCCAATTTGGTCAAGGCATTAGGAAAGGTAAAACTATTCTGGATTCATCCTTCTGTTCCGATATAAAAATAGGGATGGACGAAAGTCCCTTACCTGGTCCCGCAGCTTGCTTCGCGGTGGGGGGGAGGCGCTCCTTCCCTCCCCCTGAAATTCTGGGTGGGGTGGGAGGCGCCCCATCCCTCCCCGCCAAAATTCTGGCCAGGGGGGAGCGCCCTGTCTCCCCAGCCGCAAATCTCATCTCCTGCCGGGACGCAAATGGCGGCGGCCGTAGCCGCCGCTGTTTGCGTCTCTGCAGTCAGCCATGATAGGCTACGTAAATGTTTATGTAACCTATCACAGCTGACTTTGGGGGGGGGAAGCGCGTATGCAAATGGCGGCGCCCATGGGCGCCGCCATTTGCATTCCTTATTTGGGCACGTGTAGTCTACGTAAACATTTACGTAGACTATGGCGAAAATAAGGGCAACGCAAATAGCGTTGCCCTTATTTTCGCCGTACTCTACGTAAATGTTTACGTAGACTACATGTGCCCAAATAAGGAATGCAAATGGCGGCGCCCATGGGTGCCTCCATTTGCGTACGCGCTTTTTTTTCCCCCAAAGTCAGCCGTGATAGTCTACGTAAACATTTACGTAGCCTATCACGGTGTTTTTTGAAAATCTAGCCATGATAGGCTACATAAATCTTTATGTAGCCTATCACGTTTGTTGTTGTTGTTTTTACTTGGAAATGGCGGTGGCGGCAGCCAGTCGGAAGACCGGCCGCTGCCGCCACCGAACAGCCACCGGGAGCCGCCGCCGCCAGGGACATTCGACAAAGGTAAGTCCCATCCCGGGGGGGGGCAGACCGTTTCTCCACCAAGTTTGGGGGGCCGAATGCATTGGCATTCGGCCTCCCGGAGACTCGTGGAGAAATTCTCCGACATCCCTATAATGGTGCAGCATTTAAAGCTCAGGCCTGTCTCTTCAACTGACTTCCTCTTCCAGGTGACAATAGTTCGATTTCTAAAGCAACTTCCTATTGAAAGACTGGCCTGTATGCAGTTGAAGATGGAACTGACTGGAAAGTGCTCTGACATGTCTGCCTGTACCAAATTAATGATTTAGAACTCAGGCTGGAAGACTGATGTAGTCAATGCCCTGAAAGGCCTATAAGAGCTCCATCCCATTCATGCTCGGTGAAAGGGATGAGGATTCTGTGCAGTGACATATTGCCTGTATTAGTGATATATCTATGAAGCTAAGAAATTTTACTCTTACCTGTGTCTATTGTGTTTCTGGATTTCAGCCTATGCAATGATTGCGTTTTCTTAGCACAATACATGCGGGGGGGGGGGTGTTTTTTAAAAAACCACAAGTTAAGCATTTGGGGTTACTGAAATACATAGTTCAGTTCTTCTTTACCTTTTTTCTGAAAGGGCAGATGTTGAAATTCTGGCATATTTGCTGTACAGGTAATCTAGGAAAATGAGAATGAGCTGCAAACATTATCACATTTGTCCTTCTCATGCATTACTCATATTGAGAGGGCATCATGCAAGTGGTGGGGAGTGGGACTATGCTCCTGGCCCTGCACCCAGAGTCTGGCACACTGCCTGGCCCCCCTTCTAGATCTCTAGAGCCAACGACAGGCCTCAGAAGGCCGGTGCACCTTGCTGAAGCAACAGTTCCACTTCCATGGGCAAGAACAGCTTTCTAACAGTGATCTGTCCAAGGTTCTGCCCACTTCTGCATTATCTAGGTCAGACACTGCTGTCACCTGCCTTGACCTGATCTTAGTGGGTGTGATTCTGCCAGTAAGTACCACGGCTGCAGTCCCAGCCAGAACAGGATAGTTTGCTCCTTCATCTGCAGAATGGAGGCACTTTCCATGGGAAACCAAGCTGGATGGCAGTCTGTGAAGAACCAGGCCCTACAAGCAAAAGCCATCCAACTCTTAGGAGGCAACCTGACCCTACAAGGGCAACTGCAGAGTGCTCAAGCCCACCATTTCTCTCCCCACTATACTGCCAAAGGGAAGATGTCTGATCATCCTGTTAAAAACATTTGGGCAAGATCTGGGTCTATTTCATGCCGTCTTGGCTCAGTGCCAAGACCCATGCCCTAGGGATTTCACCTCCAACCAGGTTCAGGTGTATTTTGCGCTTAGCTTATTGAAGGATAGCACAGCCAAGTGGGCTACCTCATATCTTCTACAGGCAAGCACACTCTTGGGAAAACTGGCTTTCTTGCAACTTTTCAGTGGGCCTTTGAAGACACTCAGAAGAAGGAAGCCACAAATAGATGTATTTATCATCTGTACCAAGATTCAGGGTCCATGCTGGACTATGCTAGTGCCCTTTGATCAATTGCACAGAAGCTGGAGTAGAATGAAGCAGCTCTCATGGACCAGTTCCAGATGGCATTAGGAGACCCCATTAGGGATGAACTGGCTCAGGTGGAGGCAACCATGACCTTTACAGACCCAGTAAATCAATGTCTGCATATTGAGATACACCTGACATGTCACCAAGGATGCTGCTCACAGCCTTCTGCTTCAGTGGAACACCACACAGTGTGCATCTCGGACAAGTATCACGGCTGAGCCTATGCATCTCAGAGGTTGACTGACAGCCGAAGAAAGGGATTACCAACAATGCTTGAATGTGTGCTTCTATTATGAACACAATGGATATGTTGTGTGATCTTGTCTTGTCAAGTACCTCAGAAAACTCCAAGCTTCTGCTGTAATGGGCCACAGAATGGCCCAGCCACCATGGAATGGGTCCAACTGAGGTACAAGCAGAGATGCCAAGCAAGACCCCACTTCTGCCTCCCCCTTTTGAGCCTACATCTCCATCAAGGGCAAATCCTATAGACCTGGTAGATCCAAGGGCTTCCAGTTGCTTCATTGATTCCTACATTGTAGCATAATATAGAATGCCTATAGTGCCAAAGTCCAATCCCATCTTGGCAGAAGCCTTTGGCATCTCTCATTGGCACCTGGTCCTATTCAACACAAAACTCAGGACTTAAGGGCCACCATGAGTGGCTAACAGTGGATATAGTGACCTCTCTGCATTTCCCCATCATATTGGGGATTATCTGGATGGCCTAGCATAACCCCTAAATTTACTAGAGTGACCAGAGGGTCTTACTTCAGAATACATGCCTGTCTAGAGAAGGAGAGGCTCCAGCTATCTGCCCCTTCAGCCCCTGACCATGCTCCTACCGAGCTATGCAAATTTCCAAGATGTGTGAAACTGTCAAGTTAACTCCTTCCATTGGCCTTATGACTACAGATCTGGTTCCCAGCACATGTGTTCCAGTAAACTGCCTACAGTCCCTTTCCAAACTGGAGTTGATCACCCTCTGGGACTTTCTGGGGTGGCAGGAGGGGGAACGTGTGGGTTCATCAGGCCCTCCACAACTCTAGCAGGGGCACCTCTCTTGTTAATAAAGAAGTCAGGGAACTTACAGCTCTGTGATAACTATGAAGCAATCAACAAGATCACAATCCAGAATACGTAATCCACTGTCCCTCATCCTGAAGCTGGGATGCTGGATATAACAGAAAGCAGTGTGCTAATTTAATATGCTGAGTTTTGATGTTGTTAATGGGCAAAATTTTTCCATATCCCTGCTCCTGCATATTGTTTGATGGTCACCCTAGGGTGCAGTAGGGGCCGCGGTGGCTTAGTGGTTAAGACGCTGTTACCTGTTAAGGTAACAGCGTTCCGTGCGCCTCGGTGTTCAGTCATGCCGGCCACATGACCACGGAAGCGTCTTCGGACAGCGCTGGCTCTTCGGCTTAGAAACGGGGATGAGCACCGCACCCTAGAGTCGGACACAACTGGTTGGGGACACCTTTACCTTTTTACCTAGGGTGCAGTACATTTAGACAGCAGAATAATGCAAACAAAAGTTAGTTAACATTCTGTTTTGTTGAATTAATGTGATTCTTAAGCAAAGAATCTTCTGAGACTTTGTATTTCCAGGTGGAATTTTCTAACATTAAGAAAATTCATTAAGCTAATCTACCTTGTAAACCTATAACTCCACCTCTCCCAACCTGTTGCCCTCCTGATGTGTTGGATTACAATTCCTACCATCCCCAGCTGCTGTCTATGGGTGGTGGGAATTGTAGTCCAACACATATGGAGGGCACCAGGTTGGGGAAGGCAGCAATAACTCATTGTTCAAGATCTAGATTCCCTTTTAGATTGTGCAATTTTCATTCTTGCTTATAAGAATTAACTTCATTTTTGAAACAGGAAAGGAACCCATATGATTTATATGACCAATCAGAACCAAAGGTCAAAGTTCTCACTTCTATTTTAGCACACCTAATACCTACAGCACATTATTTTTGGCCAGGCTCTGAAATACCATAAACATCACAGCAAAATATAGCTGGCAATTCCAACAAATATATCTGGGGAAACCAGACCCTGCTCATGGGCAATGCTGAAAGGAAAGAGAAGTCAAGCCTCATGTAGTAAATTATTTGCTGCAAATTACTTCCTCAGCATCTTCTGTACACCCATTTTCAGTAAGAGCTTGGTTTAATCGATCTGTTCCTCTCTAAGGTGACAAGACAGAGGTCTTGGGGTTACTTTTTATGGTGTTTTAGAACCAGATTCATTGTTGTTGTTGTTGTTCAGTCGTTCAGTCGTGTCCGACTCTTCGTGACCCCATGGACCATAGCACGCCAGGCCTTCCTGTCCTGCGCTGTCTCCCGGAGCGTGCTCAAGTTCATATTCATTGCATCCGTGATGCTATCTAGCCATCTCATCCTCTGCCGTCCCCTTCTCCTTTTGCCTTCAGTCTTTCCCAGCATCAGGGTCTTTTCCAGGGAGTTTTCTCTTCGCATTAGGTGGCCAAAATATTGGAGCTTCAGCTTCATTATCTGTCCTTCCAATGAGCACTCAGGGTTGATTTCCTTCAGGATGGACTGATTTGACCTCCTTGCAGTCCAGGGGACTCGTAAGAGTCTTCTCCAGCACCACAGTTCGAAAGCATCAATTCTTCGGCGCTCAGCCTTCCTTATAGTCCAGCTCTCACAGCCATACATTACTACTGGGAAAACCATAGCTTTGATTAGACGGACCTTTGTCGGCAAGGTGATGTCTCTGCTTCTTACTATGCTGTCTAGGTTTGCCATAGCTTTCCTCCCAAGGAGCAAGCGTCTTTTAATTTCATGGCTACAGTCACCGTCTGCGGTGATCTTGGAGCCCAAGAAAGTAAAATCTGTCACTGCTTCCATTTCTTCGCCTTCTATATGCCAGGAAGTGATAGGGCCAGATGACATGATCTTAGTTTTTTTAATGTTGAGTTTCAAACCAGCTTTTGCACTCTCCTCTTTCACCCTCAACAAGAGGCTCTTGAGATCCTCTTCACTTTCTGCCATTAGGGTGGTATCATCTGCATATCGGAGGTTGTTGATAATTCTCCCGGCAATCTTAATTCCGACCTGTGATTCATCCAACCCGGCATTTCTCATGATGTACTCTGCATATAAGTTAAATAAGCAGGGTGACAATATGCAGCCTTGTCGTACTCCTTTCCCAATTTTGAACCAATCAGTTGTTCCATGTCTGGTTCTTACTGTTGCTTCTTGACCCTCGTACAGGTTTCTCAGGAGACGGGTAAGGTGGTCTGGTATTCCCATCACTTTCAGAATTTGCCACAGTTTGTTGTGATCCACACAATCAAAGGCTTTAGCGTAGTCAATGAAGCAGAAATAGACGTTTTTCTGGAATTCTCTTGCTTTCTCCATGATGCAGCGAATGTTGGCGATTTGATCTCTAGTTCCTCTGCCTCTTCTAAACCCAGCTTGTACTTCCGGTAGTTCTCGGTTCGCATACTGCTGAAGCCTAGCTTGTAGGATTTTGAGCATCACCTTGCTGGCATGTGAAATGAGCGCAATTGTGCGGTAGTTTGAACACTCTTTGGCGTTGCCCTTCTTTGGAATTGGAATGTAAACTGACCTTTTCCAGTCTTGTGGCCACTGTTGAGTGTTCCAGATTTGTTGGCATATTGAATGCAGCACTTTAACAGCATCATCTTTTAGGATTTTAAATAGCTCAGCTGGAATACTGTCATCTCCGCTAGCTTTGTTGTTACTAATGCTTCCTAAGGCCCACTTGACTTCACTCTCTAGGATGTCCGGCTCAAGTTCAGTGACCGCACTATCATGGCTATCAGGGACATTCAGATCTTTCCTGTATAGTTCTTCTGTATATTCTTGCCACCTCTTCTTAATCTCATCTGCTTCTGTTAGGTCCCTGCCTTCTTTGTCCTTTATCATGCCCGTCTTTGCACAAAACGTTCCCTTGAGATCTCCAATTTTCTTGAAGAGATCTCTAGTCTTCCCCATTCTGTTGTTTTCCTCGATTTCTTTGCATTGTTCATTTAAGAAGGCCTTCTTGTCTCTCCTTGCTATTCTCTGGAACTCTGCATTCAGTTGGCTATATCTTCCCCTTTCTCCCTTGCTTTTCGCTTCCCTTCTTTCGTGAGCTACTTGTAAAGCCTCATCAGACAGCCACTTGGCTTTCTTGCATTTCTTTTTCTTTGGGACGGATTTCGTTGCTGCCTCCTGAACAATGTTACGGACCTCCGTCCATAGTTCCTCAGGCACTCTGTCTATCAGGTCTAATCCCTGAAATCTATTCCTCACCTCCACTGTATATTCATCAGGGATATGACTGAGGTCATACCTGAACGGTTTAGTGGTTTTCCCGACGTTCTTCAATTTAAGCCGAAATTTTGCAAGAAGCAGCTCATGATCTGAGCCACAGTCAGCTCCAGGTCTTGTTTTTACTGACTGTATGGAGCTTCTCCATCTTTGGCTGCAAAGGACATAATCAATCTGATTTCGATATTGACCATCTGGTGACGTCCATGTGTAGAGTCGCCTCTTGTGCTGTTGGAAAAGAGTGTTTGCTATGATCAGCATGTTCTCTTGGCAAAACTCTATTAGCTTTTGTCCTGCTTCATTTTGTACACCAAGGCCATGCCTGCCTGTTATCCCGGTGATTTCTTGACTTCCTACTTTAGCATTCCAATCCCCTATGATGAAGAGGACATCTTTTTTTGGTGTTAGTTCTAGAAGGTGTTGTAGGTCTTCATAGAACCGATCAACCTCAGCTTCTTCGGCCTCAGTGGTTGGGGCATAGACTTGAATTACTGTGATGTTGAATGGTTTGCCTTGGATTCATACTGAGATCATTCTATCATTTTTAAGATTGTACCCCAGTACTGCTTTTCCCACCCTTTTGTTGACTATGAGTGCTACTCCATTTCTTCTAAGGGATTCTTGCCCACAATAGTAGATATGATGGTCACCTGAATTAAATTCGCCCATGCCTGTCCATTTTAGTTCACTGATTCCCAAGATGTCGATGTTCAATCTTGCCATCTCATGTTTGACCACCTCCAGCTTACCTTGATTCATTGATCTGACATTCCAGGTTCCTAAACAATATTGTTCTTTACAGCATCGGATTTTCTTTTCACCGCCAGACACATCCACAGCTGAGTGTCCTTTCGGCTTTGGCCCAGCCGCTTCACTCTTTCTGGCGCTACTTGGAAATACCCTCTGCTCTTCCCCAGTAGCATATTGGACACCTTCCGACCTGAGGGGCTCATCTTCCGGCGTCATATCTTTTAGCCTTGTGATACGTTCCATGGGGTTTTCTTGGCAAGACTACTGGAGTGGGTTGCCATTTCCTTCTCCAGTGGACCACATTTTGTCAGAACCCTCTGCCATGACCTATCCGTCTTGGGTGGCCCTGCACGGCATAGCTTATGGCTTCACTGAGTTACGCAAGCCCCTTCGCCACAACAAGGCAGTGATCAAGTCGAAAATACATGCATCTCATGTTAGTTGTGACATATAATTTGTAAATGCATGGATCATTTATGGCTTTTTCCTGCAAAGTACTCAGAGGCAGGAGCCCAATCCTTTATCAGTTGCATTTTAGAAGAAAAAGGTAGAAATTATACCTATGTGCACCCTTCATAACTAACAAGCATTTATACAGAATAATTTTTATTTGGGCACCAGAGGCTTGTTCTAATATATCATAAGTGTGGAAGAATCATAAGAAAGGTGCCTGCCTTTATGGAATAATGGAAGATATAAAAATGTTTCCTCATTTCCTACACAATTAACTTCACCATCAAAGAACAATTCAATTGTATAATCAAAGTTAAGCACTTTTGACTCTCTATTATTTCAATGCGAGTATTAAGTACATGTGTTTTTTGTGTGCACACAACATGTCACCTAGAAATCACTGAATGTTAAGAGGAAACCCATTGTCTTTGAACATGGAGAATAAGGCTGTCAATGACTTGTACGCATGATGGCTACTGTGTATATTATTTACTTCTAGTATCAAAGGCAGTATGCCTCTCAGTACCAGTTGCTGGGGAATACAAGCAGAAGGGTGCTATTGAACTCATGTCCTCCTTGTGGACTCCCTGTTGGGGCATCTGTGGCTTGGCCACAGTGGGAACACAATCCTGTACTAAATAGGCCTTTGGTCTGATCCAGCATGATTCTTCTTATGTTCTTACATTAATGTAGCAGCTGTGATTAAGATACCACCTGGACACATCTTGTCCTGGTTCAGACAGTACAAAGGCAGAGAAGCTAGAAACCAGCAAGGGTCAGTAATAGAAGCAAGGTCTGAAAGCAGTCCAAGCACACAGGATGCTAAAAGAGAGCAAGAGAGCCTCAGAATAAGAACTGGGTTCAGTCACTGTTCTAGCTACTCCTTGCTTAGAACTGAAGGCTTTGAAGCCTGAGCCTTCAGAGTCCCACTCAGGGCACAGCTGCAGGCCATCAGAATCACCTGAGGAAAAGTCTATTCACGAGAAGAGTCTTACTCATGAGGAGTCTTTATTCCTCAGGTGGGTACTTCTTTACCTGGTGTCCAATCAAATCTGCATCTTTAGGTGGTCACTCAGCCTCTGCTTCTGAATCAGAGAAGGGAAAGATTCATGTGCCATCTCCCTTGAGGATTTACAATCCTCCTGAAACCTCAAGGTCCCTCAAAATAGGCTGTTTCTAGGGATGTTAAAGAATTCCACCATGGATCCTGGGGGGCCGAATTCCAGTGAATTTGCCCCCTCCAGAATCCATGGTGGAATGAAGCCCTCTGCCCCACCACCCCACGAAAGCCCCGCGAAATGGAGCCTACCTGGCTGCGGCTCCAGCGGCGGCGGCTCCGGCTGCTGCCAGGCTGCTGCGGCCACAAATGGCAGCCGTTGTAGTGGCCACCATTTGCGTCCCTATGCCGGCCCTTGATAGGCTATGTATATATTTATGTAGCCTATCGCGGCTAAAGCAGGGACACAAATGGCAAATAGCGTTGCCCTTATGTTCACCGTAGTCTACGTAAATCTTTACGTAGACTACAGCAACTAAATAAGGAACGGAAATGGCGGCTCCCTATGGGGGCCGCCATTATCCGTACGCGCTTTTTTTTTTTAAAGTCACCCGTGATAGGCTACGTGACGATTGATGTAGCCTATCATGGCTGACTTTGCAAATCTAGCCATGATAGGCTACGTGAATCGTCACGTAGCCTATCACAGGGGCGTTTTTTTTTTTTTTTTTCTTTCATTGGAATGGCGGCGGCGGCAGCCGGTCGAAAGACCGGCTGCCGCTCCCGCCCCGCTCAAACACCCGCTGAACCGCCGGCCGGACCCGCCACCGGGAGGGACATTCGGCGAAGGTAAGTCCCGTCCCAGGTGGGGGCGGGGGGCGGAGGATTTCTCCCCGAAACTTGTTTGGGGGGCCGAACACGTTGGCGCTTGGCCCCCTGAAGTTTCGGGGAGAAATTCTCCGCCATCCCTAACTGGTGTGAGGGACGGATTCGGTACAAATCTCCCATTCCACTCTAAAGCAACAGCACCAGTGTAGAGAGTCCCAAGTGCTGACAAAACAGCTGGGGGAAGGAAGAGTTGTCCTCTTTCTTCCTTAGCTGTGGTAAAACATACTTCAAGCCAGTAAGATGTCATAGCAAAATGAAATACCTTCAGTATGAATGTATTTTTGGTGACAGCTTTCACAATATGCTTTTGGTTGCTGACAGGAAAAAAGGCAGAATTGAGAAGAATTAGGTAGCCTGAGCTGGAAGGCGCCCCCTACAATTTCAGTTCTCTGCTTCAGAATGGAAAACAGCTATCTTGAACCTAACAAGAAATACTGTTTTCTTGTGGATATAACTATCAGGAACACACTTGTAGGTCGCAAGGTCATCTTGCCTTACTAAGCCAATGTGTTTTTGTAATAATTCCAATATTCACACACACAGCAAGAAACAGTAACATCTCTCCTTCCCCACTGCTCACGCACCAGCTGCCTTTATTGGTATGAATCCCCAATGGAAGCTGCAGAATTATCACAGCTCCTCCTCTGATATTTCCAACTCCTTGAACTTCACGTTCTTGTATAGGATCCTTCTGATCTGTGTAAGGGTCACAGTGTAACACCAGCGTATCAATTGACATATAGCACCAACAACCCTCAACAGAAGCTTGGCCTATCAATATGTTTTCATTCATCCTCAGAGCAAACCTACAAAGGAGATATTTATAAATATTTCTATTTACCTCTGGAGAACTGTGCCCAAAACACAGTAAGTAGTCAAGTGAGTCTATGGCTGAGCAAAGCTCACTAACGTACACAGAACACAGTCAGGAAGCTGCCTTATGTTGAGTCAGATTATTTAGGGATGTGCATACATGCATAATTAGAGTCTGTCAAGTTCTCCAAATTCCACCTTGAAGCTCATTCCATCTTGTATCCATAACTGACTGTGATCTTTGTTTTTTTTCCTCGTTTCACACGAAAAGTCATGCCTATTTTCCCAAATGTACGCATCAAGTGTGAGCATCTTTGAAATGTACATATTTTTCACCCATCGATTAAAGTATGTTTGTACATTTTTCAAAACTTTGCATTTTTCATGCATATTTTTTAAATGTATGCATGCTGTCAAATACATTGGTGGGAGGGGGGTCCACAAGCCGCATTGCAAGCTCAGAAATGCATGGACTTTGGCCACAGATTGCATTTGAGTTCATGTTCAGTCCGGAAGGTGTGAACTGAGTAAAAATGATAAAAAAATCAACTAAACTGAATTTTTCATGCATCCCTGTTCTTGGACCATCCAGCTCCCTATTGTCTATGCTACAGACTGCCCGAAGCTCTCTCAGGCAGGAGTCTTCTCCATCATTACCTGGAGATGCCAGGTACATGCCATGCACTAGAGGAGGTTGTTGTCCAGTCGTTAAGTCGTGTCCGACTCTTCGTGACCCCATGGACCATAGCACGCCAGACCTTCCTGTCCTCTGCTCTCTCCCAGAGTGTGCTCAAGTCCATATTCATTGCATCAGTGATGCTATCTAGCCATCTCATCCTCTGCTGTCCCCTTCTCCTTTTGCCTTACATCTTTCCCAGCATCAGGGTCTTTTCCAGGGAGTTTTCTCTTCGCATTAGGTGGCCAAAATATTTGAGCTTCAGCTTCAGTATCTGTCCTTCCAATGAGCACTCAGGGTTGATTTCCTTTAGGATTGACTGATTTGACTTCCTTGCAGTCCAGGGGACTCCTAAGAGTCTTCTCCAGCACCATAGTTCGAAAGCATCAATTCTTCTGCGCCCAGCCTTCCATATAGTCCAGCTCTCACAGCCATACATTACTACTGGGAAAACCATAGCTTTGATTATAGAAACCTTTGTCGGCAAGGTGATGTCTCTGCTTCTTACTATGCTGCCTAGGTTTGCCATAGCTTTCCTCCCAAGGAGCAAGTGCCTTTTAATTTCATGGCTACAGTTACCATCTTCAGTGTTCTTGGAGCCCAAGAAAATAAAATCTGTCACTGCTTCCATTTCTTCCCCTACTATATGCCAGGAAGTGATGGGGCCAGATGCCATGTTCTTAGTTTTTTTAATGTTGAGTTTCAAACCAGCTTTTGCACTCTCCTTTTTCACCCTCAACAAGAGGCTCTTTAGATCCTCTTCGCTTTCTGCCATTAGGGTGGTATCATCTGCGTATCTGAGGTTGTGGATAATTCTCCCGGCAATCTTAATTCCGACCTGTGATTCATCTAACCTGGTGTTTCTCATGATGTACTCTGCATATAAGTTAAATAAGCAGGGCGACAATATGCAGTCTTGTCGTACTCCTTTCCCAATTTTGAACTAATCGGTTGTTCCATGTCTGGTTCTTACTGTTGCTTCTTGACCCTCGTACAAGTTTCTCAGGAGACAGGTAAGGTGGTCTGGTACTCCCATCTCTTGAAGAATTTAGTGATGTACGAAAATCACTTACCTGGTCCCGCAGCTTGCTTCGCGGTGGGGGGGAGGCACTTCGGTTCTCCCCCCGAAGTTCAGGCCGGGGGGGGGAGGCGCCCTGCCGCGCCCGGCCGAAATTCAGGCTGGGGGGGAGGCGCCCCACCTCTCCCGGCTGAAATTCAGGCCAGGGAGAAGCGCCCCGTCTCCCCGGCCGCGAAATAAAAAGTGAATGGGGGAAAAGAAAAAAAAACACCCGTGATAGGCTACGTAATGATTAACGTAGCCTATCATGGCTAGATTTCCAAAGTCAGCCGTGATAGGCTACGTTAATCGTTACGTAGCCTATCACAGGTGTTTGGGGTTTTTTACTTTATTTTGTAATGGCGGCAGCCGGTCGGAAGACCGGCCGCCGCCACCCCCGACAAAACGCCGCCGAAACGCCACCGGGACCCGCCGCCGAGAGGGACATTCGCAGGAGGTAAGTCCCATCCCAGGGGGGGTGGGGGGGCGGAGAATTTCACCAACAATTTCAGGGGGCCGAATGCATTGGCATTCGGTCCCCCTGAGATTCGTGGAGAAATTCACGGCCATCCCTAGAAGAATTTGCCACAGTTTGTTGTGATCCACACAATCAAAGGCTTTAGCGTAGTCAATGAAGCAGAAATAGACGTTTTTCTGGAATTCTCTTGCTTTCTCCATGATCCAGCGAATGTTGGTGATTTGATCCCTAGTTCCTCCTTTGGAATTGGAATGTAAACTGACCTTTTCCAGTCTTGTAGCCACTGCTGAGTGTTCCAAATTTGTTGGCATATTGAGTGCAGCACTTTAACAGCATCATCTTTTAGGATTTTAAATAGCTCAGCTGGAAGACTCATTGCCGCTAGCTTTGTTGTTAGTAATGCTTCCTAAGGCCCACTTGACTTCACTCTCGAGGATGTCCGGCTCAAGTTCAGTGACTGCACTATCATGGCTATCAGGGACATTAAGATCTTTCCTGTATAGTTCTTCTGTGTATTCTTTCCACCTCTTCTTAATCTCATCTGCTTCTGTTAGGTCCCTGCCTTCTTTGTCCTTTATCATGCCTGGCTTTGCACAAAATGTTCCGTTGATATCTCCGATTTTCTTGAAAAGATCTCTAGTCTTTCCCATTCTATGGTTTTCCTCGATTTCTTTGCATTGTTCATTTAAGAAGGCCTTCTTGTCTCTCTTTGCTATTCCCTGGAAATCTGCATTCAGTTGGATATATCTTCCTCTTTCTCCCTTGCTTTTCGCTTCCTTTCTTTCCTCAGCTACTTGTAAAGCCTCATCAGACAGCCACTTTGCTTCCTTGCATTTCTTTTTATTTGGGATGGATTTAGTTGCTGCCTCCTGAACAATGGATGATTGTTCCAGTGATGATGGGGGCTATCATCAGGAGGTTTGGGGTGCAGTGTCATCAATATGCGGATGACACACAGCTCTACCTCTCGTTCAAATCTTCACCAAGGTTGGCCGTAGAATCCCTGTCCAAATGTCTGGAGATGGTGAGTGGCTGGATGGGGAGGAATAAGCTGAAGCTGAACCCTGACAAGACCAAGGTACTTTTGGTGGGAGACAAGAGGAGGCTGGGGGATGTTGACCTGGTGTTGAATGGGGTACAGCTACCCTTGAAAGACCAGGTCCGCAGCCTGGGGGTCATTTTGGACTCCCAGCTGTCCATGGAGGCTCAGGTGTCAGCTGTGAACCGGGCAGCGCTGTATCAACTCCATCTGATATGGCGGCTGCGCCCCTTCATTCCCGACCATCTGCTTCCATCGGTAGTACATGCCCTGGTCTCCTCTCGTTTAGACTACTGTAATGCGTTCTACGTGGGGTTACCCTTGAAGATGGTTCGGAAACTGCAGCTCGTACAGAACGCGGCAGCTCGCCTGATTAAAGGCAGCCGCCGGCGAGATCACATCACTCCAGTGCTGAAGGAGTTGCACTGGTTACCAGTTGTTTTCCGGGCCAAATTCAAGGTGTTGGTTTTGACCTTTAAAACCCTATATGGTTCCGGCCTAGCCTATCTTAAGGAGTGCCTCCAG
Organism: Heloderma suspectum; assembly: GCF_057233095.1. Lineage (NCBI taxonomy): Eukaryota > Metazoa > Chordata > Lepidosauria > Squamata > Helodermatidae > Heloderma > Heloderma suspectum. The sequence goes on from NC_139461.1 coordinate 50,681,914, forward strand.
CAGCACCAGACAGGCCGCTTAACAAGATCAGCCTCGGATGGCCTTCTCTCTGTCCCATCAGCCAGGACAGCTAGACTGGTGGGGATGAGGGACAGGGCCTTTTCTGTGGTGGCCCCCACTCTGTGGAACTCCCTCCCTAGGGAACTCCGTCATGCCCCCTCTTTAATGAGCTTCCGTCGTGCATTAAAAATGTGGTTGTTCAGACAGGCATTTGGGGTGGGTTAGGGTATTTTAGGAAATGTTTTTATTGTAGAATTTTATTGTTTTAAACTGTTTTATTGTGTGTTGTACATCGCCCAGAGTGGCTGGGTGACCAGCCAGATGGGCGATTAATAAATTTAATAATAAATAAATAAATAAATAAAATGTTACGGACCTCTGTCCATAGTTCCTCAGGCACTCTATCAGGTCTAATCCCTTAAATCTATTAATCACCTCCACTGTATAAGGCATATGATTTAGGTCATACCTGAATGGTTTAGTAGTTTTCCCTATGTTCTTCAATTTAAGCTGAAATTTTGCAAGAAGCAGCTCATGATCTGAGCCACACTCAGCTCCAGGTCTTGTTTTTACTGACTGTATGGAGCTTCTCCATCTTTGGCTGCAACGTACATAATCAATCTGGTTTCAATATTGACCATCTGGTGATGTCCATGTGTAGAGTCACCTCTTGTGCTGTTGGAAAAGAGTATTTGCTATGATCAGCGTGTTCTCTTGGCAAAACTCTATTAGCCTTTGTCCTGCTTCATTTTGTACACCAAGGCCATGCTTGCCTGTTATCCCAGTTACTCAATACGTTGCATACACACCATTGAAAGCTATTCAGTGTGGCAAACCTACATAACTGACCCACAGACTGTAAAGGCCCTCAAACAAGTCATGTGAATTGCCATCGGTCAGCTTTATCCAAGTACTTCATTTGCCAGGGCTGGCCTTCACATGAGGAAGGGGAAATCTCCCCACCTCAGGCAACAGGCCCAACAGGGCATAGGATTGTTGCCCTCCCCCATTGCAAGGAGGGCCCCCACTGCTGCAGCCAGGACCAGATTGAAGTGGCTGGCATAGGGCAACCAGTAGCTCCAGAGAGCCCCGCTGGCCACTCGCCTGCTGCAGCAAATGCCGCAGCAGGAAAGCAGCTGGTGCAACTCTCCAGAGCAGCCACCTCTGCCCTATGGGACCTCAGAGCAGCAGACTGATGCGATACTCTGAAGAATCCTCAGAGTGAGGCATTGGCCCATCCGCTAGATGCTCCAGAGAGTCATGCTGGCTGTTCTCCTCAGCAGCAAATACTGCAGCAGGAGAGTGGCCAGCACAGCTCTCCAGACAGCCAACCTTCTGATGCCTTGCTCTGAAGACCCCTCAGGCAAGCATCAGGCAGCCAGGCTGTCAGGGTTCTGACCTGGACCCCCTGAACAACTTCTTAAGGATTCCTTGCCTCCTTAAGAGTCCCACTTTCCTTCTTTTCCCTTCCCCTTTCCAATAAGGTGGGTTTTAGGCTGTAGATGTGTGTGGAGTGACTGATGCTCTAGATACAGGGTTTAACCACAACAGTTTACTGGTAAATTAAAGCAAGCAAATCACAACTAAAGGTATTTACACAACAGAGCTGAGTGATACAAAAGGCGTTAAGAGAAAATAAAAGTTGCAAAGACTTTTCCAGGCTGCTGCTTCTTGCTCCGTCTTAAGGCTCTGGTCTCCCCAACTCTGCTCTTACTGGCTCTCCCACTCTCTTTATATACCCTTCTCCATCAAAACTGAAAGTACTGCTTCATACCTGGAGAAATAAAACTTAACTGGGGAAATGACACTGGAACTTAACTGGGGAAGTGAAACTACTCCTACGCCATTTGCGTTACTTATTTTTCTTCGTCTTAGTCTATGTACTCCTTCCCTCCCAAAAAAAATTCCAGGCCTCTAAGCCTGACCTATTTTCCCTTTGCTTCTGTAGGCCTCAAACCTTCACATGGACTCTCTGGGAAGCCCTGACAGCTGCTTACCTGCTGTGGAAATTCAGACAGTGGAAATTCCATAAGCATTCCTAGCAGAAACCCATTAATATTGTTAGTCTTCCTACACTTAGGTCTTCTGTGGCCTCCTGTGGAGTTGAAGAAGAAATTGTGGTGGCAATACCTAAGAAAAATGTTATATGAAAGTGAGTTGTTTGTACTAGCTGATGTGATTTCCTTAACTTTTGATTTCAAATATACTGGCCCCTGGATAGGATAAGAAGGTGAACCAGGTAAAGTGTTTATTTGTGTTAAAGGATTTTTAATCCTGTCTAGGGATGGGTGAGAAATTAATTTGATTTGCATTTCAATGCAAACTTAACAAGTTAGCACTTTCCGAACCTAAACATGAACACAGTTCATAAACACAGTTGCTGCTGAAATCCATACATTTCCAGAGTTTGCAATAAAGTTTGCAAAAAACCAAAAAAGAAAACAAAACATAGATTTCAAAAAATTCACATCAAAGTTGTGTTCGTTTCAAAAATTGTGCACACAATTTGTAAACCGCCCAGAGAGCTCTGGCTATTGGGCGGTATAGAAATGTAATAAATAATAATACATTTATAAAGATGCACACAAAATGCCTTATTCAATAGGGGCAACATATACATTTGCAAAACTGCACACAAAAATACATACAGTTTCAAAAAAAACATACAAAATGCAGATTTTTTTTGTATAACTACACACACAAAAATAATCACAATCCAATGTGGAATCAGGACAGATTGAATTTAGCATTGGAAAAATGAGAACCTGGGTGAAATAGAGCTTGACAGATTTGGCCATCCTTCCCAACTCTCCATCCCAAAATAGTTCTAGATGATTCTATCATCAATCTCTGAGTTTATTATTGTAAGCAGAAGAACAGCTTCGCAGGACACCCTGTTGGTCTATATGTGGATGGTTGAGGCTCCAAGTTCAGGCTTATTCCAAATTTGTTAGGCAGCCAACCCACTGTTGTTGCCACTGCACTGGCAGGAATTATATATACCCACTGAACGCGTCCATTTTACAGGCAAAACCACAAAGGTACATTTTAATAAATAAAAAGTGAATGACTGACCGTGCCCTTCAGAGACTGTAAGGCAATATACAAACGATTCAATCACTGCTGTGAATAGACTTCCAGCAGTTATTCCCATTAAGATGCCAGTAACACTAACCAAAGCCAACAATTACACAGCATACAAACTATTCATATTCAAGGTTTTTCCAGTCAAAATGAAACACCTATAACCCTGAAGTTACTGTGTTTTGTTCCTGTAAGTTCTTTGTTTATGAATTAATGTATTCAGCTTTTCGTTGACAGCATTTATGGTGATTTATATCACCATTGTGCTCACTGCACTCTTTTCAAGGATTTTGTAAGTTCAAGGCATTCACAAATTGTCCTTGTTCTCTTTTGAAATGAAATATAATTCATTTATTATTATTTTTAAAATGTGCCTGCAACAGATTATCACCCCCGAACTCCACTTGCTGTTAAATCAATGCAACAAGTCCATAAGTCAGCTCTAATGCTGAATGGGATCCCCACCTCAAGCATCACTCTGAAGGCTGACTGTACTGTGTGGTGGAAAAAAGCTCCACCATCATGATCCTTGTAATCTTCATTCCTAAAAGGAAGCAGGGAAAGAAAATCAGAATTCCAGTTAAGGCTGCAGTGTTTAGTGAAAACACCTTTCGGCTGACTTAAGGCTGCAATCTCATGGACTCTCACCTCGAAGTATAGATCAGGCCAGTGGAGGTTGGTGGCTCTGATTTTGGTGGGGCTGTCAATCTATTCAAGGTTTCAGTCAGAACCAGCCAGAACTCTAAAGGAGCTATCCAAGGTGTTCAACCTATTTGGGGGGTGGGGTTCAGAGGACTTAAGAGGGCACTGATTGGCATAAAAATTGCATGTGGTAATTTGTAGGTATAGATACAAATTTATAAATAATTCTTTAAATTTAAATAGAAATACAGTACAACTGTGGTGCTGGAGAAGACTCTTACGAGTCCCCTGGACTGCAAGGAGGTCAGATCAGTCCATCCTAAAGGAAATCAACCCTGACTGCTCATTGGAAGGACAGATACTGAAGCTGAAGCTGAAATATTTTGGCCACCTAATGCGAAGAGAAAACTCTCTGGAAAAGACCCTGATGCTGGGAAAGACTGAAGGCAAAAGGAGAAGGGGACGACAGAGGATGAGATGGCTAGATAGCATCACCGATGCAATGAATATGAACTTGAGCACACTCCGGGAGAGAGCGCAGGGCAGGAAGGCCTGGCGTGCTATGGTCCATGGGGTCACGAAGAGTCGGACACGACTGAACGACTGAACAACAACAACAACAACTCACTATAGAATGGAAGACGGTGATCAAGCAAGCTATGTACCTTGGTTAGTCTGCTCTCCAGGTTTTGTGGATGGGCAGCTTCAAGATCCAGTTGTACCTTCTGATGGCTCTTTATATTAATAAGAGACTTGGCCTGGACAGCCCTTAAAATGGAGGAGTCCTTCAAAATAGAAGACAGTTCTCTGGCAGCCCTCCAATTAGAAGACTATCCTCTGTAAAAGTGGACACACGTCCTCCTTTAAAGGGAGCTCCCATAAGAAGTCCAGAGTCTAAAATCAAGGTCTAGCTGTACCACTGATTGCAGCTGCAGGAAAGCCTGAGCAGCCTCGGGGCTCCAGTGGGTGGGTGGTAAGGGGCATTCAACTCTCTATCCACACATGACTAGTTTGGCCCTAAGAGGTAGAAGAGGCAAGCAAGAAAAAAGGAAAGAGGCAAAGGAGAGAAGGATATGGAACAGGTTGATGGGAATTATTTGGTATTTCTGCCTCCTGTTAAAAAAGGCAGTTAGTGAGAAAAACAAACAGCAGAACAGAATGAGCGCTTACCAGTCCCACATGAACACAATGGCTAAAAAGAGTCCATCCCTTTCTTTAGCGAAGAAAGAAAACAGATTCACTCACAAGCATTCTTTGACATACAAATGCAGGCACAGCGTAGGCTGTGAAGACAAAGTTTGTTCAGTCCATTTTTGTGTATTCTGTATAGGGATGGCGGAGAATTTCTCCCCGAAACTTCGGGGGGCCGAGCGCCAACGTGTTCGGCCCCCCGAACAAGTTTCGGGGAGAAATCCTCCGCACCCCCTCCGCACCCCGCACCCCCCCCGGGACGGGACTTGCCTTCCCTGAATGTCCCTCCCGGCGGCGGGTCCGGCTGGCGGTTCGTCCGGTGTTCGAGCGGGGCGGGAGCGGCAGCCGGTCTTTCGACCGGCTGCCGCCCCCGCCATTGCAATGAAAGAAAAAAAAAAAAACATCCCCTGATAGGCTACGTGATGATTCACGTAGCCTATCACGGCAAGATTTGCAAAGTCAGCCGTGATAGGCTACGTGAATCGTCACGTAGCCTATCAGGGGACGTGTTTGTTTGGGTTTTTTTACTTTCGTGTTCGCGGCCGGGCAAGGCGGGAAGCCTCCTCCCCGGCCTGAATTTCGGCCAGGCGAGGCGGGAAGCCTCCCCCCCCGGCCTGAATTTCGGCCGGGCGAGGCGGGAAGCCTCCCCCCCCCCGGCCTGAACTTCGCGGGGGGAGCAGCGAAGCGCTCCCCCCCACCGCGAAAAAGCTGCGAGAAAAGGTAAGTGACTTTCGTTCACCCCTAATTCTGTAACACTTGCAGAAGAGAGAGCAAACACGTGGGCTCCCAGCAATGGAGAAGGCAGAGAGACAGAGTGGGAAGGGGAGGAGAAGGAAGAAGGAATCACACTGTAGGCTATACAGATCCTAAGGCTAGCTATGCCCATGAATTAACTAACTAAATGCAACACTGCCCCCTTCCTGTAACTTTCAGGTGAGGTTGCAATATTCCCAACACAGGGCATATGAAAATGACCTGTCAGTAATGGAGGAACTGATTCAGGACTGAAGCCAGTTCCGGAGGGGGGCCCCCCTCACAACTCCCCCCCCCCAACCCCTGTAGCTTGATTTCCACAATCCCATGGAGGGTACCTGGACTAAATCCTGTTTGCATGTTTGCCATTAAATCTTCACAGGACTAGAGGTGTATTAAAATCATAATAAAGGTTGGAAATTCAGAAAGAGGGCCTGGTACATCTCTAAGGAGGGCAGGTGCCTGCAGGCCCCCTATAGCTATGGGCCTCAGCCTTGACAAGGATCAGAATGGCTCACTGATTTGAACAGCTCCATCTATCTAATCACACTTCCAAGGCAGTCTGTATTTTCTGCTAACTTTCTGGGCTTTTCTGTAGGCCTCTCAGCTTGTATCATCCATCACTGCTTTACTCTCTGACAAATGGCACCTATTGCAAATGATAATCAATTGTAAAGCCATTCCAGCACCTATCACTTTAATGAAACACATTTTTAAATGTACCTGTAGACTTGGATAACAATTAACCCTTGTCCAGTGGAAGACTCAGACATGGTGCCATTTATGCAAACATGTAAGATTTGTGTTGTGGCCAAAAAGCTGAGTGCAGGGGGTGGGGGGAGTACAGGACACATGATATAAAAGGATTGCAACAGCCTTTTGCTATCACAGCACATTCCGCTAATGCGAAAAGCAAACAGCCTTGGTACTAACTTCCTAGAATATAAAACCAAGAAGCCTTGTTGTATGTTTAGCATGTCTAGTCACAGAAAAGTTAGCTGTGATCATACGGAGAACATCTCCATTACATCCCTTGGAGTTTGTTTCATGATACATATCCCATATTGATTGATTGATTTGATTTGATTTGTACCCTGCCTTTCTAGCAAGAAAAATGGCAGTCAAGGTGGCTTGCCCCTTTGTGTTATTTGTGTGTGTTGATTGAAGTGCAATCCTTCCTGACCTAATTGCATTCATATGGAAGTCTGTACATAAAGCCTGTTCATGTGCAACCATACACACTTACTGCCCTTGCCATCAGTGGTGCAGCCAGGGTTGGAACAGATCCAGGGCCCTGCAGCCCAGGGGATCAACAAATGACTAGCCAGAGAGTGGCAGGTGATGAGGGCATCAGGGCAGCAGAAGCCTACTCCATTTGATCATTGTAGTCATGGTGGTGATATGCTTAAGTGGCTTTAAAATGCAAAACTGCAAATGCTTGGAGTATTTAAATCAGGGTTAGCAAACGGTTGTTGGTGTTCTAACATATCAGGAATGTAGAAGCAATTGTCAAGCATGGAAAGGTGAGAGTGGGAGGAGAAATGTTAGTTGTGAGCTTTGCAACTGAAGTAATAAACATGGCCATCTAAAGGGACCCCGATAACCCCATTAAACCCAGGGTCCAAAATTATCTCGCTGCACCCCTGCTCACCCCTTCATGGATCACTGCCTTGTTGTGGCAAAGGGGCTTGCGTAACTCAGTGAAGTCATAAGCTATGCCATGCAGGGCCACCCAAGACGGACAGATCATGGCAGAGAGTTCTGACAAAATGTGGTCCACCGGAGAAGGAAATGGCAACCCACTCCAGTATTCCTGCCAAGAAAACCCCATGGAACGTATCACAAGGCTAAAAGATATGACGCCAGAAGATGAGCCCCTCAGGTCGGAAGGTGTCCAATATACTACTGGGGAAGAGCAGAGCGAATTTCCAAGTAGTGCCAGAAAGAGTGAAGTGGCTGGGCCAAAGCCGAAAGGACACTCAGCTGTGGATGTGTCTGGTGGTGAAAAGAAAGTCCGATGCTGTAAAGAACAATATTGTTTAGGAACCTGGAACGTAAGGTCAATGAATCAAGGTAAGCTGGTAAGGTAAGCTCAAACATGAGATGGCAAGATTGTACATCAACATCTTGGGAATCAGCGAACTAAAATGGACAGGCATGGGCGAATTTAATTCAGGTGACCATTATATCTACTACTGTGGGCAAGAATCCCTTAGAAGAAATGGAGTAGCACTCATAGTAAACAAACGGGTGGGAAAAGCAGTACTGGGGTACAATCTGAAAAATGATAGAATGATCTCAGTACGAATCCAAGGCAAACCATTCAACATCACAGTAATTCAAGTCTATGCCCCAACCACAGATGCCGAAGAAGCTGAGGTTGATCGGTTCTATGAAGACCTACAACACCTTCTAGAACTAACACCAAAAAAAATGTCCTTTTCATCATAGGGGATTGGAATGCTAAAGTAGGAAGTCAAGAAATCACCGGGATAACAGGCAAGCATGGCCTTGGTGTACAAAATGAAGCAGGACAAAAGCTAATAGAGTTTTTTCAAGAGAACACGCTGATCATAGCAAACACTCTTTTGCAACAGCACAAGAGGCGACTCTACACATGGACATCACCAGATGGTCAATATCGAAATCAGATTATGTGTTGTTGTTCAGTCGTTAACTCGTGTCCGACTCTTTGTGACCCCATGGACCATAGCACGCCAGGCCTTCCTGTCCTCCACTCTCTCCTGGAGTGTGCTCAAGTCCATATTCATTGCATCGGTGATGCTATCCAGCTATCTCATCCTCTGCCGTCCCCTTCTCCTTTTGCCTTCAGTCTTTCCCAGCATCAGGGTCTTTTCCAGGGAGTTTTCTTTCTGCATTAGGTGGCCAAAATATTTGAGCTTCAGCTCCAGTATCTGTCATTCCAATGATCAGTCAGGGTTGATTTCCTTTAGGATGGACTGATTTCACTAGGGATGTACGAAAGTCACTTACCTTTTCGCAGCTTGGCTTTGCGGTGGGGGGGAGGCGCTTCGCTTTTCCCCCCAAAGTTCAGGCGAAGGGGGGGAGGCTTCCCGCCTCGCCCGGCCGAAATTCAGGCCAGGGAGAAGCGCCCCGTCTCCCCGGCCACGAAACAAAAAGTAAAAAAAAAAAAAAAGACCCCGTGATAGGCTACGTGACGATTTACATAGCCTATCACAGCTAGATTTCCAAAGTCAGCCGTGATAGGCTACATAAATCATCACGTAGCCTATCACGGGTGAATTTGAAAAAAAAAAAAAAAAGGGCATACACAAATGGCGGTGGCCCATGGGTGCCGCCATTTGCGTTCCTTATTTTGGCACGTCTAGTCTACGTAAAGATTTACGTAGACTACGGCGAAAATAAGGGCAACGCAAATAGTGTGCCCTTATTTTCGCCGTAGTCTACGTAAATCTTTACGTAGACTAGACGTGCCAAAATAAGGAACGCAAATGGCGGCGCCCATGGGCCGCCACCATTTGCGTACGCGCTTTTTTTTTTTTCAAAGTCACCCGTGATAGGCTACGTGACGATTTACGTAGCCTATCACGGCTGACTTTGGAAATCTAGCCGTGATAGGCTACGTAAATCGTTACGTAGCCTATGCACGGGTGTGTGTTTTTTTTACTTTAGTTTTTTTTTTTTGCAATGGCGGCGGTGGCAGCCGGTCAGGAGACCGGCCGCCGCCCCCACCTGCGATGAGCCGCCAAACCGCCACCGGGACCCGCCGCCGGGAGGGACATTCGCCAAAGGTAAGTCCCGTCCCAGGAGGCGCGGGGGGGCGGAGAATTTCACCGCCGATTTCGGGGGGCCGAATGCGTTGGCGCTCGGCCCTAGGGGTGGACGAAAGTCACTTACCTGTCGTCGAAGCTTGTTCGTGGGGGGGGAGGCGCTTCACTGCTCCCCCCGCGAAGTTCAGGCCAGGGAGGAGGCTTCCCGCCTCGCCCGGCCGTGAACTCCAAAGTTTAAAAAAAAAAAAACGCCCCCGTGATAGGCTACGTGACGATTAACGTAGCCTATCACGACTAGATCTGCAAATTCAGCCGTGATAGGCTACGTTAATCGTCACGTAGCCTATCTCGGGTGACTTTAAAAAAAAAAGCGCGTACGCTAATGGCGGCCCCCATAGGGAGCCGCCATTCGCGTTCCTTATTTGGTCGCCGTAGTCTACATAAATTTACTACGAAAATTTTCGCCGTAGTCTACGTAAAGATTTACGTAGACTACAGCGACCAAATAAGGAACGCGAATGGCGGCTCCCTATGGGGGCCGCCATTATCCGTACGTGCTTTTTTTAAAAAAAAAAGTCACCCGTGATAGGCTACGTGACGATTTACGTAGCCTATCACAGCTGACTTTGCAAATCTAGCCATGATAGGCTACGTTAATCGTCACGTAGCCTATCACGGGAGGCGTTCTTTTTTTTTTCTTCTATTGGAATGGTGGCGGCGGCAGCTGGTCGAAAGACCGGCTGCCGCTCCCGCCCCGCATGAACACCCGCCGAACCGCCAGCCGGACCCGCCGCCGGGAGGAACATTTGGCAAAGGTAAGTCCCGTCCCGGGGGGGTGCGGGGGATGGGGGGGTGAGGAGAATTTCTCCCCGAAACTTGTTCGGGGGGCCGAACACGTTGGCGCTCGGCCCCCCGAAGTTTCGGGGAGAAATTCTCTGCCATCCCTAGATTTGACCTCCTTGCAGTCCAGGGGACTCGTAAGAGTCTCCTCCAGCACCACAGTTAGAAAGCATCAGTTCTTCGGCGCTCAGCCTTCCTTATAGTCCAGCTCTCACAGCCATACATTACTACTGGGAAAACCATAGCTTTGATTATACGAATCTTTGATGGCAAGGTGATGTCTCTGCTTCTTACTATGCTGTCTAGGTTTGCCATAGCTTTCCTCCCAAGGAGCAAGCGTCTTTTAATTTCATGGCTACAGTCACCGTTTGCGGTGATCTTGGAGCCCAAGAAAATAAAATCTGTCAGTGCTTCCATTTCTTCCCCTTCTATATGCCAGGAAGTGATGGGGTCAGATGCCATGATCTTAGTTTTTTTAATGTTGAGTTTCAAACCAGCTGTTGCATTCTCCACTTTCACCCTCAACAATAGGCTCTTTAGATCCTCTTCGCTTTCTGCCATTAGGGTGGTATCATCTGCGTATCTGTTGTTGATAATTCTCCCGACAATCTTAATTCTGACCTGTCATTCATCCAACCCGGCGTTTCTCATAATGTATTCTGCATATAAGTTAAATAAGCAGGGTGACAATATGCAGCCTTGTCGTACTCCTTTCCCAATTTGGAACCAATCGGTTGTTCCATGTCCGGTTCTTACTGTTGCTTCTTGACCCTCGTACAGATTTCTCAGGAGACAGGTAAGGTGGTCTGGTAATCCCATCTCTTTCAGAATTTGCCAGAGTTTGTTGTGATCCACACAATCAAAGGCTTTAGCGTAGTCAGTGAAGCAGAAATAGACGTTTTTCTGGAATTCTCCTGCTTTCTCCATGATCCAGCGAATGTTGACGATTTGATCTCTAGTTCCTCTGCCTCTTCGAAACCCCGCTTGTACTTCTGGTAGTTCTCGGTTCACATACTGCTGAAGTCTAGCTTGTAGGATCACATACTGCTGAAGCCTAGCTTGTAAAGTGCTGCACTCAATATGCCAACAAATTTGGAACACTCAACAGTGGCCACAAGACTGGAAAAGGTCAGTTTACATTCCAATTCCAAAGAAGGGCAATGCCAAAGAGTGTTCAAACTACTGTACAATTGCGCTCATTTTACATGCCAGCAAGGTTATGCTCAAAATCCTACAAGCTAGGCTTCAGCAGTATGTGAACTGAGAACTACGGGAAGTACAAGCTGGGTTTCGAAAAGGCAGAGGAACTAGAGATCAAATCGCCAACATTCGCTGGATCATGGAGAAAGCAGGAGAATTCCAGAAAAACATCTATTTCTGCTTCTTTGACTGTGCTAAAGCCTTTGATTGTGTGGATCACAACAAACTGTGGCAAATTCTTCAAGAGATGGGAGTACCAGACCACCTTACCTGTCTCCTGAGAAACTTGTACAAGGGTCAAGAAGCAACAGTAAGAACCAGACATGGAACAACCGATTGGTTCAAAATTGAGAAAGGAGTATCACAAGGCTGTATATTGTTGCCCTGCTTATTTAACTTATATGTAGAGTACATCATGAGAAACGCCAGGTTGGATGAATCACAGGTCGGAATTAAGATTGCCGGGAGAATTATCCACAACCTGAGATATGCAGACGATACCACCCTAATGGCAGAAAGCAAAGAGGATCTTACTGTTGCTTCTTGATCGAGCCTCTTGTTGAGGGTGAAAGTGGAGAGTGCAAAAGCTGGTTTGAAACTCAACATTAAAAACACTAAGATCATAGCATCTGGCCCCATCACTTCCTGGCATATAGAAGGGGAAGAAATGGAAGCAGTGCCAATTTTTATTTTCTTGGGCTCCAAGATCACCACAGACAGTGACTGTAGCCATGAAATTAAAAGACGCTTTCTCCTTGGGAGGAAAGCTATGGCAAACCTAGACAGCATAGTAAGAAGCAAAGACATCACCTTGCCGACAAAGGTCCGCATAATCAAAGCTATGCTTTTCCCAGTAGCAACGTATGGCTGTGAGAGCTGGACTATAAGGAAGGCTGCGTGCCGAAGAATTTATGCTTTCGAACTGTGGTGCTGGAGAAGACTCTTACGAGTCCCCTGGACTGCAAGGAGGTCAAATCAGTCAATCCTAAAGGAAATCAACCCTGACTGCTCATTGGAAGGACAGATACTGAAGCTGAAGCTGAAATATTTTGGCCACCTAATGCGAAGAGAAAACTATCTGGAAAAGACCCTGATGCTGGGAAAGTTTGAAGGCCAAAGGAGAAGGGGATGGCAGAGGATGAGATGGCTAGATAGCATCACCAATGCAATGAATATGGACTTGAGCACACTCCTGGAGAGAGCGGAGGACAGGAAGGCCTGGTCCGTCGGGCTATGGTCCATGGGCTCACAAAGAATCGGACACAACGTAATGACTGAACAACCACAACAACAACACCCCTGCTCACCATGTGATCTGGAATAGCTGTGCCCATGTAGACTAACATACGTTACATGCTTTACGTTAAAAAAACAACAACCATGCTTAATATAGTTGCTTTTATTTTCAAGGAAAAACAGTCATGTGGGGCTTCAATCCAGATTAGGAGCACATACTGAATTCTTTAAACTTGCTGTTATAAAAGCAAGAAAAAGATAATCGAATGGATCTGGGATCTGCCTTCCATTGACAGAAAGGCTCCGCTCACGGAAGGCACCTCTGCCCAGTTTGCAGGGATTCCCCTCCCCACCCACACATACACCACAGCTCATCCCTTTTGGCAGGTTCCCCCCACCTTCTGTGTACCATTTTCAGGGGGCTGGAGGAGTGGGTGGGAAAGTCTGCTTCTGTCAGCCCAGCTGCACGCACCTAAATCAGGATCCAACTCAATGTGTGCAAAGGTGGCAGCTGTGATCTGACTTCTCACCCCACCCCACATGTGTACAGACTAAATACATTAAGGTCACAATCCTAGGCATGTTTGGACAGAAAAAAAGCTCTCCAACTCCCAGCATTCTCCAGGCAGCCACGCATAGGATTGCACCCTAATTTTGTGAATAGGGCTATTGACCTAAACAGTCCGTTTGTCTATCTCAGCATCGTCTGACAGACTGAATGCTCTCAGACAGTTTTTGTCATCCTGCCAGCTGATAATAGTTAGCAATTTTGAAAGCAAAGCACTAAGGGGGATACAGTCTTATCCATCTCCCGCTGTCCCTTCCTCTCTCCCAGAATCTATTTTTAGCACTTGTTTTGTTTGCTTGTTTATTATCTTCCAAAAATAATACCACAAACTGGGGTTTAATAACAACTGTCATCTTTTTAAGGTGCCTAGTAATGAAGCAACTGCCTAATGGAATAGCATCTCCTTTCCTTACCTCCTGCCTTGACTATGAATCATTTTCAGCAAATACTTCTGCATTTGATTTTTCAAGTCCACTTTCTAGATTTTTCTTCTGGGGGTAAAAAAAAAACATCCTTTTAGATTCTGACTTGGAATTGCTGTTTGTTTTTTGCAGGCCTTCCATCCAAAAGAGGAAAATAAAATGAAATTCATAACACAAATGCTATTTTAATTGTTTGCCAAACTTTCTTTGTTCTGAATGTTCAATTCTACTGTTCTGAGGATGTATTAATGTAATTTATTTGCATTTAATATGAGAGATTAATTCTGCAGGACAAAAATAAATAAGTATCCCAAACAGTGACAAAAGCTCAGTTATGCAAATAATCCTCAGAAACCCAATTGTAATTCAAAAGAATGGCAACCTCACTCAGATATTGAGAGCATTTATTTTCTATTAGAGAAAATGGATTATAGTGGCAATATAAAGCATGGTCAAGGGCATTTCCTGAGCAATTAGTAGAATGGCTACATCAGTAAGCTTTCTAGTCGGCCATAAATCCAATAAAATGTACGACAGAGGAGACGGATATTTTTCCTACCTACTTTACCCTTTTCATATTGTCATTGTCTTATGCCTCCAGGTAAATATTAGTGCATCCATGAATATTCACCGAGCTGTATGGATCTGAATGAACTTCAAAATGTGCTTTCTGTGCAGTCTGAGTCTACCAGGTTAGCTCCTGCACCAATCATCATCCCAATGCGTTGTATTTAAAAAATCAAAACAATGTGCATCCTTCAGAAATACTCCAAACTGCCCATCCACAGCAAAGTCCTTGATTAAGAGGTCCAGGGTTTTAGAAAGCATGAAAGGAACAGGCTAGATCCATAAGGGAAGGAGATGTGGAGAGCTTATACTTAGTAGGCTAAATACTTGTTCATTTCCAACAAAAATAACAACAAATTCCTATCAGGTCTTGGGACTTCTTTAATGATTTAGAGCACAATCCTATGCATACTGGCTGGGGAATTCTGTGAGTTGGTTTTTTGTTTTGTTTTTTGACATGTTTCTGTCTAGACATGCATAGGATTGCACCTTTAGAGAGCAATCCTATGGGCATCTAATCCAAAAGATGGAGGGCTCTGATCTCAGAGCCCTCCATCCAAAGCCCTGCCAGAATCATGCCAGCAGGGTGGGAGAAATGACAGCTACTTTTGCCTCTCTGTCATCCATTTAAGCATTTTGCGTTAGACAGGCCCCTGAGCCTGCTGGTGAGAGGGATGGGAGCTGAGAGGCCTTTAGACCCAGCGGATCCATAGCCTCTCCCTCCTTACACACTGGCTCATCCCAAACACACATTTGGAGTCCTCAGCTTGGGAGGGGGAGATTCACTGCAGCCTAAGGCTCCCCAGGTGATATTTAGGGGCAATATAATTGTTCTATAGGATTGCTTTATAAGGAATAAATCAAAGGTAGGTGAAAAACATCACTAAACATCATAAGATCAGAGACTCTCCTACTTCCTAGATTATGCAGTCATGTAAATAAGAGGAGGGTCATTATGTCTGGACCACAGTGAGTTATGATTCCTGATGTGTACTTCAAAGAATCTTCCATTTGTATAAAAGGATCAGCTTACTGTACTGACCAGGGCTGTGCACCACCTCATTATAAAGCCTGAATCATGAGGCGAAGCAGATTCGGAGGATCTTCCTCATGATATAAAGCGGATCGGAGCAGAACCGAGGTGCCACGAGGCAACGCAACTCCCCCACAAAGCGCCTCCTCCGCCTTGTATATTCGGAGCTCTTCTGAATGCCTGAGTAGTCCAGGCAGACTGTCTCCAAAATGTATCAACTTCTGAAAGATCACTTGGATGGGCAGGAGGAGAAGGAGGGAGTGTGAATGGGAACAGGCGGAACCTATGCCAGCAGTCTCCAATCAGAGAGAATGGTGGAGGAGGGGGGTATATAATAGTTTGGCAAACGGCTGCGTTTCTTTATTGTGCGAACTGTGTCTTTGGGAGAGGGCTGGCGTATGGTTAGATGATCTGGCGTGTGTGCATGTGTGCAGTCCTTAGTCCCTCCTTCTATTTCTTCATTCATTCTTGATTGCTATCAGGCTTTTCTAGATTTTTAAAAGCAAACAAACAGCTGGGTTGTTGTGGGATTGTTTGTTCGCTCCTTGCGCAAGCTGCTCCTTTGCGACTGTCTGTTTTCTGGGCACCCATTGCAGCTGCCTTCTATTTCTTTCATCCTCCCACTATTTTGTTGTGTGCATATTCATCTCTCTTTTCAATATTTTTTTCAAACCAACATAGCTTTTCTTCACTCATTGCTATGCTCACTCCCCACCCCACCCCACCTTTCCATCAATGCACAAGGTGCTCACCTGGGAACTCTGCAAAGTTTCCTTTTTTTGTTTTTAATTTAGATCCTCACAGCTTCTGGTTCCATTCCATTCCATGTCCTTTTTGTCTTTCAACTCTGTCTTTTCTAGCTTTTTAAAAATCCAGTCTTATTTTGATTTAAAAAAACAAACGTTGACTTCTGGGCATGTCCCCCCCCCCCCAAGTAATATTCAACCATTTAGTTTTTTCTTGCTTTCTAAATTCTTAGATAAAGGCACACTAGAGCAGCTTAGTGTGTTTAGAATCCCCCCCCCCGCCGTTCTGAAGTAATCCTTCTGTTTCTTTTCTGTCTTGATCCTCCCAAAACAGAAATTAAAGAAGGGTTTTCTATTCTTTACTTGCTCTTGGCTCTTATCTTATCGCTTCCATGGTCCTTCTGTATTTCTTGAACTTTACCTGCCTTCCCTAAAAGAAAAGTAAATATAAAACAATTTTTTAACCCTTTATTTGTCTAGGTAGTTCTGCTTTTCTTTTGCTCATGTCCAGATAGTGCACCCCAGTGCAGTAGGGCAGCAGAGTGCAGAGGCCAGTTGCAGTGCCCGGAGGTCACTGTTCAAGGAAGCTGGCAGAGGCGGCTGCAGTAGTCGCACTCTTGCCAAAGGAGGAGCAGCAGCATCTCCTTCTGTAGTGGAAGAGGGGGGCTCGCTGATGGATGTTAGGTCACAGGTGGTGGAGGGTGAAGAGGAGGAGTTCCTCCAGGGTGTGTTGGAGAAGGAGCAGCAGGCACAGGCTCCAGCACCCGAACCCTCTTCCATTGTTCCCCCCGCTCGTGTGGTGCCTCCTCCCCAGACTCAAGCCAGGCAGTCTATGTCTCCTCCACCAAAACAACAGGGCAGCATTGCGTGGTACCACTTTGAGCTGAGAGCAGATCCCAGCACTGCCGTGTGCCGCCACTGTGAGGCGTCTCTGAGCAGGGGGAAACAGCCAGGGCACTACAGCCCCAGCAGCCTGCTCCTGCACTTCAGAAGGCAGTACCAATTGGTCTTGCTTAGGCCCCCACATCCCAGCAGCAGGGGCAAGCGGAAGGCTGGTAGTGCCTCCAGAACTCCTGCAAGCTCTCCATCTCTCACCCCCAAGAGGCTTATAGGGATGTCAGAGAATTCTGCGATGGATCTCGGTGAGGCCGAATGCCAGTGCATTCAGCCCCCCGAAATCCATCACGGGATGAAGCCCCTGCCCCCCCAACCCACAAAAGGCGCATAGGATGAAGTCACCACCGCCCCCACCCCACGAAAGGCATGCGAAATGGAGCACTTACCTGCTCCTGTCCATGCTGCTTTGCGAATGGCGGCCGTCCTGCAGCCACCATTCGCTTCCTCCTCTTCAAACCATGATAGGCCATGTAAATACTTACGTAGCCTATCACGGCTAACGCAGGGATGCCATTTGCATCCCTGTGGAGGCCATGATGGGCTATGTAAGTATTTATGTAGCCTATCACGGCAGGGAGGGGGGAACCCAGCATACACAAATGGCAGTGGCTACCGCCATTTGCATACGCTGGGGGGGGGTTTCCCCCTGCTGTGATCGGCTACATAAGTATTTACATAGCCTATCATGGCAGGGGGGGAAAAAACCCAGTGTATGCAAATGGCGGTAGCCGCCACCATTTGTGTATGCTGAAGTTTTTCCCCTTGCCATGATAGGCTATGTAAATATTTACGTAGCCTATCACGGTTCAATACAGGGACGCAAATGGCGGCGGCTACAACAGCTACCATTTGCATCCCTGCAGGGCTACCCAGCAGCTGGATGTCTGGCTGCGGGCGGCCGGAGCCGGCCAGCGGCTCTGCGGCTTGGCTGCGGAGCGGAGCCAGCCGGGCAGGATTCCGGGGGCAGGGACGGAGCGCCTCCCGCCCACCGCAGATGCCCCTCAGCGGAGCAAGGTAAGGGATTCGTACATCCCTACAGGCTTAGTCAGGCCACCTTGGAGGAGATGGCGTGGGGGAAGTATGGATCCACCAGGTGGAGCTTTCTAGTGCCTGACCAGATCATCAACTGCATCGGTGAGATGGTGGTGTTGAACAACCAGCCATTCAGCCTCATCGAAAATGCAGGATTCAAGAGGTTGATGGCCCTTGTGGTGCCGTACTACAAGTTGCCATGATACACCACCCTTAGCAGGCGGGTGGTGCCCTCCCTGTTCCAGGCATGCTGGGAGAAAGCGGTGGACCATCTGTGCCAGCCAATGTCACAGATGGTGCACTTCACCTTAGACTTTTGGTCCAGTAATGGCGGAGCGCACACTTACTTGTCCCTGACGGCTCACTGGTGGGCAGCCCCAGAGAAGATAGTGGCCAGCACTTCTGGGTAGGCATGGCAGATTATTCCGCCATGGATCTTAGTGAGGCCGAATGCCAGCGCATTCAGCTCCCCAAAATCCATGGCAGAACGAAGCCCCCCACACCCCCCCCCACAAAATGGGCCCAGAATGGAGCCTACCTTTGTCAACCGTTCCAGTGCTCCTCGAATGGCAGCCGCATCTGCAGCCACCATTCGCGTCTTTTGAATGGCTGCGAGAGGCTACGTAAATACTTACGAAGCCTATCATGGCTAATGCAGGGACACCATTTGCGTCCCTGCGGAGGCTGTGATAGGCTACGTAAATATTTATGTAGCCTATCACAGCTAAAAAAGGGAATGCAAATGGCGGCTGCCGTAGCTGCCGCCATTTGCGTTCCCTTTTTTTTTTTGCCATGATAGGCTACGTAAATATTTACGTAGCCTATCACAGCTAAAGCGGGAATGCAAATGGCATAGGGGACGCCATTTGCATCCCTGCTTTAGCCATGATAGGCTATGTAAATATTTACGTAGCCTTTCACGGGCCGGCATAGGGACACAAATGGCGTCCCCTACACAGGACGCCATTTGCGTCCGCAGCAGCATGGCAGTGGCTGGAGGCCCTGGTGTGGGTTGGCCTGGCTGGTGGCTCCACGGCCTGGCCACGGAGCGGAGCCAGCCAGGCAGGATTCCAGGGGGGAGGAAAGGATCACACACACCCATCGAGGATTCCGGGGGGAGGAACGGATTGCCTCCCCTGACCTGTGGAACCCGGCGGAGCCAGGTAAGCGGGGTTTCGTGCACCCCTACTTCTGGGACTGTCAGGAAGGATGGGTATCACTGGTTCCTCCTTCATGTGCAAGTCATGGATCAGTCCCACATGGCAGAAGAGATTACAAAGGGCATGAACCACATGGTGGAAGGGTGGCTGGCCAGGCGCCATCTCACCTGCAGTTACATAGTCATGAACAAGGGAGCCATCATGGTGAAGGCTGTGCACAATGGCGGATTTGAGGGCATCTGCTGCATATCATCAACATGACCGTGACGGACGCCCTCGGAATGGGCAGCATGAAGGTGTATCCTACCCCCATTGTCCAGCATCTGTAACCTGTTGGAGAGCTGCAGGAAGGTGGCTGGGCACTTCCACCACAGCGTCAAGGGCAGTAGGCTGCTGTGAGAGAAGCAGGTAGAGTTGGGGATCCCACAGCACCGGCTGGTGCAGGACATGGCAACACGCTGGAACTCCTCCTACCTCATGCTGGAGCATATGCTGGAGCAACGGCGTGCTGTCCACGAGATGTCAAGGGTTGTGGACATTGACATCCAGGCACCCTTGGGCAGGCAGCAGTGGGATGCCATGTCCTAGCTCATGGTGGTCCTCTGTTCCTTGAGGGCATCGAGACCCTGGGCACCAGCACCGCCCCCTTCAGCCAGGTGATCCCTGTGGCCCAGCATCTCCACAAGCAGATGGGCAAGTTCTTGGAGACCGGGGATCCCATCACAGGCAGATGCTTCCTGCCAGATGTGCGGGAAGTGGTATCAAGGTTGAGGGTTGGCCTAGTATGGTGAGTAGAGCCCTTGTACCAGGAGAGGACATACATGTTGGCCACCATGTGCAATCCACGCCTGAAAGACGGCCTTTGCTGGGACAGCTCCCAGACGCTCTGGCGGGAAAAACTGGTGGGGCAAGTGAGGGGGAACAGGCAAAGAGGCAGGGGCAGGGGGAGGAGGAGGGGAGACTGTTCCCCATCCCGTCCAGTGGAATCACCCGCAGCAGGACCACTGGCCAGGGTTTATGGGCCAGGGCAGTGCAGTCAGCAGTTCAGGGGAGAGGCACCCAACCCACCTGCCTGGACACCGCCACAACATCTGTGCAGCATTACCTGGAAGAGCCTATGGAGGACTGGACTGTGGACCCGATGGCCTACTGGTCATCCCACAGCCTTGTCTGGCCAAACCTGGCTTGTGTGGCCAGGGTAAGACTCAGCTGCCCACCCACCAGTGTCCCAAGCAAGAGAATGTTCTCCATGTCTGGCAACGTGATGACACCCACTGCTCCTGCTTGGATGCTGACTTAGAGGAGCAGCTGGTCTTCCTCAAAGTTAACCTGACCCTGCTGGGCTACCCCACCCACAAACCCTCAGGTGACTGAGCAGCACACACTCACACTCACCCTGCTGTTTCTCCTTCTTCGGCCTGCCGGCCTTTGTCTTTATTTGAGTCATGCGTGGCGTTCCAGTTATTCTTGTTATTGTGATAATTGGGACTTCATCTCATTATTCTTCCTGTTATTATTTCACTGAGCTCCAGTACACTTACTCAACGGTTTAACCCAAGCAGATGCTCCAGCCATGTCTGTATCTCTATGGGTCCTCCACTCAGAGCATATATATCCCCCCTCCTCCTCCGTACTTAATTATGTCAGGCTGTGGTCACAGTGACAGACCATAGGTCTGAATGTCAGGGGATGCAGTAGCATGTCTATGTCTCCCTCCAATGCCACAGACATGGCATGGGTATGCTACGGGGATGGGCCCTCCTGGCAGGCAGGCTGTGTAGTCTTCCTGCCTCAGGGAAAGAGTATCAGGATGAATGACCCACAGTTTTCCATTATTTTTTTCCATTTGAAGGAGCCCGTCTTGCGGGGGTGGTTTTTTTTTCTCAAAACAGTAGATTGATGTATTACTTTAGGTGGAGGTGGGTGGTTCGTTCTCCAGTTTCAAGTTCCGATGAGTAATGCAGTGTTAGTCCCTTCCCTCTTCCCTTTAGCATGTAGGGACTTTTCTTTCTTCATCTCTCTTTCATTTGATCTTGGTGTTGGTCCCAGGACAGTACAGCTGGAGTCACCCCTCAGGGTGTTCCCCTATGTAAGTGCCCTCTTGATGGGCTTGGCCTTTGTCTGTTTCTGCATCCATCTGCCTGGCCACAGGCTGGGCTTCCATCTGGAATATGCCCTGTTGGGCTACTCATTGTTCCGTTTAAATAATAACTTTGACTTTCTTGGATAGCCACTGTCCACAATCAAAAATCAATGGCCCTGCTGGGCTAAACAGTGACCGCATTGAAGAATCAATGGCCCTGCTGGGTTAGGCACTGTCTGCTTTCAAAAATCAATGGTCCTTTCTGGAAAAGTACTGTCCTGCTTCCACTCCCAGGCATCAGATGCCCCAATGGGCAAGGCGCTATCTGTCTTGCTTCCCCTGCCAAGCATCAGATGTCCTGATGGGCAATGCACCCATGCTTTTCACCACCTCGGTACAAAGCTGAAATAACATGGTGAAAGAGGCTGATTTGGAGGACCCTCCTCGTGATACATGATTCAGAGCAGCATCAAGCCGCCTCAAGGAAAAGCGCCTCCTCCACAAAGCACCAACTCTGCCTTGTATATTCATAGTTCTTCCTATGCCTTATGAGCAGTTCAGACAGGCAGTCTTCAAAATGTCGGCACCTCTGAAAGCTGATGCGGAGGGGCAGGAGGAGGAGGAGGAGGAGGGAGTTTGTCCTGCTGAATGGGCCTCTTGCTTATGTACACCCTGCTGCACTCATGGTGTGCCTCTCCACCTGGCAGCCATGTTCCACTGCCCTTGCCTTGGTCCCTCAAGGCAGCTGTCGTTTTGTGCAATTGTTGTGCCTGGCATGGCTGGATCTCTCTTTCCAGGAAGGTGGATGAAAAGTCGAAGGTGTCTCATGTCCTCAGCACGAGAGTGCGGCACAATCTCCAGTTTCAAGGCCTGATGAGTGATGCACTGTTACTCCATTCCCCCCACCCCCTGGCCTGTAGTGAATTTCTTTCTGTATCTGTCTTTCATTTGCTCTTGCTGTTATCCCCAGGGCGGAAGAGCCACAGTCACCCCCCACGGTCGTCCCCGAGAAAGGAATATGCCCTCTTGGAGGGCTGGACTCAGTTTGTATCCACCTTTCTGGCCACAGGCTGCTCTTCCCTAGAGAATATGCCCTGGTGTTGTCTGGCTTGCATCCCTAGGCTGATCTTCCCTACACAATATGTCCTAGTGGGCAAGGCATTGCACTTTGGTCCATTCATTCTCCTTTCTTTCTTTCTTTCTTTCTTTCTTTCTTTCTTTCTTTTGTAGATCCTTCATTTCAAAAACCAAGGTAACTATTCCCATGGTCCATGTCTGCTCCCCAGGCAGCTCTTCCCTATAGAAGCGCTCGTTGGCATGTAGGAGCTGTAGAACCACCACAGGTCCTGACTGAGTTGCTGTGCCATCCTGCATCTAGGGATGTACGAATCCCTTACCTTGCTCCGCTGAGGGGCATACGTGGTGGGGGGGAGGCACTCCGTCCCTCCCCCCAGAATCCTCGATGGGGGGGAGGTGCTCCATCCCTCCCCCTGGAATCCTGCCCGGCCGGCTCCGCTCCACGGCCAAGCTGTGGAGCCGCCAGCCGGCTCCGGCCGCCCGCAGCCAGACATCCAGCCACTGGGCAGCCCTGCAGGGACGCAAATGGCTGCTGTCGTAGCCACTGCCATTTGCATCCCTGTATTGAGCCATGATAGGATATGTAAATATTTACATAGCCTATCACGGCAGGGGGAAAAACCCCAGCATACGCAAATGGCGGCGGCTACCGCCATTTGCGTATGCTCGGTTTTTTCCCCCCTGCTGTGCTAGGCTACGTAAGTATTTACATGGCCTATCACAGCTATTGAGAGGAAGAAGCGAATGGCGGCCTCAGGACGGCCGCCATTCACAAAGCAGCGCAGACGGGAGCAGGTAAGTGCTTCGTCCCGCGCGCCTTTCATGGGGGGGCGGGGGCTTCATTCCGTGACAGATTTTGGGGGGCCAAGTGCACTGGCATTCGGCCTCACTGAGATCCGTCACGGAATTCTCTGACATCCCTACCTGCATCTGTCAGAGGAGAGAAGACCACGGACAGCCTGAGGTCAGCAGAGATGACCAACTGCATAAACTGGATAATTAATGTGCACTTGCAGCACTCTCTGCTCACTCAGGTCCCTAGAATCGGGTTTTAAATTAAAACCAGTCTGAGCTTTGGCAGAAGCGGTCTGGCCAAGAAAACCCCAAAGTTTGAAATATCATAAAATAGTCATTTAGTGTGTGCTAGAAATAAACAACAGCAGATAGAAGAAAAACTCTCTTCCAGCCTGCCTGCCAGGTAATGTGTGTATTCAGCTACAGAGAGGATGAGCCCGTGATTCTTATGAATACACTTGTTTTGCACTTCAAAGAAACCTGCAGAGGAGATTAGGCATAGTGATCCCCGTTTCAACACACTGACACTATCCCTTCTGAGTTTAGTTTGACTTTCAGGTAAAAGTCAAATTTCATCAGCGCCTAGCACATAAGCCAGTGGACCAAACTGCCTGGACTCTGGGTGGTGTGATGCCCTTGAGGGGGGCTGGGAGAGGCCAATGTGTCACACACATGTGTGGAAACAGGCAGGAGTTACAGCTCTTTGCTTTGGGAGTTTCTGTGGAAAACAACCGATTTTAACTCTGCCTAGCACAAAGACCACTGGGCCAAACTGTCTGAGATTTGGCAGGTGGCCTCCCCTCTGGGGGGGGGGGTGGAAAGGTCCCTAAATTTCATGTCTGTATCATAAAAACTGGGAAAAAAATGACCATTTGTATTTCCCCATGCAAGTCAATGGGAAAACACCAAAAATGGGTGATCCAGCTATCTGAATCTCACTTCAGATTTGGATCTGAGTCAGAGTGGAGGAGGTCTGAATCAGTCTGAAATGAATAGGGGTCACTTCAGAGGATCTGAAGCAGCATCCACAGTAGATCAGAGGGTCCGTGCACAGCCCTAGTACTGAAGACACTTTGATCTCTATTTACCCTAGTACTGAATACACTTTGGTTTGTTTCCCACCTCCCAGCTGAGCAGAGCAGAGCAGAGCAGAGCAGAGGAAGCTGCTTCAGCTGGTCCAGGGTCTACAGAAGCAAGGAAGCTCCCAGAGAGCAAGCGATCAGGGAGAGCAGACAGGGGGAGCAAACAGGAATTGGTCAGGGGAGTTCAGCAGGGGAGGTCAAGGCGGAGGCCCCTAACATTTTTTTTTTCATTTATTTGTCTTGTAACACACACTTCCATACCAGTGGGACTCTGTTTTTAACATCCAGTAAGTAAGGGCCAGGCACAGGCTAGTCTAGAACAATCAGAAAGCTAGACACAGAAAGGGAAAAGAGGCTATGGAAGGACAAGACTCTCCAGTGGTGGCGGCCTGCAAGGTGTGTGCCATGTTTGTTTCCTTGCCTGAGAACAACATGGCCTACATGTGCAACAAGTGCAAGTTGATCACACTGCTGGAAGAAAAAGTAAGAGAGCTGGAGTGGCGACTGTCAATCCTCCGGGGAATAAGAGAACACGAAGAGTTCTTGGTCAGAACGATTGAACTACAGCAGCAAAGTGAAGTACAGGAGCTAGAAGAGCAACAGCAAGCTGAGGCAGAAGTGGGAAATGCTGAGCAGAGGAAAAATGCAGTAGAGGAGACTCCTTGGAAAAGGGTGACAGTTAGGAGAAGAAGAACTAGTAGCCACTTTGCAACAGTGGAGGCAGTGGAGCTATGGAACCGATTCCAAGTACTTGAGGATGAGACTAGAGGCCAGCCTGCAGAGGAAGAATTACAGGGGAACCTGCATGAGAGCAAACCAGAGCCTGAAGGTCAATCAAGCAGAGGCAATGAAACCAAGGCCTACAACAACAAGAAGAGAAGAGTAGTAGTAGCGGGAAACTCCTTGATGCGTGGGATTGAAACCCAAGTATGTTGCGAAGACCCGTGGACTTGCCAGGTATGCTATCTCCTGGGAGGATGGATTAGAGACATGACTGAAGGGTTGCCCCCCCTCATAAAGCCCACTGACAGGTATCCCTTTCTTCTCATCCATGTGGGAACAAATGATACCACCAAGCAGAGCTACAAAGAAATCATGTCAGACTTTGAAGCTTTGGGAAGGAAACTCAAGAACTTTGAAGCCCAGATAGTTTTCTCATCCATCCTAGGGATGTCAGAGAATTCCGCCATGGACTGAAATGGGATTGAATTCCCTTCAGTCTGTGCCATGGAATCCTCTGTGGAATGGCACCACGAGGTCCTGCGGAGCCAGCAGTGATGCGGCTTTTTTTTGTCATCCGCACAGAGTCGCGAAATTTTCATAAATAAAAACACAAGGTAGTATATTCCAAAAATAAATACATAAGGGTTTAAAAAAAGAAAAAAAGGAATTGTGCTCACCGCCTTGTTTGTGGGTGTTCTTTTTCAATTGAAGTCCTCTGTCTCTGTTTACTTTCAGCCAAAACACTTCCTCCTCCTCAGGGCTTCCCAAAATAAGGCTGCCCTAGGTGTAGGGTTGGCGGAGAATTTCTCCCTGAAACTTCGGGGGGCCGAGCGCCAACGTGTTCGGCCCCCTGAACAAGTTTCGGGGAGAAATCCTCCGAACCCCCCACCCCCCGCACCCCCCCGGGACGGGACTTACCTTCGCCGAATGTCCCTCCCGGCGGCGGGTCCGGCCGGCGGTTCGGCGGGTGTTCGAGCGGGGCGGGAGCGGTAGCCGGTCTTTCGACCGGCTGCCGCCGCCGCCATTGCAATAAAAGAAAAAAAAAACGCCCCCTGATAGGCTACGTGACGATTCACGTAGCCTATCACGGCTAGATCTGCAAAGTCAGCCGTGATAGGCTACGTCAATCGTCACGTAGCCTATCACGGGTGACTTTAAAAAAAAAAAAGTGTGTACGGATAATGGCGGCCCCCATAGGGAGCCGCCATTCGCGTTCCTTATTTGGTCGCTGTAGTCTACGTAAAGATTTACGTAGACTACGGCGAAAATAAGGGCAACGCTATTTGCGTTGCCCTTATTTTCGCCGTAGTCTACGCAAACATTTACGTAGACTACAGCGACTAAATAAGGAACGCGAATGGCGGCTCCCTATGGGAGCCGCCATTATCCGTACGCGCTTTTTTTTTTTTTTAAAGTCACCCATGATAGGCTACATGACGATTGACGTAGCCTATCACGGCTGACTTTGCAGATCTAGCCGTGATAGGCTACGTTAATCGTCACGTAGCCTATCAGGGGGCGTTTTGTTTGGTTTTTTTTAACTTTCGCGTTCGCGGCCAGGCGAGGCGGGAAGCCTCCTCCCCGGCCTGAATTTCGGCCGGGGCGAGGCGGGAAGCCTCCCCCCCAGCCTGAATTTTGGCCGGGGCGAGGCGGGAAGCCTCCCCCCCAGCCTGAACTTCGCGGGGGGAGCAGCGAAGCACCTCCCCCCCACCGCGAACGTCCTTCGAGGACAGGTAAGGGACTTTCGTCCACCCCTACCTAGATGTGCCTGAGCGATGCACTCTTTGTTTAAAGCAACGCTGTTTGAAAGAAAGAAAGAAAGAAAGAAAGAGAGAGAGAGAGAGAGAGAGAGAGAGAGAAAACCTTTTGAAATGACCATGCTGGTCTGGAGCCCTGCACGAGTATTATTCCCCCTGCTAGGCTTTCTATTTCCACATCCAGCCTTGTTGGTGACATGGTGAGGCTAAAATGGAGAGGAGAACCAACTCTGTGCATGTCTACTCAGAAGTAAGTCTTACTGAGTTCAATACGACTTACTCCTACACATGTCAGCAACCCACTTGCCCCCAACTCAGCTTTGTATTTCCACATCCAGCTCATTAGCAAACCTCCTGTTAGTTATCTCACTGGGTGACTTTGGGCTGGACTCTCACCACTGCACCACACTTCTGTTATGAAACTCATGAAGAAAATGAGACAGTATAATGGAAAGTTCTTTCTGAAGCAGTCACACTTCACTTGTACAAATGCAGCATGAAGGGAAAGATCAGCAACCTTCTCTTTGTTTGAATAAAAAGCACACTCTGCACATGCTTAGGGAATGGACAAAATGAGGAATAAACATAACAGGGAATATGAAGAACTATATTCTTCCATTATGTGTGTGTGTGGGGGGGGAATCTCCCTCAATCCAGCTGTTCCCTGGAACCCCCCCCCCCATTCACCCAAGGGTCTTCTGAGATAACTAACAGGAGGTCTGATAATGAACTGGATGTGGAAATACAAAGCTGAGCAGAGAGGAGAACCAACTCTGTGCATGTCTACTCAGAAGTAAGTCTTACTGAGTTCAATGCAACTTACTCCTACACATGTCAGCACCCCACTTGCCCCCAGCTCAGCTTTGTATTTCCACATCCAGCTCATTATCAAACCTCCTGTTAGTTATCTCAGAAGACCCTTGGGTGAATGGGGGGGGGTTCCAGGGAACAGCTGGATGGAGGGAGATTCCACACACATACTGCTGTTATGAAACTCATGAAGTTTCATAACAGCCTCAGGGCAGGGGGAAAAATACGTAAATATCTACGAAAAATAGCCTTTCTTATGGAAGTTATGCAGAATTATGGCTGTCGGTACAGATTTATCTTCGCAATTTTCGGAGTGGAAAAAAAAGACGAGAATTCCGGGGGCTTGCGAACAACGGTACAGAGCACTGGCCACAAACTGAGGAGGTCAAGCGGCACGGAAGGTACACAAGTCGTACATCCCTAATCCATCCTTCCAGTAGTCAGAAGATTGATAGAAAGGGAAAGAAAAATACTCCGGATGAATTACTGGCTATGTAGGTGGTGCCGACGAGAGAGATTTGGATTCTGGCACCACGCGCTATACTTCCTGGAAGATGGACTGGTGGCAAGGGACAGGTTGCACCTCACAAAGGCTGGGAAGAATGTGTTTGGCCACAGCATGAAGAACTTTATCAGGAGGGCTTTAAACTGAATCCTACGGGGAAGGGAGATGTAAAGTTGGGGGTAACAATGGATGAAGGCTCATGTACCGCAATGGAGAGAACAGCTCTAATAGCGCCCAATAATCATCTTCACAAACATGTCAGAAGAAAGCCAGACCATGAAGCACATGGTCTTCGATGTCTATATACTAATGCCCAGAGTATGGGAAAGAAACAGAACGAACTTGAACTCTTAATACAAGAGGGAAATTATGACTTGATAGGTGTAACTGAGACTTGGTGGGATGACTCTCATGACTGGAATACAGCAATTGAAGGATCTAACTTGTTCAAAAAGAACAGGAGGAACAGAAAGGGAGGTGGGTTGCACTATATGTGAAAAATACATATCTCTGCACAGAAATACAAGAGGATGAGCTTGGTAGCCCCATCGAGAGCATCTGGGTTAAAATAAATGGAGCAATGAATAAAAGGAACCTGGTGGTTGGAGTCTACTACCAGCCACCCAATCAAGGAGAAGACGAGGGTGAAACTTTTGAAAAGCAAATAGCCAATGTTTCAAGGAAGCATGATGTAGTAGTAATGGGGGACTTCAATTTCCCCGATATTTGTTGCGAGACAAATTCTGCAAAACATGGCCCCTCCAGGAAATTCCTGACTTGTGTGACAGTAACTTCCTCCTACAGAAAGTAGAGGAAGGAACTAGAGGATCGCCTATCCTTCACTTGATCCTAACCAACAGAGATGACTTAGTGGATAAAGTAGCAGTTACAGGAACTCTGGGAGAAAGTGACCATGTTATACTTGAGTTCTTGGTTCTAAAGGAAGCAAAAGCCGAGTGTAGCCATACACATACCCTGGATTAGGAAAGCTGATTTTAATAAACTCAGAACAATGATCAGAAAGGTCCCATGTAGGGATGGCAGAGAATTCCGCCACGGATCTCGGAGAGGCCGAATGCCAGTGCATTCGGCCCCCCGAAATCTGTGGCGGAATGACCTGCCACCCCCCCCCCACAGATTCCCCCGGGACAAGACTTACCTGGGGCGGATCTTCCGGGCGGCGGCAGCTGGTCTTCTGACCGGCTGCCACCGCCACCATTTCCAGGGGTTTTTTGTTTTTTTACACAGACGTGATAGGCTACGTAAGTTTTTACGTAGCCTAAAACATCTGGGTAAAAAAAAAAAAAGGTGTACGCAAATGGTGGCAGCTACAGCCGCTGCCATTTGCGTTCCTTATTTTGGGCCGTCTTAGTCTACGTAAATAATTATGTAGACTAAGACGGCGAAAATAAGGGGAATGCAAATAGTGTCCGCTACGCTATTTGTGTTCCCCTTATTTTCGCCACCTTAGTCTACGTAAATATTTACGTAAATTAAGATGTCAAAAATAAGGAATGCAAATGGCGGCTGCCATAGCTGCCGCCATTTGCTTACGTGGTTTTTTGTTTGTGTTTTTCCCAGAGCCCTCTGTGGATGGAAATCCGGCTGCGGACGGCTCTGGCCTGGCTGGGCCTGGCCGGCTGCTCCGCGGAGCTGCCACGGAGCACAGCCGGCCGCGGAGGATTCTGGGGGGGAGGAACGGAGCGCTTCCCCCCCCGTCCAGGATTCTGGGGGGAGAGACAGAACGCCTCCCCCCCCACCATAAACATAATCCGCAAACAGGTAAGTGATTTTTGTACATCCCTAGTCCCATGGCAAGCGACTCTAACAAGAAAAGGAGTCCAAGATGGGTGAGAGCTTTTAAAACAGGGATTCTCAAGGCACAATCGCAAACAATTCCAACAAGAAGAAAAGGTGGAAGACAACAGAAGACGCCAGTGTGGCTTCACAAAAAGCTAAGAGATGACCTGAAAACAAAAAAGGACACATATAGGAAGTGGAAGGAAGGCCAAGCAACAAAGGAAGAGTACAGGCAGGTAGCACAGAATTGCAGGGATGGCGTCAGGAAGGCTAAAGCTGAGAATGAGCTGAGGTTAGCGAGGGATGCTAAAAGCTTTTAAACCTTTTAAACCTTGAAGCTTTAAACCGTGAAGCTTTAAAAGCTTCAAAATGTTGAAGAGCACTGGGCCCAGGACTGAGCCCTGCGGTACCCCACTCATTACCTCTCCCCAGTTTGAGAAGGTCCCATTGATAAGCACTCTTTGAGTCTGATTCTGTAGCCAACTGTGGATCCACCTGATTGTTGTTTCATCTAGCCCACTTTAAGCTAGTTTGCTCATCAGGATATCATGGGGCACTTTGTCGAAAGCTTTGCTGAAGTCGAGGTATATGATGTCTACAGCATTCCCACCGTCTACAAGGGAGGTGACTTGATAAAAAAATGAGATCAGATTTTTCTGGCAGGACTTGTTTTTGACAAATCCATGTTGGCTTCGAGTAATCACGGCATTGTTGTCAAGGTGCTTCCAGATGGATTCCTTTATCATCTACTCCAGAATTTTCCCAGGGATTGATGTCAGACTGACTGGTCTGTAGTTCCCAGGTTCCTCCTTTTTACCCTTTTTGAAGATAGGGACAACGTTAGCCCTCCTCCAGTCATCTGGCACTTCCCCCGTCCTCCATGATTTCTCAAAGAGAATAGAAAGTGGCTCTGAGAGTTCTTCTGCCAGTTCCTTTATTACTCTAGGATGCAGTTCATCTGGCCCTGGAGATTTGAACTCATTCAAAGTAATTAGGTGTTCCTTGACCATATGCCTATCGATCTCAAGCTGCAATCCTGCCCCTTCAGCCTGTACTTCACCTTTGCCAGGTGGGGTCATAGACCTTCTTTTGGGAGAAGACTGAGCCAAAGTAGGAATTGAGCACCTCTGCCTTTTCTTTGTCATCTGTTATTGTTTTGCCATCCTTATTTAATAGCTGAACCACCATTTCTTTCCTCTGCCTTTTACTATGCATGCACGTAGCTGAAGAAAGCCTTTTTGTTGTTTTTAGTATCCCTTGCTAACCTCAGCTCATTCTCAGCTTTAGCCTTCCTGACGCCATCCCTGCAATTCTGTACTATCTGCCTGTACTCTTCCTTTGTTGCTTGGCCTTCCTTCCACTTCCTATATGTGTCCTTTTTTTGTTTTCAGGTCATCCCTAAGCTTTTTGTGAAGCCACATTGGCTTCTTCTGTTGTCTTCCACCTTTTCTTCTTGTTGGAATTGTTTGTGATTGTGCCTTGAGAATCCCTGTTTTAAAAGCTCTCACCCATCTTGGATTCCTTTTCTCATTAGCGTCGCTTGCCATGGGACCTTACTCAAGTGATAGGAGGCCAGATTCCGGCTGAACATCAGGAAAAAACTTCCTGACTGTTAGAGCAATATGACAATGGAACCAATGACCTAGGGAGGTGGTGGGCTCTCCCATACTGAAGGCATTCAAGACGAGGCTGGACAGCCATCTGTCAGGGATGCTCTGACTTGGATTCCTTCATTGAGCAGGTGGTTGGACTCGATGGTCTTGTAGACCCCTTCCAACCCTACTATTCTATGATCCTATGATTCTATACCACATCACTGAAGCTTTCTAGGTTATAAGAAACTTTCAAACACATCTATTATTATTTATTTACAATATTCATACGCTGCTCTACATCAAAAGATTTCAGAGTGGTAAACAGCAAAGATAAAAGAGTAAAACCTCAAATTAAAACAATTAAAACATTTGTAGAAGAAACAAGTTCTGATAAGACCAAATTTAATAAACGGTGGCTGGTCACTATAGGAGGGCTTCCCAAAATAACAATGTCTTCAGGAGGTGCCGAAAGCATCACAACGTTGGCGCCTGCCAGACCTCCAAAAGCAGGGAGTTCCACAGGAAGGGGAACACTGCACTGAAGGCTCTTTTCCTGGTGGACTCCAACCAGGCCATGGGTCCATGTGGAAACACCAGGGACATGCCCTCTGATGACCTCAGTGACCGGGCAGGTTGATAAGGAAGAAGGCGCTCTCTCAGGTATCCTGGTCCCAAGTTGTTTAGGGCTTTGTACACTAGTACTAAGTATCTACCAGCAGAGCAAAACAGTTCTGCTTTTAAAGTCCAGTTCACAACCTTCCAAGTGAAGAGCACCATGTAAACATTTAAAATTACACTGTTCCATTACTCTCAGAAGGGTTTTTAATTGAATATATACTTTGCCTCTTGAGACATCACTGATGTGCTTTTTCTTGGTACTGAGTAAATTGTTCCTTTTACCAAAAAAGAATATATGCATTGTCATGGAGGTAGCTTTAGCTAAGCCTGAAGAAATGCTTTTTTCATGTTCCCGCTGGAACTGGAGTTCTGACACTGCTCTTCCAATTATGCTACCATAGGTCTTTTCAGGCCAACTGCGCTTTGCTTATGTTAAATGCATGATGTTGTGACAGCTAATCTGAAGCCTTGACAAGGTGAGCTTTCATTTCTGAACATACCGAGAGCCCTTTCCATCTTTCCACTCAAAAGTTCAGGTGCAGACCAACACTAGAGGTCTGGAATGCTATTCTGAATTCACCCCTGGCTACACTGAGTTCGCTCTGAAGCAGATCATGGGTCCATTGGAGCACAGCACTGCAGTGCACAAACAGAAGAATAAAGCTTTCAATGCAAGAGTAATCAATGGCAATTTCCAGAGCAGCTTACATTATGAAGTTACTTCCCTGCTGAAACAAATGGGGAAAAGAAAGTGAAGCATTTTTCCCCTCAGAAACAAAAACTACTGTCTGAAGTGCAGCAATCTTAATTCAATCCTCTGTTTAATTTAATTCAAGCCTCCCCTGCATTTTATGTAAGGGGATTCAGGTGACCCACTCACGCATTCTTTGAACACAGGAGGGAAACCCCGGGCTGCATGGGTTAGTCCCATCCCACACCAACAATGTGCCTGGAGCTGGAGGTCATGACTGGGACAATCAGGATTCCCCCATGCATGGAGAAGCACTATGCACATCAAGTGATGATGTGCATAGAGCTTCTTCTCACACAGGCCAAACACAGAGGTAACAGGGGAAGTAGCCCACATGGCTCTAAGGTTCCCTCATACATTAAAAGCATGTGTGAAGGGGAGGGGCATCAGAATGCCCCTTAACTCTCACTCTCTCATCTGTGATTAACAATAAAGCTATGCAGAGCTATGAATGGCAGGGTTTATAATACTAATTCAGAACTCTCCTGAGAAATGCCATTCCCACAGACTGAGTCAGGCCTTCCTGCCTGCCTTTGTCCTACCCCACCGGAAAGATTGGGCTCAAGCAGCTGCAATTCTTTTGGTGGCCACCAAGTTTTTTTGTTTACCATCATTTTGATTACCATCTATGCCCCAGCAAAAATGGAAGCTTGCCAGCAGAGGCTCCTTGCAGCAATGAGGGGAAAAGGGGGAAGTGTGCCACTCTGCCACTCTACGAGCTAAGCCCTGCCCACAAACCTTGGTGGCATTCACTTACCCAGACTTTTGGCAAGGGTTCCCTCAAAACTGGAGCCAGCCTGGTGTGAGTTTGTAACACCTAAACCTGGGGAATGATTCACATGACTTCCTGTTCTTGCCAAAAAAAAGAGAAAAGGACAGCACCAAAAAAACAACCATGAAAACCAAAAGAGTGAGATGAAAGGAGAAGCACACAGAAGGTCACTTAAAACAACAAGTAGTCTATCAACCATTATTTTGTGAAGGACAAACACTTCTAAATTGTTTGCTATAATAGAAACCTTCCAATAAAATTGTTAATAAGAATTGGTGCTGGATGGGGAATGTACTAGTTGAACTACAGACACATTTCAACAACTATGTCTTTGAGAAGGGTAATGGGTATATATTCTTTGACTACTCACACATGACCTTGAAACTATTCTAGGAAAACAGAGGAGAAAAATATCTTACAGATTCTTTATAAGAACATAAGAACATAAGAAGAGCCATGCTGGATCAGACCAAGGGTCCATCCAGTCCAGCATTCTGTTCACACAGTGGCCAACCAGCTGTCAACCAGGAACCCACAAGCAGGGCATGAGCACAACAGCACCCTCCCACCCATGTTCCCCAGCAACTGGTGTACATGGGGTCACTGCCTCTGGTACTGGAGGTAGCACATAGCCATCAAGACCAATAGTCAGTTGTTAGCTGTAGCTAAACTTTTATCTGCATTGTTAGCTGTAGCTAACCTTTTTGATGACCATGTTACTGAATAACCAGTAGTTGGAAGCTGGGCAACTGAGAAATTGGTTGTATGATGCTAATTAGTGTTGTCCTAGCTTACCTAGGATGGTCGTATTTTTAAGATGCATGGATGGGTTTATTCAGCCCTCCAACTGAATCTTTATTTACTAGAATTTAGACCAAATGGCCACTCATGAGATTATTTGTCAAAATGTGTTTAGCTTACTTTGTTGCCATTTTTTTGGTTTTATACATTAAGATTTTCACTTTTTAATATTGATATATTTGCCATTGCTACATTGTCATAATTTGTATTTATTTGTACTGAAGAATCCTGTATAGAGGTATATATTTTCCTTAACTTTGGTTTCAGCTGATATATATCCTTCTGTGTCTTGGGATACCGTGATAATCGACAATATTTGATTTCTAACAAAGATAGTGTTATTCCACTGACCCAGAAGTGTTGTTCTGTCCAGTTGCAGCAGGGAAAGAGGGAGGTTAGTGACTGAACATTCAAAATGTTCTGCAAGCTAAGAAGGGAGGGAGGTAACAGGGAATGGAAATCAAAATGCATATTGGAATGCACACCTATATGTATATGTTTGCCAGCACTACATTACTCTCAGTGTACATGCAAATACACATTTCTATCCACAACTACTAGCCCAACTAGTCACATATAACTACATGCAACATATAACTACAGCAACAACTAGAGCTGTACCTTAGTACAACTAGTGTACAATATAAGTAAAACGTGTATGTGAGTATGTATGTATGTATGTACTTTCATACTTATATACCACTTAATATAATAAAAACTCGAAGTGGTTCAACTATAAGTATTAAAAATTGCATTTGAATACACTATTAAAATAAATTTCAACAGCAGTAACAGTACAAAACAATACAAGGAACAGTAAGACAGAGCAGCATATGATTAGTTGCAATTAATTACAAGCAAGAGAAAGCCTGCATGAACAAGTGTATTTTCACAAGTGCATTTGAAACATACCACATTTTCTGCCCCCTGAACTGTTGCAGAACCCAGAGTCAGAGAGACCACGGAGTGAAGGAAAAAGAGATTCTTTATTTAACGCGCGGGCTTAAGGCTGGAATCGTTTCCAAAGAGCCAGAAGCCCCGATTTACATTAGCACATTGGTTTTATAGACATTGTGACACATATGAAACGGCTCCTCCTCCCCCTCCCGCATGGGGTTGCAATCCTCAACATTTCTTCTCTTAGCACTATTGTTTATAATACAAGAACTGGGTTATAGGGTAGCCATGATAAGGAGAGAACAGAAGAGAACAGCAGAGAACAAGATATACAATTGTATGACCTTTGACAAGATAAGGAATTCCTGTGTCTCGTCAGCTTACAACAATATATTCAAGGGAGAAAGAGCTCAGCAAGAACATGAAGCATGAGACTGCATGAGGCTACTTAGTCTGACCCCCGATATGGCTGCTACATTCCCCCCTTAAATGCATAATTTCATTACAATTATAGCATTTTTGATAACCATACAAAGCTTTTTGTGACATACATATTACTTAGCCTTTTGTTGGGCTATTAGAGCGTAGAGGGCAGCAGTTTTACTAGCTGAGACATAAAACAGATTGGTTAAACAGCGCATAAGACAAGGAACGCAGAGACATAACAGAACTTTTATGAACAATACTGGTAGAATTAGGATGAACAATGCTTTTAAGCTAGCTAAGATCTGGAAGCCAAGGGGTTAACCAATTTAGCTAATTGTTTTGTCTTATTGTTTTGTTAGCTACTATATTGTGCAGCTTGTTGATCTGTTTATTTACAGCATTGCCATTATCAGTTAAGTTAAAACAACAGAGCTTTTGGTGTGTCTCACAACTTAAATGATGAAGAAGGAAGAGGTAATCTATACCAGCTCTATTTTCTAGAACTGCACCTCTTAGATCACGCAACTCTTTATTTCACAATGACAATGCTCGTGAGGTGGCATTTATGCTTTTGGCTAAGCTGCAAGCTAACCGGTTGATCTCCAGACCGTCAGCCAAGGCTAAACCTGGAACCCCAACTAGTGACATTGCTAAGGCCAATTTTTCTGAGCCAGAATATAACTGCACATGACTATTACAATTTTTAGTTAGTTGGAGTGCTCGAGGCTGCCGTTGACGGATTTTCTCGGGCTACAGGGGAAGAATTGGCACCAGTTCAACTGGCGGCTGAGGCAACATGGGTGGTTATCAGACAAGTTGGCAGGAATGAATGACCAAGTGCGGGAATTACATGTCTAAAACCATCCATGAGGCAAAAGTATGTGGGCATCATTAAAAGATATGTTTTGAATTTTATTACAGTGGAAGGGGGCCAGGGATAGCTTTATATTTTCTGGAAAAAATTTTGACAATTAAGCATTCGTGCACACGTAGCATTTGTTTCAGCAACGATGGGGGTGCGTAGAGTGAACTCTGTAGGGGGTAGGATCTTTGCAACCATGCCCCAATTAGCATTTTGGGAATAAGTTAAACTTACACCATAAACTTTTAACATGGTATCTTTTTGAATTTTCCAAGAATGTCTACAGACAGGTATTAGGCAAGAGCTAATAAGCCTGTTTGCAGGTATACCTTTTGGCAAACAAAAATGTTTTACTCTCGTGATGTTAGCCAGGTGAAGCCAGTAATTATCAGCAAATCACTGGGACAAACTTTCTCTTTCAGGGGCTGGCCCCCCTTTTTACACCTTATTAAGGAAACACAATGCAACACTACTAACACTACAACACTACAACACGCATGTTTGATCTTCTTTGGGATCTGACCGTACGCTGGGCAGCTATTCACCTGGCAAGCTGCAGTAGGGTCTAGTCCCCTTCTTCAATTCTCCAGTTGCAGGTCTGACCGTACGCAGGGGGACAGTTTCCCGGTGTGTCCACAGTAAGGTCTAGCCTGAGTCTTCTTACTGCTTTTTCAGAATGATTTTTAAAGGATTTTCAGGATTTCTGTTTACAGTCTACTCTCCCCCTCTCGCTCTCTTGACTCGTGTCCAATGTATCTAGTGTTTAACTCTAGCTGCTTTCATAGCTGCGGGGGTGGAAAGTATGACAGTTTTCAGTCCTCTCCATCTGGGAGTCAAAGGGTTATTTTTCCCTCTTTAACTCATACTTTAACTCTTGGTTGGAAAGGATGAGCTTCTGTGATGGGAATGGCTTATTTTTTTAAGACAAAGCGACGCTGGGCTTGAAGACCTTTGCTCAGTGTTTGGACTTCTTGTTTAAGGCTAACGTTTGCTTGCTCTTGATGCCACTCCAGTGTCAATCATGAAGTCAATGTCACTGCCCCTCACAGTCAATGTCACGGCCCCTCTCAAGCTGTCTCCCTCTTCGCCCATTCTGGCCTCTTTGGTTTTTTCCTTTGTGTATTTGATTTATTTTATTTGGGCATTCATGCCACTAATGTCCATCTTGTCCACACTGGGCACACTGGTTCTTTTTTTTAAGAATCTTCTGCCTCTGCCGTGTCTTCTTCTTTTCTTATTTCATCTATGTCTTCTTGGGCCTCTGGGTTGAGGGAGGTATACTGGCGATAGGCATTTGAAAGACGCTCCAAGTACGCTCTGGGGCCTCGGTGGCACCTTGCAGCACTTTAGACACTTTGGTCATATTAACTGACTTCTTCATACCTGCTTTCATGGCTTTTAATAGCAGGGTTTGATACTGGGTGAGGCGCTCTAGCCCCACTTGTGTTTTGGGATTCCAGCAGGGGGGGGTTACTTACAAGGAGACTTTATTGGGTAACTTACAGCACACAGGCGTACTTAATGGTTGGATCAGACAGCTTCTCTGAACCACGAGCTATTGGGCTAAATGGGTTTTTATACTATACATGTTACCCATGAGGCAGCACAACACTAGCAAGCATTTTCAGCATAGGCTAGAAGTGCTTGGTTCTCAGGCACAGCTTCCTGTAAACAACTTCGCTTCCCAAAGTGCTTGATAACACTTTTTATTTATTAGTATGGGAAGACAAATTTTTTCTCTTTCTTTTGCTTTCTTTTTCTTTGCTGATCTGCCTGTATTGCAGATCATGTTTCAAACTTTTTATATAAAACTTTCTGCTCCATGCACCAGCCTTGTCTCTTTATTTGTCTTTTTCAAGTTAAACTTACTTAAACTTTTCTGCCTTACACTTGTCCCACTGACACACATTTGGGATAGGCTCTTCTTCTCCTTCTAGTTACATTTTCTTTATCTTAAAGAACTATTACATTATTGTGGCTAATTTATCCCAGGTAATAAGCTCCAGGCACAATCAGCTGCTTTTAATTTACCCTGGGGGCAACTATGGCCACGCTTCTTTTTTATAAATGTTTTTTCTTTGCCTTTTGCCTTTTCTTTTTCTCTCTTCTCTATCTGTCTTCTACTTTCTCTATTCCTTCTTTTCTACTTGCTTTTGTCTTTCTTTCCTTGTCATCCATTGGGAACCACACTTAGTATCATTTGGAGTTGCAACTAACACTAATCTGCAAATATCACATATATTTTATGATATTTAAGAAATCATAAAATATATACAACAAACTTTTTCTGCAATTTAACACAATGAATGGAAAACACTTCTTGCATGGTAAGGCATGATGGAGCAGATCCAGCAATCATACTGGTCTTCTGGCTGAAAGCTCAGGGCTCATTAAAATCAAGGGACGGGCATACCCACACACGCAGAGTTCTAGGTCACCATTTTTGCATCGGCAACTCTATGCTGCATGAGTTCTGGCAGAAGGAAATCTAAAAGTCACAGATCAAACTCAGCCTGCTGTACACTGAGCTGACTACAAACACAGACACACGGTCCACAGCGATGAGAGTTCAAGTTTATCAAAAGCTTCACAGCACTGTCCATGGCAAGTCTGTGACAATTTAAAATTTTAGTTCATGTGCAGAGTGTCTCTAAAAAGCCCAGATGATGATGGAGGCAAACAGAGAAGGCTCTGGGCAATGAAGATGCGATGTTTCCAGCAAAGGCTCTCTACTTTTGCATGAGTTTAAAAAGGGAAAGTGTGGCCCTACACCCCTTCTGACAGACAAGGGCCTTTAACTTTTTAGCAAGGCTTCTGTTTAAACAGAGCGGCACAGCTCAGCTCTCTAGCCGTGACACTTTAACCTGGGCAACTCCTTTGTAAATTTTATTTTACTTCTGTCAGGTTCTCTCACAGACATTTTAAAAACTTACTCTTTTTTTTTTCTCTTCTAACCTGGTACACGAAAGCACTGAAACACTGAGTGCCGAAACTCAGGACGCTGGGGGGTGATGGGCATCGCTTTATACTTGCATTTTTCAGGCAGCCATTAATCTTCGGGGAGGCGGTGGGGTGATTTGCAGGACTTCAAAGGCAAGCTTCTCAGTTTGTTTGTATTTGTAAATCCCAAGCTCAAAACAGGACACGATGAGGTACAGGGCCACCAAATTCTTGCTTTGGCACGGGCAACAAATAACTCG
Source organism: Heloderma suspectum (assembly GCF_057233095.1). Classification (NCBI taxonomy): domain Eukaryota; kingdom Metazoa; phylum Chordata; class Lepidosauria; order Squamata; family Helodermatidae; genus Heloderma; species Heloderma suspectum. The sequence continues at coordinate 50,721,591 of NC_139461.1, forward strand.
GGTTAGCTTTCTTCGCTGGGGTCTCAAACAGGAAAACAGTCTTAATTTAAAGTTGTAACATCACTGACAGCGTCAGCTAGCCAGCTACACAGATCTCATTGTTTTTCAAGACAGTTGCTCCAATATCTTCTTTTCTTCTCAATCAGGTTGGGTCTCCCAGCTTACACAGTTTATTGCAGCTTCCAGGAGCATGGCAGTAGCGTGATTTTGGCTTGGCCAGGAACATGCTGTCTGGTTTCTCGGTCTCTTTAGCACACACACTTAGGCAGTGTAACACTGGACACTCAAATCGGTGAGATTTCTTCATTGCAGGGAATCCCACGGCAAAAGCTTAATGGTTACGCTCTTCAGAAATCATATAGCTGATGGTCAGTAGCTACAGGCTCTATGCAATTTTAACACAGTTCAAAGCTAAACACGGTTACCTTGACAGAGATCTTCAACATGGTCTTTCCGCTTCATTCTGCTTTGGGACAGTCTTATGGCACACTTTTCACTCGAAGAGGGGTCTAGCCTGTGCTCTGGGGGCTGATTCTTCACCTTTATTTTCTATTTTGCCTTCATCTTCTGGGTCTTCATTTTCAGTTTCCATTTCTTAGGGATTTCATCTCAATTAGGCGAGGTGATGATGTTGCACAACTCAGAACGTTGTGGGCAATTTTCCTGCCCCCCCTCTCTCGGCGCGCTAGGCTAACAGCTACTTCTTCGGCCTTACACTCTCACGCTCCCACGCTTTGTTAAAAGCCAGACTGTCCTGCAACATTTTTCTAATTAACAGCCTCAGATCTTGTTTTTTTTCCTCTCAGCTCGACCTTGAGCTTTTTGCTGTTTTCTCTCTCTATTCTGAATCTTTTTTAAAAAACCTTTTTCCTTCTTTGTTTGACATACATCTCAAGGGGGTGCAAGGTTTGCTTCCCCCACCACCCATAGCCTCCCTCCTAAATTGAAGACAGACACAATTAGGGAATGGGAATTGGTCAGTGAGTAAGGGGTCTCACTGGCCGACACAAGAGGATTTTTCACACCACGCACTTTGCTACTGGCCTGGGCACCCGGACGGTCAACAGTATGCGTCAGAAACCGCAGTAGCCACTCACACAATCATCAATCTCTCCACTACATCCATATGTCCCTGCCACCCACTTTTCCCACTTTTTACCAGAGCGGAAAACGGCTTCCCCAGCTTCCTCAGCTTCCTACTGAGTACTGGCGTGCTAGGTACTGGCGCCCACTCGGGGGTGTGATCAGGCCCCCCTTCTACCCGCAAGGAGTAGGTTCTTTTGTATACGTATACCACCAACACTGACCTTCTTCATAAGGCGGGGCCCTCTTTTTTTCTGCCCAGTGGCCTTTCTCCCTAAAGGCGGGGCCCTCTTTTTCCCATATACTTGCCTTTCTCCTGAAGGCTTCCAATGTGGGTTTCAACTCAATTGCAGCTGCGATACAGGCAGGGCTCAAGTTCCTTCCTCCGCTTCCCAAGGTTCTCTTGCTGCTCGCTGCCGTTTGGGCGATCCCGGTGCAGGCTTTCTCCCATTCACTCGACAAAAAGGTCGGTGGCGCCAAGAAAGGGAGGCATGCACCGAGCTCGTCTTCCCGGTGCGGCGATCAAGAGCAGGCAACTGCCACCTGTCTGGCTCAGAGCCTGCCACATCGGAGTCACGGCACCATTTATGTTGCAGAACCCAGAGTCAGAGAGACCACGGAGTGAAGGAAAAAGAGATTCTTTATTTAACGCGCGGGCTTAAGGCTGGAATCGTTTCCAAAGAGCCAGAAGCCCCGATTTACATTAGCACATTGGTTTTATAGACATTGTGACACATATGAAACGGCTCCTCCTCCCCCTCCCGCATGGGGTTGCAATCCTCAACATTTCTTCTCTTAGCACTATTGTTTATAATACAAGAACTGGGTTATAGGGTAGCCATGATAAGGAGAGAACAGAAGAGAACAGCAGAGAACAAGATATACAATTGTATGACCTTTGACAAGATAAGGAATTCCTGTGTCTCGTCAGCTTACAACAATATATTCAAGGGAGAAAGAGCTCAGCAAGAACATGAAGCATGAGACTGCATGAGGCTACTTAGTCTGACCCCCGATATGGCTGCTACAGAACTACATGGGGGAGGGTTTTCCAGAGGGTGAGCACCACCACCGAGAAGGCCTCCAAAGAAGGCCTTCAGGATATTGTGTGGGGACATTCTGTTGATTGCACAATGACCAGCAAGGCTTCCTCTGAAGAACTTAAAGGTTGGATGGGTATATGTAGGGCACGGCAGTCTGCTAGAAGGTTGCACTTTCTGGGATGATCTGCATATTAGCTCACAGATCCAGTTTTTGCTCTTCTCCCTTTCTGAGCATGTGCATCTGCTTGTGCTGCACTTGAGCATAAAGACAAGACAGCTAAATGGGATGGAAGTTGTGGCGCAACCACCAATGTTAAGCATGTAAAATGTTGGCATGCAAAATTCTTGAGTGCTTTTTTAGTTCTTTTGTGTGCCCTCGATCATAAGCCAAATTGAAATAATAAATAGATATTGTTCAAAATATATCAACATTCTTGTTGTTGTTCAGTCATTCAGTCATGTCCAACTCTTCGTGACCCCATGGACCATAGCACGCCAGGCCTTCCTGTCCTGCGCTCTCTCCCGGAGTGTGCTCAAGTTCATATTCATTGCATCGGTGATGCTATCTAGCCATCTCATCCTCTGCTGTCCCCTTCTCCTTTTGCCTTCAGTCTTTCCCAGTATCAGGGTCTTTTCCAGTGACTTTTCTCTTCGCATTAGGTGGCCAAAATATTTGAGCTTCAGCTTCAGTATCTGTCCTTCCAATGAGCACTCAGGGTTGATTTCCTTTAGGATTGACTGATCTGACCTCCTTGCAGTCAAGGGGACATGTAAGAGTCTTCTCCAGCACCACAGTTCAAAAGCATCAATTCTTCAGAGCTCAGCCTTCCTTATAGTCCAGCTCTCACAGCCATATGTTACTACTGGGAAAACCATAGCTTTGATTGTGTGGACCTTTGTCAGCAAGGTGATGTCTCTGCTTCTTACTATGCTGCCTAGGTTTGCATAGCTTTCCTCCCATGGAGCAAACATCTTTTAATTTCATGGCTACAGTCACCGTCTGTGGTGATCTTGGAGCCCAAGAAAATAAAAATTGGCACTGCTTCCATTTCTTCCCCTTCTATATGCCAGGAAGTGATGGGGCCAGATGCCATGATCTTCATTTTTTTAATGTTGAGTTTCAAACCAGCTTTTGCACTCTCCACTTTCACCCTCAACAAGAGGCTCTTTAGATCCTCTTCACTTTCTGCCATTAGGGTGGTATCTTCTGCGTATCTGAGGTTATTGATAATTCTCCCGGCAATCTTAATTCTGACCTGTGATTTATCCAACCCAGCATTTCTCATGATGTACTCTGCATATAAGTTAAATAAGCAGGGTGACAATATGCAGCCTTGTCGTACTCCTTTCCCAATTTTGAACCAATGTTCAATGTTGTTCCATGTCCGGTTCTTACTGTTGCTTCTTTCTTGACCCTCGTACAGGTTTCTCAGGAGACAGGTAAGGTGGTCTGGTACTCCCATCTCTTTCAGAATTTGCCACAGTTTGTTGTGATCCACACAATCAAAGGCTTTAGCGTAGTCAATGAAGCAGAAATAGACGTTTTTCTGGAATTCTCTTGCTTTCTCCATGATCCAGCGAATGTTGGCGATTTGATCTCTAGTTCCTCTGCCGCTTCAAAACCCAGCTTGTACTTCCGGTAGTTCTCGGTTCACATACTGCTGAAGCCTAGCTTGTAGGATTTTGAGCATAACCTTGCTGGCATGTGAAATGAGCGCAATTGTACGGTAGTTTGAACACCCTTTGGCATTGCCCTTCTTTGGGATTGGAATGTAAACTGACCTTTTCCAGTCTTGTGGCCACTGTTGAGTGTTCCAAATTTGTTGGTATATTGAGTGCAGCACTTTAACAGCATCATCTTTTAGGATTTTAAATAGCTCAGCTGGAAGACTGTCATTTCCGCTAGCTTTGTTCTTAGTAATGCTTCCTAAGGCCCACTTGACTTCACTCTCTAGGATGTCCGGCTCAAGTTCAGCGACTGCACTATCATGGCTATCAGGGACATTAAGATCTTTCCTGTATAGTTATTCTGTGTATTCTTACCACCTCTTCTTAATCACATCTGCTTCTGTTAGATCCCTGCCTTCTTTGTCCTTTATCATGCCTGTCTTTGCACAAAACATTCCCTTGATATCTCCAATTTTCTTGAAAAGATCTCTAGTCTTTCCCATTCTGTTGTTTTCCTCGATTTCTTTGCATTGTTCATTTAAGAAGGCCTTCTTGTCTCTCCTTGCTATTCTCTGGAACTCTGCATTCAGTTGGATATATCTTCCCCTTTCTCCCTTGCTTTTCGCTTCCCTTCTTTCCTCAGCTACTTGTAAAGCCTCTTCAGACAGCCACTTGGCTTTCTTGCATTTCTTTTTCTTTGGGATGGATTTTGTTGCTGCCTCCTGAACAATGTTACGGACCTCTGTCTATAGTTCCTCAGGCACTCTGTCTATCAGGTCTAATCCCTTAAATCTATTCCTCACCTCCACTGTATATTCATAAGGAATATGATTTAGGTCATACCTGAGTGGTTTAGTGGTTTTCCCTACGTTCTTCAATTTAAGCCGAAATTTTTGCAAGAAACAGCTCATGATCTGAGCCACAGTCAGCTCCAGGTCTTGTTTTTACCAACTGCATAGATGTCCACCACCTTTGGCTACAAAGGATGTAGTCAATCTGATTTCGGTGTTGACCGTCTGGTGAAGTCCATGTATAAAGTCGTCTCTTTGGTTGTTGGAAGAGAGTGTTTGTTATGCACAGTGAGTTGTCTTGGCAAAATTCTATCAGCCTATGTCCTGCTTCATTTTTTTCTCCCAGACCATGCTTGCCTGTAATTCCGGGTGTCATTTGACTACCCACCTTAGCATTCCAGTCTCCTGTAATGAAAATAACATCTTTTTTTGGCGTACTATCCAGTAGGTGCTACAGATCCTCATAGAACTGATCTACTTCTGCTTCTTCAGCATCTGTGGTTGGGGCGTATATTTGGATCACTGTGATGTTAAATGGCTTACCCTGAATTCGAATTGAGATCATTCTGTCATTTTTTGGATTGTATCCAAGCACTGCTTTAGCCACTTCATTATTAATTACGAAGGCTACTCCATTTCTTCTGTGGTCCTCTTGTCCACAGTAGTAGATCTGGTGGTCATTTGATGTGAAGTGGCCCATTCCAATCCATTTCAGTTCACTGACGCCCAAAATGTCTATATTTAATCTTGACATCTCCCCAATAACCACATCCAATTTGCCCTGGATCATAGAGCTTACATTCCAGGTTCCTATGGTGTGTTGATCTTTAGAACATCGGATGCGTCGTTCACCACCAGCGCCGTTGGCTGCTAGCCGTCCTTTCGGCTTTGAGGTAGCTGCGTCATCACATCCGGGGCTAGTTGAACTTATCCTCTGTTCCTCCCCAGTAGCATTTTGACCATCTTCCGACCTGGGAGTCCCATCTTCCGATGGTATACCGACATATCTCTGGTTGTACTGATCCATTTAGTTTTCATGGCAAGAATACTGGGGTGGGTTGCCGTTTCCTTCCCCAGGGATCATATTTAGTCTGACCTCTCTGCCATGACCTTCCCGTCTTGGGTGTCCCTTCATGGTTTAGCTCATGACGTCATTGAGGTGCTCAAGCTCCAGCACCACAACAAAGTAACAATCTCCTTTGCTGGAGCAGTAGCAAAAATCACTCCTCTGATGTGGAGCAGTATATAAATATTGTAAAAATAAATAAATAAATAAATAAATATGCTGCTTCATTAGAGATAGTGGACTGCTCTGTTCTTCTTTTATATAGATGGGGGGAAACAAAGGGCTCAAGTTAAAGATCCTGAAGTACCGCTGACAGAATGGAAAAATGCAAAGTGCTTAAACATACTGAACTCAACCGAACTTACTTCAAATAAACATACTGTCAGCAAGGAACCAAGAGCATTTCTACATGAGGCTTTTATTGCATGCTCGTGTTTGGTCACTCACGGACATTTGCGGATATTTTATGTGACATTTACATCAACCTCCAGGGTATGGAGGCGCTTTCTTTTTTAAAGATCGGAGATAACAGGGCAAGGGATGCTGATCTGCTATATCAGCAGTGTGTGATATGCACAGTTCTGTTATACCACAGTACCATCTAGTGGCTGTATAATGAAACATATAGAACTTGCAAACTAAGGAAGTCCCCGAATCAAAGCACGTATATGCCTGGGCAAAGGAGCCAAATTTAATCCCACAAGGAATCCAGAAGCAAAAGCCCCAGTAAAGGTGCAGAATTTTAGGCTCATGTAGAAAAGCTCCAAGCCAGGAGTCAGGGCCAAACTGCATGTTCTTCAAATCACGCAGAGCAGAATATGCGTGATTGGCTTGTTTATCCAATCTCACGAGTGCCCTTTCACCTCCTTGGTGCCTCCAAAAAGTGCTAACCAAGGACAATGTCCATGATGCCCTGCTGCTGTGACTGATTGCCCTATCATAGTTGTAGCGCTACTCCCAGGACTAGCTGCCAAGTTCCTGGAGGTCAAACAATTCAGAACAGGCCAAAAAAGCCGATCTCTCTGCACCAGATAGGATGACAAGCAAAAAACAAAAAATCCCACTCAACCCTTTATGTAACCAGCCTATATCTGTACTGTGTATGCAAGGTGGGTGGGAAGGCCATTATGGAGTCAACATTATGTAGGCCAGTGGTGGGCACCATGCAGCTCACAGGCCACATGTGGGGGGCCCAGGGGGAGTTTTGCACACACCCCAGTCCCCTGCAGTGTGGCCCCCACTACTGCTGTGCCACCATATTCCCAGTGATTCCATTGGGAAAGAAAGCACACACTCCCCCCAGCCTGCCAAACAACTGTAGTGCAATTCTGCTGGGAAACAACACGCATTGTGCTCCCTATGTGCATTGTTTCCCAACTGAATCACATGCAACCATGTGGCCATTTCCAGCTGCAGCATGTCCACTTCCAGTTGTGGCAGCTGAGACAGGAGAGGGGTGTGACTCCTGGAGGATTCCCAACCTTCCACAGCTGCCCTCCTCGATGTAGGCAGTTCTGAAGCCCTTTTCCTACACCACCTAATATGAACACAGCATGTGGATGCACTCTTGTAGCCCAGTGCCCTGCTGTCCCTCTGAAGCCAGACACAACACCACTTTCCTCACACCTGCTACGGAGCTTGAAGGAAAGGAGCAACATAGTGTGGAGAGGAGGAAACTCATTTTTATCCTTGTGAAGGTTAGAGGCCTACAGAGGCAAGGAAAAAGGTCAAGCCTAGAGGCCTGAAGTTTTTTGTTGGGGGTAACCCTAAGAGGAGAAGTTTATTTCCCTGGTTAAGTTTCAGTTTCATTTCCCCAGTTAAGTTTCATTTCTTCAGGTCTGAAGCAGTTCTTTCGGTTTTGAAGGAGGAAGGTATAAAAAGAGAGTGAGAGAGCCAGTAACAGCACAGTAAGGAGACCAGAGCCTGAAGAAGGAGCAGGGAGAAGCAGCCTAGAGGAGTCTAAGCACAGCTAGGGTAAAGGAACTTGTGTTTTGCAACTTCTATATCGCTCAGCTCTATTGTGTAAACAGTTGTGATCACTTGCTTTAAATTTACCAGTAAACTGTTGTGGTTAAACCCCAAGTGTCTGGTGTGTCAATCATCCCATGTCTACTGCCTAACCCCACATTATTGGGAAGAGGACGTTTAAACAAAGGAAGGTGGAACTCTTAAGGAGGCAAGAGATACTTAAGGAGTTGCTTGGGGGGTCCAGGTCATAAGGGGAACCCTGACAGTCCTTCATCGTGGGTGGGCAACTCGTGGCCTTCCATATGTTTTGGCCTACAACTAACCATCATCCCTCACCATTGGCTATGCTGGCTAAGGTTGATGCAAGTTGTAGTCCAAAACATCTGGAGAGCCACAAGTTGCCCAACCCTGTCCTAGGTCATGACTTTTGAATGAAGAAGAGAATATCCCACAGACAAGAAGAAAAGACAGAATTCAGCACAAGCACCATTTAGTGCAAACGCTTTACAAAGCTTGAGGTAAGAGTATTCAAGGGACAAAAGACCCATCAGGGGGGTTGTCCAACACAAAATTAATTGCCTGGATCACAAGGATATGTAAGAAAAACAGGCCCAAAGGCCTGTTTTTACAACAATGGCAATATTTTGCAGACAAAGCTCCAAGACTATTGGAAATCCACCAAAGAGAGAGAGAGACAGAGACAGAGAGAGAGAGAATAAAATTAGTAGAAGACCTGTTTTATATGCTCGCAATGTACTTCCTTCAGCAACAAATCTGTCATGCTCTCTTCTGTGTCTGTTGAATATTATTTATAATTTTAGTAGATTACATGGCTATAAAATTAATCAGAGAAAATAAAACATAATGATTTGTGGCACTGAAACTACATGAGCCATAATAAATAGTTACATTTGGACAAAAATGGGCTGGATTGCATATACCAAGCCATAATCCAACCAATTTAGTCAAATTACTTGGATGTCCTCCCAGGATACAATTTTGTCTTTTACTGATATTGAGAGGGAAAAAATGACCCTGAACACTGAAAAGGCCAATCAAAACGTAAAGCATAAGGAAGGACTGGTCTTAATGTGGTTGGAGCTATTTCATTAGGGACCCTAAATCAGTCAATAGGTAATTGATGTTCCCTACAAGCCTGGAGCCAGAGCCATGGACAGTTATAGGCCTAGCTTTTAGTCAAATATTCTCTCTTGGCAAAGGGAAACAGGCCTCCCCCCCCACCCGTGTGTGTGTGTGTGTGTGTGTGTGTGTGTGTGTGTGATAAAGAGAGATGGGGGAATGGCCAATGGCTTGTCCACATTTCCCAAAATTTCTCCATTTCCTGACATATCCCTCCTACTTTCCAAGCCCTGATTATCTCTCCTGGCACTGCTCCAAAAAGGTTCTCCTTCTTTCCTCAAGTGCTCTGCTCCCCTTTCCAGGGCTGGCCAAAGACATTTTGCTGCCTGGGGGAAGGGAAAGATGGTGCCCTTCAGTGCCGACCCAAGACATTTTGCTACTTGAGAAGATAAGAAAGAAAAGATAAGAAAGACTACAGATAAGAAAGTGCCCCCACAGAAGCTGACAAGAGTAGCAATTAAACCGTACCTCAACACTGGCAACAGCGTAGTGTCTGCCACCACACTCAAGGCCATGAAGAATGAGGATAGTTTGGGTGGTGCAGGATAAGCCATGTGGCACACACAGCTGTGTCTTCCAAGAGAGGGTAATATCTGGGGGGCTCAGGAGGGACAGCCATGGTTTGTGTGCAGCATAAAAAGATACACTTTTGTGCATTTTTCAAATGTGCACATGTCATTGAACAGCTTATTTTTGTTTTGCAGAACCCTTCTTAACCTCAGAATTGTACAGATTTCTGACTGTATGTTGTGTTCAGGTCTACATTTGGGTCCAAGAGGTGCAAATTTGGTAAATGCATTAAAACACACACACACACACAAAGAGAGAGAGAGAGAGAGAGAGAGAGATGGAGCAAATTTCTCATACCTCCTTACCACACCACAGTATTGTTTTGTATGCTGTACACTGCTTCACAGTGCTGGTTTGGTGGAAGAGAAGTGCTAAATACTTACATATGCGTATTTTAAAAAAATCCTCCATTGAGGCATTTTGATAAGCCACCCAGAGAACACACCTTATTGAGTAGCCTTGTGGCTACACTATGCTGCTTATGCACACTCCATCTATGCAGCACAAAAGTGTTACAGGTGGTTTAGTTGGCGGGGGGCGGGGGGGAGATGGCAGGGCTACCAATGTTCTTTCATGCCAAGGCCTGTGGGCTGTTGGTGTCTCAGATTCATCTCTGCACTGGGGCAACCTCAGCAGTCATATCAGCTAGTTATCAGGGCTTTCAAGGATGTTAACTGCATGAGGAGAGCCAACTCTCCCCACCTTCTATGCCTAGGATACTGCTTGTATGTAGTACCGCAGCTAAGCAGATGCTTATTGTCAAGCTGTCTGTTCTACACGTAGAAAGTATATTGCTTTGAGGAAGGCACACGCATGTTCTCTTTCTCTGGTGACATATAAAACCTTTGAAAACACCATCTACATAGGTATATCTAATGTGCAAATGGGATGAGATTTCAGCATTCAGTAAGTGACCCTATGCAATGCAGTGATCTTTCAGAAATTCTCTCTGTGATTCCAGAAGACACTGATTTTGTTTTCCATTCATGTGAATAGAGTTTAGATTAGGTTAAGCTACACTTCTTAGAGGAACCGCCATACCATGAAATTTCGAATGAATTTCACCTTTGACATTAAATGAGTGCTCTGCCTTTAATGCAATTGTCGAGAAATAGCTGAGTTTATTAGACTCAACACCTAGGTCTTGTGATAAAGCGGGGGCATAATAGAAGTTCAAACTGGTGTGGGAGGGAGAGTAGCCTAGCATGAAAACTCATGCTATTCCCACTAAGCCCCACAAAATGATCCCCAATTCCTGACTTGGATCCACTGAAAATTACTCTGATAAAGCTTCCAGGTTCAAAGGCAACTTGCTACTGAAAATGAGTTGCTGCTGAGTAACAGTGGGAGAAGGCTTTTGCCACCATGCCCTGTTTGTATTTCTGATAAGGGCAGTATGATGAATGTGCCCCATATAAAATGTTCCTGCTAGTGCCAAGACACTCCTTATATCAATCAGGCTTCCTCAACTTGGAGCTCTCCAGGTGAGTTGAACTTAGGGATGTTGGAGGAATCTGTCCAGGGGGTGAAGTTTGCTGAGCTTTCAGGAACTTGGCCCCCCAGGCTCCGGCTTGCTTACCCATGACCTGGCCTGACTTGATCTGTATTGAATTGGGCCAACTTGAGAATTTTCGGGGTTTGTTTTTTCTTAAATTGCCATTTACGTAAATTCTGGCCTCATTTTGCACCATTTACACATATTTCGGCCATAATTTGCTTAATTTGTGCAATCTTTAGCCATGATATGCTTAATTTGGGGCAAATCACACCTACAATTTGCACAAAATTAAGCATATTGCGGCCGCCATTTGTGCAAATTAAGCATAGTGTGTCTGCAATTTGCACAAATTATGTGAATTGCAGCCACAATTTGCATAAATGGCACTTTGAGGAAGGAAAAAAAGCCCCAGGAAAGTTCCCAGATGGTGGGGAAAAGCCCATGGCTTGGCTCACAAATGCAAGCGGAGCTGGAGGTTCCAGGCAAATCTGGTGAGCCCAAAAAGAGACAGATTTCTCTGTGACAGCCATCCCTTGTTGATCTGCAACTCCCATCATCCCCCACCAGCATGCCAAATGGCAGAGCTGGCTGAGGATCATGGTTGTAGTCAACACATCTGGAGGGCACCAGGTTGGGGAGGTCTGCCTTATGTTTAAGGTGACTGCTTTCTCCACTCTCCCTACTGACATGAAGAGACTACACACTTTAAGAACACCTAAAGAGGGCTCAAGTCTAAAGCAAAAGTCTCACTATTTCTTGATCCAGCAGCACTGCTACAATATTCAGTCTGCATCTCACATGTGTGATGGACATTTCTTTGTGATGGACATGTGTGATGGACATGTGTGATGGACATTTCTTTCTCAACATTCTTTTGGACATAATAACCCAAATTCCTTGCATATCTAGAGTGTTCTTTTCCACACATACACTGCCAATTGCCTTCCTAGGAAGAACACAAGATGCACTGCGATGTACTATATGCAAATAAATAAGATTGCTACGTTTGTACTGAGCACGCCAAGAAGCCATTTGTTTTGGTATTTACACAATGCATATTAAGAAAGCACAGAGGAAATAGCAATATTTTAAAAATCCTTTTGAGAGTTAAAAGGGAATTAGAAAATCCACTTGATTTAATCCCTATCACTTGAATGTGCCATCCACAAGCGAAGGCAGAAGGATCTATCATTTTGCATTGTGAAAAAAGTCAGATATCAGAACTTTTTTATTTACAAAAAACATTTTAGTTTTTCTTCACATTTGCTGCTTATACTGGAATCATTATTTTTATTGTTCTCCTGTCACTGATTTTAGATCATTTTGATTACAATTTAAAATTGATAGATTTGAATGATTATGGTTTTGTTAAATTGTTGGACTTTACCTTGATCTTCTGGAAAAAGCATCTAATCACTCTTGTAGGTAAGTAAGAGCACAATCCAGTCAGAGTTAAGCACTTTAAACTCCCCACAGGTTCAAATGGGAAATTTAGACTAAAATACTATACAGTCTTACCTGGGAGTAAGTCACATTGAATTCAGTTTACAGACATGCACCACCCAGCATGTGATCTTAACCTTTTGGGGCCCGTGGGCACATTTGGCAATTTGATTAACTGTCCTGGGCACCACCACCACAAAATGACTGTCACGTGAGGCATGGCTAGTCACAAAGGAAAAGTACGTGACCAAAAGACTGAGTACAAGGCAGAGGTGGAATCTGAGCCACAACATACTAAACAGCTTCTTTGAACACTGACACACAGAAAACTATTTCACAGAAAAGCTCTTTTTTTTCTTCCCTGTCAGCAAACTAGGGATGTCAGAGAAATCCAGTCGGGAGGTGGAATTTGACAGGTTTTCCTGGGTTCAGCCCCACAGACTTTGTTTTGGTTCCCACTGTGGTGTCTGACTCGTCTGCAATGAGTCAGGCCAGTTCACAGATTGTCTAAGAATTTTGTGCATCATTTGGGGCGGAGGTTCTGCAATTTGTGCAAAGTTCTGAGCAATTTACACAGATTTGCACAAATTCCGCTGTAATTTGTACAAATTGTTCAGAAATTTGTGTAAATTGCAGAACCTTCCAAAAATGCACAAATAATTCCCAGAGTTTGGGGTACAGCCCACAGCTTGGCTCACAGACACAAAGTGAGGCATACACACTGAGGAACTCCCTCAAGCAAAAAAAAAGGACTGGATTTCCCAGCAACAGACATCCCTACAGCAAACTCACCCCGCGCCTCTCTCTCTCTCTCTCTCTCTCTCTCTCTCTCTCACACACACACACACACATTTCTGCCATCTCCTCCTCTGTGCAAGCAAAAAAAGTTGGAGGGGTAGGTCACCTCGGCGGGCACCAAGAAAGGGGTCCAGGAGCTGGGGAAGTGATGCCAGTGATTACCACATTGCCTATCCCTGGTCTTAACTCTCCTACATAAATCTATAGGAGTGAAAAGTGCTTAGCTTTGGCTAGATTATCGCCCTGGTCCTTGCAAATAAGCACAAATATTGGGACATATCTGATCAATGGGGAAGGGGAAATAAATTCCAGTATCAGGGGCGAGACACCGCAAGGTTCTTCAGAGTCACACTTTAACTAATACAAGATGATGACTGCAAACCTATAAACCTACCTGGAAGTAAGAGTTAGTTACTTCTGAGTAGATATATATAGGATTGCACTAAAAAGTCCAAAAAGCAGGGCAATTTAAGAGCTTTGGTTGTGGTATTATTTTATCTTCCCACATAATAACTATATAGCAATATTTTTAATACAGGCCGAACAGTCACCTGGGGGGGGTCAAGTTCTGTTCCTCTGGCATGCATACCTTTGACCTGTTCACAGCACTCAGTATATAGAACCAGCGAGTTAGCCAGAATAATTATCTCTGGAGAGGCAAACATGAAAATGCAAAAATGGGATGCAGACTCCATTTCACATTCTCAGATAAGATTCATGAGGGGGGGAAACTGGGAAGGTTCCTACTTTCAGTTCTTTTTTGTAAAATCCTCCTGTATTCTGCATTCTGAAATAAGCAGCATTGGGCACATCTATTCTGCCATGAACATTGTTCTGTGAAAGGTCATATTAGAATTTGTCCAGAACTGACCATACGAACATGAAGCTCTTCATAAATTCTTAATATTTTATTTGGTGATTCTAGTGAACATGATCAGAACAGCACAGTGACTGATCACAGAGAAGTTCCCTCAGCATCAAATTATTTTAATTTTTATAAAACTAAATTATTTTAGGGTGTGTTTTTTTCTTGGCAGATTTCAAACTTTTTTCCTTCTTGTTTCTATCAAATGTGATGAGACAATCCATTCTTCCCCTCCATGGATCACATGAACAGTACCACCATGTATACACACATAGCTCTACACACATAGCTCTCTCATGTTGTACATTCAGAAAGTGCATAGCAGAGGGAAACATCTGCTCTTCTACCATAGAAACACAGAGAGCCATTGGTCCATCTAGCCCAGTATTCCTTTCTAACCCTACCTGGAGATGGTAGGAATTGAACCTGGGACCTTCGGCATGCAAAGCATATATTTATCCACAGAACTATGGTTGTTCCTGACCCACTGAGCCACAGTCCCTCCTGACCCACTACACTACAGTCACTCCTGACTTTTCCAGAATGAAAGGATTTGGGGGGTTGGTGGCCTGGAGGCAAGCAAATGGTGCAGCAGAAAGTTTGACAGCTCACTCTACATCTGAGCCAGGCTGGAGTCAGCAGCTTTATAAGACCAAATGGGACTCTATTGGCTCCTTTTGTCACATGACCTCTGCTAGGCTGGGAGCGGTACTATTAGCCTCTGGCCATCTATAGTGATGGTGCTGCAGTCTCCTCTACCTGCAAGATGCCATAGTTGTAACATATCTTAGAGGAACCCTTCAGCCTTGTAATGCATGAAGTGTGCCAAAGACTCCCTTCAGATTTTGACATGTTAGATTCATTTGCAACCAGATTTACTTAATTGGCTGAGAATATTAATAACGTATTCTATGACCTAATGGGTTTGAATGAATTCTTCATATACAGAATGTACATTAAATAATGGCTCAGGTTCCTTCCCCCCTAATTTTCATTGACATAAATCAAGGAAGAAAACCTCACTGCTGCGAAGTCAATGTCAAAGAGGTACACATGATTTGTAAAGGTCATCCACTTGCATACTAAATAAATGCAATAGAGACTCTTCCCTCCTGTAACGTTAGAAGAAATCTGGGGAGGCACAATAGATAAAATGATTCCTCTGATATTTCAGCATTAGCCCTTTTGTGAGACAAGTTCAGACTTCTGTTAAGAAGGGCAGGAACTCCTTTGAACCAAAGCAATCAATGGAGATACTGGAAAAATTGTAACGTGTTACCACCTCTCTATTACGGTCAGGTGAATCAATGCTTTAAAATGGCCAAGAAGTCATTGAAGCAATCTAACGTGCTTCAGATAATCTTTACTGCAAATACTTCCAATGCTACTTATAGACTGTATGTGAAATAGATAGATAGGTGAACAAAGATAGGTGAGCAAGCAGGGGCAGACCTGCCATATTTTATTGACCTGGAAAAGAATATGAGAATGGAGCAGTGTAAGAAGAGAAAGGGAAACTAAGGAAGCGATTGGTCTTCATAGATTTTTAAGCTGAAAGCCAAATTCAGCCTCTCACAATTTTTTTTAAAGATATATCCTTAAGACTGACTTAGAATTTTGAGGGAAAGTGACCTTAGGAGCATGTCTGAGCTTCAGATGCCTGCATTGCCAGGTTAAGGATGAGGTCAGTTAGAGAACAAATCCTTTATTAGACACTAGGACGGACCTCAACAAAATGTTGCCATGTGAAGTGCTTCTGTTCACTGTTCCAGCCAGCCAGCAATGCACTCCTCTATGATACGTCATTTCATTCCCCCTTCCACTTGGTTTTCCATCCCCACCCACAAGAGTCAGTCATCATGCCATGGGCACAGACCAAGCTTACTCCTCATTGGCCTGTTTTTGGAGTTCCCCTTTAGTGTTTTTGTCTAAAGTTTTAAGGGGTGTGTGTGTGTGCTTTAGGTTTCCCCTGAGTCTGCTGATACTTCCCTCTTGTACATGAGTGGTGCTGTTTTGGCTACCTAGGCAATGGCACACACGCCTGAAAATCAGCAATAGACAGAATGACGATTTAAAGTTCTAGGTATGTTGATGTCATTATGCAGGTCCTTCAGGCTTATCCAGTGACAATACACAACTTAGTCTTTTGTTCTGGAAGACTGTTGTCATGTGGCACCTTGTTGCCCTTATTCTCCATCTCTTTCATTGGTCAAAGCACGGGATGGATCAAAACATGCACCTTCTATCCTACACCAGAATCCTGAGAAGTTTCTCAGCTGACATTTCAGGCCAGGAGGTTGGGAGGGCATCTCTTCATTTCCATTTTCACTTACCTTTGTGGAAGAGAAATGTATAGCCCTGCAAGGACTTCAGTTCTTAGCTTCAGTTTTCAGCACCATCAGATGTACTGCTTCTGTGGACAGCTCCTGATCCCCTACCATCGATGCAGATGCTTGACATCTTTCCCTATGTTCCTCCCTCCTTCAGCTACCTACCAGTAGTAATGTTCTGATAATCAGGTGAATAAAGCCCTGTTTGGGGATTTAGTGCCTGGGGGTGCCACATACGTGCAAGACTAGTGGGAATGTGTAGGCTAACTGGGAATACAAAACCAATTTGCAAGTTTTTCTTAACTTACTAAAAATTCTGGCTGAGCCATTGTTCAAAAAAACATCTGTCATTCCTGGTTCAACTTCCAGTGTTATATGACACACAAGACTGCCATTTCAGCCAAATACAATATTAGTATCTTTTCTGAGCAGTCCTCTTTGCTCCATACTTTAATGTATAATGATCAACAGAGATGATATTTCAATGAACAGCAGACTTCTGTACTGTTCTAATTTATAATGGGTGCCATATTTATGTTCTCCTCTTTCCTATTTTATGCAAAAATTCCCTTACGTTTTATGTGCCTCTATTTTTAAAGGGTTAGCCAGGCTATATTAATGGAATATAATATATTCCATTTTCCTGCTGAAAATGTATTTTAAGTAGGCATATTTAAGGCCCACAAGAAACTGCTGGAAATGGAAATGACTTATTAAGCTATGGAAAATCTATGCAGCAGGCAACAATAGCAGAGGTTTTATCTCCATGCTGTCACTCCAAAATATTTCCATGGAGATTGAGAGAGATTAATTATGCATTTCTGCCAGTTCCACAGTTATAGTGTAACTACTGAGAAAAACTTGGTGTTGGCAGTTGTCAAAATAGAAAAAGATAAAAATAACTTTTCTTCATGCTTGTGATGGTGTCATCATGACACATCTACTTTCAAAAGGCTTTGTTTTATCAACTAATAGCCAACCCATTTGAACCAATTCAACAAAAAAGCCTATAAATTCAAACAACAATATAAGTTACAGCCTACATATTAGAAACCAATCAAAATATGTGTTGAAACATGAAAAATACATTCTCAATTGCAACTTTACTCTCTATACTACCTATACATTATAAATGTCCTAAGCCAGTCTTATTAGACTATCATAACGTGCTCTATGTGGGATGCCCATGAAGACAGTCTAGAAACTACAAAGCCACAAACTGATGACTGGTATCAGGTCAGAGTCAACATAAACATATTACACCTGTGCTAAAACAGTTACATTAGTTATTGCTATGTTTACAGCCCCAATTCAAGGTCCTGGCTTTTTGACCAATAAAGCCCAAAATAGTCTGACTCTTTCAGGGCTATTCCCAGGGTCATTTAATGAAGATGAATGGAAGTATTTCTTCACACAGCACATAGTTAAACTATGGGATTCACTACCACAAGATGTGGTGTTGGCCACCAACTTAGATGGCTTTAAAAGGGGATTAGAGAAATTCATGGAGGGTATGGTTATCAGGGGCTGCAAGGTTCTCACCATGGCTATATACTCCCTCCAGGATCACAGGTAGCAACATTCCACCAATTGCTGGAGAACAGCAGTGGGAAAGAGCTATTGCCCTCCTGTCTTGCTTTAGGGCTTCCCATCAGCATCTGGCTGAACACAGAGGCAAACAGGATTCTGGACTAGATAGGCCTTTGGTCTTATCCAGTAGGCTTTTCTTAAGTTTATATGTTCTTCTGAGAAAGAGGGGCCTTCTTGATGGCTGTTCTGGAGCTATGGAAAGAATAGCTGTCCATTTAGCTCTCTTCCTTCCATAAAATTCTGCAAGCAGATCAAGACAATGGTTTTTTTTCTGCATGCTTTGGGTTGATAGTTCTTATGTTGAGTTTGCTATTGCCATTTTCTGTTTATTTAGGCTTTTTCCTGTATTGCGCTCTGTGTGTGTGTGTGCACATATGTGTGTGTGTGTTTGCTGTTTTCATTTTGTTATAAATTACTTTGAAATCCTTTGCAACGGGGAAATGATATATAAATATAACAAGCAAAGAGAGTTGGTGTGGTGTAGTGGTTAGAGTGTCAGATTAGGGCTAGGGAGACCCAGATTCAAATCCCTACTCGGCCATGATTCTTACTGGCAGACCTTGAGTTGGTCACCCTCTCTTCCAGCATAAGCTATCTTGCACGGTTGTGAGATAGGGGGTAGAAGTGAGGATCATTGCTGCTATGAGTTCCACAGTGCCACCCCTGAAAAACAAATAACTGGCCAAGTCATATCTAACACACTAATGACTAGTGTATACTGTGGTGTGCACTGATCACAACATTTGGTTTGGACCTATATTACATGATGCAGAAAACAGTCTGATTTCCATCAGACCCATTTGGGGGCTACCAGATCTGACTCAGGGGCTGGACCCAAATCTCAATTTGGAAATCAAAAGCTTTGTGGCTCCCATTGACTATCACTGGAAAGCAACAAATGACTATAGATGTATTTGCTCTTTGACAGAATTAGATGAAATGTGCATGCCTAGTAGCCCCATATGAGGGGATGGATTTTGCCAAATTTCAGACAAATAGGTTTAGAGGGCTTTGTGCAAATGCCTTTCAATTTTGAAAATATGAACTGTGGATAACTTTTATGTCTTGGGAGAATTGGATGAAATTTGTGAGGAGAGTTGACCCTTCTGAGGGGATCAAGCCTGTCAAATTTCAGATAAATAGGTGCAGGGGAACTTTGTGCAATATCAGCCTTTACAGTTTGGGGGTTTCCAAAACAGAATGTGCTTATCCCCCTGTTTTTTGTGGGCAATTGTTATGAAAATGGTATACAGCATAGAGGTGTCCCTAAGTAAGATACCTGCAAAATTTCAGAAGGATAGGTGTAGCCATTTTAGTCATCAAATTTGGGGGTGATTAGTTTCCCCTTTCTCCCTACCCTCATGGAGCTTTGTTTTTGTTTTGGCTATTGGTATGAAAATAGCATACATCATAGAGGTGTACTTGTCAAGAAACCTGCAGAATATTATAGGTGTAGGGCATAGAGAGTTATGAGGAGTGAAAAGCAGGGTGGTTTGTTTGTTCTCTGCTCTGTTGGCACCCCAAGTCACAGAAAGTGCAATATAACAGGGTTGGATGATGGATGTGGTGCATACAATGACAGACATAGAATGATATGAATATATAGCATTTTCCACACAAGTACCCAATGGTAC
This sequence comes from Heloderma suspectum, assembly GCF_057233095.1. Classification (NCBI taxonomy): domain Eukaryota; kingdom Metazoa; phylum Chordata; class Lepidosauria; order Squamata; family Helodermatidae; genus Heloderma; species Heloderma suspectum. The sequence continues at coordinate 50,741,078 of NC_139461.1, forward strand.
ACCCTTCCAGGTCCCACAACATCAACAAAAAAACCCTTTTAATGTTCCTGTTCCTGGGAAAGAGAATAAGCAAAGAGAACTGAACACTGAAACAGTCCTTTGATATATTACTTCAGCATCTTTATCCCAAAGCACTGGGATTGGAGAGCCCTGGTAACACCATGGACTGTGATTACAAACCAGAGTTGTCAGTCATAAAACTATGCCCTATTCTCTCTTCCCCCTCCTTCCCACCTTGGTGTTTTCCTTATATTGGAGAGCTTGGGGGAAAATGTATGAATTTTTGCAGACGTGTTTCTGGGTCTTGGGGGGGGTCATCTACATGACACCACTTTCAACCTTCACTCCGTCATAACTGCACAGCATTGCAGCTGTGAATTACCTTCTGCTGCAGTACACATGCATGGTTTGCCAAAGGTGTGTGCCCTTCAGAGGTATGTGCCTACCCAACATTCCAAAATGGTGGCTGGAGCGAAGTTGGTCCTGGAACTTCTGCTCCCCAAGAACACCTGGCCCTTTTCCACTCACTCCAAAGTAGTCATTGCGAAGATAGGAAGCTGTGAAGGTGTGCGAAAGTGTGGTTGAAGAAATGAGCATGCTTCCCCGTGCCTCTGTAACTGCGCAGCTGCAGAGGAACGAGGAGGAGTGAAGGGGCATCACAGAGTGACACAAGCACTAGGCACGCCTACCACACATCCACCACAAAATGCAAAGTTGGTTTAGGGAAGGGACAGACAGCCCACAACCATGGAAAACCTGCAGCAAACCAGAAACATCGCAGCCAAACGCATCTTTGGAAATCCACATTTTCCAGGTGAAAACCGCAGTTAGGCTGTGAAGTGGCAACTGCGTCATATGTCCTGAAGGACCTTGAATCTCAGCAGCCCTGGAGTAAATGGCTTGTGTAGATGGGGCCTGGGCTGGGTCTCTCTAAATCTGAATCACTAACAAAGCCTCCAGAGGGTTCAGATTCAGATTTGGTCTGCTTTAGAGGAGCCCCATTTCAATTCAGACATCTCTGGAATCTTTCTAAATCGGCTAGGGATGTTGGAGAATTCCACCACGGATCTCAGTGAGGCTGAATGCCAGTGCATTTGCCCCCCCCAAAATCCATGGTGGAAGGAAGCCCCCCGCCCCACCACCCCGCGAAAGATGCGCGAAACGGAGCGCCTACCTGGTGTTTTTCGCACTGCTTTGCGAATGGCGGCTGCATCTGCGGCCGCCATTTGCTTCTTCATTATGGTCATGATTGTTGTTGTTGTTGTTCAGTCGTTCAGTCATGTTGGACTCTTCTTGATCCCATGGACCATAGCACGCCAGGCCTTCCTGTCCTCCGCTCTCTCCCGGAGTGTGCTCAAGTTAGGGATGGCGGAGAATTCCGCCATGGATCTCGGTGAGGCTGAATGCCAGTGCATTCAGCCCCCTGAAACCCGTGGCAGAAAAAAGCCCCCCACCCCCCCACCCCACGAAAGGCACACAAAACAGAGCATTCACCTCCTGCCATTCGCGCTGCTCTGCGAATGGTGGCCGCCATTCGCTTCACCACTTTAGCCATGATAGGCTATGTAAATACTTTCGTAGCCTATCACGGCTAACGCAGGGACACCATTTGCGTCCCTGCGGAGGCGGTGATAGGCTATGTAAATATTTACATAGCCTATCACAGCAAAAAAAAAAGGAATACAAATGGCGGCTACGGCGGCTGCCATTTGTGTTCCCCTTTTTTTTTTGCCCTGATAGGCTACATAAATATTTACATAGCCTATCATGGCAAAAAAAAAGGGACGCAAATGGCAGCAGCTACGGTGGCTGCCATTTGTGTCCCTGCTCAGCCCAGCAGCAGCCGGATGTCGCTGCGGGCTGCCCCGGCCAGCAGCTCTGCAGAGTCGCCGTGGAGCAGACCCGACCATCAAGGATTTCGGAGGGAGGGACGGAACGCCTCCACCCCCACCACGGATGTATGAAATGAAACAGGTAAGTCATTTCGTACATCCCTAAAATTGGCCCAATTTGGTTCGTGATTAAACTGAACCTGAAGCACACCCCTACTGATCATCTAATACAAGGGAAGGATAATAAGATGTCTGAAGTCAAATATTTATTATTTATTTGATTGATTGATTGATTGATTGATTGATTAGCCGCCCATCTGGCCAGCTACCTGGCCACTCCAGGTGGCATACAATACAAATAACATCACAAAATACAACATAGTCAACTAAACAAAACAACATTGCTCTAAAAAGCCCTAACCCACCCCAAATGCCCACATGAACAGCCAAGTTTTCAAAGCCTGGCAGATGCTCATCAAAGAGGCAGAGGTCACTAGGGAGGGAATTCTGCAAAGTGGGGGCCACCTCTCCCTAGTAGGGATATCAGAGAATTCTGCCACGGATCTCAGGGATGCCGAATGCCAGCGCATTTGGCCCCCTGAAATTGGTGGCAGAACGGTCTGCCACCCCCCCGCCACCCCCAGGACGAGACTTACCTGGGGTGGATCTTCCTGGCGGCGGCAGCTCCAGTGGCGGCTCCGGCGGCGGTGCAGCGGCAGCGGCAGCGGTGTCCGGTCTTCCGACTGGCTGCCACCACCGCCATTTCCAGTTAAAAACAAAAAAAACTTGATAGGCTACATAAAGATTTACGTAGCCTATCACGGCTGACTTTAAAAAACAACAACAACAACAACAACAACAACAACGCGCATACGCAAATGGCAGTGGCCACAGACCCCACCATTTGCATTCCTTATTTTAGCACGTCTTAGTCTACGTCAAGATTTACGTAGACTAAGACGGCGAAAATAAGGGGAACGCAAATAGCGTAGCGGACGCCATTTGCGTCCCTTTTTTTTGCCATGATAGGCTATGTAAACATTTACATAGCCTATCACGGCTGACTGCAGGGATGCAAACGGCGGCGGCTACGCAGAATCCCTGCAGAGCACAGCCAGCCGGCCAGGATTCCGGGGGGGGAGGAACGGAGCGCCTCCCCCCCCCGTCCAGGATTCCGGGGGGAGGGACGGAGCGCCTTCCCTCCCACCATCAACATAATCCACGAAAGGTGAGTGCCTTTCGTACATCCCTTCTCCCTAGTCCTCACCAGCCTAGCTGTCCTGGCTGATGGGACAGACAGAAAGCCTTCTGAGGCCAATCTCATTCAGCAGCATCCTTGGTGTTGCTGAAGGCGCTCCTTAAGATAGAAAGGGCTGGATCTATATAGGGTTTTAAAAGTCAATACCAACACCTTGAATTGGGCCCAGAAAACAACTGGTAACCAGTGCAACTCCTTCAGCACTGGAGTGATGTGATCTCACCGACAGCTGCCTTTAATCGGGGGGGGCTATCGCATTCTGCAGCAGCTGCAACTTCCAAACTGTCTTCAAGTATAACCCCACATAGAGCATAACCTCACATAGGGCACACTACAGTTGTCCAGGTGAGAGGAGACATTCAAGATGAGGCTAGATAGCCATCTGTCAGGGATGCTCTGGCATGGATTCCTGCACTGAACAGGGGTTTGGACTCGATGGACTTGTAGGCCCCTTCCAACACTACTATTCTATGATTCCATGATTCTATGATTCTACTGATGGGAGCAGATGGTTAGGGAGGTAGGGTGCAGCTCCTCTCAGAAGGAGATATGGAAAGACCTATGCTGGTTGCCCTCCAGGGTCAGAAAAGTGACCTTGGAGAGGGAGAAAAGGGGGCGTTTCAGTGGGCAGAGAGGGAAGGAGACCAGAGAGGCCAAGGCACAAGCTATTCTGAAGCCTGTCCAGCCTCCTTATCTCCCCCTCTGAAGCGCTGGTGCTAGAAGGGTAAAAAAGCCCATATAGTGAAAATACAGGTTGGGAGGATGGGGAGGCAAAGATCACCTCCACCACTCCTCCCACCCATCACTGGATGATTGGAAGCCTTCAAGTTCAAGGACTTCCAATCATCAGGGCGCAATCGATAGGATTGAACCCTAAAGGAATGAATAAATAAATACTGCATGGTGGACTTGGAGTATTTGAGACCAGGGCTTAGCTGCTTGTGGCTGGAGTGGACTCCAGGATCCATGCCAAATTCTACACTCTGGATTTTGGGCAGAGTAGAATACATCCATCCCCAAACCCACCAAACTTTTTGTAGCAGAACCTAATAATTTCAATCCTAGATGTGGATGTTCCCTCCCTCCCTGCCCCCATTGCTGCCGATCCCCAACAGCAATCCACATCTGGAGACCTGCTGGACCAAGACAAAGGTGTACTACCTGTGATCATCTTTACTGCACATCCTAACTGATGCTTATATTCTTTGTAGATACTGATGAAAAATATCCACTTGTCTCATTGTTCTTCCCAGTTAACTAACTACCCATCACTGCCTAAATGCAAGTATCTATAAAACATTAAGCTGTTTTTATTTATAATTTGTCTGTTTTTATCTGGACTGATTAAAATGGTTCCCCTTGTTGATAGCTGACATTGAAGTGTCAGAAGATGGTGGTAATCTATAGCAGCACCTCTCAAAATGACTGCTGGAAAATGACTCGCACTTAAAACATCCTTATTCTCCCTTATAGTGGGACTGATTTTCAATATCATAAAACTTATGAACTGTTTGCATAAAAATAGCTCAGAGAGGCTATGTTTTATTTTTTATGTTCTGCATGAAATTCAGGGATGAGAATATTACAGTTCATTTTTTTTCCTACTCTGTCCTGCTCATGTGGTGTTCTGCCATTTATATTGGGGTTGTGAATTTTGTTGAGTGCTTGGAGAGACAAGGTGTTAAAATATGTCTCTGATGATGCTTTTCTCACTGTCTAAAGAACAGTTGGCTTCAGCAGAGATTTACTACAAGATTGCAATGAAATAGCTGACTTACAATTCTGAAATGAAGTAAAACATTAAAGGAAGATGTTTTTTGAAAAAATGGCTAAAGATAATATACTTAGCGCACAATCCGATGCATGTTTAGACAGAGAAAAGGACTACAACTCCCAGCATTCCCTATCCAGCAATGCTTTCTCTGTCTAAACATGCATAGGATTGTGCCCTTAAGCATTATAATGGCCTTCAAGTGAAGAAATGACACTTTGTAGTGGGGAACCTGTGGCCATCCAGATGTTGTTGGACTACAACTCCTATCATTCTTGACCATTGACCATGCTGGTTGCAGTTGATGCTTTAGCTAATTCCTAAAGATGCCCAGAAGATGCTTGCTTAATGGCTTTTGATGGCTGATGGCTACTAGAAACACTTACCGGTTGTGTTTACACACAAACACATATACACTGTTCTGCCTGTGTATATGTGTTTGTGTGTGGCTAGAGAAAAGCAATTTTGAAGATGGGATGTAGTAACTGAAGGAAACAGAAGCTGGAGTTTCTGCAGCTGACTGGAAAGTTTTAAGGATATGCTTCTTCTTTTCTTTTTTGCATTGAGGGAAGATAATGCTGCTTTAAAGACAAAAGACTGCCTGGATGCAGGCCTGCTCACCCACTAGTAAATAAACTAGAACTGGGCCAAATTATTTGGATGAGACCTTTTGTTGGTTTCAGGGGGCGAGGGAAGCAAAATACCCACCTCATAAAAATTGGATTAATTCTAATAACTTTCAGGTAGGAGTGTGCTTACCATAAAGATGAGGTGGCCATGGGTTTCTCCTTTTTTACAAGAAGAAGAAGAAGAAGAAGAAGAAGAAGAAGAAGAAGAAGAAGAAGAAGAAGAAGAAGAAGAAGAAGAAGAAGAAGAAGAAGCAGCTTTGCCACTGAAAACATCATGACAAATAACTGTTTTCTGTCTATCATATACTTGGGCCCAGAGCTAAACAGACCATTTATCCATGAAAAGATGTGAAAAAATCTCCAGCTTCAGATATCTTTTCTTCCTTCCATTTGAATGTGTGTGTCAATTTTGATCTTCTTTCCAAGCTTTCAGGATTAAAAATTTTAAAATGCCACACACTGTCACTTAATGATGTGTGGGCCCCATTGATAAAGAAACAGCCGTGCACTGAAAATGTAAAGCAATCCATAATGACTGGCTGGTAAGGATGTAGTGTCTTGCCTCTTTTTTCCAGCTGAAACTGAATGACAAGCCAGCAGAACATAAATAGGTGCAGGAAATACATTTTTAATTTTCTGGTTTATAGTCTAAGATAAAACGTTTCTGCATTCCTGGCAAATAATATTGCAAATCTAGTTAAAGAGAATCATTTGAAACTCATGGGGATGTTTCCTAAATGTCACATTGAGAAAATGGGTAGCAGATCACCATATTTCAGAAGGCCCTAAGGCAATAAAAAATGCAGATTATTTCTGCAATGCATTATATACCTTTTTTTACATGCAGAATATCAATGATAAGACTAATCAGAACAGAATACTTAACTGGATGCCTTGCTTTAACATCAGAAATTCCCCCCCTCAAGGAACCGATATTAAGATTCTCAGAATATTGATGGAATTATAATTTATGTAGAACACATTACCCAGGTGTTCTGACCGAGATAGCAAAAGGAGAAACTAGCATATATGACATACCGCTTTCCATTAACCCCCTGGCACTGGATGGTTTTAAACTCCCCTTACTAAAGACTAATCCATTTTACTTTAGTACTTAACATTCAAATAAAATTCTCAACTTCTGGTACCAAAATATTTATACACTTTTGAGAAGAAAGGCATATGGCAATTTTGATCACTTGCCAACAATACTTCTTGTTATATCGAGTTAAGAATATTGAACATATGCTTCAAAACCAAAGCATTTCTTTAGATTATTACATCAATGGGCTCTCCCTCTGAGAGGAAGGTAGTTCAGAACCCTACAAGTACATAGGGCTCTGGGTCTGGGCCAATCCTGACCTCTAGGGTTGCCTTGCTGTTGTGGTACATGGTAGCTGCTGCCCTACTTAGGCTTCATGTATTTCTCCTCACCACTGCTGTATTAGTGCTTATTCACTGCCAAGGGTATATGCCTTCAATACACTCTTAGGACAATTATCTGCACATAACCAGCAGGCGCCTAGCATTTTTTCAGCCTCCCTTGTCTCATGACATTATCTGGCCATGTCATCAAGCATTTCTGTGCATGAAGGGGTTGCTTTGGCTTCCTGATGTATCCATCTTCCACCTGGGGGGAGGTGATGCCAGACAGAAGCTGGCACATCCCTTCCTTTCATAAGAAGAAGTCTGTGTTACAGTATAGTCAACCAACCATGTACACAATTAAGAAGGCATGTATGCAATTAAGAAAATTGCAGCATACAATTGACGCTAAATAAACACACAATAGCCTTAAGTCTCAAATTCAGTTCTAAGTGTTCCAGAGAAATTAGTTTCCCATTCTGATTCTCTAAATGCTGCCTATTGTGACTCTCAAATGCAACACTGAGCAGCTATATGTGTCACGGTATCAACATACATTGCCCACAGACTCTCTTTGCTCAATTCACTCTTCCCTAGGGAATATTTATGATACTGCAGGATATCTGGTCTCTTCTGACAGTCTGTTAGCAACTGAAAAAGATAAAATGCCAACCAAGTTCAGATCACTTTCTTAAACACCAGATCCTGTTCTTTTCCCCACAAAGGCCTTCCATGTTGTACTTCTACTGATTTGTAGTAATTATGTTAATGTGTAGATTGACTATTGAAGAAGCAACTGCTGATAACGGGGTTATTTCAAGCCAAGCTCAGGGTGATCCCCTTGTACTTACCCCATTTCTGATGTTCTCAGATTACTAATACATAATTGTTATGGTTCTCTTAGTGGGACATTTATCAATAGCGTGAGGTAGCCATGACCCAGAGTGAGTTGCAGAGGCATGGTACAGTGATGAAGGGCCCTATAACAGCTGAGGGAACACCTCAGTAGAGTGAGCTATGTTGCAGAGGATCTACCTAGTAGTCACTTAGGACATGAGAACTTCAGAAAGATGCTATATAAACTCTGCCTGATCAGTTATGAAATTGTTGGTATGTTGCAGCTCTACTGTAGCAGTCTTCTTGTGAAGAGTACCAACATCAAGTCCAGCCCCCTGCTCAGTGCAGGAAACCAGTTTAAAGCATCCCTGACAGAAAGCTGTCCAGTCTTCGACTAAATATCTCCAGCAACAGAGAGCCCACCACCTCCCTAGGCAGTTGGTTCCATGGTCTGACTGCTCTGTCCACTAGGAACTTGTGGTGGACTCCAACTCCTGTCAGCCCCAACCAGCATGGCCAATGGCCAGGGATGATGGGAAGTGGGCTCCAACAATATTTGGTGAGCCACAGGTTCCTGCAAATTCCATTGTTGTTGTTGTTGTTGTCATTGTCGTTATTATTATTTACATTTCTATACTACCCCATAGCCAAAGTTCTCTGGGTGATTCACAAAGATTAAAAACCATTTAAAAATACATTATACACAATGTAAAACCATTTACCTAAAACATATAAACAGAGAGCACACACAGCATGAATTCCATAGCAGATATTCTTTAAAACTTTGAGCATATGATGGTTCAAATACAAATGAAATTGTTATTACTTCCAGAGACTTTGGCCTGTACAAACTCTAAGAAATATAAGATCCTTTGGTATCTGAATACTGTCAGAATCTTTCTCTTCCTCCATCACAGTTAAATCTGTTTCTTTTAGGCTAAAAGTAGCAATTCATTTAGCCTTTTTTGTAGGGTTTGCCTTCTAGACCTTATATCACCTTTGTATTTTTCCTCAGTATTCTTTGGGTGTCAGTACAGAATAGATTACTTCACATGTGGTCTCACCACTCCCAAAGAGTAGAACTACTGCTTCAGAGTCTTCTGTATTTTAGCTTGTAACATTGTATGACGGGTGGGATCCAGATTTAGAGATGTGCAACTGGGCTGCCTGAAACAGATTTTCCCTTCTCTTCCCCATGGCAGACTCTCCAGAACACCCCACCCCCCAAATTCTACTCAGAGGGTTGTAGGACCCTTCTAAATGATAGGTTGTGGTATGAGAAGGGGGGATTCCTGAAAACTGAGTGGGGGCATCTTTCGTGAGTGGAGCTCTTCCATCCACAGAAGGCAGATTCTGGATCCAACCTGACCTGTTTGTTAAAGTATATAGAATTCATTCTGAAGAAAGTTGTGGAGCCTTTGTTATTTGAACTTGCAAAGTTATTTGAGTTGCAAATAACTCAAGAAATAATCAAAAATAGGAAGAAATGGCCAATTACCTTCAACTATCTACTTAAACCATGATGACTAATCTGCTTAATCCTAGTAAGAATCTACTGGAATGTGGCAGTTACAGGGAATTTCTCCATTAAATATAGATGTTAGGATTTACTTCAAAATTCTAACTTCCACACTTCAAAAATGTCTTCTGAATTGTGGCACTGAAATCAAGTACACACCAAGGAGCTGTTCATATCCACAATCTCTTAAATCACAACAGCAACAACAGCAACAACAACAACAACAACTATCACAGAACCACCAATGGCACATTCCTTTAATTTGCAGGCTTACACTAATGTCTTCAATAAACCTTGCCTATTCTGCATAATGGAACCACTCTATGATGCTCAAATCTCTAAAATCAGAGTTATGGGAACCACTCAGAAACTATACACCTATGTTCCCTGGCCCCACTACCCTTTTGATCTTGCCATAGAGTCCTTGGTTTGTATCTTAAGGCAACATAAAGAAACCCATGGGATAGAAGTGTTGTGGGCAAATCTTAAAAATATTACTTTACCTAGATGATGCACTTTATTACTGTCTAAATCAGAATTCTCAAGTACCCAGAATACTGGATTTAGTCCAAGAATACAGCAGGTGATTAAGATACAAATGATTAAGATAGCTGCTCTTAAAATAGCAGGTGATTAAGACCTGATAACCTCTCATCTGGATTACTGCAATCTATTATACATGGAGCTGCCTTTGAAAACACTCCAGAAACTTCAGCTGGCCCAAAACAGGGCAGTGAGACAGTTCATGGGGACTGGCCAGCATGATCATATTATGCCACTACTTTTCCATCTGCACTGACTGCCAGACCAGGTCTGGGGATGAAAGATTCAAAGCCCTAAACAGCTTGGAGCCAGATTACCTGAAGGATCGTTTCCTCCCATATGTACCTGCCCAGACCCTAAGATCATCTTCAGCGGTCCTTTTCTGGGAGCCCCTGCCAAAGGAAGTCAGGCAGATGTCTACCAAGAAGAGGGCCTTTTCTGCTGTGGCAACCCAGCTGTGGAATGAGCTTCTCAGAGAGACTTACCTGGGGCCTGTGTTGTGCTCTTTCCAGCACCAGGTGAAGACCTTTTCAAATTTTCATTTTCCCAGGCATTTTAGTGTTTTAGCTCTGTCATTTTAAATTTGTTATAGTATTTTAAGTCTCTGCATTGCTGTTAGGTTTTATTTTGGTTTGTACTTTTACACTGTAGTTTTAAACTTTTATATTTTATATTGTATTTTATGATGTATTTTGTGGTTTTAATTGTTGTGAACCATTCAGAGAGCTTCAGCTACTGGGCAGTATAGAAATGTAATAAATAAATAAATATTTTTTTTAAAAAAAAAAAGATAAACTGGTCCAGTTGTATACAGTTGTATGAGTTTCAATAGCAACAGAATCATATTAAATATTTAGGATCCATCTCTAGATAGAAAACAGAAGTTAAATTATATACGTATATACACACACACATATATACATATACATACATACATACATATAAACAGCTGTCACATGAGATGAGAGATGATGAAAGGGATCTCCTTGAATCTGGACCACTGTGCTACAAATATAAATTGCCAAATATAAATGGTGACATTCCTTATCTCCTGCAATTTATATACAGACCTGAAGCATGTGCAATCTCTAAGACACCACCTACACTACAAGCTTTACAGGATTTCAGTAATTTGCAGAGATCTATACATGATGTCTACAACAATTCCAAGATGAACTAAACCTGATGAACAATACCGTTGTTATTTCTTGAGTGGAAAATGCCACAAACATGTCATGCTCTATATCAATGCAGGAAAAGGATCCTTGGATTCCTGCATTGAGCAGGGGGTTGGACTCAGTGGTCTTGTAGGCCCCTTCCAACCCTACTATTCTACTATTCTATGATTCTATGAAAAGGGCTATAATTAAGCACTCTGTTTCAGATGATGAATACTTCTTCATCTGTTGGCCATGGTTGGCAAGAGTCTTCAATATTTTCAAATACAAGACCCACCTTTAGCCCAAAGGTGCATTTTGGGACCCACTGTTTAATTATTATTTTTTTAACCATAGATTCATATGGTGATCATATTGATGCAACCCACTTTAGATCAGCCTGTGATCCAGTTGTGATTCCCAACCCACCAGCTGAGGACCAATGATGAAAAAACACAAGGTTATTATCTACAAAAAAGTAATGATTACACAGTTCTCAGGAATTTGGCACAAAACAATACAATACTGGGCCTTGCTTCACAGCCTACATTTAATCTGCCCTCATATCGTGCTGTCTTTTCTGTAATGATTTCCCCCCTTTCTTTTCTCCTGTGGACCCATATCAGCTATTATCCCCCTACTCACCCTCCCAGTTCCCTATCTCTGGTTTTGAATTGATATTATATGTTAACCTATAGCATGAATGGCCTGCATGATATGAGAAAGCTGTTTCTTTTCTAAGAAGGAAAGCAGGGGTGGGGGGAACAGAGAGAGAGAGAAAGAGAGAGAGAATTAATAAACACTTAATAAGAAAATTAAGAAATAATTTAGCACTAGTAAGAAAAAGAACTAGATATCCCAAGAGGATTTTCACTCTGTTGCCTATAATTCTGTAATTACAAAGTGTCAGAGCTTCTCAATGGACATTTGGAGGGGTTAATTAGAAGAAGCTCAGTCAAGAATCATGGTATATAAACAACTGCAGATTCCTTTACATCAGGACATATCATTATGTACGTTGCTCTCATTTACAGCTTGAAGTGCCTATCCCACCCCCCCAAGATATAAGAAGTAGACATTCTTTAAATAAGTGACAATTTGTCATACTGTGACAGCCTTTCCAGGCAATTAAAAAAACACAAGTAGTATATTCGCATAAATCCTGATCTAGCACAAGTAGTAGTGGACAGCATTTGCCTATTCTTGACTATTGCCTTGGTGTAGGAGTCCCTGTGCAAGGTTTCTGAAGTGGCCCAGGAATTACTCCCACACTGACTTTGAACTATGAGGGTGCAACCAGGCCTAGTCTCTTTTAAAAGGTTCAAGTGAAGGATGGGGGATATAGGAGTAGTACTTTTTGAAAATGCTGGCATTGGACGAGCACACCAGCACTGAAATAGCACACAATGGGAGCACACAAGCCACAAAATGCATTTTTAAATTAAAATTACAAGTCCACCAAGTAGCATGGGCATTGAAAGAGTTGTATCATTCATCACTACTGATGTCATGGATAAGGGCCAATAGATAATACTCTTCCTGCCACATACAGAGGAATATATATATATATATATATATATATATATATATATACATACACATACCCACACACACACACACATACTAACTGCGGAGAATAACCATACTTTCCTAGGTTCTAAATACAACACATCCAGCTCCCAGGAAAAGCAATATTCCCACAGCAAAACCTCAGAATGAAGAGCAGGCATCTGGACTCTATAAGAAATGGGGCAAAGTAAGCAGTTGTTCAATTAAATAATGTTTGCAAATGCTTGAAAAACTAAAATCTGAAGTGTAACTTCTCTATGCTAAAGCAACATGGATTATTTATTACAGAACATAGAATCACAGAATAGTAGGGTTGGAAGGGGCCTATAAGACCATCGAGTCCAACCCCCTGCTCAATGCTTAATTATGTTCTCTTCACAGATTGAGCAATTGCATGTATAATTGGAGGGCAGATCTGGCTCTCAAAGGCTTATTTATTATTATTACATCTGTATCCAGTATTTACTCCCAGGGTGGCATACATGTTTCACCCCCTCCCCTATTTTATGTTCAGAACAGCCCCGTGAGGTAGGTTAGGCTGAGAGATAGTGACTGGCTCAAGGTCACCCAGTCCTAGTGTGACACTCTAAACCGTAAACCACACTGGCTTTCCACCTAAGAGCAGACATTCATATTACCTCAGACACAGGAAAAGGGCTCTTTAATTCCCTTTCCTGTAGTACTGTATAAGTATAACACAGGAGAAGTCTTTAGCAGAGCTGTCCCCTTATTATGCCTGTCAGCTGCTCACTTCCAAGCTAATGACGTATGGAAACCACAGCAAGTAGCTGAGGTGCCTAAAGGAAGGGTCAACGTGTCTCTTATGCATCACACTGGAGAAGATGGGGTTAAAGAACCATTTGCTTGTGTTTCAGCTTGGGTGGGAGTGGATCTGTGGGTGGAGCCAATGTGGCTGGCCCTTCACCCCTTGTTCACTTGAACATGTGGATCCATTTGAAACTTGTTGCTGCCCAGGGGTGCATATGCAAGCCAGGATCAATATCAAATTATAGTATTATTCAGTAAGGAACCATGAAAGAATCAGGACTATAGGACTGAATGAGACCTTATCAACCAGCTTATATTGTGGATAAGAGTTCTAGAATGGTATTGCCATGCTGGTTCCAGAAATCAGGAAATGTAGTATATATAGTTTATTATACCTGTTGGTGTTTACAAGATTGGGAGTTGAGGTTCAAACCATCTGGAGGCCACCAGGTTGAGGACGGCTGGTGTACACAATATGGAGCTAGGCAGGACAATGGTCTGACTCAGTATAAGGCAGCTTCCTGTGTCTCAAACCGTTTAGGGCTTTAAATGTCAAAAATAGGACTTGCCCATTCTTGCCTATTAAATATCACAATGAAATATCAATGAAATCGACCCATGAACTCAGAGTTAACATTACCATCCACCTACCGTCTTGAACAAACTGAAGGACTACAGCCAACACTACAAAACTGTAGCCTCCAAACTTGGATTCCCCGACGAAGAGAGATTGCTATGGAATTGCTAAATGAGCCTTGTTGAATGCTTCAGAGTTAAAATCCACAAAATTAGAAAGTTTTGAAAACGTTGGTTATGGGAAAAGCAGGCAAAGGTAATAACCTTTTCCATAATGGATTGGTTTCATTATGGAAACTCTTGAGCTCCACTCCACAAAACTCTTCTACAAGCAAGCAGCCTGCTGGTCATTATCCTTCACCTTAAAATGGCTGCCAGACAGCCAGAATGATTAATGGTGATAGATTAAAAACCTATGTTCTTAGGTTTGCTAAGAACATATTACTCTGTCAACATTCGTACAGTGGCCCCACTGCAGTAACCTATAGTGTTATGTGTATGTATTTATTACACTTACACCTTGTTCTTCCCCTGAAGAGCTCGGAGCAGCTTATGGATGGTTCCCAGGAGGTCTCCAAAGCCCAGGCAGCTAAACCAGCTTAGCTTCAGCAACAGAATTCCATCACGTGCCAGATCAGATGATTACTGGGCTTCTACCAGTAAGATTACTGGTGACGTAAAGAAAGGAGATAAGAACCTATGTGCCTCCTGTTGTATCATTTGATATCCAATTGTCTAAGTAGCACAGCAGCCAGTATGCTGCAGATTCTTTTTTAAACTGGTAATGTCCAAAGGAGCTGAGAAAACATGCAGCATATTTTGATCCTTGTAGATGCTTGCTTGCTTGTTTGTTTGTTTGTTTTATAAGCTGCCTTTCTGCACTAAGCCCGCCCAAACTGGCAAACAAAATACAATATATTATTATACTGAAATTTAAAATTAAAAAGCAAATAAATCTATACCAACAATACATTACAATACATTCAGCTGGTATAAAAACCATTTCCAGAGCTACAGCTAGGGAAAAAAATCAATAAAACAGCAGCATGGGCAATAAAACACCTCCATTAAAAGTCATCTGGCCCCAGAGTTGAGGGGACCAACCACACATTTGTTGGGAAGGAGTTCCATAATGTAGGGACCACATAATGTGGGAAGCCCTGTCCCTAGTGCTTGCCGATCTAACGATCTTAAAGCCTCCAACTTTGATCTTAAAGCACCTGTTCATATCGGTACAAGTGATCTTTCAGATAACTTGGCCCCAAAATTGTTTAGGGCTTTAAAGGACAAAAACAGCACTTTATTGGATGAGTTTCAGTTACTGAGGCCTGAGGATGTGGACAAGGTGCCTGGCCAAGTCCGATCGACCACTTGTGTGCTTGACCCTTGCCCTTCATGGCTTATTAAATCAAACAAGGAGGGGATGTCCAGCTGGGTCCAGGAGGTTGTAAATTCCTCCTTGAGAGAGGGAGTGGTGCCGGCCGCTTTAAAAGAGGCGGTAATCAGACCACTCCTGAAAAAGCCTAACCTGGACCTGGAGGATGTTAACAATTATAGGCCAGTGGCAAACATCCCCTTCCTGGGCAAGGTGCCTGAGCGGGTGGTTGCAGGACAACTCCAGGCACTCTTGAATGAAACGAATTATCTAGATCCATTTCAGTCAGGCTTTAGGCCTGGTTTTGGAACAGAAACTGCATTGGTCACCTTGTGGGATGACCTCTGCTGGGAGAGGGACAGGAGGAGTTCGACCCTGTTGATTCTCCTGGACCTCTCAGCGGCTTTCGATACCATCGACCATGGTATCCTTCTGGATAGGTTGTCTGGGTTGGGAGTTGGAGGCACTGCACTGCAATGGTTCCGCTCCTACTTGGATGGGCGACTCCAGAAGGTAGTGCTGGGGGATTATTGCTCTGTGCCATGGCAATTATGCCATGGGGTTCCACAGGGCTCTATTTTATCCCCCATGCTGTTTAACATCTACATGAAACCGCTGGGGGAGGTTATCCGGAGGTGTGGGCTGAGGTACCATCAATATGCAGATGATACCCAGCTCTACCTCTCTTTTTCATCAAACCCAGGTGAGGCAGAGGTTGTTCTGAATCAGGGCCTGGGCATGGTAATGGACTGGATGAGGGCCAATAAACTGAAACTCAATCCAGACAAGACAGAGGTACTGTTAGTGGGTGGTTCGTCTGCCTGGCTAGGTGATATTCAACCTGTTCTGGAGGGGGTTGCACTCCCCCTAAAGGATCATGTTCATAGTTTGGGGGTGCTCTTGGATCCAGAACTGTCACTTGACGCACAGGTGAACTCAATGGCACAGAGCACTTTTTATCAGCTTAGACTGGTATACCAGCTACGCCCTTATCTGGACAGAGATAGCCTAGCCAGACTTGTCATCTGGATTACTGCAATGCGTTATACGTGGGGCTGCCTTTGAAAATGGTACGGAAACTTCAGCTGGTCCAAAACAGGGCTGCAAGACTGTTAACAGGGACTGGCCAATGAGCTCATATTATGCCAGTACTTTTCCAGCTGCGCTGGCTGCCAGTCCATTTCCTGGCCCGATTCAAAGTGCTGGTATTAACATTCAAAGCCCTTAACTAGGGGTGGACAAAAGTCCCTTACCTGTCCTCGAAGGACGTTCGCGGTGGGGGGAAGGCGCTTCGCTGCTCCCCCCGCGAAGTTCAGGCCGGGGGGGGGAGGCTTCCCGCCTCGCCCCAGCCGAAATTCAGGCCGGGGGGGAGGCTTCCCGCCTCGCCCCAGCCGAAATTCAGGCCGGGGAGGAGGCTTCCTGCCTCGCCCGGCCGCGAACGCGAAAGTTAAAAAAAAAAAAAAACGCCCCCTGATAGGCTACATGACGATTCACGTAGCCTATCACGGCTAGATGTGCAAAGTCAGCCGTGATAGGCTACATCAATCGTCACGTAGCCTATCACGGGTGACTTAAAAAAAAAAAAAGCCCGTACGCTAATGGCAGCCCCCATAGCGAGCCGCCATTCGCGTTCCTTATTTAGTCGCTGTAGTCTACGTAAATGTTTACGTAGACTACGGCGAAAATAAGGGCAACGCAAATAGCGTTGCCCTTATTTTCGCCGTAGTCTACGTAAATCTTTACGTAGACTAATAAGGAACGGGAATGGCGGCTCCCTATGGGGGCCGCCATTATCCGTACACACTTTTTTTTTTTTTTTTTTAAGTCACCCGTGATAGGCTACGTGACGATTGACGTAGCCTATCACGGCTGACTTTGCACATCTAGCCGTGATAGGCTACGTGAATCGTCATGTAGCCTATCAGGGGGCGTTTTTTTTTTTTTTTAACTTTCGCGTTCGCGGCCTTGTAGGCCCCTTCCTTGTTGGAAGGGGCCTACAAGGCCATCAAGTCCAACCCCCTGCTCACTGCAGGAATCCAGGTCAGAGCATCCCTGACAGATGGCTGTCTAGCCTTGTCTTGAATGCCTCCAGTGTGGGAGAGCCCACCACCTCCCTAGGGAATGGGTTCCATTGTCGTATTGCTCTAACAGTCAGGAAGTTTCTCCTGATGTTCAGCCAGAAACTGGCTTCCTGTCACTTGAGCCCATTATTCCGTGTCCTGCACTCTGGGATGATGGAGAAGAGGTCCTGGCCTTCTCACAGAGGTAGAAGGGGTTTAAAAAGCCCTTTGGCTCCATCCACAGGCTCATCACCACTCCAAATGAGACACAGGCAAAGGGCTCACTCTACCTCCAGGTGAAGGGCAGTACATGCTCTAGCAGAGCTCTTTCTTAGGCACCGCAGCCGTTCACTACCATTTCCTGTGCTTTGGCTTGTGTGGTAGTAGTGAGCCAAGATTGCTGGTCCTTCAGCCAGGCTCACCTGAAAGTTAGAAATGTGTTGCCAGTCAGGGTGTAAAGGAATAATAGGGCCTCCTCGTATTAATTAACAGATTTCATCTTATGCATTTAATTTAAAAATGTGATGTCACTGATGTTCATATTTAGAGGCATTCAAGACAAGGCTAGACAGCCATCTGTCAGGGATGCTCTGACCTGGATTCCTGCAGTGAGCAGGGGGTTGGACTTGATGGCCTTGTAGGCCCCTTCCAACCCTACCATTCTACGAGAACAGCAGCATTGATTCTGGCAGAGCCCTCAGCTGTCCATTACAATTCCCCATGTCTTGGCTTGTGTATGGGAATGAGCTGCTGGGGTGCACTGTAAGGAGAGAGTTCTGGCAAACCCCTGTTCCTGTTCAAACAATGAGGGTGGGGGTGAAGGAGCCCTGCTTTGCCTGGGTCTTGGCTTGGGAACAGTGTCGGAGATACAGAGTTGTCCAAATGTTCTTGGGGTCAGGAACCATATGAAATCAGCCAGTGTGGTGTAGTGGCAAGAGTGTTGGACTAGGAGCTGGGAGATCCGGGTTCTAGTCCTCACTCGGCCATGGAAGCTCACTGGGTGACTTTGGGCCAGTCACAGACTCTCAGCCCAACCCACCTCACAGGGTTGTTGTTGTGAGGATAAAATGGAGAGGAGGAGGATAATGTAAGCCGCCTTGGGTTCCTTGCAAGAGGAAAATAGGCGGGGTATAAATGCAATAAATAAATAATAAATAAATAAAAATATAGGGTGCAGATAGGTAAATTTTATTCTGACTTAGCTGGGAAGATCTTACCTTCCTGAGTGAAATTTTTGAGATTCTTGTCTTGTTGATTCTTTCCAAAGCAATTTTTACCATTCTCTCTCTCTCTCTCTATACACAAACACACACACATATCAGGCTGAGAGAAAAAGCCATAACATAGTCACATGCTTAAATATGACCTGCCAATCATTCTTCTAAGGAGCCATCGGTTTCAACATTTTATGCTATATGCTCAGTAGAAACAGAGTAGAAATGTCACTCTGCTATTGATATTCTGACATATGTTGCAAGTTAAGTTACTCTGGCACTTAAAGCAAAGAAAACAAGCTTTAAAACCACAAAGGAAACAAGAAAATGCTAAATTCTGTGAGCTGAAAGAAAGGAAGATCCAAAAATAAGCAGAGGGAGGAGGGAGCCCGCATGGCAAATGATTATTTAATGATTAAAATATGTGCTAACACCATGCTCAAGGGCAATGCCAGTGTATCTGTCAAGGTACTGGGTACGTTTCACAGAAAAAAAATAAAAATGCTTAATGTCAAAAATTATTCATAGTAAATAAATATTTGCACAAGTCTACTCTGTAATTAAAATAATTAAGGGAACAGTAAATATTCTGCAAAGGAACTGAATAATACCAAACAAGATGTTTTAGCATAGCTGTGCTCAACCTGTAGCACATGGATTTGCAAATAATTTTTATATCTGTCTAATCAATCTGGATTAGCTAATAATATTAAATGGATTGTCTTCTATTTCCATATTCAAATGTTAGCAGCTGTTTGGTAACCACGGAAACAGATTTGGCAGACCTTCTCTCTCCCTACCCCACCACCTGTGTGTTTTTTTAACTAGTACTTTTGTATTGAAACAAAGTATCAGAATAATTTGATTGCTTTATACAAGTTGATATCATTAATATATGTTCTAGCTGGGATTTAGAATAACGTAGAGGGCAAATAAGAGGGCAAAAGTCTGGATCCAAGCAAGCTTTTCTTGTCAGTGTAGTAAATCATGAATGCCACTGTCACTACTTGGACTAAGACCCGGGAAATGAAGGTTCAATCTCACCTCTGCCATGGACTCACTGGAGGTACATCTGCATGGTACATTTTTAGATGCTCATCTCACCACAAAATGTATTTCAAATAGGTATGTAACAGCAGATGTAACAGGCACTTTACTGTAAACGCATATCAGCTGTGAATGTCTTCATGAGACTGTGATTAATACACAGTTTTGGTTGCTAAGGGTTCTCCCTTTTTTCTGTCAGGCTATGTGCACCACAATCTGATAAACTCAAGCCCTTTTGCATTCCAAGTGTCTCCATGATGAATGGCTGTCGTAAGTGTGCTGCACGTGATATTACTAACCCTATAAGAAAAATTATGATGATGATATAATACACTGACTTATGGATACAGTTAGTAAAAGGGATTTCGATTTTAGTACCCAGAGATTACAGCGCTCTCCTCTTCTTCTCCTTGTATCTTGGATTCGAGGATTTTCTTCTCCACTTTTGAGCACTTTCATGGCTTAAATTTCTCCTGTGCTTAATCATACTGGTGCAGGAAAAGTACGGTATGGCTAGAGTAACTGCTTTGATTGCCTGAATTCAAACCCCCAAAATCAGAATGCCATATCAAAAGGGCATAGCTAGCTTTCAGCATATGATTCATCCAGTCATGTGAATAGGATACATATTTTAAAAACCCATTTTAAAACATTTAGCAACTCATATTAATTTAAGATTGACATTTGAGAGCCAGCATGGTCTAGCGGTTAGAGCAGGGGTGGGCAAATTCAGGGGGTCCGAGAAGAGCCTCTTTCAACCCACCATCCTGCTCGTGGGCTATGCTCCCGCCAATATGGCAGTGGTAAAAAAAAAATATTGGACAGTTTGTCACCGAAATTCAGTGGCAAACTGCTATGGAAGCTTACAATGGGCAAAGTTAGCATGTTGGTGGCACAGCAGGGGAGTTGACACCTGAGGACGGAAGGGCTATATGTTGCCCACCCCTGGATTGCAGTGCTGTGCAGACTAGGTAGATTAGAGTTCAAATCTGCACTCAGCCATAAAGGTTAGTGGTGGCCTTCGGACCATCACTAACTCTGCCTAACCTATTTCACAAGATTGTTGTGATAACAACAAATGCCTCCAGGAGGCATTCTTTGGTTGAGCAGTCATGGTGCTTATTGCTATTCTGTTTTTTTAAAATAGCATAATTTTAATCTGGTGTTTTTGTCTTTTTATCCTTTTACTGTTTTATCTCTGGGGGTCACCATTCAGAAATCTCTTCTAGATATGGAGTGGTATATAAATGTTGTAAGTAAGTAAGTAAATAAATAAATAAATCACAGAACACAAGATCATGTACGCTGTCCTCCTAAGTTCCTTGGAGGAATGGCAAGGGCCAAAGGTAAAAGGCCATGGCCCAAAATACTCATGTGTTTCAGCAAAAAAGATCTTTCTGCCAGTAACGAAGCCACAGGAGAAGCGTTTCAACCTTTTAGGATGAGGGGAAAACAGCACAAAACCCTGGAAACCACCTGATGATCAGTGGTTGAGGGGAAAGGGGGTGAATCCAGGGGAAGGAAGCGTGGCCTCCTGGGGAACCCCCAAAGGGCCTAATTTGCTCCCCAAGCCTGAGGTTCTGCACTCCTGTGTTAAATGCATTGCCTGCAGCATTGTATGAGGTTTCTAAAAATGTACTTGTAAGCATGGGGGGGGCAGTATTTTGAATTGGGACCACAATACACAAGGAGGGAAGGTTTGAATTTTTCCTCCTCTGCCACAATTCTGTCAAAAATCACACACACACACACACACACACACACACCTGCATGCTGCAATTACTGGTGGAGGGGGGACTCCCACTGGTGCCAATGGGGGCTTTTTTCTATCAGTGATTGCAACAACATGGGCAGGGGATTGTCAGGATTGTGGAGGGAGAGGGCAGAGGGAAGGGTTAAATCTTCCTTCTCTGTGCACTGCAGTCCTGATTCAAAGCAGACCTGCCCCCCCCACACACACACACACACACCCTGCTTACATCAGTCTTGGTCTGATCCAGCAACACTCTTCTTGGGTTCTTATGAGGTTCCAAGAAGAAAAGAATCAGGACTTAGATCTGCTTGATGTGAATTGAATTCCATGCCCCTCAGCTTAGAAAATGAAGACTTAATTGTGCTTACTCAGTGGTGATGGAATGGTATTCTGTGCACCATTCCTAAAGTGTTCCTCTCTCAAGTATTCTGTGGTTTAATCAGTGAGTTAATTATTTTTATCTTACTTTTCTACTAAAGTATCCAAAGCAGCAGTTTTTATTAGTATTTAACAGCTCAGTTCACACAACACAACAAGCCAGAGGATGGGTTGAATATGGGTTGAGTGTGGGTTGTCCCACCATGGGTTGTTGTTGAATCATTGGTTGTTGTGTGAACTCAGCTGTGCGAACAAACAATGGTTTGTTAACCATGAACAACCCACAAAGAGAATCCATGGTTTGTTGTTGGGTTGTGAATTGTGGGTTATTTGTGGGTGTTTCTCCATCATCCCTGTTTGAGGAGTGGCTACAGCTTTCCCCACCACTGACTGCAGATCTTAATAACTTTGGTTCAATATTAACATCGTATTGATTAAAAGATATGGAACAGAAACAATGAATATTTGTTAAACCTCGTGATATTACGCAATCCATGAGCAATACATTTTTACATGAGATATTGAAAACTCAATAATTATTTTAATTTTTTTTTCATTCTTTCCTAATTCCCCTTGCCAAAATGCAACAGGTATGTTAAACATTTACTCACTGTGCTCTGCAGCAATCAAGGTTACCAAAACTGGCTTCCACAATCTGATTATAAAATAATGCAAGTTAGAAGAGATTGGTCATTTTGCATTATCCTTCATATTGTACTCTGTATGTTTTATTAATCTGCAACTCTTTTTCTGTGTTCCAAAATATATTGCATTGTCTCAGCTCATTTAAAATCACTGGGGCATTTTATTGTGCTGGTATTTTCATAAAGATTATAAATAACACAATCTAGTCTCATCCAAATGGTAGGTCCCCAGAGAATAGATAGCTTGTTTTCTTGTTTCTAAATTTCCGGTGTGTCCATATCTTGTCATTGACATTTCTGATGTTGTTGGGAAAATAATACATTAAAATGGATTTTTACAAAGCCTCATAACATTACATCAAACAGAGCAATAAAAGCAAGGGAAACTCACAGCCAAAGGTAAACAAGTGTTGTATAGCTTGTGTTGATTGCATTATTGGTTTCAGAACCAAAATAGCACAGACCTGAATTTGCAAGCATAATACTGGAAATTGTTATTGTCAGTTATATGGTATGTTAATGTTGTTACTGTAGACAAATGCTCTCTGATCTTTATGTGTTTTTAAAATGCATGTTGTTCACCCTCCACCTTTCTGCACATCTTTCCCTTCCTTTATCTCCAAAATATGGTCTTTGATTCATGATTTTCAGCTCAATTAGGGATGTGGGAGAAATGTGTTTGGTTTGAATTTTAATGCGAACCTGCCTAACTCACAGTTCTCAAACCAATACATGGACTGAAAAGCAGATATCATTTTGGTATTCATGTTTCTTTGAATATTGTGATGCACCTCTCCAATCAAAAACACATACTAAGAGAGCCAGCATGGTGTAGTGGGAGAGCCAGCATGGTGTAGTGGCTAGAGTGCTGGACTGGGAGTCGGGAGATCCAGGTTCTAGTCCCCACTCGGCCATGGAAGCTCACTGGGTGACTTTGGGCCAGTCACACACTCTCAGCCCAACCTACCTCACAGGGTTGTTGTTGTGAGGATAAAATGGAGAGGAGGAGGATTATGTACGCCGCCTTGGGTTCCTTGGAGGAAAAAAGGTGGGATATAAATGTAATAAATAAATAAATAAATAAATAATACTAAAATGTGTATATTAGAGGGAAGTGTACACAAAAATGCATATATAAGTGAAAATAGTGTACAAACATGCATTGTATTAGGGGAAATGGCTTGCAAAAAATGTGTCTGTCAGGCAAAACTGTGTACACAGTTAATGAGTACATTAAGAGACATGCAGAAGAAAATGTGTACAAATTTTCATGCAAACTCTACAAAAAATTCACAAACCAATATGGAAATGGGACAAAATGAACTTAAGATTGGAATAATGGGAAACTGGGAGAAACTGAAATGGACAGGTATGTCCATCTCTATTCTAGTTAGTATTCTGTAGGAAGGAACATGGTAGATATGTTAAGGTTGCCAGTCCATTTCCAGGCCCAATTCAAAGTGCTGGTATTAACATTCAAAGCCCTTAATGGCTTGGGGCCAGGTTATCTGAAGGATTGCCTCCTCCCATATGTGCCTGCCTGGACCCTAAGATCAGACTCAGCAGTCCTTCTCTGGGAGCCCCTGCCAAAGGAAATGAGGTGGGTGGCTACCAGGAAGGGGGCCTTTTCTGCTGTGGCACCCTGGCTGTGGAATGATCTCCCTAGAGAGGTACGCCTGGCACCTACGTTGTACTCCTTCCCGCAGCAGGTGAAGACCTTTTTATTCTCCCATTATTTTAGCATTTTAGCTTCCTAGTCTTTTAGCTTTGGTGTTTTAAATCTGTATTTTAAATCTCTGCATTGCTGCTAGGTTTTATTCTGGTTGTACTGTTATATTGTGGTTTTAAGCTTTCATATTTTATATTGTTTTATGCTGCACTTTGCTGTTTTAATTTTTGTGAACCGCCCAGAGATCTGCTATTGGGCAGTATAGAAATGAATGAATGAAATTAAGGGGACTAATTCCCCCAATATTATGAGAAGAGTCTTTGTTTCTGTCATTTATTAGAGCAAGCCTGTGTATTACAGAAATTTGTTCATTATCTTATTGTTCCCAGACAGCTAGGTGTAGCATATTCTGGTGCTGTTCTTTCCCATTGGAACACACATCTTTCATTAAGATGGCTCCTTTCCACAAAATGGCTGATATTTCAAAACTAAAATAATATAGTTTGACAAGAAATATTTCAACAGTCCACTGATGGACATGGAACTGAGCAAATGTCTATCTCATTCCTATTTAGACGTTTATTTCCTTTCGACAAATGCTCAAACTTCATGAATGCAGTCACACTAAAAGATCAGCAGATACCACCAGGGTACTGCAATTCAACAGAATATATACAGGAATCTTATTAAATGTCTAGGTGAAGCTAGAGGCATTACACCAGGGTTCTGTCACTCCAGTCCAGCCAAAATAATTCAAGTCTAAGCAAAAATTCTTTTAGAATAAATACTTGACTGTCTTCCCATCTCAAAAAAGATGAGGGGAGTAACGGGGGGGGGCATAATTTTCTTATTTATTTATTTATTAAGTGGAAAGCTGAAAGATTATTTGCAAATTCTGCTTATCCACTGCTTTTTTTATGCTTGAAACATCCTGCCTATTCATAGAATCATAGAATCATGGAATAGTAGGGTTGGAAGAGGCTTCAGTCTTCTCAAGGCTAAACATGCCCAGTTCTTTCAATCTCTCTTCAGAAGGCTTTGTTTCCAGTCCCCTGATCATCTTTACTGCCCTCCTCTGAACCCTCTCCAGCTTGTCTGCATCCTTCTTAAAGCCACAAAGTATGGTGCCCAGAACTAGACACAGTACTCCAGATGAGGCCTAACCAGTGCTGAGTAGAGGGGAACTAGTACTTCCCAGGATTTGGAAGCTATGCTTCTATTAATGCAGCCCAAAAGAGCATTGGCCTTTTTTGCAGCCTCATCACATTGTTGGCTCATATTCAGCTTGTGATCTACAACAATTCCAAGATCCTTCTCGCTTGTAGGGTTGTTGAGCCACGTATCCCCCATCTTGTAATTGTGCATTTGGTTTCTTTTTTCCTAGGTGCAAAACTTGGCATTTATCCCTATTAAATTTCATTCTGTTGTTTTCAGCCAAGCGCTCCAGTCTATCAAGATCACTTTGAATTTTGTTTACGTCTTCCAAAGTATTAGCTATCCCGCCCAATTTTGTGTCATCTGCAAATTTGATCAGCATTCCCTGCACCTCCTCATCCAAGTCATTCCTTCAAGTTTCTCCAAATCCCTTCCCAAATTTCACTTGTACTGCAAAGCATTCTGTGTGTGTGTGTGTGTGTGTGTGTATTCCTATGGCTGCAGCCTAGCTTCAGGCCACCACCTAGCTCAGCAACTGAAAACTGGCTATATTCCTGACACAATGGGGATACTTTTGTTTTCTAAAAAAAATAGTGAGGTCACTGAACTTGAGCCGGACATCCTAGAGAGTGAAATCAAGTGGGCCTTAGGAAGCATTACTAACAACAAAGCTAGCAGAGATGACAGTATTCCAGCTGAGCGATTTAAAATCCTAAAAGATGATGCTGTTAAAGTGCTGCATTCAATATGCCAACAAATCTGGAACACTCAACAATGGCCGCAAGACTGGAAAAGGTCAGTTTGCATTCCAATTCCAAAGAAGGGCAACACCAAAGAGTGTTCAAACTACCACACAATTGCGCTCATTTCACATGCCAGCAAGGTGATGCTCAAAATCCTACAAGCTAGGCTTCAGCAGTATGAGAACCGAGAACTACCGGAAGTACAAGCTGGGTTTCGAAGAGGCAGAGGAACTAGAGATCAAATCGCCAACATTTGCTGGATCATGGAGAAAGCAAGAGAATTCCAGAAAAACGTCTATTTCTGCTTCATTGACTATGCTAAAGCCTTTGATTGTGTGGATCACAACAAACTGTGGCAAATTCTGAAATTTGAAATTCCAGACCAGCTTACCTGTTTCCTGAGAAACCTGTACGAGGGTCAAGAAGCAACAGTAAGAACCAGACATGGAACAACCGAGTGGTTCAAAATTGGGAAAGGAGTATGACAAGGCTGCATGTCACCCTGCTTATTTAACTTATATGCAGAGTACATCATGAGAAACACCAGGTTGGATGAATCAGAGGTCGGAATTAAGATTGCCGGGAGAATTATAAACAACCTCAGATACGCAGACGATACCACCCTAATGGCAGAAAGCGAAGAGGATCTAAAGAGCCTCTTGTTGAGGGTGAAAGAGGAGAGTGCAAAAGCTGGTTTGAAACTCAACATTTAAAAAAACGAAGATCATGGCATCTGGCCCCATCACTTCCTGGCATATAGAAGGAGAAGAAATGGAAACAGTGACAGATTTTTCTTACTTGGGCTCCAAGATCATCGCAGATGGTGACTGTAGCCATGAAATTAAAAGACGCTTGCTCCTTGGGAGGAAAGCTATGGCAAACCTAGACAGCATAGTAAGAAGCAGAGACATCACCTTGCCGACAAAGGTCCATCTAATCAAAGCTATGGTTTTCCCAGTAGTAATGTATGGCTGTGAGAGCTGGACTATAAGGAAGGCTGAGTGCCGAAGAATTGATGCTTTTGAACTGCGGTGCTGGAGAAGACTCTTACGAGTCCCCTGGACTGCAAGGAGGTCAAATCAGTCCATCCTAAAGGAAATCAACCCCGACTGCTCATTGGAAGGACAGATACTGAAGCTGAAGCTCAAATATTTTGGCCACCTAATGCGAACAGAAAACTCTCTGGAAAAGACCCTGATGCTGGGAAAGACTGAAGACAAAAGGAGAAGGGGACAGCAGAGGATGAGATGGCTAGATAGCATCACGGATGCAATGAATATGAACTTGAGCACACTCCGGGAGAGAGCGCAGGACAGGAAGGCCTGACGTGCTATGGTCCATGGGGTCACGAAGAGTGAACTCACGACTGAACGACTGAACAACAACAAGGGCACAATCTGATGCAGATTTAGACAGGGAAAAAAAGTTACAACTCCGAGCATTCCCCAACCAACTCTGGCTGGGGAATGCTGGGAGGTGTAGGACTTTTTTCTGTCTAAATCTGCATAGGATTGCACCCTAAATGTATTACAACCTGTAAGCAAGTACACAAAATAGAGGAAAAAGCATCTTCTCATGTAAAACCTTCCATTATCCAACCCACAATTCCGGGGAACTCCAGAGCTCAAACACTTGAGTTCCAGATGGCAAAGACAGGATGAAAGAGCTCATCTTACAGGACTGTGAATATGTCCTGCCTTATTTACCTGAGATAAGAACTGACACAGGGTAAGTGCCTTGGCAACACATATTGCAAATGTGGTTTTTTAAACTAAAAATGTTACTTTGTATGTGAAAGAGTTCTTAAACGCACAGATTGATACAGAAATGGGATGGAACGGATTTCTGTCCCACAATGATCACACAGGTTTTCTAGTACTTCAGTGATAGAAAAAAAATGAATGTGTGTAGGAAGGCTCAATTACACTGCCTCTGAGTCTCTGAAAAATTAGTATCTGTATACAGTCCAAGAGAACATTCTCTGTCTGATGACTTTGACTGAAACCAGTGTTATGAATATGTTGTATCCATATGTACCCCAAAGAATAATGAATTAATCTAGATCTTTTGATATAACGTTCCATTCTTGTACACATTTTATTCTAAAATATACACATCTGTACTCATCTTGACCTAAAATATACATCTTCCTATGCAATTTTTTAAGCTGAGAACTAGATTGCAACATTTGGAGAAATGCAAAAACCAAAAGATGATTGTGTTCCAATCCATGTATTAGTCCAGAAAGTGCAAATCAGGTCGGTACACTTAAAAATGTAGACCAAACAAAATCCTTGAGCATCCCTAGGTCAGTCATCCATTATATCCTCCACCAATACATACCAATACCCTTTATACAGCACTCTTTTCTGAAATATATTTAGTTTCCAAAAGGGCATGAGCTGCTTAAATTAAACTTTTTATTCAAGTAGAAAATTCTAGAAGAGGGGGAAAATCACACCCCAATATCTGATAAATGTACAGTCAGAAATTAGCATACAATTACAATATAAAGACACAAAATACAGATGCAATCGCTGCAAATTTTCATGCATTTACAACATGAAAACATATCAAGCAGAGAGACAATCGCAGAGAAAAGCACACTTGATTGGTAATCTAAAAGCAATTAACTTAGCCTTTAAAGAATGAAAAGCCCATTCCCAAAGACTTAAAATCAACAGGAACAGTCATTCCCTTTCCTTTAATTTGGCAATATTAAACAAATATTAACAAATTAAACTCAATTGCCAGTGCCAGTCCCTCAGTCCCTTAATACAAGTGAATTATACAGATTTAAATTATGAAATATACAGGATTATTTGAATATTCATGGATTTACATTTACTTTACATATATCTAAAGACTTATTCCATAAGCCTACAATCACTCTGGCTAGACATACCCCAGAAAGCTGTACGCTTTTATCCAAGGGTTTATGGGATGAGAAAGGAAAAGGAACCGCTTTAAAGCAGAGAGGCTAAGCAGTAGCTGGTTACTTGCTTGCATGATGACAGGAGACATTAAATCCACCAGCCTTAATTTTTTAGTATTTTAAGTTTCAACCTCATATCTAGTCTTCACATTACCTTTATCAGAGGAAAAATCCTGGAAATAGCCTCCATTTGATTGATTCTCCATGATGCCACAGTGTAACACACAAAAGCCACTCTGCCCAGCACTGGCTGAGTCCCTTTCTCCATGCTGGGACAGCCACAGAACTCAGTGCCTCTTTCAGCACTGAGAAAGGCAAAATGGATGGTTTGAAGGTCATGACATGGGTGTGGCCACACCTACTGACATCATCTGGCCATGGAGGACCCTGGGGGTGGCAATTTTGGCCCGTGTTTTAAAGTAGTTCCAGACCAATATGAAGATTAGAATATGAAGTTTGTTGGTATGAAGTCCCACCAGTGCTTCCAATCTGTATTTTTAAGCATCAAGTTTCACGTGTCATAATGTAATAATATTCCCATCCAGCCACTGGAAATTTTGTTCAGTTAAGAATTGCCTAGGGATGTACGAAACTCACTTAACTTTTCGCAGAATTTTTAGTGGTGGAGGGGAGGCGCTCCGTCCCTCCCCCCGGAATCCTCGACGGGGGGGAGGCAATCTGGTCCTCCCCCCCAGAATCCTGCCCAGCTGGCTTCGCTCCGTGGCGGCTCCGCAGAGCAGCCGGCCAGGGCCATCTGCAGCTGGATTTCCGGCCGCGGACGAGCTGCTGCGGATGCAAATGGCGGCCGCTGTAGCGGCTGCCATTTGTATCCAGCCAGGCTGCCGTGATAGGCTACGTAAGTATTTACGTAGCCTACCACGGCAACCCCCCCAAAAAAAACGGCGTATGCAAATGGCGGCGGCTATGGCGGCCGTCATTTGCGTTCCCTATTTTTTGCCATTCTAGCCTACGTAAATATTGAAGTAGGCTATTACAGCGAAAAAAAGAGGAATGCAAATAGCGTAGTGGGTACTATTTGTGTTCCTTTTTTTTCGCTGTTCTAGCCTACGTAAATATTTACGTAGGCTATTACGGCAAAAAAAAGGGGAATGCAAATAGCGTAGTGGGCGCTATTTGCGTTCCTTTTTGATTTGCTGTTTTAGCCTACGTAAATATTTACATAGGCTAGAACGGCGGGGAAAAAAGGGACACAAATAGTGCCCACTACGCTATTTGCGTTCCCCTTTTTTTCACCGTAATAGCCTACTTAAATATTTACGTAGGCTAGAATGGCGAAAAATAGGGAACGCAAATGGCAGCCACCGTAGCCACCGCCATTTGTGTACGCTGGGGTTTTTTTTTTGGGGGGTAGCCATGATAGGCTACGTAAATACTTACGTAGCCTATCACAGCTGCAAGGACATCAATGGCAGCCGCAGCAACCCGGCCGCGGCCAGCCAGGAGACCAGCCACTGCCGCCGCCGCATCCACCACATCCGCCCCAGGTAAGTTCCATCCCAGGGGGATTCCACGGGGGGGGGCAGGGCTGGAGGCTGTTCCGCCACGGATTCTGGGGGACCGGATTTTTTAGAATCCATGGAATCCGTGGCGGAATTCTTTGCCATTCCTAGAATTGCCTAGTTTGAGCTGACAAGGCTAGATCACAGATTGAGCAATTAGACCAGGGACATATACATATTATGTGTCAGCAATCCTCCTTATTTGAATGAATATTCATATGAGATAAAAAGGAAAGGAAGTTATCATTGTTTTACAACCATGCCAATCAATACACGTTAGAGACTTCCCTGACAGCAATTTATATTAAGTATTTCAGGATGTTACCTTCTTGAATTTTAAATGTCTTATATGTAAATACCAAATTTGCTTAGAATGACACTTTGGGCCCTCCTATTTTTAATATAAACTCTGTAAAATACAGAAAACCATGAACCAAATCAAGTCAGTCAACTGATGGCAAATGCAACTTATTTCCACCCTTCATTTGGCAGACATGCTGTACTGATAGACTAAACAGGAAAGGCAGTGAAGGAAAATTGCTTGCCCCATTTTAATATTTGATGGAGAAGTACTATACTTATAAATAGTGTATCTTGTGCAGATTTTATAGCTGATATCATTCAAATTATTTAAAAGGAGGCGTCCCAAGTCTAGCATAAGCAGCTTTGCATAATATTTGAAGTCCATTAATTTTTAAAATATATATATTTTCAAAGAACATAGGATAGACCCCCAAAGAAGATATATTGCATATCTGTTCATTCATTGTTAATTCTACTTCTCAGGTACACAACATTTGTTAATTCCTTTGTATAATATTACAAAATTTATTATTTAAAAATAGAGGATGTTTGATAAGAACAGATTCCACTGAAAAAAATCCAAGAGAAAAGTATGAATAAGATTACTAGCCCACCCAACCTCAAAGTCAATAGCAAAATCCACACCGATTAAACACAGCAAGCTTGTATTCACAACTTCCTAAGGCAGTTGCCCACATCTATTATATTCCTTATCACAATCTTATACATTTATAGCTGGTCTTATTAAACCACTTACTTCTAGAGTAGTAGAACCATATACACAAAGGTAAGCAGGTGTGTGGGGAGGAATACTTAGGACAGGGATGGGGAACCTCTGGGCCGTGGAGGCCCCCATTTGGCCTACGGAACCTCCTTGAATTCCTCCAGAGGCAGGACTTGACCTCCAAGTCCCGCCCCTTGGAGCAATCACTGTTCATCTGTGGTCTGTGCACATGCAGATTGGAAGACTCAGCTGGCACTGGGAGGAGCAAATCCTCCCAGCACCGGCACAGTCTTCCTTTGCATGATCTCACCATCCCTAATGAGGGATAGCAAGGGGCATGTGGACCGGCCTCAACAATGGGGACAGCAAAAGGAGTGCGAAGGAAGTGCCTGACTTAGAGGGCACTGGGAGGAGCAGCTCCTCCCAACACAGGCCAAGTCCTTTACTCTGGGCTGAGAGATGCATGGAATGATTGATTGATTGATTGATTGATTGATTTGACTTGACTTGTATCCAGCCTATCTACCAAAAATAGCACTCAAGCTGGCTTACAATCACTAATAAAACCTGATAAAAATAATAAAACAAAAACATTTAACATGATGAAAAACAATTAAATAAACAACGACAACAGGGTGAAAACAACAGCCAGCTTAACAGACCCACTTACACACCAAAGGCCCACTTGAATAAAGCAGTCCTTGCCTGCCAGTGGAAGGACAGCTGAGAGGGAGCAAACCTAACCTCCCTCAACAAGGAGTTCCATTAGCCTGGGAGCGGACACCGCAAAAGCCCTCTTTCACGTTGCCACCAAACGCGGCCCTGAAGGCAGTGCTCTCAAAAGAACAGCCTCTCCAGAAGATCTTATGAACTGGGAAGGCTTGAATGGGAGAAGGTGGTTCTTTAGGTAGCCTGGTCCCAAGCCATACAGGGAGTTATAGGTCATAACCTGCACTTTCAGTTCTGCCCAGAATCACCAGGAAAGGCAAAATGGGTGGGACAGGAATTATGCTGTCATTGGGTGTGGCAATGGCTAATTACATCTTCTGACCCATGGAGGTGCAAATTGCCGGGGGGCAGGGGTCAGGATTTGTACCTCCACATCTTAAAGTAGTTCCCCACCCCTTAGGATCACAGATGGGCTCCACAATTCTAAGCACATTTACTTGGAAGTAACTGTGATTGTGAATCTTTAAGAATAAGGGCTCTGTAATACTGTGTGGAATGCAGTCTACCCACCCATATCCCTTTTTTCCAGTTGGCTATAACGAAAATTTTAAAATAGTAGGTAATGGTGTAAGATGGAGGAATCATAAGAACGTAAGAAGAGCCCTGCTGGATCGGACCAAAGGCCTATCTCATCATCCTGATGCCCCAGTGGGGAGCCCACAAGCGGGATCTGATTGTAATTGCAGCATCCAGCTCATGTTCCCCAGCAACTGGTACTGAGAGGCATACTGCCTTTGATACTAAAGATAATGTATTTCCATCATGACTAATAGCCACTGGTAGTCTTATCCTCCGTGAGCTGCATAAATCACTGGAGCTGTTTAGACATGTCTGTCACAGAGGGCCCTTACAAGATCACAGGAGGTACAGCTGGGGAGAAGGGCACATGGCAAGGGTGCACAACATGTAGCCAGCAGGTCATTTATTTTTATTTATTTATTTATTTATTTAAAATATTTGTGTCATTACCCTATATCATTAAGATCTCAGGGCGGCATACAGACGAAACCAATTTTAACAGTATAAAACAATAAATAATTTAAACAGCTAAAACATATTAAACCATTAAACAAGCTTATACCGATTAAAATCTAAAACAATGAAACATGCAACCCTCACCATGCTACCAGATTTGGCAATGGCAAAAAAAGTGTTGTGTCTTTTTTAATGGCGGTTTAGTGCTAAATTTTACCTATCTTGTGTGCCATAATGGTTTGTCACCATCATTCAGTGGTTCCCCACAGAGTGCAGCCTGTGATGGGGTCCAGGAGCTAAAATGGTCCTCAGTCCCCATGAAGTTGCCCACCCCTGGCATATGGGATAGACAGCAGCTGTGAAGTATGAGCGTGGGTGAGTGTGCATGGACAAATCTGGGGAAGGAGCTTTTGTGGAAGGTGGGAGTCGGGAACCTCAGGCTTGGGGGCCAGATCCAGCTTTCCTAGGGTCCCAATCTGGTCCTCCAGAGTTGCCCAGATGGCCATGCCCCCTTTTCCCCAACAGCTGATCCTTCAGTGGTTTCACAGCTTTTGTGCAGTTCTTCCCCCATTCTAAAAGATTGAAATGTCTCTCCTAAGGCTTAGTGACTGGCAGTTTAAGCTACAATATGCTGGCATTTTTTGTCCTTTGGCCGCACCCCTTTTGCCTTTGGTCCCACCCACTTTGCCTTTGGCCCTGCCCCCTTTTGCCATTGGCCCATTCACCACTGGAATGCGGCCCTCGGGAGCTTCTCTCAAATTGAATTTGACTTTCAGGCTGAAAGAGTTTTCCCACCCTCGGTGTAAGGAAATCAGGTAGTGCCCTGACAATGATAGGCCAACGATAGGCACCAATAGCAAAATGAGTACGTAAGACAATATTGAGAGCAAGCCCTATTTCGAATTTATAACCACAATGAATAACAACCTCCTGTCCTACTTTAGTACTGCAAACATGGAGGTTTAATCCTCAATTTGTCCAAGTGGCAAAAGGTCACTATGACTTCTGTAAGACCCTTGTAAATGCTGAAGACTCGCTCTAATAATTGAGACTATAAAAGATGAATGCTGATATACGATAAGGCATATTAATTGGACTCGGACATAAAATCTTCCAAATCAAGCTTGTAATATAAAGAAATGTGAACTATTGGAAAGAATGTGTGAGCTATTTGCCTGCAGGCTTAAAACAAAGAAAGGAAATGTGAAACTCACATATACCCCCAAATGTGGTAAACCATTACTTGCCACTGAACTATACCGGAAGGAGGAAAGGCAATAATAATCTTCCTAAGGATGCAGAGCATTAAAGTCTTTATGGCTTCATTGAATCTACCCAAGGCCATCTTACAAGCTCAGAGAGAATATTTACATCTCTAGAAACTAACGTATTTCCTCATAGACAACTTATTGAGCTCTACAAGGGTAGCTTCCATTAACTTTACAGAGTGTGAGGCTGGATAGTGAAAACTTGGGGCAAACTAGTCTTTTCTGATATTTAAATAGCAACTGGGGGGGAATCATGGGCCATGTAGGGCAGCAGGGGGCCTAATACTTTCCACCCATGCCACTATCTCAATGAACAGTAGCATTCATCACAGGAGGTAAGCTTCCATTGGCATGGTGCAGGGGGAATGGGTTAACCCCCCCCCCCGTGCAGCATGGTCAGTCAACCTCACTGACAGGTGGAGGGGGGGGAACCCTGCCAACCATGCAGCCAATCCGGACTAGTCAGGTAAAATAATTCCTATGTGAACCCCCCAAAACAGCAGCCAGTGAAAAGCCACACTGCACATTGGGTGGATGGGTACCAAGAAGAAAGAAAGAGAAGGCAATACGGCAGGGGTGTTGTATCTCAGGCCTATGGGCCAAATCTGGCCTACCTGGGGGCCAGATCTGATGCCCCCCCCAGGTATCTCCAGATGGCTACACTCCCTTTTGCTGGCCCCACCCCCTCCCCCCCAGGCACTGATCATTTGGTGGTTTTCTAGATTTTGCATGCTTTTTTCCCCATTCTAAAATGCCTCTCCTACTGTAGGATCTTTAAGCTACTGATATTTTTGGCATTTTGCCTTTGACCCCACTCACCACAGGAATGCCCCTAGGGCTTCTCCAAAACTGAATTCAGCCCTCAGGCTGAAAGAGGTTCAGCACCCCTGGAATGGGGAAGAGTTGTGCTTTCCATTGTGCCACCCCACCCCTTCAAACCTGGTAGGTCAGCCTTGCAGCCAGCCCTCTCCTGTCTCTCCCAGGGGCTGGGTGCAGAAAGTGTCACCCTGCCCAACAGAAAGTCTCAGCAGGGAAATTGCAGGCATTTTATTTTAAGAGCATGTGTTTTCCTGGACTAAAGTCTACTTCAACAGATGCTGAAATGGACTGAATAACAGCTAGCACCTAAGGTGGTTCTTTAGAAAGAAGAACAGGAACAGGAATAATCACTAAATAATCACTGATGTGAAAAGTTATTTGTGTCTAGGTCAAAATGTTCAGTAATTTGCTTTATTCTATACCCATGCATTATCTATGCCTACAGAATCATAGAATGTCAGATCAGAAGTGCCCCCTAAGGCCATCTGTTCTAACCTTCTGTGTCACATCAGCCTTTGAATGTGCTCAAGTTATTATTGTGGAAAGTCCACTCAATGGTGTTTGGATAAAAGATCGCATTTGAAAATACACCCAACCTTGAACACATCCCTATATTCCATTAAGCTTAGTAGGAATTGGAGAGGGGGTGGGGAAAGTTTCTTCATTGATATACTTTGTGAATACTGGAATGAATTCTATCTTCGATCTTTTCTTCTGGGCAAAGAAAAAGAAAAAAGCATTAATCCTTTTTCAGTAGTATTTGTATCATCCTTTAAAGCAAGGCTGGAACTGTCATTGAGCTCCATAGGCATTTTGCCTGCAAAAGCACTAAAAGACTAGCTCTGTAGTTCATTGAAGTACATGGAAAGCTTCCCACTGACATCAGTGGGCTTTTGTAGCAAGCCCAAAGAAAGTATCTTAACACCTAACGTCCAAATTTTTCTCTGGTCTTCTGTTAAAGATATTCTGCATGCTTTGTCTATGCTGGTTTACACCTACTAAAATTCCACCCCGTCATATTTAAATTTTTAACATTTAGGTCAGGGGAGGGCAGACCTTAGATTTGTGGGATCTTTTCTGTTTTTTGCTAGAACCCCAAGGTTCAGAGCCAGGTGCAAAATGGAGAAATGGAGGGGTGGCATGAAGGAGTCAATTATCTACCACACCCCATGAGCCATATACTGTATATACAAATGTAGATCTACAGTGCAGTTACTATAGATCAGGGATTCTAACGCAAAACTCTCAAAGTAGCCAGTAGAGCTGACAAAGACCTGGTCAAAGGTAACCAATTAATACTCATATTTTACAGTGAGGAAGACTGTGGCTAGGGGATAAGCAATTAGCACAAGGCCATGGCAGAGGTTTAGTTTAAACTTTCAGTTTTACATGCTATTGTCAAACAATTGGGAGTTGGAAACCTTTGTCAATCTACTGCAAGACACCCAGCGATCTACCAGTACATCCTGATTTACGTTCTGCCCATTGCTGATCTAGGTTTTAGTGGTATTCCATGACAATTCAAACACCTGTACCCACACACATCCTATAAATATGCTCACTACGCACTGGATATTATACAAGGCTAGAAACTTCAAATTTTATGATTTTGTTAAATACTAGTAGTCCAAATAAGCACAACTCCAGTGGCCTCATGAAATTAATAAGACATTTCGGATTGGATCCAGACTTAGTCATACTTAGTGTGGACCCAATGAAGTAATGGGACTTAAGGCAGTCATGACTAACTTAAGCCCCACTGATTTCAATAGGTCTACTCTAAGTATGACTAAGCCTGGATCCAACCCTTTCAGACTACTAGGGATGGCGGGAATTCCACCACAGACCCCAATGAGGCCGGATTCTAAAGAATCCAGCTCCCCAGAGTCCGTGGCAGAACGGAACACTTAGCACCGCCTCCCTGCGGAATCTTCTTTGGCCGGATCCTCCGGCTCCGGAGCACCAGCAATACGGCCACCATGCCGTATTGCTGGCTGAGGGGGATTGACTGCAGATGCAAATAGCTGCATTTACCTTAAACTAAGGCCTTTACGGCCGCAAATGGCATCCTGGACGCCATTTGCGTCCACAGTCAATCCCCCTCAGCCAGCGATATGGCATGGCAGCCGTATCGCTGGCGCTTCGGAGTCAGCCAGCGGCTCTGCAGAATCGCCGCACACCAGAGCCAGCCGAAGAGGATTCCGGGGGGAGGAACAGATCACCTCCCCGCAAGGGCGGATTCCCAGCCAGACCAGCAGTTAGGGAATCCGCCCATCCCTACAGCCTACCATGCTAAAATGACTTACTTTAAGTGCATACCACTCACTCAGGGCTGCCCAACATGTATTACTTATGAGGCAGATTAACAAATGCTCCCCCATGCTATGGTCCAGAAACATATGCACAACGTTGGGTGAGTTATTTTGACAAGGCAGAAAATCCCACAAAAGCCTCTCTCTGGGAGTGAAATACAAAAATAATATATGGAGGGAGCAATCCCATGGCCGCTAGTCAGTAGCTAGAGGGTCACAGGATATGTGGTTTTCTGGCAGCCAACCAACCTCAGAGCCAGCGCTCCAAGGTCAGTTCTTGGAGAACCGACCTTCCCCCCCTTCTGCACTGCCTCGCAGACAGCGCAGAATGGCCTCGCACTCCGTGCTCGGAAGAGGAGCATGGAGCAGCCAAAACGGGGCATTCTGGGGGGGCATTCCAGGGCGGAGAAGGCGGAAATGCTGATATGACACGTCCTATGTGTTGCTGGCAGCCTCCTCCCCTGCTCCGCCTTCCCGTGGCTAGATGGCTGAAATCAGCTGTCTAGCTGCAAATGCACAGCAGGAGAAGTGGGGAGGGAATGATCCCCTCCGTGCTTCTCCTGCCCTGCATTGAATAGGCAGTTGCCTCTGAGTTCGGAGGCAGACGCCTATCCCCATAGGATTGCACCCTAAATAAGTAACAGTGTGCTGCCCTATTGTAACCCAAAACTGGCTGCCTTAGACAACCTATTCACTCTGCCTAATGCCATTGGTTCTTATAGCCATTAGCCAAAGTCCAGTTGGCTTCATGGACTATCTGCCATCTCAGGATACAAATTTTTGTAGCAAAGAACTCCGTATTTGGGAATTGCAGCACACATCACTTTTCTGGCCATAAAGTCCATATAAGGCAGGGGTGGGAAACGTGTGGCCCTCCAGATGTTGTTGGACTGCAATTCCCATCATGCTTTACCATTGCCTATGCTGTCTAGGGGTGATGGGAGTTGCAGTCCAACAACAAGTTGCCCACCCCTGATATAAGGGATCATAGCATGCTCAAATCATGCTAGCATGCTCAAATCATGCATATGGAGCACGATGCAATGTCCCCATTACATTCCAATTTGACCTATGATAAGACATTAACATATATATATTGCTTCTGAATATACATTATTCAGTACATAATTCACTCAGTTAACTATTTATTTAACAAGACATCTCTCCTGCTAGTTCATTCTGTACAGTGCCTAATGAATTTGGAGTTTTCCAATGAATCCTTGTGATTTTTTTCCTCCTACAGACTTTTATTGGCATCAGCTGGGTTCATAGCATTGGACAGCTACAGTTAGAATCAAAAGGCCAGGCGTAAGCATAATGGCTGTGGATCCCTTAGTTGACTACCATGGTCTTGGGAACAGTCCTTGACTTACTTAAAAAAAAAAAAAATGTTGAAGATGAGCCCACAAACAAATTTCAAAATGTAATAGGGCAGCCCATCTGCCCCAAAGTTACTACTGGTGTTACTTTCACCAGCTGTTATGTCCATCCAACTGATCGCTAAGTAGTTTACTTATGTGAGCATCCAATTATGGGAGGGGATGATTCACAGAAGTCTGCAGACCAGCTTCTGTGAGAAAGATTTCCCAACCTGAAGAGTACAGTCTTGCTCTCTTGGCTTCTGTGTGCCTGATTACACTCATACCTAATACTGTTTATCTGAAAACTTTCAACAAGACTTGTGCATTCTTCCTTATTAGAAGTAGCTTGTCCTACTTGGAAAAAAAACTATAACACCTGCTTATTCTTCACCAAGTACTCATTTTTTCCACATCCTTCAATGTTTACTTAAGAGGAAATAAAATATATAAAACATCTGTTTTGTATTTTCCCACTTGCTCTTCACCCAACATAAAGCTCAAATATTAAATGCTCTAGTATTTAAAAAGCTGGTTGCCCTGGAAGTAATTTTATCCTAATCTGAAGGTTACGATTTGAGGCTAAGGCAAAACATGTAACAACAAGTGCATGAGGGAAGGGAGAAAACTTGATCAACCAAATGCCCTTTAAATAAAGAACAAAGGCAGAAAGATGAGTGGAGGAAGGTATAATGCATAAACATATTCACCCAAACAGTATGCTTCTAAAACTCTGGAGGATTCAAGACTGCCCTGACTGACTGCATCTTAAAATAGATTGCGTGGGTGAAAGAGAATCTTGGTGGGGAGAAAATCAAATGACGGTGGTAAGATAGGCAAAGACCCAGATTCCACTGGAAAAAAAACAATTTTCCCTGCATTAGAAAGCAATTTAAATACATAAAGAGGATGACTCAGGAAACCATAATTGCCTGCTGTAAATGGGATTTAACCTGCAAAATTTCAAAAAGCCAAGTTGAAACAAAGAATGTTGAGCTCTGCTCTGGCTAATAATGCATCTAGTGGTGTATGTATGAACTTTAAAGCAGCCTTCCCCAACCTGGTGCCCTCCAGGTATGTTGAACTACAACTCCCATTATACGCAGCCAGTATCACCATGATGGGAGTCGTAGTCCAACATTTTGTTGCCTGAAGCAAAGGCAAGATGGCGCCCCCATTCCACATCCAGAAGCCAGCCAGACTGAGAATCTTACTTCGACACTGGCAATGGGACAGTATCCTCTACCACACCTGGGAGCAGGCTGGCCTAGAGGGAACAGGGCAGGCTATGTGGTGTACATAGAATCTGTCCTCCAACAACTCCTTACCCCTAGCATCTGCTGTCTGAGATGGCTGCCTCACTCTGCCTAATTGTAGGGCCGGTCCTGCTGAAGACTGTATATAACTGGGTCTGCTGGTGAACGGAGCGATTTTCATCCCCTTGGTGAATCAAGGTGAGGGATGTGCAAACCCACCCCCATCCGGGTTCTCCAGGTGCCTGCCCAGCCCCTGCCCCAGCTCGCCGGTCCCTGGACCATGCTTTAGCTCTTCCTACACTCAGCAAACAGCCCACACTACCCCAGTGGCCTCGTCGAGGTCCGTGGTAGCCATTTTTTGAAAAACAAAAATGTTCATATTTGTGTATGCATTTCGTGCATGAGCATTTCCACATATGCAAATATGTGCATTCTCAAAAATGCATGTTTTGTGCATGTGCAAATATGCGCATTTCCAAAACGCACATTTTCGTGCATACGCAAATACGTGGTTTTTGTGATTGCCATTTTATTTTTCAAAAAATGGCACCATGGAACTCGACAAGGCCGCTGGGGTGAGTGTGGGCTGCTTGCCGAGTGCAGGCAGGGGGCAAGCAAAGGCAGGGGGAGACCAGGGGCAGGGGCTCGGTGAGCAGGGCTTGGGGGTGTGGGCAGGCAGGGTCCTGCCAGATTCCAGAATGGAATTGGGTGCCTGCACCTTCCCTTACCAAGACAGAGCAGAGCTGAACTTCTGGCTCAGTCAGTAAGCATCATTTTTGTCAGAACTGTCAACATACCCATAGTTTCAGATAAGAGCAATGGGCCAATTCAGCTCTTGGATCCATGCCTACAAGTCTGCTTATAAAGCTATTTGCCTCATTGCTCTTCCTATTCCTCCCCCACAACAACCATCATTATTTCAATTTTAATATGCTTAAGCATGGATATAAATAATGCATCAGATGCACAAATATGGTGGCACCCATAAAGACCACAGTGGCTTTTATCTACCACAACCATTTTTATATCAGGATCTTGCTCACCCGCCGTGTGCATTAAAATTAAATTTAAAAATGACGAAAGCAGCAGGAAGAGGAGCAGATATTGAGGTAGCAGTGGGGGAAAGTAGATAGTGTGGGAGGTTGCTGTATTGCTATTCTGGCTACTACTAAAATATATACATTTTTATTAATTTTAATTAATTTAATTAAACCCTGGGGGAGACTGGTTTTTTGTTCTTTTGGGGGGGATGGAAATTTGCGGGAACACTGAAGATATCTAATCTTTAAGCAACAATCCCATAATCCCTGACAGTAAGTGCCATTTAATTCAGTGGAGTTTACTTCTGAGTAGACATGCACAGGAATGCATCATTAAAGTGGTAATATAAAGTTAGGTTTGAGGAGGCAGAACATGACACATATTATGCATTACTTATCCCATAAAATTGCTGTACTGACTGGCTTGTTTATGAAATTTAGAAGTATAACTGCCTTGATTTATTCAAATAATTACAAATATACCTAGAGAAAACTCTCTGGAAAAGACCCTGATGCTGGGAAAGACTGAAGGCAAAAGGAGAAGGGGACGGCAGAGGATGAGATGGCTAGGTAGCATCACCGATGCAATGAATATGGACTTGAGCACGCTCTGGGACAGAGCGGAGGACAGAAGGCCTGGCGTGCTATGGTCCATGGGGTCACGAAGAGTCGGACACGACTGAACGACTGAACAACAACAACAACAACAACAACCAAACAGAACAGACCAATCCTGTATACATTTACAGTGTGATTCTACAGACATCTAATCAGAAATAAGCCTCATTGAGGTCAATGGGACTTACTCCAGTTAAGTGAATATACAATTGCAGCCTTATTCAGATAAAGGAGAGCTCCAAGCGCTACCAATCAAAAGGCATTTTGCAGCTAT
Organism: Heloderma suspectum; assembly: GCF_057233095.1. NCBI lineage: Eukaryota > Metazoa > Chordata > Lepidosauria > Squamata > Helodermatidae > Heloderma > Heloderma suspectum. The sequence goes on from NC_139461.1 coordinate 50,783,071, forward strand.
TCCATCTTTTCCTCCTTAATGGATTTGTTCTGTTAAGAAAAAAAAACAGAAGAAACAGTGGGAAAACACAAATGGAAGATGACATCTGTCTGGACTCCCCATAAAACTGCATGTTTGAGGCAGGGTGATTGCACAATAAAAGCATGACCTGGAAACACCCAAAGACCCTACTGAATTCCGTGAGATTTAGTCCCAAGTAAGCATGCATTAGATTACAGCGTAAGGATCACAACTTTTATTAATTTTTGGTCAGTTCAGAAAATAGGGGCAGGGGGAATAGAGACTATAAACAAAGTCTTAGAAATAGTGCATGTAGACCTATATCATTATCATTTTTGAAAGCTCAAAAAATAAACATTCCTATAATGTAATGAAGGAGTAGCAACAAAAGTGGATATTCAGTTACATTTTCTATCATCACTGAACTCTTAGAAAGTGTAACATCATCCTACACAGTAACGATACAATATGTGTAATTCTTGATACTGAAATCATCGGATTAGACTGTCTCTAAGGGACTGCCTGTCTCGCTGTGAACCTGCTACATACTAAGATCTGCACTGCAGAAGAAACGGGTGTGTCAGACAGGCATGAAAAGGCTTTCTCCTGGGTTGCTCCCAAACTATGGCATGCACTCCCTCAAGAACCACAATCGGCCCGGGCTTTCCTGGCCTTTAGAAAGAGTGTGAAGATGCATCCTTTCAATTTGGCCTTTGAAATGTGTAGTTTTTAAGGTTTTGATGTTTTTGATGTTTTTTATTGTTGCAAAGTTTTGTTCCTTTAAATTGTTGTACACCACCTTGATGGCTTTTTAGCAGATAAGGTGATATATAAATGTTAATAAATAAATGCAGTCATCTCCCAGAACTACCTTCTGGAAATGGCCATCCAAATAGGAGCAGAAGCACTGAAGTACAGTGACCCTGGTCCACAACCTAGACGCTTCTCCAGAAGAATACCTTAGCCGGTGGTATAAAAAAACCTCCTTGGAAGTCCAGGTGAATTACTAAGATCACACACTCCACGTCCTTATTTTTTTATTATTTAAAATCTTTCTTGGACACCTTTCAGGGCAGAAGCCCTCCCAGTGTGGTGTATAGCAATAAAACACATAAATCTGGTATGATATTAAGAATGATAAGAACATAATAAAAACAGTAAGAATACAATAAAAACAGCAATACAGCCAACAACAAAAACAGCAACAAAAACAGCAACAAAAGCAATCATATTAGGAGGAGGCCAGAGTAAAATAATATGTTTTCAAGGCCTTCTTAAAAGCCTCCAATGTTGGAGCATGATGGAGCAACAATAGCAACTTATTTCAGAAGTGTGGGGCCACTGCAGAGAAGGCCGTCTCACTTGTGGTCAGCTACCTAACTGCTCTCACAGGTGGGCAAATGAGAAGGACCTCTCTTGCTGATCTTGCAGTGCAGGCAGGCTGATATGGGTGAAGGGGGTCCTTCAAGTAATTTGGTCCCAAACTGTTTAAAGGTTTTAAAGGTCAAAACTGCCACTTTAAATTGGGCTTAGAAACACACCGGTATCCAGTGCAGCTGGTGCAGTATAGGCGTCCTTCCACATCATCATCCATCAGTGCAATCGGGGCAGCTTCTGTACTGAAACCAAGTCTGAAACCAGATTGAAATGAATGCAGATACTCATTTTGCCTATGCCACATTTGGCATAGGCATCTCCAATTGCTGATCCCTCCCTAGGGTTAGTAAGAGCTGGCAGGCTGTAATGGCAAAGACTATGACCTGTGAACTGGGAGGTCCCTGATTCAACTGTCACACAAAATCTCACGTTCAGATCTCACTAGGTGGCCTTAGGCAATCAGCAATGTCTCAGGCTCAACCAACCCCTCTCATCTAAAATGTCTTGATAATGACACTGGCATACCTTATCAGATTGGTGCAGAGAGATAATGTAAGAAACGGACTTTGGACAGTCAAAGAGCACTGTATAAATATGAAGTGTTACGAATCTTCAGTAATGTCACATCAGTTCTTTGTTATTTTAAAGAGAGAGAAAAGAGGAATGTTTTTGGATATACTTTTACGTATTCTTAGTTTCATTTCAATAATCACCACCAGTTCCCGTATGTTGTCATTTGATTTTACATTTGTTTTCCTTGTACTTCAAATTAGAAATATATACAGCCAATTTAACAAGCTCATACAGAAGCTGTTGACATTTCAATTATACCCACTGTATATAAACAAAAGCAAACAAAATCAATACACTTTTGCTTGCTTCAAATCTGACCTTGAAATTGGATCATATTTATTTCATTTTGTTTTACTCTAATCTCTTTTACGTTCTTATAAACATTCAATTTCCCAACTGTTGGCCTATCATCATGGCAATGAACACCATTGTTACATGATGCAAATAAATTCCAAAATATGCTGTCAACTGATGAAAGGGAAATATGATTTTAATTTTGCTTTACTTGTTCTCGGGTACATATCAGTAAACTGATTATAAGGCACACCGCAACTACCTTTTTTCTGTGATGGGAGAAGTGTCACTGATTACCAGTTTTGTCTTTAATTCTATTTGATGAATTGTGGTTAATTGTAGTGCAATTACATAATATGCTTAAGTTTTTGAAGAAAGCAAAATATGCCATGTAATAGGATAGTAATTTTGAAAAAAAAAAAAAAAAACTAGAATCCTAATGACTGTAAATAGTGTGTAGTGTGTTTTTTTGCTTTGAAAACATTGGAACAACCAAAATGCAGTCCCTGTTACATATAAACTTCTCTGGGGCTGCCTTTACACTATAGAAAAACCCCACAGTCCTCCCTTTCTGGAGCCCTTCCACATTTACCACAGGCTCCCAGACAGCGACCATGTGATTGCTGAGAGGGGAAGCTTTTAATTTTCAAGGTTCCATAGAACTCAGTGAAACAGCGCCATCTAGTGGCTGTTTTAATCACGTAACTTTCTGAGGTAAAAAGATAGTTCATTCGCTGTGGATCTTTTTGAGATGAAATAACCAGGAAATACCTCCAGATGTGTCCTGGAAGTTAACAATATCATGAAAAGGACCTGCAAATGAGTGAGCAATCTCAATAGCAGGTTAAAATCTCTATGTGAAGGAGCCCTGGGTGTCAGTGTCAAGACTTCATAACTCTGCAAAAATAAAGTTGCAACCCTATCCACACTTTTGTTGGACTAAGCCCCATTAAATGAAGACAGATATCCTTCCAGGTACATAAAATCAGGCTGTGTAGGTGGGGGCTACCCCTGAAAAGTCTCCAGAGGCTTCAACTGGTGCAAAACGCAGCAGCTAAGCTGTTAAATCAGTGCATGGTATCGGGACCATATTCTACCTGTCTTAAAAGAGCTGTCCTGGTTGCCAGTTGCTTTCTGGGCCCAACTCAAGGTGTTCATTTTAACCTTTCAAGCCTTAAATGGTTTGGGACCTGGAAATCTAAGGGACTGCCTGTCTCGTATGAACCTGCCAGTTATTAAGATCTGCAGGAGAGTTCCTCTTGAGGACACCATTCCCCGCAGACACCTGTGTCATGCACACGTAAAAGGACTTTCTTCTGTGTTGCTCCCAAACTACGGCATTCACTCCCTCGAGAACTACAGGTGGTCCCTACATTCTTGGCTTTTAGAAAGGCTGTGAAGATGTATCTTTTCAATTTAGCCTTTTAGAAATATGTAATTGTTTTAATGCTTTACTGTTTTCAGTGTTCTTATTTTTTATTATGTTAAGGTTTTATTGTTAAGCGTGTGTGTGTGTGTGTGTGTGTGTGTATGTGTGTGTGTGTGTAAATATGAAATATGAAATGAAAACCCTAGTTCAAGTAACAGGTCAGGTAAATGATATTAAAGAGCACATGCTTACTGCTGAATCTTAAACAAACTTATTTTTGCCTCTTAGAAGAAACAGATAATCCACTTGTACAGAAAAGTGACAATTGTCCTGTACATTTCACTTACAGTTTTAAACAGATGGCAATCCTATGATATAAATTCTGTACAGTCATGTAGCACAAATGCTATCATTTTTGTTAATAATTTAAAAACTTTGAAGTACTAAATGAATAAAAAAGTTGTGATGTGGTAAGGCAGACAATTTCTTATGAGAATTAAGCCTTTCATCAGAATAATGTTCAAGGTACCATTTTTTTAAAAAGCCAGCTTTTGATATGGAAAGATGCTGGGATCTATAGAAGTGAGAATATATCTCTTCTTTTCTGTGGGCAGTTACCTAATGGTATGCAAAGTAAGTTACGGGAGGGAACAATCCTATGGCCCCTAGGCAGTGTCTGAGGGACCATAGGATAATTTGGACTCCCAGATCCAGGGTTGGAGACAGCGCTCCGACACTGGATCTGGGAATCGGAGCTCTGCCCCCCCTCCCTCACAGCCAGCAGGGAAAGAACTGTGCTGTCTGCCTCTCCGAGGTTGGGAACACAAACTCGGAGGAGGGGGAAAGGGGGTGTTTGGGGGGGCGTGAGGGTGCCTGTAGAGTCCAGGATACAAGTTATCCTGAAACCTCTCCAGCCTCCTTCCCTCCCCCTCTGAAATGCCCCAGCTAGATAGACAAAAAAGCAAAACAAGCCTGTCTAGAGAAAAATGCAGGGTGGGAGGATGGGGAGACAAAGATCACCTCCACTGTTCCTCCCACCCTGCATTGGATGATCAGAAGCCTCCACGTTCAGGATCTTCTGATCCTCAGGGCACAATCAATAGGATTGTGCCCTAAAGGAGTGAATGAATGAATGAATGAATGAATAAATAAATATGTCTCACTGCACTGTGGCCTTGAAGCATTTCAGACTGGGGCCTAGGTGCTTGTGTCTGGAGGGGACCCCAAGTTCCATGCCAGATTCCACAATCTACTCTGGAGTTTTGGCAGAATAGCATGCATCCATCCCCACAGCCACCAGACTTTTTGTAGCAGAACCTAATAGTTTCAGTCCTAGTTGTGGATGTTCCCCCTGCTCCCTGCCCTCACGAAGCAGCCAATCCCCAATAGCAATCCACATCCAGAGACCTGCTGGATCAAGAGAAAGGTATACTACCTGTGATCACCTTTACTCCACATCCTAACTGATGCTTCCTTCTTTGTACATACTGATGAAAAATTCCACTTGTCTCATAGTTCTTCCTGGTTAACTAACTATGCATTATTGCCTAAATGCAAGTATTTATAAACCATTTACCTGGTTTTATTTATAATTTGTCCGCTTTTATTTGGACTGGTTAAAATGGTTCCCCTTGTTGATATCTGACACTGAAGCATCAGAAGATGGTGGTAATCTATAGCAGCACCTCTCAAAATGACTGCTGAAAAATGACTCGCACTTAAAACATCCTTATTCGCCCTTATAGAGGGACTGATTTTCACAATCATAAAACTTATGAACTGTTTGCATAAAAAATAGCTTAGAGAGCCTGTGTTTTATTTTTTATGCTCGGCATGAAATTCAGGAATGAGAATATTACAGTTCATATTACAGTTCCTCCTGCTCTGCACTGGATGATTGTAAGCCTCCGAGTTTAGAGGCTTATGATCATCGCAAAAGATTGCACCCTAAATGAGAGCCCTGATATGACATTTTGCATTCAGAAAAGTGTACAAGTTTTCCCACCTATGTAGAGATAGGAAAGGAAGACACATGTAGAGAATCCTAGGTTTTTACAGGACCCTAGTCACAAAAATGTTCCACAATAAATAGCCCATGCTCAAGTGTTTCCTGGGTAGGTTGCAAAAGTCATTTGACAATAAGGAAATATTACCTCAACAAAAGCTGGTTCTAAACGTAAATCCAGGGCCACCCATACCATTAGGCAGAGTGGAGTGGCCACCTCAGGCATTGATTCTGGGTATCATGACAGAGCAGCAAATTGTTAGTGAATTTATTAATATTGTAATTTTACTGTCAGTGAGGGGGAGCGGCTAGGGTGGCTAAGTGTCCTACTTTATGGACAATAGTCCTCTGTCTGAAAGGGGGAGGCGTGGAGGATGGCAACAAGGGAGAGGGCCCTGTCGGTGGTGGTGGCTTCCCAATTATGGAATGCTGTTCCCGGTGAGGTGTGCCTGGCACCAACGCTGTCATCTTTTCAGTGCCAAGACTTCCCTCTACTTCCAGGCATTTGACAGCATATGATAAGGTTTTTAATGGGTCCTGGGATTTACTGTTTTAAAACTGTTATATTTTTGTACATTGGTTTATATATTATGCATTTTTAGGGTTTCAATCTTTGTAAACTGCCAAAAGAGCTTTGACTGTTGGGTAGTAAAGAAATGTAATAAATGAAATAAAGTGAATGAAGGGCTGTTATAGGGCAGCCCTCTTTTTGATGGTGTCCTCCATTTGAATGCCTGTGCAGTCCAAGTCCAGCTTGAAGATAAAGAACCATCAAAAGGAGAGCAGGGACTCTGAAGTTGCCCATCAACAGTTATCACCTGGAGAGCAGACTGAGCAGGCACAGAGTCACCTTGCCACGGTCATCCTCATTAGGGTGAGATGTACTGTATTTCTATTCCAATTATAGTGATTATTTCTAAATTTGCCTCTATACATATAGGTTAGCATATGCAAATGTTATTCAGTTCTGTGACCTCTCTTTTGGTGATGCATTTCCTGTTTGAGGGGGATGCACACAAGCGGCCATCATAGGAGAGGCACTTGTGATAACACTGAATGGAAATACGTGGGCTTCCCTTCTGATACTTGCCTGGTGCCAGTCCCACTGGGTGTGGCTCTAGTTTTATTCCATCTCTAAGTGTGTATGTTGGAGGATGGGAAAATCCACATAAGCTGCTTTGTTACCGGATAGCTATATTTCCTTGTGTTGTTCTGAATAAAGAGGAAGCTGTTTATCATCCTACCCATGTCTGCATAGCACTGACCTGAAAACAGAACCTATAGCACTCTGGAAGCCTCAAGAAGTACTCCAGACTTGGGACCCGCAGCCAAAGAAGAAATATTATACTGTGTCTCCAGCACACCAAAGAAGAGGGTGGCAGCTTTCACCCCTCAGTAAGCAATGGAGCATTTTAAACTTCCATGCTTGTAGGATTTTCTTCCTCAAGCGCCAAAATAACTTGGACAGTTCTTGGGTACTATGTATACATCATGATGGGAGCATACATAATACATGCTACTAGACCTCAAGCAGCAAAAGATCTTGGGCTGGCCCAGCATAGATAACGCAATTTCAGAAGGCTGCAACAATGTTCCCTATTTTTAAAACAAAAAAAGGCAATTCTTATTTATTTATTTATTTATTTATTATTTAATTTATTAATCGCCCATCTGGCTAGTCACCAAGCCACTCTGGGCTATGTACAACATACAATAAAACAATAAAATTCTACAATAAAAACATTTTCTAAAATACTCTAACCCACCCCAAATGCATCTAACAATGTAACTGGCAGTTGGTCAATGAAACCTTTGCATAAAAGGTATTTAGAAAGGGGAAAACAGGTTTAAGTTGCTTCCTTAGTATAATCTAGATGAGTATGATAAAGTAGTTTTTTGTTTTGAAAGAGCAACATGGCCATGATACTGCCCAGAGTAAAATGTCTATCTGCCCATTTATTTCACAATTACATGACCTCAATAATCAAAGACTTTTCTAAACCTCAAGCTTTCTTTTAAACAACAACTTTATTTCAGGTGGGATAACATTTAATGTGCAATTTACTTGTGCCACAAGTATTTTTTTTTTTAATCTCAAAACCACATAATAGACCAGCCTAATAGTGGTTGCCAAGCAACCACATAGCACTTGTGTGGCCTAGATGATCAGGATATATATATATATATATATATCCTTATGTGCCAAGAATAATTAAATCAGCTGCTTTTCCATTGCCACTGCCTTTGAGCTGTTAAGTGAGGGCAACTTTTTTTCTGCTGGTGTAAAGGCCTATTGATTTCAGTGAAGCTATGAGCTGGTACAAGACTCCATGCAGGATATATTTTGAAGAGAAATAAATTCTGGACAAGCTTCAGTGAATGTTAAATGATAACACTGAAACAATTCCTCAAAATTTGCACCTCTGGAAACAGGCTGCTACCATCAAAGTCACCTTGCTATACCAGCAACCTCCCCTCCCACTTTGAATAATGTGGTGTTAGAATTGTTGTAATGTTCTGTCTATTATTTGCAACAAATGAATGTTATATAGCAACTCAGTGTCTCCTACCAATGCATCTGTGCACAAATGTCAGAAAGGGCACTGAATTAGGGAAAACTACACACTGGGATGGTTTGCACGATCACTGTGGGCTAAACAAGACACTGGGGCTTTTTAAAGCTGCAGTGTGTGCTGGGCACCATTTGCCTAATCACCCGCCTGGTGCAGCTTGTCGTGTCTTCCAAACCTGGGGGTCATGGCTTGTTGGGGGGGAGGGAACCCTCGAATAACCCAATAAGAGCCCATGGGTTATTTGAGGGTTGTTTCCCTCTCAAACAAGCCATTCTACCTGGGTTCAGACGACTCGACAAGTCTTGCCCAGGCACTAGGGGTGTATGAACCCCACTCACCCGTCCAGTCCGGGGCATCCGCTGCGGAGGGGAGGCGATCCATCTCTCTCCCTGGAATCCTTCCCAGCCAGCTCCACTCCATGGCGAGTCCGCAGAGCCGCCAGCCAGGCCCGTCCGCAGCTGGACTTACGGCCGCTGCCACGCAAATTGTGTCCGGCATAGCGGATGCCATTTGTGTCCCTGCCCTTGGCTGTGATAGGCTATGTAAATATTTACATAGCCTATCACGGCCAAGGGCAGGGACGCAAATGGTGTCCGCTACGCCGGATGCCATTTGCATCCGCTGCCCAGCAGTAGATGGCTGCAGATGGCAGCAGATGGACCCAGACCAGCCAGCGCCAGGTAGGGTCCGTCCCTACCGGACTTCGTGGGGTGGCGGGGGGGAGCAGTCCATTCCGCCACGGACTCCAGGGGCCCAGATTCTAAAGAATCCAGCCTCACTGGAGTCTGTGGCAGATTTCTCCACCATCCCTACCAGGCACATGACGAGGCAAATGGTGCCCAGCACATGCCATAGCTTAAACAAGCCACTATGGTTTGTTTAACCCCCAGTGATCATGCAAACCAGGTCTCTGTTAAGTGACTCTGTCAAACAGTACATCTTCATTATTTACTCCTCTTTTGTTATAGTGGGCTGCACAGAATGACCAAGAAACTATCCATAGACTAATAAACTAACAAGAACACATTCAAGCATTTGCAGTTCCAGATGATGCAAAGTCTTTCACAAAGGGAAACAAAAAATATTTGATGGTAGCTCACAGAAAAATTATTCCTACTGCAGCCCCTTCCAGCTTCCAAAAACCCATTTCCAACAAGTGTTGGGAGACTCTCCAAAAAAGGGCTACAGCCAGGGAATGGATGTGAGATCCCGGGGGCTTCTCCACATGGTGCTTTTATCCTGCTATTGAGATTGGTTTGCCGGTCCTTTAGATGATGTCATCAACCTCCAGGGTGTCTCCTGCACTTTGTTCCATTTTTAAAAAGATTGGAGATAATGAGCTATCAAATTACTGCACTTGAGTTCCCTCCATGAAGAGGAAAAGCCGAAATAAGAGCAGCTAGACCACAGCACCATCTAGCGGCTGCATAATGAAACATATGGAAGACTCAGATAAGGGGGGAAAGGGGGGAGGAAACGTGTCAAGGGAGTCCATCGTGATTCTGCATTTAAAACGGGAGCAGAAAGCCCCATTTTAAATGCAGGATTTTAGGCTGGTATAGAGATGCTCTGGGTCAAAAGTAGGATTCAGGGACCTCTCCCATGCCAAATACCTCCCTTTACTTCAGCTAGCTGCCACAACCTGACAAATCAGGGCCCCTTTTAGAAAGTTTCAGTGGGACCCCCAAATAATTGTGGGAGAGCCAAAGACTTGTAAAAACGAATGTCCTTTAAAGTAAGGCCTGTTCAAACATCACGCTAAGCCATGGTGGTTTGGAATTTCTGGTAACCACGGTGGCTTAGCGTGTCATGTGGGGGGAGAAAACCATGTTCTGCATGGCTAAGCCAGCCGGGGTAACTACCACCTGCAAAGGTGTTAAGGGGCCCTGGAGAGTCTTAATGTGTCATCTTTTGAACTTCCTGGTGGTTAAAACAGGCCCCAGAGGACTTCCAGGCTATGACCACAGAGTCCTCTGGCTAGAGCATTCGCTACTGCAGGTGATGCTCTAGGTGCTGCGGAGTTTCTCTGTAGTTGTGGCTGCCAATGAACCCATTCACGAAATGGAGGATGATGGAGCGGCCGCCAGGAGCCCATTCACGCTATGGAGAACATTGGGATGCATACAAACCACTTAGGTAAGCTCACCCGGTAACTAAGGAGGGGAGTAGCAGAACCTTGCAGAGCCGCATGGCTCCCAGTCATCTGACAGGCCTGCAAGTAGTGGGTTCACTACCCCCTTGCCCCCCCATAGTTCCCCTGACCACCCTCTTCCCATGCATGTGTGAACAACAGGCCCAATGAGCTCCAGCACAGATGATGGCGGGGGAAGTAAAATTAGGTTTATTAAAGGAAATCAGAGTTTACAGCCATGGTAGATAAATTTGGCAGGGCAGCACAGCAGCGGGACTATTTTAAAGCAAAAATGTCCCTTTTTCCCACTGCCCCGCTGCTGAATTTCAACATCAAACAGCTACTTTTGCATTTCAAATGGAGGCTATATTTTCTTGCTGCTGCCACTGTGCCACCAAAAATTTCAGTGGCAAATTCAGTGGCACAGCACTGCTGAGCCACAAAAAAGGCCCATATGGGCTGCATGTTGCCTACCCCTGAACTAGAGCTAGGTGTAAATAGGAGCTTACGGCAGGCATACACTGACTGGAATTAAGGAACAGGGTGCCTCTGAAACACATGGCTCATACCAATAATTTGTTTTCAGTATCAGAACTGAGCTCTCAGCCCATTTACCCAAAAATCTACTCCTGGCTCCTCCCCACAGGTTCTTCATTTCAGCAGCCTAGTTTAGGTTAAGTAATTGTTTTGTTCCTATTTTTACACAGTTGGGAGCCAGAAACCCTTGCTGGTATTAACATTCCAAGCCCTAAATGTCTTGGGCCCAAGTTATCTGAAGGATCGTCTCCTCCCATCTTGCTCTGCCCAGACCTTAAGATCATCTTCAGCTGTCCTTCCCCTGGAGCCCCTGCCTGCCAAACGAAGTGAGGTGCATGGCTACCAGGAAGAGAGCCTTTTCTGCTTTGGCACAGCTGTTGTGAAATGAACTTCCCAGAGAGGCTCGCCTGGTGCCTACATTGTGCTCTTTCTGGTGCCAGTTGAAGGCCTTTTTATTTTCCAAGGCATTTTAGTTCTCTTGTTTAAAATCTGTTATTGTATTTTAAATCTCTGCATAAAAACCTAAATAAAACCTTGCTGCTAGGTTTGATTTAGGTTTTTATTTTATTTTATACTGTAGTTTTAAACTTCTAAAATTTTATGATGTATTTTATGCTGTATTTTGTGATTTTAATTGTTGTTAACCGCCCAGAGAGCTTCAGCTATTGGGCAGTATAGAAATGGAATGAATGAATGAATGAATGAATGAATGAGGCCAAAGCCCAGGGCTCCACAGCCCAAGGCGCCCCCAAATTATCACCAGGAGAGCAATGGTGTCAACATCTGGGATGGCAAAAGCATGCCAGGATCCACGAGGGCTGACATTGATCACTTCAGCATCCTTCCTCTCTTCTTAGTTTTTAAAAAACATGTTATTGTCAGGGGATGCCTAACCAGGCATGTACATAGTTACAGATGTTCCTTTTTTCTGTTTTTTACATTTAAAATATGCAGCAGCAGAGATGTGGCCAATGGGGGGGGTCTGGGGGGGAGCAAGATAGGTTCTAGTTAAAAACAAAGCAGATAGCAGATTTTGGCAGCAAATGCAGTCACATGGCAGGACGGGGGAGGGGGAACCAGGTGGGGGGCACATTTAGCCCACAGGTAAGGTGATGTCAAGCATCAGGACATCATCCCTGTGGAAAACAGGTTTTATACCAGGGCAACAAGCAAAGCTTCCTCAGCCATTAACAGCACAATATAGAGGTGAAGAAAGGAACACATTTCCGTGTGGTGGCAGATTCTAGGGAATTTAGAGAATTCTGCCACGGATCCCAGGGGGGCTGAATTCCAGTGAATTCAGCCCCCCAGAACCTGTGGCGGAATGGAGCCCCCCGCCCCACTACCCCGCAAAAGCCCAGCGAAACAGAGCCTACCTGGCTGCGGCTCCAGTGGTGGCAGCAGAAGCAGCGGCTCTGGCCACTGCTGGGCTGCTGCGGCCACAAATGGCAGCCGTCGTAGCAGCCGCCATTTGATTTGCGTCCCTACGCCTGCCCATGATAGGCTACATATATATTTACATAGCCTATCACGGCTAAAGTGGGAACGCAAATGGCATAGAGGATGCCATTTGCGTCCCTACTTTAGCCGTGATAGGCTACTTAAATATTTACATAGCCTATCACAGGCTGGCGTAGGTTATATGCTTTTGCATATAAGTCTATGTGCACATAGACTTCCAATCACCATTTTTTTAAAAAAACATGGTGATTGCAGCAGAGGTGGAGGGACCAGTGAGCGGAGCAGGAGCTTGGGGAGGTGGCATCCAGAGTAGGGATGTCAGAGAATTCCGTGACGGATCTCGGTGAGGCCGAATGCCAGTGCATTTGGCCCCCCGAAATCCATCGCGGAATGAAGCCCCTGCCCCCCCACCCCACAAAAGTCGCGTGGGACGAAGTCCCTGCTGCCCCCCCCCCCGAAAGGCACACAAAACGGAGCACTTACCTGCTCCCGTCCACGCTGCTTTGAGAATGGTGGCCGTCCTGCGGCCGCCATTCGCTTCCTCCTCTTCATAGCCATGATAGGCTACGTAAATACTTACGTAGCCTATCACAGCTAACGCAGGGACGCCAGTTGTGTCCCTGCGGAGGCTGTGATAGGCTACGTAAGTAGTTATGTAGCCTATCACGGCGGGGCGGGGGGAAAACCCCAGTATGCTACCGCCATTTGCATACGCTGGTTTTTTTTCTAGGGATGTACGAAAGTTCCGCCAAGGATCTCGGGGAGGCCGAATGCCAGCGCATTCGGCCCCCCGAAATCAGTGGCGGAACGGCCTGCCCCCACCCCGGGACGAGACTTACCTTGGGCGGATCTTCCTGGCGGCGGCGGCTCCAGCGGCAGTTCGGCGGCAGTGGCCGGTCTTCCGACCGGCTGCCGCCGCCACCATTTCCAGTTTAAAAAAACAAAACAAAAACCTGATAGGCTACGTAAAGATTTACGTAGCCTATCACGGCTAGGTTTTTTAAAAAAAACCGTGATAGGCTACGTAAATCTTTACATAGCCTATCATGGCTGACTTTAAACAAAAAACAAAAAACACACGTGTACGCAAATGGCGCAAAACACTCAGTTCTGGAACCGAGTTGAAGCAGAGGGGGTCTGAATCAGTCCAAGTCAAAGCAGAGCTGATTTAGAGGGTCTGAAGCGGCATCCAAAACAAACCAGGGTATCCATGCACAGCCCTACTAAACATGTGTACATCACGTCCAAGTGGGTAACTGTTTTGAAATGAGGCCCTGGGCTTTCCAAAATGGAGTCTTAAAGACACAACTTAGGTTTTCCACTGATGGATCATTGAAAATAGGGGACCCTCCTCCTTGCACAAGTGGAAACACCTTCTGCTCACGCAACAACACTTTTCAATCCAAGACACTAATATTTTCCCCCTAGTCATATTAAACCATTTTCCTCAAAATTGTAGGGGAAATATTCTCCTCACTAGGTTACAACAGTAAAATAGCCACTTTCTCAAAATGCATTTAAACCGTGTGGTGCTGTAATGAATTCAGATTCATCCCAAAAGAGGCTTTTTCTGGTCTGTCACGTATTCCGTGTCTTCTTCACTGTAGCTGATTTTGATGCATTGAGTAGCAAGGATCCCGCTTGACATGATGATTTCCTGACTGACAGGCGGCACAGAGACACAAAGCAGAATGTCAAAGAACATGGCATGATAAAACTAACCATATTTCAACACAGTTATGATAATGCCATACTACTTAAGATTCCCCTTCCTTTTGACAAGCAAGCTTTGTAACTCATACTGTGAATACCACAACTCTTTATTTATTTGGCTAGAGCCAGTTTTGCTGGGCCTTGAAGTGATGAACATGTAATAAATATCTGTTTCTCTTGCCCCACCCCCTTCAGGATTATGTAACATCTTTAGGCGGGATGGAGAATCCTGTGGCTCTCCAGATATTGTTGCACTACAACTCACATCATGCTTGGCCATTGGCCATGGTGACTGGGGCTGATGGAAGTTGGAGTCCAACAAAACTTGAAGGGCATAGGTTCCCTGCCCCATTTATACTAACATTTTAGAGGGCAAAAGGTAACCACAGAGTGACTTTTCCATTCAACTTACACTTGAGCCAACAATGTGATGTGGCTGCAAAAACAGCAAATGCTACTTTGGGCTGCATTAATAGACACATAGTTTCCAAATCTCAGGAAGTACTAGTTCCCCTCTACTCAGCACTGGTTAGGCCTCATCTGGAGTACTGTGTCCAGTTCTGGGCACTGCACTTTAAGAAGGACACAGACAAGCTGGAAAGGGTTCAGAGGAGGGCAACCAAGATGATCAGGGGCCTGGAAACAAAGCCCTATGAAGAGAGATTGAAAGAACTGGGCATGTTTAGCCTTGAGAAGAGAAGGCTGAGGGGAGATAGGATAGCGCTCTTCAAGTACTTGAAAGGTTGTCGCAGAGAGGAAGGCCAGGATCTCTTCTCGATCATCCCAGAGTGCAGGACACGGAATGATGGGCTCAAGTGACAGGAAGCCAGATTCCGGCTGAACATCAGGAAAAACTTCCTGGCTGTTAGAGCAATACGACAACGGAACCAATTCCCTAGGGAAATGGTGGGCTCTCCCACACTGGAGGCGTTCAAGATGAGGCTGGACAGCCATCTGTCGGGGATGCTTTGACTTGGATTCCTGCATTGGGCAGGGGGTTGGCCTCGATGGTCTTGTAGGCCCCTTCCAACCCTACTATTCTATGATTCTATGATTGATCATTTGATACCAGGCCCAACATCAGCATCCTCAACCAGCCTGCCCTGTGACCCTTTTCTGGCACTCCAATATAAGAAGCACCCAACAGGGATTAGGAGAGTTGCTGTTATAATTTTCACGATGCTCCCAGGGTAGCATTGCTCAGAGGTATTGTGAGAAATTCCCACAATACCTCTGAGAAATGCTACATTGGGCCCCTGAATGCCCCTGAGCAACATTACATCATTTCAGGATTGGGCCCAGTATCTCATCCAAAACTGTGGGAACGGACTCAGAGTCAGATGAGGAACAGTGCAAAGTTCCTTATCTGGGGGATGGACCCAAGCTTCAGGGAGACAAAGACAAAGAAGATTCTGTCCAGGTGCAGGCTAATTGGTTAGATCAAAGCCCAACCATAACTGCTCCTTTTGTGGGAACACAGGAACTCACAGGGTGGGGAGGAGGTGGGCATGACAGATGCAAGGATCAGATGTTGGGTCAAGAGGGAGGTGCAGCTTCAGGAAGCAAGGCATTCTACAAGGTTGGCCCATCACAAGAGGTCTCTAAGGGAAGACACACCCTGAGGGCAGGACTGGGAAAGCCTTTCAGGTTCTGTACTGCAGGCTGGTGCCAGATTTGCAGCAACTCCTCTCCTAACCGTAGTACATCTCTCAAAGGTCTATGTAGTATTATACCAGCTAATCAGGGTTGTTAGCACTAGGTTGCTGTAGGGAGACAAAGTCTGTAACCTGAGCCGCTGTAGGACTGATTAATTCTCATAATAAAAACTATTTACTTGGTCTTGGAGATCAACTTATTTGTTTGACTACCAACACTCTGGGGAAGGCTTGACACATCAGAAGAATTGTGGGAATTAACATGGCAGCTATTCCAGCCCCAACTGGTGGGTACTCATTGCACCAGAGCATTCATGGTGCTGCTCAGTAAGCCTGCCAGGAAGGACCCACCAGAGGGCACTTTGCCTGGAGCTGGTCCTGCTTGATACTCTAGTTGTGTTCAAGTGCTATCACATCAAGATTACAAGATAATATGCAGAGATTTGGGGGATGTTGAATCCTTTGATCTTATCAAAAAGGGCACTTTCACAAGACCACTGCAACAAAATAAGTCCCCAATTTATTAGATTTTCCACTTCAAAAACTTGTTCTGTGGTCCTATGGAAATAGTTTCTAACTTATTACATTATGAACACATTGGACTCTAAGCCCTGCTTTTTATATTTCATGGTGCCTTGGGTTTAGGGCCATAATCCCTGAAGAACTAAACATCATTCCACTCCCTTAGAACAGGGCAACAGTTCCAGGTCTTATTCTTGAAGTGAACTCTGGCTCCCTTGTGCTTAATTTGGCTTCTATTTATAATCTCCCCAAGCAAGGTAAGGAAGCAAGTTGCCCTTTATGTGCAGCAAAAATAAGTGCTTTCTTGTTTATTACAGGAGGATTCTGTAGTTCCTAGGACAATACAGAGCTACAAATTCTGACAGAGATAATATGAACTTTATTCCCCAGAGGGCCTCATATTTCTGGAGTAACTCTGAATTTAGGTCTAGATTATGTGGGTGTGCCAGAAGAGAAGCCATGAAGCTCTCAGTTATTCTACGATGTATTTATTTAGATTTGTAGAGTCTCAACTTCCAGACCTCTTTGGTCTTTGTGATACTGCCCTGGTTCTCTTCTTCTTTTGACTCTCCTTCACTTTATTAGGGTGGTTCTCCATCTACCCCAATCTATATATCTACCCCATGACTTCCTGTTTAATGGCTCTGTCTTGCCAACATTTGCCTTTCATTTTTGAGCTTCCATCTCACTACGCAGTGCCACCCTTTTTCCCACCCAAGCTCCTTGTTTGGTCATTGTTGGGATTATTGCTGTTTCCTCTGTCTCACAGGCACAGAACAATGTATCTTCTACTCCTTCTTCTCCAATATGAAGGCCATTGCTAGTAGAGGTGGTTCTGGCTAATCCATAAAGGGAAAAATGTTGTCTATTGTTTGGTGCTATATTGATATTGTTTCAAATGTATCATGAGCCATTGTGCATGGACTTAAAAAGGGAAGAAAAGCAGGTTTAAAATATTTTATTTAAATAATGGTCGACCATTGAAACAGATGGGTCCTGCTACTTATTGGAGATGTTGAAGAGGAAAATCTCACTTTCCTAGCTCTATTTAATGTTAAAACACATGCACCAATCAACTAGCCAGTAATAGGCAACCTGGCACCCTCTAATTGTTCTGGACTAGAACTCTCATATGCCCCAGCCAGCATGACCAACTGTCAGGGAACATGGGACTTGTAGTCCAAAACTTGGGCTACTGTAGAGTACTTGCTGTCTTTCACCTCCTTTGCAGGAAATTCAGAAAGTCTCTGCAAAAATATTTCTTTCTCCCACTTCTGTGAGACAATCTTACCGCTAGAGCAGATCCTATGAATAGTTAGGTGCACCTATACCCACGGATTAGATACACCTAACCATGCAAAGGATCCAGCTGCAAATCTCTACATAGGCTCCCTCACATTTTGCATAGCAACTTCAATTTGATTCAGAATATGGTCTGAAAACACATAAAGCAATTCTATTATGGAAGCTGAGCAGGTGTTTGACTCTCTAAAATCCCAACCCTCTCTAATTGCTTTTCCAAACAGTTTCTAGGATTCAGAGACTTGCTTCCTGTTCCAAGTTAGAAGGTCCAGATAAGATTTCCTTATAGTTAAATAGTACCAGAATCCACATAAGCATTTTAATACATCTGTGTGAGGGCCAGTGTTTACATATAATCTCCTGGGATTTTTTTAGAATGTGGTATTTAATGGAACATTGATATTTCTGTGTATGTAATTTCTTGTCATTTTTTTCTTTTTTTTTCTTTTTCCTTTCTTTCACAAATTGTTTTGTTTTGTTAAAATCACAATAAAAAGATTAATTAAAAATAGTACCAGAGTCCACATAGGCATTTTAATACATCTGTGCCAGGGCTAGGGCTGCGGAGAAACAGTGCCTGGTTTCACACAACATGAAAACACATACTCAAGGTTTAGTATGGGTTGTCGTTGAACCATTGGTTGTTGTTTATTTATTTTTTTTATTTTAAATATTTCTTGGCAGCCTTTCAGGGCAGAAGCCCTCCCAAGGCGGCTTACAACAATAAAATACATAAAAACAGTTAAAATATTAAAAGTGATAAAAACACAAAAACAATCAAACCAAAAATAAAAGCCAACAATACAAACAATAATTAAAACCAACAATAACACCAATAATGATGTTAACAGCAGCAACAGTAGCAATCATATCAATAGAAGGCCAAGGTAAAATTGAACTGTGGATTGTTGAACCATGGATTGTTGTGTTGTGTGAACCCAGGAAGAGAATCCAGTGTTTCTTGTTGGGTTGTGAACTGTGGGTTGTTCATGGCTAACAAACCATGGTTTGTTAGCATAGCTGGGATCACAACAACCCATGGTTTAACAATCCACAGTTCAATGACAACCCACACTCAACCCTACTCAACCTTGAATATGCGATGTCATGTTGTGTGCGCCCAGTCAGCGATTTGACCGCCAAAAATTAATGAAACTGACCCAGTAATCCAAACAGAAATGGTTTCATGAAATCCCACCCCCCAACTTCGTATCACCAAATCATTTCACCATTTCCTCAGTATATTTGTTCGGTAGTAAGTCTCATTGCGATTAGACATATATAGGACTACATTGTTGATTTCTGATTCCCCTCTGCCTCCTCCAAATACTGCAGGACACCTTTTAAACCTTTGGATCTGCTTTTAGATAAAGCGTCTTTGGGGTTTTGCAAGACATTCTTTTTTAAAAAAGAAATCTAAACCCAGTATTTTAGGTATAAAAGTAAGGTTGTGTGGAATGGCACATTGAAGCAGGCTTATTAAAAAGATAAAGTCACAATCAATGCCCTTTCTTTGGAGGAGTATTTAACACTGCACCTCTCAAATGAAATGAACTGCTGGAGGAACGATCTGCCCACTCTGAAACAGTGTATGCCTTTCTGTAGATATTCAACTGCAGTCCACTATAATGTTCCCTCACCACCACCACCACCACTTTAGGAGTGACAAAGGAGGCAACCATTTTTATGGCATTCTCAATTTCCCAGAATTCAAAAAGCACTTCAGAACTAGGCTTGGGGGGGGGGGTGGAGAATAGCGACCACTCTCTTTCCCCCAAAATAATTTCGCCTCACCTCCAAAATCTAGCAGAAACAAAACAGCCAGATTCAAGTTAGGTGAAACAGCTGAGAAATAGTCCTTGTCAATTCAGTACGACCCTAGTCAAGGCCAGTCAGAAACAGTTAATAAATCAAGAGGAGAAAGTAAAAGTTCCCTGTTCTACTCCAGTGCCTGTATCAGGCAGGTCATCTCTATTGAAGGCAATTTGGGGCCTAGGGTGACCATGTGTCCTCTTTTACAATGGACAGTCCTCTGTTTGAAGGGCTGCCAGAGGCCCATCCTCCGTTTGAAGGTGTTCTCTCCTTGAAAGGCTATGCCGTTCAATTCTGGTTTCAAGATAAAGAACCACAAGAACTATTGCCTATTAACAGCAGTTTCCCCATCAACGATGAGCACCTGGGCAACAGACTGAGCATGCAGGCAGGCACACAGCTCACCTGGTCAAAGATTAAGATTACCGTAGTTCTATTTATGTTGTTGTTGTTGTTGTTGTTAAATGTGTTTTAACACTACAGCATTATGTAGCACCAACTGGAAGCACCCTTACTAAAGATGACAGCATCTTGCAATTATGCTATATGGAAGGACTGGAAACTGGCAGAAAGGAGTGTCCATGCATTGCTATGCTTGTGCAATGAACACAACATGTTTCTGAGTTCTTTTTTCCTCTGGCCTCTGCTGTTATTGCAGCTGTTTGAAACTGCATGAAACTAAATCCCCCATCACCGTTGCACTCTGGCATACCTACCCAATAGAAACCACCAATACATGATAAGTTGAATGGCTGAGACAAAGAGCTTCTTTCTGGATACTCTTGCATGTGGCAATTACCATCTGCATCTCAAATGGAGACCCAGTTCAGCATGAAGAAATCAGCTGCTTTAAAGCCAGCAAAAGGTTAAAGAGGTTCAGCTAATACTAGATGAAATGGCAGCATTCTCAATTTACTGGGATTATTCCTGCCTTGTGCCTTTAATGGATTGTGTTCATATTTGCTCTTTCTTGCACTGTGAGTTACATAAATTGCTATACAAGCACAAGATAATGTTTTCAAATCTACTCATTGGCCCATTTATCTACTGCACTATGATCTGCCAGAAGATCAGGGAGGGGGAAAAGAAAAAGAAAGAAAAAAAACTTTATAAAGCTGTGAATGTCAGCTCCCTTGGGCAGGCAAGGTGTCATCAACTCCGTGCAAGCTCTGCTGACTCATGCAAACATCTATACTCAGAAGCATTAATTTTCTATGTGCTGAAAGGGGAAAAGAAGGAAGCAAAGTCATCTGGAAAATATAGGCTAAATTTGTATAGCCTGCATGGAAAACATGAAGCCAGCTGCCAGGAAGATACTGACTAACAAGCCAATGATGTTAGAAATTTAGTGCACATGCTTCAGAAGTTCTCCTGCCCATAGCCTACTGAGCTGTACAGGAGCACCACAGCATCTGGAAGGCTTCTTAACATCCAAGGGTTGACCAAGGGTTATATCAACCTGGTTAGCTTGTAAGGAGCTGGGCTGTGGTACAAAGTGCCATATAATTACCCTGCAGAGTATTGTAAAGTTGTTGTTGTTCAGTCGTTCAGTCGTGTCCGACTCTTCGTGACCCCATGGACCATAGCACGCCAGGCCTTCCTGTCCTGCGCTCTCTCCCGGAGCGTGCTCAAGTTCATATTCATTGCATCCGTGATGCTATCTAGCCATCTCATCCTCTGCCGTCCCCTTCTCCTTTGGCCTTCAGTCTTTCCCAGCATCAGGGTCTTTTCCAGGGAGTTTTCTCTTCGCATTAGGTGGCCAAAATATTGGAGCTTCAGCTTCATTATCTGTCCTTCCAATGGCAGTCAGGGTTGATTTCCTTTAGGATGGACTGATTTGACCTCCTTGCAGTCCAGGGGACTCGTAAGAGACTTCTCCAGCACCACAGTTCGAAAGCATCAATTCTTCGGCGCTCAGCCTTCCTTATAGTACAGCTCTCACAGCCATACATTACTACTGGGAAAACCATAGCTTGGATTAGACGGACCTTTGTCGGCAAGGTGATGTCTCTGCTTCTTACAATGCTGTCTAGGTTTGCCATAGCTTTCCCCCCAAGGAGCAAGCGTCTTTTAATTTCATGGCTACAGTCACCGTCTGCGGTGATCTTGGAGCCCAAGAAAGTAAAATCTGTCACTGCTTCCATTTCTTCCCCTTCTATATGCCAGGAAGTGATAGGGCCAGATGCCATGATCTTAGTTTTTTTAATGTTGAGTTTCAAACCAGCTTTTGCACTCTCCTCTTTCACCCTCAACAAGAGGCTCTTTAGATCCTCTTCGCTTTCTGCCATTAGGGTGGTATCGTCTGCATATTGGAGGTTGTTGATAATTCTCCCAGCAATCTTAATTCCGACCTCTGATTCATCCAACCCGGCATTTCTCATGATGTACTCTGCATATAAGTTAAATAAGCAGGGTGACAATATGCAGCCTTGTCGTACTCCTTTCCCAATTTTGAACCACTTGGTTGTTCCATGTCTGGTTCTTACTGTTGCTTCTTGACCCTCGTACAGGTTTCTCAGGAGACAGGTAAGGTGGTCTGGTACTCCCATCACTTTAAGAATTTGCCACAGTTTGTTGTGATCCACACAATCAAAGGCTTTAGCGTAGTCAATGAAGCAGAAATAGACGTTTTTCTGGAATTCTCTTGCTTTCTCCATGATGCAGCAAATGTTGGCGATTTGATCTCTAGTTCCTCTGCCTCTTCTAAACCCAGCTTGTACTTCCGGTAGTTCTCGGTTCGCATATTGCTGAAGCCTACCTTGTAAGATTTTGAGCATCACCTTGCTGGCATGTGAAATGAGCGCAATTGTGCGGTAGTTTGAACACTCTTTGGCGTTGCCCTTCTTTGGAATTGGAATGTAAACTGACCTTTTCCAGTCTTGTGGCCATTGTTGAGTGTTCCAGATTTGTTGGCATATTGAATGCAGCACTTTAACAGCATCATCTTTTAGGATTTTAAATAGCTCAGCTGGAATACTGTCATCTCCACTAGCTTTGTTGTTACTAATACTTCCTAAAGCCCACTTGACTTCACTCTCGAGGATGTCCAGCTCAAGTTCAGTGACTGCACTATCATGGCTATCAGGGACATTCAGATCTTTCCTGTATAGTTCTTCTGTGTATTCTTGCCACCTCTTCTTAATCTCATCTGCTTCTGTTAGGTCCCTGCCTTCTTTGTCCTTTATCGTGCCCGTCTTTGCACAAAACGTTCCCTTGAGATCTCCAATATTCTTGAAGAGATATCTAGTCTTTCCCATTCTGTTGTTTTCCTCGATTTCTTTGCATTGTTCATTTAAGAAGGCCTTGTTGTCTCTCCTTGCTATTCTCTGGAACTCTGCATTCAGTCGGGTATATCTTCCCCTTTCTCCCTTGCTTTTCACTTCCCTTCTTTCGTGAGCTACTTGTAAAGCCTCATCAGACAGCCACTTTGCTTTCTTGCATTTCTTTTTCTTTGGGATGGATTTCATTGCTGCCTCCTGAACAATGTTACGGACCTCCGTCCATAGTTCCTCAGGCACTCTGTCTATCAGGTCTAATCCCTGAAATCTATTCCTCACCTCCACTGTATATTCATCAGGGATATGATTTAGGTCATACCTGAACGGTTTAGTGGTTTTCCCGGCGTTCTTCAATTTAAGCCAAAATTTTGCAAGAAGCAGCTCATGATCTGAGCCACAGTCAGCTCCAGGTCTTGTTTTGACTGACTGTACGGAGCTTCTCCATCTTTGGCTGCAAAGGACATAATCAATCTGATTTCGATATTGACCATCTGGTGACGTCCATGTGTAGAGTCGCCTCTTGTGCCGTTGGAAAAGAGTGTTTGCTATGATCAGCATGTTCTCTTGGCAAAACTCTATTAGCTTTTGTCCTGCTTCATTTTGTACACCAAGGACATGCTTGCCTGTTATCCCGGTGATTTCTTGACTTCCTACTTTAGCATTCCAATCCCCTATGATGAAGAGGACATCTTTTTTGGGTGTTAGTTCTAGAAGGTGTTGTAGGTCTTCATAGAACCGATCAACCTCAGCTTCTTCGGCATCAGTGGTTGGGGCATAGACTTGAATTACTGTGATGTTGAATGGTTTGCCTTGGATTCGTACTGAGATCATTCTATCATTTTTAAGATTGTACCCCAGTACTGCTTTTCCCACCCTTTTGTTGACTATGAGTGCTACTCCATTTCTTCTAAGGGATTCTTGCCCACAATAGTAGATATGATGGTCACCTGAATTAAATTCGCCCATGCCTGTCCATTTGAGTTCGCTGATTCCCAAGATGTCGATGTTCAATCTTGCCATCTCATGTTTGACCACCTCCAGCTTACCTTGATTCATTGATCTGACATTCCAGGTTCCTAAACAATATTGCTCTTTACAGCATCGGATTTTCTTTTCACCACCAGACACATCCACAGCTGAGTGTCCTTTCGGGTTTGGCCCAGCCGCTTCACTCTTTCTGGCGCTACTTGGAAATACCCTCTGTTCTTCCCCAGTAGCATATTGGACACCTTCCGACCTGAGGGGCTCATCTTCCGGCGTCGTATCTTTTAGCCTTGTGATACGTTCCATGGGGTTTTCTTGGCAAGAATACTGGAGTGGGTTGCCATTTCCTTCTCCAGTGGACCACATTTTGTCAGAACTCTCTGCCATGACCTGTCTGTCTTGGGTGGCCCTGCACGGCATAGCTTATGGCTTCACTGAGTTACGCAAGCCCCTTCGCCACAACAAGGCAGTGATCCATGAAGGGGGTATTGTAAAGTACTTTGTTTTTATCAAGCACAGCCCAATTCTTGGACTGTACAGTGGCCATTTGTTTGAGAATTTTTTTGAAACTGAGGCCTAGGAGCTAACTGAGGGACTCCGAGCTCTGCCATTAGCTGAAGAAAATATTTCCAGCACTCAGACATATGTACCCAGGGAACCATGGCTAAGAGGCCCATTCTGGGTTGACATCAGAAATTAAACATGATTGATGTATTTACCTTAAATGATATAGTGCCCCTTTCAACAAAGTTTCATTATAGAGGGCATTAAAGTCATACGTCCCCTATAAATATCAGTTTCGCATCTGTCTGCCCCATCTCCTCTGGCTCAGCCAAGAGGAGATTGGAAGTTGCTGCTTCCATTGTAGATTACCCACAGTTCAACATGCCATCTGAAGCCTAAAGTGTGGTTAATCTGAATGACTTTAACTATGATTTGTTGAAACAAGCCAACTTTATAACTAGCAATCGTAGTTTGTCAAGTTCAGATGACATGGCAAGCTGCGGTTAATCAAAAATAGAAGCAAAACCTTCCAAACTCCTTCTCATGGCCACGTCAGGAAAGGAGAAAGGAGGGGAGTGTGCAAGGCAAGCTAGCCTCATTCCCATAGGGGGAAGCTAGCCTCACTCCGTAACAGCAGTCCATATTTTATTATGACATTTGAACACAGCCAGAGAAAGTGTCACTGTAACTGACACAATCTGATCAATTATATATCCTATAATTTCATATTATTTGTCATACATTTTTAACATTAAAAATGTTCCATGCAATGCTACACTGCTTAATACATAATTAACTTTCTACATTTGTCTCAAGTCCCATTAGTACTTTATCGTTAAAATATAATTAAAGATATACAAACAATATTTTATTTATGTATTTGTTACCTTTATATCTCACCTTTTCCTCCAAGGAGCCCAAAGTGGCTTACATGGTCTTCCTCCTGTCCATATTATCCTCACAACAAATCTCTGAGGTAGGTCAGGCTGAGAGACAGTGCCTGGACCAAATTCACACAGTGAGCTTCAGGGCTGAGTGGGGACTAGAACCTGGATCTCGTAAGCCCCGTCCAGCACTCTAACTACGGTGCAAAAGTGGGTATGCAACCAAGGTGAACACAAGAAAGAGAATCATCTCAGGATGCTGGGCAAGGTTTTTACTGGTAAAAACCCCAACACATTTCAGCCTGTTTTTTTATTATAAGGCCTTCTTCAGGGGGGCTGTAACAACAACAATAATAAAATGAGGTAGGACAACATATAAATACAATATATAATATTTTTAAAAAAAGATTACTAAGGCACATTGCAACAAGGCCTGTGCATATAATTAAGCATTACAAAAACCAATAAAACATTCCACACTGCACGCAAGGCCTGTACAAACATACTCATAAAAATGTCTGCAGGGATTCTTATAACAAAATGTCTCCTGCTGTAATTCACTGGCGACTGGAAAAAGTATATTGAAGGCTGTGTACTTCAGTACTGCCCAGATCTGTGCAGTACTGTCCAGATATGGGAGACCTTGAATCAATTGCTTTGTCATGATACCACCTGTAACACTTCTAAAGAAAAAACTTGTCCAATAGCATAAAAACAGAGCTTTCGGTATGCTAGTTCCAGTTGCCGGTGAATTAATACCAGAGCAGGGAACACAAAGAGGCTGATTATGTAGTCCGGATTTGTACACTGTGGGTTGTATCCAAAGTAGTGGAAGAAGTACAGGAGGTGGCATTGTTCCACTAACGAGTGCGCATTCCACTAGCTGTTGTGCAAGCAAGAGCAGAACAACAACACCTGGCATGGTGAAGTCACAATGAGTTGTGAACGCCCTTGTGCAATAGCACACTTGCCCAAGTAGAATCAGATTTGACACTTGCGCAAGGATGAAGACAAGGTTTCTGCAGCCAGTAGAAGCTTTGTGCTAGCAGAACGACACCATTAAATACAATCCGCTATTAATTAATTTGTTACTATTTATTTGATTTATGCCCTGCCTTTCCATCCCAAAAAACAGTGCTCAAGGCAGCTAGCAATATTAAGAACCAAAATTAATGTAAACACTTAGTTAAAGGAATAATAAGAACAGATAACTTAAAACACAATGTTAAAAAACCACAATTAAAAAACTTATTTCTATGTCTCCTGAGTTCTTTAATACAACATGTCCAGGGCACAACTGTGAATTCCAGTTTTTTCCAGTGAAATGTCTATCATGCCTTCCCACTATATAGCACCCAAGGCAGCTTACAAAAATTAAAAAATATAATTTAAACAAATCAATAAATAAAACATAGTTTAAAAAAAATCAAATAAGTGATGAGAGAAGATGGAGAATGGCAGCTAACAACAAAAAATAACTGATCAGCTAACCAAGTTGTCTAGATTATCCTAAAATAGAAGAAACAATTTATACTGAGTCAGACCATTACTGTCTACTGTGTCTAGCAACAGCTCTGCAGTGATTCATCAACGTCTCATGTCTTTTTATGCCCATGCCCTTTAACTGATCACACCAAGAAACTGAACCTGGAACCTCTACAAAAAATTATGTGCTCTATAACTGAACTGTGGCCTCACCACTGTGGGAAGAGCCTGTACCTTCCTTTTCTCCTGTACTTCCCTTAGGTCAATATCTATCCCTCCCAAGCAGATTTATGTGGTTATTCCACATGGTTCTGCCATTATATTTTGCATATCCTTTGTTTCCATAACCAATGAATTCCAGTGGGGGATGCTGAGTAAATTCCAGCATAACTATGAAGTTACATGTCAAAGAAAATCGAAATAGCATTTCAAACTAGGTTACTGGAAATAAATTTCAGTGATAAAAATTAACAGCATATCCATTTACTACTTCCTGGTCCACTGCTTATAGAATTAGCCTAGTTGTCTGTAGCTTGGTATCACAAAGATTTGAGGTAGAAAAATAATTTGGAAATCAAATTTATTTACAATCTTTCAGCAGCAAGAGACAAATCAGACTCATGATTTTAAAATCATCCTTCAGAAAAAAGCACCCAGCACAAAACAACCTGCTTTCTCTCAGCAAGATATGTTAAGTCTACGAGAGTACAACAGAGAAAATCTTGGCCATGTGCAATTTTTCAAGGTGAAAGAAAATCCCTGTCAAATCCCAGCAGTGAAAGAAAATGAGAAAGCGTGATTAATAGCACTCTTGAAAGCAACAAAATAAACCATAAAAGCTAAACTGGCTAACATTGTGCAGAAAGCATGTAAAATCACAAGAGTCTGTCCAATGTATGCAGTGGTGGTTGTTGACAATATATATCAGAAATGTCTGTTTGAAATGCAAGGGTTGTTTATAAAGTTTATGCAAATTGTATTTCAATATTAAATTTAAGTAGGATATACAAACAAACTCATCCAGCTTACCAGACCTCATGCCAAAGCTGGTGGATAGTATCATCAGCTAATCCTGCTGTGCGAATGTGGGACTAGGGAGCCGCAACAAGTGTTCTGCAAGAAAAAAGAAATACCCGTTAACAGGGTTATTTGGAGGAAAATAAGGAACAGATCTAGATCCTTGGGGTCAGGGATGAACTACAGCAACTTCAAACTAGATTGTGCTGGTATTTGTGGTGGTAAATTTAGGGTCATGGCTTTGGAGCTTGAAGGATAGCTCATAAACAAGATAATTCATGGAGGCTTAGCACTCTTGGCTACCCCATGGCCAGAGGATAAGGCTAACAATGACTACTAGTGTTGTTGTTCAGACGTTCAGTCATGTCCGACTCTTCGTGACCCCATGGACCATAGCACGCCAGGCCTTCCTGTCCTGCGCTCTCTCCCGGAGTGTGCTCAAGTTCATATTCATTGTATCGGTGATGCTATCTAGCCATCTCATCCTCTCTCGTCCCCTTCTCCTTTTGCCTTCAGTCTTTCCCACCATCAGGGTCTTTCCCAGGGAGTTTTCTCTTCGCATTAGGTGGCCAAAATATTGGAGCTTCAGCTTCAGTATCTGTCCTTCCAATGAGCAGTCAGGGTTGATTTCCTTTAGGATGGACTGATTTGACCTCCTTGCAGTCCAGGGGACTCGTAAGAGACTTCTCCAGCACCACAGTTCGAAAGCATCAATTCTTCGGCGCTCAGCCTTCCTTATAGTCCAGCTCTCACAGCCATACATTACTACTGGGAAAACCATAGCTTGGATTAGACGGACCTTTGTCGGCAAGGTGATGTCTCTGCTTCTTACTATGCTGTCTAGGTTTGCCATAGCTTTCCCCCCAAGGAGCAAGCGTCTTTTAATTTCATGGCTACAGTCACCATCTGCGGTGATCTTGGAGCCCAAGAAAGTAAAATCTGTCACTGCTTCCATTTCTTCCCCTTCTATATGCCAGGAAGTGATGGGGCCAGATGCCATGATCTTCGTTTTTTTAATGTTGAGTTTCAAACCAGCTTTTGCACTCTCCACTTCCACCCTCAACAAGAGGCTCTTTAGATCCTCTTCGCTTTCTGCCATTAGGGTGGTATCATCTGCATATTGGAGGTTGTTGATAATTCTCCCAGCAATCTTAATTCCGACCTCTGATTCATGCAACCCGGCGTTTCTCATGATGTACTCTGCATATAAGTTAAATAAGCAGGGTGACAATATGCAGCCTTGTCGTACTCCTTTCCGAATTTTGAACCACTCGGTTGTTCCATGTCTGGTTCTTACTGTTGCTTCTTGACCCTCGTACAGGTTTCTCAGGAGACAGGTAAGGTGGTCTGGTACTCCCATCACTTTAAGAATTTGCCAAAGTTTGTTGTGATCCACACAATCAAAGGCTTTAGCATAGTCAATGAAGCAGAAATAGACATTTTCTGGAATTCTCTTGCTTTCTCCATGATGCAGCGAATGTTGGCGATTTGATCTCTAGTTCCTCTGCCTCTTCTAAACCCAGCTTGTACTTCCGGTAGTTCTCGGTTCGCATATTGCTGAAGCCTACCTTGTAGGATTTTGAGCATCACCTTGCTGGCATGTGAAATGAGCGCAATTGTGCGGTAGTTTGAACACTCTTTGGCGTTGCCCTTCTTTGGAATTGGAATGTAAACTGACCTTTTCCAATCTTGCGGCCATTGTTGAGTGTTCCAGATTTGTTGGCATATTGAATGCAGCACTTTAACAGCATCATCTTTTAGGATCTTAAATAGCTCCGCTGGAATACTGTCATCTCCACTAGCTTTGTTGTTACTAATGCTTCCTAAGGCCCGCTTGACTTCACTCTCTAGGATGTCCAGCTCAAGTTCAATGACCGCACTATCATGGCTATCAGGGACATTCAGATCTTTCCTGTATAGTTCTTCTGTGTATTCTTGCCACCTCTTCTTAATCTCATC
Organism: Heloderma suspectum; assembly: GCF_057233095.1. Lineage (NCBI taxonomy): Eukaryota > Metazoa > Chordata > Lepidosauria > Squamata > Helodermatidae > Heloderma > Heloderma suspectum. Next base: position 50,812,506 of record NC_139461.1, read on the forward strand.
TGCTTCTGTTAGGTCCCTGCCTTCTTTGTCCTTTATCATGCCTGTCTTTGCACAAAACGTTCCCTTGAGATCTCCAGTTTTCTTGAAGAGATCTCTAGTCTTTCCTATTCTGTTGTTTTCCTCGATTTCTTTGCATTGTTCATTTAAGAAGGCCTTCTTGTCTCTCCTTGCTATTCTCTGGAACTCTGCATTCAGTTGGATATATCTTCCCCTTTCTCCCTTGCTTTTCGCTTCCCTTCTTTCCTCAGCTACTTGTAAAGCCTCATCAGACAGCCACTTGACTTTCTTGCATTTCTTTTTCTTTGGGATGGATTGAGTTGCTGCCTCCTGAACAATGTTACGGACCTCCGTCCATAGTTCCTCAGGCACTCTGTCTATCAGGTCTAATCCCTGAAATCTATTCGTCACCTCCACTGTATATTCATAAGGGATATGATTTAGGTCATACCTGAACGGTTTAGTGGTTTTCCCTACGTTCTTCAATTTAAGCTGAAATTTTGCAAGAAGCAGCTCATGATCTAAGCCACAGTCAGCTCCAGGTCTTGTTTTTACTGACTGTATAGAGCTTCTCCATCTTTGGCTGCAAAGGACATAATCAATCTGATTTCGATATTGACCATCTGGTGACGTCCATGTGTAGAGTCGTCTCTTGTGCTGTTGGAAAAGAGTGTTTGCTATGATCTCTTGGCAAAACTCTATTAGCTTTTGTCCTGCTTCATTTTGTACACCAAGGACATGCCTGCCTATTATCCCGGTGATTTCTTGACTTCCTACTTTAGCATTCCAATCCCCTATGATGAAGAGGACATCTTTTTTTGGTGTTAGTTCTAGAAGGTGTTGTAGGTCTTCATAGAACCGATCAACCTCAGCTTCTTCGGCATCAGTGGTTGGGGCATAGACTTGAATTACTGTGATGTTGAATGGTTTGCCTTGGATTCGTACTGAGATCATTCTATCGTTTTTAAGATTGTACCCCAGTACTGCTTTTCCCACCCTTTTGTTGACTATGAGTGCTACTCCATTTCTTCTAAGGGATTCTTGGCCACAGTAGTAGATACGATGGTCACTTCAATTAAATTTGCCCATGCCTGTCCATTTTAGTTTGCTGATTCTCAAGATGTCGATGTTCAGTCTTGCCATCTCATGTCTGACCACCTCCAGCTTACCTTGATTCATTGATCTGACATTCCAGGTTCCTAAACAATATTGTTCTTTACAGCATTGGATTTTCTTTTCACCACCAGACACATCCACAGCTGAGTGTCCTTTTGGCTTTGGCCCAGCCGCTTCACTCTTTCTGGCGCTACTTGGAAATACCCTCTGCTCTTCCCAGTAGTATATTGGACACCTTCCAACCTGAGGGGCTCATCTTCCGGCGTCATATCTTTTAGCCGTGTGATACGTTCCATGGGGTTTTCTTGGCAAGAATACTGGAGTGGGTTGCCATTTCCTTCTCCAGTGGACCACATTTTGTCAGAACTCTCTGCCATGACCTGTCTGTCTTGGGTGGCCCTGCACGGCATAGCTTATGGCTTCACTGAGTTACGCAAGCCCCTCTGTCACAACAAGGCAGTGATCCATGAAGGGGGACTACTAGTAATGATGGCTATATATTACCGCCATTATCATAGGCAGTATGCCTATCAACACCAGTTGCTGGGGAACACCATCAGGAGAGTGCTATTGCACTCATGTCCCACCTGTGGGCTTCCCATAAGCAGCTGTTTGGCCTCTGTGGAAACAGAATTCTGAACTAGATGGGCCTTTGGCCTGATCCAGCATGTCTCTTCTTCTGTTTATGCCTCCTTTATTCTACTAAAGTGAAGGGTAGGTAGGGAAACCTATCTTCAATGAAAATAAGGTCAATGAAATATTGATAACGTGAATACCTGTGAAGATCAAATTACAAACAAGGGAGGAAACCTGTTGATATCGTTTGAGATAAGTATCACTACCATAACTGAAAGATAACCAGTGTACGCTAAGAAAATATCAATTATATAGCACATCACATCGCTCGCTATCATTTTTACAACACCTCTGCAGGACCATTCAGTATTATTCACCCCATATTGCCGAGGAAATGCTAAGGCTTAGAGAAGTGGCTTTCCTACAACCACCGGGAATTTATTGCTGAGATAAGATCTGAATCAGGGGCTTCCTGACTCATTCTGTTAGTCACTAGACCACACCAGCTGTGATTTATAGCCTGTTTTGTAGTACGCAAGATCCATATCTCCCTGCCTGCACTCAATGCTTAAACTCTCATACAGAAATAGGGTTAAACCAGGGCTGGCATCAAGGGTAGGCACGGCTGGGCACCTGAGGAAGGGCCACACCCCAACAAGCCCCACTGACAAGAAGCCCATGGAGTTGCTCCTCCCCTTCACCACTGCAACCTGCTCGTTAACCTGTCTCTCACTTTAACCCAGACAATGGTGATGGTGAAAAGGAGGAGCAGAAGCTGCCACTACTTTATTGCTCACTGGCTCTTTGTTTGTCAAGCAAACAAGTGGTAGGAATGATGAGAAAGAGAACGGGAGCAATAGCAGTTGGTGACAACGGTGGTGAGAAGGTAGATTCACTGAGGCAGGAGGGGTATTAAGGCTGTCTTGCTCAAGAGCCCTCAAAAACCTGGAGCCAGACTACAGAAATACTTGCTATCTTCATTTGCAAATTAATGTATTGATCCCATTTCCCACTTCACCCATTCTAGAATTGTTAACCCATGCTAATCATTGGCTGGGATCCAAAGAACCACACACCTGTACGTCCAAGGGGGGCATGGACCTGTGTTTCTTGCACATCAGCCCTTCATGCAACATAGCAAGCCACTTTTGAATCTGTGGTCACTTTCAAAAGATGTCATGGCCTGGGCGGGTCTGCTATTCAAAGGGGGGAAATCAAAAATATTATTAGGCATGCCCAAGCCCTTGGATCCTAGCCACTGAAGTTGAGTGCTAACTATTCTTGATGTGCTAATACATGTAATGGAGCCCTGACATTATCTCTTTTTCTTTTTCTTTAATAGAAAACCAGTTTCAGATATGATTTTGAACAGAGAAGCTGCTTTCCCCTTTCCCCTCCTGCTATCTTCTTATTGCAAAGTGTCCCACCAGCAGCTTCCCCCACCCCTGCTGTGAAGTTCAAAATGCACGTTTACCCACATTTCAACCCTAAGAAATAAAAAGCCAAATGGGGGAGGTGGCAATTTGGAACAGAGAAATGGTGGGTGGAAAAGGGGTTAAGTATCCCGACCTCTTCTTTATTCAAAAGCATACCCTCCCAAATATGTTTTTCTTTCTCTCTTTTTTTAAGGTGTTGGAGCTCTGTTACATGCATTGGTGCATAATGTGTAGTTAGTGAGTCACATTAATAGAAATGAACAAGATCGGTTCAGAGTCTTGATTGCCAATAGTTCCACGCTTAACACCGACGTACCCTGATGTCATTTGAAATGCACATTTTCAGTGCTTCATTTGATTCTCACTAGGTGTTTCTCTGAAGCAAATGGCAAAGTGATATAGGAACAGCAGCAAAAGAGCAGATTTCCAACATGAAAACAGGTAAGTAATTCTTAAATTAATGGGTTTTGCTCACAGGCATTTGCCAGATCATCAATAGCACCCTAAGCAGCCCATCTACTTTTTCTGCATCTTGAACTCCAGCTTCCTATTTGAATTCAGAGCATCAAAACATGGTCACCATCACTCCAGTCAAAGAGGACTAACAGCTGTCATTTATTCCGTTCTTCTTCAGAGGATTTAGAAATGGTTTACTGAAATGAAGAACTAGATAGACTGGACCTCTCTCCTAAAAAAACCAAGAACTTACAATCCTTTGAGAAGTGGGACACTGTTCTTTTAAATGTTTAAAGAATTAAAAAATATATGTTGGCCGTTTTATACTAAGACACTTGATTCTGCTATATCATGATAAACATAAACATCTTATTTCCAAGCCTGGCATCAGAACATGAGAACAGCAGTGCTGGATCAGGCTAAGTGTCTTATCTAGTCCAGCATTCTGTTCACGCAGTGGCCAAGCAGCTACCTGTGGGAAATCCACAAGTAGGACATTTCCCCAGCAACTGGGGTATATAGGCATACTGCCTCTGATACTGGAGGTAATTTATAGCCATCATGACTAGGAGCCATTGATTGCCTTATCCTCCATGAATTTGTCCAGTTCCCTTTTAAAGCCAGCCAAACTGATGGCCATCACTAGATCTTGTAGTAGGGAATTCCATAGCTTAACTATGTGCTGTGAGAAGAAGTACTTCCTTTCATCTGTCCTGAATTTCCAACCATTCAGTTTCTTGCGATGACCTCAGATCCTAGTATTACGAGAGAGGGAGAAAATGTTTCCCTGTCCATTTTCTGCATGGCATACACCACTGCATGCACCACCAGCATAAGGTGGGTAGGCAAATGCTGGGGCCCCGGAGAGCCCACTGCAGATGACACAGGTACCACTTTATTTGCATTATCTTGACAAAAAAAATTAATAGCCCTGCCATGATGTTATCATCTGTCTGCAACACTTCATTGGGTCCAGAGGCAACTGGGGGAAAGAAGATGGCAGTCGCTGTAGCCGCCCAACCCAGCACTTTTCCTCTCGGCCACAGCCAGGTACATCAGAATCGCTGACCACTGCTACCATCTCAGTGGAGGCTGGTGGCTCCAATGTTCAGTCAGAACCAGCCAGAATTCTAAACAAGCTATCCAAGATGCTGAACCCCATCCCCAAAATAGCTTGGGCACCTTGAATAGCTCCTTTAGAGTTCTGACTGAAGCCCACAATGGATTCATAGCCCCATCAAAATCAGATCCTCCAGCCTCCGCTGCACCACCTGTCCCTGATGCCTCCTCAGGCCCCAGCCTGGCAAGCTTACCGGGTGGTGGGGCAGGAAGAAGTAGCGGTAATGGTCAGTGGTGCAGATATGCCAACCACCTTTTTTTAGGGCCTGGCACTAAGCAATCAGATCCACCCCCACCCTGCACGTGCTTTGGGGGGGGGGAGAGATTCAACCACTTCAAGTCTTTCCTTCAACTTTTTAACTAATCCCCTCATTTTTTGAAGAGGTTTTAAAATTAAATGTGACTTCTTGAACTTTCTGGATAACTTTCCACTTACATATATCCTGAATTTGATAGCGCGCTGAGCTCCAGTTAAGAACATAAGGAGAGTCCTGCTGGATCACACCAAGGGTCCATGTAGTTCAGAATTCTGTTCACACAGTGGCCAACCAGCAGTCAATGGGAAACTCACAAGCAGGAAATGAGTGCAACAGCCATAATGTCAACAGTCCATGAGTGTCAAGCACTTGGAGCAAAAGGAGAGAAACAGATAACTGATCACAAAATACATGCATATTGCATTAAATACAGTGGGAGGATATATTATGAGGGTAAGGCTCCTTTAAGTGGTCAGGAGTAAAGGGGTGTGGCCAGCTGTAGAGAGCGAGTGGGACAGAGTAAGCTGGAGCATTGATCAAGATGGAGAAGTCTTGTACCAATGCAAAGTAAAGTATTTATTGGTAGCATGCAACCTTTTCTAGTATTGGTTCATAACATAAAACCAGATATGTGTATTTGACTGTGGACTTCTCTTCAAGACCTACAGAAGTAGGACTCAAGTCCTTGCCCATTCTCATGTATTTTAAAGAAGAAAGCTCATAGCTGATGCATTATGCTCATATTTTGTACTTTGATGTCTGTACCCAAGTGGAAAATATCTGGCAAGAAGTAGCCCTTGCAGCTATCAGTCTGCAGCATAATAATTTGAAGGACAAATATCTTCTACACTATTATAGATCATTCAACCTTGGACTTGCCTAGCTTAGCATGCTATGTTTTTAGAGACTACTTTACTACTTTATGTAGAGATAAGTTAACTTAAATATACCTTGGTAAAATAGATGGAAAGCTCCTGTGAAAGGTTCTGTTATTCCAGGCATTTTCATGGGTCCTGTGCTCCTGTAACAGTGAGTTCCCCTATGGATTTAAAAGTTGCTCAAAACCACAGTGCCTAAAATGGATGTTCAGACTCATCATTTTCTATCACTGCAAACTTTTTTTCAATCCATTTTATTCCTTGTTTCACTGTGTTATCACCTAAGGTTGAACTTTAGCGGTTCCTCTTTAATTCTCATCAAAAGTGTCTGATAAGACTGATGGATGTTGAAATTAGGATGTATTACAATGCTATACAAATTGAGAAGACTAGCAATGTAGGTAGGCCACAAATTACAGCCCTGGTGACTCATCAGGGACTGCTGAAAGAGAATCCAATTTCAGAATCCTGTACTCTCCCCTCTGAGATGCATAAAATGTGGCTAATATTACCAGTTTTCAAGCAACACTGCTAATACGCTCAATTTCAAACAATTGAAGCAACGTTAGATTGTATATCAAATGTGAATTTGCCAAATGCATCGATGATAGCTCGTCATTCCTAATAGCAGCTCCATTGCCCCTCCTCTCGTAGGTAGTTGCCTTACTCAGTCACACGATGAAATAGCAAACGTATATACACTCCCTTGGGGGTATATCCCATTAAACTCAGTAGGACTTCTTTCTGAGTAAATGTGCACAGGCTCATCCTGAACGTGTTCTTGTATTGCAGGTGATCGGGGGAGGAGAGAGCGACACACTTTGCCCAGAACTGATACCCACAGGCAATAAACTGGTTGGTTCCAGGTTTTGCAGGTTCCTTGGGCAAGATGCTCTCAGTAGGCATCTCTCTCTCTCTCTCTCTCTCTCTCTCTCTCTCTCTCTCTGAGTGGGCCATCTTCTTCCTCACTGCTTTTGAGCTCCCTAGTTGCTTGTCTGCCCCTCTGGGCCCTCTCTCCTAGGCACGCAGGAATCACTGCTCACTCTCTTACAGAGAGCAGCTGAACAGGAAGCAAGGAGGAGGAGGAGCAGGGCCTGGAGGCTTCAGGGGCTGGCATTGGGCCCCACTCTGGGTCTAGGCCTCATCAGCTGCCCAACAATGCCAACCCTTGACACCAGTGCTGAGCACAACAGGCCTCAAAGCCAGGTTCTCCTGTCACGGGGCATATCTTCTATGCGCACTCTGTGCAAAAATATACACAACTTCATCTACCTACTCCCACCAGAACCACACTACTGGCAATGGCTGCTAATGGGGGGGCCAACAGGCTATACAGTCTACCTGGCCAGAGTCACATTACGAACCTTCAAAAAAGTGTGTGTGTGTGTGTGTGTGTGTGTTTTAAGGTACCCGCTTTCCACACTTCTGACTAGTAGTCGAACTAGATGTGACATGGGGTTCTGTATCTCTTTCCCCTGAGCTGCTGTTTTTAATGAAAAGCAGACTTAGAAGGCTGCAATGTTGAACTGAAGAGCAATGAGGGCAGTAACTGCTCAAGTCCCTCCCTTCTGCCATTTATCCACTATAAATCACCCCAATTGGGGGGGGGACTATTTTTTCTCCCAAGGGGGGAAAAAAAGCAATGGAGGGGGTGGTTTTTATCAGAAAAATGGCACAAAGGGAAAGTGCAACCACTCCCATTTGCCACTCCTACTCACAGGCTTCCCAGACAGCTTTTCATTATACCAATCTTTCAGGGAAAAGAGACACACAGAACTCATGTCACCTCTAGTTTGGCTGCGAGGGTTCAGGAAAGAGAATGTTTTGATTTTGCTGGTGCCTTGGTTTGATTTAGTGCACCTTTGCTAAAAAATTTAGTTTAGCCAAAAAAACCAAAATGTTCACATCCTGAAAGCATCACCTTGAAGGTTTGTAGATTACCTAGTACAACATCTTTTCCTGCTGTTGCTCTTTTCTCAATTAAGAGGCCATTTGTGAGTTGCATATGAACTTTCATTTGTACCGAATGGCTCATTAGAGAAGCGCTAGAAGTGGTTTGTTGTATTTCTTTTGGTACTAACATCACACGCATAGATTCATTAGGAGCATGCTATGAAAAAAAAAATCAATAAGATCAACCACTCAGAAAAAAATTAAAAAGAAAATCATGCAATCTGCTCATCCTTTGAAAATAAAATATTTAAAATGTCAATTAAAAATACGGAACCAAGAGGTTATAAACTTCTTCATATTCGTGTTTGACAATAGATTCCCAGTCTACTTTTCTAGGGGTAAATAGATAAATATCAGGTGCCATATATATAGTTCTAAAAATAGTGGGGGGCAGGAGGAATCTATCATAGACACATATTATGTAAATCGTAAAAAAAATCCCATCATATATGAAACCAGTAGTGCTATTCAAATGACATATCAAACCATGAATTCATCTCCCTTTGTAGGAAGGGAATGTGGTTTTGCTAATGAGCCATCACATTCTGTTATCGTTATTATTATTTTCACTGTTTCTATAGCAAACATATGTCATTTATGCTCAGAAGCTTTCTCCTTTTGCAAATTCTCATAAGCTTTTTTTCCATTCATAACTGAAATATTGTTTCAGTTCTTACTTTTGAGTACTAAAGTTTGCCTCAGACTTCAAATCAAGCTAAGAAATAGAAGGAAGAGAAGGAATGATACAGTTTCTTCCAGGACTTTACACAAAAGTCCAGCATATAAGGACAGCCAATGAGGTTGCAAACCAACCAAATGAGCACTAGTTGGTGTCAGGGCTGTTTCTGAGCACAGGGAGTGGGATAGCAGTTCAGATTCTGAAGGAGAACCGCCAGACATGGGGGAGGTGTTTTCCCAGGCTAGTCCAGAAATGACTGGACCAGCTTCTCAGGTTACAAACACCCAGCAGGCTGAGGATGAGGGTCCCTCTTCACACGCACACCCCACAAGAGGCAGCAAACAGGAGGTGGCAGGGTTTGGGGAGACCTAATAGATGCCAGGTGCAGAGCAGAGAGAGAGAAGGCAGGGGCAGAACTTAGACGGTCTACCCGATTGGCCTTGCGTGAGCAGCTGTGCTCAGAAACCTCACGAGAGAGAGGGACCTCCCACCCTTAAGTTAGGCTAGTGAGACCGCCTTCCTCTTCAAATGGTGGGCAATTCTCTTAACTTCCTTTTGAATTCCCCTGAAGGCATTCCTTTGTAGACTGAGAGTCACTGAGAATTTGCATCTGTATGACCCTGCGAAGTAATGGATTAAAAGCTGTAGACTGAAGCCTCTTGTCTGTATATGTTTCGGCATTTGATGTTAAGTGGGGGCAAAAGGAATCCTGACAGCTGGGTTGGTTTCCATTTTATTTTCTTTTATTTTTGTTAATAGATTTACATTCTGCTTTTTATAAAACTGTCACAAGAAGGCTTACAAGGACATAAGTACAAGTTATCTCAGAAACTGCAAGTTTTCCAACCTATGTTTGCTGAAATAATATGGGGGTGGAGCGGAATTTGGTGGGTGGAAGTGAGGAGTGATTAATCCCTCCTCCACCCCCCAATTCTCCTCCACAAATGTCCCCCAAGGCCATTTTTCCTCCAGCCAGGCTTACTTCCAGTTCTGAAGCCCCCAGCTAGGCAAAAATTAGAATTTAAAAAAACAGTTTGTAGCCATTTGCACAAGAGCCATTTGCTGGGTTGGGAAAATATTAAGCATCACTCTCTCATTCACCAGTTTTTCACTCTGCAAGTGCCCCTCTCATTTGCCTTATGAGGAAAAATATGGAATTGGGAAACCCAACCACATGTTTGCCTCGCAATGTGCCCTGTTAGGGCTGATTCGCATGACCCCTTTAGTTCAGTGAGATCTTTGTTACAGGTTGCAGGATGAGCCTTGCCACAGATCCTAAGGTTTCTTCTAGATAATCATTCCAAGAGCTACAGCTACACATGCCACATTACAATGTTTTATTTTGGTTTCAACTCTTTTCACTAGAGTACCTATGTTCACTTATTTCAATACAAGTAGGTTATTCCTTGACCAAGTGGGATATTTTATTTGCTGAAAAGAGACAAACAATTTCCCCACCCCAACCCACCCCAATAGTTTCAGGTTATATTATTGGTATGATGTAAGTGCGCCAAACAAAATTAAGTGGTCCAAGGAATGCAGGGGGAGACAGCATGGGTAGATCTCATGACTCACGCACTGCTAAAGAACGCAAAACACAACTGAAATAGAACCTAGACATTCGCCTGTAGGAGAAAAGAGACCTAACTAAATTGGGAATGCAACACAGGTTTCAAAAAGACAGGCTGGAAGGCTAAGAACCACATGCAGCAGACTAGCAAGTGCTAGTGCTACAAGAATCAGCTGTGTGCAGGAGATAAACCAGATATTTGTGATGGGACACCACCTTTTTAATTACATTTTGAGACCCCCGGCTATCTATAAATTAAAACTTGCTCTGGAATTTCCACAAGAAACAGGCTTATGAGTTACCTGTTTCCACAGGTAACTCATTTTTATAAAACTGTCACAAGAAGGCTTACAAGAGTTTCCACAAGAAACAGGAAACAGCCAAAGAACCCATGGAAATCTCACACACATATTCTCTTTAAATAGTACATGTCCTGCCCACCTGATGAATGCCCTATTAACAGTGCAATCCTATACATATCTAGTCAGAGATAAATTCCCATTAATTTAAGTGTGTCTTACTCCAAGGTTAGCAAGTATAACAGGGGTACAAAAATTGCAGACCGCAAACAGACACTCCCCCTCCCTGACATCCACCCACCCATAGCTCTGTCAGGAAGCCCCCAGACCCGCAACATCTGCCACTGTTGAAAACATAGGGGTAAAGGAAAAAAAATGCTCTAGAAACAGGCCCTATAGTTCCTTCCATACAGCAGCAATCCAATTCCTAGAGCATCCCAGGAGGCAATGGTTAACAGTTCCAGCCTACTTCCTGGGATGCTCTAGGAACAAGGTTCCTGTTCTATAGCAGGAAACATAGAGTGCTTTTCCTTTTTGGTGATGGCTGGGCAGGAGGCTTCAGTACTTTGATGTTGTTGCTGCAAGACCAAAATCTATTAATAATGTGGTGCATGCATGCATGTGCGGCCCACACCATCCCAGCAGATACCTGATGTGGCCCTCAGAACCGAAAAGGTTGTGGTGTCCTGGTGTATAGAACTGCAGCGGGTCAGGATGGTTAAGAACAATTATTGCTTTTCTGTCCCACATTCTTGGAAGTAACTACCATACCTCCTGGAAAGGCCATTTCCAAAGCAAACAGATCCTAAATTTGCAAGTGACACTAAGTCCCAATCCTCATTGACAAAGAGTCCCAAAGCAAATATTGGCCTTGAAAAAGAAAGATTTTTCTACAGTGAAGGGTCAGAATTCACGCCTACCCTTACTGTCTATCATGCTTCCAATCCAAATACAAGTATCCATATACTGATTCTTGTCCCAGTATTTCTCTAAAGTCTTTAGGGCTAGTCCAACAAACTACCATCAATCCAGAGCTAATAGCAAAGTTAGAATGTTTACCTTTTGATTTATTTTCTTAAATTGCCTGTATCCATGGGTTCTTTGCTATCTAGAGTAGAGTAGTTCTGCTACCTTAATGAATATCCAGTGTGCCTAGCTAGTAATGATGCTAGTTTGAAAAAAAAAAAAAGTTTTAGGTTAGGTTGGAAAGAACTTGTGCCCAGAGAGAGAAAGAGAGTGAAAGAGAGAGAGTCATATACATCTACAGCCAGCATAAACCATTCTAAACAACCTCTTCAAATGGGATCCCTACAGTGATATTGTCCAAAGGCAGTGAATAAATGCCAGAAGATGATAGTTTAGACAAAGCTCTCAAACCGTTGTGTTGAAACTTCTCTGGAGAGTAGGCCTGTAGTACTTATTTTTAATATGATCACCATCCATAGATACGTCTGACTGAATACAGCAGAAATTCCCATAGATATCCTGCATCAATTTTTGGAGGGAGGAGGAGGAAGAATGGATTATTTAAAAAATAAAAACACCATATTGTATATGGACAGCCCCTTCAATCCTTCTTCTCAGATACCACCAATCCTTATTTAATTTTCTACACCTTTTTATCCATTCCTCCCACAATTGCTCCCATTGTATGACTGTTACTGACAACAGCAGATTGTAGATAGGTGAAAAGTCACAAGAAGAAACCAGAATACATCTAACGGTCAGGTCTAAGCCTATTTGGATACTTTCCAAATAGGCTTATAATACTTTCTAAACTGGAGGCTTTGCTTTTTAATCCCTGTAGGCCATGATTGCTCAATGAGGCAAAGTTGCTTCACACATGCTTAGAGGCACTCTGCTTTTTAATTCACTTCTTCCCAGAGATCGTCCCAAACATGTTTCCAAGACAGCATATTGTCTTAAATTAAGCCATGAATTCTGAACTGAGTCCTTAGAATCTGTACTGGTACTAACTAGGACTAAGGCCCATTGAAAACTATGGGCCTTACTTCTGAGAAAAGATTGCACTCTAAGGAAAGCAGTCTTGCCACTGGTTTGTGTTTTTTGCGCCCTGTATATATACACATCTATGTGTGCGTACATGTGTGTGTGTGTGCGAGTGTGTGTGTAATTATTTTTTGAATAAAAGAAATAGAATAGAACAAAGTGCATTTTTAGAACATGGAAATTCTGTTGAGGACCCTATTGCTTCAATATGATAGAAATATAGAACCCTGCATTGAATCTACCTTTGCACAAAACATTCAACAGGATACACAAAAAGCATCTAGTGCATGCCATCAGTCAAAAGATAGTCTGATTTCACACCCTGTTGAACAGATCTGATATTTGAGTTCATAGAGATGTAGTTGCAGCTATTGTAGCCTGTAATTGGCTTACTGGGAAAAATTAACAGATAACATAAACATCCTAATTCAGATATTCACCAATAGTTTGGTGAATATCTGACCCTAGCATCACAGATATTAGATGATAACGAGGGGTTAGTGTCTATAAGATGCATTGATGACATTGCCTTCCAGACAGATTATTTATCAAAACATACTACAAGTTGTTCATCAGTACTGAATGCAAATATCGTGGCTGTGTTAAGATCGATTAGTAACAACAACAATGAATCCAGGTTTACCTCAGATGATCTGAAAGCATGTAATTCACTTCAGCTGATGAAAAAGCTATTTGAAATAGCATAATGCAGTTTATTTTCTGGTCAGCAAGTGTAAACAGAATAGAAACAAACAAAATAAATAAATAAAAGAGGTAGGTATCATACATTTCAGGAAGTTTTCCTGTGGCTAAGGATAGAATGTGCATGAGCCAGTGTGGTGTAGTGGCAAGAGTGTTGGACTAGGAGCTGGGAGATCCGGGTTCTAGTCCCCACTCGGCCATGGAAGCTCACTGGGTGACTTTGGGCCAGTCACAGACTCTCAGCCCAACCCACCTCACAGGGTTGTTGTTGTGAGGATAAAATGAAGAGGAGGAGGATAATGTAAGCCGCCTTGGGTTCCTTGCAAGAGGAAAAAAGGCGGGGTATAAATGCAATAAATAAAATAAAATAAATTTTCCAAGCTTGTATGGTATTTTGACCTTTTCTATACAGGAAAATCTAAGGCATTCACAGACAACATTCACAAGATAATGAAAGAAAAGGAAAGGCAGTTTTCTTTCTCAGTTCATAGGCAAAAATTAAAACTTAAACCTGGAATCTGGAATCTGTCAGGCCCAACTCCCTCAAAACATCAGCAACCAAACACATGTTAAGAAACAGCGAACTCTTTTATTACAGCAGGACACCAACACAAGTACTCCACAAAAGCCCATGGATCAGAGATCTAAGTGAACCCAAGTTCAAATAAACTCAGGCAGTCCAAATAGGAGTCAGAAGCAGGGTCTTAAAGTCCAGTGGTATATTCCAAGACAGGGTCCAAAGACATAGGATTCAAGGCATGCAGTTCAGGGTTCAGGAGTGGTCCAAGGAAAGGAATGTCCAGTGCCAGCAATACTGTACCCACAAAGTTATCTTGCCTCTGTGTCAGCTTTTATGTAGCGGTGGGGCAATTAGAGTTCCTCGCTTCTCAATCTAGCTCTACAGGGAATCTTAGCCTGGAGTCAAGAATTCCATCACGCTGGGTATTTTTCTACTTGTCTTTTCAACTGATGACATCTAGGAGACAACCTTGGGCATGCCCCTTCCTGGGCCGAATCTGTCTCCTGACCACTTATCAAGGAATGTGTCAGGGTGGAAACTGAGCCCAGACAGCCCCAGAGCAGTTCTGATTCTGAGGAGGAACAGCCATCCGTGGGAGAGGAGCCAGCTCATCCCTCACAGACTCAGCACCTGGCAGAGATTCCTTCTGCCAGCATTCCAGAGATAGATAGTGACCCAGGTAGTGAGGGAGTGCGGGAGGGGGGCTTCTTAGACGCTCGACGCAGATGCAAAGAGTGACGAGCGATGGAGGGCGCGGAAAGGAGGCGTAGCGCCCGTTTGGCGCACAAGCAACGGCCACCTCCCATGGACCCAAGGGAAACAGGGAGGATCTCTCCCTAGCCCATAAGTTCTGGGTCTTCAAGTGACTCTCTTTCAAACGGGGATCAACTGCCTGCCTGAAGCGTAGTCCACGCTGCTGTTCCTTTGCTTTAACCGCTGGTGATTAGCATCTGAAAGAGTCATTAAGCTGTAATGGGATTAAAGCTTTGAAAAGAATTCCCTTTCATCTGTGTCTTGAGCTGGCTATTGGAATCTACTGAGAGAGGCCTCTTCCTGACAGAATGGTCCTCAGGCTGTGGTGACTCAGGCACTCCCAACAACATTACCTCTGCCTGCAGTGACAAAGGAGCAGCCGCTGCCTTCTGACTCCACTCTTCTGTGAAACGAGGCAGAGACAAATTCCCAGCACCCTGACATTCCACACCTTGTCTAGGCCCCAAATGAGACCCTTCCACCCCTGAATCAGGCACTTCCACTGCGATCAGGGGAAGGCATGACACAATCATTCAAAAAGACAAAAAGTGTTGTGAGACCTTAATGACTAACGTCTTATTGAGGCCTTTGGGGTAACCCACAGCCAGCTTTATCGTATATATTCTCGTGTATCTATGTGCATTTCATGCAGTAAGCTGCTGCCTACAAATTATGCTACAAGAAACTAGTTAGGTTCACTAACAGCAAAGTACATTGAGGCCACTTCCAGCTGTTCCACATGAAAACTATCTCTGTTACTACAGAAAAAGCCAAAACTGGTCTATGAAGTATGGAGAAAATCACCTAATTATGGTGATCCACTACATACAAAGGACTCATAATATGTTTAAAACTCCTTTAAGTAATTCTGGATTCTATCTTATATAAGCATGGAAATCACCACACCAAAATTCCATGCCTCAGTAGTTTCTGCTCTCAGGTCAGCATACAGCATTGATTGGTAGGAGGGATGATAAGCAGCTTCATCTTTATTAAGAACCATGTATGGCACAATAACCTTCTGGTAGCAAAGCAGCTTATGCAGACTTCCACATGCTCTAACATACGCACACAGTGATAGAACTAAGCAACTAAACCATGTCAGACAAACATCAGAGGGGATACCAGACTGTCCCATTACAGGCCCCTTAAGATACTTACATTATATCACAGCAGCTTCCTCTAAACATTCACTTAGTTCCTTTGCCATCCATGAAAGGAAAAAGAGCCATATACTTGTGGTGTTTTGTGTACTGTGGGCAGTGTCCAATGCTGTCGCAGCACTAGTCCTAATGATGTCATACTATTGTAAACCAATGCTAGTGCAATGTCATTAGCATTTGTGACAAAGCGGAAAAGTGGCGATTTGCTGCTGAATGTCAGTGGCGCAGTTTGCCACCGAAATTCTGTGACAAACCGCTGCCTTTTCCTTTGCCTAGCAAGCATTAATGAAGTTGGGATAGCATTGGTTTTTACCAGTGCTGTGACAGTACTGGATACTGCCCTAAGGCTGGATCCCCATGCATGCTTAGAGCTCTGGACTGTGGCAAAAAGATGCATAATCATTTGCCAGAGCTAGCAGTAACAACAACCACTCCTTATAGAAGAGGTAGGCAACCTGGTGCCCTCCGGATGTTTTGGATTACAACTCCCATAATCCTTTACCATTGGCCACACTGGCTGGGTCTGATTGGAGTTGTAGTCCAAAGCATCTGGAAGGCCCCTGCTTGCCTACCTTCCTGTCCCCTGCTTGTTTATGCTGTCTCTCTCTTGTATTGGACGAAATGAGTCAGCCACAATACACTGAGTATTACAGTAATACATAGTAGAAAATAATATTTAATTGAGCAAGGGGAGCAAACTATAAGGGTCAGCCCTCTCTCAACATTATATCAGTTATATTTTACTTAAAACCGCAGTTATGCTGATGTGGGGGGGGGGGAGTAAGGCTTTCCAAGACTACAAGAAGTCAGCCAAGTTATGACGTAACAGCTGCTAAATTTGTTCAGAAAGTGGCAGGAATCTTTATGGGCTGTAATATAAGAGGCCTCTGCCTTGGCTAGTGTATTCAGAGTGAAATAGAACCTGTAAATGGGTTTTCTTATCATCCATGAAGAAGTGTAAACTTAATCTAGTCACTGTTGCTTTATCTCAATACCTTTTTAATTGACATTCTGCCTAAACTAATGAAAAACCAACCTCTCTACAGTGACTGCTATTAGCGCCTTATTTTGGCCTTGTCGGGAATGACTGACTGGGAAGTGAAGCTTAAACACCGATAGCTGGAAATCTTTCCATTAATCCAAAGTCAGCAAAATCTTCAGACTGCTCATATTGGATATATAGCTATTATTCTTTGTGTCTAACTTGAAGAGGCTTTGAAATAGAAGATAACACAATTCAGCAAGACCTTGATACTCTTAAAACTTCCTTTAAAAGGCCTCACTGAGTTATTAAATTTATTTTGGCGAGGATAAGCTTTTTAAGGAGGAACACAACACAATGAAAGAGTGATCTTTTTTAAAAAAAAAATCATTATCTCCTCCCTTCTTGTAATTCACGATATCAGCATTGCACGAATGAAAACCTTTGATAAAACTGGGTCTCAAACTACATAACAAAAGCTAGCAAGTTGATTCACAAGCTCCAGGTTTGATATCTGAGAGAAAAAACTAGCCAAGCACATCCACTGCACCATTAAATCTTATAATGACCAATTTCCTCCTTGATACATTGCCCCAAAGAGCCCTTTCAGGTAGATTGGAATCCCAGGTATACAGCATGGGTTGCATCCAACATTACATTGGTGAGAAAAGTACAAGAGGCGGCATTGTTCTGCTAGTTTAACCTCTGCCTATGTGAGTTCAATGTAGCTTAATTGGAATAAAATTTCCAAAAATATGAAATGAACAAAAATGTCTTAAGTAGCACAGTTATTCAAAACCATACAGTAATTGCCCATATACAAAAAAATGCACAAGTAGTCTATTTAGCACAAGATCAATGCAACACAATAGTCCCCTTAAGTCCAAATAGAAATATTTAATTCTTGCTTGCAGCTTTGCAGTTAGTCAGTCCCAATGTTGTTCCAGTTCCACAAGGTGCTGGACACTTCAGTTACTCCTTTGCAGGTAACTTTAATTCCAAACAATAGGGCAATGGCAAATTATAAATCGTAGCTTGAAGGTGATAGCCCTGCAATAATACAAAGATAAAAAAAAATACCAGTGATACAAAAATTGATTCCCTTGCAATTCAGCCATACACATTTCTCAGTTCAGTTTACTTTATACAAGGTGATCAGAGCTCATAAGTATTAGTACAGCAAGCTGACATTTTTCCTTCTACCTCTCCCCTGAATGAAACTCTGTCCCTAGCTAAACCAACCAGTTCATGGGGTTTACACGAGCACTTGCACATGAGTAGTTGCATACGAACAACTAGCACAAGCAACATGTAGCCTAATGGAGTTGTAATGAGTTGTGCAACAGCTTGTGAAACAACTAGTGCAAAATGGCTTATCCATCAGTTTTGATACTGGATTTATGTCTTATGTATGTGTGTGTGTATGTGTGTATTTATTTATTTCTATACCTTCCAATAGCTGAAGCTCTTTGGGTGGTTCACCAAAATTAGAACCATAAAGTACAACCTAAAACAATATAAAATATGAAAGCTTAAAACTACAATATAAAAGTACAACCAGAATAAAACCTACCAGCAATACAGAGATTTAAAACACAGATTTAAAACAGCAGAGCTAAAAGACTAGAATGCTAAAATGCTGGGAAAATAAAAAGGTCTTCACCTGGTGCCAAAAGCAGTGCAACCAACATAGGTACCAGGCAAACCTCTCCAGGGAGCTCATTCCACAGCTGGGGTGCCACAGCAGAAAAGGCCCTCTCCCTGGTAGCCACCCACCACACTTTCTTTGGCAGGGGCTCCCGAAGAAGGACCCCAGAAGATTATCTTAGAGTCCAGGCAGGTACATATGGGAGGAGGTGATTCTTCAGATAACATGGCCCCAAGCCATTTAGGATTTGGATTTGACATTTGTGCGAGTGTGAAAACAGGATTTACACAAAGGGTACTAGTAGCATGATATCATTGGATAAAACCCTCATACTATGATGGTCAGGAGTCATACCAAAAATCAATCCATTTGCTTTTCATTTAATGTTAGCAATTTATCTAAATAGAAAAACAAATGCCAAGAAAACAGAATTGCAAACCATTTAGACAGCACCCTGTGCAAATCTCATGAGCATTTTTACACTTCCAGTTATGCCTGCTAACCAATGACTGCTGATTCTTTCATCAAACATATTCTTCTTAGAATCTAGTAGTATAACTCTTTCTGTCAGGAACAGCTAGAGCAGGAAGTAAAGGTGGTAGCAGCACTGAAGGACAAGGGGGCTGAAATTCCGGCAGGTTGATGGATATCTGTGAAGCAGACTCCATGGGCAGCAGGTGCCAGGAAGTATACTCTTTCAGAAATAATTAGGAATCAAATAGCTGGAGAAGGAAAAAAACTCAGAAATCACAGACTACATTACCAGAGCCAGGAAACCCTAACAAACATACTGAAGCAGCTCTACAAAGGGCAGAAACCAGCGTTTTTCAAACTGTGCTCCAGGAAATCCTAGAGTACCTTGGAAACATATCATGGTTATCTAACAATAGACTAGCATCTCTGAAATATAGCTTGCCTACCAACATTTCAGTCCTGTCTACATTGAATATGCATAGCAGAGTGGTGGGTGTGTTCCAAGCTGTATTCGTATTTCATGAGACCAAAAAAGCCTGGTCCATGCAAATTGATAGTGTGCACCCTAGAAAATGGCCCAGACTTTTTTTCCTTTCCTTTTTTGCAGCGCACGGTATGTACTCCATAGACAGATCGATGTGTAAAGAGTTTCCTGAAGATATATTTGAAACAACTGGCATAGACTAATCAAACATCCTGGCAGCAAGATATTGCTGTGCAAGGCTCTCTGTACTCACTTGTCAAAAAGCTCAGTAACACTCCTGCAGTGGGGGAGCCAGAAAAGCACATTAAGACAGGACTTCAGGTTTGAGGGGATCCTCAGCAAAGTGGGCCCCTAACGTTCTCCCAGAGGGGATGTGCATCGTATGCTTGTTATATCAATGTACGTATGTGCTTGCATCATTAAATGTGTCTTTAACCCAGAGAGTAGAAGGGGCTGAAGCTTTGTGTGCCAGTGAGGACAGCTGACAAAAGTGGAGGCAGATGTCCTGAGGGGTTTTCCAGTTTCAACGGGTGGAAGCTGGAAGGTCTAACCCGGGGCAGGAATGTCACAGGGTGCTTATCTTGTAGCACAGCCAAGCCGTGAGCTTTTTTCTTTAACTATAAAGAGTTGCAGAGCTCCTCCAAGCAGCAGTGTCTTGGCATCTGCCATTTTGTTTTCCACACAATGCTCCACTTATTGCATAAGTCTAGGCCATTGTGGGGAAACAAAATGGAAGTCACCTCAAAAGATGACAGATCCATTGAAGGCTACTATTTTTCATCAATCACAGAGCACAATTCAGGAGGCAAGGTTAACGGTACAGAGAATGGATAGACAATGTTGTTCCAACACTGACTGGGTTTTCAAAGAAGGCTTTTAAGGCCAAAGCCTGCTGCCCTCCCCTGCCCCACCCCCACTCCTGCTCAGCTGCAGTACTCAAAGCTCCCTTTCCAGAGCCTTACTCCTGAGGAGTCACTTTTTCACAAGGAGACCTTTTCTGGAGGAAAGCACTCCTTCACGCAGGAGCCCTACTAGCCTGTTGCTTGAGGAGACGACAACCCCGCGGGGGGGGGGGGATCAGGGGGTTGCTTAGCCTCTGAGGCAGAGTCCCTTTGTTCTGACAGGGATGGCCCTGCAACTATCTCCCCTGAAGGTTCAGGCTCCTGTGGGTCTGGTGGCAGTATCTGGTCTGAGGTGCTTCTGGGGCCTCTAGCTTTTCCTCTGAGGAGGACTCTTCCAGTGAGGGCATGACAGGTTTGACTTACAGCAGAGTTGCTTTATACAGAGAAAGCATGGCAACACAGCATTTAGTATTAGAGGCAATAAATGCAGGCTAGAGCCAGTTTAAAAGAAGTTCAAAGCAACTTACTGTATTAGTGCTTTTATACACATGGTTAGAAAAGGCCACCTAACATTGTTTAACTACAAGCACCCCCAAAACCTGGGTACCTGAGTGTAAGTGAGGGAAGGCATAAGATATGGTTACTTCCTTCCTTCCTGGAGAGGACCTCATGGCACTTGTTGCAGAGGCAGAAGGAAGAGGAAGGAGCAGAGAGAAGGAACTGATCAGACAACAAGGACATTGTCTATCACCCCCTAGCATTTGGAACCATGCAGAGTTGTTCCTATTACCCAACACGAGGCATTATAGGAAAAACAAAATGGCAACCACCAGCCAAATTGCAGTTACTGGGGCTCAATCTTGCCAGGGTGCAGCACAAGGAAAAGTAGACCTCAGTATGATGTTGGGCCCAAGTTTAGAAGTGGTGGGATTTCTAAAAGGTTGAGCAATATATCATAAGGTATACGTATATTGTTCTGATACATTTTTCATTTCTAATTCTAAGTTCCCACTTCCAAAGTACTATTGTACTAGATACCATTTATTGTTTAACAATTCTTAGTGTCTAGATTTTTCCATTTCTTCAACACATCATTAATTATCTGAATTCCACATCACCCAAAGGAAGAGAAAAATACACTTTTCGCTGCCAGCTAGAAACAGAAGAATTAGGACTTTGGATAGAAGGGTATTTCAATCACATCACAAAACTGTTCCTTTGTTTTCCCAATGGCTGGGGCATATCTCTATGAGATGGAATGGCCCCATGAAGCATAGATGATCGAGTTCTCTTCATTTGCAGGCATGTAGTCAGAAACTGCACCATTCCACATAGTAAAACAAAAGCTTATTACTAGTGCAATTGCCAGTTATGAATGTCTACTGCAGCTATCTTCTTCCACAGCCACTTTAAGCTTTTAGTTTTTATTTAAAAAGCTTAATTGGAAGTTTTTATTACTCCCAATTAAGCTTTTTAATTAAAAGGGGAAGTTGAAGGAAGCTGCAGGCAACTACTGCTGACGCTCATCTCTTCCTCCCCACCCCGAAACACTGAAGGGGAAAAATTGTTTTCATAAAATTGCAACTGTCAGCCAGCTGCAGCTTTCAGTAAATGCTCACTGCTGGTCCTATTTACCTTGCCAGGGGCATTTTGTGAATGCAGAGACAGACACAACTAATTGGAAAAACAAGGCAGCAGCTTTATCCGTTATTATAAAGCAATTAAACCCATTCCACTAAGGCAAAGTACATATCACAGGAAAACATCCTACCAATTCCATCCACTCTGATCTGTCTGTCTACTCTCTGGGCTGCTGCAAGCCTCAATCAAAGTGCTCCTGACAAAATGCCATTGATTTCACTGCAATTTACTTCAGTGTATTTACTTTGGAGTAAGTGCATTTTTGGATCAAGATCTTACACAGAAAGAATTAAGAACTGGCATAGAACTGGGTATGGTGAAAATTCTTCTATCCTCAAAGCTAGGGGAGGGGAGGGGAGGGGAGGGGAGGGGAGGGGAGGGGAGGGGAGGGGAGGGGGGTATGTTGGCATAATCCTTCTCTTTTTGGCCTGTGCGTGGTTAAATCCTTGCATTGCTTTGGCATCCGTGATCCACGTGTTTGCTTCATCCCCTCTATGCTTCCCTAGTGTTGTCACAAGTCTAATCCCATCTTTGGAATTTGGCGCAGGAGGGTACAGTTCTGTTACATGAAATCTCAGGGTATGGCTGTGTTGCCACAAGGCAACAGTTGTTTTTAGGATTCAGAAACAATGAACATACCAATGGGTGAAGGCTAACGATTTTAGTAAGCAAGAATAAACTAATACAGCAAGGAACTACAGAGCAAGATTATAAGGCTTACATCCCTACTGTCACTGGGATCCCCTTTAATCAGTGACGAATGAACTCCAACAGCCATGGTCCATAGCATCTTTTGCAAGCATTGAGGTTCTGAACTGGGAGGGTCCCAGGGACACATATATTTACTATGCTCACATTAATCCCTCCTATAGTCTAGCTGTACTCCAATGACTTCAAGAATGTTTACATGCTCTTGCAAAGTGAAAAGATTGGCTCTATGACCATCCTAGACACTCCCACCTATACAAGGAGACAGACCTTGAGATCTAGGGCTTCAACACACCAGGCTTTTTATCCCGCAACTTACCAGGGCTTCTGCTTCCAGATTCTTTGCAGGATTAAGGTCAGCTCCTTACACAGGCTGACACACATTGTTCTTTTCAGTGCTGTCTTTCTCTGAAAGTTCTATATGTTTCATTTTACAACCACTAGATGGCGCTGTGGTCATAGCACAACTCCATCAGTACACACTGCCGATATATCGGATTAATGTTCCTTGTCGGGTTATCTCTGACCTTTTTAAAAAATGAGATAAAGATCAGAAAGCATGGGACATGCCCTGGAGGTTGATGACATTATGTAAAGGACCCACAAATGTCCATGAGTGACCAATCATGCATGGGCAATAAAAGCTTTCTGTAGATATGCTCCCAGCCAAGGCTTATCTAAAGGTAAATAATAGCCTCTCAAGTCTCAACCAGATAGCTGACTCTGAGAAGCATAGCTAACCACTAAAAGCAACAGGTCCAACAGGAAGTCTAGGCAGAAGAAGGACAATTGTTGTTCACCACTAACTCCTCAAAATAACAATTATCTTCCACATTTCCACTACAGTGGCCTGAAGGTACATGATGCATGCAGCTGCTCTGAAGCTAAGCAAGACCAGGTCTACTCAGTGAGTGGAAGAGAGACTGTTGAAGAATCCCATGCACTCCAGCTTTAGATCTATAATGGAAGAAATGTGGTACACAAATGTTATAATTAAATATTTGCAGATAAGTGTTAGTATTTGTGGATAGAGTATCTGTGTGCTAGGGCTATTGGGGGGATGTTGGTTTTGGCTGTATTGTATACATATGCAAAACATAAAAGACTAGGTCCCCAATAACAGATTCAAAACAAACACTCCAGGTACAAGAGACCTAACAGAACTTCACTAGGCCAATAAAATATTTTCATACAATGTTCATAAATAAAATACTTGATGGTACAATCATACCAAATAATTTTATACACTGTTTATAAATAAAGTACTCCTGAATATACAGTCAGGGCCAGAAATATTGGAACAAGGATAACTGTTTTGGCAGTTGGCCTCTGTACACCACCACATTGAAGTTGAAAGGAAACAGACCCAGATGGGAGCGAAGTCAGGACTTCCAGCTGTAATTCAAGGGGTTTGACAAAAGTGGAGCACTAGCCATTCAGGAAGGACAGCCAGTGGCATACACACACACCCATCGTTGGTGGCTCCTAAGTAATGGAACAAACCAACATCATTTCAAACTTAAGGATCACCTTTAATACCTGGATGAAAATCCTTTGCAGTCAATGACTGCCTGAAGTCTGGAACCCATGGACATGACCAAATGCTGAGTTTTCTCCCTCGAGATGCTTTGCCAGGCCTTTACTGCAGCTGCCTTCAGCTGCTGCTTGTTTGTGGGTCTTACTGCCCTCAGTCTTGTCTTCAGTAAGTGAAAGGCATACTCTATTGGGTTGAGATCAGGTGACTGATTTGGCCATTGAAGAACATCCCACTTCTTTGCCTTGAGAAACTCTTGGGTAGCTTTTGCTGTATGTTTGGGGTCATTATCCATCTGCAATACGAAGTGGCGTCCTATCAGTTTGGCAGCATTCGGCTGAATCTGAGCAGAAAGTATAGCCCTATACACTTCAGAATTCATCCTGCTGCTTTTATCAGCAGTCAGTTCATCAATAAACACCAGTGACCCTGTTCCATTGGCGGCCATACATGCCCATGCCATAACACTGCCTCCACCATGTTTGACAGATGATGTGGCATGCTTTAGATCATGAGCTGTTATCCATACTTTTCTCTTTCCATCATTCTGGTACAAGTTAATCTTGGTTTCATCAGTCCAAAGAATCTTATTCCAGAACTGGGCAGGCTTTTGTAGGTGTTTGCTGGCAAAAGCTAATCTGGCCTTTCTGTTCTTGTTGTGAAGCCTCTGTATTTACATTCATAAAGCTGTCTCTTGACTGTAGATGTTGACAATGACATGCCTACCTCCGCAAGAACGTTCTTGACCTGGCTAGATGTTGTGAAAGGGTTCCTCTTCACCATGAGCAGAATTCTGCGGTCATCCACTTTAGTTGACTTCCATGGTCTTCCAGGCCTTTTGCTGTTGCTGAGCTTGCCAGTTAATTCCTTCTTTTTCAGGATGTTCCAAACTGTTGTATTGGCCACTCCCACTGTTTTTGCTATCTCTCTGATGAGTTTATTTTGTTTCCTCAGCCTAATGATGGCCTCCATCACTGGCATGGACACCCCTTTGGACCTCATGTTGGGAGTTCCAGTGAACAGCTACCAAATGCAAATGTAACACTCAGAACCACCTCCACCTTTTATCTGCTTGATGGGTCATGGGGTACCCAGGAAACAGGCCACCCCTGGCCATGCAGCTGCTTGTCAGCCATTCCTTCCATTACTTATGAGCCACCAACAATGGGGGGGGTGTATGTCACTGGCTGTCCTTCCTGAATGGTTAGTGCCCCACTTTTGTCAAACCCCTTGAATTACAGCTGAAAGTCCTGATTCCGCTCCCACCTGGGTGTGTTTCCTTTCAACTTCAATATGGTGGTGTACAGAGCCAACTGCCAAAACAGTTATCCTTGTTCCAATATTTCTGGCCCTGACTGTATACTGTTGTATTCACTTCCTGATTTATGACTGCTATGGTGGCATCTCTCATTTGTTTGGTGACTAGTTTCTGGAGTACTATCACTTTTTGGGAAGAGTTGGAGAAAACCAGGTGAAAATTAACTGCCATTTGTGGTAAATTTCTGCCAGTTAAACTTGGCGAAAGATTAAATATTGTAAATGCATTGGTTTTTGTTTTTCAGAATTTCTATTTTCAATTCAGTACTGGAGTGTTCTCCTAGAAGGACTATCTCACTCTTAACCCATAAACATAGCTGGCTATTTTGCCTTACTGACCAGTACACCACTGAAAAAAATTACCTATTCAGGAAGTAAAAAATATTTTCATTGTTATCAGTTACTAGAATGTGTTATTAGAGTGAATTCTGTGTATAGGAGTTCCTGGTGAAGACTATGTATAGTCAAAACGGGAATACACCGGGGTTCCATAGACTAATATAACTGATATGGTTGTTATGACATTGGAATGATTGTATACTATTAAGTACTTTATGTATAAATATTGTATAAAATTAATTGGTATGATTGTATCATCAAGTACTTTATTTGTAAACATTCTATAAAAATATTTTATTGGTCTAGTGCAGTTCTGTTAGGTCTCTTGCACCTAGAGGGTTTGTTTTGAACCTGCATTGCATACATGCCATTTCTCATATATGGGGCTGTGGACCACGCTGTGTACTTGTCCCATAAGACTATGCTTTGACGTAAATACTGCATTTTGAGTTAAGAGTCATGTTTTCAGTGGAGAGCATTAAGCTGACACAAAGAGAGGCCCTGCTGTTGACAATATTAATGAAATAGCAACTGAAATCCGCATTCCTGTATCTTTCCACACTAGGGTCACCCTTGACCACATGAAAGACATGCAGCTTTGCATGGAACAGCAACACATCTTCAGTGTTGCATCAGTACAACATCAGGCCTGTCTGGTTGTGTGAGTGCAAGAGTGCAGCTAATGAAGCTATGCCGTTCAAGGGCTCTTAGGTGTGATCTCGTCTAGTTTCCACAGAACGTCTGACAGAGGACAGAATCAGGCTGTTAGACAAAAGCCATATACTGCTCTGTTGTACTTCAGTTTTCAGGAAGCAATTTGACACTTTGCAACATTTCTCACTCTGAATTTTTAAGCATATAGAGTAGATGTTCCTTGACAAGAATAGTTGGATACTGCTGTCTAAACTGACTACTGCTATCTAGACCAGGGGTGGGCAACATATAGCCCACAGACTGCATGTGTCACCCTGGCGTTTTTGCTTCCCCCTTCACCATCTCTGAATTGCAGCCACTTTTGCACTTTAAAACAAGGTGTGCAGAGGTGTACACCTAATTTGAATGCAAATTTGCACACCCCTGGAGCTTCCAGGAGTGCAATTATTTTTTGCCACAGCCAAAGTTTGGCAGCAATTCCGTGGGGCATCTCTACACCAGCCTAAAATCCTGCATTTAAAACAGGGCTTTCTGCTTCCATTTTAAATGCAGGATCACAAAAACTCCCTTTTTCACGTGCTTCCTTTCCCCCCACCCCTTCCCCCTCCTTCTCCCTGTATCTGAGTCTTCCATTATCTTTCCTTGATCTCGCTCCTCTTCTTGCTGCTTTTACTCTTTTCATGGAGGAAACTGAAGTGGAACACAACAGGGTAATTTGATAGCTCATGATCTGTGATCTATTTAAAAATGGAACAAAGGGCATTTAGTGCAGGAGATGCCTTGAAGGATCACGGCGTCATGTAAAGAGCCCACAAACTTCCATGACTGAGCGATCTCAATCCGTGTGAAGGAGCCCTTTGACGTGGCGGGTGCACTTGCAATGAGTTCCAAGGCTGGGAAATTGGTCCACAGACCCTCTAAAGATGCCTACCCCTGTAATGTAGACATTGGCTTGGAGCCTAAGAGAAGATAACTGTAAGGAAATTCATTGCAAAAGAGTTTTCTATCCTGTTCTCCCCCTACCATTGCAGGGACCTGCAAACTCTCCCCCCACCCAAGTTTCTCTGGAGCGCTGAGGGGGCTCCTGAACAAAGTGGGATGAGGAACAGGGTGGAGGAGGTGCTGCTGCAGGGAGGAGGGCCTGGAAACTTTCCTTCCATGAACTTCCTTAAGCTAGCCCACTTTAGAATCCAAACCATTGTTTTCATATATCAAGGGAGGAAAATACAAACATGATATATTCATGCATGCTGATGAGACGCTTAGGATCAAATAGCGTATAATGCAGCAAGAAACAAGGGAAACCAGAGTGCTTCTTACTATTATCTTTATATTCTTCATTAGATTTGAAAGATAAAGATCACATTGTGTCTGTTTTCATCTTAGATCCTTAAAAGCACTGTAGAAGCAAAATGGTTGGAACGTATAAGCAATGATACAGTTCAGTGATAATAATGATATGTAGCTCTTAGTTTAAGCTAGGATCTTGTTCCATTATTTCGTGATGGATTTTTCCATTGTTCTGGGCAACCGTTCGGGGAAAGTTTGGGGGAAGATACATCATACAAGCCTTAACGGTTGGTCATATGATCATTAGTAGGAACGTTGGGGGAGGAATAAAGCTCAGCATCCTTGTGAGGTTGAAAGGAAATAGTTTGAATGGACTGAAAGGATACTGATAAGCAGTCGTGCAGCAGCAGGAGATGTAGGTTTTTCTTATTTGGATGCTTTAGGTAATGACCACCTACTGTCTAGAATTCCCAATTAATTCTGCTTGATGGGGAACATGAGATATTTAACTTGGTGATCTTTGCCACTAGGCTTCCATTTGATGCTGTTTGAAATCTGTCATGGTGCCAGCTCTACAGCTGATGCTTGCTGAGGATGCAGGGCGTGTTATCAGTTTTGCATTTGTTAATCATGTTATTTCCTATTGTGCCCTCTTGACCACTGCAAACCAAATAAAAGGCTATGGTCTTTTAACAGAACAACAACATATAGTTATCTTTCTGGCTGTCTCACAATAAGGTAAACCAGTTCAATCTTTAAGGGGGGGGCTTACTGTACGATCCTGTACATGTCTACTCAGAAGTAAGTCCCACTGAGTTCAATGGGGCTTGCTCCCAGGTAAGTGGGTATGGGATTGCATTTCATTTAAAGGTCTCAAAGCCAAATACTTTAAGTAAGCTATGGCGAGGACTGTTACTTTCATAAAATGATTACATTTATTAAAGTTATCAGCAACTATCTTTTTAATGTTACAAAATTGTTGCAGTGTGCTTAAAATATCTATCTGTTTAAAATATGTATATCCTGTCTTTCCAATAAAATATTCAGTGCAGCTAACAACACAGCATTAAAGTACAAATCTGTAGCAAGCAATAATAGGAAGCCTACCCGTGAGGTGTGAGTTTATTTGAGCCCACAGGGTAGAAGACAGACAGCATCTGTTAAAAGATGACTGATCACAGTGCTATGTATACATGTGGTTAGGCAAAGGTCTCTTCCTTATCTTTCCCTCAACCGCATTAGATGTGCAGCAAAGCCTAAGCCAGAGAGGGGAAGAAACTAATGTATTCTTGACAAATTTACCTGTCAGGTTCTGGGATGAGAAATTATTCCATTTTAAGAATCAAGTTTAAGAAGCTATCATGGAGAAACAAAACTATAGTGTGGCCCTCAGGTTTTTGGGCCTGAGTTTGCATCATTCTCCAAATAATAATGAAACACCCCCTGTCACACACACTGCTTTGGAAAACGTCATGCCACTGTTGTCATCAAGCATGGGCCTGACTTCAAGTACAGGTTGGAGGGGAGGGAAGCTATCCTTATAGTTGCCTAGCAACCTCCAAGCCTAGGACCCAACCCACTGGCCACCAAAAGGGTCCGCTATGTTTTCTGTACTTTTCCCTCTTGGACCTATCAGAATTTGCCTATATCCATCCTTAGCACTTGCTCATATCGAAAACAATCCTGGATTTTCCCAAAATGCAGAAAAATAACATAGTATATTCTCTCTCTCTTTCTCTCTCTCTCTTTTCTTTACCCATTGGACAGATAATGCTTTCCAAGCCTTATCCTTCAATCAGATTATCTTTCTGGCAGCAAAATAAAGTACTGCTATGGTTCCAAGTAATTTCCCAAACAAAAGGGTGTTCAGGATTGGACTGAGGCCAAAACTAATGTTACACTAATTGTGTAGGATATAGCTGAGGCTGGACTTTTTTTTACTCTCCGATGAGCACTCGCAGCTCCAATTTGGAGTGGGATAACAGTGCTCCAGCAGGGTGGGGTTTAACCTCCCCTACCCCCTCCACCATTTTTTTCTGGGGGTTTAAAAAAAGAAAAAAGTCTCCACTGGAGTCAATGGAGGCTTTTTTTTTTCTTTTTGAAATTTTTCTTTTAAACTTTAAACTTCTCTTTTCCCAGAGCACCATGTTACTGACCTGAATCAGGGCTGGCCTCACCTACATGAGAGTAAGAAATCAGACCAGCTTCAGCTACATGTTACATGTAACATTAGTGTAACGTGTAGTTTGTGTCTAACTATGGCTTCATCTGTATTCAGTATCTTTGGAGCAGAAAGAAAGGAAGAAATTCAGAAATTAGACAATGAATGAATATGAAAAAGACAAAGTTACTATAGTTTTATGAAGTGGAGCATGATCCAGTCCACTGATATTAATGTACTTTTCACATGAAACAGAATAGTGACAAGAAAAATATTCAAGAACTGAGAAACACTCATTTGGACTTATTATACATTCAGTGTAGAATATAAAAATAGGTTTTTGTCCGATAACACATTTCAGGGTAATAAGGCAACAAAATACTTGCTAGTGTTTCCAGTTTAAGACTATGGCTACAGTAACATGGGAATGCGTCAGCATCAAGGAAAATATACAATGATGGTGGGCCAAATCTTCTAAAATCAGGGATTGGCACAACTAGATAAAATTGCTTTGTGGACCACATCAGTTCAAAGTCCACCAATTAGCCACCCTTGTTGGCAACACAAAGTTATAGCCGCAGTGGCAGCTGAGAAAAATGAAAGAGCCAAGGCTATCCAACTGAATTCAGTAGAGGGGAACAAGTGGAAGGAACACAATTCATGTCACCCTAATTGGATTTGCATCTTTGCTACAATTTCTACCTTGTGTCATCAGTATGAAGTGTTCTTGCAACAGTTTATTCTTAAGCACACTCCAGAGTCAAAGTAGGCCCACAGGAATGGCAAAGAACATGCGCACAAAAGCCACCCAGGCATTTTTGGTCCTAATATTTACAGACATAGTGTTGTAGCACACCCTGACAGAGCGGCCTGGGGGCACGGGGGGAGAGGGAGACAGAGCAGCAGGGCTTGCTCCTGGTTTGAGGGCTCACTAGGGTGGCTGTGTGTCCTCTTTTAAAGAGAACAGTCTTGTTTGAAGGGCTTCCAGAGGACTACCATCTTTTTGAAGGGTTGTCCTGTCCCAAGTCTGGATTAAAGATAAAGAACCCTAAGTAGGAAGAGGAGGGCCCTTGGAGTTGTCCATCAAGAGCTGGCACCTGAACAGCAGACTGAGCATCAGGCACACAGGTGGTCACCTGGTCACAGTCTTCCCCACTATGGCAAAATTGTATTTCTGTTTCAATTAAAATAATTGTTCCTAAGTTTGTACTTATATAAATTAGAATATGAAAATGTTGTGCAAATTGGAGTTCTCTTTTGACCATTTTTTTTTTTTTTGGTGAAGCATTTCCTGAAAGAACTAGGCATGTTTAGCCTTGAGAAGAGGAGATTGAGGGGAGATATGATAGCGCTCTTCAAGTACTTGAAAGGTTGTCACAGAGAGGAAGGCCAGCATCTCTTCTCGATCATCCCAGAGTGCAGGGCACGGAATAATGGACTCAAGTTAGAGGAAGCCAGATTCCGGCTGAACATCAGGAAAATCTTCCTGACTGCTACAGCAATATGACAATGGAACCAATTACCTGGGGAGGTGGTGGGCTCTCCCACACTGGAGGCCTTCAAGACGAGGCTGGACAGCCATCTGTCAGGGATGCTCTGACTTGGATTCCTGCACTGAGCAGGGGGTTGGACTCGATGGTCTTGTAGGCCCCTTCCAACCCTACCATTCTATGAGTCTATGATTCTATGATTCTTCTTTTTGGTAATGCAGAAGTAGCCACCCTGGGTCAGGCATCACCACAACGGTGGGCCCTGCTGGAGTGGTGGAATGCCAGCAGTTTCTTGAGGGTATTATGTGCTGATACCAGGCCTGAAAGTCCCCCTAGAGTGCATCGAACAGACTTCTGAATGCTTTCCATGTCTTTGTGTGGGTATTCCTGATAATATTCTGTTGAGCTGAGGTATCAGACAGAAGCTAGAGGGAATAAGCAGTGGTGCAGCTCAGGCAGCACCTCAGGCCCCCCAAAGACCCCAGGGCTCCCAAATGACCACCCAGGGAGTGTCAGTGGCAAACAGGCCTGGCCTGGAGTCAGCAACTGGGCTGGCATGATCACGGTGGGGCCCCTCACAGATGAAGCTGCTCGTCACAACATCCTTTCTTTCCTATTTTTAGAAATATTTTATGTCGCGCCGGCCAGCCAGGCAGGTATATACAAGGTTATTCCCCTTCTGCCATTGGAGCAGTAACAGTGGCGGAGCTTTCCACTGCAATGACAAGGTGGTCTGGTGGTAGACATCCTTCTCCATCTGCAGAAAGGAAGGTCTGACGGGAGAGAGGGGGGTCCACAGCCACCCTCCCCAGGAACCCAGGATTGCTGAGAATCCAACTATTTTTCTAAACCAGGGGTGGGGAGCCTCTGATCTGTGGGGGCTCCCTATCTGACCTGACAGTTTTGTCACCAGGTCCCACCCCCTCACCCAGCAGGGAAAGGCTCTTATCTACAATCAACAGCTGAATAGAGAGAAGAGCTTTTCTCTGCTGAGCAGCACTGAAAAAAGCTCCCTTTCTCAGTGCTCAGCAGGAAAACCTCTCTGATCAGCTACTGATTGGAGATAAGAGCTTTTCTCTGCTGGGAGATGGAGGAGGCTGCTGAGTGATTCAGCCCTGCTTATGTCTGAGGCTTGCCCTTAGGGATGTCAGAGAACTCCGCCACGGATCTCGGTGAGGCCGAATGCCAGTGCATTCGGCCCCCAAAACTCCATTGCGGAATGGCCTGCCACCCCCCCCAGCCCCCCCACGGATCCCCCCCAGGACGAGACTTACCTGGGGCGGATGTTCCGGATGGCGGCGGCTCCAGCGGCGGCAGCTGGTCTTCTGACCGGCTGCCGCCGCCGCCGCCATTTGCAGTCTGTTTCCCCCCTCCATTCGTGATAGGCTACGTAAAGACTTATGTAGCCTATTACATCTGGGTTAAAAAAAAACGCGTATGCAAATGGCGGCGGCTACAGCCGCTGCCATTTGTGTTCCTTATTTTTGGCCGTCTTAGTCTACGTAAATATTTACGTAGACTGAAATGGCAAAAATAAGGGGGAACGCAAATAGTGTAGCAGACGCTATTTGTGTTCCCCCTTATTTTCGCCGTCTTAGTCTACGTAAATATTTACGTAGACTAAGACGGTGAAAATAAAGGGGAACACAAATAGTGACCACTATGCTATTTGCGTTCCCCTTTCTTGTCTTCGTCTTAGTCTACGTAAATATTTACGTAGGCTAAGACAGCCAAAAATAAGGAACGCAAATGGCGGCGGCCCTAGCCGCCGCCATTTGCATACGCGTTTGTTTTGTTTTGTTTTAACCCAGATGTGATAGGCTACGTAAGTCTTTACGTAGCCTATCACAGCTGAATTCAGGGACGCAAACGGCGGCAGCTACAGCCACCACCATTTGCGTCCCTGCTAGCCAGTGGCCAGATGTCCGGCTGCTGGTGGAGCCAGCCGGTGGCTCTGCGGAATCCCCGCAGAGCGGAGGTGGCCGGCCAGGATTCCAGGGGGAGGGACGGAGCACCTCCCTCCCTCAGCGGAACCCGGCAGAGCCAGGTAAGCGGGGTTTCGTACATCTCTACTTGCCCTACTTACTTGTGAGTAGACATGCTGCTCATAATTGCTTCTGAGCAGACATGCAGAGGCTCATCCTGCTTATTTCCAGATGGGCTTAAAATCAGGAAGATTCACATTTTAGTCCTCCCCACTCTACCTTTGGCCATGTCCACGGATAAGATCCAAGCCTCCCCCCACAATCTTTCCCAGGTTGGAATTCTGCTCTTGGATTGAAAAGGGTTTCCCACCCCTGTCCTAAGCTACTGAATGCTGTGTATTACTTTGAGCTACCAAAGCCTGTGCAGTTTCCCAAAGGCCAATCTAAACAGCAGGATGTATTGGAAAAACATTTGAGCCAAGGTGAATTTCTGTTGAACTTGAAACCCTTTTTTTGCATGCAACAATTATTGGAGATAATACTGTTATTTATAGTTCATAGCACACTCCCCAACAGCCAGTGTGATCCTCCAAAGGAAGATCTACACAACCTTTCATCATCTCCACGCAGATTAAACTCATCTCCCTGGAACACTAGGCTGTCTTTTTGTTTGCTAAATTGTCTCTGACTCCTACAGCAGCATGCAGATTCGTTTTCAGACTTCTTAAACTGAATGATCCCCAGCAAACATCAAGGAAATAGGATGGCCACAAAGGTTTGCCCAAGATTGCGCCTGCACTGGCACACCTCCACTGAAAGATTTATAATTGTTGTGTCTTGTTTGGTTGATGACCCCATGTAGCATGCTGGCCACAGGAAACCATGCCATAGTCACAGCCAGATGCGATTGGATTACCATAGCACATTCCACATGGGGCTGCCCTTGAAAAATAATCAGAAACTGTAACTGATAAGGTACGTAGCCACGAGCCTATTAACTGACGTTAGCCACTTGTTACAAAATTGATTTAATGTGCTCCAATTACATTGGCTCTCAGTCTTTCAAAAGATGCATGGCGGTTACCAAAAAGAGCAGAACCAATTCTCACAGGGGTGGGGGTGGGGGTGTTGCATTCATATTATAAAGGAATGAAAACTGAAACAGATGCACCCTCATCCATTTTACATTTGTTTAAGCAAACATTAATGTAAAAAATGAAAATAAGTGTTCACATTTGGTTTGGTTTTTCACCTTTGTTTTTAACCAGCCTGGCAAGTCTGATTTCCTGTAGGAATAGTAGAATGTCTAAGGGCATCTCTACACCAGCCTAAAATCCTGCATTTAAAATGCGGCTTTCTGCTTCCGTTTTAAATGCAAGATCACAACTCCCTTTTTTGTGTGCTTTGTTTTTCCCCACCCCTTCCCCCCTCTTTCTCCCCATATCTGAGTCTTCCATTATCTTTCACTGATCTCACTCTTCTTCTTGCCACTTTTACTCTTTTCATGGAGGGAACTCAAGCAGAACACAACAGGGTAATCTGATAGCTCATGATCTGCGATCTGTTTCAAAACAGAACGAAGGGCATGCCTTGAATGATCATGGCATCATGTAAAGAGCCTGCAAACTTCCATGAAGGAGTGATCTCAATCGCTCAGTGTGAAGGAGCCCAAAGTTTCATGCCATTAGGAAGGAGAACACCAAATTTACAGGCAGAAGAATAATAGATCTCCATTGAACTCAGTCAAAAATTGAAAGTGATGGTAAAACAAAGGCAATTAAAATGAAGGTACAGCAAAAATGAAGGAATTTAAAATGAAGATGACATGAATGTGGCCTTGAAGGGAAAAAAAAGTGATGTAAATGTTTACATTACACACCCCTAATTTCTCATTCACCCCTCTCACCAGTAACATATCGTAATACAAATCACATGAAATGACATCTTTGCGTTCTGACCCTTCCCACCTATACAAGCGTCCATCAGTTAGGTGGACAACGAACAAGGAAATTAATGCAGTGGTATCATATCACACATTTTGTATTGCTTAATGTTACAGGTAAGAAAGAAGGAGACATAAGAAATTGCTGTTTATTGTAGCAATCACACATCTTCTGTAACATTCAGTTATGGCCTACATTAAATTGCATAAAATCCAAATGTGGCTAGTTGAATGTCTTCTGGGATACTAGTAAACTTTTCTAAGGTGAAACAATATGACACAGCTGGACTTAGCATACTGAGCCCAGAGGAGCCCATTCCTGGTTGACTCATCTAGGGGTTGCCAAATCATGCATTGGATGCTCAGCCACACTATAGCACGTTTTCAGGACCCTTAATTGGTTGAGTCAATAATGATATCATTTTTATACTTGCCACTCAAGAACTCTGTGTAGAACAGCCACTGTGCCTGCATTGCAGAAATGAGGCCCTCTCCCTTCCTGCCTTGGTGGCTCCATGGCAACAGTGGCAACTGTATCATTTCCTGGTTCACACTATTGCTGAGGGGGAAATAAGCCATGGTGGCTTATTTCACTCACCGTGCATGCCAGGGGGATTAGCATAATTACCTTCAGCAGCATGGCTTCCTGTGTCTTGTGAACCCAGCAAGGGTGGCTTGTTGTCACGGTTAACAAGCCACCCAGAACCCATTACCTGTTGTAGGGTTCCGGGTGGCTTGTTAACCTCACTGGATTCGCATGACACAGGAAGTTGCGCTGCCAAGGGAAATTATGCTAATGATGCAACCGGCACAGGCAGGGTAGTTAATAAATGGGATAAGCTGCTAACAATAATGCCTCTCAGAGATGTTTAGTCTCAGTTCTTCGAGAAAGCAAAATATTTTTCCAGCTAGGCACTAAACAAGAGATAGTTGGCTCATCATAGAGGCTAAGTTTTCTCAAAGGTATTCCCTATCTCAGTTAGCGTCCTCAACAGAAAACTTGCCTGTATGTTGTCTGACTTCACCAACAGGAGTCCTCAGCATCTATTCCTCCCCTTGATCTTTCCTCTGTTCTTGTATCTTGCCCGTTGTTGCTTTGTCTCATTAGCTGCACTGGGCAGCCAGCACCCACCTCCTTTGGGAGTGCTGTAATTACGTTCAGGTGGGGTAGCAAGACTAGCCACACTTCCACCCCTACATGGCCTCTCCCAATAAGCCACGGTGGCTTATTAACCACCATGCAATCATGCAAACTGGGCCAAAGCAATACAAAACCAGTTGCACACATTGGCCTCTCCCTGCTTCCCCCACCCCTCCTATTGGTCAAAGAATCCCATTAGGAACCTCGGGTACAAAAGTAAAAAAGAACAAAGGGTTAAATCCAATGACACACTTCTACTTGCACAACCGGACTTCCCCTTGCTCTTGTCCCCTCTGCAGCCCCACCAAGTGCCCTGAAACCTGCTCTGGAGGCTCCCCTAATCCCCCAGAATATATTTGGAGGTGGGGGGGTTGCAGGGAAGAGGTGAAATCTGTTCTGCCAGCAGTTTCTGTTTCACTGGCAGACACCCACCATTAGATCCAACCCACAGGATCATTTCAAAGGCATTTCTGTACAGAACTGTGAAGTATAAAGAAATGTCTTGGGAGGATCTATGAATAGGGGGGCATACACACTATCAGATTATTGAAAAGTGTTCTAAAGCTCCTGGTTAAAGTAAGATGGTGGGAGTGGGATGGTGGCTGCCATTACAGGAGTTGCAAACTGATAGTCTAAACCACCATTGCTAGCATTATGGAATATTGTGGTAAGACATCTGCACTTAAAATCTCAGATGTAGAGTACAAATTGGGGAGGAATATACCATTAGGTACAGACTACAAAAATCACTAGCAGTCCTAAGTACTGGGGAAGAACTGGCCAATGTTGGCACAATCTAAGACAGGGCTAAGTACAGGCCATGATCATTAATTCTGGCTCTTTATCATAAACTGAAAGCAAAATGAAGTACTTACTGCCGCAAAACACCAATGGGAGATTGGTCACACTAAGGCAGTAATGGGTCCCCATTTTGGCCAAAAACAAGACAGCAAAAGCAAGGTGAATCACTAAAGCCAAATTTGGTACATTCTCAAGGGCTAAGAGTGCAGAGCAAAATAAAACAGGAGTCTCTGAAATAGAGCGAACCCTCCCAAATGCCCTTTCTGAACAACAGAGCAAACACTCATTTATTATATTTGTCAGGATAACAAATCATAGTAGCCCAAGTGAGAGGATGCCAGTTTCTGGAAGGACATCGCGAAAGCACTTTGAGACACACGAGACGAATATGTCGTTAATGAAGAACAATGGAACGGGATGCTCTATTAAGCTACTAATCACTAGACTGTTCTTTTCATATTGCTTGGAAGAGAAGTATGATGGAGGATGAGGATATTTACACAGATGTTCAAAGAGGCAACAAGGATTAGGAAAGGACAAAAGTGCAAATCAAATTCAGAAGGCATTAAAAGGCAATGGCAACTAAAGAAAAACAGAAGGTTTGCATAAATGAATTTGTATTTGGCTGAACAAGCTTTGAAAAGTGGGGCTATGGCAAAAAAAGAATTGATCAATAAATAGGGCTGTCAACCACACTTAGAGCCTTGTGTGGTGCAGAGCGGTAGGCGGCAATAATGCAACCGAAACTCTCCCCATGACCTGAATTCGATCCCAGCGGAAGCTGGTTTTCAGGTAGCTGGCTCAGGTCGACTCAGCCCTCCATCCTTCTGAGGTTGGTAAAATGAGTACCCAGCTTGCTGGGGGAAAGGTAGTTAGGACTGGGGAAGGCAATGGCAAACCACCAGTCTGCCAGGAAAACGCCGAGGAAAAACGGCGTACCTCTAGGGGTCAGTAA
This sequence comes from Heloderma suspectum, assembly GCF_057233095.1. Lineage (NCBI taxonomy): Eukaryota > Metazoa > Chordata > Lepidosauria > Squamata > Helodermatidae > Heloderma > Heloderma suspectum. Next base: position 50,850,318 of record NC_139461.1, read on the forward strand.
TGACTCGGTGCTTGCACAAGAGGAACCTTTCCAACCACACTATATTTAGCCAATCAATCTTGCACCATGTTAAGCAATTAATCAAATTTAAATCAAATTGCATATTATTACTTCTGTAGGGATACCTCTTTGGGGGATATTGAAGGTCATGTAAAAGTTGAACAAGTTACCATTTATTTTGGGAAGGGGAGTCCACCTTGACTATTTTCTTTTTCCTTTATTACAGTAACAATTAAGACCAAAAGAGCCTCAAAAATAAACATGTATACCCTTAAAGTTTAGCCTCACCAATGAAAATTGGTCCTCTTCTATTAAACAACTACAGTTTTAGTTGATCAATCTACCAGTTAACCGGTTTAAGCTCCCAGCTTGACTAATTGCAAGTTGCAACTGAAGGGAAATGAGTTATCACAATAATGTCTCAAGTTCTATATGATTGTAGCATTCTGCAGAAAATTAATACTAGTTCTATTATGAGATACATAATTCCTGATATTACAAAAGCCATAAGTAAACAAATATAAGGTGCACCAGAGGTATTTATGCCCTATACTTCCTGTAGGGTAGGGTCTTTTAAAATATAAGCATACTTGTTGTTGTTCAGTCATTAAGTCATGTCCGACTCTTCGTGACCCCATGGACCATAGCATGCCAGGTCTTCCTGTCCTCCGCTCTCTCCTAGAGTGTGCTCAAGTTCATATTCATGGCATTGGTGATGCTATCTAGCCATCTCATCCTCTGCCGTCCCCTTCTCCTTTTGCCTTCAGTCTTTCCCAGCATCAGGGTCTTTTCCAGAGAGTTTTCTCTTCGCATTAGGTGGCCAAAATATTTGAGATTCAGCTTCAGTATCTGTCCTTCCAATGAGCACTCAGGGTTGATTTCCTTTAGGATTGACTGATTTGACCTCCTTGCAGTCCAGGGGACTCGTAAGAGTCTTCTCCAGCACCACAGTTCGAAAGCATCAATTCTTCGGCGCTCAGCCTTCCTTATAGTACAGCTCTCACAGCCATACATTACTATTGGGAAAACCATAGCTTTGATTAGACAGACCTTTGTCGGCAAGGTGATGTCTCTGCTTCTGACTATGCTGTCTAGGTTTGCCATAGCTTTCCTCCCAAGGAGCAAGCGTCTTTTAATTTCATGGCTACAGTCACCGTCTGCGGTGATCTTGGAGCCCAAGAAAGTAAAATCTGTCACTGCTTCCATTTCTTCCCCTTCTATATGCCAGGAAGTGATGGGGCCAGATGCCATGATCTTAGTTTTTGTAATGTTGAGTTTCAAACCAGCTTTTGCACTATCCTCTTTCACCCTCAACAAGAGGCTCTTGAGATCCTCTTCGCTTTCTGCCATCAGGGTGGTGTCGTCTACATATCTGAGGTTGTTGATAATTCTCCCAGCAATCTTAATTCCGACCTCTGATTCATCCATCCCGGCATTTTTCATGATGTACTCTGCATATAAGTTAAATAAGCAGGGTGACAATATGCAGCCTTGTCGTACTCCTTTCCCAATTTGGAACCAATCGGTTGTTCCATGTCTGGTTCTGACTGTTGCTTCTTGACCCTCGTACAGGTTTGTCAGGAGACAGGTAAGGTGGTCTGGTACTCCCATCACTTTAAGAATTTGCCACAGTTTGTTGTGATCCACACAATCAAAGGCTTTAGTGTAGTCAATGAAGCAGAAATAGACGTTTTTCTGGAATTCTTTTGCTTTCTCCATGATGCAGCGAATGTTGGCGATTTGATCTCTAGTTCCTCTGCCTCTTCGAAACCCTGCTTGTACTTTCCGGTAGTTCTCGGTTTACATACTGCTGAAACCTAGCTTGTAGGATTTTGAGCATCACCTTGCTGGCATGTGAAATGAGTGCAATTGTGCGGTAGTTTGAACACTCTTTGGCATTGCCCTTCTTTGGAATTGGAATGTAAACTGACCTTTTCCAGTCTTGTGGCCATTGTTGAGTGTTCCAAATTTGTTGGCATATTGAATGCAGCACTTTAACAGCATCATCTTTTAGGATTTTAAATCGCTCAGCTGGAATACTGTCATCTCCGCTAGCTTTGTTGTTAGTAATGCTTCCTAAGGCCCACTTGACTTCACTCTCGAGGATGTCCGGCTCAAGTTCTGTGACCGCACTATCATGGCTATCAGGGACATTCAGATCTTTCCTGTATAGTTCTTCTGTGTATTCTTGCCACCTCTTCTTAATCTCATCTGCATCTGTTAGGTCCCTGCCTTCTTTGTCCTTTATCAAGCCCATCTTTGCACAAAACATTCCCTTGAGATCTCCGATTTTCTTGAAGAGATCTCTAGTCTTTCCCATTCTGTTGTTTTCCTCGATTTCTTTGCATTGTTATTTAAGAAGGCCTTCTTGTCTCTCCTTGCTATTCTCTGGAACTCTGCATTCAGTTGGATATATCTTCCCCTTTCTCCCTTGCTTTTCGCTTCCCTTCTTTCCTCAGCTACTTGTAAAGCATCATCAGACAGCCACTTGGCTTTCTTGCATTTCTTTTTCTTTGGGATGGATTTCATTGCTGCCTCCTGAACAATGTTACGGACCTCCGTCCATAGTTCCTCAGGCACTCTGTCTATCAGGTCTAATCCCTGAAATCTATTCATCACCTCCACTGTATATTCATAAGGGATATGATTTAGGTCATACATGAATGTGGTTTTCCCTACGTTCTTCAATTTAAGCTGAAATTTTGCAAGAAGCAGCTCATGATCTAAGCCACAGTCAGCTCCAGGTCTTGTTTTTACTGACTGTATAGAGCTTCTCCATCTTTGGCTGCAAAGGACATAATCAATCTGATTTCGATATTGACCATCTGGTGATGTCCATGTGTAGAGTCGTCTCTTGTGCTGTTGGAAAAGAGTGTTTGCTATGATCAGCATGTTCTCTTGGCAAAACTCTATTAGCTTTTATCCTGCTTCATTTTGTACACCAAGGCCATGCCTGCCTGTTATCCCAGTGATTTCTTGACTTCCTACTTTAGCATTCCAATCCCCTATGATGAAGAGGACATCTTTTTTTGGTGTTAGTTCTAGAAGGTGTTGTAGGTCTTCATAGAACCGATCAACCTCAGCTTCTTCGGCCTCAGTGGTTGGGGCATAGACTTGAATTACTGTGATGTTGAATGGTTTGCCTTGGATTTGTACTGAGATCATTCTATCATTTTTGAGATTGTACCCCAGTACTGCTTTTCCCACCCTTTTGTTGACTATGAGTGCTACTCCATTTCTTCTAAGGGATTCTTGCCCACAATAGTAGATATGATGGTCACCTGAATTAAATTCACCCATGTTTGTCCATTTTAGTTCACTGATTCCCAAGATGTCAATGTTCAATCTTGCCATCTCATGTTTGACCACCTCCAGCTTATCTTGATTCATTGATCTGACATTCCAGGTTCCTAAACAATATTGTTCTTTACAGCACTGGATTTTCTTTTCACCACCAGACACATCCACAGCTGAGTGTCCTTTCGGCTTTGGCCCAGCCACTTCACTCTTTCTGGCGCTACTTGGAAATACCCTCTGCTCTTCCCCAGTAGTATATTGGACACCTTCCAACCTGAGGGGCTCATCTTCCGGCGTCATCTCTTTTAGCCTTGTGATACGTTCCATGGGGTTTTCTTGGCAAGAATACTGGAGTGGGTTGCCATTTCCTTCTCCGGTGGACCACATTTTGTCAGAACTCTCTTCCATGACCTGTCCGTCTTGGGTAGCCCTGCACAGCATAGCTTATGGCTTCACTGAGTTTCGCAAGCCCCTTCGCCACAACAAGGCAGTGATCCATGAAGGGGTCTTTCCCAGTATCAGGGTCTTTTCCAGGGAGTTTTCTCTTCGCATTAGGTGGCCAAAATATTTGAGATTCAGCATCTGTCCTTCCAATGAGCACTCAGGGTTGATTTCCTTTAGGATGGACTGATTTGACCTCCTTGCAGTCCAGGGGACTCGTAAGAGTCTTCTCCAGCACCACAGTTCGAAAGCATCAATTCTTCGGCGCTCAACCTTCCTTATAGTCCAGCTCTCACAGCCATACATTACTACTGGGAAAACCATAGCTTGGATTAGACGGACCTTTGTCGGCAAGGTGATGTCTCTGCTTCTTACTATGCTGTCTAGGTTTGCCATAGCTTTCCTCCCAAGGAGCAAGCGTCTTTTAATTTCATGGCTACAATCACCATCTGTGGTGATCTTGGAGCCCAAGAAAATAAAATCTGTCACTGCTTCCATTTCTTCCCCTTCTATATGCCAGGAAGTGATGGGGCCAGATGCCATGATCTTAGTTTTTGTAATGTTGAGTTTCAAACCAGCTTTTGCACTCATAAGCATACTACATCAGGTCAAAATATATGGTTCTAATTCCTCATTTCTTTGCAACCCAATTCCTTTGGAGAGATTGGGAGAGGGAGAGGGAGAGAGATGGATGTACAGTAGTTAAGCTTGTGCACTATGCCTCCGTCCATAGGAGCATTTTGTCCTCAGTGCCTTAGGGCTAACCATGGTGATTCAGTAGCAAGTGTATGAAAGACATCGATTCAGCATATTTAAAGTAATCACTATGTTCTATGTTGAAAGCCAGTGTGGTGTACTGGTTACAGTGTTGGACTGGGACTTGGGAGATCCGAGTTCTAGTCCCCACTCAGCCAAGAAACTAACTGGATGACTTTGAGCCAGTCACTGACTCTCAGCCTAACTTTCTTCACACAGTTGTTGTGAGGATAGAATGGAGAGGAGGACCAGGTAAGCTGCCTTGGGTTCCTTCCTTGCAAGAGGAAAAAAGGGTGGGATATAAACGTAATACTAAATAAAAGTTTTAGTTTGACCATTTGAGACATTATGGATTAGTTCCAGAGTTCCCGTGAATGGAACTCCACTCACAGGATGCTCCTGCTGGAGGAAGGGTAAAGGCCATTTTCACTGATTCTTGCAGCCCCCTGAAAAGATGCTATGGATGGGGGGGGGGGCACTTGGGAACAGCATGACGAGTGGAGGCTGCAGGGGAAAGGGGAAATCAGCAAAAATCACCTTTTTCTCCCTTCCTCCAGCAGGAGGTATGTAAAGCCATCTTTGAATATTTTGTTTCATAATCCCTACTTAAATATAGAAATAAATACTATTTCTTAACATGATTATGCTTCTAAACTTCACAGTCCCTGTACAATGAATAAGCATCCACACTTCCACATACACCACTGTGATATGATTAAAATGTAAGGCAAGTTTCTCACCCTCCTGGATGCACTAGACAAGAGAAAGAAGATCAAAAGCTCCAGATGCTCTAGCTTGTTTCATTGGAGAAACCGCCAACCAAATCAGACATGAACAGAATATAATTAGGTGCTAAGTAATAGAATCTATGATCAAGATGAAGAACTATGAGCTAGTGGATAGCTAAATGTTTTAGCATTTCATTATTTAATGTCACCATTGATTAGGGAAGGGGATTTTATTTCTTAAAATAGAAACAGTAAAACTGAAAGTGTTATAGGTATGGAATGTAAATTTTCTTGGAATTGAATGCATCACCATGCCCCCAAAAAGTCATCTAGAGCCATCTGGATCTGTTATACTAAATTTATGCCTTGTCTTACATTCACCTGGCTCACTCTTGATCTTGTGCATGTATAATCAAGGGTTCAAAACTCTGCAATGCAAAACATCCCAAAACTCTACGGTGGGCATTTTAAAAAACATGCAGAAAATATGGTGCATTTGCTCAGGCATGCTTAATTTGAATGCTTTGCCATTTCCCTTTTTTGCAAAATTGGTTTCCAAGGGAGTTGGTTTGGATTTTGGAATATTATGCTTGGCTTGGTTTCAGTCAAGGAACTAGGAAGGAGGAGGCAATTAGATGAAAGAAGACAGAACAGATTGCTAAAGGCAGGAATATATGGCCACGGGCTGTGCAGAAAAGCTGATCATTGGGCAGAACCCAATGCTTACCCCCACCCACCCACCTCCGATTCTCTTGCACCCCACCAATTCCTGTCCACAAGTGGTGGCCACCACTTGTGGAATGAAGATTTAGTGTTCCCAGAGGCAACCAGAAACAAGAGAAAATCCTTGTTTCTAGAAGAAGCCAGGTCAGCAGAGCTCACATAAGGGAGCTCTGCTGACCAGTGCCAATCAAGAAAGGAGTGTTTCCGCTCATTTCAGGGCTTCCTCTCAGAAGCATGAAATCTCTGTTCCACAAGCAGTGGGTCCCTCTTGTGTGATGGAATCGGCAGGACCCACTACCTGCACCACAGAATCTGTGGGGCACAAGAGAATTGGCGGGGGATTCTGCCCATAGTGGACAAGCTGCAATTCTTAAACATTTTGGAATTTCCACCCATACCTTCTCTATTGGCTAGATCATGGATGGGAAGAAGGTAAATCTCCAGATGTTTTGGACTTCAGAAATTTCTGCCATCATGGGCCATGATTGGGAATGCAGTGAGTTAAAGTCCAAAACATCTGGAGATCTGCTTTCTGCCCATTCCTGGTCTAGATCACCATTCCCAAACCTGATGCCCTCCAGATATTTTGTACCAACTCCCATCAAGCCCAGCCAGCATAGACAATGATCAGGAATGTTGGGACTTGTAGTCCATAACATTTGGAGGACACCAGGTTAGGGAAGGCTGGATTATTAGGAAAGACCGACAATTTTTGTGTGTGGCCTCACTCTTTCCTCCTACTGGGAGGCTCACTCTTGCCTGGTTTTCTTCTGAAGATTCTTAGAGGGCACTGTCCCATTTCTGTTCTCCCTACCGTAATATCAGGAGTAGTCCTGTGGCTCAAAGACCAGGGAGGCCAGGGGAGCTGTCCAGCAGAGAGCAAAGTACAAAAGGTGTTGCTTCAGCAATGTCTAGGCTCCAACTGAACAGCTTCATAGGGGATGCTGATGCCCCGTGCCTTCCTGGCTTCTCATTAGGGCTCCAATCCAGAGCATGCTTCCTCCTCATGAGTAAAACTCAAGGATATTTGACGTGCTGCCAGATCTCCACTGCGCCTCTGGTCCTGGGCTTACGTCCAGGCATGCTGCTGTCTTTGTTCCTGGGGGTGATCTGAAGCAAGGAGACCAGTCCAGGATTTCCAGTGGGTCTGAAGCAAGGAGACCAGTCCAGGATTTCCAGTTCTTTTAATGCCACAGCCTCCTCAAGTGGGACATTGCTCCTGCTGATGGTCTTGGGAGGGTAGTGGCATCTTCCAACTACCTCTAACTCTTGTAACCACTAGAACTAGTGACAGGATCCTCCTCCAGCTGCTTCAAGGTCTCCTCAAGTTCTAGAGTTGACCTGCCAGGAAGGTGATGGGATACTACAGACACAGAGCTAACATTTAGTGTTAGCCAGACAGGCTCCTTGACAGGCTGCTTCCCTTGCCTACAGCTGGCCTTGTAGGCAGGAACTCTCCTCATCTTCAGCTGCATGAACTGAAGTCCCAATCATCCTGTAGGTAGGTGTCTCCTCTGTGTTTCCTCCCAATGTGCTCTCACTCCTATCTTCTCCCCACCACCCTGGCAGCCTCCCCCTGAGTCCCTTTTATTTCCTATTACCAAAGGGGCAGGACAAAGCCAGTCAGCTACCATGCAGGCACCTGCAGCTCTCCTCACATTTGTACTGGAAACTTTTTTCTAGAATAGTGGTTTAATGGGTTTCTTTGCATTTACGTCCAAATAGCTGGCTTCCACATGAGGCAGCGTGTTCCATGCTCTCCTGCAGGAACAGGCAGAAGACAGAGTTGGACCTACTGGCAGATCTTCAGGTGATTTGCAGTAGATCAGCAAGGATTTTTGACTCCCAACGTTTTAACACTAGCAGCAACAAAATTACACCACTCCCGCCCTAAACTATATTGCTGAGATGATGAAAGGGTGGGGTAACCAGGAATGGAATTTTGTGTTGAAGGACTGTGAGCTCCATTCACAGTTCTGGTTCTGAAACAAATTCATGGGCTCAGAATTCTTTAATTTTAAGGGCACAAGCCTATTGGTTGCATTGCATGTTCAATGACTGGAAGCCCCCAGACTCAGAGGCTTCCAATCATTCAGTGCAGGGCAGGAAAAGCAGTGGAGGTGATCTTTGCCTACTTGTCATCCCACCCTGCATTTTTCACTAGACAGACTTTTTTGCCCATCTAGCAACAGTGCTTCGGGGTGGGGGGAGAAGGCTGGAGTGGCCTGAGGATAGCTCATATCCTGGCCTTTTCAGTCTCCTCCCCTCCTTGCCCACCAAAACACCCCCTTTCCCCTGCTTTCTAAGGTCAAGTTTCCAGCCTTGAAGAGGCAGCTGGCACAGTTCTTTCTGTGTCAGCTGCGAGGGTTCTGGGGTCGGATCTCCAACCCCATCCCCCAAGGTTGGAGTGTTGTCTTGGAAGGGTTTTACAAGCAACCTCGGAAGGGTTTTACAAGGAATCTTATGGTCCCTGGGACAGTCTCCTAGGGACCATAGGATTGCTCTCCAAGTGTATGTCCTTTGCACCAGGCTCCAGCTGGTGGATCTCAGGGTTCTAGTACAAAACAAAGCCAAACTCACACTCCTGAGGTCTGCCCACTGCTGCTCTACTGCTATACAATTATAACTGTGCAGATTTCGAGAGCCAGTGAATATCATGCAGGTGACATTAAGGACTGATCTGCAACAGGCGCATGATAGAGAGAAGCAATCCCATTGCAGCTAGCTAGATATGAAACCTCAGTGCTAAGAAAAGTAAGGGATCACATCCTATTCAGATCTGTGATTAAAGAAATGTCAGCTCCATGTGCCTAGTGAAACTGAATGGGGGGCAGGGTGAAAGAACACAGATGATGAACACCTTACTAAAAATCAGATGTGTTTATATAGAAATGTCTACCCTGCCTTCTAGGGCCTATGATCAGAATATCATGTGAAACAACACATTCAATAAAAATACAATGGAGGCAGGGACCACAGACAAAAGTTCACCTTTAAATAAAACACCAAAAGCCTGCTGGAAATAAAAATGTCCTCACTAACCAGGGAAAGGCAACCAGGGAGGGTCCTGCACTTCAAAGAGCAAGCTGTTCTATAATGTTGGTACGGTCATACTATCTTACCCTAAAAGGATACTTTTCTACATTTGCATGCATGTGCATACATATACAAACATATCACATATCTTATGGACAGGTAATGGAGAGGAGGGAAGGGTACAACAGCTGGGATTGTTTAGCTTGGAGAAAAGGTGAGTAAGGGGAGACATGATAGAGGTGTACAAAATTATGCATGGTGTAGAGAGTGTGGATAGGGAGACATTTTTCTCCCTCTCTCATAATACGAGAGCCCGGGGTCATCTCATAAAGCTGTGTGGTGGGAGATATAGGACAGATAAAAGGAAGGACTTATTCACACAGCACAGAGTCAAACTATGGAATTCACCACCACAAGATGTAGTGATGGCCCCCAGTTTGGATGGCTTTAAAGGGGGCTTGGACAAATTCATGGAGGATAAGGCTATCAGTGGCTGCTAGTCCTGCTGGCTATATGCTACCTTCAGTATCAGAGGCAGTATGCCTATGTATGCCAGTTGCTGGGGAACATGGGCAGGAGGGTGCTGTTGCACGCAAGTCCTGCTTGTGGGTTTCCTGTGGGCAGCTGGTTGGCCACTGTGTGAACAGAACCCTGGACTAGATGGACCCTTGGTCTAATCCAGCATGGCTCTTCTTATGTTCTTATGTGATGAATAGAGTATTAATTACAAATAGAACTTAGTGAGACTGCTCATACATGAAAGCAGTGGAAGTTGTTCAGATTTCTGACTGGTGCTGGAAAGAGACAGGATATTCTAGGCAGTTTAAAAGGCCGTCTTTTTACCTGTTTGCTGCACAAACCAAGTAACTTTTCCAGTTTTCCTGCAGTTATTTATTTCAAATGTCATCTTCTTACTGAACAGTGCCACCCAGAGGTCAATTTGTAACATAAATAAATTCACTTCCTACAAAGGTAAGAAAGTGGTGTTTTACTCTGCTCTGGTGCATATGCATCACTGAATTGTCAGGATGTTTCATGTTTAGCACTGCATGCCTACATGCGTTTTAACTGTAAGCTGTCTGACAGGCAATCATAGAGACGTGTTTTGTCTGAAAAAAAAGTCCCAGGTTCAGACTCTGGCAGCTCCAGTTAAACAAAAAGAAAAGCCAGGTAGCAGAGCTGGGAAAGGGGTTGGAGAACTACTGCCATTTGGTAGAGACAGCATTGGGATAGAAGGACCACTGGGTTGGATCCAGGGTTTCCATGACCAGTGGGAGCACTCCCTGAGCAAAGTTCTGCTCAGGACCCACAAAAGGGGGAAGTGATTTTTGCTGATCCCCCACCCTCTGTAGCTCCCAGCACCATCTCCCATGCTATTCTAGAGCATGCCCCAACCCATCAGAGCAGATTTTCAGGGGGAATAGGGGAGTGCACAGAAAAGGGGGGAATTGCCTCTTCCTCCATTCCACCAGCAGATATTCTCCACTGGATCAGAACCTTTCCATGGACAGAAAGAGCATGGGAGGCAGACTCTGGATCCAACCCATTGTCTAGCTCAGTATAATGCAACTTCTCGTGTTCATCTGAAAAATGCTCATAAAGTGTAAAGACTTGAACTGCACACTTATCTATAAGGAAGAAAGGTAGAAAGCTAATGTATGAGGTCTGCAGAAAAGAAAATATGGTGATTCAATATTGTGAAGGAGAAAGCATGTAACCTTCCATTTTTGCCAGGGGCTAGTTATAATGACATTTTCCGGGAGGGTTTTGCTCTAAGTTCCATGACTGTAGGGATGAAAGGGAAAGCAACCAGTTGGGGCATTTAGACAGTGGAAATGCACAGCAGATTTTGATAGCAGAAATCTTAGATCCAACAGAAATATTGGGAAGGGGGACATACCCATCAGGTATGTTCATCGAGTCAGGGTTGGACTCGATGGTCTTGTAGGCCCCTTCCAACCCTACTATTCCATGATTCTAGGTGAAGAGAAGCACATCCCAGATTCTGAACTGAAGCGTAGTGCCTGGTGATTGTCAACTTCCTATCTGACACTGCCAGCCATAAACACGTCAGTTACTTGGGTGGGAACATATATGAATGTGCAGCTCAGACATACCTAGTAGGGGTTTCTTGGGTGACATGCAGAGGGACTACTGTGTAAATAAGTAAGAGTGTTGGGCTGCAAGCAAGGGCAGCTCTTCATAGGCTGTTGAAAATCTATATACCAGAATGAGGGCACTGAAAATCGATATGCCAGAACATATTAATCTGCCTAATCTGCTGATGCCCCCCACCCCCAATAAGTACATTGAAAGAGGAAAGGGGATCCACATCCATTGGCCATTTGCTTAAATACCAGTGCATCTGGTGGCCATGTTGCCAACCCCATCCCCCATGACCACATGGGCTGTACACACGTAGAGCTTTCACAACTGGGAACCCCAACTGTACAGAAAAGCCCTATGTACATTGTGAAGCATGGTTGCCGGGATGAGCACATTGACATTTGGAAACTTTGGCGTTTGGGAATGTGGCCAGTGGACACAGACCTGCTTCCTCTCCAGAGTCAGCATGATTGGCATGCCCATGGTCAGCATGCCCAGCAGGGGCACTACCGGCAAGACCTCCCTGGACCTGCTTTCTCCTCTTCACCATTGCAGCTGGAGTACACGGAAGGAGCCTCCTCAAAGACTGTTGTACAATCGGGCGTACCCTGGTAATGGTGCATTGCACCGGCTAATCCTTCCACCACCTCATCAAACCGCAGCTCGGCGGTGTGGCAGTGGCTACATTTTTGCAGTGTTTTTTGCATATAAGTCTATGTGCACACATAGACTTATATGCAACATAGACATAGACTTAGACAAAATATGCACATAGACATAGACTTATAGACAAAAAGTGCCATGAATCGCCCATATACTCAAGATTCATGGTGCTTTTTGCATATAAGTCTATGTGCACAGACTTCCAATTGCCATGTTTTTTAAAAACATGGTGATCACAGCAGATCACACATCCCTAAGTAACACCACCAGAATTACCTCTGCCTTTGAAAAACAGCTGTTTTTCTCCCGTTATTCAGTCTTCCCACCTCTTCTGCTGCTGTCACTGATTGGAGATTGCTCGGTTATGTTCAGCCCTGATTTGGCAACTAGAGTTTCAATACACCAAAGCTTCTTCCTCCCCCTCCCTCCTCTCAACCCTTTCGTGAACTTTCTCGAGTTGATACTTTTGGCACCAGGCTGTCTGGGTTGCTCAGAACGAATCACCAAGTTGGAGGAGGCGCTTCGTATACAAGCTGCTTTGCTTTGGGGCGCTTCCTTGCTGGCCTGCTCCACCTCATATCACATGGAGGCACCTCCAAAACAGCCCGCTTCGATTCATTATTCAGGCTTCAGACCAAAGCGGTGCACTGCCCTAATGGAAAGCATCAACCAACAGCCCACAGAGTCTTCTCATAAAAAATTGCTCCATAAAACAACGAAAATGAATATACAATGTATTCCCTGAGATAGCTTTGCAAAACATTCTGAAATTCTCTAACCTATCATTTTTCTTTTTAAAAAATGCTGTTGCAAAGAGAAAGCTGAGATGAAACAAACTGAATACTTCAGCTAAAAGACACCCCCCCCCCAGAACTATCCCTTTTGTATACTGAAGACACAGAACTCCAAATTAGAGATATCAAAAGTTTATCTTGGGTTTAAAGTCCTCTTGAAGGTCAACAAGAAAGCCAAAAATAAAAAAAAGACTACAAAGAAAAGGGAAGTGTTGTCTAGGCAAGCACCAAGATCAATTTCATGCTAGCCATTTAAAATGCTTTTGAGCTGCTCTCCCTCTTTTATTCTGAATGCATGAAAGAGAAGTACAATTTTAAATACCTCAGGTTTTTAATAGATGGATGGCCATGAGGAAGATGTATTTACCTCTGCATATCGATGATGATGATACAAATGTAAATGGGTATATTGTTTTCTTCCGTGACTCCAGAAAGTTACTCATTGTCTGTGTCTTCCTCCCTTGGTACCCCCAATGTCAAAAACATTTTAAGATTCCCTGTTGTTCATTTGTTTGAAAAGCACTGGAGAATTCTGTCACATTTTAATTTTTAAAAAGAAACCAGCAAGGCTATGTCCAACTGAATTTGTATACAAGAAAATCACTTTGCATTCATCTTTGTAAACTGCCTGAGGAGCTTTGGCTCTTGGGCAGTATAGAAATGTGATAAATAAATGAATAAAAGCATAGAAGCAAGTTGGCAGGTCATGTGGAAAGGTGGGGTTACAACTCTGTTGTGGCATTGGACCCAAGTTTAATTGTAAGGTACCATAGGCATGCATCCAGGGTAGGCAACTGGGAGTGACTTCTCCCAAATGAGCTGAAGATTCTGCAGTGATAATTAAAGTGCTTTGAAACACATTTTTTATTTAGGGCCAAGAAGAAGTCCAGGACAAGCCAGTAAGGTCAAAACAGTTAGCAAATAAAAGTGTATTTTATGGATTTGCAGACCCAAGTGCCCTTTCATCCACGTAACAGGGGGGTCCAGACCTGCTTAGCTTCAGAGACAGAATTACAGCAGATGCTTTCAGATTATCTCCTGTATATAATGAGCATTATTCTTTTGGCCTACATTTCATTGGATCAGGTGTAGAAGCCAAATTCATCTTGGCTTTCAGACCACTAAAGTGACACAAATGACCAAACTCTTCTTGATTCAACCTCTTGCCTTTTTAGTATTATTTATTCATGAGATGTCAAAACTGTTTGCAGTCCTCTTTTAGGTCTCATTTTTGAAACCTCATCAGATATGACATCATCACCATCTTTTGGACTGATCTTCAGAGTAATATTTCTTTTTTTAATATATTTTTATTTATTTTATTTTTATAAATGAAATAAACAATAACAAAATTACCAACAACCTAATAAATACTTCAATTTCCCAACAGTACAATATTCTGATGAGGACACCACAATAACAAAGAGAGAAGAAAAAAGAGAAAAGGGGGGGAGGGAAAAGGGAGGAAGAAAGGAAGTGAAGAAAAAAGAAAAATTCCCTCCCCTTCCCTCCCCCTCTCCCACTCCCTCCCCTTTAAAGAATTGAGTTTAAACTCCAACACCCCCCAGGCCTCGGATGCCATTCTATTTTAAAAACCATATCTACAACCTTAACAACCTTACAGTTTAATAAACAACCCTACATTTCTATATCATATCATCAATCTTATCTCAAAGAAACAGGTCTACAATTCATTCCCAAAAGCCTATATTATTAGTAATTTTATATATATATATATATATATATATATATAGTATTATATAATAATAAAACTTAATATAAACCTTCAACCATCAGTAATATATTTTATACTAGATATATTATCTATTTTAAAATAAAAAATATAAGCAAGAAAAGCAAGAAAAAATAAAAGATGAAAGATGAGAGTAAACCAATATAAATATAATCATTTATCTTCTAAATTAACCTGGATCATGTAGACTAAACACAAACAGTTAACAAAGCTTGTTTAAAGATTCCACTTCATGGGGTTGTAACAGAATCTCACACATTTTTACGTTCAGCCATGCCTCTGCCATTTCATGATTTAGAAACTTCTTCATCTGACCTTCAGACACAATACAAAGTGTAGCAGGATATTTTAAGTAATATTGTAAGTTCATTTGTTTTGCCATATGTCTGGCTCCTGTTCCCATAGGGAGTGGGAACAGGAGCCAGAAGGGGTTGAGTAGGCTGGGTAAGACTGAGAACTGAGTGACTGATTATAAAATATAACATCTCTTCTATTAAACAAAGTTTAATTTGTTTGTTTTTAAATGATAAAATCCCACGTCTGGTCCATCTTTCTGCACTACCAATAGTGTTCATATTTCCTGAGTACTTCTCCTGGATGGGTAAGGGGAACCAATTAGGCATATTGGGTGTCTTTTTTACCTGGTGAATTTAGGGGCTGAAGTTTGTGGCACAATGAGGGCAGCTGTCCCAAAGCAGAGGCAGATGGACCTGAGGGAAAGTGACATCACAGGTGCCATCAAAGAATGGCAAGTGTCTGAGGCAGAAGCAGGTAGGAAGTGTTAGAGTATGTTAGAATGGTCTTCAAGGTAGAAGATCAGAAGCAGGGACTGGGTAGAATTTTCAAGCAGGAATGTAGCTCAGAGTCAGTCCATGGGTCGAGATGAAAATGAAATGCCAAGCCCAATCCAATGCACAAGGACACACATAGTCAAAGGCCAAGCCAGAAGTTAGGAACAGAGAGGGAGAGCCGATTGCATCTCAGTAGCAACGGAAGAGACCTGTCACTGGCCCATTGAAGTTTCCAGGTGTCTTTGGGCCTCTTACGCAGTTTCCTGCAAGAGCTGGCCAATGGGATCAAACTCTGGAGGTGGGGTTTGCCTGGGAAACAAGAATGACCCAGCTCTGCAAAATGCTGCCTTTCCCACAGACAGACAGACAGACAGACATGGCCTGACAATCCGTCAAGAGTACCAAAGGTTGAGCTAGGAATTTTGCCCTTGCCTGAACTCTACAGGCTCCACTGCTCCACTTCATCTGCAGGCTTGGTGCATTGGAGAACTGTGATATAGCAACTAGTGATGGATGAGCTTAGTGTCAGCTTGAATTGGACTGGAAATAAGGTGAGCAATTTCCCCCCAAATCAGGAAATAGTTCACCTTATTTCTGAGCCAATCCAAATTCGAACCCACATCCATGAGTCCCCCAAATGCTTGCTTCACTTCCATTGAGCATCCTTTCCCCTACCCACCATTCCCCAAACTGCTTCAGTCCCATCACACTTACTGGTGTTTCGCCAGTGGTAGTTGTGGTGATTCCACATGTACAATATGTGAATAGTAAAGGTTTGTATATGTGTATGGTGGCTGGTTATGTATCTGGAATGACTGACAGGTGAGTGTGAGGCGGGGTTTGGCAGAGCGTGGGCAAGAATGGCAGTGTGACTGGATGAGAGCTTGTGCATAAAAGGTGGAGTGATCGCTTCTGTGAGAGAGATAAGTCTGGGAGTAAAATCGATTGGGAACAGCTAGATAAATCTGGGATTAGATTGGGAGATAAAAGCGAGAACATCTATTGAGATAGTCTCTGGGTTAGACAGAGTGTGTCAGATAGTGTGAGAGAAGGTGTGAAGGGTTTTGAATATAGAACTTATAGTGTTGCTTTATTTTAATTGTCATTCCTGATATCCTTTCCTCATCCCAACCCAGTTCCTATTTCCAATCCTGTTGTACCAGATAAACCTTCTTTGTTTTCAGTTTTAAAAGACAGTTTCCTTTTTAGTGATTAGGAAGGGTTTCGTGGAATAACCCCCACATGCCGGCTGCTTGGCCTGTGCTACCAAAAAGGAAGGGAGCCGCTCTAAAGGGGTTATTGGTGGCAGCAATTGAGAGAGTGGTGAAGCATCACAATGCACCAACTGAGGGTTGTGGGTGAGAGCCTGAAGGTGGCAGTGTGAGGGGAGACACTGACCAAAGCACCTGACCTGGTGACTAGGAAAGGCAGACCCAGTGGCAAGGAGTTCTGTAGTGATCCAGGGGTGTGTGGAAAAGAATGATTTGGGGGAGAACCTCACCAGTGCAGGAGCATAGGTACTGGTTAGAAGAAGGAAGAAGGGAGGGAGACACCCCCCCCCCCAGGGAAAAAGGAACCCCAGAAGTGGTGACTAGAAGTGGGATCGCGAGGTAGTAAAAAAGTGGGGGGCATCAGGACCCTACAGTAGTGACAAGTGAAAAGAAGAAAGGGAGAGAGGTCTCAGTTTATTCTCATTCTTGAAGTTCCACATTAGACAAATTGTAGTGCATATGCTCAGTTTATCATATACTAAGGACAGTCCCTATTTTCCTCATACTGGCCCCCAGCATAACATTGTCTTTCTTTTGCCTTTGTAGAGAACTACTGGAAATCCCTTTTTTAAAAATGTTACTACCTCACACTCATGCCCCCTTTCCTTCACTTCTCTAGAAGTTTAATATCTGAGCTTGGAACTACACATTAGACAATGCATGCAATAAACCTCTGGCAAGTGCTTATGCTGTAGGAGATATTTGCAGTAGAGAAGATATTTGCAGAAGAGGTGTATGTATATGGGGGGGTACTTTCCCACATACCCACACTGTTTTTCTCCTATAACTGTCCTCGAAAGTTGTGCAGTTCCAGATATATCTTTGCAATGCTTATATTTCTCATGCTGCATGTAACGTGTTGTTCCAGCTTGAGAACAATGCATCTCCACTGGAGTGGAGATTAGGGATGTCAGAGAAATCTGCAACAGTTTCAAATGAGTTTGGATTTCTATGCATCCAACCTGCAGATTCCACAGCAGACTGGCTTTTTTTCCAAGTTGCGCAGATTCTGTGGACTTGCAAAGCATCTTTTTACCTTGGGGGGGGGGATTTATGCAAATTTGCACTTGCACTAATGCACACTTGCACAAGGAACAAAAATTTTGTACATCCCTAAAAATACTCCGATTCCATCTATGGGGATGACAGAAGAGGCCTGACAATCCACAAAACACAGACGGAACAGATTTAACAAAATCCATACATCCCTAGTAGAAATATATGGAATGCATGCACATGGACATGAAATTGGTGTTATCAATATGCAAATGTCCCTATTTTCACCTGTGAAATATTGGACTATATGTAAATGACCTTTGACTTGGTTTCTAAAATATGCAGTTAAGGAAAGTGATAAAAACGAAAGTCAGCAACAACGGAACTAGTGATTTCCTCTATTTATTTCAGTCAGTGTGTCTGTGGAGTTTATCACACGAGGCTGAAAACTTATATTCTTACCAGGACTTTCAGTTTCTGGATTCTTTGCAGGATTAAGATCAGCTCCTTGACATGGAAAGCCATGTGCTTTGAATCGAGGACTTAATTTCTCGGGAAGTTCTACATGTTTCTATATGTTTCATTTTATAGCCACTAGATGGTGCTGTGATTATAGTGCAATGCCGTCATTACACACAGCCAAAAGATTGGCTTGATGTCCCTTATCGTGTGATCTCCAATCTTTTTAAAACTGGGATAAAGGCCATAAACCATGGGAGGGGCCCTGGAGGTTGACTACCTTGTGTAAAGGACACACAAACTTCCATGAGCAACCAGCCCTGATCACATGATATATGCCCCATGAAGAGAAGATCTGTACCTCTATGCTGCTCCTACTCAGTCTAGTTTTTGGATGATTCACCCTTGACACTGTGACCCTGTCTATACAGATCCAGATAACTGGCTTTTGCCCCCTTAGCCTTTGAACCCATTCTTTGTTTCTGCTCCAGACTTCTTGGCTCCTTAACCTTGTCTACAAAATCCACACCTAGTTTCTTCCACTACCATGGATCTTGATCATGAAATTACTGTTGGCTTAAGTGATTGACATGAAATGCCAGCAATATGGCTAGTGTTAGTATCTTCCCCTCCCCCCACAAATGTATACATTTTCAGTAGTACCAAAATATTTATTAATTTGTGTCACTTAGCATTCTATAATATTTATTATACTATCAGAAAATAAAGACACTGAAATATAGTAGATAATGTCCTCTATGGACAAAAAGTCAGTATACTGAATTGGGGGAGTGGGGAGTCATGAGATGACTCACCACTTACCCTTTGTAGTCACCAAAGTTAGACACTTTCATTACCTATTATGTTGTGGTTATCTCCCTGTCTTTTTCAAGAATAAGCACTGCATTATTCACATCAGTGAACCATCTCTATAAACAGTGCAGTTGGTGACCAAAAGTAATCATAAAAGTCTATCTGCAAGGAGATCCAGACATTTAAATATATGGAAGCTGCCAACATTAATAATTGAGATTTATATCATGCTCCAAGAGAAGCACACATAAATTTTAATATAGCTCAAGTATATTCCACATGCAAATCAGCCAGCTTCACAAATACTTGGGTGTGCTTTTTAATGTTTTGTTTTCCTCCTGGACAAGAGAAGCAGCTAGCAATTTTCGGGAGTAGAGTTTTTGAAAATATTAAGAGAAATTCCAAACATCAAAAGCTAATTTTGTATTATTCTACATCTTCAAGGACTCCACTTCAATATGGATTGAGGTTTACATCGACAGCAAAATGTTTCATAGTACTGGAGTACAAACCATTGATTTATTGCCTTTATACAGCCCTGTTAATGGATTCAGCTTAGATGAAGAGTGATCTTATCAAATATTTCTCTTTTTTTACTTTTTAAAAAGATACTTAGAATCATAGAATCATAGAATAGTAGGGTTGGAAGGAGCTTACAAGGCCATCGAGTCCAACCCCCTGCTCAGTGCAGGAATCCAAGTCAGAGCATCCCTGACAGATGGCTGTCTAGCCTTGTCTTGAATGCCTCCAGTGTGGGAGAGCCCACCACCTCCCTAGGGAATTGGTTCCATTGTTGTATTGCTCTAACAGTCAGGAAGTTTTTCCTGATGTTCAGCCAGAATCTGGCTTCCTGTGACTTGAGCCCATTATTCCGTGTCCTGCACTCTGGGATGATCGAGAAGAGATCCTGGCCTTCCTCTCTGTGACAACCTTTCAAGTACTTGAAGAGCGTTATCATATCTCCCCTCAATCTCCTCTTCTCAAGGCTAAATATGCCCAGTTCTTTCAGTCTCTCCTATAGGGCTTTGTTTCCAGTCCCCTGATCATCTTTGTGGCCCTCCTCTGAACCCTCTCCACTTATTCAGCAGTAAGATAACATAGGATTGATAGTTTCAAACACTGATAATTGCATCTCAGTAAATAATGTCTATATAGTCCGACAGGAAGCTCTGGCATGGACTGGTCCATGAAGTCATGAAGAGTCAGAAGTGACTGAACGAATCAACAACAGCTAAAGTCCAAGATCTGCCATAGATGCCTGCTTAAAAAAAAAAGATATGCAGAGAATCTCGAAGTGTGTGTGTTTTTCAGGCCCATGAAGCTACACATTTAACTTGAGTAGACATGTCCATTCTGGTACTCTACTTCTGTAGCTGCCACTTTCCAAGACGGCTGACAGACAAATGGGGATATGTGACAATTGGTGAACAAGTGCATGCAGAAAGCTCATTTTGGTAGCAGAACACATGCTTGTTTTAGTCAAGGTGGACAGAAGAATTATTACTAGCTATTATTACTAGCCTATATAGTGGACAGAATGCCAGACTATGATGTCATTCAGTCCCCAGCCAAAGCACCAGCTTCACTCGTCCTTCACCTGCCCCACATGGGACAGGTGAATGACAAGTAGAGTGCACTCAGCTGGAATCATCTTGTTTTCTCCAATCTGTGATAGGAGATCACAGTGGGATTCCTCATCCTTCCTCCTCCCCAAGCTCCCAGTAGCCTCCAGGCCAGGCTTCAGGAGCCCACAGAAGGAAACCGAGCCTCCATAGGTTGGATGGAGAACCTCTGCAGGCCGATTTAGGCCCACAGGATAAAAGTTCCCCATCTCCTGCTTATGGTGATCCACAGGTTTCTATCTTGTCTTGTGTGTTATTTAATATTTACATGAAACCACTGGGAGGGGTTATTCAGAACTTTGAAGTAAGATGCCACCAATATGCTGATGATACCCAGCTCTATTGCTCTTTGTCACCTAACACCAAGGAAGCAGTCAAAACTCTTGAATGTTGCCTTGGTTCAGTTACGGGCTGGATGAGGATGAACAGACTGAGGTTAATCCAAACGAGATGGAGGTGTTGTTGGTCAGCGGAAAGCCTGGCTCAGGGATTGGGATTGAACCTGTTCTAGAAGGGGCGGCACTCTCCCTGAAGGGTCAGATTCATATCTTGGGAGTGCTCCTTGATCCTATGCTGTCCCTGGATCTTCAAGGACTGTGAGGCAAGGACTGTGTTTGCACAACTATGCACTAGCTGCATCCCCTCAGCCAGTTGCTCTGGCTTGGCAACATTTATGCATGCCTTGGTTACATCATGCTTAGATTATTGCAGCCTTCCCCAACCTGGTGCCCCACCCCATTTTTATTATGACAATTCCCCAAATTCCTGACAGTTGGCCATGATGGCTGGGGCTGATGAGAGTTGAAATCCAATACATCTACATCAGGTTGGAGTTGCTGGACTTTTGCAAAGGGCTTTACATGGGGCTAATCCTGATGAGTATCCACAAGCATCAGTTGGTGTAAAATGTGGCAGCTAGACTGCCAGCCAGTGAACAATATTGGGAACATATTACACCTGTCTTGAAACCTTCACTGGTTGCAATGGTTTTCTGGGCTCAGCTGAAGATGTTGGTTTTAAACCTTTAAAACCCTAAGTGGCTTAGGAACTGGCTATCTAAGGGACTGCCAGTCTCATGATAAACCTACCAAGGCATTAACATTAACAAGAGAGGCTCTCTGGAGGGCACCATTGCCTGCAGAAACCTGTTGGGGCGCATGTGAAAGGGCTTTTTCCCAGTGGAGGCTGGTGACCAAAGTGCTGAATGCTATCCCCAAAATGATTTCAGCACTTTGTTTAGTTCCTTTAGTGTTCTGACTGAAACCCAGAGCAGACTCACAACCCCACTGAAATAGAAGCCACCAGCCTCCACTGTTTTTTTTTTTCCTATGTTGCTCCCAGAGTGTGGAATGTGCTCCCTCAGGAACTCCGGTCGGCTCCCACTCTCTTGGCCTTTCCAGTTTTCATTTCCAGTTAAAATATGAGGCTTAACTAAAACAGTAGACTGTTCAGGACCAAGATTGATCAAAAGGAATAAAGCATCTTTCTGGTCCAGTTCCAAACCAAACTCATAACCCTGTCAGGCCTTTTGATGATGATATTATCCATTCAGTCATGTCCAACTTTTGGCAATTCTATGGATCATCTCTCTCCACGTATCCCGATCTTGTACTATTTCTTTGAGCTGTTCCATGCTCTGGTTGGTATCAATTTTAATGGTATCTACCCATCTTGTTCTTTGGCGGCCAGGTTTCCTTTTGCCGGTAACCAATCCAAGCATAATTGCTTTTTCTAGTGTGTTCCTCAGCATAATATGGCCAAAATAAGTCAATCGCAGTCAGGCCTTTTAAGCATTGTCATATACCTTAGAACCTGTAAGACCTAAAAGTGTGCTTATCAGTGAAAATGTCTTTTAAAATCTGGTATGAATTTCAATACTTCCTTAGGCCAGGACTGTCTCCACTGATCTCAGTGGTACGAACAACTAACTTTGCTGAGACACTAGGAGATTTTTCAATTTGGCAATAAAAAAATATGCTCACAATTCAAAATGTACTGCTGACAGTGTAAATCCTCCAGCAGCAGATCCCAAAATGGGGCATTCCCAGGGCAGGGGTGGCCTTGGTTCTGCTGGGCCCACGGTCCCTCCATTCCTCCGTGTGGCCCTAGGACTGCTTTCACTGGAAATCTACAGAACCTCCATAAACTGCAGAATGGCTAAAAAATAGATATGAGAAATTGCAATGCCAGCAAAACTTACTTTATAAGACGTTATTATACATCACAAACTGGTAAGTTTAAATAATACCAGGCTTGCATTTAAAGAGCTATTGAAAAGGGATCTGGAATCAGACATAACAGAGCAAAAACAGCATAGTACTATGCTTTCCTATTAAGTGATCTTTATAAGTTTATCGGTATGTGAACCTGAGTACAAAATAATGTTTAGATAATACATCAGCAAGACAGAATGCAATGTTTTCAGTGGCTTCTTTTCACTGCTGGAAATGTAAGGCAGGTAGAGCTAATATTGTGCTTTTGTGCTGGGGTGTCGGTATGCATGGTCACATTGGTGTTCAGTAGCGCATACTAAATCACAGATGATAGGTCATATTATGGTGTTAGATCCTCTGTTGATTCTATTTAATATTACAGAAGCAAGTCTTTCAAATACTGTGAAATTGTTCATTATAAAGCTATTCATTGCAGCAAAAAATGTATGAGGAAGATACTGGGGGGAAATCCAGTTCTCCTACACAAAAGGAATGTTTATCAAGGCAGCAATCTGATATACACTTACCCAGGAGTAAATCCCATGGAGCCCCATGGAACTTATTTCTCAGTAGACATGCATAGGATTGCACTGTAAAATATTTAAAACTTGTAGAAATGGATAAGGTAACCAAAGAAGTCAACAGGAAATAAGGCATATAAATATCTAGTATCGTAGCAGATAAATGCCCTTACTTTATTGAATTTTGGAATATATTTTGTGGCCGTCTAAAACTGGAGTGATGGGTAGTATTCTCTTGTGCCCATGCACTCAGGGGAGTGATTGCTTGTGCAACAGGGCTTTTGCATTTCTAAAAAAACTGGAGCAGGACAAAGGAGCTCACCGAAGGAAGCTCTACTGATGAGTGTGCCGACCTGGCCTGTATCATGGAGACTTGATTGGATGAGACTGAGGAGTAAATCTTTCCCAGCTTTGCCCACCTGGGTTCTCCAAGCTGTAGCAGGCAAGACCTAGAGGGCAGGGTGGCAGAGTTGCAGTGGCCTGTCATAATTTGATCCCCTTGTCCAGGTGCCCCCTCCCTCAGTCTTCCAAGTGTGTGCATCTGAAGATGGATGTTCAGGACAGAATAGGGATCCTGTTGGTGTACCTCCCACTGCCACTCAACAGTCTCCCTTCCTGAGAGAGCCAAGATGGTCTCAGGATTGGTGCTGGAGTCTCCATGGCTTGTTGAGCTGTGGGACTTCAGCATAAATGCTGAGGCCACCTTGTCGGAAGTGGCTCAGGGCTTCATGGCAACCATGGGTCTGTCCCAATTAGTATCTGGCCTCACTCATTTAGCAGGGTGCATGTTGATCTGGTTTTCTGTGTAGGGTGGTATGATGGTGATCTGGGGGTAGAGGAACTTTTGATAGTTCCACTGTCATCACTACCTGGTGGTTTAGACTTGTTTGGAGCTGGAGGATTCCTGTTCAATACCATGGCCATTGGCCCGTGGTGTCCCTCTGTTTAAACAAAATGCCTTGAGGGACTTGTAAAAAGGCAACATATACATTCCAAAATATTGGGAAGGTGGGCAGGCCCAGAGGCCTTTGCTGACCTCCTGCCTCCCCAACTATGACCCTGTCAGGAAGATGTTGCATTGCTCATCTGAGAGGTTCATGCCATTCTCCTGTTGTGGGAGCAAGTGCTGTGTAGAACCCCATCACCTAACAGCACATCCCTTCCCAGGTCCCTGTTACTTTATTCCAAGACTTGTTTACTAGTCTGGGATTCAACAGTCTCTTCCACACTCCCTGTTCTAGTACGCCAGACAGCAAGATGGGCACATCTGGGAACATTGCCTCAATCATTCTCAGGTATCACTCCCAGGTATCTCCTCACCTGTCAGCTCAGCAACAGACCCAAACTTCAGCCCAGGTAACTTTCCCTCAGATGGATAATAAAAATATCCAAGTCCAGGCCATTTCTCTCTTATCCAAATGGATTGGGGAATAGCTGGGTCAACAATATCCCATGGTGCTTATTAGACAGGTTCACCTTGGCAAGCAAACTGATGCCATGATATCTTCTGAACGCAATATTCATGCCGTCAAATGGAAGAAAGTTGTTCCAGTCATTCTTGCCACTTCTGTAATTCCTTTGATGTATTCTGTCTGAAAAGGACACCCGCTTTCTGATATGCAAGACTCCAGCACAGCCTTTTCCTTTCACAGATATTCAGTTCTGAAGGAGACTGCTTCCTGCATAAAGCTCTTCTCTTCCAATTGGTAAAGAAGCCAGTTAAATCGAAAACGGTTTTTAAACATCTCCTGCATAATGCAGGGAATCCTTTTCTGTGCCATTATTTTCCAGGAATGCTGATGGTTATGTGGAGCTTGAGCACATGAAGAGGCTTATCAAAGGAGGTTAATAGATAATGCCATCTTTATTTTCTTGACATACCATCATTGTAATTTTCGGGTCTCGTATATTACGTAGGTAATTTAAAAGTGCAGCTACAAACTTAATGGCTTAACTCTTAATGCTTTATTTTCCTTCTGAAGCAGATAATATGCTAAATATAGCAGGACAAGGGAATAGGTATCTATAGCAGTGGGTACAAACAATTGTTCTTTACTCAGAGCTGCTTGAAAGCAATTTAACATGAGGCAGATTAGAATGAAAAACAAGGAGTGCTTCCCCAAATACCACTGAAGATGCAGTTTGATGCCAAGGAGCAGTTGAAACATTCAGACTATTTGGGGTAGGTGCAATTTTCATTGAGGATGTATTTATGTTGAGAACATAACGGCTGTGTTCAGATGTTGGTCCACCGTTTCAGCATAAACATCTGCCTCACTCATCCCCCTGCATGTGGCTTCAATGCAAAGACCCTGGCTGGTATTAAACCAGAGTTCCCCATTACATTCAAACCAGGGGAACCCTGACTTAATGTTGGCCAAGAAGACTGATCCTGGCTTATTATCCTAATCTTGGCTTATTATCTCAGTTCAGATGTAGCATGGAAATCTATCTCACTGCAAGTCAGGATCTCTGTGCTGAATCTGGCACATGACAGTAAAAGGGGAAGAGCCGGGGGGAATGAGGATTGTGTGGTCACAGCACTCAGCTAAGGTTTGTGAAGTTATGAATGAATGTCTGAATGCAACTAATGCATGATTTGGACTTGTGTGCTTCTTACCTTTGAATTATGCTCTTGCAGGCAGCTCCTGTGTTGGATTCTGTGATTGAGACTGCCCAACCTAGGTCACTTCTTACATTTTCAGCGTGGAAGGCAGCCTTGGCTCTACTCAGGGGGTACTGCATACAGAAGATGCTGGATTGATGAATCAGCCTGACCTCTGACCTCCAATATTAAGGGCACTTACCTGGAAATGTCACTTTCAAAGCACATAAGCATGCTCATAACTGGGGTATAACAGTGAATGTGGATAGTGCAATGTGTAACATGAGAAAAGTCATTCTTTTATTTGAATAATCATCCCTAGAAATGTGGTTATTCAGTTTGAATGATCTTATGGGTTGGTTCCACACTAGAACTCTTTAGCAATTAGAGCTCTTCCAGCAATTAGGTGCAAGTAGAGCTAAAAAAAGATTCCACACAGAATTTAATACAGTGGCTATATTAACTAGCAAATGTGATATCTTAACTTATGATGTGCCTTTAAATTAAACACTTCCTCTTCAAATTCATCCAGTTTTATTGCCTCCAATTGATTTTAGTTGTGGGATTAGTGCGTAACTGCCCTATTGCTTCCTATTACTTTTAGCTGTGAGATAAGTAAGAACTCTCCCTTTGAATTTCCCCTTCCCATGAATTGCCCCATGTCAGTTTTTAGTTCAATGGGAAGGGAGAAGTCTTTAATGGGATTTCCGCCCATATTTTTTTTCTTTTCTATGTATATGCCATTTCAGTATTTAAAAAGAAAAGAGGAAAAATAATGAGAGGAAATCAGAAATTAAAGGCTGCCTAATCCCTCCTCCCCACAGAAGCAGAAACTCACATGGGGCAAGTCACAGAGAGGCTATCCAAGGGGAAATTATTCACTAATTCCCCAACTGATAAATAGGATGCAATAGAACAGGTTAAACCTGCAAAGAGGAAGTCTTGAATTTAAAGGCACAGGAGCTTTGAAACGCCTTAATAGCACTTTGACCACATTTGACAAGTTGACACTCCAGTTCTGTTGTATTACAACAATGACAACATCAACCACAAATCAGGTCTGAAAAAAACCCTCCACAGGACCCCCCACAGCATACCGAAAATGCTGGAAATGAAGTTAAAAAACAAAGAAACACTTAATGTGGTTGCTCCATAAAAGTAAATGAGCAAAGATGGCAATTCCAGAGAAAAGCACAGGTCTGGAAGTAACTATAAATATATCCTTTTCTCTCAAGGATGCACATTAAAGGCAAAGGTAAAGGTGTCCCCAACCAGTCGTGTCCGACTCTAGGGTGTGGTGCTCATCTCCATTTCTAAGCCGAAGAGCCAGCGCTGTCCGAAGACGCTTCCGTGGTCATGTGGCCGGCATGACTGAACACCGAGGTGCACGGAACGCTGTTACCTTTCCCACCGAGGCGGTACCTATTTATCTACTTGCAATTTCTTGCTTTCGAACTGCTAGGTTGGCAGAAGCTGGGACTGAAGACGGGAGCTCACTCCGTCACGCAGCACTCGGGTCTCCAACTGCTGACCTGCCGACCTTCCGGTCTGCAATTCAGTGTCTTAACTACTAAGCCACCACGGCCCCAAGGATGCACATTGCTGGACACCAAACATAAGCTTTGCTACAGTGAGAGAGAGAACAAAGTCTGCTACATTTTTATTTTCTTTCCCGTTTTGCTTGCAAAATCACCCTCAAGTTGTCCCTGGTGGAATGATTTTTTCCTAAAATGCCAGTCACCAACTGGCTGAAGTCAGGCATACTGTATTTAAGACCCATTGAAGTCAGGCTTATTTGAGGCCCATTGCTTAACTCTTTCACTGAAAATCAATGAACTTTAAAATGCTTAACCTGGGTTTAAGATTAAGCACCTAAGGGTCCAAACAGGATCCACATGTACCTGCTCGGGTCCTTAGGTCATCTTCAAAAGCTGTCCTCCGGGTACTCAATGGGTTGCTATAAGAGAGAGGGCCTTCTCAGTGGTGGCACCCAACTTATGGAATAAGTGCCCCAAAGAGGTTCACCTGGCACCTACATTGTTATCATTTTGGCACCAAAGACTTTTCTTTTCTCTCAGGCATTTTAGACTCCAAGTTCTAGATTTTTATTGCTGTTTTAGCGATTCCTGTGCTGTTTATTGGTTTGCATTATATTCTATTTTATTCTTTTAAATATATGTATTGTATTTTATATTTTAACTGTTCTATGACATTTTTGTTTTGTAACTATTTGCAATCCACCCAGAAAACATTAGTTATTGGGTGGATTATAAATGTAATAAATAAATAATGGTGCCTCTTGTTTTGAGAAACAGTGGGATCGCACACAGATATGTGTACTGGGAGTGGGGGCTGGGGGCAGGATTTTATATACAACCTGGCACAAACATGACAAATTATTTCTATCAGTAAACTACTCCATCCTGCTTACAGAATGCATGGCCCTCAGAACTTTGTCACAGCTTGCTACTGTGTAATCAACCTAACATGAGATTATGGTAAAGGACTGCTAGGAGGTACCCACTAAGCCAAAGAACCCATTCTGTAATTTCCATATGTAATTAATGTATGCTTTAATCATGGTTACATGCCAACATCAGAACAATAATGAAGCCACCCATTAAATTAATCCAATTATTTCTTAAGAAAAATAAGTATTCTCAGCAGTATTTTTACATGCAAACGATGGGGAACATTCCAGTATAGTGAAATGGGAGTTGAGAAAAGGCAGACATTTTAGGTACTTTGCAAATACGTGAAATGTGTAGCTTCCTTACACACATCTTTATGCATATCAACCCAAGAGACATACTGGTTTTATATCAGTAACTAACATGCTTTTTCCAAAGGAACCCTGGGCATTGTAGTTTGGTTTGCTAAGGCTGCTGACAATTCTACTCACAAATGTACAGTTTCCAGGGGAGAGGAAATGACAGACTCCATTACAGGCATACCTTCACTGAAGCAGTGATTTAACAGGGGTGCCTGTCATGCCTGACCCTGACACAGGCTGGGATGACTCTTCAGATGAACAGCCTGGCCTGGCAGAATGTAGGGACTCTGGGCAGCCCTGACTTTGGCAGGACCCCAGTCACCTCTGGCATCAGTGGAGAAGATACACCAGGCCTTTCAAAAGCAATGGCTCTGAGGAACCTTCAGATAGGGCTCCTAAGGACTGTTCCTCGCCTGTCCACTCAGGCTCCTGTCAAAGAGCTGATGACCTGCGGCTGAGCCTTGGGTGGGACTCTGGAAGCATAAGCTTTCAGCTGGAACATGCTAACTGCTGGAACATCTTTCTGAAAGTTCCAGTGCCTTGAACTCTTGCTTCTTGATGGATCCTCTGTGCTGCTGACCCTTGGACTCTGGCTAGACTGTGTTCTGTGGGCTGCATTTGTGCTGGACTGCTTACTTGTGTTTTGACCTTGGCCACACCTCAGACCCTGCTCTTGGACTTCTCGCTTCTTGACCAGTAGTAACCTTGCGTTTGGCCCTTTGCCTGCCTGCTGTCTGTGCCACACAGATTGGCCCCATCCTGGCCAGGGACGAGCATGATCCAGGCATAGAAGGACAGTGCCCTCCTCCCTTCAGGCTCCTGCTTCCTGCTCATCAATCAGTTTCCTTTTTTATTAGCAGGGCATGCAGTGGGGCAACTTGTTATGGCCAGCCACTACAACTGAGCATCAAGGGCCCATGTATCTGTTGGATAGTACCAAGCAACAGTGACCGAGGGGGTGTCTCCATGAGCAATTTACTCTGAGCTGGCTGCATTTGGAGGTCAGAGCTTATCAGGGAAAACGAGACTTCCTGAGACTGCTTAAGGTCCGATTCCTTTCCATAAGTCGGGTTCTCCCTGGTATAGTTGTTGTATGCCCCAATCCTCCCATTTACCTCTGGTATGGTAGCCCTGCCCAGGGGTGTGCCTTTCACCCTGACATTGGTCAAGGGGTGTTTCCTGTCCCTGTGTTCCCCAACACAAACCAATTAGCCCTATGAGGAGAGACTGAAAGAACTGGGCATGTTTAGCCTTGAGAAGAGAAGACTGAGGGGAGATATGATAGCACTCTTCAAGTACTTGAAAGGTTGTCACAGAGAGGAAGGCCAGGATCTCTTCTCGATCATCCCAGAATGGAGGACACGCAATAATGGGCTCATGTTACAGGAAGCCAGATTCTGGCTGAACATCAGGAAAAACTTCCCAACTGTTAAAGCAATACGACAATGGAACCAATTCCCTAGGGAGGTGGTGGGCTCTCCCACACTGGAGGCATTCAAGATGAAGCTAGACAGCCATCTGTCAGGGATGCTCTGACTTGGATTCCTGCACTGAGCAGGGGGTTGGACTCGATGGTCTTATAGTCCCCTTCCAACCCTATTTTTCTATGATTCTATGAATCTATGAATCTATGACTCTAGTGTCTACTCAGAAGTAACTCCCATTGTGGTCAATGAGGCTTGTCCTCTGAATGCAGGGGAGTCTCTCTTATTCTCAAAGGAGAAAGGGGGGAGAGCCTGACATCCACTTGAACCCCCACCCCCACCCTACCCAGAAGTATGTTCTGTGAAGCAACTTTTACTGGTGGGATACACTCACAAGTGGAGCCCTGCACGGGGCAGTCGGCTCCCTGAAAAATCCAGGTAAGCCAGAATTGGCTTCTCCTTCCATCTCCTTCCGCTGTCATGGAGAAATCCCCCCCAAGGAAGAAGTCCATTCACCTGGAGCCTAGTAGATAAAAGGATGACATCATCAGCCTCACAGGCCACTGGGGATATCTGTGTACATCAGGCAAACCTCCTCCTTCCTCATTCCCATACTTCAGTGGCAGCCAGGAATCACAGCAGGCATCTGACTGCTGCAGATAGCTTGCTGTAGCTGTTTCAACATCCTTTCCCAAGACTGATTTCTTTTTATCAAATGTTTCTTGAGCTTCTCTAGACTGACATCACTACATTTACACTACAATCCATTACTCCAGCTTTCCCCAACCTGGTGCCTTCCAGATGTTGTTGGACTACAACGGCACCATCCCCAGCCATGGTCACGCTGGCTGGGGATGATGACAGTTGTAGTCCAACAACACCTGGGGAAGGCTGCCTTACTCCTTCTCTACCCATTTGCCAGTCTCTAATCTCTTCCACCATCCTGACATCTCTGCCTAATGTAGATGATAGGTCTGCTGCCCAAGACTGCACCGTGCCTGTGAGCTATAGGCTGGATGGCTTTCTACTGGCTCTCAAGAAATGCTAGACTGTACCTATAAGCATAACTATGAAGAAATAGAAAACTATGTACACATTCTAGGTTGTCCTTCTGCCTCCAGCTTATTCCCTCTGGACTCAAATGTGAAGCAATCATTCAGAAACAAAGAAGGAGATGCTTCCATCCAGAGAAACCACCTTTCCATTTGGCTGAGAAGTTACACAAGAGCAAGGCAACATCTCAAAAATCAATATCAGACTCTGTACACCGCACCGCTTTTTAATTTGGGTACATACACACGCTGTAATTGCTCTACCTTGCTTTAAATGCCTGGTGGCAGCACACTTCACAGTTGCTGATGCCATAGCTTAGTCTTGTGGGATATAAGGTAAGAACAGCTTGGTGTACAAATGGAAGTTCAATTTGAGTCCATACATCATGCTGCAGCTTTTAGTACCACAGAAGAATCAATAAAGTGTGACTTTGGAGAAAAAAGGAAGAGACAAGAACAGAGAAAACAGAAAGAAAGAGAGATTAAAGACGCTGCAAAGAAAATCGGGGTGGGGGGAGCATTATAAAATCTTTCCAACCCATCTAGTGCAAACATATTTTATTTGTATGTTCCTTTAAGATAGATCATAATTGTTTGGCATTGTTTAGCAGGAATGTGCCTTGCAGCATCCGGAGCACCAATTCGAAA
Organism: Heloderma suspectum; assembly: GCF_057233095.1. Classification (NCBI taxonomy): domain Eukaryota; kingdom Metazoa; phylum Chordata; class Lepidosauria; order Squamata; family Helodermatidae; genus Heloderma; species Heloderma suspectum. The sequence goes on from NC_139461.1 coordinate 50,881,803, forward strand.
TGAATTCAATTTTAACACACAGAGGACCTGAGGCACCGCTCAGCTGTAGCAAATATAATTCACATTTTATAAAATGCAAATACTAATAAGATGTTCCAACAGGATGGATGATTGGTTGCAGTCTGTCATGTACATCTAATACATTTGTAAATATTTTCTTAAAGTTCTGGTGCCATTTGTGTTAGGTGCTACGAAGCTGAAAATGTCTCATGCTTACTGTATTAGCATGCATCTGGTACCAATCATAATAGCTACTTTATTTGCTGACCTATGATTTATCACTTTTTCTCATTATGGACCCATGTGGATTTAATCTTCCTCTTTAAACATGACATTCAGAATTTCAGAGGAGGAGGAATACTTTGAATTCTCTCTTAATCAAATTTGGTTAAAATCACAACTCATACTGTTACTTTGCCATCTGTGTGACAAAATTAATCTGATACTCGATTAGTAGAAGCCATAATTAAACACACACTTCTTGAAATCACACCTCGATCTACATGCCTAGCTCCCAGTTCGCTTCTGTGCCCAAGTCAAAGTGCTCATGCAGGTGGAGGCTGGTGGCTCCAATGTCAATGTGATGGTGAATCTGCTCCGGCTTTCAGCCAGAACTCTAGGTGAAGCACCTTGGATAGCTCCTTTGGAGTTCTGGTTCTGACTGAAACCCAGGCTTTCTTCACACAGAGCTTTTATCCTGCGATTGAGATGGCTCCTTCACAGACGTTTGCAGGCTCTTTACATGGTGCCGTGATCATCCAAGGCGTCTCCTGCACTAAATGCCCTTCGTTCCGTTTTTAAATAGATCACAGATCATGAGCTATCAAATTACCCCGTTGCGTTCCGCTTGAGTTCCCTCCGTGAAAAGAGGAAAAGTGGCAAGAAGAGGAGTGAGGTCAAGGAAAGAGAATGGAAGACTCAGCTACAGTGCGAAGGAGGGGGGAAGGAAGTGCATGTAAAGGGAGTCGTTGTGATCCTGCATTTACAATGGAAGCAGAAAGGCCTATTTTAAATGCAGGGTTTTAGGCTGGTGTAGAGATACACCCAGAGCAGACGCATTCCCCACTGACATCAGAGCCACCGGCCTCCACTGGCTTGTGCTGACCTTTAAAGCTCTTCATGGCTTTCTCTGAGGGTACCTGCTGGGTTGCCTATCTCCATATGAGGCTCCATATAGACTGAGATCGTCTCCAGATGCTCTCCCTTGAGTACTCCTCTCATTGCAGATACAGCAGGTAACACAGCCAGGGAAAGGGCCTTTTTTGTTAGTGGTGTCCCATTTATGGAATATTCTCTTCAGGGAGGCTCAGCTAGCACCTGCTTTGATGTCTTACTGCTGCAGGGGAAGACCGTTTTTACTTGCCCTGGCATTTTAAGTACGCATACAGTTCAATGGTTGGTATTCTGCTGCCTTTATCTGTTTTCAAATTTTATTGCCTTGTTGTTTTATTATGGATTCTTGTGGCTTTTGTATTTTATATTTTATTATAAGACAACCAAGGATTTTTTTTTTAAAGTGGCATATAAATGCTTTAAACAAACAAATGCTGCACACTTGTAAATCAGCTCTGCTGAGTGATTGGACATAGCACGTTAAAAAAATCTGCCTTATTTTACTTTCAACAGCCTGGTCTTAGGGTATGTGCTCCAGCCTATTTTTTATATTAGAGCAGGGGTGCAAAAAGTGCAGCCCGCCAGACCTCCCCCCTCCCACCATCCCAGATCTACTGCCACTGAAAAAAATCACAGTGGCACTGCTGAGAGATTGGACAGAAAGGAGGGGTTCTCTTGCTAGCACTTCTCTTTTCCAATTCCTGACTTGTGTGTGTCTGCGTGTGTATATGCACACATTAGTATGTGTGCACATAGCACACACACACACACATATGTGTGGCCTGCTGGCACGGCCCAATCCAGCCCTTGGGATGCACCCTTGTATTAGAGTATAGCCCAGCCTGTTTGGTGGTGTGATCTCCCGAAACAGCCTGTGGTGCTGGCACACAAGAAGAACACATGGCATTGCCCTGGTGCAGCTGTCACTGTATTCAGAGCTAAATACTTCTTTCAGGAGCAGTGGCTCAAAAGATAAGACTGAGTCCATTAACCTTAAATCTTACTTTTCCCCACTTTTTTGTTTTACTCTCTGTTCCATCTCTTTCTGCTAGAGTGTGACTTCCTGGCTATAAAAGAAATTGCCTCAACAATTCCTTTATTTGTAGCACTTTATGATAAATAAATAAATAAATAAATAAATAAATAAATAAATAAATAAATAAATAAATAAATATGCTATAGTACAGGGTTGGTTTATGGGAGCCCCAAAGAATTTGTTTAAACACTGCCTCCCACCATGCAATTGACTGCCATTCTGATGCACGACCCACATTTTATTGCAAGTCCCTGAAAGCTTTCTGAACAGTAACCGTAAAAAGAAGGTAAATTTGCTATTGATACTAGACAGTGGAAGTGATGGTGCATAAATAATACTAGTATCAATGGAAGTGAAGCATCATTTATATAATACGGGAAAACCTTCTACCAAAAGCAGAAGGAGTTTGATTAGTGATTCAATACTAAATCTGTATGCAGGAGATAGTAACTGTATTTCTGCATTAAAAAATACTCATAATCATAATGGTGCAATGCACAGCAGCCCTACTAGTTTGACAGGCCTAGGAGAAATAAATCACTTCTGTTAAGAACAATCCCTCCCCGACATACAAGCTAGAGAACAAAAGGAATGTACAATGAACCACATTTTTTTTAATGTCCTCAATTAAACCAAGCAATGCTCTCAAGATCAAAGACGGGCTACCATCTTAAATATCTGGCCAAACAGCCCAAATATAAAAGTATTCCCGTCTGACATGTATGGAACGGACCATGTTACTACTTCCATCAGCATTCAATCAATGTAATATAATAAATACATGTAACGGTAAGCTGTGAAGGTTAGGCTTTTTTTGCTAACCACAGTGGCTTGGTGTGTCATGGTGGAGGGAGAAAGCCATGTTACAAGTGGTTAGTAAGCCACTCCAGCTAACCACCCCCTGGAAAAGGGTTAAGGGTCTGGCGGGCTCCACGGTGGTTAAAATGGGCTCCGGAGGACTTCCAGGCCATGACCATAGAGTCGGTCAGCTAGAGTAGCCACTACATCCAGCAATGCTCTAGCTGGCACAGACTTTGTCTATGGTCCCCAGAGTTTCAGAATGGCTGGAGTGACTGGTCACCCATTTTCATGGTGCTTGGGCCGCTAGGATCACTGGCAGTGGTGAGAGGATGGTTAAGGTAACTACAGAGTGGGGTGATTATGGGAACCACATGGCACCATGCGCCTGGACTGGTTCCCAGTCATGTGACAGGTGCATGTGTCATGGTTACGCTACCCCCACCTCTGTTGTTACCCTAACCACCCTCTTCTCCTGTGTGTGTGCACACAGGCCCATTGACTGATACGTTTTCTGTCTGAAACAGGGGTGCACAGCCTCAGGCATGGGGTCCAAATTCGGCTCTCCTGGAGTCCCAATCCAGCCCTCTGGGGTTCCCCAGAAGATCACACCCTTTCCCCTGGCCTCACCCCTTTCCCCCAACCACCAATCATTTGGTGGTTTCCTGGCTTTTGTGCAGTTTTTTCCCCATTATAAAAGGTTGAAATGCCTCTCCTGAGGCTTAATTACTGGCAATAAGATCTTGAAGCTAAAACATGCTGGTATTTTTGATCCCATCCATTTTGCCTGTGGCCCCTCCCAACACTGGAATGTGGCCGTTGAGAGCTTCTCTGCAATGGAATTTGGCCCTCAGACTGAAAGAAGTTCTATATCCTGTGTCTAAATGGATTAGGGATGTATGAAAGTCACTTACCTTTTCACGGATTCTGTTCATGGGGGGGGAGGCGTTCCGTCCCTCCCCCCGGAATCCTTGATGGGTGGGAGGTGATCCTGTCCTCCCCCGTGGAATCCTTGACGGCCGGCTGTGCTCCGCGGCAGCTCTGCGGAGCAGCCGGCCAGGCCCAGGTCAGGGCTGTCCGCAGCTGGTTTTCCGGCCGTGGAGGGCTCTGGGTAAAAAAACAAAAAAAACCAAACACGTACGCAAATGGAGGCATCTACGGCCGCCGCCATTTGCGTTCCTTATTTTTCGCTGTCTTAGTCTACGTCAATATTATTATTATTATTGCATTTATATCCCGCCTTTTTTCCTCTTGCAAGGAACCCAAGGCGGCTCACATTATCCTCCTCCTCTCCGTTGTATCCTCACAACAACAACCCTGTGAGGTAGGTTGGGCTGAGAGTCTGTGACTGGCCCAAAGTCACCCAGTGAGCTTCCATGCCCGAGTGGGGACTAGAACCCGGATCTCCCGGCTCCCAGTCTGTCACTCTCACCACTACACTACACTGGCTCTCAGACGAAGAAAAGAAAGGGGAACGCAAATAGCGTAGCGGGCGCTATTTGCGTTCCCCTTTATTTTCACCGTTTTAGTCTACATAAATATTTACGTAGACTAAGACGGCCAAAAATAAGGAACGCAAATGGCGGCGGCCATAGCTGCCGCCATTTCCGTACGTGTGTTTTGTGGACGGGGGTTACTCAGCCGTGATAGGCTACGTAAGTCTTTACGTAGCCTATCACATCTATGTATATAAAAAAAAAAAGACGAGACTGCAAATGGCGGCAGCAGCAGCCGGTTGGAAGACCAGCCGCTGCTGCCGCCGCCGAAGCCACCACTGGAGCCGCCGCCATCCAGAACATCTGCCCCAGGTAAGTCTCGTCCCGGGGGGGATCCGCGGGGGGCGGGGGGTGGCAGGCCGTTCCACGATGGATTTCAGGGGGCCGAATGCACTGGCAATCGGCCTCACCGAGATCCGTGGCGGAATTCTCTGACATCCCGAAAATGGATTAGGGATGTCAAAGAAATCCATCCAGGGGGTAGAGGTTGCTGAGTTTCCAGCAGCTCAGCCCCCTGGACTTTGGCTCGCCTCCCCATGAGCTGGCCCAACTTGATCACATCAAGTCGGGCCAGCTCACGGATTTCATTTGTTTTTTGTTTCACAAACCACAATTTGCGCAAATTGCAGGTACAATTTGCATAATTTGTGCAAATCTTGGCTGTAATTTGCATAATTAGTGCAAATTGTAATTTGTGGGGAACCAAGAAAAGTTCCCAGATTTCAGGAAAAGCCCACGGCTTAGTTTGCAAATGCAAGCCAAGTCAGGAGCACTGGGGAAATCTGGCAAGCCTGAAAAGGGCCAGATTTCCCCATGACAGACAGCCCTAAAAAGGATAGCCTCTTTGTCCATTGAAGTCCAAGGTAAAGCCTACACTAAGGCCCACACTTAAATTCAGATTGTAACGATCAGCTGTGAAGTGGCAGGGAGCAGTTTCAAGTGAAGAACTGGCAGCCAGGGGTGTTGAAACCTTCCTTCGGAACCCAGTGTTCCTCAACAGTCCTTCTCCCAGGCCGTTTTTCTTCCCAGCAAGCTTATTTCCAGCCTCAAAACCAAATAAGGAGACTTCCAGTCAGAGCCAATGTCACCCTGGCAGCATGCAGAGGAGTCTCCTCTGGACGCTATCTCAAACAACTTTTTAAAAGGTTGAAAAACCTTTTTATCTCTCCCCTGGATTTAAAAGGGGAGGCAAAGAGCGTATCTGGATGAAGTCTTAGAAGATTAGTCCGCTCTGCGAAGCAGCGGGAGGGCTGGATTCCAAGACTAGCCTGCCAGAGCTTAATCATCGCTGAAAGTTGTTTTTGAAACTCCTTTCTAATTAGGAGAATCAGGGCTGGTGTGCACCATTGTAGTTTATGGATTAAGAAATACCAACAATATCTGAGGAATGGTTTAAGAAATATTAACAATATTTGAGGACCTGCAAGATCTGTTTGAGGAGAAGGATGGCTACATGAAGGAGAAAGAAAATAACTGGATCTCCGCCTACTCCCCCCGTAACTCCTCTGGCAAAGGTTTCGAGAACCGAAGATATAGGAGAATTACTTGCTCTGATAAAAACTTCATCTTCACGATTTGCTGAACAGGCTAAGAGGTTGGATACGATTCAAAATTCCATCACCACCCTGCAAGGAGCTGTGGATTTAATCAACACTTCTTGGCAAAAAATGGAGGCGAAGGTTAACAAGCTGGAAGATCGAGTTATAATGAATGAAACTGCAACACAAGCTTATTTCAACAATTTCTCTGTCAGAATTTCCCAGCTGGAGGCTTTTATGCGCAGGGCAAATGTACGTATCATTGGTATTAAAGATTTACTTGGTGATGTAAATTTGTCTACTTTTGTAGATAAGTTTCTGCATGAGATACTCCCTGTGCCATCTGATTATTCATTTTATATTGAACAGGTATTCCATGTGTCAAATGCCAGAGGGACTGGTTATACAATTATAGTCCAATTTGCAAGAATCTCAACAAAAAATTATATCCTGAGTTTGGCAAGAGGGGGCGGAAATCTTTTTTGGAAACAAGATAAAGTTATGTTATTTCCGGATTACACTGAAGAAGTTGGTGATAAAAGAAGGCAATTTATCAAGGTGAAAAATGTGGCAAAACAAATGAACTTAAAATATCATTTAAAATATCCTGCTACATTTTGTATTATTTCTGAAGGTCAGATGAAGAAGTTTCTAAATTATGAAATGGCAGAGGCATGGCTAAATGGAAAAATGCATGAGATTTCTGTCCCAGCCCCATGAACTGGAATTTACAAACATGTTTTGTTAACTGGCCATGTTTAGTCTGTAAGATTTAAGCTAGGCCAGAGATAATTGCTCATATATAAACCCCTCTTTTTTCTCTCTTTTTTTAAATCCCTTCTCTCAAAAAATGGATATGATACATTGTACTTAAATTTACTGTTTGAGGGTGTATAGAAATGTGCACACTCATTTATATATCTAGTACAAAGTACATTAGCAATTGCTGTGAGGTTGTTTTTATTACATGATATTATATTAGTGATTTGTTATTATTATTTCTCTTTTTATTACTATTATTATTATTATGAAATTGGTTAGTAAGATTTTTGGCTGGTTAAATTGTTAAGCTTTATAATTATATGTTAACTGAAGGGCAATATATGGTTACTGAAAATTAATTGTAGGCCTGCTTCCTTGCTATAAGATTGATGAATATTGCCTTTGTTATAGGTATAATTCTTAAGTACATCGGGATTTGAAGTTGGTGTGTAATGGATTTTTCTTTCTTTCTTTTTCTCCTTGTTGTTATTGCTGTGTCTTCCTAAGAATATTGTATTGTTGGGAAACTGTAGTTATTGATTAGCTTGTTGGTACTGTTTATTTCATTTAAAAAGATAAAAATAGAATAAAAAGTATTTTCAAAAAAAGAAATAAAATTCAACTACTAGTCCAAAAAACCACAAAAAACAAATAAGAAGCAATGCCCTATTTCTTGCACTATATAGCTTGAAATTAAGTAAATACTCCACTGGACTGCATACTCCTAAGAAATGCATGAATTCACAATTGTTCACACACATTCATTCACTCATTACATTTATATCCCACCTCTTTTCCTCCTTAAGGAACCCAAGGCGGTGTACATAATCCTCCTCTTCCTCCATTTTATCCTCACAACAACAACCCTGTGAGGTGGGTTGAGTTGAGAGTCTGTGACTGGCCCAAAGTCACCCAGTGAGCTTCCATGGCCAAGTGTGGACTAGAACCCGGGTCCCCCGACTCCCAGTCCAGCACTCTCGCCACTACACCATGCAAGGGACTGCCAGTTCTTCTGCTATCTCTCATTTGATAAGTGATTATAATTTGGATTTCAACACACTAGACAAATTCAGTGAGAAAAGGAAATGCTACACCTATTAACTTCAAGATGCATACACAGAAGTATGTGTGAACGAAGTTACCCTTTATCATATGTGCTCCTTCACATCTGCAGTCATGGGAGGACCTCTGGGCTCTGGTACATGCTGGGAATAAAGAGTGTCTCACTTTTTGCGCCTGTGACTTAGGCCCTAGGGGGGTGCATTTTGCAGGCAGGAGGCCTCCTTACTTGTGAGTAGATATGCAGAGGCTTGGTATTTGAGATGCTATTTGAAAGTGCTGCTAAGTGGTTCATTCCTGCTTACTTCTGAGTAGACATGCAGAAATGGTTTAAAATGGTAATAAAAATCACACTTGACCCCACCCACTCTGCCTTTGACCCTGCCCGCAGATGGAATGTGGCTCCCAAGACCTTTCTCATTTTGTAATTTGGCTCTCAAGCTGAAAAAGGTTCCACATCCCTGACTTTGTGTCAAACTTGCCATGACACCAGAAAAGCATTAAGCAGGATGTCCTGAGTTTTTTAAGTAATAGCAACTGCAGGGACAAGCACAAATCAGGTCAGGACTGTAGAACTGGGAGAGGGGTTTTAACCCTGGTCTCCCATTCTATTTCCTGATTAAAATCACCTCCTCAAAGCTGCTATTTGCCCAACAGAGAAAAATGGGTATTTGTGGTAGTGTTGGTTAACTTACTATTACTCAAGATATTTTCTTTTTCATTTCCCATTTCAGAAACTTTGCCCAACCTGGCACCCTCTAGATGTGTTGGTCAACAACTCTCATCATCCACAGACAGTTGGGGATGAAGGGAACTGTAGTCTGACATATCTGGCACCAGGTTGCAGAGCTCTGCATTACAGCAACGCCTTCATTCTTGGCAATCAAAATCCTCCCCCAGCATTGATTGGTCACTAATGTTTCTGCCAATTAACCAATTGATTTGATCAATTGAAGTTCCCAGAGCTGTCCCAAGACATTTTGCTGCCTGAACTGGAGCAGCAAATGGTGCCGCCACCACCCTTAACTCCCCCTCCCACAAGTCAAGGTGCACAGTACATAAGGTGAGTCAAGTTATTTTGGCACCTGAGGCAGAAAACCCCACAAACACCTGCCCTCGTCCTTGGCAGTAAAATAATAATGATAATAAATAATTAAATATCTAACCATTTGCTGCCCTTTCATGAAACCCAAAATCAGCTGCCTGAGGCAGCCAACTCACTCTTCCTAAGGCCCGGACCCAACGTCAGGGGTAATGATTGGTTGGGGAACAGGAAAAGCCCTTCTCAGTGACCATGTCTTGGCTGTTGAATTCCCTCCTAAGTGAGGCCCAATTTGCGCCCTCATGAAGACTTTGTATTTCAACAGACATTTTGCCTGTTCAGTTACTGATATCGTTTTAAGCTCCCTGAATTCTCAATGAAATTTAGCTGTCAGCCATGTCTCTTTTAAACTGTTTATATCAGCCTTCCCTATCCTGCCCCCCATGTTTTAAACTACAAACCCCATCATCTCTAACCATTGCCCATGCTGGCTGGGTCTAACGGGAGCTGTAGCTTAAAACATCTGGAGGGCACCAAATTGGAGAAGGTTGGTTTATATAGCTTTTTAGAGAGGTTTGCTGACTGCTTGGGGTTTTTTTGAAGTTCTATGTTGTAAGCTGCTTTGAGTGCTTCTGTAGAAGCAGAAAGGCAGGATGTAAATCCGAATAATAAATAATAGTAAAGCGTTTCGCCCCACTTAGAAGAGAATTAGGGAATCCCTGGGTATTGCCCCTGTTCAATCAACCATAACTTTGCACAACTTTCCATTTGTGAGTGTGGCTGCCCCTGCTTCTTGTTATTTCTACATCCAATAGCTAGTAAACCAATTAAACATCAATTACTCCAATTATACTACCCTGTAATCATCCAATTAGTGAAACGAACCTCTGAATTGTGGGCTCGCTTATACTTCTCACAGAGTTATTCTCAGCACAGAAGGTGCAGCAAGTGAGAAAGAGAAAATAGCAGCAAAGGCCATTTAAATAAAATGGGGGGTCCCCTTAACCAGCAAGGAACAGAATGGGGTTTATATCAATCAGAAATTTTGCCTGTACTTATAGAAGCTAAAACATGTGATTTCCATAGGAAAGTATGATTTTGTGTTTCTTTAGAAGTAGGTAGGATTAACTGTGTACCCCTCCCAATATATTTGTGTACATAATTTGCAAAATCAACCCCTTATTAATTGCTGCTTGTACTTACTGGATTATTTTCGTAAACACAGCATGGTGAGTGCTAAATTAGACTCCACTCTAAGTACTCAAAATCCATCATTGCCTGGCAAGTCATATATAGAGACATACCAGTGGAGGCCGGTGGCTCCTATTTCGGTTGGGGCTGTGAATCCATTCTGGGTTTCAAGCAGAACCAGCCAGAACTCTAAAGGAGCTGTCCAATGTGCTGAACCCTGTCCCCAAAGTAGTTTTAGCACCTTGGATAGCTCCTTTAGAGTTCTGGCTGGTTCTGATTGAAACCCAGAATGGATTCACAGCCCCACCACAATCGGAGCCACCGGCCTCCACTGAGACATAGGGAAGCTGCTTTATACTGAATCAGGCCATTGTCCCTTCTAGCTCAGTTCTGTCTGCTCCGACTAGCAACAGCTCTCCGAAGAGCCAGGCAGAAGCCTTTCCCCACCCCCTCACCCAATATTTCGTACCAGGGTGTGAACCTGGGACTTTCTGCATGCAAAGCAAGTTCTTTACCACATGCTATATTCCCCGATTCCTTGGTGTATGGTTAAGTAAAATGAGGAAACGGACATCGCAACTGAAATATGTATGACAGACTGTGAATCAAGAAGAAATCATATGGTCTATGTACAATCATTCAGCCCAAGAAGAGGCATAGGCTTGGTTCAGACAACATGCTAACCCACCTTGGGTCGTGTTCGGGAGCGACTCACAATGTGTTAGCGTGTAATGTGGGAGACGCTTTTCCTGCCCTCAACTGGTGAGTTACCCACCCCCGTTACTCACCCTCTGCATAGTGGGTGGCTTACTATGTCATCTGTCAGGCTTCCTGTGGATAAATGTGGCCACTTTGTGGATAAATTGCAGCCACCATAGAGACAGCCACCTAGAGTGCCCAGACGTTCTGGAGATGCTCTAGCCCATGCAGCTGAACTCTATGGTTGCGGTCATGTAGTGATGGCTGGAGCCGCCATGCAACCCTGTTCCCGCCACAGTGGCTGCTGAGATATATGGCCACAGTGGCGGGAGGACGAGGAGGGAACCACAGAGCAGGGTTGGGTAAGTGAACTATGGGTCGTGGAGGGGGCACGCACATTGTAGTTTTCCTACCCCTCCCTGCAGCGTGGTTCCGCTATCCACCCTCCCTCCATGATCATGTGAATGGGCCCATATTGTTAGGAGCTGCTGGGATCTGTGGATAGCTGCCACCTGTGATGAGCTACTCAACTCCAGGTGGCAGCTTCTTAGTTAAAGGTATCCTCATGCCCTGGCTGACTATTGGATTGTCCTGGGCAGGAAGGAATATAAGAGGGCTTCCTGTTCACGTTGAGCCTTTATTAAGCTGTAGCAGCCATATCGGGGGTCAGACTAAGTAGCCTCATGCAGTCTCATGCTTCATGTTCTTGCTGAGCTCTTGCTCTCTGAAATATGTTTGTAAGCTGACGAGACGCAGGAATCTCTTAACTTGTCACCAAGGCTAAGGTCATAGTGATATGTATATCATGTTCTCTGCTGTTCTCTGCTTATCATGGCTATCCTATAACCCATTTCTTGTATTATAAACAATGGTGCTAGGAGAGGAAATGCTGAATACTGCAAACCCACACAGAAAGGGGCGGGAGAGATTTTGCATATGTGTCATAATGTCTATAAAAACAATTTGCTGATGTAAATCGGGGCTTTTGGCTCTTTAGAAGTGATTCCAGCCATAAAGCCCACGCGTTAAATAAAGAAAAACTCTTTTTTCTTCACTCCGTGGTCTCTCTGACTCTGAGTTCTGCAACAAAGCAACAAGGTCTTCCTCTGAGCTCTGGTGTGTTCCTGTATCCTTGGTTGTTCTTTGGCTTGCTCCTTGATCCTCCCTCCTGGTTTGTCCTTTGGTTCTGACTTACACTTCTACAGACCCTGACTGTTGGCTTGTCCCTGGTTCCTGACTCCTGGATCTCCTCAAACTGCTGCCCACAGCAGCCCACCTCTGACATATATGTGTTATGGGTAGGCTGACCATATTTCCTTGAGACAAAAACAGGATATTGGGATGACAAAAACGGGATGGGGTTATGTAATATTCCGTATTCATGAAAAACCACAATATAACAAAACAACTGCAGCTCCCTTTGTGGTCTCTCAGGCTATAAGAGACCTAAAAAAAACCTAAATTCACTGCAAAAGAACATGGAAAGAGGCGCAAATAAATAAGACTAATTTATTGCACATACACACAAAAAAACCCACTCATAAATATACATATCTAAAATACTTATAAAATATCACATGAGCAGCAAACAAATCTATATGGCATACCACACGGAACACTCTAAGGCAGGACTGCAGTGGCCAGACTGCAAAAAATCATAAACATACACCAAAAAGAAAAAAAAAAGGAATGAACACCTTGACTGCTTTCACAAGCTGGTGTATGGTAATGTCCCACCGGAGAGTTCCGCTGTAATAAAAAAATAGCTAACAGCCTGTTGAACCGAAATACGAGTCTGAAAAGCCCAAATCAAACTGAATGTAGGGCAAAAATAATCTCTTTGGGCGGAATAATGGTAGAAATAACAGCAAGACTCACCCTCCTGGCTAAAGGGGGCTTAGCGACCGCCTCTTGAATTCGCTGCCACTGCAGACAAGCAAGGGGGCGGCGTCTGATCGTCGCTACTCAAAAAACCTGGCCCTGACTGGATAAAGTAAATGGAACTTCCTCTTCCGTCACACTACTAGTTTTGCTGCACGCATTGATTAGCATAGAGCCTTATGATAAACGTGTTCAGTTTTTTACAAAAAATTAAAAACGGGACAAAATTGACATTTATATTAAAATGACAGGACGATCGGGAAATATGAAAGAAACGGTACTGTCCCGTTTAAAACGGTATGTATGGTCAGCCTAGCTTATGGGCCAATCTTAAAATGTAGATACGCTGCATACCCTCCAGTTGTACAGGTACAACTGCTACTACTAAATTCTAGTGCTCTTCACCAGCTGACTAAACATCTCCTAATTGTAAGCTTTCGTTGTTTTCAAATTTATTGCATTTTATTGCATTTCCCACTTCTGCTGGCGTTTTCTTTGGTTTTGTATTGTAGCTTTAAACTTTTAAAATTTATGTTATTTTTTATGTTGTTGTATTTTATGGTCTTAATTTTTGTGAACTGCCCAGAGAGCTTTGCCTACTGTGTGTCAGGAGCACCCTAGCTGCCTCTTGCAGTCCCTTCCAGTAGCCAACTCAGGACTCAGACAGCGAAGATTCTTTCCAAGGCTTTATTACTTTATTACTTTATGACTCTTTCAGATACTAATCACTAGCGACTAAGCAAGGAACAGCACTGGAGAAAGATAGCAGAGTAGCCTAAGCTCCAGGTAAGGCAGATGGTCCCCATTTGAAGGGGAACCATGGGAAGACCCTGAACTTATGGACTATGGAGAGATCCTCCCTCTTTCCCTTGGGTCCTCGGGACGCGACTGTTGTTTGAGCACCAAATGAGCAGAATGCCTCCTTTCGGCACCCTCCATCTGTCGTTGCTCCCTGCGTCTGCGCTGAGCGTCCAGCAAGCCACCCTTCAGCGCTCTCTCACTGCCAGGGTCACTATCTATCCCAGGAATGCTGGCAGGAGGAATCTCTGCCAGCTGTTGTGCTTGTGAGAGATGAGCGAGCTCCTCTCCCACAAATTGCTGTTCTTCCTCAGAATCAGAACTGTTCTGGGGCTCTATGGGCTCAATTTCCACCCTGACACTGTGCAGCATAGGAATGTAATAAATAAGTCATCATAGGCTATAGCAGCTGCACAACATACAATGATGCTAGACCAGGGGGTGGGCAGAAAGTAGATTGCCATCTACTGGTAGAACTCTGGGTGATTTACAGTAGTAGATCATCAAGGGTTTCTGACTCCCAATTGCTTAACAACAGCAACAACAAAAAGCCCCATCCCCACTGAATCAGGCAGCTGAGAGAGAAGAAAGCTGGGAGCGTGGGGCGGCACAGGAGGGGTTGAGTGTGTTTTTTTGCATGATTTGGCATTGAGCAAATTCTTGGGCTGTGCATGTGCTTGGAGTAATCCTTGTTCCTTAATTCTGAGAGTTAGTCTTCCCCCCTCTCCCCCACTGCCAGTACTGTGGACGATCCCTAGGGACACCCCTCCTCCCACAATGCCTAGCTACAAAGAATGACCCCTCAGAGCCAGGCATTTGGGCGTGGCTGCATCTCTGAAGAGCTGAGCCAACCAATGCAGCTCTTCAGAGAGCTTGGCCAACTGCTGGCTCACTCTGGATGGATCTGCAGAGCAGGTGGTAGCAATGGGGTGGGAGGGGGAGGTGATACATGGCAGGGGCAGCAGCAGCAAAGGGAGGGACCACGGCAGTGAAGGTCCTCCTGGTGGGATGGTGAGCTCACAATTCGCTGCTCCGCCGCCTGAGGCAAGCTTCACCCTGCTTTATTGGAGGGCCGGCCCTGATAGAGGCCATAAAGAAGTTCACAATTGCTGCCTCCTTTGGAAGTCTCTGCCAGTTGTAACTGACATCCTTCTGTGATCTTGACAAGTGTAAAATGTAGGTATCCTGAACCATTTTAAATCTCCTCCTTCTAGGGTGCTTCCAGATGGACGGCTCCAAGCGCATGGTTTGTTATTGGGTTAAGTCTCAGTTTTTAACCCATAAACAACCCAGAGTTTCTGGGTTCGCACATCATGAAACAACCCAGGAACAGGGTGTTCCTAGGTTGTTAATTAAAAGCAGAAACGCTGAGTGTGTGGCTCACATCTTCTGTTCTTCCCCACAGTTCCTAGGTTAAACAACCCAGGAATTGCCACCATAACATACAGGCCAGGTCAGTGTGTAGCTCAAGAGTACTGAACCTCTTTCATATTGCCAGTGTTATAGGTATAATTTTTAAGTAGAATGGGATTTGAAGTTTCTGCGTAATGGAGTTTAAAGTTAATCCTTTTAAATAACTTTATTTATTTATATATATATATATATATATATATATATGCTTCCTTCTCCTTTTTCCTTTTTCTTTCTTTTTTTTCTTTTCTCTCTTTTTTTCTTTTGTTATTGCTGTGTCCTCCTAAGAATACTGTATTGTTGGGAAATTCTAGCTACTGATTAGGTTGTTGGTACTGTTTATTTCATTTATAAAGATAAAAAATAGAATTAAAAGTTTTTTGTTTTTTTTTAAAGAGTATTGAACCTCTTTCAGCTCAAGGGTTGAATTCTATCTGGGAGAAGTTTTCAGGAGCAGCATTCCAGTGGTGGGTGGGGCAAAAGGGGCAGGGCCAAAATTACCAGTGCATTTAGCTTAAAGTTCTTGCTGCCAGTAGCTGAGCCTCAGGGGAGGAATTCTGATCTTTTGGAATGGGGGGAAAAACTGAAGTGGCTGGATTGGCCCCCTGGACCTGAGGTTCTACACCCCCTGGTGTAGCTATTCCAATGTTTCCTCCTTCACCTTTTTGTGATAAGAAAAAAGACAGAAGAATATACAGTGTATTGCCGTGGTGGGAATACATGGAAGGGTTACAATTGGAAGATGCCGTTGTCTGGGGCCCCCATACAATTCTGTGAATGAGGCAGGGTGATTGCACAACAAAAGCCTCATCTGGAAGCATCCCTAACATATGGCAAGATGAGAGCATCTTGGAGATTTGAAGCCTCTCATTAAGAGGATGGAGAGCAGAAGGAGACAAAAAATGAATTCAAGTCCATATGCTGGCAAACAAGTCTTTTCCATTTCTTCATCATCTCAGATACACAACGATGCATTTGACAAAGTTAATTAGCGGCAGGAAAAATTACAATCTGCACCAAGCTGAAATAATATTTGGTTCTTTCAGCGTTCAGTAATCCTGAAACTATTCAAAATGCAGTGACTCAACCGTCAGATTTTACAGAATGATTTCATATGAGATGAATCTCTGCCAGCCTGTAGCATCAGAAGTCTGGAATGTGGGTCTGCAAGCTCCCTCTCCTGCTGATTCTGTGTGCATCCAGGTGGGGAGGCTGCCAGTGGAGATGCCCGAAACTGTGTTCTATTGTCTTCGCAGCCTCCTCAACTGGCTACACTTCCCAGAATGCCCTTGTGAGGACACAATGATGTCATGTCCTTCCAGGGGCAGTCCAGGAGGGCTGCTGGCTGGGGAGGCTGCCTGCAGAGAGAGGATTTATTTCACTGTCCTGTGCAGCGGTGTAGTGGTGGCGGGTTGCACTGGGGCATTGCTCTGGCACTTTTTTTTAAGCCAACCCCCAGCTGGGTCGCAGTCTGCTAGGGGGCGAGGAGGGCGCAGAGGGAGTGAGGGCGGCTGTCTCTACACAGAGCTGGCCAGACAAAGGGAGAGAGAGAGAGAGAGAGAGAGAGAGAGACTGAGGGAGCTCTGCAGCCTCCTCTCACCCCCCCCCCTTAGCTCTTGGCTTCCCCGCCCCTCCCTGCTCCGGGTCTGACACTGCCCTCGTCTCCTGCAACACCAGCCACCCATTCAGGGCTGCTGCTGCTGGCCACGGGGGGGGGGGGGGCGCTGCCACCATTATTTACTTATGGGGCAGGGCAGGTGGCTGGTTTGTGCCAGTTTTTAGGATTTATCACACAGTCCTATGCATGTGTACTCAGAAGTCAGTCCCACTATGTTCAATTGCCAATTGGGCTTTCTCCCAAGTAAGTGTGCATAGCACTGCAGCCTTAGCTGCCTTCGAGCTCTGTAAATTTAATTCAAAATAAACAGCCATTGCATTGCATTGGTAATTCTTGAACATTAATTTCTACCAAGGATGGGCGGATTCCCTACCTGCTGGTCTGGGTGGGAATCCGCCCTTTCGGGGAGGTGATCCATCCCTCCCCTCGGAACCCGTCTGGGCCGGCTCTGCTCTGTGGCAATCCTGCGGAGCCAGCCGCCAGTTCTACATCGCTGGCGATACGGCCAGCCGCCACTGCCGTGCCGTATCGCTGGGCTATCTCTGGACACAAATGGCGTCCACTACACCATTTGTGGCTGTAAAGCTGTTAGGCTAACCTAAATGCAGCCATTTACAGCCAGATTCCAAAGAATCCAGCCTCATTGGGGTCCGTGGCGGAATTCGCCACCATCCCTAATTTCTACAGTGAGCAGAATTGCCAAATGCAACCTGCTCTGTCAGCTACATTTTTTGGTACAAGGTTGGCATGTATCTGGGCAAACAAACCCTGGTGGAGGGAAGGGAAACAGAAAAAAATCAGCTGGGGGGAGAAAGAAGGTAGGTATGTGTGTGTGTTTCAATCCAGCTGGGTGTGTGGACGTTTCTGTTGCAGGATGGGAGAGATATAATGAAGGAGCGTAGGAAAGGCTAATGGGTAATGCTGGGGCGCTAAGGGAGTGTGCAAGGGGGCTGTTTAAATGAGAAGGGATCTGTCCACAAGGGCTGAGTTGAGAGGGCGAAGCTTCCATAGAGTATCATATTTTGAAAACCTAAAATGTTTGTAAGTGGCTGGGTGGGTGAAAAAGATTAACACCCCTGCCTTTTTTTCTCAGAGGTCCAATTGAAACACCCCTGCCTTACTCTCCTAGGGATGGCGGAGAATTTCTCCCCGAAACTTCGGGGGGCCGAGCGCCAACGTGTTTGGCCCCCCGAACAAGTTTCGGGGAGAAATTCTCCGCACCCCCCTGCACCCCGCACCCCCCCCCGGGACGGGACTTACCTTTGGCAAATGTCCCTCCCGGCGGCGGGTCCGGCCGGCAGTTCGTCAGGTCTTCGTCCGGGGTGGGAGCGGCAGCCGGTCTTTCGATCGGCTGCCGCCGCCGCCATTCCAATAAAAGAAAAAAAAACGCCCCCGTGATAGGCTACGTGACGATTAACGTAGCCTATCACGGCTAGATTTGCAAAGTCAGCCATGATAGGCTATGTAAATCGTCACGTAGCCTATCAAGGGTGACTTTAAAAAAAAAAAAAAAAAGCGCGTACGGATAATGGCGGCCCCCATAGGGAGCCGCCATTCCCGTTCCTTATTTGGTCACTGTAGTCTATGTAAATCTTTAGTCGCTGTAGTCTACGTAAATCACGGGGGCGTTTTTTTGTGTTTTTTTTTTAACTTTTAATTTCGCGGGCGAGGCGAGGCGCCTCCTCCCCGGCCTGAATTTCGGCTGGGCAAGGCGGGAAGCCTCCCCCCCGGCCTGAATTTCAGCCGGGCAAGGCAGGAAGCCTCCCCCCCCCCAGCCTGAACTTCTCAGGGAGAGCAGCGAAGCACCTCCCCCCCACCGCGAAAAGCTGCGAGACCAGGTAAGTGACTTTTGTGCACCCCTACTCTCAGCTGCACTGTTTTTGGATCCTAGTTGAAGGCTGTATATCTTACAAGGTTGTACAGTCTTAGAAGGGGGCGTGGCTGTGAGGGGGCGTGGCTGTCACGAAGGGACCCTTCCCTTATGAATTTGCCACGACACTACTGGTCCAATGTGAAATAAAGGCTGGACACAGACTTACAGACTATATACAGTCTCTATAATTTAACCTTTTTCATGCCTTCCGTGAAAGAAATAAAGCAGGTGACCGCCATAGAAATAGTAAAAGGTAAGAGTGAAACACTGTTCTGCTTAAAGGTTGACATGGTCATGTGACACTTTGCTGGTGCAAAAGTGCAACATGTATGTGGCTGCATGCAGGCCCATGGAGCATGATGAGGTGTCTGCATGCAGTTAAGCCCTAGATTTGTGCAGGAGCACTGCCAGGTTTGACAGGGCTCTGAACAGGTTGCCTTCTGGAGCGGCGGGGTGGGGATTGCACCATCTAGGCCACTCTCCCCTCCCTGTTGCTGCAGTTTCACCCCCAGCTGCTGACCTGCCTGCCTGCTTGACAGCAGCTAGCCAGGATCTCAGCAGGATCTCAGCCGTAGCAGCCCAGGTGGCTGGTTGCCAATTTGAAAATGGTGCTGGCAGGCAGTGGGGAGGAAAGTACACCATGTAATAATAGAGCGTGGTTCCTTTCCCACTTCTTCATAGATCCATTTGCAAATGGGTGGCAACTGACTGTCCAAACTGCTAGTGCTGCCCCAATCTCTGTAAAACCGCCCCACAGAGTTGTGCGGCTCAGTTTTAAAGGGCACTCTAAAATCCAAGCGATTGTTTCGTTGAGGGATTAGCAGCAGCCGGGGAGGCCGCACTAAACTCAGCCCAGGGCTGAGGAGAACACAAAGTCAGGCACTTGATTCCCCCACACCACTTCCACCTCAAGAGCGGGGCTGGGTAGGGCCCCAAAATCCATAGCTAGCTAGCAGCACTACTGGATTTGGGCTGGGAGGAGTCGGGGGGGGGGGACTAGATTAAACTGATCTTTGATGGATCAGGAAAAAGTGACCAGATGAGGTGAAGCAGCGATGGTAATAACTTCTACTTCAGCATTCTGAAGCATGAGGTAAAAGCCAATGTAAGTGCTACCTAGAGTAAACTCATTGAAATGAATGGGACAATCCTGCAATTCAAATTATTCATGGTGGTTTCAGGTTGTTTTGTTTTTGGAAAATGCAGGGGGGGGGGTGAGAGAGAGAGAGAGAGAGAGAGAGAGAGACTACAGAAATTGCACTGGGGGAAAGTTGATTAACACATCCCCTTCAAGCTGTTTTGCAGTCAAAATCCACCAACCCACAGGAGATCACCTATTTTTCTCCCATGGTGGGAAAGTAATCAATCACCTGCATCCTCCCCTGCAACTTTGCAAACATATACACGCATACTGACTGCATCGCCCACACACCAGAAGACTGGATAACCATACTGGACTACACTGCAGGGTTGCAATTAGGGATGTACTGATTGTGTGAAATCTGTTCTGTCTGTTTCTCAGGTTTTCAGGCATTTTTTGTTCTGTCATCTACCCATCCACAGAATCGGGGGGGGTCTGAATTTGTGAAAATTTGCACTTGCAAAAATGCCCAAATCCCCCCAAAATACACATTTTAATGCTTTAGCCCATGGGGGAAATGCACATACTTGGCGGGGGGAGTATTTTTGTGTATTTTTCTATGACGAAGTTTGTGCAGAATTCCCAAAAGTTAGGGATGGACGAAAGTCACTTACCTGATCCCGAAGCTTGCTTCGCAGTGGGGGGGAGGCGCTCCGTCCCTCCCCCCGAAATTCTGGCCGGGGGGAAGGCGCCCCGTCCCTCCCCGCCGAAATTCTGGCCGGGAGGGAGGCGCCCCGTCCCTCCCCGCCGAAATTCTGGCCAGGGGGGGAGGCGCCCTGTCCCTCCAGCCGCGAAACCTCATCTTCTGCCGGGATGCAAATGGCGGCAGCCATAGCCGCCGCCGTTTGCGTCCCTGCAGTCAGCGGTGATAGGCTACGTAAATGTTTACGTAGCCTATCATGGCTGACTTTTTTTAAAAAAGTGCATATGCAAATGGCAGCGCCCATGGGCGCCGCCATTTGCGTTCCTTATTTGGGCACGTGTAGTCTATGTAAACATTTACGTAGACTACGGCGAAAATAAGGGGAACACAAATAGCGTTGCCCTTATTTTCGCCGTAGTCTACGTAAATGTTTACGTAGACTACACATGCCAAAATAAGGAATGCAAATGGCGGCGCCCATGGGCGCCGCCATTTGCGTACTCGCTTTATTTTTTCCAAAGGCAGCCGTGATAGGCTACATAAACATTTACGTAGCCTATCACGGTGTTTTTTTAAAATCTAGCCGTGATAGGCTACGTAAATCTTTACATAGCCTATCACGTTTGTTTGTTTGTTTGTTTTACTTGGAAATGGTGGCGGCGGCAGCTGGTCGGAAGACCGGCCGCCGCCACCGAACCGCCACCAGAGCCGCCGCCGCCAGGGACATTTGAGCAAGGTAAGTCCTGTCCCAGGGGGGGCGGGGGGCAGACCGTTTCTCCACCAATTTCAGGGGGCTGAATGCGCTGGCATTCGGCCTCCCCGAGATTCGTGGAGAAATTCTCTGACATCCCTACCAAAGGTTAGAAAAACGATCTGCAAGTCTGCAGAATTCTCTGGACAGGGGCAAAGCTGGTCTGCTGCAGAATCCATGAGTCAGATTCATAAAAATCTGAACTCATTTAGTTCCATTGCGGATTTCTCCGACATCCCTACTTGCAACACAGTGCTCCCTTTCAGGACCCCCTCCCCTGTAGCAATATGATAACAATACTGAGCCAGTTTGCATAGCTGGCATAACACGTGCTCTCTCAGTCACAGGGCCAGGAGTCCCCTCCCCTTACCATATGGGTATAATAATGGTGGATTATATTGCATTGGCAGGGTGCCATTTTAAGTGTTTATGAACTCAGAAGAGAAAGCAAAACACATTTATTTATTTATTTATTTATTTAATGAATAAGGCCCAACTTACAAAGACCATGAAGTCACGCCTATGCTACTACCTTTTGTTTAGGAGTGGACATGCTCCCAATCACAATAAAAATCTAGATTTTTCCATTGGTTTCTATAGGCAGTAATCACCTCCACCAGGGAAGACTAAAATAATGTGTTCAGGATGAACCCAGAAAGTCCTTTTTATACTTCTATGGCTAGCACTGCTCCACTAAATGTCAGTCATACCTGTGACTTCATTCATTGGCTAAACACACTGAATGGAGGTAGCAGGTTCATTTCTCCCAAAACAGAAGAGGACAGAAGACTGCCTTCACATTTTGCCCTCCTGTCTCTAGTTCTCAATGGGCTAGAGTCGTGCTTCTTTTTTTAAATAAAACTGGGTATTTAAGTCAGGTATGGGTAAAACCTGGCAATTGGGCAATAAGGCAAGCCTAGCCTGGACAGGGGTTAACCACCTCAGTGAAAACTAGGGCAGAAGGCGGAAGCACATGTTGTGGGAGATACATGTTCATATCTCCTGACTTCTTTTTTTATTTCAAACCAACAATAAGAGGCTGAACGTGGTCATGCCATCCACAACATCAGAGGTTCATTCACTTGTTCATCTTCAAATAGGATATATACCATCTGCTGTCAACAATGCCCTTCTGCATTCTATGTAGGGCAAACCACTCAGTCTTTATGGAAAAGAATAAATGGGCAGAAATCTGACATCAGAAATGGCAAGGTTAAACCACCAATGGGAGAACACAGCAGCCTCCTAGGACACTCTCTCACTGACCTTAATGTGCTCAGTGTAGAGCAAAGAAACTTCAACAGGAGACTGAAGCAAGAGACAGCTGAGTTACCATTCATCAAGAGGTTCAGTTCTATCTCCAGAGGCTTGAATCGGGATAGGGTTTTGTCTCTCTGTGTGTGTATCTGATTTCATCACACTACACGTTAGTTGGCTTACCTTGTGACAATAAGTTTGTGTTGTTTTGTGAATGGCCATTATTAATTGTCACTGTATTGGTACTTAATTTTCCTCTGACCTCACTGCTTACCACCCTTCACTCCCAAACATGTGTATTGTATATATGCCTAAAACTCTCAATAACGCTTCATGCATTTGATGAAGTGGAGTATAGTTCACGAAAGCTTATGTCGGAATAAACTCATCAGCCTTTGAGGTGACACAAGACACTTTGTTTTTGCTAAATTTCATTGGAGCAGCAGGACTTGGGAAGAGGGTTAGCCCTCCAGCACACACTGTTTCCCTGACCTAAATCACACACAACCCCACCAGCTAACAGGTCCGTAATGGGAAAAAATCAGGTACCTAAATAGTGCCTGTCTCCCTCTATCCCCAACTCCCACCCCACGACTAACAGCAGTTCTGTGTGTGTGTGATTTAAATTGGGAAAATAGCACATGGGAAAGGGAAGGCCCCACAGATGCTTTAAAGTCAAAATGGAAGTGTCTGGAGATCCAGTCACGAGTCTCCTCCATTGTGTGCAGTTTGACCCTGAGTTAGAAAGTTTTGTAAGACCAAAGTGTCATGAAAACATAAAAGTACACTTCAGTTGCTGAAAACTTCCACATTCTCTGTGCTTATCCGTTGGTTTATCTGCAAAACCAACAGAGCCACCATGGCGAGAAGATGGTCTCTTGTGTTTTATTATACCTTTTCTCACTTCAGATGTCCTCAAAGTACAATGCACTGGTAGAGCAGGTTGGCTCAAAGTCTGACAACTACAAAAAGCTCTTACCAGGATCTGGTTTCTAACCTGGAAACAAATAAGCTTCCTTGCTGCTGTAAAACAAACCAAAGGAGAAATGCTGTGCAAAGAGGATACATTTGTTTCTTGTGAATATGCATTCTTAAAAGCGCAAGAGTCCATCAGTATTAGTAATGAAAAGTGAAATTACAAATGAGGGTTGTTGTGACAGGTTCCTACCAATCATCTCCCTAAAAGCTCTTTCAATTGACTATGAAAGAGCAGAAAATTATGACGACTCATTTCCAATGTTTGACATTTTTTCCAGAAACTAAAGATAAATCTGTGTGGCAATTTATGCAGGGTATAGTTGTTTTTCAATCCAGGTGGATATCAGAGCTAACTTTGGGGCCTGTATGGAAACTGGAGTACTTCCAGATGGAGAGATCTTAGAAGCTGCCAATCATTGCTGTTCAGCTGTAAGCAAAAAGTGGGACTTTACTTGACTGCTCATACTTCAGACAAGTACGGACCCTCTAGAATTTTTGGGTTATGCATTTATGTTCCACCCACATAGTAGTCCAGCTGAACATTGTTTTTCTCTCCTATTTCCTGGCTCCCCATAGTTACCACACGCACATGCTCCTTCTCCTGACATTTTGAAACAGGTGCCCCTCAGCACCATTTTAACACCCTGGTGCGGCATATGCCCTGCTTCAGAGATTCCCTCAAACTATATTGTCAGTACATTGGGCAACCACTGATCACCTGTCTGCTATGTATACAGATTTCTCTTACAACCAGATACCATCTAGGGCCAGTTCAATCCTTCACTATGATATGCATAATACAGAATTGTAATTCTTAAGAAACACTATCTCAGATAGGGATGTGCAAAACCCCCTTACCTGGCATCCACGGGGATCCGCGGGGGGGGGGGGGATGCAATCCGTCTCTCCCCCCCAGAATCCTTGCCAGCCAGCTCTGCTCCGTGGCAAGTCCGCAGAGCCACTGGCCGGCTCCAAAGTGCCAGCGATACAGCCGCCATTGCCGTATCACTGGCTGGGCGGATTGACTGCAGCGCAGCCACAAATGGCGTCCCAGACGCTATTTGCAGCCGCAGTCAATCTACCCAGCTGGTGATATGGCAATGGCGGCCATATCGCTGGCACTCCGGAGCCGGCCGACGGGGAGGATCCAGCCAGCGAGGATTTCTCCAGGAGGCGGAGCTAAGTCTTCCGATCCTCCATGGACTCCGGAGGGGTGGATTCTTTTGAATCCAGCCTCACTGGGGTCTGTGGAGGATTTCTCCCCCATCCCTACTCTCAGACAAGATTTTGTCTTTTGCCACAAAGTATTAGTCAAACGTTTGCGATAAGAAGCTCATGATCTGAGCCACGGTCAGCTCCAGGTCTTGTTTTTACTGACTGTATAGAGATGGAGAAGCTCTATACGGTCAGTAAAAACAAGACCTGGAGCTGTGGCTCAGATCATGAGCTTCTTATCGCAAAATTTCAGCTTAAATTGAAGAAGGTAGGGAAAACCACTAAACCATTCAGGTATGACCTCAATCATATCCCTTATGAATATACAGTGGAGGTGACAAATAGATTTAAGAGATTAGACCTGATAGACAGAGTGCCTAAGAAACTATGGACAGACGTCCGTAACACTGTTCAGGAGGCAGCAACTCAATCCATCCCAAGGAAAAAGAAATGCAAGAAAGCAAAGTGGCTGTCTGATGACGAGGCTTTACAAGTAGCTGAGGAAAGAAGGGAAGTGAAAAGCAAGGGAGAAAGGGGAAGATATATCCAACTGAATGCAGAGTTCCAGAGAATAGCAAGGAGAGACAAGAAGGCCTTCTTAAATGAACAATGCAAAGAAATCGAGGAAAACAACAGAATGGGAAAGACCAGAGATCTTTTCAAGAAAATTGGAGATATCAAGGGAACGTTTTGTGCAAAGACGGGCATGATAAAGGACAAAGAAGGCAGGGACCTAACAGAAGCAGATGAGATTAAGAAGAGGTGGAAAGAATACACAGAAGAACTATACAGGAAAGATCTTGATGTCAGCCATGATAGTGCACTCACTGAACTTGAGCCGGACATCCTCGAGAGTGAAGTCAAGTGGGCCTTAGGAAGCATTACTAACAACAAAGCTAGCGGAGATGACAGTATTCCAGCTGAGCTATTTAAAATCCTAAAAGATGATGCTGCTAAAGTGCTGCACTCAATATGCCAACAAATTTGGAACACTCAGCAGTGGCCACAAGACTGGAAAAGGTCAGTTTACATTCCAATTCCAAAGAAGGGCATGCCAAAGAGTGTTCAAACTACCGCACAATTGCGCTCATTTCACATGCTAGCAAGGTTATGCTCAAAATCCTACATGCTAGGCTTCAGCAGCATGTGAACTGAGAACTACCAGAACTAAAAGCTGGGTTTCAAAGAGGCAGAGGAACTAGACATCAAATCACCAACATTTGCTGGATCATGGAGAAAGCAAGAGAATTCCAGAAAAAGTCTATTTCTGCTTCATTGACTACACTAAAGCCTTTGATTGTGTGGATCACAACAAACTGTGGCAAATCCTTCAAGAGATGGGAGTACCAGACCACCTTACCTATCTCCTGAGAAACCTGTACGAGGATCAAGAAGCAACAGTAAGAACTGGATATGGAACAACCGATTGGTTCCAAATTGGGAAAGGAGTACGACAAGGCTGCATATTGTCACCCTGCTTATTTAACTTATATGCAGAGTACATCATGAGAAACGCCGGGTTGGATGAATCACAGGTCGGAATTAAGATTGCCGGGAGAATTATCAACAACCTCAGATACGCAGACAATACCACCCTAATGGTAGAAAGCGAAGAGGATCTAAAGAGCCTCTTGTTGAGGGTGAAAGTGGAACGTGCAAAAGCTGGTTTGAAACTCAACATTAAAAAAACTAAGATCATGGCATCTGGTCCCATCACTTCCTGGCATATAGAAGGGGAAGAAATGGAAGCAATGACAGATTTTATTTTCTTGGGCTCCAAGATCACCGCAGACGGTGACTGTAGCCTGAAATTAAAAGACGCTTGCTCCTTGGGAGGAAAGCTATGGCAAACCTAGACAGCATAGTAAGAAGCAGAGACATCACCTTGCCGACAAAGGTTCATATAATCAAAGCTATGGTTTTCCCAGTAGTAATGTATGGCTGTGAGAGCTGGACCCTAAGGAAGGCTGAGCGCCGAAGAATTGATGCTTTCGAACTGTGGTGCTGGAGAAGACTCTTACGAGTCCCCTGAACTGCAAGGAGGTCAAATCAGTCAATCCTAAAGGAAATCAACCCTGAGTGCTCATTCAAAGGACAGATACTGAAGCTGAAGCGCAAATATTTTGTGCCACCTAATGCGAAGAGAAAAGTCACTGGGAAAGACCCTGATGCTGGGAAAGATTGCAGGCAAAAGGAGAAGGGGGCGGCAGAGGATGAGATGGCAAGATAGCATCACCAATGCAATGAATATGAACTTGAGCACACTCCGGGAGAGAGTGGAGAACAGGAAGGCCTGGCATGCTATGGTCCATGGGGTCACGAGGAGTCGGACACGACTTAATGACAGAAGAAGAACAACAACAACAACAACAACTAAATACAAGAGCTTATGCATGCATAAATTAAAACACATGAAACATCTAACATCATTTTTAAATAATGCTTCTAAACAGAGTCAAGTACATTTGCTAGTTCTCAGTGATAATCAATATCAAGCTTACTAGGTTGATTCTACAGGCAACATGTTGGGGAAAGCTGATCCTAAAGGATAGCTTCCACTGTTGCCTGTTCTGAGTCTCCCTTATATACTTTTTGGATGCTATAAAATATGTCCACACTATTTTTACTACAGTTTATATTTCTTATCCAAGAATTCCAAAGATAACCCTTCTACTCTAAATCTTCATATGTCTAAATAAGAGCATCAAATTTTGACGTTTCTTATCAAGAGTAATGTGCATACCAACATACTTATCTAAACATTTTAGCTTTCTTTGACATGTTACAGGTATGGTTTTGACACAAACATATTTACTTGACACCATCCTTTTTTGTTAGCTTGTTTTTCTTACATATTTACAGTCTCCAGTGAGGCCTCTTGGTAACTTATTTGATGGCCCATTCGACCTAATGACTTGACAAGACTCTAAGTGAAAGTCGTAAACCTAAATATAACATTGACACCTCCTTATCTGGATTCCTTCCTAAACAGTAAAAGGATATATTTCTAATTGCCTGGTACAATTGTCTCTCATCTAGCCAATCTCAGAGCTAAGACATTTTAATTACTCTTGGATGAGAAGCCCATACTGCATGATATTAAGGATTGGAATCCCACTTTTAATTCCAGAATTCCCTTGGAGGCATTTGATTATAGAATTTCCTAATCGAGCAGCAGCGGTAAGATCATGCAAATATGAAAGATTTGCTTGATCTGCCATGCTGGTGGGGGGTATGAGTGTGTTTTATAGTGCCTTTAACACACACAAGTGGATTGTAGCCTTTCGTCTAAGGAAACATGGTTTAACTGGCTTTTTTTGTCAGTTTTACAATCCTGCTAGGAAACCAGACACAACTTGCTTTTTCTAGTCAATTTCAAATGGCGCCCTTGATTTTTCTGGTCAGTTTCACAACGAGGCTAGAAAACTTCAGAATTTCATTACATCCTCAACTACCCACCCCACCCCTTCTCCCAATATTTGAAGGGACTCCTTTGATTCACTGTTTTCAAACATTTCTTCAAAGGGAGAAGGGAAGGAAGCAATTGAAATTGTCAAGATGTGTGTCACATTTGCTTCCTGTCTCTTATTTTTAAAAATAAAAATAGGCAGCTCTTGTGTAATTTCAGGGTGCCTCTATTCAGCCCAGTGAAATTGAGTGCATGGGTCCATGGGGGGGGGGGGATAAAAGTAATAAAAATCAATCAAACATCAGTAAGAAGATGGAAGCTTTACAGCCAGATACTACACATTTACTCAGAAGATAAAAGGACAGATAAAAGGAAGTACTTCTTCACACAGCACATAGTTAAATAATGGAATTCACTACCACAGAATGTAGTGATGGCCACCAATTTGGATGGCTTTAAGGGGGCTTGACAAATTCCTGGAGGAAAAGGCTATCGATGGCTACTAGTCTTGATGGCTATATGCTGCCTCCAGTACCAGAGGCAATGAGCCTATGTACACCAGTTGCTGGGGAACATGGGTGGGAGGGTGCTGTTGCACTCATGTCCTGCTTCTAGGTTCCTGATCAACAGCTAGTTGGCCAGTGTGTGAACAGAATGCTGGACTAGATGGACCCTTGGTGTGATCCAGCATGGCTCTTCTTATGTTCTTATATAAGTAAGTGTACAGTGATTAAAGGATCTCGCCTTGCTTTGTAAGCTCAGAGAAGCCTTGGAAGAGAGGACTTGCTTTGCAGATCATGAAATGGATCTGCAAATCGAACTGCATAACACGCAATAGAGAAAGAATGGGTACCCTGACTGTTATCCACTTTCACTAAGGTCAGCACCTCCTACCTCGCCTCAGTTGCACATTGTTTTGTCCACACCTGCTGGAAAATTGCATTGATGTTCTGCTCTTTCTTTACCAGATTTTTTTGTGGTTAGAACAAAGACAGATACAGCAGTGAAAAAGCATGGGCTGTTTATAAGTGGATCATGACATCATCTGAATTCTATGTAAAATTCCTTGAATAAGGCAGGGCAATTGTCTGGAAGCGCTGTGAAGCCGGCAAAGACAAAGCCTTGTCTGGAAGCGCTGTGAAGCCCACAACATATTATTGGACTCAATGGTCTTACAGGCCCCTGCCAACCCTACTAATCTATGAACAAATAGGCTGAAATATATTTAGGGCGCAATCCTATCCAGATAGGCGGCCACCTCCAACTCGGAGGTGACCACCTATCCAAAGCAGGGCAGGAGAAGCACGGAGGGGATTGTTCCCTCCTGCCCTTCTCCTAGCCATTCTCACAGTTCACTCAGGCTAGCTGCTACCACTTATGAGTAGATGAGAAAAATTGCATAATTGATTAAAAAAAAGAACTGATTGTTGTGACTTCTGGCAAGATAATAAAATTAAACAAGCCTTTTAAGACTTCAAGAATGACAGAAGTTCACTATGGGTGTATATGTCCACAGTGGAAGGGCCATAGCTCAGTGGTAGAGCATATATTCAATCCCTGACATCTTCTGGTAGGGTTAGGAAAGACCCCTGTCTGAAACTCTGCAGAGAGGTTGCACTGTAAACCAACCTTCCCCCACAGTCTAGTAGTGCTGGATTACAACCCCCATCATCCCCAATGGCCATGATAGCTGAGGATGATGAGAGTTGTAGTCCAATGCATCTGGAGGGTGCCAGGTTGGTGGAGACTGCTGAAGACAATACTAAGCTAGAGGGCCCAATGTTATAAGGCAGGTTTCTAGGTTCTTAACAAATACCAGAATGTCTACACTAAGTCTGAAACATGGACCATCTCTTCTTGACCCACTTGTACTGTGACCAAAATTACCATTACTTTATCAAAACTGGAGGTTCTCACAAATGTGTCCCAGCTGCAATGCAGAGTGGCGGCATGAAGTCAAGGGAAGTTGCACGGGCAGAATTGCCCACGTCTCTGAGACATCTCATACCTGCCGGCAACTACCAAACATGATTGAAGACAACATGAGAGGTGATGAATGCTTCCCACGTGAGTTCCTTCTGAACTATTCCCTTTGAAAAAAGGAAGCCTTAACTGTCACCAGTGGCCAGTGCAGTCTGTGTCACGTTCTTAGTCCTCCCCATTCGCAATCAACACACACCAAGATACCAGGCTTCAGGCTCACTACCTTATTAGTTAACGACCAGGTTCTTTAGAAATGCAAATTCTAGGAAACTCTCAGGCTACAAAGGAAACAGCTACTCCACACAATTACGAATTCCAACAGAGGAGCCGAAATAGAAGTTAGAGAAATTGCCAGCAGTTTGAACAAGGACTTCCCAGCCAGACTAGCTCAGGGGGATGCCCCTCCCTTACAGTTGCTCCCTCCTATGTAGGCTATCACACATAGCCAACCTGGTGGACCATCTGAGCTCTGCCTCTTAACTTTTCCCCACTTCACTCTGCAACGGAACCTAGCATCCCTCAAGTCACGCCCCTCACTCTTCTCCTCCCCCGAAACCTGGGTTCTCATGGAGGAGGAAAGGGGGGCCTTCAGGCTGAGCCATCTGTGTGGCAAGGTCTTGAGAAGAAGGCCTTGCCATATCTGAGATCACTAGGGAGGGAGCCTCCCCCTGTTCTTGCTGTTCCCATTCTGAATCTGAGCTGCTAGCTATCTCCACATGCTCAGATTCATTCCTGACAGTCTGTTAGTCATACGCAAAAAGCCCCAGGATAAGTTCCTGGCATCTCCAAGTAGAGGTAGGAAAGACTCCTGCCACAAACCCTGAGAGCTGCTACCAGACAGTGTAGTAGACAATACTGAGTTAGATGGACCAATGGTCTGACTTGATATGAGCAGTAGAGGCTGGTGACTCCAATGTCAGCGGGGCAGTAAATCCACTCCAGGTTTCAATCAGAACTCTTTGCACCTGGAATAGCTCCTTTAGAGGTCTGGCTGGTTCTGGCTGAACCCTGGAGCAGATCCACCACCCCACTGACATCAGAGCCACCAGCCTCCACTGGGTATGAGGCAGCTTGCTATGAAAGTTCCACCTGAGGAAACCTAGAAGGAGCTTTGCCTTTCTGTGACAATTTTAGCAGAAAAAGATCACTACACGGGCACCCTATCAGGTCCTGGACAAAGCAGCACAGGCTTCCTTGGGATGTCCAAATGCATAGAGTCAGATCCTAAGTTCCAATATTAAGATTAATTAAGATTAAGGATAAGGAATGCAGGGGAGGTCAGATAAGTAGCATTTAAAAAGAAGAGACAAAGCAGTTTACTCTGCACTAGACAATTCTAAAGGGAGGTTGCAAACCTATTTGCAAGATGCAAAGATCATGTATAATGTTCAGCAAATGACAAGTAGAGGATAAAGGGATGACAGATGGATGGCAAATTTCAGTCTGTATAAGACCCATTTTTATCATTGTAGATTTAGGTGATGGTTGGGGGTGTGGGTGACAGAGGGAAAAGAATCCATCAGAATGCATAGGCAAAGAACTCTTGGCGAGATGGAGTATCGGTGCTTTTCCACCCTGAGGAAGATGGAAGATTTCCTCTTTACTTCTGGTAGACACCAGGGGGGAAATTCCATCCTGTGTACTTAAGGGATGCTCAAGACGTGACAGGGCAAGTATTCTGGAATTGAGAATCCAGGTCATTGGGCCTGAGAGGGGGCCTTTAAAGAGACAAAGTGCCTTTCTCCACAGGTATCTTTTCAGTCTTCCCAGTTCATGCCAACACATATTTCTCTCTGACTCTAGCATGGACTGTTCAATAGCATTCTCTGCCCCAGAAGCCGCCCTTGTTGTTGCACCTGCACGTTCTAGCACATCTGTGTAGTTTTAAATGTGGAGGAGCTCCACACAGAAGTCAGTCACAATATGGCTTGTTAACTTTTCCTTACTAGCTGCCTTGCCTGTAGAGTCAACATCTGTCACGCACATATGGATATTTAATTGGACATGGTAATAATTTGTTTTTTAATCTTCAGTAATAAGCAAAGCTATTGCAAACATGCACTGCCAGAAGTAACCTAGGACCTTTTCATTTGCCTTTATGAGGTGTAGCTATTCCCTGTGAAGAGTAGCTGCAAATGAGAATCACTAAAGGTGTGCCTGCATCTATCAACGTTTGTCCACAAAGCTAGAATAACTGCACTCTAATGCCTTTTGTAAAGAGCTGTTTCTCCTTCTGCCAACAAACACACCTATGCCATTGTAGAAGGTGCTTGTTAGCTCAGCATCAGGTAGGATGAATGCACACATCTTGTACTTTGTCAGAACATCACATATCATCAAGTCCTATCTACATCAACATCTGTTGGAAAGACAATGGAACCAGCTGCAAGATCATCAATTGACTTGTGGTAGAATTCTCCTTGGTAGGATAATACGCAACTGACTAATCATGTGGCCACATACTTACCACAGGTAGTTACCGTGGGAAAGCCTGTTGGTGGCCATTTGCCTCCTAGAGTAGCCTGGGAAGAAGCAGCCTGTTCTAGCTGTTCTTCAGATGCTGCTGGTGCTACCGTAGTTCAGGGATGGGAATGTGTGGCCTTCCAGATGTTGCTGGATTCCATCAGCCCTAGCCAGTATAGCCTGTGAGGAGGGATGATGGAAGTTGCAGTCCAAAAACATCTGGAGAGCTATATGTTTCCCAAACCTGCTGCAGTTAGAATAGGGGTGGGGGACCATATTGGGTCTGGGGGCTACAGTTACTTCCCCAGACCATCCCTGTGGGCTGGATCACATAAGCAGGTGGCTCCCCGGCCATGACATCACAGTCTGGACCCTGCTCCCTGACATCCTCAGGTCCCTGTCCAAAGCACCAGCTGGAGCTCTTCCAACTGGCGCTTCAACCCGGGAGCCAGCCTCGCTCCTCCTTCGCCTTCCAGCCAGTGCTTCCAACACCTGGTGGAGCCCAGTGGTTGGGACTCAGATGGCTCCGCAAAGTACTGACCAAGTGCGCAGCCACCTTTTCTCTTCCTTTGCCTTCTCCGCATGAAGAAGGTGAAGGAGGAATGAAGCATACTCAGATGGTGCTTTCAAGAGCGGCTCAGTCCTGACCTCAGATCTTAGTTGGCTGCTCGAAGCACTGGCTGAGTGCAAAGCAACTGAGCACTCAATCACTCTCCTGCCTCTTCTCTCTTTTAAGAAGCCACAGCTTTGAGGAGGGGTCTCACCCAAGGCACCATGGGCTGGATGGGCCAGAGGTCCCCCATCCCTGAATTAGAAGTTCTGGGCCTCCCAACAGCATTAGATCCAGAATAAACTGTTGCTTGTCTTTTATTTATTTATTTATTTATTTATTAAATTTATTAATCGCCCATCTGACTGGTCACCCAGCCACTCTGGGCGATGTACAACCCACCATAAAACAATTTAAAACAATAAAATTTTACCTTTTTTTTTTTTTAAATACCCTAGCCCACCCCAAATGCCTGCCTGAACAACCACGTTTTTAATGCACGACGGAAGCTCATTAAAGAGGGGGCATGATGGAGTTCCCTAGGGAGGGAGTTCCACAGAGTGGGGGCCACCACAGAAAAGGCCCTCTCCCTCATCCCCACCAGTCTAGCTGTCCTGGCTGATGGGACAGAGAGAAGGCCATCCGAGGCTGATCTTGTTAAGCGGCCTGTCTGGTGTTGCTGGAGGCGCTCCTTAAGATAGGCTGGGCCGGAACCATATAGGGTTTTAAAGGTCAAAACCAACACCTTGAATTTGGCCCGGAAAACAACTGGTAACCAGTGCAACTCCTTCAGCACTGGAGTGATGTGATCTCGCCGGCGGCTGCCTTTAATCAGGCGAGCCGCCGCGTTCTGTACCAGCTGCAGCTTCCGAACAGTCTTCAAGGGTAACCCCACGTAGAGCGCATTACAGTAGTCCAAACGAGAGGAGACCAGGGCATGTACTACCGATGGGAGCAGATGGTCGGGAAGGAAGGGGCGCAGCCGCCGTATCAGATGGAGTTGATACAGCGCTGTCCGCCTCACAGCTGACACCTGAGCCTCCATGGACAGCTGGGAGTCCAAAATGACCCCCAGGCTGCGGACCTGGTCTTTCAAGGGTAGCCGTACCCCATTCAACACCAGGTCAACTTATGTCTTCATAAGGAACTGCTGTCTGCCCTTCAATAAAAGCTAGAAAATACCCCTGAAATGGCTACAACAGTTACTAATTTCTAAATGGTCGTCTGTATCTACCCATTGTCCTTCTTTCTGCTAGCTGAAGAGTGGCTGGTTGCTGATGGATTCTGCCCATCAGTCTATACCAGAGGACCTAATCTAAACCCGCTTCCTCCTAGGAGGAAAACTATCCTTATCTGATTTTGTGTTTAACATTAAATTGGCAATAGAAAATAATTGGCTAACAATAGGTGGCATTTCGTAATGTTGGCTTTTCTTTTCCTCACATAATTAGATGTCATCCGAAGACACTAAACAGCAGCTAATCTTGACCTGAGACAATGGTGAAATTGGAATTTTACAGATAAGCCAATAAAATCTTCTTCTTCTAGACTTTGATACAGTATGGAACTTTTACACTGATGCATTTTTTCATGCCCATGCGGACAAATAATAGACAAATCCCATTTTCTGCATTGCCCAAACCTTACTTGGACATTATATAATATTTCTTGTATAATGGCCTGCTCCCACCTCTGTTCAGTTTTCTATCCTTCATTGGTTCTAAACAAAATGGAATTTTGCCAGTCAAATAAATCCAGAATTACAGTTCAAATAGTAACAGTCTGACTTCAGTGCAAGATAAATGTTTGAGAGAGGGAGCATAAATAATTCCTTGCCGTTTCCTTCTGACGTGGAGCTCATCAAATCCAATTTGTGCTCCATGCTGAATGATGAAGGTTTTCTTGTCTTTGGATACTCTCATCATGCAACCAATTATTATACATCAAAGAAATGAGTTCTGCCTCAAACAGATGCTAAAGGTTATGAGCTAGAAAATAATGAAAAAATTGCACCTATGAAATTACAAAAAAGAAAAAAAAATCTGAAGAAATGAGTTAAAAGTGATCGCTCACCAGTTCCTTTCAAATTATTCAAACACTGCACTGAAAAAGGAAGAACTGAAATATAAGTAGAAGAGAGGCTAAGACACAGCTTTGTGAAAAGGGTCTGGTGAAAAATTAAGTGGTCCACATTTTTCCTTTCAATTTCTCCTCAGTTGAACTGAATTAGGTTTGAAATGGGCAACTGCCGCCATTTTTACTTCTTCTTTTCTACTAATATTTGTGACATGTGTTAGACTCAGGAAATAGTAAGAGGCTCGAGTGATTTTTTATATATATAAAAGCTCTTATCCTTTTGCCCTATTTTTAACTCCTTAAGCCTTTGAGCAAGTAATCTACCACCTCATAAATGTTTTCAATGATCACATTTTCATTAGCGATTCACAAAATCCTATTTCTTCTCTGCTGAACCTGTCCAATCTTATTTGCCTCTCGGCATGAATTCACTCCAGGCTCTCTGCAGTCATACACAGATGGCTTTCTTATATCTCCCTGACCTTTTCTATAGAGTCATCTTTATGTGTTTGTCAGATTAACAGTTCACAAACTATGCTGTTATTACAGCTGATAGACAACAGTGTGTTGTTATTTTTAAATGCTACCGTTCAGGTTTGTTTTAAACACAAAAGAAAAAATTTAGTGCATCCATCAACTAACATAAAAGATACTTGTGGCAAGCAGCAGTCAATCTAAACATTTCTGGAACTGAGGGAGTGCTAGGACAGCCTTATTTGCATTTCAATGTGAAGCATATTCATTAGTGGCAGTGCAAACCTGTTCCATTAAAGTACTGTTGTATGAACTCCAGAAATAAACCGAACAGCGTTTAACAATAAAACATAGCCCAGAAGAATTAGAGTATGTTTCCACCAGCGATTTACTCCAGCCTGGCTGCGTGTTGAGGTTGCACGGTTTACATGATGTCGTGGCCATCCAGCAGGCATCCTGGAGCTTATCGCAGAAAAACCGCTTCTTCTGAGACCGGTTATAGTCCAACTTTTCCTCTTTACTTCAGCTCGGTTACGGTCCTGTTGGGGTGTGTTCCATCACCTGCACTTGCGTTGGTATCATAGTCCTGCCCATGGGGGCGTGTAGCCCTGCCCATGGGGGGGGTCACTCACCTGCCTGTGACCTCACTGACCCAACCCTTTCCCTCCTTGTTTTCCAGAATTTTCAATGCCATTTTGGAGCAGGATGCCAAGGGACCAAGTTTTTAAAAATACATTGAAAATAAGCGCAAGATCACTAGTGCTTGCTATCGTGGGCTAACAGGTGCTCCCACTACAGCCTGAAAATAAGTTTTATCTCAGGTTGCTTCCTCAGAACTACACGTGGGAAGTATCCACAGCTAATATTCCTTTGTGTCCTTCATTCCCCTTTTGCAAGCTTCATAGTTCACCTTTTGTATGTTACATGCTAAGGCACATACCCTCTATGTCAGTATCTCACTATCGCTCTATCACAAAATGTCACTAACACACATTTGCACTATTGCATGACAGTGCATTAGTTCAGGGTGCCTGCTGAAACATGGCCTTAGATTTCTGCTAAGCTTTTTTTGCTCTGGTTACAGTATGGATTTTCTTGACTATTCTTTTTCTCCGCTTGGGCAGCTTCCTGAGATGTGTTGGACTACAACTCCCACCAGCCCCAGCCATTATGACCCATGGGAGATGAGATTTGTAGTCCAACACATCTAGAGGGCACCAGACTGCAGAAGGCCACCCTTGGGTATTATAAGGTACGAACGTGAACTGTGAATGCTTAATATGTTCTTTAGGTTTTCATAGCTCTCCCGTCCTCTCTACATTTTTCCATTATAAAGTCTGTGGACTCCCTAAAGTTAAGAGTTATTTGTCACATTTTGAGGAGTAGCATGTGCCTGTATTTGGCGTGCATACATAGGCTGTTAGCAGAAGTGGATGAATAAAGCAGACTGAATAGCTAATACCTTAGAAGACAGAAACAAAATTCAAAGTGATCTGGATAGACTGGAGCGCTGGGCAGAAAACAACAGAAAGAAATTTAATAGGGATAAATGCCAAGTTCTGCATCTAGGAAAAAGAAACCAAATGCACAGTTACAAGATGGGGGGTACTTGGCTCAACAACACTACAAGCGAGAAGGATCTTGGAATTGTTGTCGATCACAAGCTGAATATGAGCCAACAATGTGATGTGGCTGCAAAAAAGGCAAATGCTCTTTTGGGCTGCATTAATAGAAGCATAGCTTCCAAATCCCAGGAAGTACTAGTTCCCCTCTACTCAGCACTGGTTAGGCCTCATCTGGAGTATTGTGTCCAGTTCTGGGCACCGCACTTTAAGAAGGATGCAGACAAGCTGGAGAGGGTTCAGGAGAGGGCAACAAAGATGATCAGGAGACTGGAAACAAAGCCCTATGAAGAGAGACTGAAAGAACTGGGCATGTTTAGCCTTGAGAAGAGAAGACTGAGGGGAGATATGATAACACTGTTCAAGTACTTGGAAGGCTGTCACAGAGAGGAAGGCCAGGATCATTTCTCCATCATCCCAGAATGCAGGACACGGAATAATGGGCTCAAGTCACAGGAAGCCAGATTCTGGCTGAACATCAGGAGAAACTTCCTGACTGTTAGAGCAATACGACAATGGAACCAATTCCCTAGGGAGGTGATGGGCTCTCCCACACTGCAGGCATTCAAGATGAGGCTGGACAACCATCTGTTGGGGATGCTCTGACTTGGATTCCTGCATTGAGCAGGGGGTTGGACTTGATGGTCTTGTAGGCCCCTTCCAAACCCTACTACTCTATGATTCTATGAATAGAGAAAGTGAAGGGCTTGAAAAATTTTACACATGGGCGTCCGCAGGAATTTTTCCAGGGGGCGGGCAAAGCTGCACAGGTTGTGGTTGTAATTTGCATGCATAGTGCATACCGCTACAACACGCCTGTGCACTTTCCTTGTGTGTGTTCTTTCTTGCTTAGCATCTCATTCCATGACATTTAGAAGCCTACACAGAGTAGCACAAGATATTGGGAACTGAACAGCACTAATGTGGAAGAGTGCTATATTCAAGAAGCATCATGAACTCCAACAAACCTTTATTTGGAGTGAGAGATTAAACACACACACACACAAACACACACACACACACACCCCTAGGAACAAGGG
The DNA here is from genome assembly GCF_057233095.1 of Heloderma suspectum. Classification (NCBI taxonomy): domain Eukaryota; kingdom Metazoa; phylum Chordata; class Lepidosauria; order Squamata; family Helodermatidae; genus Heloderma; species Heloderma suspectum. The sequence continues at coordinate 50,919,719 of NC_139461.1, forward strand.
GGGAACCCAAATGCACAAACACAGTACAGCTGTCCTAAGAATATCGTATCTGATATTTTGTGGCATCACTGCCCTTATCATAATATTGACAACTTCAGAATAGATACAGGTACCTTCACAAGAGGGGTTTTTTTATTTCTACAATACATGAGAAGACACTAACTTCTGTGGTGTTCTGTGGCACACTGTCTCAGCTCCAATGCCAACACTAAGAGAGACAGGGAGAGGTTCCATTTGGGCCTCCTGTAACAGCTAAAAATTGCGGGTTCTCTTGAAGATATATATATATATAAAACACTTAATACATTGCACAGCTGCTACAATCATTTTCACAGCCCCATCTGCATTTCTGGGCTGGTATGCACATTTGGAATTTTTAGTCAGCACTGTCACACAAGGGATGCTATGGGGTCTTGCATGTTCACAAAATAGCTACTGTGGTGGCCATGGCCAGTTACAAAACACTATTTCCCAGAGGGCAAACATGTGAGGCTTTAAAAAGAGGAACTTGCCTAAAAACTGCACCGTGATGGGGGAAAGGTTGTGCACACATGCACACCCAATGTATGTTCAGCTTACTGATGATGAGAAAAGGACTTAGCGCTCACCACTGTGTCACCTAATAGTGAAATGGAACTCCTTGAACAGAGACAGAGCACAACATGCTGTGAAGAAAGAAGGCTTCATTCTTAGAGGATGGTTATATCAATGACTACTTACCCTTAATAGATAAAAATAGAAACTGTGGACCTAAGATATTACTCTGAATACCAAATGCTGGGAACAAGTAACAGAAGATCGTTATCGTATTATAATAAACAAAACTAAAAAGGATACTGTGATAACATTAAACAATGGCAGCCAGTAATAACAGAACAGGAAGGTGCTTCAACTCTTGATCATTTTAGTTGCCCTCTTCTGCACTTTTCCAGTGCTGCAATATCCTGGTTGAGATGGAACAACTACAATAAATAGTACTATAGATGTGGCTACCACATGGATTTATATAAAGGCATTAATATTCTGGCAGTTTTATTTTCAGTCAATTTCTTAATAATTCCACTGCTTGGAATTTAATTTCTGTAATTTATATAACCACTTCTGTCTGCCTGCCTGAACAGTTGTCTACCACGGCTTTTGCTCTTGCCTTTCTTCTAATGATTTTTTTTTAATGTGAAGTACTATGGACTATTCTTTTCTTCCAGCATTTTTATTTTTTGTGTGTGTGGGCAAAACAAGTGAAGAGCAGAAGGCATTAACAATGACTTTGTTTTCCGAAGACTAGCAGTAGAGAAATAAAAGGTATAACAGGGAAATTAAGAAATGACTATTTTATTTATTTATTTATTTATTGGGCTTATATACACTCTATATCTAGCAAGATTCCTGGCCCATGAACAAGAAAAGAAAGAAAAAAGAATCAAAATACAGAATTAAAATATTTAAAATATATTAGGGTGCAATCCACATACATAGGATTGTGCCCTTAATATATTAAGATATGATTATGTCAGTAAACCGTGACTGGTCAATCAGGGAAGGTTTGTTTAAAGCTAACTGTCTTCAGCAGTCACCAAAACAAAACAACATTGGTGCCTGCCTAACATCAACAGGCAGGCATTTCACAGAGAGGGAGCCAGTACACTGAAGGCTCTACTCCAAGTGGACTCCAAATGGACCACAGGTCCATGAGGAAAAACCAAGAGCACCACATCTGATGACCTCAGTGACAGGGCAGGCTGGTAAAGGAGACGGTCCTCTCTCAAATGCCTCGGACCCAAGTTGTTTAGGGCTTTATACATCAACCAAACCTTAAACCTGGCCCGGTAGCAGATCAGCAGACAGTGCAGTTCCCTCAACAGAGAAGTAAAAAGCTGACAAGGGCCAGCTCCCGGCTGCTGCATTCTGCACAAACTGCAGCTTCTAGAGCAATCTGAAGGGCATCAGAATAGCATCAGATTTGGGGTGCTTCTAGACATAGCTTTTATTGTACAATCACCCTACCTCATTCACAGAAGTTTACAATGGGTCTAGACAACATTGCCTACCATTTCTAAGCCTCTCATGTTTTCCCACTGCACAGAAAATCCAAGGAGGAGGAATAACTGCACTGCACAATACCTGTTGATTGATAGTGCTAGAAGCTGAATGTCTGGAAGAACCCTAAAACGGGCAAGTAAGAACACTTGATGGAATGTCACTGAGACGGAACCTTGCAAACACAAACTGGTAACTCAAGTATTGTTGCTAATAATTGTGAAATGAATGTGCTTACCACAAGGTGGCTCCATCTTGCTTTCCAGTGAATGCAGCTCTATTTAATTGCCCGTCCCTCCTTCTGTGTTTACATTAATAGCTCTAGCAAACACCTTTTCTTAGTGCAACTCAACTGTGAACTGAACTGCTTTCACAGAAAACCTGTTGTAAATAAAAATCAATGAAGAATTTTTTAAAAATCACTGTGAGTTTGGCCAGTTTGATTGCTGTGAATGAGCTTCCAAGGATTTTGCTAAAGAATGCTAAGGATTCTTAAAGTCCAACCCTATGTCTGTCTGGTTGGAAGTAAGTATTCTGGTGCCACTGAGTTCAGTGGGACATAACTCCCAGGTATGGTTGTATAGCAACCTTCCCCAACCTGCTTCCCTCCAGATGTTTTAGATTAGAACTCCCAACATTCCTGACTATTGGCCATGCTGGTGGGGGCTGAAGGGAGTTGAAGTCCAAAACATCTGGAGGGCACCAGGTTGAGGAATGCTGGTGTATATCATCGCAGCTAAATGAGTCCAGGTGATTCCCTGAATAGATAATTTGCCTAAGGTGGGTTTTGAAATCACAGCTTGGGGTGGAGCGTGTGGAGGGATGTACAGATTTTGTAAAATCCATTCCATCTGCCTTTCTCAGGTTGTCAAGTGCCTTTCATTCTCTCGTCCATTCATTGGCAGAATTGGATTTTATAATGTCCCAAATGTGCACAAATTCACATTTGTGCAAATATGCAAATTTCCCCCCCCCAAAAAAATGCGCCAATCCCCCTAAAATATGCATTTGCATGCTTTAACCTATGGGGGAAACACACATTTTCAGCTGGTGTTTTTTTTAAAAAAATTATGTATTTTTCTACTAAATTTGTGTAACAGTCTGGGAAGTGATTTAAAAAACCGTCGAAGTCTGCAGAATCCACATGACTTGGAAAAAGCCATCCTGCTGTGTAATCCATGGGTTGGATTCATAGAAATCCAAACTCATTTGATTCTGTTGCAGATTTCTCCAACATCCCTAGCTCAGGGTGGTAGTATGAAAAAGACAATTTGGCTGTCTTAATTTTGGAGACGACAGAGAGGGTGCTTCAGGTAAAACTTTTATTGTGCAATCACCCTGCCTCATTCGGAGGGAGGCCTAGACATTGTCGTCTTCTATTTCTAACCCTCCCAGGTTTTCCCACTGCTTCTATCTTTTTTCTTACCACAGAAAATCTGTCAAGGAGGGAAGGGTGGAATATGACAAGTCAAGGATGAATAACTTGCACAATGCCTTTTTGACTAGTAGCACTAAGAGCTGTCAGAGTCGGAAGCACCCTGAGAGAGAGAGAGAGAGAGAGAGAGCGCGCAGCGGGTTGGCTGAAGGCTAAGCACCTTGGGGTGCAGCTCTATGGGAGTCCTCTGTGGGAATCGGCTGCCAGTATATTTCTCTATAAAGCAAATATTACACAGGCACCAGAAGACTACAGTGCACTCTCATTCAAAGGAAACTCAAGCGGCAATCCTATGCACACTTACCAGGGAATAAGTCCCATTGAACTAAATGGGGATTACTTCCGAGTAGACATGGATATAGGAGTGCACTATCAGGCTGCAACCCTTTGCACACCTACATAGGAACTCAGTGACACTTGCTTGCAAGTATGCATGCTTAGGATCAGGTTGCAAATGCAGTAGCTTGGCTCCTGGAGCTCTTCTCGCGTTTCGTAGAAATGGTGAGCATGCACCAAGATTAAATAAATCTGTGTCTTTTTTTAGGTTCTTGCAGCAAAAAAACCCGCTCGAAATAAACCCGGCTTCCTGCCTTCCTTCAGAAAGAAAACTGCCAGTGCACGCCTATACGTGCCTACTCAGAAGTAAGCCCCATCGAGTTCAGTGCCATTTATTCTCGGGTAAGTATATATACGTGCTATGGTCCATGAGGTCGCGAAGAGTCTACTACAACAACAACAAAGTATACATAGGATTGCAGCCTGTAAAGCATTTAAGTCGACCGCATGACTTGGTCGGAGAAGAGGAGGAGGAAGTCACGCGACTGGAATCGAGGACACGGGCTAGCGGCTTTGCAACATGGCACGCGGACTTCCCGCTTCCCCCTCCGTAACATCACTGCAACGTGCCGCTGAGCGGGACCGCGCAAGCAGGTCTCCTTGCTGCCTTTCGCGCAGCAGCAGCGACAACGCCGTGTGGCGGGGCAGGCAGTGACTCAAGCCGCGAGCAGCGGGCAAAGCCCACAGGACTGCAAATCCCAGTAGGCAACGCGAGCGGAGGCGGGACGATCTCTGCGCCCAGGCCCCAGGCGCTGTGACCAGAATACGCCGAATCACGGTCAGCCTGCGCCGCGCTGCCTGCTGGGGCTTGAAGTTTCAAAAGGACGGCGCGCTTGCCAGGGCAGGCCCGGCCGGGATGCATCTCGGGAGGTGTAGTCGAGACGGGCTGGCGAACCGGCGGCGAGCCCTGGCCAGGCTCGGCGACTCTGCCTGCAGCGGCGAGGCAGCCCTCCCCGCCACAGGTATGCGCCGCCCCCGGCTTGCGCCGCCGCTGCCCCCTCCTCCTCTCCGCCCGCCCGCCCGCCGCGGGGCCCCCTCGGGTGGCAGAACAGGAGTCGAGGCTACTTGGGCGGCAGCGGCGATGATCCGTGCGGGGGGCAGAAAGACGGGCTGGAGGCGAACAGGTGCCCGGAGGGAGAGGAGGGGGGTCCCTGCGGGCTGCGGAGCCGGACACGGATCCCGTGTCTGGGCTGGCGGGGGCGCATGCTTTGGCTGTGCCCCAGAGAAATCCCGAGGGGCTTCTGTGGGGATGGGGCTTGTGGGGGAACAGCGTTCCAGCCCCTTCCCCCCTAATCCCTTCGCGATCTCCCGTCTTCCCTCGCCGCGAGTTGGCAGAGTAATCCTCCCTGCCCCTGGGAAGGGAGGATCGGCTCCCTTCCGAGGAAGAAATGATCGCCACGTCCAAAACGAAAACATTAGGAGTTTGTGACACCTTAAGGCTGAAAGGGCGGCTAACTTTCGTGCTCTAGAGCTTCATCGGGCGCATGGAATGTTCCCCAGGAAACAGGCATGGGCATGGAGAGGTCTTAAAAAAAATGTTCCCAGGGCGGGTTACAAAAGTAGGAAGCCATGAAATAGAGGAGATTCCGCTGTGGCAGTCCAAGACTTGAGCCTCTTGAATTTCTTGCCCTTTGGCCCTATTGTTTACACCTTCCCTTATAGTTGTATAGATATCTGTAGCTGTGTATATATTTTCCAGTCTAGCGTAACATTTCATGTATCTGATGAAGTGGGCTTTTAGTCCTTGAAAGCTTATGCCCTAATACATTTGTTAGTCTTCTAAGGTGCCACCAAACTTTTCCTTCTTACTCCCTACCCCACCTGCTGTGTGACTCCTTTTCTGTCTTCCCTCTATCCTTCCTCTCCCACCCCCACCCCCGTAACAGACGAATGGGGCAGCTCTTCTGGAATTGATAGTTACCTGTCACTTCCCCACTTGTCCTGATGTCTCTCTCCTCCTTCCCACCCCATGAGTTCCATGTTTTGATACTAAGCTGTAATATCATCATATGAAGACTTTCCAAGAATTTTTTTCAAAAACAACAACCTGGAGTTTAAAAAAAAAAAATGTGAGCATGTGAGGTAACATCAGCTAACGTGGTTTGGTACATCACTACTTCTGTTTTCTTTTCTAGTGACATCTGCAATTCTCACTGACTTGCTGCCCTGCTGCAATGTCGGTTCTGAATTGGTGGTTCTTTGACTTGGGGATAGGAATGGGCAGGGGTGTTTAAAGATAACCCTAACAATTATGAGAGGTGTTTCAGGCTTCATGAGAAGTTCTATGTGGTCAAGCTTTTTGTGGTTGGGCACAAGCAATTTTTTTTTTTTGCATTTTACTGTTTCATCTTTTTTGTTCATTCTACAACTGGCAATTTGTATACATTGTTTTAACCAAGATGATTTTCTCTAAGCTTTTGTGATTAGGGTAGGGTTATCACTGTGCTAACAGCCTAGTTGCTTCATTTCTCCAGCTCTTGAAAAATGTGGGCAAGATCCAAATGGCTGTTTTCTTTGTGTACATGTATCATCTTCCCTGCTCAGCAGAATTATGTTGTTTATTTTATTGATAAGTGATTCCAAAGTACTGAAATTACCTTGTAGTAGTTAATAGACTTCTAGCAGTAGTTACTATAGACTAGAAAATCAAAGATCAAGTTTTATAGTAAGGTCTGGCCTTAGAGCCAAATAATGGATCACAGATAAAACAAAACTGAGTTTTAAAAAATAGCTGGTGCATAATAGAAATAGTCCCAGAACTTGGCTGTGACCACCTGCTTCAAGGCTAGGAACTCTAGTTTCCCTGAGTGCAGATAATAATTCCTCTCTGCTGCTGTTAATGTTCTTGACCCAATGGCCCAGTTTGGGCATAATGATAAGCCATGGTTCTGGGGGTTTACACAGGTTCCAGGGGATTATTTTTATGAGCATTCTCACGCATGCTGTGTGATTGCTCCCGCGGCAAGTGGGAGCAGCTAAACAAACCACAGACCTTCTATCCTTGATTTGTTTAGCGCTACGTGCAAACTGGGAACGTTGGCTTGTCTCTCCCCCGACAAGCCAGAATCGTAAGCCAATAACAAACCATGGCTTATGACTCTGGTTTATTGTGGGAGAGAGAAGCCACAGTTCCCGGTTCATACGTAATGCCAAAGAAATCATGGGCACAGGGTCTATGGTTCATTTAACCACTCCTTGCAAATGGTAAATGGTAAGCCAGGGTTTTCCCAGAACTATGGCTTATCATTATGTGCAAACAGCTCTCTTGAGTTGGGACAAATATAAAGTGACACTCCAAGTGATTTGATTTGTCAGCCATGTCGTTGAATTATGGATGTTTCTGGTTCTAGGTAGGAAGTTTGGGGTGGTATAATTGATGCTGCTTTAATAGCATCTGATGATTCAGAGATCCTGGAATCCAGTCCTTGTATAGTATGTACGTCAGATGGTAATCACTTTGGAGAAGAACATCAAGGTGGTTGCTTTTTTCTTCTTTGTCTCTTCTCTAATGTTGCTATGGATCATATTCATTAATGGCTCCTAGTCCTGATGGTTATATATATTACCTCCAGTATCAGAAGCAGCATGCCTCTGAATACCAGTTGCTGGGGAACACAAATGGGAGGGTGCTATTGCACTTACAGCGGTGCTATTGCACTTACGTCCTACTTGTGGGCTTCCCACAGGCATCTGGTTGGCCTCTATGTGAACAGAATGCTGGACTAGGTAGGCTTTGGGTCTGATATAGCATGACTCTTTGTATGTTCTTATTTAACATGAATATAACATTTAGTTATTCCAAAGAGCCTGAACCTCAAGGCATAGATAAAATTACATCGGTTCTGATATTCTTTTAAAAACTCAAACATAATTGTGTTTTCTCCGCACTGGATGGAATAATGATTCTTACAGTGAAATGTGTGTTAGGGCACAATCCCATGGATGCTAGACCGTGGTTAGATGGCCATAGGATTGGTCAGTTTCTAGGAACCGCCTCCCCACCCCTGCCGCCTCATAGGCGGTGTGGATCGTCCCCATGCTCAGAAGAGCAATGCGGAGTGGAGAGACAGGGGGAGTTCCTGGGGGCGGGGAGTTCGTAAGTGCCAGTACAACACTTCATATGTGTCGTCTGCCCTCCACCCCACACTCCGATGTTGTGTGGCTAGACAGTTGAAATCGGCCGTCTAGCAGCTGGAGCACAGAGGAGAGGATCCCCTCCGCACTCCTTCTGTGCATTGGATAGGCGGTTGCCTCCGAGTTCGAAGGCAGCCGTCTGTCCGCATAGGATTGCTCCCTTAGAAAGCCATATTAAACTTTAATATAACAGATAGTCAACACATTTAAAACGAGCACACTTTTTTTCTCAACATCTTATCAAAATGACTATTCTGGTAGTTGTTGCTCTCTGCATGTGCTATTCAAATATATTTTAAAATAAACTAGTATTAAAGTTTTATAACGTTGTGCTTCTCTGTTATGAAATCTGATATTCTGGATTTGTAGAATCTTTATTCAACTTCCATTTCTATATGAAATGATTACGTTCTTTATTGTTGCCAAATTTGGACATGGAGAGGAAATCTCAATGTTTTAAAGAATATCATTATAGGCATATCAAAATACAGTTAAACCCTACTTCCTTCCATTTCCAGATAACTGAAGGAAAAGTGAACACAAGAGAGTTGCTTAAATTCTACAGTCAAGAAGGATCAACTTGCTTAAGCTTTCTAATGAAGGATGGCTACCCCGTATGTTCCTGTTCCCATTCCTATAGGAAGTTCTACTAGTTTTACCACAAATAGAAACCAAAGAAGATCATCTCTTGGGAGCATTTCAACATGTTCAGATTCTTCAAAGGAGCAGCTGGAGGACTCTTCAAACAGTACTTTTAAAAAGATGAGTGTCCCTGATGAGATTGGTGCTACCTCATCTCCTTGTAATAGTCCACATGTTCGGACTAAATTTATAGGTATGAACACATCTATGGAATACTGCAGTCAACCATCAGAGGATACTGAGCAGAACACAAACTCTGGGAGCTGGGAAGACCGGCCTGCCACACCTACAATACTAGGCTATGAGGTGATGGAAGAGAGGGCAAAATTCACTGTGAGTTGTGCTTTTTTCCCTTCAAAACTAGGACCAAATCATTTAATCACAGAGGGCAGTATCTGCCACTGCTCTGCTGCTGCGCTCCCGCTCATTCTGTTGCAGCAGCGGTATCAACTGCTAGTGGGTGGAACTTTGGGTAACTACCAGAAAGCCGCTACGTTTGCAAAAGCATCTTTTAAAAAATTAGAAGTCTGAATTACATGAATTTGTTTATCCTGAGGGTAGCAAAAACCACACTGGTAAAGACTATGCCAGTTGCAGACTTGCGTGGAACAGTTGTCTATTTTTCAAACTTGGGTAAACACTGGCAAGCTTGGATAACAGTTGTTCCTTTCCTCAAACAAAGAATGGTTATGTCGGCTTTCCAATAATTACAGTGAAATATGACTAGGCTGTGCTGCTCACACTATTTATTGCAGCTGCTTTAATAGGTTTTGTTTTTGTTTAACAGGTTTACAAAATCCTTGTTAAGAGAAATCCAGAAGAAAACTGGGTTGTTTTCAGAAGGTATACAGACTTTTCCAGGCTGAATGACAAGGTATACAAGTTTCAACAGGCCAACATGTCCAGTTATTAATGTTGCAGGTTAAAGTTTGGGGATTGGATTCAACTTCCTTGTTGTGCCTGTGGGACAGATACCGCTGGTGGAATGGGATTTCCATGTCCTCCACCCTGTAGCCCCTTGCATGCACTCCAAATCTACTCTGGAGGTTTGGGGGACCCTCCAGCTGGCTAAGCCATTATTAGGAGCCCCGTGAAGTGTAGACAGAAGTTCAAAAACAATTTGGAATGGGATGCCCTAGAGCAAGGTCTCTTCTTGGACCACGACTACTCCAGAAAAAATAACAAATACAGACAGAGGCAAGGGAACTTAAGAAAAGGAGGCAAGGGAGAGAAGCTAGCTGAGTATGGGGTTGCACTGGGCTCAGAATCCTGAAACACAGCACAGTGCCCTAGGTTTACAGCCGAAAAACCCCAACTTAAAGTCCACACCGTTAACAGCCCCATTACCCCACTGTGAGACTGTAGGTCCAAGAGATCTCTGTAGGTCACAGAGATTCACAGTCCCACAAATGCGGGTACACATAAAGTGGAGGTCCCCTTCCAGTACCCTTTATGACAAGCAACTGGGCAACCTGTGCATGTGTGTGAAAGAGAAACTCTGCCGAAATATCCATTCAGAATGCAGCAGTGGTCATTTCACTGAGGGTGAAGCTCTATCTGGGTAAACATGACAATGGATCCAGCTGTACAAGGCAGCAAAGTGGTACAAGCAAGGAGAAAGGAATTCTGGCCCAGTAAATGTGGGCTTGACACCAGCGGAGAGACTGAGTACTAGGAAGCAATTGTGGGGGACAGATACCAAGCAAAACTTTGGTGGATCTTGGAGCTGCATACCAGAGTGCCTGCTCTGGGCCACGCAACCGAATAGAGCCGAGTGATCAGATTCAAGGGCAGTCATAGAACACCAGGGCAACAATTCTGGCTGTTCTCAGGATGAAGTTAAAAGAAAGAGTACAATAGCTTGGCTGCAGGGACTGAATAGGAACCCTCCAGAGGTTCTTGACTGAGTTAAAGCTGGCTGACTAAGCATTACCAAAGCCAGGCTTCCAAGAGATAATTAGGTGGAGGTTCCAAAAACAAAAGATGCCACTCAGGGTACCCAGGTGGTACTCTAGCCTGCTTACCTATGGTAGGGCGAGGATGCTTCAGGATTGGGCCATGTTTCGGGCCATGTTTCCCACCAAAGCTTTAGACTGGCTAATTTAAACATGCTCTCGTCTGTTGCCTGACTAAGGTGGTGACTTGGAGGCCAGGAGGGCATTTCGTATTTATCCATAGTTCACATACTTTGCATTCTGCAGAAAGTAAGCTCCTCTTAACTCAATTAGGGTAGAGGCCATAGAGGTCAGGAACTCCAGTTACAAAAAAGGCAGTCAGCCTAGTGTGCTACCATCAGGATCCTCTTGATTCTAGCTGCCATGAGACTCTTGCCCATGCAGCATTACCTAGAACAAAATACTTATTAGACATACTAGGCAAAATGTTAGAGTGATGCCAAAACAAATACAAGATCCAAATTACATGTGTACAAAAGCCAGCAGGCTGAGTTTCTCCGTAACAAATCTTAGTGCTGTATTATCTAAGGAACGTGTCATTTCTTACTATCACAACTTTTTTAGCTGAAAGAGATGTTTCCTGGTTTTCGATTGGCACTTCCACCAAAACGCTGGTTCAAGGATAATTACAATCCTGACTTCCTGGAAGATAGACAGCTGGGACTCCAAGCATTCCTACAGAATTTAGTAGCTCACAAAGATATTGCTAACTGGTATGTGATCTTCACCATCTGTAATCTTCTTAATATTCTAACAAAATAATAAGTGCCTTTTAGGTGTTGGATCATTTTATTGGTTTGAGCTCTGCTGTCCATCATTCTAAATTGTACTGATTTTCCAGAATTTGACTGTGAATAACGGCATTCATTTCTACGTATGAAGAATTTGAAAGTGTAGGAAGTTAAGTTGTCCTAAATGACAACAAGGCAAGTCTGTTCAAGCTGCAAAATTGCAAAAGCAGTTTTGAGAGAAGGTGTGGAAAAATATTTCAAAATGCTCGGTTCTATTCAGGATTGCAGAGAACAGGGTGGCAAGCTGTCTAAAGGCTTTTACTGTAATTTTGAGGCAGAGAAAGGGGTGAAGGAAGGCAGGGATGTACGTTTGAGTTGGAAGAGATGGAAATAGCTGCCATTTGTTTTTTTGGTAGTGAGTACTTTGGTTATGAAACTCTAGAATGTAGATTTGAATGGAATGCCTTCCATCCTGTCCTATATTTGTGATATATTATACTTTGAGTCCTTGGCATTTCATTCTAAACCATGTGTTTTTCACGTATAGTAAAATTTCTGGTATATTGCACAATCCTGAACTATGTATGTTCTGAGAAGTTTGCTGCTAGGCGGTACATTGAATCTGAGATGTAAACCCTGAGGCCGCAATGTTCTGTTTCAGTGAGCTTATTTTTGTTAACGGTAGCTGGTTAAGGGGTGGGTAATTATAGTGGAATCCTGCTTGGGGGTGGAAGATGCAAGTAGTGAATATTTCACAATACATCAAGAAGTTGTCAGGGAATCATATGTCTTTGCCTTTCCTGCTGTATGCTTCAGTGGAATAGCAACAAAGTAGTGACAGAAGTGGAGTCCCCTTGGCAGGTACCTTATTTTCTATCAACTCCGTTATGTATGAATTTTTTGACCATTTGTCCTTTTAGAGATTTGTGTCATTCGATAGCACATTTGAAAAATGCCACAAATTACAGCCCTTTTGCTGCACTGGTAGGTCTAAAGCAGCCTTCCCCAACCTGGTGCCCTCCAGATGTGTTGGATTACAACTCCCAACCTGCAGCATGCTAGAAGCTGTAGTCCAACACACCTAGAAGGCACCAGGTTGGGTAAGGCTGGTCAAAAGGTTGTATCCAACATTACACTAAATTGTCTAATGTAAGTCCCATCCATTTCAATGGGTCTTCTCTAAGTAGGACCAACGCTGGATATAATCCTAAGTAACAACTTTCCCAGAATATGTTGTAGGGCAGAGGTGGGCAACTGCAGGAGATCTGGGGTCCATTTTTGTCCATGGGCTGCGTGTGCACAAACTTACACTGCAGGCCAATTTGTTAAATTAAAAACAGCATCTGTAGCAGCCACAGAGCACCGAAAGCATCAAAATTAGCATAAACAAGCTAGTTTTAACCCCCTTGGGGCTCCATAGTCACTACAGATGCCATTTATTTAAGGGAAAATTGTTTTTTAACGATATCAAGTTGGGGCCACGTGTTTCCCACTCCTGTTGTAGAGCAAGATTCAGCTTGGAGTTTTTACTTGATTGTGTTGAGATTTTTTGTGTGTGTGGATTCTTTGATTTCTTTTAGTAGGAACTAAAATATCTGGGACACAATGAATCATTTATTTATTTGTTTATTTATTTATTTATGATACTTTAAATCCATCCAATAACAACCGTTCTCTGGGCAGACTGCAAACAGAATTAAAACAACAATCTTGCCAGGTTTTCAAAGAGAAAACGAACATTGACACCGATGGATGACTGCATTGCTAATGAGCTCATATAGTGTTTCCAAATTCTTGTCAGGACAACCCATGCTTCTTATGCCAGAATAAATGCTCCCCTTCATGTTTTCTCCCTGGTCTGTATGCCAAGTAGTGACACGTGCTGACTATGCAGGACTGTGTAAGCCACCTCTGTTGACAGTATGTCAGACAGGATTTTGTTAGTGAGGTTCTCCATTTTATATTGTACCTCAATATGTTGATTATTTCCCCTTTAACCATGTTTGCTTTCAATTCCAATTATTCCCAGTTGTTCATTTAAAAAAAAAAAATCCTGGTCAGATGAAATCCTGCCTCTATGCTGCATGTTACTAAATATAATGTCATTGACCTTAATGAGAAGGCCTTTACCACACATCCCTATGCGTGTCTATTCTGAACTAGGTCCCCTTGAGTCCAGTGGGTCTTACTCCCAGGTAAGTGTGTGTAGGATTACAGAGTGATGCAATCACAGTATAGCAGGGATGCAGCACCCAACCTGCCACGCTTCTTTCCCCCAGCCACTTTTGGCCCTGAAAGCTTCTCTGAAATGGAACTTGGCTGCAGGCTGAGTGGTTCTGCACTCCTGCAGTACAGAGTCACCTGAGTAGCAATAACATCAGTTGAAGAAGTAGGCATTGATGCCATGATTTAGAACTGGGGTGGGGAACCTCTTTCAGCCCGAAAGCCGAATTCCATTTTAGAGAAGTTCTCAGGGGCCATATTCCGGTTGGTAGGTAGGGCTGAAGGCAAATGGGGCATGGTCAAAATAGCAGCATATTTTAGCTTAAAGCTCTTACTGCCAGAAGCTAAGCCTTAGGAGAAGCATTTCAACCTTTTGGAATGGGGAAAATGCTGCAAAAAAGCTGGGAAACCACCCAGCAATCAGTGGTCAAGGGGAAGAGCTGGGGAAGGGACCATGGCTATTGGGGAAACCCCAGAGGGCCATATTTAGCCCCTGGGTCTGAGGTTCCACTTCCCTGGTTTAGAAAGACAAGAACATTTTAAAACTGTACATAATCTTTCTACCTAGAGTACTGTCCTCATCTAAGTATGTCAGAGAAATCTGCAATGGATTCAAAGAGTTTGGATTTCAATGAATCCGCCCCATGGTTTCTGCAGCAGACTGGCTTTTTCCAAGTCAGGCAGATTTCACAGACTTGCAGAAAGTTTTTTTTTTTAACTTTCTGGGAATTGTATGGAAATTCAGTTGTACAAAAATACGAAGAAGAAAAAAACACCAACCGAGATTTGCGGAAAACTCGCATTAACTAATATGCATTAGCGCTAATGCGCATTAATGTGGATTAGTGCATTAGTGCACATGTGAATTAGCACAAGTAGGATGACATTCTCCTACAAAAAATCCAGTTCTGTCAATGAGCAGATGACAGAACAAAGGATGTCCGGCAATCCATGAAACACTGACTGAACTGATTTAACAAAATCCGTACATCCCTATCCTCACGTAAATGATTATTTTTTTCCATAGAGAGGCGAGTTCAACAATACATATCAAAATGCACATGGCACAAGCTGTGTACTGGAGGTTTAAAGAGATTTAATTCAAGCTAAGGCCACTCCCCTCTGCTTATGGATAGACATGCTTGGATGATGCGGAGGCTGGAGAAAGGTGTTAAACCTGTAAAGCAGATGCCTGGATCATTAGTTTTTTCTCCTCACAAGTTGGGCAAGAATCAGCTGTAGCTCCACCCTATCCCAGTCTAAAAATGGGATTCACTTCTCTGCTGTTGTTGACATGCATAGATTAGAAAGGCAAATGCACGTATGTGTTTTTCCCACTGTTCTAGTTGCAACTTTCTGTGCAAGACGCATACTTCCTGCTGCTATCGGTATTTCCCATCTTAGTATAGCAGAACTAAAGTCATGCAGAGTAGATTGTGTTTAAACAGCTTTTCATAGTTTTCACTCTTTCCAAACCCATATATTAAAGGAGAATTCTCTCCTTCACAAGCATCCCGTTGTGGTTTTAAAGGGAGAAAGGAAGGCCAATATTGCTATTGCTCTCTTGAAGTCTCTGAAATGAAGTCCAAAATGCACTTCTCCAGAAGACTTTAACACAAGTGCATTTAGTATTGCAGCCCTAATCATAATGGCTATGCATTAAACATCACATTAATTACAGGAGCCTGGATGGATCAGACCAGCATCCTGTTTCCAACAGTAGGCAGCTAATCCTTTCTAAGCAGCTCTCAATCAGGGCATGAGGGCAAGCGCTCTCCCCAGCATCTGATATTCGGAGGTATACTGCCTCTGATCAAGGAGTTTCCATTTATAAACTTACATTTGCAGCTCATTCTTAAATGTGACTGTGGTACAGTTTACAAAAGCATACATGTGAAGTGGGGGGAGTTCTAGTAAATGAAAAACATTTTTTCTAGTCAATGAAAAACGTTGCTTCTCAGATACATAGTATATGTGGTTGTGGTTATTGGAACAACCAAAAGCTGCACTGCAGACGAGGCTATCTGACTTTGTTACAAAGTAGACCAACTGATGCATAAACAGCTTCAAAGAAATGCTTGGCTCTAATGGCTATGCTTTTTATCGTCCTCCTCCCACGAAAGAGCTTTACAACATTAGTCACTTAAAACACACATTTTGTAGCTTAGCATTATCAGAACTGTCCTTAAACTCAGTAGTTCGCTCTAAATGTGTTGCAGGGCAAAGGAAATCAAGGGTGATGAGGACAGTGGTGAGCGGCAGCGCTCTCATGTCATAAGCCGGGTTGGCCTTTTGCCACCTCATCCCATATCTTTGCAAAACAGCAGTTCTGCCATGAACAAAAGGTCCACTGTAATATAACTATGATTGGAAAGGGTCAGCTGATATGGCTGTCAGTTGAAGCAAAGGAGCATTACTTTCTATTTTCTAGATCGCTTGTTTGACTGACTAAATGGTATGGGTAGGAAAAAAAATTATATATTCTCAGCCACTGCAAACTGACACCCCTGGGATCCTACAAATTTGGTGGTGGTGGTGGTGGTGGTGATGATGAAACTGCTTTCCCCAACCTGTTTCCCTCCAGATGTGTTGGGCCACAACTCCTAGAGCCCCCTGCCAGCATAGTGGGAATCCACCAAAACATCTGCAGGGCACCAGGTTCGGGAAGGCTGTGCTAGAGTAACTTGCTGACTACTTTTCGTTGTGTTCAGTGCGGACTCTGCAGCTGCAGGGTGGAATGCCACGTGGGGAGCTCAGTACATTCAGGACCTCCCCCCACAGTTCCAGAACTCTCAGCACACCGTGGCCTGTTCTTGTTCTTTGAAAAAAAGGAGCTATTTTGCTTTTAAAATAAAATTTTAAAACATTGTTTCCCCCCAAAAGAAGGCGTGTTCTGGCATGTGGTAGAACTGAGAGGGAGTCATTTCACAATGAAATGCAGGAATCACCTCTATTTTGACTGCGTTTCAAACAGCAGCCTCACTGCCTGGCCTGTTTGGCCTGTTTGGGTATACTTGTACCCAAATGAGACAGACAACTTCTAGTAGTCAGACGTATGTTGGAAAACAGGTAGACTTGGCATGCTTGACGCTGGCAATTTAGGAGTAACCCTGTGGGTTACTTGCTGCTGTAATACATGGCTTGAGAAAAACCAGGAAAGAAAAGTGTTGTGTACCCCCGTAGGTTCAGTACTTGCAAACAAGTTCAGAAAAGTAACTTACTAACCCTTCAGTCAGTATATACTAGAATCACAGAATAGTAGGGTTGGAAGGGGCCTACAAGACCTTCGAGTCCAACCCCCTGCTGAATGCAGGAATCCAAGTCAGAGCATCCCTGACAGATAAGGGTAAGTCATTTGTGGCACATCAACTGTCATTCTTGATCCATTTATAAAAGCCTCCCTACTTGCCTTGAAACAGTCTTCATTGACCCCTGTTTAATAAGCACATGGGTTGTTTAGAAGTTTGGTGTACAGTAAGGTGTTGTTTCAGAAAGAGACTCATAGATTTGGCACAATTATTATTATGTATTCAGTTAGTTCAGGGGTGCACAACTCATGAGTCACATGTCGCCCCTGAAGGCCTTTATTGCTGCCCCCCATGGGTGCCCTGCCACCCCTCTACTCCCTTTTTCCCCACCACCTGTGCTCTCCACTGCCTCCCCCAGAGATTTTCAGATAGATCTCTCTTTTCCTGCTGTGGCTAGCAGTGAAGAAAGGGCAAGCTGCATTGGGATTACCGGGATGTGTGCATGTGCGTGGAGTGCCTCTCTCTGTACACGCGCAGCCCCCAAGCCAGCATCACATGCAGCCTTCCTGGCTGAAAAGGTTGTGCACCCCTGAGTTAGACCATGGGTGGGATCCCACTGGGCACACTTAAAGCAACTCTTACCCAAACAGGTGCTTTAGGTAAGCCCTGTGGAATGTTAGGCCATTTTTTTTTCTTTTGGAGAGCAAGTCCTTCATGTATCCCAAGCTGCTTTTGACATTCCCCATACAGTGGGGAAGAATCTGCTATTTGAGAAGTACAAGTCCAAAGTCTCCATGGACATATGGGATTAGTTATCCATTCTTTGACCTTTGCCTAGTTTGTCTCTTTTTGGGGTGCGTGGGGATAAATTCAGATTTGTGTTGTACTCTTACTAAAAAATCAAAATTTAAAAATATGGTATAATTGAATTATTTACCTTGACCTGTCTTTCTTTTCAAACAGTTTCACTCTTAATAATAGGCACGTATTCACACTGGACAAGAGTGAAACTTGTATGGAAAACCTTTATGCCTATTAACTAATTATTGGGCAATATCCTATGCTGCCCGTGCACCAGCAGGACCCACTGTTAATGTGATGGGGAGTTAGCAGTTCTTCAAGCAACCTGAAACAAGCAGAAATGCTCATTTCCAGAATGGGGCAGGTCCATGGAGCTCACAGAAGAGACCTCCACTGACCTGTCCTGAACCATTTCTGCTCATTTCCAGGGTTTCTTTATGAAGTGCTCATTCTCCATTGCGCTAACGTTGGGTTCCTGCTGATGCAACATGCTCCTTTCCAGAGAAACATTGCACTTTGCGTTTCTTCCCACTGTGACTTTAGGCTGTTGTGTTTTGGATGCCAACATCTTCTTTTTTTTCCCCATTCTTTGAAAGCCTTGCAGTGAGGGAGTTTCTTTGTCTGGATGATCCGCCAGGACCATTTGATAGCCTTGAGGAGAGCAGGGTAAGTGTAACATAGTAATTTTGTTATTAGAACAAAATACTTTTAACTCCACTGTTACATTTGCAATTTGTTCTGTGATGTCTTTATAACAGGATAGACATCTATTCTCTTTCAGGTGCAGCAGCAAATGCTTGTTCTTTATTTACCATAGCAATTAAATATACGTGTCTGCCACACAGGGGAAAAAAGGTATCAAATGAATAATCTATGGACTGTACATTAACACAAACAACAGCCAAAGTGCAAGAAGCCAGCAATAAAGTGGAGATCACTAAAGACTGGGAAGGTGGGGGTGGGAAGAGAATGGGGAAGTAGTAAGTAGGGATGTCAGAGAAATCCGCAACAGAACCAAATGAGTTCAGGTTTTTATGAATCTGACCTACCAGTTCCACAGCGGACAGGCTTGCCCCCCGTCAGGCAGATTCTGCAGAGTTGCAGACCATTTTTCTAACCTTCGAGAATGTTGCACAAATTTTGTCATAGAAAAATATGCAAAAAAATTAAAAACCCAGCCAAAGATGTGCATTTCCCCCATAGGCCAAAGTGTGAAAATGTGCATTGGGGGGTGATTTGCGCATTTTGTGGGAATTTGTGCATTTTTGCACATGTGAACTTGTGCAAATTCAGAAACTAAAAATAAAATGTCACTGATGTATTTTAGTTCCTGCTAATTCTGGCTGTCACAAATGCTGGCATAGTTGAAATGGTTCCACAGCTGGGAGCATTATGTCTGAACCAGCCCTTGTCAATGCATGGTTAACTGAACGTGCTACAATACCAAATGAGGATCACCGCCAAACAACATTGTTTCTTTTGCTGTTGAAGTCAGCAAAAAATTATAAAATGTAGATTTGCCATTGTTAGTTGCAAGCTTTCACTTAAGAGAAGAAAGAGCAGGCTCTCAGTCAGTGCTTTGTAATTTCCCACACCCACCGATTTTGTTTGCATTGTGCTTCACAATGTCAAGGAGAACTCTGAGCTGCAGAATTTCTTATGTACACTAAAAGTGTAGAAGTGGTGGAGGGCAGGGGGAAATACATTGGGTAAAATCCAACATAACCCTACTTAGAGTAGAGCCACTGAAATGAATGGGATTTAAGTTAGTAATGACTAATTGACTACTTAGACTACTCTAAGTAGGACGTGTTGGATTTTACCCATTGACTACTGGCAGATGGTATCTTGGGGATAAATTTGTTCGGCCTTCTGTAGAATCAGACTTTCTACATTTGCCATAGCTAGTAGATAAGTGGGGACAAAGTATTGCAGTGTTTCAGAGTGTGTTACCTTGGCCCAGCCTTCACTTCTTGCCAGTCCAGGTCCAACTGTTCCTACTAACACCTGGATGGCAGGCAGCAGTACTGTGTTATTAGTACTGTGTTTTGTATTTCTTCTTATTTTGCAGCATGTTTTACCACTAGCTTATTGTCCCATGAGCTTTCGTAGACAATTGTTTACTTCATCAGGCTCACATTTACAAAAACTCAAACATGCCACAATCAACCAATTAGGCTTCATCTTAAGCATACTTACTAGGACATACATCCCACTGAAATCAGTGGGACTTACTTCCCAGAAAGCTTACATAGAATTGTGTTGTTAGTGTAGCAGTGCAATCTTGGGCCAGTATTCAGTGCAACACTACCGCTAATGTGCGCAACTCCAAATGTGCTTGCTGGCGCAACAGTTTTTCTGGAAAACCCATCATGCCAGCAAGCACGATTGGTGTTGCACTAGAGGTTGTTTATGCTAGTGCCGCATAATTTACATCCACTGTGGTGTCACAGTGGATACTGCCCTTGGGATCCAGAATTCTGCAATAAAATCTAAAACATTGAATACCTTTTGGGGGCTTCACAATATTTGCAATACTTACGACATCTGGGACTGGGCAAACCCGTAGTGATGGCCAGAGCCTGATGAGAGATTTGTCAAATACTGGGGGGTGGTAGGACCATAATGTATGTGTCAAGGACAAAGGATGTAATCTTAATATAGGAATTTCCTCCTGTAATCACAGTGGGACTCACCTATGCTCTCTCTGTTTTCTCAAGCTTTAGTTGAAAATGTCAGCATTTTCAGGTCTATTTCAAAAGCCACATTGAGCCAGACATTTGCTCTTTTTTAGGATGGGAGGAGGAAGTATGTGTTCGACGATTCTGCTGTTGTTGCAAGATTCTGCAATAGAAGCAGTCTTTTTTTAATTCATGGCACAATGGCTCCCATGCATTTTCCTGGACCCTGTAGGGAAAATTCATATGTCTACTTTGATGTGCCTGTGAAATACTGAAGTTCCTACAAGATGTACATTGTGCCTGTGGTGGAGAGCTTCTCAAATCTCAGGTGCATGTTGAAATCACTGCTTCGTCATTCTGAACATCTTCCGAAATGTGGGTTGAGATAGGTTTTGTGTGAGCCATTCTCTTGTCACCGGACAGAATATCCACAAGAGCATTCACACACAAAAATGGCAGCTTGTGGCTGCTTGATAAGCACATCAGTGAGTGGTTCTGTTCCTGAGTGTCAGGAAATCAAAGCTTCGTTATGCGGTATGTGAATACTAAAACGTAAAAGTATTACAGTAAGGGAATCATGCATAGGAGAAGAATGTAATCAGTGTCGAGTCCTTTGCATTTCTTACATAACTATTCTTTTAAATTACTTTCGTAGGCTTTCTGTGAGACTCTGGAGGAAACAAACTACCGTCTGCAGAAGGAACTCGCTGAGAAACAAAAAGAGGTGGAAGCTCTGAAAAAGTTATTACATGAAAAAGAAGTGTACATAGATGCTATGGAGAAAAGGATTGGGTAGGTCGAAAGAAAGTGCTTGAAACTACCATAGTCCACAGATCAACAACCCTCAAACACTGAACATCACTTCATGCACCCCAGGATTTCCAAATGCTTCCCATTCTACTGCAACTGCTCCCTCAATATTCTCTTTTGAAAGCCAAGAGATACTCTAGAGTAACCTCTTACACAATGGAAGGAACTGCAGTTGAAAAAGGAAATTGGAAGTTCCTTTTGAGCGCAGAGAAATCCATGGGGCTTTTTAAAGCAACCCATGAACAGCTCATGTCAGCAACCTTAACTTATTTTGAGAGGGGGTGTGGAAGTAGCAGAGTTGGTAATTCCAAAGAGCAACTGCAACAGAAAGATAAAGTCTTTAATAATATGCAGTAAGGGTGTAACCTCTTTTTGTTTTATTGTCGGTGTGGGCATTAAATCTAGGGAAATAAATTGTTAGTTCTACAAAATTAAATATGGTGTTCGTATTTGATTATCTAATTCCTAAAATGTTCACT
Source organism: Heloderma suspectum (assembly GCF_057233095.1). Lineage (NCBI taxonomy): Eukaryota > Metazoa > Chordata > Lepidosauria > Squamata > Helodermatidae > Heloderma > Heloderma suspectum. Next base: position 50,941,231 of record NC_139461.1, read on the forward strand.
TGTTCAGCAGCAATATGAGCAGACTTTCAGTGCATATTAGCCAGAGTATGTTGAAACATTCATAAGAATTTAATATAATATTAATGAAAATTCCTGCTTAGTATCAGGTTGTGCCTTCAAATTAATAGAGTGATTGAAATATATCTGGGAAAATCTTGTAAAGGGAGTTTTTGCTGAGGTGCTTTTTAATTATTTTCTAGCTTAAACATATTGTGTTGTCCATCTTTCTTGACTTTGTTACAGGGATTTAAATTTAGGGGAGACGAAGTCTCGTAAATTGTCGGGACAGGAGAGTGAGGGCAGTGGAGAAGTGGAATCCTCGGCAATAGAGGCAGATCAAGAAGCTCTGGAAGAAGACAACCGGTAAATTAAAAATGCAGTGGTTTATTTTAAAGTTAGTCCCTGAAATGTATTTCACTTTGAGATTTAAAGCACAGTCTCCTGGGACATTGTGCTGTGGAAACTTCTGGTCATTGCAAGGAGTCTTGCTGAAAGATAGTTTCCAGAAGGTTGTGCCTTTTGTAATCCAGCAAAGATAATGGTATACAGTGCCTTGCATAACTGTTCATCCCTCTTTTACATTTCCACATTTTGTTGTTCTTGTTCTTGTTGTTGTTATTGCATTTATATTCCCCCCCCCTTCTTTCCTCTTGCAAGAAACCCAAGGCGGCTTACCTTATCCTCCTGTTCCTCTCCATTTTATCCTTAACAACAACAACCCTGTGAGGTGGGTTGGGCTGAGAGTCTGTGACTGGCCCAAAGTCACCCAGGGAGCTTCCATGGCCGAGTGGGGACTAGAACCGGGATCTCCTGGCTCCCAGTCCAACACCCTCGCCACTACACAATGCTGGCTGTCAGGTTACAACCTGGAATTAAAATGGATTTAATTAGGATTTCTTGTCACAGATCTACCAAAATAGTCCATAATGTCGAAGGGGGGGGGGGGGAATGTACATATTTTACAAAATGATTTACAAATAAAAAACTGCAACAGTCTGGATTGCATAAGTATTCACCCCCTTTGCTGTGACACCCCTAAATAAGCTCTGGTGCCACAACTGCCTTAATTAGTCACACAGTTAGTTAAATGGAGTCCGCCTGTGTGTAATTCAAGTGTCACATGATCTCAGATTAAATACACCGGTTTCTAGAAGGCCCCAGAGTTTGTTGGACAGCATATCTAAACAAACAGCATCATGAAGATCAAGGAACTCTCAAAAATGTCTGGGATAAAGTTCTGGAGAAGCACCAAGCAGGGTTGGGTTATAAAAAAGATATCCCAAACTATGAACATCCCCTGGAGCACTGTTAAATCTATCATTACAAAATGGAAAGAATATGGCACAGCCGCTACTCTGCCTAGAGAAGGGGGTCCACCAAAGCTCAGTGACCAGGTAAGGAGGGCATTAGTCAGAGAAGCAACCAAGAGGCCAATGGTAACTCTGAAGGAGCTGGAGAGATCCACAGCTGAGATGGGAAAAACTGTCCATGGGACAACTATCACCCGGACACTCCACAAAGCTGGGGTTTATGGAAGAGTGGCGAGAAGAAAGACAGTGCTGAAAAAAAATCCATATCAAATCCCTTTTGGATTTTGCCAAAAGGCATGTGGGAGACAGAGCAAACATGTGAGAAAAGGTTCTCTGGTCTGATGAGACCAAAACTGAACTTTTTGGCCTTACCGCAAAATGCTATTTGTGGCGCAGAGCCAACAGTGCTCATTGTCCTGAGAACACCATCCCCACGGTGAAGCATGGTGGTGGCAGCATCATGTTGTGGGGATGCTTTTCATTGGCAGGGACTCGGAAACTTGCCAGGGTTGAGGGCAAGATGGATGGAACCAAATACAGGGCAATTCTGGAGGAAAACCTGTTTCAGTCTGCAAGGGACCTGGGACTGGAGCAGAGGTTCACTTTCCAGCGGGACAATGACCCTAAACACACAGGCAAAGTTACACTGGAGTGGTTTCAGAACAAGAACCAGAATGTCTTAGAATGGCCCAGTCAAAGCCCAGGCCTCAATCCAATTGAGAATCTGTGGCAAGACTTGAAAATTGCTGTTCATCAACGGTCCCCATCCAGCCAGACAGAGCTTGAGCAATTTGCCAAGAAGAATGGGCAAAAATGGTAGGATCCAGATGCACAAAGCTGGTAGAGACTTACCCAAAAAAGTCTCACAGCTGTAATTTGTGTCAAAGGTGCTTCTACCAAGTATTGACGCAGGGGAGTGAATAGTTATGCAACCAACAAAAGCCAATTTGTTTTTCTTTACTTAACTTTTGTGCCACAATAAAAATATTTTGCTCCTTCAAAATGTTAAGTATATTGTGTAAATCAAATGGTAAAAATCCCAATTAAATCCATTTTAATTCCAGGTTGTAACACAGCCAAATGTGGAAAAGCCAAAGGGGTGTGAATACTTACGCAAGGCGCTGTATGTGTGCAATGGAGGCTGGTGGCTCCAATTCTGGTGGGGCTATGAATCCCTTCTGTGTTTCAGTCGGAACCAACCAGAACCCTAAAGGAGCTATCCAAGGTGCTGAGCCTAATTTGGGGATAGGGCTCATCACCTTGGATAGCTTCTTTAGAGTTCTGGCTGGTCCTGACTGAAACCCAGAATGAATTTACAACCCCACCGAAATTGGAACCACCAGCCTCCACTGTATGTGTGTACTGTTCTTTTCTCCTCTTCAAAGAGTTCTTGCACCAAACTGGGGTTAAAAGTAGAGTATTTGGGGGTTATGCCTCTTAGGTAAGGGATCTGCCAAAGAAATCACACGTGAATAAATCAGAGCTCAGCCCAATCTGATAAGCAGGTATCTGTGGATACCTGTGGAGACCTTATGTAAAATACAACGAGTTGGATTCAGATTTAAGCTAGATCAACTATGCTGGTGGAAGTTGACTTCCCTGCCCTCTCCTTCCCATGGCAGCCCTTCCAGCCCCTGAAAATAGTACTCTGAGAGTTAGGGGCCCCTGCTAAATGGTGTGGTCTTTGGTGTGGGGTGAAGGAGGATCCCCAAAAGTCAGTGGAGCCCTTCCTCTTGCAAATTCAACCTGGATCAAGCCAAGACCAGCAAACAGGTCTGTCACATCTCAGGGACAAGTGTCTATATAAGCGTCCAATAAATGGGATTAAACCAGCTTTCCAAACACTGCATAGATCAGGACCATGAGATAGATACAACCCATCCAGTCAGCCTTTGCATCACAAGTATATTGTTCTGTCCCTGCAGTTCTGGAAAGGCGAATCGGGAATCATCTTGGAGTGGTCCATTTGATGAAAATTCTGTGCCAGAAATTGAAGTTGCTGAGGTAGCATATACTGCTGTTGGAGGGATATAAACACTGCCAGCTTCCTTTACGCTTGTGTAAAACAAAGGCAATCACCATGTCCAGAACACATTGTACAAAAGCATATAGTAGCTGTAAAGCAGGAGGTGAGAAGATGCAAACTTGAATGTTTACATAAACCAATCTGGATAAACCTTTGGCATAGGAAGGATAATCAGTGCTGCTTTGATTTGGCTGTTCTCTAGCCGAGAGAGAGAGAGAGAGAGAGGTAGGTGTGTGTGTGTGTGTGTGTGTGTGTGTGTGTATTAATACATAAAAAGCTCTGGTTAAAGCCAGGTCACGTTATGCCTAGAGTCCTTGTATATAAATCATAATTTACCAATATGCAAAGGTTAAATATCACATATGTAGATACCAATCATGTTTGTTTATCGTCTGGCTTGTTGTAGATCACATATTTGCTACTAATACACAACACATTTTTGTATGGGCAGCTTTTTGGTATCTGGTTTGTCAGATTCTTTATATAGGCATATAATGTTATGCCCTGGAAAATATACTCTGCCGTCTGGGCTTAGAAACAGTATGCAATCTGTTCTGGTTTTTAAAGTGATAAATGTAAATTACTGTTCTGTACATTTTAATGCAATAAAACTAGGAAAGCTTGCCGTACCAAAATAATATTTAAAAAATGGGAGTGTTTCAGGAATGATTGAGAGGGGTTTTTTTATGATGGGGTGAGGGGAAACTTAGGGTGTAATCCTATGCATGTTTAGACAGAAAAAAGTCCTACAGCTCCCAGCATGCCCCATCCAGCTGGGGCATGCTAGAAGTTGCAGGACTTTTTTCTGTCTAAACTTGCATAGGATTGTGCCTTTAGTGAAGTAAACTGTAACCCCTAGTCACACTGTGGATGTTCACCTTAACTTGAAAATAATGCAAAAGCTGATTTGATGTGTAACGGTTTTTTCTTTAAATCCCATGACACCTTTGCCACACAACCACATAATCACTGAATCAACAACTCTGCCTTATATAAAGAACACTACCTCTTATTTTGTTGCTAATTCATACATCCGCTGTTCAGAATATGTATATCGTGTACAGAAAGTTAAGAGTCGTTCAAGCCATACTTCTGGTGCAGTTAATTACCAAGGTTAAATCTAGTTGCTGCGTGTGTGCATGATTTTTAGGATATTGAACACACGGATGTGCTACAATGTGTTCTGTAGCTTGTTTTTCAAATTGTATTAAGCCCAATGATGCACTTTATTATAATATAATAATAAACCCTTCTCGTGCCAAGTTCATTGGCTTATTATTATTTTTGGTTGGACCTTTGGATGAGGGCAGGTGAGAACGGTTTGCACAGTAGTGCCTTTTTGTATTTTGCTTGTTACAGATGTTTGCTACAATAGTATGGGGTCAGCTTTATAGAATCTTCAAAAGCATTCTGCTCAGCAGTTGTTTGCTGAAAGTGCCTTTTTTGTCTGCTCTTCCAGGGGGAAGAATGCCGCTTTTGTTCTTGTCTGTGCCACCTACTTCTTTGTTTTAATGCTGTTAACACACAGTCTCCATGTGCTTGCAGTTTTCAATGCTCACTTTGTATATGGGGGTGTAAGGACAAAGATCTCTGTAGAACTGTATAAAGCCATCTGGGGCGAATAAACCTTTGGACACAACATCTTTTTTCGTCATGTGTTGATAAATCTGGTCAGTTTTAAAAGTGTCTTGAGTACAAGGCTAACTTGTTCATCAACTTTCAGTACACGTTCAAGGTATTGCCATGGTATGTGAAATATTAATATTTGCTTAGAATACATTTTGAGTGCCATCCACACTTCCCTAACCTGATACTCTCCAGATTTCGGACAAGACAGTTCTGCTTAGATCAGGATCCAAAGCACAAGGCAGCTTGGTTCCCACACTGGAGGGGGCTTGGATGTATGGTCTTTCAACAGCAATATCCTATGACAAACAGCTTTTGGAACCAAAGAGACATTCGCATGCTGTTGGTATTGTTTTCTAAAAGGTCAAATCTTACTGGGCATACTGAAGCCCATGGGCAGGTCTAAGGCCGCTCTTCAGATCCTGGTCTTTGGTTGCAATCCTATACCCACTTACCTGGGATTAAGCCCCATTAAAATCAATGGAACTTACTTCTGAGTAGACATATAGCAGGAGTGGGGAACCCCTTTCAGCCCGAGGCCAAATTCAATTCTGGAGAAGTGCCCGGGGGGGGCGGAGCCAAAGGCAAACCGCAAACTGTTCAAAGGTGCAGGGCAGGGGAAGGGGGCGTGATTATCTGGGGCACCCTGAGGGGCTGGATTTGACCCCTGAGTCTGAGTTCCCCCCCTGCGATGTATAGGATCACTGTTTATTTTATGCAATGCATTCAAAGATTATGTGCAAACCTAAATACAACAATGTTGCAGATTACTTAAGAAAATGTTCTAGAAAGTTAAATTTGTTAAATTAAAGAATTCAAATAAAACAATGGCTGTACGTCAGAGGTAGGCAAGATGCCCTTGAGACGTTTTGGCCTACAATTCCCATAAGCCACAGCCTGGACTGTGGTCAGGCATTATGGGAAGTATAGTCCAAAACATTTGGAGGACACCACATTGCCAACCGTATTGTAGTTGCTAAAACTGAGCAAGTCTGCCATTTTATTTATTTAAGCTGATTTATACCTTATGCATAGCATTCAGGGCAGCTAACAATAAAGTCATACGAGAGATCAAATAATGCATTAAAACAGCAGTTATAAAATCAAGACAAACATAAGACAGTGTGGGAGGTAATTGGAGTCTGCCTACACTATATAGGCTAATGAATAACCTGTCTCAACAAAACTGCCTTAACCAGACAACTGACAATAAACAGTAATGGGGCAGGTGACCACCTATGGAAGAGCATTCCACAACTGGGTTGCAACCACAGAAAAGGCCCTCTCAGGCATCCCAGCCATCTGTGCATCACCCGCACATTGGGACAGTGAGAAGGGCTTTCTCCTCGAGGTCTTAGGGTGTGGACAGGATGGTATGCAGTTGTAAGCTCCTAGTCTGTATCAGGCACCTGGCGCCCTCCAGATGTTTTGGACTACAACTCCCATCAGCCTCAGCCAGCATGGCCAATGTTGGGGGTTGCAGGAGTTATCATCCAAAACATCTGGTGGGCACAAGATTGCCTACCCCTGCTGTAGACCAACTTAGGCTGGGTTCACACATAACAATAACCCATGGTATGGGTTGTTGAATTCTGGATTGTCATGTTGTATGAACCCAACCATGCTAATAAACCATGGTTTGTTATCCAACAGCAACCCAAAAAAGAGAAGCCATGGCTTGTTGCTGGGTTGTGAACTCTGGGTTGTTCAAACCATGAGTTGTCAATACAGGTGAACCCAGAACCATGGGTTGTTTTGCCACAAGAGTGGTAAAAATTTTTTTAAAAAAACCTCCAGTACTACAGCACTGCAAAGGCATTTGAGATACAGGGAGGGAGCGGGCAAAGGAGGACGAACAATCCAGGGATTGAGAAAACAAACTACAGTTTGTGTGATCGTCTTCCAGACAAGCCCTGAATGGGGCAACAAACCCTGGGTTAGAGTTATGTGAGAACCAAGATGTATGGTCCACCCTTCACCTCCCCCCGCTACTTCCAGTTATACATCACACGTCACATTTAAAAACAAGACACAGCTATGTCCACAGTAAACTTCCAAATTGCAATAAGGCTTGGTCCTGCCCATGTTGTGGAGACAAAATATAGTATTACTAACCCTGGACTAGTAGAAGTATAGTGCTAATTAGTAAAATAGGGTGTTTTGTAACAACTGGATAGGCAGCCTTAGGTGTGGCATTCCATGGCTTTATTATTAAGTTTGTAAGCATTAGTCAAAGCATGTATTAAAGATTAAATGTTTGTTCTAGCTTCCCTTATTATGCACGTGTCTAGATTTCTATGTAAATTTAGGGCTGGATTGAGATTTACATTGGATCAACTGCGCAGACGGAAATGGGCTTCCCCACACCTTCCTTCCCATGGAAGCCCCTTAAGCCCCCTGAAAATGCAACACAGAGTCAGGCATTCCTGTAGAATGGGGAGAGCTGAGGGGGGGAGGGAATCCCCACAATTTTGGCAGAAGGACTTTCTGTGAGCAGAGGCCTTCCTTTCATGGAAGGCAGATCATAGATCCAACCTTTGAATACATACTTGGAAAGGTAAGTTTCTTTTGGCTAAATTCAAAATATAATTTCTGCTGAAATGCTATAAATCACCTTCTCATTGGGTTTAAAAGTGTGCACAATCCTTCATCTAATGTGAAGTTCTTAAAATTAAAAGTAGTGTTTGTGTTTATGTGCATATTGAGAAAAGCCCTGCATCTGAATCTATCACAGCTTTGCGTAATGCTGGTAATACTTGTCCATCCACTAAACTTGTCTAGTTTAGTTTTTAATAGCCTCTTCAGCAACTGTAGTCAGGCTTATTATCAAATCATTTCTAAATTATTTATCTGTGTTTTCCCCTATGGTTTCTGGTTTGCTCACAAATTTTAATATGCTGTGGCTGCATTCAGAAGCCCCAAAATTATAAAATATAATTCAGTAATCATTCTAAAACACAGTTGCCACGTGTTTTTTAAAAAGTCAAGGGTAGTATACATTCTGTGGCAGACGTAGACAACTTGTGTGCCTTCAGATATTTTGGCTTACAACTCTCATCAGCCCTCGTCATTTGGCTATGCTGGCTGGGGTTGATGAGAGTTGTAGGCCAAAACATCTGGAGGGCCACAAGTTGTCCACCCCTGATCTGTGGTAACTGAGGTCTAGAACAAGGTATTGACCTCTTATTTTGAAAAAGCTAACAAAACAGCCCTTGGAAAGCATATTCCAGTTGGAGTACTGCAGGCATCTCTGGGAGAAAAGTTCAGCACATGATATGGGTGGTGTGTCAGTAAGCCTTATCACGCCCCCATTCTATATAATATTCATGCACTCCAAGAACTGCCCATTTGAATAGCAAGAGCTAGATCCAGTAGGAAGCCTGGTGACCTCATATTTTGGACTACAATTCTCTGAATCCCTGACCAACGGCCATGCTGGCTGAGGCTTCTGGGAGTTGTAGGCCAAAACATCTGGAGGGCACCAGGTTGCCTACATCTGAGCTAGAGTATAAGAGTTAAGATCCTGCCAGAAACTCTGGCACCTTTTTGGTACTTCTGTCAGTGGTGTTGTCTTCGGTCGGGAGAACAGAGAGAAGAGCTGTGTTGCTGCTGTGCTGCTGGAGGATCAGCAAACACCTCAGAAAACATTCTGTGCTGCTGCTAAAATAAACCCAGGCATTGAAAGTGGTGGTGAAGTATGAAGGAGGAGTGGTCTATAGTGATTTTGGTAGGGTTATTTCAGATAAATTGGAACAGGAACACCAAAAGGAATAAATTCTAGCAACATTGGAGACCTTTAAAGAAGCTGAGGAGAAGACAAGACAAGAGAAGGAATTATGACTTGTCAAGAGAACAAGGAAATCAATTGTGCATTACTTTAGCAGGCATGGATTAAAAAGTCTCTTTATTTGCTTCCAAGAACAATAATCCAAGGGCAGGAAATGTTTATGATCAAAACACTGGTGCTTTGCTGGACTTCATTTTACATCCTGGTTTTGTAGTATTATCAATACTTTTAAAGTATATAGTGCTCTATATGTATTTTGCAGAGTAATTTAGCTCTGAATTTAAGCCAAGAAATATCTGTGTAGACCCAGCGCCCTACAGTCTTGCTGGACTATGTGCTGGCTGGGAATTTTGGGAGTTGTGGTCCAATACATCTGGAGTGCACCAGGTTGGAAAGGCTAACACAGAGTTTCTCTGCTGTGGACTGTGTGTGACTGAAAGCAGGCTGTCTACATTTCCCTAGCTCCAAATTCTATCTAATTAGCCACAAAACAAATATCCTAGCTTTTTGAGTCCTCCTTTATGACTGCTTCATGCAATTTACAACAAAGAGTCTTGTGGCACCTTATGGCTCAATATGGGCTGATATGAGGAGAGCTTTGAATGGGGGTGAATGCTCCTTCCTTGTTCTCCCCGACCTCTCAGCGTCTTTTGATACTGTTGACCACGGTATCCTCCTGGATCACCTGGACAGGATGGGCATTGGAGACACCGTATTACATCCTTCCTCTCCAGCAGGTACCAGAGGGTAGCACCGGGAGAGGAGGTTTCAGACCCATGGCCACTCACTTGTGGGGTGCCACTGGGTTCCATCCTCTCCCCGATGCTATTTAACATCTATGTGAAGGCACTGGAGGCTATCATCAGGAGGTTTGGGGTGCGGTGTCATCAATATGTGGATGACATGCAGCTCTACCTCTCGTTCAAATCTTCACCAAGGTTGGCCGTAGAATCCCTGTCCAAATGTCTGGAGACCGTGAGTGGCTGGATGGGGAGGAATAAGCTGAAGCTGAACCCTGACAAGACCGAGGTACTTTTGGTGGGAGACAAGAGGAGGTTGAGGGATGTTGACCTGGTGTTGAATAGGGTACGGCTACCCTTGAAAGACCAGGTCTGCAGCCTGGGGGTCATTTTAGACTCCCAGCTGTCCATAGAGGCTCAGGTGTCAGCCGTGAGCCAGACAGCACTGTACCAACTCCATCTGATATGGTGGCTGTGCCCCTACCTTCACGACCTTCTCTGTGGTGGCCCCCACTCTGTGGAACTCCCTCCCTAGGGAACTCCGCCATGCCCCCTCTTTAATGAGCTTCCGCCACGCACTGAAAACTTGGTTATTCAGGCAGGCATTTGGGGTGGGTTAGGGTATTTTTAAATAACGTTTTAATGCATAATTTTACTGTTTTAAATTGTACTGTGGTACCTCGCCCACAGTGGCCATGTGACCAGTCAGATGGGCGATTAAATAAATAAATAAATAAATAAATAAATAAATTCCCATGAATGTTTAGACAGAAAAAAGTCCTACAATTCCCAGCATTCCCCAGCCAGCATGGGAATTGTAGGACCTTTTCTAGCTAAACTTGCATAGAATTGCACCATTAAAGACTAACACATTTATTATGGCATCAGCTTGAGTCCACTTCATCAGATGCAATTAACTTATTTCCTAAGCGAGAATGTTATAGTAGTGTAAAGATATGCTTACATGGGGTTCTAATCCCTGTTAGCAATTGGGCATTTGGAACAAGTGAGCACAAGGTCTGCATTTATTCATGTGTTAGGAGGCATTTCTTTATTTTCTAGGCACAGACTCAAATTCTGAGAAGCAATGCAAACGTGACAAATTCCTCTACATGGCTCTGGCTGTGCTCCCCCATCCACCCACCCTTTGCCCAGTCATGGAGATGGCTGCAACTTTTTGTCTAGTTCTTAATTGGTGGAGGGCTTTGAGAGAGTAAACCAGCCCCTTGCTATAGGTTAATTACCCTGTAGCACTTTAATCATCAGTTTGTATGCTATTGGGATGGTTAATGATTGGAAGTGGGACTAAAGGCAATTACATGTGTTTGATATAGAGTGCAAGCATGTGATTTTTGTAAATATATCTTAAGCATCCTTTATTCTTTGTTCTACTTGAAAGCAATCCAGTATTCAGGTATTTCCTGGTGCTGGTTTCCCTATTCCTATAACTTCAAAGACTCCAAGTGGGTTTCCCCCCACCAGGACTGGCTCAAGACATTTTGCTGCCTGATGCAAAGAGCAAGATGGTGCCCCCTCCCATTCCAAGTACAAATGCCAGCAGGACTGGGAGATGAATCTGTCAACAACAGTGATGTTGGGAAAGAATCCTCCACTGCCCCTGAAGGCACCAGGCTAACTTGGGGGTTGCAGAGCAGGCCACCTGGCACACAGTCTTTCCTCCAACATCTTGCTGCCACCTCCCAGCATCTGCCGCCTGAGACAACTGCTTCACTCTGCCTAATGGGAGGGCCAGTTCTGCCTCCCCCCCCCCCGTACAGAAATAACTCTGCTTGTGTAGAAGCCAACAAAACAGAACATCTGGCTTGATTTAAACCTTCAGTGGACTGTCAGTCTGACATGCAAAATGCAGCTTCTAAACATAGCAAAATTAGTCTCCCAAGTCACCACAAGCAGGATGCTGCTATGGGCAAGGGGGAAAAACACAAATGACTTGAGTATGATGGTAGATCACTCCCCATAGTATTCAGAAGTTGTGCTTTCCATCAGAAATTAGACGTTATGAGTCTGCCTCAAACAATGGTATTCCCAAGTCTAGTTCATGCTGGTGATGGCCTTTTGATAGGGTGTCACTGAGCATTTCTCTGCTCCCATTCCTCATCACTGCCTTGGGGAAAAATTTGCTAGTTGATGTTGGCTGGGTTCACACAACACAACAAGCTAGAGTATGGGTTGAGTGTGGGTCGTCATTGAACCATGAGTTGTTGTGTTGTGTGAACCCAGCTGTGCTAACAAACCATGGTTTGTTAATCATGAACAACCCACATTTTGCAACCCAACAACAAACCATGGGTTATCTTCACAGGTTGTTAATGGTTAACAAACCATGGTTAGTTAGCATGACTGGGTTCACACAGTACAACAACCCCCACTCAACCCCCACTCAACCCATACTCTGGCTTGTTGTGTTGTGTGAACCATGTCTTTGTGTCACAAGGTAGGTTTCATATTGAGAAGGACTACAGCCTAAGATGCTATTTTCTCACACTGATCCCATGTTATCCATTCCCACACTACAAAGAGTTGGATCCAGGCAAAGTTAGCTGCATTTAGTTCCCATTAAAATCAATAGGAAATCATGGCAAACTTGTCCCATTTATTTATTGACTGAAAGAACCGGGCATGTTTAGCCTTGAGAAGAGAAGACTGAGGGGAGATAGGATAGTGCTCTTCAAGTACTTGAAAGGTTGTCACAGAGAGGAAGGACAGGATCTCTTCTTGATCATCCCAGAGTGCAGGACACGGAATAATGGGCTCAAGTTACAGGAAGCCAGATTCCGGCTGAACATCAGGAAAAACTTCCTGACTGTTAGAGCAATACAACAATGGAACCAATTACCTAGGGAGACAGTGGGCTCTCCCACACTGGAGGCATTCAAGGTGAGGCTGGACAGCCATCTGTCAAGGATGCTCTGACTTGGATTCCTGCATTGAGCAGGGGGTTGGACTCGATGGCCTTGTAGGCCCCTTCCAACCCTACTATTCCATGATTCTATGATTTCCTGTAGCACCTAAGTTCAGCTAATCTACAGCCCAATCCCGTGCATGTCTGCTCAGAAGTAAGTCCCATTCAATGAGGCTTACTCCCAGGTAAATGTATAGGATTGCAGCCTTAGTCTGGAGCCAGCCAATATATCATAATGGTTTGATAAATCTGATCTCATAATTGGGGGGGGGGGGTGGAATAGGAAAAGGAGTAAGAGGGTAATCAAATGATTTATCGAAAGCATTTATAGCACATGAATGGCTGTATCACTGCTGATGTTAAATCTGAAGGCTGATGGGAAAGTTAAAATTAAATTTGCTGTGACAGAATTTCTGTCAATACAAGAGCTGTCTTAGGGTGCTTCAAGTGGGCATTAGCATGTAGAAGGCATTCAGCGTTTCCATCTTTTTCTCCTTAACAGATTTTTTGCAGTAAGAAAAAGATGGAAGAAGCAGTAGGAAAACACAGGAGGGTTATGAGTGGGAGATGAAGATATCTGGACTCACCATAACGTTCCGTGAATGAGGCAGGGTGATCATGGGATGAAAGCCTTACAGGAAGCACCCTAAGGGCACAATCCTATGAGGATAGTCAGCTGCCTCCAAACTCAGAGGCGACTGACTATCCAATGCAGGGCAGGTGGAGGGAGGAAGGGATCTTCTCCTCTGCACTCTGGCCGCTCTGTGTTTGTGGCTAGACAACCAATTTTGGCTGTCTAGTCAGGGTGCCTTGGGGGCGGGGCAGATGGTGCATAGGAAGCGTCATAACAGCGCTTCCACTATCCCCTCCCTGCCCACAGGAACACCCCCTTTTCAGCCACTCTGCACTGCTCTTACAAGCGTGGAGCTGGGGACAAACTGCACTGCCTGTGAGGAGGCGGGGTGGGGGAGAGAGTCGGTTTTATGGGAACCAACGTCGGAGCCCTGGCTCCGAGCTTGGTTCCCAGAAAACGAAAAATCCTATGGCCATCTAGACACTGTCTAGCAGCCATAGGATTGCGCCCTTAGTTTCAAATCTAACTTTGCTCTTAGGCTACTGACTTGTTCTGTAGTTTAAAATGCTTCTTCCACTGTCTTCCAGGCTCAAGCTAAATAAATGAAGGAAGGAAGGAAATGGAAATGGAAATGGAAATGGAAATGGGCCTAATCCTAATATATCAAGGGACAACAGGAGGATAGCCATTCCAGTAGTCTCACTCCATCCGTAATACTCCCACTAACTTCTGTAAATTACAAATTATGCAATTGTATTGATTGCCAGGTCAAGATTGTTGAAATCTGGTAGCAGGTGACGTGGGAGACCTTGGAGAGAGACCTTGGAGACCTTGGAGAGAGAGCTGATGCCAATCAGAGTTCCAGGGCTTCATCACACTGAGCTTTTATCCTGCAATTGAGGTGGCTCCTTCACGGAAGTTTGAGGGCGCTTTACATGACGCCGTGATCATTCAAGGCATCTCCTGCACTAAAGGCCCTTTGTTCCGTTTTTAAATAGATCACAGCTGTCAAATTACCCCATTGTGTTCCGCTTCAGTTTCCTCCACGAAGAGTAAAAGCGGCAAGAAGAGGCATGAGATCAATGAAAGAGAATGGAAGACTCAGCTACAGGGAGAAGGAGGGGGAAAGCGGGGGGGAAGGAAGTATGTGAAAAAGGGAGTTGTGATCCTGCATTTAAACAGAAGCAGAAAGCCCAGTTTTAAATGCAGGATTTTAGACTGATGTAGAAATGCCCTAAAATACTACAGTAGATCAACAAATCCTCTGACCAAGTATAAGCATCCTACATTCCAAGTATTTTTGATAAATATCTGATGAAACACAGCAAGTTGGGACCCGTAATGGTTTCCATACACAAAATATAATCTAGAATTTAGCCTGAAGAAACAAGTGTCATTTGTTGCCAAACTTGAGCAAGGTATCACATGTCTCAGATTTCTGAGATCTCCAGTGCTGCCTAGTATGTTTTGTTAATGCAGAAACCGGCTCAGCCATTAGTGGCATGGCCAGGTTTGGGAGAGCTGCTCATTTTACAAGCTAAGTTTGAACTGCTGCCAACCCTAGAGTAAATACTGTACATAAAGCCCCAAGTGACACAGCTTACCAAAAGGCTTGCAATCCAAGTTCGACAGGTAGCAGTGGAGTGGAGCCAGGGCTCACAGGGACACCCCACTAGCACGCTTTTATTAGCAGAGATGCTGATGTCACCTGTCAGCCCCCACCCCCTTCAAACGTCCCTGTTCCCTTTGAGTTTAGCTGCAATCCTCACAGTAACTGGGAGGGGGGGTGAATTTTCCCAGCAACAATATATTGTCCCCTGTGGCAATGCAAAGTATTTTGGGGTGGCTCGGTCTTGAATGGACAATGAAGCTTTATGAAAGGCCTGTCCTGGTGGAGGTGAAAACTGCTAGAAGTGGTTTGTTGATATGGATCAACACTGCTGCCTGAATTTTTGAACTCTCCTCAGGGGCGTGGCTATGGGGACTGTCATGATGAGCGCCTGCACTTCAAAATCTGCCACCACGCCACTGTAAGGATGGGGTTTGGTGAAGAAATGGAGAGGTCAAAGTGACAGAAAAGGCGGAACTGTGATGGTTGTGTGGAAGAAATAGCTTGTTAGATTAGGGGTCCCCAATGTGGCACCCGTAGGCACCTCCAATGGCGTGCACGAAGGGATCCACAGGCACCTGATATTGATGATGATCCATTTTTAATATATGCACATGGATTTGTATGAAATGCATACAGTGTTCTAGGAATTATACATAGGCTTCCATAAAAGCAGACCTAATATCCAAAGATGTATCCATTTGAAGGTGGCATCTATGTTCCACCCTTTCAAATATTGAAAGCCTTGTAAGGTCCTCAATCCATTGCATTATAGGGGAGCAGCAGTTATCCTTCCGATGTTGTAATATTGGTCTTTTAGCTGTCAAGACAGCATGGTGAATCCATTTATATTGACTGTTGGTTAATTTCCATGAAGCGGGTAAATAATTTAAAACTGCATGTACATCAGTGAATACTGAATACTGGAAAGACTGTTCCAGTACAAAATTTATCTGTGTAATAACCTCCCTGCAAAAAAGAAACAACTATTGGAACATATGTTGAAATGCAGTAATCGCTGTATTGCAGCACCAGCAATTAGCCGAAGTAGACAATCCCTTATTAAAGTGACACTGTGGTGTCCAATAGACATGAAACAAAGGTTTTTGCTGAATAAGATGCAGCCTAAGATCCATAGATGCAATACATAGACGCCAAAGCAGCAATCCACTGATTAGGTATTTTGTGGTGGTGCCCAGAGCAGTTTCTCAAATTCCCAAATGCACCCACAGGTTCAGAAAGGTTGAGGTCCCTTGTGTTAGAGGGAGTGGAATCAAGGAAGAGACTTCAGCCCCAGGAAGCAGCACGGTCACTAGGGGGATGTCTCCATGAGCCATTTACTCCAAGCTGGCTACGTGCTGAGGTTGTTAGGGATACATGACGTTGTGGCCTTCCAGCAGCCACCCCAGAGCTTATCAGGGAAAAACCAGATTTCCTGAGACTTCTTAAAGTCCGATTCTTTTCCTTAAGTCGGGTTCTCCTTCCTATAGCTGCTGTCTGCCCCAGCCCCCACATTGACCTTGGGTATGCTAGCCCTGCCCAGAGGTGTGCCTTTCACCATGTCCCCAGTCAAGGGGTGTTTCCTGTGTGTTTCCCATCCCTGCACAAACCCAAAAGTGTCTACTCAGAAGTAACTCCCATTGTGCTTAATGAGGCTTGTTCCCTGACTGCCCACATCAGAATTTACAGAGATCCCCCTCCCCACAGTTGAAATGGCACAGTTTAAAGCAGAAATTCCCCAAAGGCTGTAAAGTGCAATCTCAGGGCTCTGATTCTCCATTTTGGGGTTTATTGCCTTAGGAAGTAATTACTTCGCACCCTCATTATAGAGATCCTGCACAGCATCGGGTTAGAAAGGGGGCTGGTTTCCCATCCCTGTATTCCCCCCCCCCGACTTTCCCAGCGCAAGCATATGTGTGTCTGCTCGGAAGTAACTCCCATCATGCTCAATAAGGCTTGCTCCTGAAATGCAGGTGCATCTGGAGCTTTGGGGGAAAGGAGAAACGGGGGAGAGCGGGGGGGGGACCCTCTCTTATTGGTTGAGTAGCCCCTGCCAGTCAGAAGACGTTCACTCCAACCTCACCCCCCACCAGGAAGTATGTTCTATGAAGTGATTTTTACTAGTGCAGAGCACTCACTCATGGATCCCTCCATGGACCAAAGCGCAGCAAAGCTGATTCCTTTTTTAAAAAATCCGGTACTCCTCCATTTGTTTCTCCTTCCGTTGTTGTGGAAACACCCCCTAGTATGAAGGCAATGGGGGTAGAGGGAGGTGAATAAATGTGGATGGTGGCAAATTTGCATGGAGAAGACAGCAAAGAGGACAGAAAGAGAACAATTTAAGAACAATCCTGGAATTGTGAGAAAACAGATAGAGTGCTAGGGAGTGGAAGTGGAACCTGCAAAAAAATAGAAGTGTAATAAATAAAATAGAATATAAAAAATAATGTGTTGCCTTGTGGAATGCTCCTGTTCAGGACCCCAACCCCAAATGCCATCCTTCAGGATACACCACTCTATTTCCCCAACCTTTTCTGATCCTCTTTGCCAACTGACACTCATTGCTGGGGGGGGGGGGCTTTTTTAGTTATTTCTTAAGGTGTTTGTAGCCCAACACACCCTTCACTTCCTCCATGTCTTCACTCGTCTTCTTTCCCCCTCTGTTATTTCATGCTCCATTTTCTGTTGGCCAGACAAACCCCTTATTTGTTCTGTGTCCTCTGTTCTTGTTTTTCCTGCCTCCCACCCCAGTTTCACATTCCATGTACCGCCCTCCGCAGTGAGAATGCAGATCGTGTTTTGAGTAGGCAGCTTGGCTGAGTGACCCTGTACGTCTGCATTTGATCTCTGCCCCTTTCCCCTTCTTGTCTCCCCCATGTGAACACATGCATATGCACTTTTAATTCTTCCCTGTTTGGCTCATTTTGATTCCACCACCACCACCACCACTGATGGACATCTCAGGCCATACTCAAGTATGCAGGGTTCTCCCTCTTGTGCCTGGGTAGTGCTATTTTGGTTACATAATGATCAGCACTAACTCTGAAATTCACTATTAATGGGAAAGATAGGGTTAATTTATGTGCCCCTTTTTCAGCCTTCCTAACTTCATAAAATACTTCATCTGGCTTCTTGGGGAAACCCAGAGATTCCAGACTATTAGAGCCAGGGTAGTGTAATAGTGCTGGACTTATTCTGAGCCCCTGGTTCAAATCCCTGTTCATTTGTGAAGCTCACCAGATACCCCTCCACTCTTCACTCTTTTTCAATTTGACTTAACTCACAGGATGGTTGTGGGAATAAAATGGGTGTAACCATGTATACTACCTTGCTTATTGGAAGAAGAATGGGATAAGAAAGTAATAAAATTAGGTGCTCTATGTCAAGTGTATATCCCCCCTGCCACACCACCACCAAATCCTGATTAATCTGAAGGAGATGCCTGTCGCATCTAACATGAATGTGTGTTGCATTTGAAACTCAGTGTGGCGTAGCCCATTTAGTTTTTTCAATGTGAGGGCATATGATTCAAGAAATAAAAAAACTTTAAGAAGATTTTAAAACCTTGAACACACTCCAGCTAAAGTTAAGCATGTTTAAAATTTCATTGATTTTAGTGGGAAAGTTAAATATAGTCAGGGCCAGAAATATTGACAAGAGGAGGCTAGAGGATGTTGACCTGGTGTTGAATGGGGTACGGCTACCCTTGAAAGACCAGGTCCGCAGCCTGGGGGTCATTTTGGACTCTCAGCTGTCCATGGAGGCTCAGGTGTCAGCTGTGAGGCGGACAGCGCTGTATCAACTCCATCTGATACGGCGGCTGCGCCCCTTCCTTCCCGACCATCTGCTCCCATCGGTAGTACATGCCCTGGTCTCCTCTCGTTTGGACTACTGTAATGCGCTCTACGTGGGGTTACCCTTGAAGACGGTTCGGAAGCTGCAGCTGGTACAGAACGCGGCGGCTCGCCTGATTAAAGGCAGCCGCCGGCGAGATCACATCACTCCAGTGCTGAAGGAGTTGCACTGGTTACCAGTGGTTTTCCGGGCCAAATTCAAGGTGTTGGTTTTGACCTTTAAAACCCTATATGGTTCCGGCCCAGCCTATCTTAAGGAGCACCTCCAGCAACACCAGACAGGCCGCTTAACAAGATCAGCCTCGGATGGCCTTCTCTCTGTCCCATCAGCCAGGACAGCTAGACTGGTGGGGACGAGGGAGAGGGCCTTTTCTGTGGTGGCCCCCACTCTGTGGAACTCCCTCCCTAGGGAACTCCATCATGCCCCCTCTTTAATGAGCTTCCGTCGTGCATTAAAAACGTGGCTGTTCAGGCAGGCATTTGGGGTGGGTTAGGGTATTTTAGAAAATGTTTTTATTGTAGAATTTTATTGTTTTATTGTATGTTGTACATCGCCCAGAGTGGCTGGGTGACCAGCCAGATGGGCGATTAATAAATTAAATAATAATAATAATAATATTGGAACAAGGATAACTGTTTTGGCAGCTGGCCTCTGTACACCACCACATTGAAGTTGAAAGGAAACAGACCCAGATGGGAGCGAAGTCAGGACTTTCAGCTGTAATTCAAGGGGTTTGACAAAAGTGGGGCACTAACCATTCAGGAAGTACAGCCAGTGGCATACACACACACCCATCGTTGGTGGCTCCTAAGTAATGAAACAAACCAACATCATTTCAAACTTAAGGATCGCCTTTAATAACTGGATGAAAATCCTTTGCAGTCAATGACTGCCTGACGTCTGGAACCCATGGACATGACCAAATGCTGAGTTTCCTCCCTCGAGATGCTTTGCCAGGCCTTTACTGCAGCTGCCTTCAGCTGCCGCTTGTTTGTGGGTCTTTCTGCCTTCAATCTTGTCTTCAGTAAGTGAAAAGCATGCTTTATTGGGTTGAGATCAGGTGACTGACTTGGCCATTGAACAACATCCCACTTCTTTGCCTTGAGAAACTCTTGGGTAGCTTTTGCTGTATGTTTTGGGTCATTATCCATCTGCAATACGAAGCGGCGTCCTATCAGTTTGGCAGCATTTGACTGAATCTGAGCAGAACGTATAGCCCTATACACTTCAGAATTCATCCTGCTGCGTTTATCAGCAGTCAGTAGGCATGGTGGAGAATTCCGTCATGGATCTCGGTGAGACCGAATGCCAATGCATTCGGCCCCCTGAAATCCATGGCAGAACGAAGCCCCCCCCCCCCCCGAAATGGGCCCAGAATGGAGCCTACCTTGGTCTGCCGTTCCGGTGCTCCGCAAATGGCGGCCGCGACTGCAGCCGCCATTCGCGACTTTCAAATGGCCGTGATAGGCTACGTAAATACTAGCCAGGTCACCTGGCATTTGCGTCTCTGCAGAGGCTGTGATAGGTTACATAAATATTTGCGTAGCCTATCACGGCAAAAAAAGGGAATGCAAAAGGTGGCAGCTACGGCAGCGGCCATTTGCGTTCCCTTTTTCACCGTGATAGGCTACGTAAATATTTACGTAGCCTATCACGGGCCAGCGTAGGGATGCAAATGGTGTCCCCTACACAGGACGCCATTTGCATCCGCACCAGCCCGGCAGCGGCTGGAGGCCCCACTGCGGGTTGGCCCGGCTGGCAGCTCTGCGGCCCGGCCACAGAGCGGAGCCAGCCGGGCAGGATTCCAGGGGGGAGGAACGGATCACCTCCCCCCCGTCAAGGATTCCGGGGGAAGGAACGGATCGTCTCCCCCCACCCGCGGAACCCGGCGGAGCCAGGTAAGCGGGGTTTCGTACACCCGTAGCAGTCAGGTCATCAATAAACACTAGTGACCCGGTTCCATTGGCAGCCATACATGCCCATGCCATAGCACTGCCTTCACCATGTTTGACAGATGATGTGGTATGCTTTGGATCATGAGCTGTTCCTTTCCTTCTCCATACTTTTCTCTTCCCATCATTCTGGTACAAGTTAATCTTGGTTTCATCAGTCCAAAGAATCTTATTCCAGAACTGGGCAGGCTTTTTTTAGGTGTTTGCTGGCAAAGGCTAATCTGGCCTTTCTGTTCTTGAGCATTACCAGTGGTTTGCACCTTGTTGTGAGGCCTCTGTATTTACATTCATAAAGCCATCTCTTGACTGTAGATGTTGACAATGACATGCCTACCTTCTCAAGAACATTCTTGACCTGGCTAGATGTTGTGAAAGGGTTCCTCTTCACCCTGAGCAGAATTCTGCAGTCATCCACTTTAGTTGTCTTCCGTGGTCTTCCAGGCCTTTTGCTGTTGCTGAGCTTGCCAGTTAATTCCTTCTTTTTCAGGATGTTCCAAACTGTTGTATTGGCCACTCCCACTGTTTTTGCTATCTCTCTGATGGGTTTATTTTGTTTCCTCAACCTAATGATGGCCTCCTTCACTCACATGGACACCTCTTTGGACCTCATGTTGGGAGTTCCAGTGAACAGCTACCAAATGCAAATGTAACACTCAGAACCACCTCCAGGCCTTTTATCTGCTTGATTGGTCATGGGGCACCCAGGAAACAGGCCACACCTGGCCATGCAGCTGCTTGTCAGCCATTCGTTCCATTACTTATGAGCCACCAACGATGGGTGTGTGTGTATGCCACTGGCTGTACTTCCTGAATGGTTAGTGCCCCACTTTTGTCACACCCCTTGAATTACAGCTGGAAGTCCTGACTTCGCTCCCATCTGGGTCTGTTTCCTTTCAACTTCAGTGTGGTGGTGTACAGAGGCCAACTGCCAAAATAGTTATCCTTGTTCCGATATTTCTGGCCCTGACTGTATGTGCTAAATGGAACAGATCTTAAATCTGCTTATCTTTGGCAGGATCATGCCTCTTGTGATTTGAGCTCTAATTAAACATAGTAAGATGTAAACACAAATAAATCCTTCTAAGAAATATTTATATTTTAGTATTCTGTTTCTAGGGCCTTGTTCGCACATAATGACAACCCAGAGTATGGGCCAAGTATGGGTTGTCACTGAATTGTGGGTTGTGCTTGAATCATGGGTTGTCGTTACATGTGGACAATACACTATGGTTTAACTATGGGTTGTTAACCACAAACAACCCGGAGCTCACAACCTAACAACAGATGGATTCTTTTCCTGGGTTGTTTGTGGTGAACAATCCACAGTTAAACCATAGTGCAGGGTAATGACAACCACGATTCAACAACAACCCATACTCAGCCCATACTCTGGGTTATCATTACGCACACACCAAGCCTAGATGTGGAAGAATGCGTTGCAGATAATTTGCAGGTAATTCTCCAACAGCTATTGTAACAGCTATAATAAATCCATGTAATATTGGCAAAGGGATAATAAATGACCTGATCGGGCACATTCTCTAACTGTAGTTTTGCAGACTAGTAGATCACTCCTTTGCTGAGTTGCTCAAGTTAAGGGTGTAGAGGATTGCAGCCTTAGGGGGTTCTTTTTAGTTGATGTCTGTCAGCACTGTGGGGAACACCAGTAGAAGCATTCAAATGTCTGGAACTTCTCCCTTGCCACTAAATATATTCTACCTATTTATAAGCTCTCAGACTCATTGTCCGGCCACCTTTTCAGCAGGTGAACCCACAGATTAGTGCCCCAGTCTATAAAGCTGTTTAAGATTTCTACCGCTGGCTTTAGAAGACACCTGGGATCTAGCCCATCAAATTAAAGCCAGCCTCTCCAATGACTGGTGTTAAGATGCACTACAACTTTTCTGGCTTTTTGAGCTGCAAATCCTTCAACCTCTGCTGTGAAGAGGAAGATGGCTTCAGCACTAACTGCTGCAGGATCCTTTCCCTTCCTGGGACTTTCTCCCACTCCCTTCCTGCTTGATAAGCTTATACAGAAGTGCACAGTGCTGGGGATATTTTTCCTCTTACAACCTTGTATGGAAGAGAATTCACAGCTACACATGTAGGGCAGGACAGATGACAGGAGTGTGGATACGTTGAGTTATGGGTGACGCACCCCCACCCTAGCTATTATGGTTAATCATGTACAGGTTATTTTGCTTCACTTTTAACATCAAACTGGCTTGTTCCAACAAGCAGAAAACTGAAAACCAACAGAACACAAACCCCATCATTTGTTATCTTCCTTTGTTTTTGTTCTTTCCGCAAACCAGCATCTTTCTTTCTAAATGTATAGACCCTCTCCGTTTTAGACAATAACTAAGCAAACGTGTACGGCACCCTTTAGCATGAATGAATGGCAGCCAAGCTTTTGGCAAGTCAGGTCCAAATAGGAGTGAGTGTATAACTCAAGAATAAAAGAATGTAAGAGCCCTGCAGCATCAGACGAAAGCCCCATCTGATTCATAGTGGCCAAAGAGATGCCAGTGCAACTCACAAGCAGAACATGAGGGCCAGCCACTGGTATTCACAGCCATCCTGGCTCTGTGCTCCCTGCACCATGGAGTGTTTTTCCTCTCATCTACTGCAGTATGCGAACCGAGAACTACCGGAAGTACAAGCTGGGTTTCGAAGAGGCAGAGGAACTAGAGATCAAATCGCCAACATTCACTGCATCATGGAGAAAGCAAGAGAATTCCAGAAAAATGTCTATTTCTGCTTCATTGACTACGCTAAAGCCTTTGATTGTGTGGATCACAACAAACTGTGGCAAATTCTTAAAGTGATGGGAGTACCAGACCACCTTACCTGTCTCCTGAGAAACCTGTACGAGGATCAAGAAGCAACAGTAAGAACCAGACATGGAACAACCGATTGGTTCAAAATTGGGAAAGGAGTACGACAAGGCTGCATATTGTCACCCTGCTTATTTAACTTATATGCAGAGTACATCATGAGAAATGCCGGGTTGGATGAATCACAGGTCGGAATTAAGATTGCTGGGAGAATTATCAACAACCTCCGATATGCAGACGATACCACCCTAATGGCAGAAAGCGAAGAGGATCTCAAGAGCCTCTTGTTGAGGGTGAAAGAGGAGAGTGCAAAAGCTGGTTTGAAACTCAACATTAAAAAAACTAAGATCATGGCATCTGGCCCCATCACTTCCTGGCATATAGAAGGGGAAGAAATGGAAGCAGTGACAGATTTTACTTTCTTGGGCTCCAAGATCACCGCAGACGGTGACTGTAGCCATGAAATTAAAAGACGCTTGCTCCTTGGGAGGAAAGCTATGGCCAACCTAGACAGCATAGTAAGAAGCAGAGACATCACCTTGCCGACAAAGGTCCGTCTAATCAAAGCTATGGTTTTCCCAGTAGTAATGTATGGCTGTGAGAGCTGGACTATAAGGAAGGCTGAGCGCCGAAGAATTGATGCTTTCGAACTGTGGTGCTGGAGAAGACTCTTACGAGTCCCCTGGACTGCAAGGAGGTCAAATCAGCCCATCCTAAAGGAAATCAACCCTGAGTGCTCATTGGAGGGACAGATAATGAAGCTGAAGCTCCAATATTTTGGCCACCTAATGCGAAGAGAAAAGTCCCTGGAAAAGACCCTGATGCTGGGAAAGACTGAAGGCAAAAGGAGAAGGGGACGGCAGAGGATGAGATGGCTAGATAGCATCACGGATGCAATGAATATGAACTTGAGCACGCTCCGGGAGAGAGCGCAGGACAGGAAGGCCTGGCGTGCTATGGTCCATGGGGTCACGAAGAGTCGGACACGACTGAACGACTGAACAACAACAACTGCACTATGAATCATAGAATCATAGAACAGTAGGGTTGGAAGGGGCCTACAAGGCCATCGAGTCCAACCCCCTGCTCAGTGCAGGAATCCAAGTCAGAGCATCCCCGACAGATGGCTGTCTTGAATGCCTCCAGTGTGGGAGAGCCCACCGCCTCCCTAGGTAGTCAGTTCCATTGTTGTATTGCTGTAATTGTCAGGGAGTTTCTCCTGATGTTCAGCCGGAATCAGGCAGAAAGCACAGAGCTGGAGATGCAAGTAAGGGGTTTTGGCTGGATCCTGCACTGCAGCCGGGGCTGTAGACCCCATGTGTGCCAGAAATCTCAGCTGCCTTGTGGTATGTATGCTGTAGGTTGGCTACAGTGACGCCTCCAGGTTTTTTAGGGCCCTTGAGCAAGACACCTTCAATGGGCCCCCTCCCTCTGTCAGTCTGCCTTCTCATCACCATTGTCACCAGCTGCCATTGCTTCTCCTCCTCTTTCTCGTCACTGCTACCACTTGCTTGCTTGGCAGGCAGAGGGCCAGGGCACAAGCAGGCAGGGGCATCCACTGCTCCCCCTTCTCACCACCTCTGTTTTCTGGGCCAAAGCAAGAGGCAGGTGAACCAGCAGGTTGCAAAGGTAACAAGGAGGAGCAAGTCCAGGGAGCTCTTCAGTGGGCCCCTGCTGGGGTGTGGGCACTCAGCACGTGCCCAGCCACACCTACCCTAGATGCTAGCCCTGGTTGGCTACCTATCTGTGGCATGGGTGGCAAAGTAAATATGATGTAGAATAATATCATATAGTACTACCATACCGTACATATAGGACTAGGACCAGAGCAACCTGGGTTCAAACTCCCCTTTATGAATTTCACTGCATGACCTTGAGCCAGTCACACGCTGAGTGTCTCTGCACAAAGCATTTATTGTTCACTCACGGATGTTCACAGGTCCTTTTCACAATGTCGTCAACCTCCGATGCCTCTCCTGTTGTTTTCAAGTGGGAATCCGCCATTTTATAAAAACCCTGAAAATGCTGTAATACTAGCTTGAAGTCGCGCAATAAAACATCACCATCTGCTGGTGGTATAAATGAAACATATGGGAAGGAGACTGCCAAAAATGGGGGGGGGGGAGCGCGCGTGTCTTGTGCCGATCGTTAGACCCACAAAGGGCATCTCTACACCAGCCTAAAATCCTGCATTTAAAACAGGGCTTTCTGCTTCCATTTTAAATGCAGGATCACGACTCCCTTTTTCACACGCTTCCTTTCCCCTCTCCTTCTCCCCTTATCTGAGTCTTCCATATCTTTCATTGATCTCGCTCCTCTTCTTGCTGTTTTTCCGCTTTTCATGGAGGGAACTCAAGCGGAACACAACCGGGTAATTTGATAGCTCATTATCTGCGATATATTTAAAAATGGAACAAAGGGCAGTTAGTGCAAGAGACGCCTTGGAGGTTAATGGCATCACATAGAGAGTCTGCAAACTTCCGTGAAGGAGCAATCTCAATCGCAGGATAAAAGCTCTGTGTGAAGAAAGCCAAAGACTCCAGGAGACAAAGCCCCAGTAATGCTGCAAGTTTTTTGCTAAATGTGGAGAAGCCCTAAGCCTGAGTTACCTCACAGGTTGCTGTCAGGATAAAGGGAAGGCTTTGTATGTTGCAGCTGCCTTGAGCTCCTTGGACAAGGTCTGGGTTATAAATATAAGAAATAAAAATGCGGCCATATTTGTTTTTGCAAAGTTTCAAAAGTACTGGCGCTTGTCATAGAATCATAGAATAGTATGGTTGGAAGGGCCCTACAAGGCCATCGAGTCCAACCCCCTGCTCAATGCAGGAATCCATGTCAGAGCATCCCTGACAGATGGCTGTCCAGCCTTGTCTTGGACGCCTCCAGTGTGGGAGAGCCCACCACCTCTGTAGGTAATTGGTTCCATTGTCGTATTGCTCTTAACAGTCAGGAAGTTTTTCCTGATGTTCAGCCGGAATCTGGCTTCCTGTGACTTGAGCCCATTATTCTGTGTCCTGCACTCTGGGATGATCGAGAAGAGATCCTGGCCTTCCTCTCTGTGACAACCTTTCAAGTACTTGAAGAGCGCTATCCTATCTCCCCTCAGACAAGAACAATTCTAACAAGAACAATTCTTAGGGCCTTTCCAATACGGACTGTAACAAATAACAATAAGTAAGCGGTGGGGAAAATTGAGCCTTTATTCATCTGAACTGAATCCAGGCCTTTATGAAAACAAGCAAGTCTTCTTACGACTCCTTAAATACTAACAGAGTATAAAGAGGGTTTTCATCCACCTGGACTTTATAAACTGATGGGTACTACAATAGATTGGACAGTATTTACATGCCCTCAAAAAGAGTTCTGCTTCTGCTGATCTCCTTATATAAGGAAGCATAGCTTCGGAAGCAGATCTTCAAACAGAGTTGGTCAAGCAGCAGGTAGGTTAGGTTTAAACCTCATTCTTGCATTCAGAGCGCCATCTAGGGGCCAGCAAAATTCCTATAGTCTTGTGCAGCTGCTAGCAGACTTTTCTGATATATTTCAAAATATGGAATTTTGAAGACTTGTGCATAGGTATCTTGGTCCAAAGTGCATCAACATTATGCAGTTGAGTGGAGTTGTATGATCTTATCATCATCATTGCTTCCCCCCAGATATGCTTCGGTTGTTTCCACCACCACAGCTCCATGTGCATTTTGGAGCACAGCAAGACCTCTACATTTGAGTGAACATATTCGACTGATCGAGTGAGATTTCTGCCAAAATCAGTGGAAGAACTCTCTGGTGATTCTGTAGATTTACAAGTCAATGCACAGGTACTTAGAAGTAACACCAATTAAACTTACTCTGAAGTAGGACTGCAGTCTTAAAGTATACCTGAAAAAAATAACACCTGATCTACCAAGGAAAAATATGATGCAATTTTTCGTTGATGTGACTACAGCTTCAGCTTGTTTTGCTTGTGCCTACTGGAAGGACAAGAGCATTAACACTTCTTGTCAGTTAGTTTTCTCTGTGAATGCTTTAATAAGCCTTCAAAATATATTTTAGGTATGAGAATGTTGCTTGCTGTGACTGGAAGAGATTTGAAAAATGTGTGAATCAACAAATTAGGCTTGTGCCGATTATATATTTAGAGGGGAAATACCTTATTTCAATGTTTTTTAAAATAGAAAAACAATAGGATCTTGAGCAACTGAGTTGTTCTTTTTCCTACTGCCAGAAGACACACAGGTGAAGGTGTGATACTGTCAGAGTTTTGCCTGCTACTCTAATAATGGCCCATGTAATGTAGCATCATCTCAATTACAAGAATCAATTCCCATTCCCACATAACCTGAAGACAAAGACATAGAATTATAGGGTTGGAAGGGGCCTACAAGACCATTGAGTCCAAGCCCCTGCTCAGTGCAGGAAGCCTGATTCCCAAGTGGTCGCCCATCCAAGTACTAACCAGGGCTGACCCTGCTTAGTTTCCGAGATCCGACAAGATCAGGCACATCCAGCCCTTTGCTTGCCATACCTATGTCACTTAGGGCACAATCCTATACATGTTTAGACAGAAAAAAGTCTAATTCTGCCTAAACATGCATAGGATTGTGCCTTTAGCTTGTGCAGGATAACTTTTTTGTTGCTTGGACAGATGGCACTAATCTCATAACTACTGGTATTACTAAGAATACACATTGGTAATAAAAGCATTGGCTGATTTTATTTAAAGTGAATTCAAAATAATATATATGGGGTTAGATCCAGATTTAGTCATGCTTAGAGAAGACCCACTGAAATCAATGGAACAAGTTAATCATGACTAACTTAGATCACATTGATTTCAATACATCTACTCTAAGCAAGACTAAATTTGGATCCAACCCATAATTCTTCCTATGAACTGCATATTGAGTGCATACTAGTGTACATGATAGGGACAAACAGACGCAGAAATACTACACCGGAATACTGTTGTGTGAGTTACACCCTAGAAGGACGAAAACTCCTTAATAGGTTTACTGCTAGCCTTGCAATGCCCATTTGGAGGGAGCATTCCTATTGGGATTGACGGTTGCCTCTGAACACAGGGGCAACCACCTATCCAGTCCATGGCAGGAGGAGTGGCGAGGAGCAGATGTCCTCTATGCTCCCGCCACCCTGCTTTCGCGAAATCGGCTGTATAGCGGCAGGACCTCAGAGTGCGGGAAGGGATGGCCAGACAACACATAGGAAGAGTAGTACTGGCACGTCTGACCTCCCCGCCCTGCCCCTGGGAAGGCCCCATTTCTCCCACCCTACGCTGCTCTTCTGAGCACGGCATGATCCACGCTGCCTACGAGGCAGCACCGGAGGGGGTGGAGGTTGGTTCTCCAGGAACTGACCAATCCTATGGCCATCTAGCCATTGACTAGTGGTCACAGGATTGCGCCCTAAATGAATTAGTAGTTACCAAGTAGTTACCTGATCCTCAACTGATTTCTATTTTGCTTTCATACATTTAAATGGAATTTATCTCCATGCAACTTTTGAAAGTTTTTTTATTTTTTTCACATCCTACAAGGGCATTATTTTTTACATAGAGCAATTCAAAGACTAATAACAGCTAATTTACATAAATAATCCCTAGAAGTTATAGTCCCAGCAGAACTGTCACTTCATAGAGCATGGTTTATATCTGAATATACAAAATACTAGATTCATATGAAAATCATCACATGTAACCAGATAATTAACACCAAGAATATGACAGAATGTATATGTTCAGCAGAATGCAAAAGATAATTGTTGGTGTGTGTAATGTATCACACTCACATTCACGTGCCACACTTCCTCTTCATTCCAGCACCCAGTCCAAGCAAGTGCGTTGACATTGCACCTTTATTATGAGTCAAAGATCTGTATGGTTTCATGGATTGTCTCCAGAAAACAAGCAATACTCATTTTTCTCCCTCTCACATAATACTAGAACCCGGGGCCATCCCATGAAGCTGATTGGTGGGAGATTCAGGACAGATAAAAGGACTTCTTCACATAGCGCATAGTCAAACTATGGCATTCACTACCACAGGATGTAGTGATGGCCACCAATTCGGATGGCTTTAAAAGGGGGGTTGGACAAATTCCTGGAGGAGAAGACTATCCATGGCTACTAGTCTTGATGACTATGTGCTACCTCCAGTACCAGAGGCAGTGAACCTATGTACACTAGTTGCTGGGGAACATGGGTGGGAGGGTGCTGTTGTGCTCATGCCCTGCTTGTGGGTTCCTGGTTAACAGCTGGTTGGCCACTGTGTGAACAGAACCCTGGACTAGATGGGCCCTTAGTCTGATCCAGCATGTTCTTATGTTCATTTGTAATCAATATACAATCAGTTTCTCAGGTATGGCATATTCCTCCAAGGATGCAGAGGTCCATCCTGAATCATTCATTGGCCTGTACTAGGAATATTAGGTTCATCTCTTATTTGTAGCCCTAAATCAGCTTTCTCCAACCTGGGACCCTCCAGATGTTTTGGACTTCAACTCCCATCAGCCCCAGACAGTATGACCGATGGGCAGGAATGCTGGGAGTTGTGATCTAAAACATCTGGAGGGAACCAGGTTGGAAAAGACAGCCATAAATGAAGCAAAGACTTCTGTAGGACTGATAGCCAGTGGTGTCTCCTGGGAGAACAGACTTACAATGAATGATTTTTCTTTTCTGTAAAAAAAAATTACAGTGCAATGCTACACATGGTTACTCACAAGTCCCACTGTGTACAGTGGGGGCTTACTCCCTGGTAAATATGTTTAGAAGCCTACCTGCCCAATCCTATATATATGCACTCAGAGGAAAGTCCCACTGAATTCCATGGTATTTACTCCCCAGGTAAGTGTGTTCAGGATTGCAGCCCTCGTGAACCATTTTTTGGGAGCTCAGTTATTTCGGTTCACAGTGGATGCTTCCAGACAGAGGGCTCCCAGCACTACCAATCAAAAAACAATGTGCAGCTATTCCATCTTTTCTTCTTTAATGTATTTTTTTCTGGTCAAGGAGAAAAAAAGACAAAAGCACCACGGGGAAAACGTGGGATGAAAACAAATGGAAGACAATGACATCTGGACCCCCCCCCCCCATATTGTTCCATGAACAAGGCAGGCTAATTGCGCAATAAAAGTCTTGTCTGGAAGCACCCCGGTACCTTCCCTTTCTGGCTTTGTTTTGTTCTCTTTGGATCCCAGTTACGGTGCTTATGAAGAGACAAATGTGTTTTGAGATGAGAGGAGTCTGACAAGCAGTATACTTATGCTACTTGGCATTATTCCATGGTCAGACAATATGTATAAATCTATTACTTGCAGACCTGACTTGGTTATAACCAATTATCCTGCGTACAACCTACCAAGGAGTAAGCCCCATTGTACCCAGTGGTACTTACTTCTCAGTAAAAATGTACAGGACTGCACTCCTAAAGTAGTTTACACATCTCAGCTTTAGTATTATGCCGTATTTAGGGCACTGGATGAAAACGGAAATGCCACTGCCTGCAGACTGGTTTGGAACTGTTGGCTGCAAGTTTGGAACTCCTGAAACAGGCTTAAATTGCATAGCCTGTAGGTGGAAGTTACTGATAGGCTAGTCTTTCCTTCTTGCATACATAGCAGGCTCTCAAATGTATTTCACCAAAGCTACTAGTCCAGCCTTCCCCAACTTGGTGCCGCCCAGATGTTTTGGACCAACTCCTAGCCATGATGGCCAATGGGCAGGAATGCTGGGTGTTGTGGTCCAAAGCTTCTGGAGGGCTCCAGTTTGGGGAAGACTGCACTAAGCATTTCCCTGACCCCTGCTCAACAAGAGGGGACGGGATTCTCAGCATCACAGCAGGTAAACTGAATCAGATGTTACGACATGTACAGGTACTTTAAAAATGTATATTTTTAGGATGAGTGCAGACTACTTAGGGGGACTTACTACAGTCTACTGTCTATAGCAGGGGTGGGCAACTTTGCGGGGCTATTTTCACCCCCCCAGGTTGCACCACCACCCCTCCTACAGGAGCTGAAGATGGGGTGGGGGGAGGAAATAAAAAAAAATACAATAAAAACAAAATGGCATCCTGAGCTGCTACGAAGCACCAAAAGGGTCAGAATTTACTTTTTCGGACTCCATTATAGCTTGCAAACAACCTAATTTTGACCTTTTGTGCCCCATAGCATCTACAGACAACATTTCGTCTGCTAAAAAACCCCACTACTTTAAAAAGATTTGGGAGGGATACACCCAAATTCAGGGTGGGGTGGGGGTCATAGTGGAGGGTTGCAGGGGCTGCATGTTACCCACCCCTGGTCTACAATTAGGTATCAAAAGAGTTTCTTCCCATGAAGAGCAACACATTCAGTCATAAAGACGGATTCGTTTCAGAAAGTATTTGTGCACTTACTGGAATATATGTTGTCTACCAATTTGGAACTTCTGGTCCATATAAGAATTATTGTATCTCACAGTGGGAAGGTGATGGTCACATTTTCTATCCAGACTTTTATGACTAAACATCAATCAACAGCCTGGAGAACTGTGTCTGTAATGTACCTTAGCCCCACTGATTAGGACCTAATTTATAAAACAAGAAAACCAGATTAATACCATTAAAACACACACACACACACACACACACACACACACACTAATATATGTGATTAGGTTACTGCGTTTTATAGCAAGGTACTAAAACTGTTGTGTCAAATGCAAATATAGAAAGTTATGTTCTCATCAATATTTTTTTATTTGCCTCCAATATCCATACACCTGAAATTTCTCTGCACAGAACCAGTTCTGTTTCCCTGCAGCAAAAAATGATCATGTTTGAAATAAGGTAAATAATGTCATACAATTATTCCAGTTCTATAACTAAATATTTAAAGAGAAAAGTGCTTCATTCGGACAGAAAAAAATGAAACTGAACAAATGGAAGGAGGACATTTCAAAAGCCACAACCTTAAAAAGCTATTTAGATTCTCCATTTGACAACAGGCATGACAAGATAAAGCCTCAATATGAAAGATGTAATTTTAAAGAAAGATGGAGAGAAAGGAACAGATTATTCTCATCCACTCTCCAGCCACGATCCAGCAAATTGTTAGCTGTGCTTAAGCCCTCTCATTTAATGGATTGTGACCTCCCATCTTTAAAAGGGGTTGATAAAATCAGTTATTAATTGGTTGATCACTGAACCAAACATACTTATCCCATCCCTGTCCACCTTTATTAAAATGGAGCTAATCTAACACCTATGAGAGTCAGGGAAAGGTTTGCCACGAACTTTCAACAAACCAAATTGTGTCCAGTATTCTAAATTGCACAGTGTAGCCTTCCCTGGCCTGTGTTGGATTATTAGGGGAGTTGCATTCCAACACAGCTGGACAGCATTGGGCTAAGGAACGCTGGTTTCGTCCTTCACGGCTCATGTGGCTATACTAGGCGATGCCTCAGTTATCTTTCTATATACATTGAAGAATAAGGCTCTTGACACAGTAGGCGTGTTACTGAGCAATCTTAAGTGCTGGGGCAGAGAAGTCAAATGCTGGATAATCCACCATTTTTGAAGACCTCATTCTGGCCAGTGCAAGAGGAGGGTGAGGTTACTGAAAACAGGCCCAACAGATCCTTGTTTTGAATTTCTCCCCAATGGGGGGAACTTAAGTAATATAGCTTCAGGCTGGTATAGTTAATAACCCCAATCCTGGAGCCTCTCAGTGGAAGAAATGGGCTTTGGATCCAGTGGATCGAAGACCTCTTCCAATGTGCCCCAAGATGCCTCCTTTCAGAGCCTAGCACCCATAGAAACACTGCCAGGAGATCCATGCCTCTGGAGCTTTCCATGGGCATACTGGGGCTCTCTGTGGTGGATTCTCCCCACCCCTCCTGGCAGAGCTTCTCTCTGCCAGCAGAGGGGCGCTTCTGCCCCATCCAAACCCCTTCCTACCAATGGATCTGCAAATTCAGATTGCACTCGCAGTCTTCAAGGTACCGCAGGAGTCTTCACTTCTTCCACATAGGACCCTGAACGAATGGGCAGCTGTTGGACAAAAAAAAATAACTAAAGCAGAGAAACCTAGCAGTGCAAAATTGTTGCAGGGCTTAGATAAACACAGTAGTGGTGGGACCACATAACAGACCACATATTCCAACTATCCCAAACTTATTTTGAAAACCACAAGGAAAAGTGATTCCAATCAATTCTAGCTCTCTATATCAGAACCTATCCTCTGCAGCAAACAGGTTTTGCGACCTCAGCATGTTCTGATCAAAAGCCGGCATCGGTCAGAGGGAAAAGCAACAGCCTGGGAGAACTGCAGGAATTGGCTCTCAACTCTGCTTGCTTTTACAGAACTGAACTCAGTTCATTTAGGTCTATACACATACGCAGCTTTCGTGTCATAGGGTAATACCATGCAGAAATAGCGACCCAACTTTACCTGTAATATAAAAATGTCACTTGGTTTCTTCAGTACAAAAGAAATGAAAGTCAAATGAGGCTACATCTGAAGGAGAAACAGCATTTTAACAACAGGTCTTGAGTAACATGGGCTCTTTAAAAAAATTACACACATGTACACATACACCTACAAAGCCCCACCTGGGACTAATCTTGGCTTGTATCAACTACACTCTGTATGTACAGCATAAACATGTCCCATGAGCGTCTGTACCAATAGCTGTAAACTGCTGTTAAGAAGCCCAGGCCGCCAGCTGCTTCATGTCGTCATCATCTTCTACCCTCTTCTTTGAAGATGCTGTAGCAAGAGATGAGTAATAACTGTTAAGCACATAGGAATAACAAGGTACACATTTGATGACTCAATGGGAAGACTTGGCCATCCTGCATCCAGTCCAAATTCTAATTAAAAATGACCGCCTCAGCATTGGCATCGATGACTTCAGTAGAAGGTACATACCAGAACAGCTCACGCAGCTGCAGGTCAGACCCAAATCAGGTTGTGGGCCCAGGTGCCAAAAGCCAAGCTTGGAGATACAGATGGCCCTCGCTGCTGTCAGTTATTCTGTCCCCATACTTGCCGCTCCCCACTGCCACACCAAACAGCCCCGTGCCATTTCTCCATATGTCAAGATGGTTGCCGTTACATCCAGGCATGATACGTTTCAGCAATGGCGGATAGTGCACGGGGTGGGGGCAGCAGGAGATGGCGGTCTTGGAAATGGGAACTAATGGTAATGCAGGCAACATAGCAGAGAATACCCAGCCAAACTGATACCTGGGAAAATACATCTTCAAAAGCTATTCATGCAGGACAGCATCTACTAGAAATATTTCTATAACGCTACAGAACATCTGCTTGGACAGTCTCAAGACATCTGGTGATGATCTGGCCCAGTGTATCTGCTCTTGTTATTAGTGTGCTGTAGCATTGCTGCTCTGCATATTTTAGCTGTACTTTACAAATGCAGTGACTGCTTTCATCTAAAGATGCATTCTTACATCTATGTTTTTTAAATCTCGTGGCTTGTAAGTTGGTGTCAGAAAGACCAGCGACATTGCCTTTGTCCACAGAGTATCTCCAAGAGGTAGGAAAAATGTCACTGTCAAGCGTGACTATTAAGCACAAGGTGACTGGTACTTAGCTGCAATTTCAACTAATGCTGATAGTTGCCTATCACAACAGCAGCATTGTCACTCTCCAACCTCTTTATATCAGTGTTACACTCTGATCTTCTTATAAGTTCTGCACTCCTGCTATGTATCAGCGGCTCCCCCTGGTGAGGATGGTTCCCAACATGCTAAGGGGGAAGAGTAGCAGAAGGGACTAGCAGCGGAAAGGTTTGTGCCCTCTATAAAGAGATACATCACCAAGGCATTTCTGCCACTGCCATTGACTGCAGTAGGCTAGCTGATTACTTACACCCACGGAGAAATAGAATTTGTCGGTAGGTCCAGATATGGAAGGGTAATCTAATGATGTTTGGCTTGATCCAGATAGGACAACTATGCGACTGTTTAAATATAGCAACATTGCACCAGTTGACATGCACCATGTAGAATAACCATGTTATTCTACGTGGCAAGCTGTTCACATGAATAGCTCACCATGCAGATTCAGAGACTTTCAAACACACTGATGCAAACTTAAGAAAGAAAAGTTTGCAAAGCAAGCTGCAAACTACGAAATCTGCATGCTGGACAGCTTTACACAAACAGCCATGCAGAACAGGCTTGCATGGTTGCCACGTTCAATTGTTTTTTCTTGGGTGACCTATTACGACAACTGCTCTTTTAGGCTATGATGCCTTGGCATTCTAAGAAGGTAAGCAAAGAGTGCTAAGATTGTGGAATTGCATGCACTAGGCAGGTCAACAGTTCAAAAAGAACAAAGCAATCAGGCTGAATTACACATATAGTGTGATTTCTCCCTTTCTTTCAACTGAATATTTTTATATTGTATATTACTAACAGGCAGCCTAACATAAGGCAACAATTTACCAGGATGGGAAGGCAGCGGCGTAGCTGGTACGTTTGGTAATCGGACATTTCTCATTTTATTATTGAGTTCTTCTTGCTCCAGTTCCTCCAATTCTGCCAGCAGCTCATCCTGAAAATAAAAAAATCATTTATTTATTGACAGCATTTATATACCGCTCCATATCTAGTCAGATTCTAGGGTGTGAGCAATAAAATATTTAAAGGTAAGATAAAAGAATAAAGCTCCACATTAAAAATTATTATTTTAAAAAACAAAATACCAATAAAAACTTTGGCTGGTCAGTCAAGGAAGGCTTCCTGAAATAAAGACGTTTTCAGGAAGCACCAGAAACAACACAGTTTTGGCACCTGCCTGACCTCCAGAGGCAGGGAGTTCCATATAAATGGGGCCACCACAGTGAAGGCTCTTCTCTGGGTGGACTCCAGTCAGGCCATAATTCCATGCGGAACCACCAGGAGTATGCCCTCTGATGACCTCAGAGACCAGGCAGGTTGGTAAGAGGGAAGGCGCTCTCTCAGGTATCGGAAAGTAAAGAGATGGTTTTCAGAAAGTAAAGAGATGGTAGGCTATGTTTCAAGAAACAGAGTCCATTATATCAAGAGGATCTCTAATTACAACAGTCTTCCAGATATATATTTGTCTGATTACCAGTGGGAATTGAGAGTCCCCTCCAGGCAAGCAGGCAGGGAAGCTTTGGTAAAATGGAAGAGAGTTGTTCCAACATGCCAGAAGTGACTTACACAGGTGTGTGTCGGGGATGGACTAGGAATATTTTTGAGGACTACTCACTTGTGAACTTGTCTGCTGGGCTTAACAGCAGATTACAAAATGCACCAAAAAACTGCCAGTTTCACAAGGATAAAACAACACAGGCTAACATTAAGAGTTAAAAGAAGTGTGTTTATGTTATCAAAATGGACAATAGGATGAACATAGTCTTTTCAGTGTCTTGTGTATATTAAAACGGGAGTTGAGGGAACTGATGATTACATCAATACCCATTGCTTAGAGCAGGTGCTTCGAACCTCTTTCAGCCAGATTCAAATTTTCAAAAGCTCTTGAGGGCCACATTCCAGTGGGCAAAGCCAAAGGCAAAAGGGGTGGGAGTAAAAATGTAAAATTCTAGGAATGAGGCAGGTTGATTGCATAATAAAAAACCTCAACTGGAAGCACTGTAAGGTTGCCTCAATGATTTTCCCCATTCCAGAGGTAGGCTCGGTTGAGACACAGACATATGCAGAATCTTTAGAACATAATTCACACAACTGTGTGAGTGTCTTTCTAAACTTAATGGGAATAGCATCCCAGAGGTGGAGCCATGATTCAGAAAGAATCCTCTTCAAATATGGACCCAACTGGGGCAAGTGGGAACCAGATCTGAAATACACATTAACTTTTAACACAATCCATTCTGACTACCTGGGAAAAGCAAGCCACAACATTTCATCCAGTTACTGTCCTATAATATATACTAATACTGAACTCCATTCTCTGAGTCTGCATCCTTATGCGATCAAAATGGCACCATCCACATACAGGAGATAAAACAGCAACACAACAACAACAACACCTTTGGGGGGGGAACCCCCCTCCTCAAAACAGCCCAAAGAGAACTGAGCAGGCTCTCCAGGCAAAGAATGCTAACTGACTTGTTCGGTTGGGAGGGCAGAAAAACCAGATGGGAGGGGAAATGGAATACAGTACCCTGGAAGGAGGTATGAAGGGAAAGCTGAAACCCTGAATAGGAACACTGCAAACTGCAGGATGTTGTTGCAGATCCCACTTGCTATATTAAAAGTCCAATAAACTTCATTATGGGAGAGGAGAGGAATGTATTTTTTTAACATGGAATCTCCTGCGTCGTTCTGAAAATACTCCTCAGGGTAGTCCGAAATCTAATTTTCCGCCGTTTAAACAGATACCTCCTCAGTCAACTGAGAATTCAAGTGCATTTTTGTAAAAGATGCTAAGTGCTTAGATGTGAGCTTGACAAAATTTTATTGAGCACAAAATAAGCAGTCATATTTAGGCTGCCTCCAGTCTTTGTTCTTAAAATTTCATTACCAACCTCATCAAAGTCATCGCTGACTTTTTTCGAAATAGCGTCCGTGATTTCCTGGGCAATCTCTTGCTGTTCAGTGATATCTTGCATCATTTCATCAATTTTGTCCAAGTCCCTGAAGAAACAAAAAACAGGCCATTTATTTCTTAAATAAACTAGTATACTACTCTTCAATACATATGTTACCAGGGTGGCAGATAGGATTAAAAAAACAACAATGAAGTAAGAGTACCATAAAACTCTTAAACTGAAGCTGAATCCTGGCAAGACGGAAGTCCTGTGGGTGAGTGGTTACCAAGTCAGGGAGACAGGCTCATTGACTGTTCTGGATGGGTTGCACTCCCTCTGAAAGATCAGGTTCGTGTCTGGGGGGACTGCTAGATCCATCATTGATGCTGGAGGCCCAAGTGGCCATGACAGCTCAGAGTGCTTTTTACCAGCTTAGGCCCACTACATTCTCTCCTGAACAGTGGCTGCCCTTAAGGCTGGTCCAGAAGCTGGAGCTAGTATAGAATACAACAGCTTGGCTGTTGTCAGGAGCTGCCCCTTTTCAGCATGTAACTCCTTTGCTGAGGGAACTGCACTGGCTGCATATTCACTACCGGGCCAGGTTTAAGGTTCTAGTACTAGTGTACAAAGTCCTAACCAACTTGGGACCAGGATATTTGAGAGAGTGCCTCCTTCCTTACCAACCTGCCCAGTCACTGAGGTCATCAGAGGGCATGTTCCTGGTGGTTCCACATGGACCCATGGCCTGGTTGGAGTCCACCAGGAAAAGAGCCTTCAGTGTGGTGGCCCCTTTCCTATGGAATTCCCTGCCTTTGGAGGTCGGGAAGGCACAAACCTTGGTTCCTTCCGGTGCCTCCTGAAGACACTGTTATTTTGAGAGGCCTTCCTTGAGTGACCAGCCGCAGTTTATTAAATTCAGCCTTATCAGAACTTGTCTCTTTTAAAATATTTTAACATGTTTTATTCTTTTATCGTTGCTGTTCACCGCTTGAAATCTTTTGATGTGGAGCGGTATATAAATATTGTAAATAAACAAACACCAACTATCAATAAACAGCAGAATAAAAAGCAGTAATAAAAATGACTAGATGTTAAAAATAAAAATCTCAGATGCTGAAAGCCTGGGGAAATAACAATGTCTTCACCTGGTGCCTAAAAGACACAGCAGTTCCTAATGAGACTATGTCTTGAATAGGGTGCCAAAACTGAGAAGGTCCTCTCACCAGTTGTGAACTCATCTCAGATGTCTGTGGCACCTGAAGGAAGACCTTTGAAGACAATTTCAGTGCATGGTCAGATTGATGTGGAACAACACACATTCCTTCAAGTACTCAGATCCAAGCCATGTAAGCGCTTTAAAGGTAAGCATCTGAAATTTGAACTGGGCTTGGAAACAGACCAGAAGCCCATGGAGTTTTTTTTATTAAACACAACTGATATATGTTAGTATCCTAGGAGAAGCTGTAGATTGTACTGAGTACAGTTTCTGGGTAGTCTTCAAATGCAGCCCCACATACAATGCATCGCAGTAGTCTAACTTGTAATTACCAGAGCACAGACAACACTTTCCCCGTATGAAAATAGATCATAACCCCAAACGAAAAGGAAGGGTGCCCACAAAGCTCAGTAGCTGAGCACATACTTTGGACATACGAATCTCAGTGCAGTTGGAATGCAGGTATGTATGACGTGAGACCTCTGTTCAAATACCAGAGACTGCAATGAGCTGTTGTCCAGGTCGTATTAATTTGGGCTGCCGCAGGACATGTAAAAATGCCACATGGATTGAATCTTGAACATCAAGTATAACAGGCAAACCCTGATAACCCCGCCCATGACTGCAAACAAAAATCTTACCACAGTATTAGAGAATCTAACCAAAATTGTTGGGCACAGCAAAATATACAGCGCATAGTGCGCACACAGCAACAATAGCCATTATTATGAGGGATATTTTCTATGGGCTGCTGTTGACCATATTTTCCACTTACATATTTTCATGTGCTTTTTTCATAGCTTGGGCAGCATAGCCCATGTTCTTGAACACTTCTGTGTTGGCGTGGGCGTTTTCAAGTGCTTCCCGTTGGAATTCGATGGTGGAAAGTGTCCCATCAATTTGGCTCAACTGTTTCTCCAGTCTCTTTTTTCTCTTCAGTGCCTGCAGTGCAGCTGTTGGTGAAACAAGGGGGGGATGTTAGCTATGTATCATCTCTTAATAACCCAGTGCAAATGGAGCTGGCTGCTGCAATTAACACCAAGTAAGGCAGAGAACCAGATAACAAGGAAGCAAGCAAGCAAGCCGAAAAGCTTGACTAAAGGCAAAATAAAGAGGGTCTAGGAATCCATCAGATCACAGAGAGAACTCTTCCTTAGCTCTTAAGAGACAACCAAATCTGTATTTGAGAAAAATGAGGCAACAAAGTTCAAGAAAATGATAGAAATGGTCAAGATAAAATGCAAGGTATCAGTTGGGAGATGAGATACAAAAGCACACACACTGGGGAGATATTCTCCTCCACTACAGAGCTACAACTGAGAGAAACCCACACTGCCAGTACAGCTTTGACTTCTATTTTTTAATTTCATTAATTTTATTTTGTTTAATTACCCCAAATCCCCTGCATCCCCTGTTAAAAGCCTGTTTCTATATCTATTTGTTATGCAGCATGAGAAGAGGGGTAGAAATAAATACTGTTCAACCTCTCTTCTTGCTCACAATCAGTGGAGAAATAAATAACAACCTTGCATTCAAGCCAGAAGAAACTGTTGCACAGCAGCTGTCCTTAGAGGGAGCTCTCACATTCATGGTGCCCAAAATGTGAGAATTCCAAACTTCAAGAGCCACCAAGCCTTCTCGGTCTGGTTGGGCAACCCAAACATGTCCCGGTATCAGGCAGTATGCCTATGTGTACCAGTTGCTGGGGAACATGGGAAAGAGGACACTGATGCACTCGTGTCTTGCTTGTGGGTTCCCGGTCAACAGCTGGTTGGCCACGGGTGAACAGAATGCTGGACTAGACAGATCCTTGGTATGATCCAGCATGGCTCTTCTTATGTTGTTATGTAAGATCATGTCAAAGACTTCCCTAAGCATTTAAATGAGTGTTGTTAGAGATTCATTTTTAGGAAGATGAGGCCAATCCCTTTAGCTTTATCCTGACCCATCTAGACAGATAAATGTAAACAATTAGTTTGCAGTTGTGAAATAAATCTCAATTTTTCAAATTAAAAATCCTATTACTCAGTTCATGGATGGATTATTGCTGTACAACCAGAAATCTTGACGAAGTCAACACACACAGAAATATATGGCATGCATATATAATGTAAATCTAACATTAACCTATATTATATCCTATTCTTAGTTATCGATTGCTGGAATATTCCAGGTTAATTCAAGGAGAATTGATAGATTAACAGGGGATTGCTGACTAAAGTGGTCCAATACCCTGGAAAGCTGGATTCAAAATCTCTGTCAGTCAGGTTTCATAGCAGTGGCTAAAGTGGACTGGGAGTCTGACTTTGAAAACACGTCAATAAATTTATTTATTTGTTTGGTAAACGTACGTTTGTCATTCATTGTGCAGCCAACATGCCTAACCCGAAGGTTTCACAATACTGGAGTAAAACTTACTTCACATACAGATATTCTGAGTCTGGAAAAAGAAGATCCCCATTCCAAAGATTCAGAAAAAGAAGAGAGCCAGATAAGAATCAAGAGAGTAATCTGAGGAAATAAACATAACATCACAGGTCACAACACTATATAGATTGACTTAAAAATATATTTAATTAACAATGCCATGATTTTGAAGAGCGACAATTTGAAAATTGTAGTAGTAAGAGAAACATCTAAGTTCTTTTACAGAGTTTTGTTAATACAGTTATACTCTGAAATAAAAGGATAACGTCCTTGAAAGAATGAACTTCAAGCAAGTATAGAGCGTATTAAGGCAAGCTTCAATTGCAGACACTGAGTAGTCTTCAATACAGTTATACTCTGAAATAAAAGGATAACGTCCTTGAAAGAATGAACCTCAAGCAAGTATAGAGCGTTTTAAGGCAAGCTTCAATTGCAGACACTGAGTAGTCCTCAAATTAAGAGCTAAAAGCAAAATGAAGCAAACAGTTTTCTCCACCAATAATTCCATACATTAAAACCACAACAATGCACCATCATCATGACAGAAGAGCAGGCAGGATCCCAGAGAGCTTCTTGCACAAGCAGACTTTCGACAAGCACACAAATACCCCACACCATTCTGCAGGGTCCCCAACCCATAGAAGCACGGGAGGGGAGGGGGGGGGAGAGGTGCTGGAGTGGGTTAGAACACAAGAGGAAAGAGAAGTCCCTTTGCAAGAGCAGAATTCCACTTGAGATTCTCTAGATTCCTCCCAATATCTGTAGGTTT
Source organism: Heloderma suspectum (assembly GCF_057233095.1). Taxonomy (NCBI): domain Eukaryota; kingdom Metazoa; phylum Chordata; class Lepidosauria; order Squamata; family Helodermatidae; genus Heloderma; species Heloderma suspectum. The sequence continues at coordinate 50,983,424 of NC_139461.1, forward strand.
CCTTTTGAGTTTTTTTTTTTTAAAAGCGACCTGTCATATATTAGAATGGGGAGCCGATAACCAAGTTCCTAAGCCTGATCCTCATACAACCCATCATTCATTCATTCATTCCTTCATTCATTCCATTTCTGTTCCACCCAACAGCCAAAGCTGTATATCTTATATCAGATAAAATAAAGTTATAACATGTTGTACAGCATAAATTGAGGGGAGAATTATTGAAGTTTGTAGCTTATGAAATAAAAAGGCACCTCCCTCTGTAAAGATTATACATTTTGCAGGTTTGTTGGCTGAATGTAAAAATCAGTGATTTTTTAAAATTAAAAATGGATATTTCAAAATTTAAATTGGATTTTTAAAATGTAAATCAGATTTCAAAATGTTCTTAAAATAATTATTTTAAAAAGAGCCTAGGTCAAAGTTATCATCATGAAAACTATATGACTTCTAATTATATTCTATGAATATGTTAACAGCAGTTTATGGAGATGGGAGATAACCTGATTAGTCCTGTTCTGCACTGCAAACGGTGTACAGAAGTGCATGCTTGTTCTCTCTCGCTCTCGGCCTTGCCCTTGCCCTTGCCTCTCTCTAAGGGCAAAGCCAGAGAACGTTAATGAATAGAGAATTTAGGGAGATGGAGTAGATGTGAACAAGGAGGAGGAGTCTGGATATAAATGTAGGGGGGAGGGGAATATAAAGTGAAACCAAAAGTGAACAGAACATATTCATGCAGTCTTGACCAAGGTTGATTTGATTTAAATGAAATTTATTTAAATCATGATTTAAGTCATGATTTAAATTGCTGCTCTGAAGGACTCCATTTTAATGATGTAAATGACAGTTAAAATCACTAGTGAAGAAGATTCCATTTAATCATCATTTTTAGTAGAAGTACATTATTGTACTTAATACATATTCAGAGATGTAGGTTTCATTAGAAGATAGGTCCACACAAAGAAATTATTCTGAATTGTTTTCAAATTAATTTTCCTCTAAAAATGGGATGATAATTTGGTCCTAAATTTTTAGTACCAAATTTTAGTACTTTTTAGTACTAAAGCAGAATGAACTTCTTATAACAATGCTCTTTCCTTCAGGCATCTACAGTGGAAGATACAGCCAGCAGAACTTTCCTCAGGAGTCAGGTCTGTACGAATGAATTTTTAAATTTTAACAATCCATTTTTTAATTTTTTAAGAAGATCATTGATTTTTATCAAGTCTAGTCCTGATTCCTGTGGAAACTGCTGCATGTACCCTCCACTGGAGAAATACCTAGCATGGCAGCAGCATGCCATAAGGAGACCCCATTTGGAAATATTTTGTTTCTGTACCCACTGTGGGTAAAACAGGCGTGCATGCAAAATATAAACAGTGAACAAAGAAATGCAAGGTCTGGTTGCCCGAAGGAAATAGCATTATTATCAGAAGTACTACTACTTTGAAGATAATGAAGGGAGTGTGTCTGTATTCTCAAAACTCAATATAAAAATCAGTCTTTAATGGCTGAAGAAGAGGAGTTGATTATGACCTGGGCATCCAACAATGTTAAGATAAAAAGTTCTTGCTTTCGGTGATTTGCGGCACCCCATGTGGCACCCAGACCTCGATGGCCCCTCCCATTGTCATTTTTTCCGCTTCAGTGCAGATCAAGGCTGTCGCTGCTACCGCTCTCAAGCAGCTCGGCCATCCTCGTGCTACAACATCAAGGACTTTGGAGTAGTAACCCACTGGCCTCCAGGAAGGGCCCGCCCATTGGCAGAGCACCCCCGAGGCTACGCCCTTATTCTCATGCACATAGAGTCTAAACAGTCGACTGGGATTTGGCATGGCGAGGGCCGGTGGTGACACAAGGGCAGCTTTAAGGCTGAGGAAAGACTTATTCATTTCTTTGTCCATTTCCATTTGTCTAATTTATCCTTTTGCAGTGCCTCATATAGTGGTCGTGCTATTTCCCCATAGTTGGCTATCCACAGCCGACAGAATCCAGTCAATCCCAGGTAGGCCCTTAGCTCACAGGGGGACGTAGGGACAGGAGTGTCACGAATGACTTCGACTCTTTCTGATCCCAAGCTTCGGGTCCCCTTGGCTAAGTGGTAACCTAAGAATTTTACAGTTGGTCAGACTAGCTGCACCTTCTCCCTTGACACTTTATAGCCTCTCTCTGCTAGATGATTAAGGAGGGAAATTGTCCCATTTAGGCACATATCCTTAGCCTTGGCTGAGATCAAGAGGTCGTCACAATATTGGAGGAGATGCACCTCAAGGTGCTGATGGACCCAAGGCTCGAGGTCCTTTTGAAGTTGCTGACCAAAAACGACGGGTGCAAGATTGAGCCCCTGGGGGATCACTGTCCATGTTAGTTGAACCTTTGACTCACCCTCTGGGCTTTCCCACTCAAAGGTGAACAAAGGCCTCGAATCAGGGTGGAGCGGGATGCTAAAGAAAGCGTCTTTTAGGTCTATGACAGTAAACCATGCATGATCTTCTGGAATTCTTACGAGAAAGGTGTGTGGGTTAGGGACCACAGGGTGGGGGGCCTCGATTTGCTGGTTAATGAGGCGGAGGTCTTGCACAAGGCGAAACCCTTTGCCCCCCCTTTTGATACAGCAATAATGGGCGTGTTGAAGGGGGACATTATCTTGATGAGTCGGCCTTCCTCTCGGAGCTTCGTTATTACTGATTGTAGACCCAGCTTCCCTTGGCGGGAAAGGGGGTATTGTTTCATATGAACTGGTTTCGCCCCTTCCTTGAGAGGAATTTTGTATGGTGCCACCAATTTGGCACAAGAGGCCCCTCCAACCCCGGCCCAAACCAGTGGGTTGACTCTGTTTTCTATTAAGCACCAGTCTTCATTTGCCTCTGAGGTGGGTTCCTCCATGGCTTTAAAAAGGGCCATTTGATAGTTGCTGCTCTGTTGCTTGGGAAGTCGTACTTCCATTCTTCCATGAGGGGTGAAAGTGATCTCAATTTGGAGCTTAGTCAATAAGTCCCTCCCTAACAATGCCACCGGACAGGAGGGGGTACAGACAAACGTGTGTTCTAGGTGTGTTTCTCCAATTTTAGTAAACAAAGGACGAGAAAGGGGCACTCGCGTTGCCCTTCCCTTGACCCCCATTATGGTGGTAGTTCCCCCACTTCCCATTGGTGGCTTGTTAAGGGGGAGTATGGACAAGGCAGCCCCTGTATCCACAAGGGCATCATAGGAGCGACCCCCAACTTTAATTTTGACCATGGGGTCCTGTCTTGCCTCAGAAACGGCCAAGAGGGGTCCGGGCCCCGTTCTGTCCTAATCTCTTTCTTGTTCATACAACACTCTTTGTTCTTCCCCCCTGCTTTCTTTCTCTTTCTGTTTCAGGGCTTCACAGTCTTGTTTCCAATGCCCAATTTTCTACAGAAAGCGCACTGATCTTTTCCTAAGGGAGGCCCTTTTCTGTTCCCCTTTCCACCCTTCTTAGTCCCTCCTTTCTCTGGCTTGAGAACGGCAGCAAGTAGTTTTGCCTGCCTTTTATCTTTTTCCTTTTCTTCTTCTTCCTCTCGTCTTTCATAGACCTTCTGGGCTACCTCAACCAGGACTCCCAAATCAGCCGCCAGTCCTCCAACTTTTTGTAACTTCTTTCTAATATCTTGGCAGCTATTTCCTACAAACTGCGTTGTGAGAATTCGTAGGTTATTTGGGTCATTCAAGTCGATGTCAGTATATTTAGCAAAGGCTTCTCTCAGCCTTTCGAGGAAGACGGCGGGGGGCTCGCTTCTGTCCTGTTTCAACGTCAAGACCTTTTGCAGATTGGGGGCCCTTCGAGCGGCCTGTTTCATGCCCGCTAAAACAAGCCGAAAGTATTCAGCATGTAATTGCCTTTGCGCTGCCGTGGCCACTCCCCAGTCAGGCCTCCCAATAGGCAAAACCTCTGCCATTTGCTCCTCAGTCGCCTGGGGGTTCTCTTCTCTAAATCTAGTTCGCGCCCCCGCAAGAATAGTTGGCTTTTGACTAAGGAAGCAAGTGTTTAACAACATCTGTGTGTCATCCCAGGTAGGATTGTGTGTAAGCCTCACATTTTCCATTAAGGACAACAGTGGACCAGGGTCCTCTTCAAAGGGAGGATTGAACTGTTTCCAATTGTACAAATCAGATGTCGTAAAGGGAATGTAAACAGACATTGTCCCCTGTGGGTGTTGGGCGGTAGGATCGGGGACCTCTCTAATAGGGAAGATCAATTTTACTGGTGGCTGAGGGTCCTTTCGTAAATTGTAATTAGGCCCTCCTTTGGTTTCCTCCTCTTTATCAGGCACCTTTTCCTGGGTTCGAGGCCCCCAAGCACTCTTCATCTCTTTGAAATTTTTCTCAAGGGCATCCAAACAATCTTGGAGAGTGTCCTCGAACTCAGTCATAGACCCAATCTCAGGAATTTTTAACGGTTGCAACTCTTGGGCAGGGTCCCTTGGGGCGGGGCTGGGGCGGGCGTAGTCTCCCCGCGACAGCAGTCCCGTAGGGAGGAGGAAGCAACGGATCCTCAGGGGCCGTCGCTGCCACCCTAGGTGTTCCCTTCCTCGTCAATTTTTTCCAGTTATCACAGGGAGGGCCAAGGACATACATTTAACTACCCACGGGGCGGGCCTGCCGCCGAGAGGTACGCAAGTTGCCCATGAATCAATATAGGGAAACTGATCCCAACTTCCCCTTTGCGTTACTATTATGCGCACAGCAGATACCAGGGTTGGGTCAAAAGACCCCTCGGGTGGCCATTTAGGTTCTAATACCGGCCATTCCCGGGCACAAAGAAGGACAAGTCAATCCTTCGTCATCTTAGTTCCATAATCCTGCTTAAAATGTGACCAGTTGCGGAAACAATACTCCAAGGGTGTATGGGACTCTTCCGTGAGCCTGGATTGGGACCCGCCCATGACGGTGGGATTTCACTCAACAAATCTTGCGCTTCGCCCTCCTCTGACCCAGCCCGTCGCCGAGACAAGGAAATGCAGATCGGGGCTCCTCACTCGCTTCGCCCGTAGGCGTCTCACACAATCACAAACACACCACCGTCCCGCGTGTATCCCCTAAAGTAAGCTGTTTCACTTACCCAGAGGCCTCCTCTGTCCCGCCCGCAGCCGCGTCCAGCTGCCTATTGATCCACTGCCGGTGCCAAAAAGGAGTGATCACGTCTCCCTCTCCTTCTGGTGTTGGTCCCCAAGCGCCTCCGCCGCCGCCGTCGTGAGGAGAAGGCAGTGTAAAACAACCACCTGTGGCCACTTCTCCTCCGCGGCCCCTCGGCTCAGCGTGAAGGGGACGCGCCCCGAAGCAGGATCTGAGTCACGGCACCAAATTGTTAGATAAAAAGTTCTTGCTTTCGGTTTAGAAGAAAAGGATGCCAGGCAGGCAGCAGTGGATCCAACACTATTTTATTGAAACGTTTTGAAAACGGGTGCAGAGCAGTCTGGACCCCGAGACACGTGTGCAAAAGCCTTTTATACCATATCACTTCTATTGTTCTTGCCAGTAACCAATGAAACAGTCAGTACATCAGCTTACCAAGTTAATAGCCAATAAACAGTCAGTATCAGCTTACCAAGCCGTTAGTCATGAGCGCGTCATTATGGTTCTCCTTTTTGCTCCGCCCACATTTTTCCTGCCACTCGGGCTCCTACGTAACTGAGGCGCCAACGGTTATGGAGTCTCTTTTTCTAACAACAAGAATTATCTCTCCTTAATACCAGCTGTAATAAATTTCAGGGTTAAAAGTGGCCAGTTCAAGAAATACATGTTTGCTGATGAAGTGTTAAAGGAAGTCACACCAGTGAGCTGGTGGAAGTTACTTAAACAATTGCATTCAGAGACCACTGAAGTGGTAATTCCACTCTTAACAGCAGTAGCTTCTTCTACAGGGATACAGAGAATTTTTCTTCATTTGGACAAATTCTTTCTAAATTGAGAAATAAGTTTGGAACTGAAAAAAGCAGGAGAGCTTCCATTTCTTTTCCAAAAATGAACAAGGAAGACTTGGGTGGTGATGGTGGTGGTGAAGACTGAGTTAACAGTGCCATCCAATATTTTAAGTTTCTCATGTTGACTTTGTTGAAACTACCTAAATTTTATTTTTTAAAGAACTTTACATTCATCTAAAAACTGAAATAGTTAACCATTCAAACGTCCATGTGCATGTTTTGTTAATGTTGTTGTTTGTTGAAGAAGAAAATTAACCAGAAGAATAAACAATCTTATTAGTACAATTTAAAAGCCTGTTTGGCGGTGGTGATTCTGGCACATCATGACAAAAGTATCATGATTAATGGAACAATTGTAGCTGAATGACTTCACAAGTTCATTCTGCTTTAGGCCTAAAATGACCAAATTATCATCCCATTTTTAGATGAAAATTAATCTGAAAACAATTCAGAATAATTGCTTAGCACGTACCTACCTGCCTTCGGATGAAACTTACATCTCTGAATATGTGTTAAGGTTATATTAAACAATAATGTACTTCTACTAAAAATGATGATTAAATAGAATCTTCCTAACTAGTGATTTGACCTGCGATTTAAATAATTAAAACTGAGTCCTTCAGAGGAGCGATTTAAATCATGATTTAAATCAAATCAACTCTGACGTAGGCAAGTCTCACAGAGCTTTCTATATGTTTTTGTGTGTGTAAAGATTTGATTGCATTCGAATCGAAGTAGATTAACTCCATTTCATATGTGTATACCAGCCCGCTGGGACTCGCTGGATCAAGTCATCCTCCTGCTCTTGTTGAAAACACGCAGGCCGAGAGGCAGCAGGCAGCTGGGCCTGAGTATGCGGTTAAAAGGCAGCACTGGCCATGGAGGGATCGAGCTGATAACGGGAGCACGCCACAGCTGGGGGAGAAAAGCAGCAACAGCTGGGACCCATCAAGCTGCTGCTAGAGAGCTCTGGGGAGGAGCAGGAACAGGGAGAGAGTGGGGAGAGCAAAATAAAGGAAGACAGGCTGGTGAAAGTGACTTGCAAGAGGACAGACAGACAATCACTGCCAAGGAAGATGCTGGTGCACCTGCAAGCCCCACCTAGGTCTTCCTTCACTGGAAGACCTGGAAATTCCCAGATGGCAGCCACAGAAAACCTCAGGCATATCAAAACCTGGGTTTAGTTTCTCTCTCGGAGGCATCTAAAGAGTCCCCACCCACTGCTCAATCTGGAGAGCTACTTCCCTAGAAATGGACAACATCCACTGAAGGACAACTGTGAAGTGTTGCCACCTGAAAGGCCAGTACATCTAAAGGGGAGAGAGGAACATGTTCATGGTTTAAAGCTACAAGGGGCGGGAGGAAGGCATAATTCCTTACCCTGAGTTATTAATCTATATGCTTACTAGACCACAGCGCTGTAACTAGAAAAAGACCTACAATTAAAAGCTTGCTGCACTTACTTGTGCACTCCTGAAATTATGGAGGCTATGAAAGAGGGTGGGTTTAATGTGTCCCTTCTGAAGGACCCACTTACAATGTGTTTGACAAATATTTATCCTTACAGCTCATAACGCCTATGTTATGAGTAGGAGTGCCCAGCTGGTGCATCTCAGGTGAGCTGCTGCTGGATCCAATCTGCAAGATGATTAATAGCTCAAAGATATTTGTAGCTAGGGGAACTGAACTGATCACAGTCCAAGCTGTCCCTCAAAAGTAATTCCAAGGGAGTTTCTCTTGCTTTCAGCTAGGACCAAATTAAGAAATTTGGACAAAGATCTTATATTATATAGGAACTATTTCTTACAAAATCGTGGAGGATTGAGGGCAAATCTTAGAAATAATCCAATCAAAACAATAAAACTCTCATCCCATCTTCGCTTCTCTCTTGCTCACTCCTGTGTCCTTGAAACATGATGAAGCAGCTGCTATTATCTGAAGCAGAGGGTATATTAACCAAATTCAAATGCAATATTTATTTAGAATGTTTACATACCACCCAAGAATGAAAGTTCTCCAGGTGGTACAGTAAAAATGAAGAACATGCAAAGTAGTAAGATGCAAACATGAAATCTAAAGCAAAATTAAACCAGTAACAGCAAATAACATTAGTACAAAAGACCCAAAAAGCACTACAGGATCAATAATTTTAGAACAGAAAAGCTTAAGAAACTAGAAAGATCTTCATCTAGTGCAATGAAGACCACAGTGTAGGCACCAGGTGAGGGCATTCCATAACCAGGATGCCAGCACTGAAAAGTCCCTTTGCCAAGGACACCCAGAGAAGGCCTCAAAAGGTGATCTTAACGTACAGGTAGGTATATGTTGGATAGGCCATTTAGGGCTTTAAAGGTTAGTACTAGCACTGTAAAACTGTTTGAACCCAGTAGTGCTGGCATGAAGCATTCTGCCACAAACCATTACTGCTGAAAAATGCAGTAAGACAAACACAATCCACTCCCAACACAGCACCTTAACACTGTTCAGATGTATAGGAGACTAGTGGGGCTCAAGACATGTGGACTGTGTGGACCAAATACACTGAATGAATATCTGATCTCAAAAGAAAGTCTATATATTACACATGCCAAAGTCCTATGCCAACCAACACTGAGCTCTGCAACCTGTATAAATTATGCAGTAATGAAGAGCATGTGTAATGTGTGAGTGTGTGTGTGTGTGTATATATGTGTATATATATATATATATATATATATATATATGCCTCTCCATTCAACTTTTGTTAGTCATAGAATTATAGACACTGAAACCAATGGAAAATGGGAATTCCCAACTTCTGACATTTCCCCAACTACTTCTCTGCTTACATAACTGTCAAGTCCAGCTTTAAAAGAATATAAAGCAGAGATATTAAGATCTATACCTATTTTCAAATTCTGCACTGGTACAAAAAAATAGCACAGTGCATCTTCTGCAAGATCAAAATAGCAAATCCTGAAGTCCTGGGAGACTTCACAGAGAGACAGCACAGCACAGCTGCAGTATAACTGAGGAAACTGCCCTATACCAGTTCAGACAATTTGCCCATCTACCTTAGTATTGTCAGCATTGACTGGCAGTTTCCAGAGGGGCAGCCTTGTCAGCAGCAAAAATAAAGAGTCTCATGGCACCTTAAGGATGAACAAATTTATTCTGGTACAAGCTTCTGTGGACATTGTTCACTGCATCAGATGGAGAGGGTCTCCAGCAGAGGTCTTTCCCTGCTACGCTACCTGATCCTCTGAAATGGTGATGCCAGGGATTGAAACGGGCATTTTCTGCATGCAACTCAAGTGCTCAGCTACTGAGCTATGGTCTCTCCCCTAAGAGTTCTGCTATAAGCTCCAGAACTATTCGAGAGGATTGTTTGGGAAGCTGCTGGAGGTTTTTCTATAACCTTAAGTATGCGTAACTTGAGTCTCACTACTTACAACCCAGGCAGTTAACTTCTGGACAAGGGCAAGGCAATTAACGAGATTTCTTAAAACACATTAAATATAAATCACACAACTCGGCAGAATGTCAGGTAAGGGCAACCCCAAGGAGTCCTTTGCAGGATAGCCACGCACAACTGAGTAGCTTAGCACACTTCCTCAAATGTCCATGGGTGGACTGATCACAAACATCCCAGATCTGAGTTCGGATGACATGCTAACAACCTGTTTATGCAAACTGGAAATGGCTTATGCACAGTGCACGTCCCATCAAATCGTGAGTTAATTATGAATAACCTTAGTATAGTCATACGTACATACATACTAATGACAGGACCCTTCAAGTGGCGGCACCCTGGTCATGGAATGCCTACCTGGAACCTATGTTGTGGTCTTTTTTTGGCCCCAGGTGAAGCCCTTTTTATTTTCCCAAGCTTTTTAGTCCCTCTGTTTTTTTAAAAAAATGGGCCAGTTCACACATCACAGTGGCAAATTGTGGGTTAATTAATAAACAGTTCAAGGGGAGAGGGTTAAACGCCTTCCAATCAGTGCTATGGTCCCAATGCAAATGTTTCCACCCACATACACACACAGCTGATATAAGACTTTTATACACCATAGGAAATCCTATTCACGCATCTCCCACCTCAAGTCTAGCATGGGTCTTCTATAAAGATGCCACAGACGGGGAAAATGAATTGCTTATTTTATAATAAAAAATTATTACATTATTTTTTTCTTTTTATATTTGTATAGTTTGCAAATTAAGTTTACACAAGCTACTTCCTAGAAGATGAGAGCAAAGCAGCAATTGGGATTATTTTCCCACACAGTTCTCTGCTCCCCTTTAGCCTTCTTGTGAACAGGCTGCTAGGCTTGTTCTGTGGTAACAGGACTTACATCACTGCCAGCCTTCATGTAACAATGCAATCATGATGAAATGAATCATACACTTGGAACGCTAATCATCACGAGCCATGCAAAACAACATGAACAATGAGTACACTCTAAGTGTCTACTAGCAGCCACCTAGGCTTGTTATTATTTTGTATTTTCCTAGAGTTTATGTATCTTCGAGATATACTTTCAGAGCACCTAGAGCAGGTGTGCAAACCCTCTTTCAGCCCAAAGGCCAAATTCCATTTCAGAGAAGCTTTCAGGGGCCGCATTCCAGTGGTTGGCAGGGCCAAAGGGGCAGAGTCAAAATACCAATGTATTTTAGCTTAAAGCTCTTTACTCCCAGTGACTAAGCCTTAGGAGAGGCATTTCAACCTTTTAAAATGGGGCAGGGGAGAGGGAGGGACTGCACAGAAGCCAAGAAACCACCAAATGATTGGTGGTCGGGGAAAAGGGGGTGGGGCTAAGAGAAGGGGGCACAGTCATTTGAGGAACCCCAAAGGGCTTCATCGGGGCCCCAGGACAGCTAGATTTGGCCTGTAGGCCAGAGGTTGTGCATTTCTGATTTAAAGGATATTTGGCGTCCAGAAAAATGAAATACCGTTTTCAGAAAAGACATCCATGCTTGGCTAGAACATGGCTATGGATATATACTGGAAATTATCTGTGATGTAATCAGGGACAAGTGACAGCTCCCCCTCTATGTCTGTACCATGTTGGGTTATATCCAATGTTAGTCCTACTTAGAGTAGACCCACTGAAGTGTATGGGACTTAAGTTAGACTAACATGGGATACAACCCATTATGTTTCCATTTTTAATTATTTGGAGGTTTTGTATTACCCAGTTATACAACTCCAGTGCAGGAATGCACATCTAGCAGGATTGTTTTAAATTTTTAAAAAGAGCTATCGGCTAAGGATCCACACAAAGCCCCATCCTTTTCTTTAGGGCTGTGTGTCAAGGGCTCCTTGGAGGGCTCTCTCAGTCTAATCCAGTAGCCAAGTCCAGACACAGACAAAGGGATTCTTTTCAAAGCTTTATTCTTCTTTTACAACTTAACTCTACAGGTAGCAACTAGATCTGAGCAGCAGCATCCCTATGCCCTAAGTTCATAGAATCATAGAATAGTAGGGTTGGAAGGGGCCTACAAGGCCATCGAGTCCAACCCCCTGCTCAATGCAGGAATCCAAGTCAGAGCATCCCTGACAAATGGCTGTCCAGCCTCGTCTTCAAGGCCTCCAGTGTGGGAGAGCCCACCACCTCCCCAGGTAATCGGTTCCATTGTCGTATTGCTCTTACAGTCAGGACGTTTTTCCTGATGTTCAGCCGGAATCTGGCTTCCTGTAACTTGAGCCCATTATTCCATGTCCTGCACTCTGGGATGATCAAGAAGAGATCCTGTCCTTCTTCTCTGTGACAACCTTTCAAATACTTGAAGAGTGCTATCATATCTCCCCTCAGTCTTCTCTTCTCAAGGCTAAACATGCCCAGTTCTTTCAGTCTCTCTTCATAGGGCTTTGTTTCCAGTCCCCTGATCATCTTTGTTGCCCTCCTCTGAACCCTCTCCAGTTTATCTGCATCCTTCTTAAAGTGTGGTGCCCAGAACTGGACACAGTACTCCAGATGAGGCCTAACCAGTGCTGAGTAGAGGGGAACTAGTACTTCCCGGGATTTGGAAGCGATGCTTCTATGAATGCAGCCCAAAATAGCATTTGCCTTTTTTGCAGCCACATCACATTGTTGGCTCATATTCAGCTTGTGATTGACAACATTTCCAAGATCCTTCTCGCTTGTAGTGTGGTTGAGCCAAGTTGGAACAGTTGGTCCCCGTTTGAAAGGCAATTACTGGCAGACCCCGGAATATAAGGACTAGGGAGAATCCCTCCCCTTTTCCCTTGGATCCTCTGGGCGCAACTGTTCTTTGAGCGCCAACCGGGCGCTACGCCTCCTTTCCGCGCCCTCCATTTGGCGCCGCTCTCTGCGTCTGCGCCGCGCATTCACCAAGTCTGCTATCTCTGCTGGGTCACTCCCTGGACTGCTTTCTAATCTAGGAATGTTGGTGGGAGGAATCTCTGTCAGCTGCGGGCCCTGGGAAAAAGGGGCGCGCTCCTCTCCCAGGAGCGACTGCTCTTCCTCCGAATCAGAACTACTCTGGGATTCTATGGGCTCAGTGTCCACCCTGACACTGTGTCAGTCCCCCTCCATTCTTTGGAGGCTATATGCTTTCCCCCTTCTTTTTAGAAGTACACATCTAGGCAGGTTTAAATAAAGTCAAGAGTGGGGCAAACAGCACCACAGTTATACTCTCCCTACAACAAGACCATCCCTGGGTTGCTGTGGCAACAAGTCATGCTGTCATTGAAGAGATGCTATCATGCAAAGGTTCTTGGGAGAAGTTTTCACAGATTGTGTAGAAAGCTGTAGGGCAAGATCTGTTTATATCTTATCTATAGTTCTGTTCATTATTCAGGTGAGATATCAGACATGGGACTATGCCTGGATAGCTTTAAAGCAGGGATGGGGAACATGGTGCCGTCCAGATGTTGCTGGACTGCAACTCCCATCAGCCCTAGCCAGTTTAGTCCATGGTAAGTGATAATGGGAGTTGCAGTCCAAGAACATCGGGGCGGCACACATTTCCCATCCCTACTTTCAAGGCTGCTTCAAAAGCAAGCTGAGGATGCCAGCATGGCTTTTTCCTGGCTCCTTTTTCATAAATACAATACACATTTCCTTATCTACAGGTCACACGCCAAGGAGGATTTCCTCTACACCCTTCCTAGCAAAAAAGCCCTTGTGATCTGGCATCACTTGGAAATGATGAAGGTTAAGTCAAACAACATGTTATGCAAAGGACACATTTTCAAATGCCACTTTCTTTCCTCCTTGGGCACCATGGCCCTAATACAGATCAGGAGGGGGAGGTGCACAACAGCTTTTTCTAGTGTGGGGGGACCCTTAACATGGCTAGTTCTAAGTACGGCTATGCACTGCTTCGGCCCAAGGCCCGAACCCTGAGTCGAAGCGGGCTGCTTCAGGCTACTTCAGTCCCCTTCCGAGGCAAAGCAGAGGGGGCATGAAGCGACCCGGAGAGGGTCGGGGGCTCTCCAAAGAGCTCGGTGCACTTCGGAGCTTCAGCACCCCGGCCCAGCGCCTCCAGCTCCTTACCTGAGGTGAGTCACAGGAGTCACTGCTTCTGTTGTCTCAGTCGCCGCCTCCTCTGCTGCCGCTGCCATCACTGCCGCCCGCTGCCACCAGCTTCTGAGCCCTGGACATGTGCTAGCTCTTGTCCCACCAAAAAGAGCTGGCACTCATCCAGGGCTCAGAAGCGGGCAGCAGCCGGTGGGGGCAAGTGGCAAAGGCCACCTCCACCGCTGCTGCCACTGCTATCACTGCCACCATCATTGCCACCACCGCTCCTGCCCGCTGCCCACTCCTGAGCCCTGGATGCACACTGGCTCTTTTTGGTGGGAGTCACTATTTTTAAAATTATGACTCCTTGCAACAAGAGCCGGTGCACATCCAGGGCTCAGAAGCTGGCGGCGGCAATGACAGAGGTGGCGGCAGCAACAGTGTCGGAGGAGGAGGCAGCAGTGGAGGCAGCAGCCCAGGTACGGAGCTGGTGGTTTGCGCAGGGGTGTCAGGGGGGGGCTGAAGTGGGATTCGGATGGCCAAATCCCGCTTCAGGGCCGAGTCAATTCGTGGGGGCCCAAATCAACCCAAGCCAAATTGGACCTGCCTTGGAAGTCACGAAGCAGCTTCCAAGTTGAGTCAAGTCGGGGGGGCCCAAATCAGCCCAAGCCAAATTGGACCTGCCTTGGAAGTCACGAGGCCGCTTCCAAGTCAGATCGGGGGATCGCTGCGCAGCCCTAGTTCTAAGCATGCTTTTTTAAATGCATACGTACCATACGTGTATCTCTGTTAACAGCCCCACAACGACCACTGCCAAGTTTTGCTTTCCATACTCTACAGCTGCCTCGCCTCCTGAATCCACCAAATGTTAATCCCGGCATAGGCCCTCCAGATGTTTTGGACTATAACTCACATAATCCCTGGCCATTGCCATGCTGGCTGGGGCCATGGGAGGCAGAGTCCAAAGCCTCTGGAAGGCACCAGGTTGCTACCCCTCAATGCACAGCCTTTCATGTGGCTGAACCCTAAACAGTTAGGTGTCTAACTATTCATCAGTGTTGTTAACAAAATACATTCTTATTCAAACAGCTGCTGCACAAATAAATACAGACAAATGTTTGAAAGGTCCTAAAGGGAGTCCCCTTCATGGATCACTGCCTTGTTGTGGCGAAGGGGCTTGCGTAACTCAGTGAAGCCATAAGCTATGCCGTGCAGGGCCACCCAAGACGGACAGGTCATGGCAGAGAGTTCTGACAAAATGTGGTCCACTGGAGAAGGAAATGGCAACCCACTCCAGTATTCTTGCCAAGAAAACCCCATGGAACGTATCACAAGGCTAAAAGAGATGACGCCGGAAGATGAGCCCCTCAGGTCGGAAGGTGTCCAATATGCTACTGGGGAAGAGCAGAGGGTATTTCCAAGTAGCGCCAGAAAGAGTGAAGCGGCTGGGCCAAACCTGAAAGGACACTCAGCTGTGGATGTGTCTGGCGGTGAAAAGAAAATCCGATGCTGTAAAGAACAAAATTGTTTAGGAACCTGGAATGTCAGATCAATGAATCAAGGTAAGCTGGAGGTGGTCAAACATGAGATGGCAAGATTGAACATCGACATCTTGGGAATCAGCGAACTCAAATGGACAGGCATGGGCGAATTTAATTCAGGTGACCATCATATCTACTATTGTGGGCAAGAATCCCTTAGAAGAAATGGAGTAGCACTCATAGTCAACAAAAGGGTGGGAAAAGCAGTACTGGGGTACAATCTTAAAAATGATAGAATGATCTCAGTACGAATCCAAGGCAAACCATTCAACATCACAGTAATTCAAGTCTATGCCCCAAACACTGAGGCCGAAGAAGCTGAGGTTGATCGGTTCTATGAAGACCTACAACACCTTCTAGAACTAACACCAAAAAAAGATGTCCTCTTCATCATAGGGGATTGGAATGCTAAAGTAGGAAGTCAAGAAATCACCGGGATAACAGGCAGGCATGGCCTTGGTGTACAAAATGAAGCAGGACAAAAGCTAATAGAGTTTTGCCAAGAGAACATGCTGATCACAGCAAACACTCTTTTCCAACAGCACAAGAGGCGACTCTACACATGGACATCACCAGATGGTCAATATCGAAATCAGACTGATTATGTCCTTTGCAGCCAAAGATGGAGAAGCTCCATACAGTCAGTAAAAACAAGACCTGGAGCTCACTGTGGCTCAGATCATGAGCTGCTTCTTGCAAAATTTCGGCTTAAATTGAAGAACGTAGGGAAAGCCACTAAACCGTTCAGGTATGACCTAAATCATATCCCTGATGAATATACAGTGGAGGTGAGGAATAGATTTCAGGGATTAGACCTGATAGACAGAGTGCCTGAGGAACTATGGACGGAGATCCATAACATTGTTCAGGAGGCAGCAACGAAATCCGTCCCAAAGAAAAAGAAATGCAAGAAAGCAAAGTGGCTGTCTGATGAGGCTTTACAAGTAGCTGAGGAAAGAAGGGAAGCGAAAAGCAAGGGAGAAAGGGGAAGATATACCCAACTGAACGCAGAGTTCCAGAGAATAGCAAGGAGAGACAAGAAGGCCTTCTTAAATGAACAATGCAAAGAAATCGAGGAAAACAACAGAATGGGAAAGAATAGAGATCTCTTCAAGAAAATTGGAGATCTCAAGGGAACATTTTGTGCAAAGACGGGCATGATAAAGGACAAAGAAGGCAGGGACCTAACAGAAGCAGATGAGATTAAGAAGAGGTGGCAAGAATACACAGAAGAACTATACAGGAAAGATCTGAATGTCCCTGATAGCCATGATAGTGCGGTCACTGAACTTGAGCCGGACATCCTCGAGAGTGAAGTCAAGTGGGCCTTAGGAAGCATTAGTAACAACAAAGCTAGCGGAGATGACAGTATTCCAGCCGAGCTATTTAAAATCCTAAAAGATGATGCTGTTAAAGTGCTGCATTCAATATGCCAACAAATCTGGAACACTCAACAGTGGCCACAAGACTGGAAAAGGTCAGTTTACATTCCAATTCCAAAGAAGGGCAACGCCAAAGAGTGTTCAAACTACCGCACAATTGCGCTCATTTCACATGCCAGCAAGGTGATGCTCAAAATCCTACAAGCTAGGCTTCAGCAGTATGCGAACCGAGAACTACCGGAAGTACAAGCTGGGTTTCGAAGAGGCAGAGGAACTAGAGATCAAATCGCCAACATTCGCTGCATCATGGAGAAAGCAAGAGAATTCCAGAAAAACATCTGTTTCTGCTTCATTGACTACGCTAAAGCCTTTGATTGTGTGGATCACAACAAACTGTGGCAAATTCTTAAAGTGATGGGAGTACCAGACCACCTTACCTGTCTCCTGAGAAACCTGTACGAGGGTCAAGAAGCAACAGTAAGAACCAGACACGGAACAACCGATTGGTTCAAAATTGGGAAAGGAGTACGACAAGGCTGCATATTGTCACCCTGCTTATTTAACTTATATGCAGAGTACATCATGAGAAATGCCGTGTTGGATGAATCAGAGGTCGGATTTAAGATTGCCGGGAGAACTATCAACAACCTCCGATATGCAGGCGATACCACCCTAATGGCAGAAAGCGAAGAGGATCTCAAGAGCCTCTTGTTGAGGGTGAAAGAGGAGAGTGCAAAAGCTGGTTTGAAACTCAACATTAAAAAAACTAAGATCATGTCATCTGGCCCTATCACTTCCTGGCATACAGAAGGGGAAGAAATGGAAGCAGTGACAGATTTTACTTTCTTGGGCTCCAAGATCACCGCAGACGGTGACTGTAGCCATGAAATTAAAAGACTCTTGCTCCTGGGGAGGAAAGCTATGGCCAACCTAGACAGCATAGTCAGAAGCAGAGACATCACCTTGCCGACAAAGGTCCGTCTAATCAAAGCTATGGTTTTCCCAGTAGTAATGTATGGCTGTGAGAGCTGGACTATAAGGAAGGCTGAGCGCCGAAGAATTGATGCTTTCGAACTGTGGTGCTGGAGAAGACTCTTACGAGTCCCCTGGACTGCAAGGAGGTCAAATCAGTCCATCCTAAAGGAAATCAACCCTGAGTGCTCATTGGAAGGACAGATAATGAAGCTGAAGCTCCAATATTTTGGCCACCTAATGCGAAGAGAAAACTCCCTGGAAAAGACCCTGATGCTGGGAAAGACTGAAGGCAAAAGGAGAAGGGGACGGCAGAGGATGAGATGGCTAGATAGCATCACGGGTGCAATGAATATGAACTTGAGCACGCTCCGGGAGAGAGCGCAGGACAGGAAGGCCTGGCGTGCTATGGTCCATGGGGTCACGAAGAGTCGGACACGACTGAACGACTGAACAACAACAACAACAACAAAAGGGAGTGCTTCGCACAAAAGGGTTGATAAACAGATGAAGGGGCATGTGCTCGTTTTTTCAAAAGTAAATCCCACAGAATACAGTGCGGCTCATTCCTAAGCAATGGTATAGAAGACTTTCCCCAGCCAGGCACCCTCCAGATGTGTTGGAGTACAACTCCCATCATCCCCAGCCAGCACATCACTCCTGGCTGGAGGTGATGGGTGTCATACTCCAACACATCTGAAGGGCACCAGGCTGGGGGAAGCTGCTATACAGGATTGCAACTTTCATCTTTTAATTTGGGTGGAGCCAACACTTCTGTTATACTGAAGGTTGAACGATGAGCGCTGCCACAAAGCCATTCTTTCAGTATATTATTATGTAAGTTTAGAACACACCTACGTGACTTAATGCTGCTATTTTTATTGGCTAGCTAGGGTGGGGCACAGGAAAAGCACTGACATCGTTGTTGCACACAGTTCTAATTCTAGGTTAGCTTTTGTCAGTGCTAAAATGCAACAATAAAAAGACCAAAATAACAAATCCAAGAATATTCTTCATAGTAACTTATACCACATAATGATCTTCGGTACAGTTTTAACACACTGTGCTGGTAAAATTTTGCGCATAAACTAAAAAAAAAAAAAGGAGTCAAACCCGTGTGCAATACTTTACAAGTACAATAATATACGCTAAACACAACATCGCCAAAAGATACAAGATTTCGTATGCTTAAGGAACTTTTGAGACAGTTAAAGCAAGCAGACATACATCACAATCCTAGACCCACTTTCATCTTAGTCCTCAGTTCATTTATATAAAATGATTTGCAGGGCAATTCTGAACATGTAAAAAGGAAGTCCTACTCAGTTTGATGGGATTTATTTTCTGGTATATGTGTTTAGGACTGCAGCCTACATTTAGTACAGCTGGACACCATAGCAAAACCTAGAGGTGCAAGATACCATTTTTGGTCACAGCCTGAAGTTATCCAATTCTGAAGAACCTTTAAACCGGGGGTGCAGAACTTCTTTCAGCCTGAGGGCTGAATTCCATTTCAGAGAAGTTCAAGGAGGCACATTCCAGTTGTGGGTGGGGCTGAAGGCAAAAGGGGCAGAACCACAAATACCAAAAATACCAGCTTATTTTAGCCTAAAGCAATTACTGCCACTCACTAAGACTTAGGAGAGGCATTTCAACCTTTTAGAATGGGGGGGGGGGATTGCACAAAAGCCGGGGAACCACCAAACGGTTGGTGGCTGGAGGAAAGGGGGTGGGGCAGATTGGAACCCTCGGAGGCCCGGATTTGGCCCCTGGGCCTGAGGCTCTGCACCACTGCATTAAATTACTAATACTGTACTTCGTCTGGCCTACTTATTTATTAACCTAACTAAGATCAAGGTACCCGACTTCCAAGTGGGTAGGTATAAAGTTCACTGTTACACAAGGTGATTAGGAAACAAGGGGCTGTATACAGAGATAGGAATATGTAGACATAGTTTAGGGGATCTAATCTAGTGAACTTGGGTTCTCCTTTCTGCATGCAGGGACAGTGTGGGTAAAATTTCTGGCAGTGGTACATGGGCATCTGCTCATAGGGGCAAGGGGGTGCAACTGCCCCCTCCCCGACTCCAGTCAAGATGTCATACTGAGAGCCACAGCGGCAGCTGCTGTGCTGCACCTGCCTCATCTATCTCTTCCTTCAGTTCCCAGCCACATGGACAAGGCTCAGGACAGGAGGTCAGTAAATTAAACACGGGAGGGGCACTATGGGAGCACCTCCTTCCAAGGCAAAGAGATAGTAGGAGGCAGTAGCATGACCAGGTTCCCCCACACCGAAGTAGCTCCATTCTGAGAGTGGCAACAGCACCTTTTATTTATTTATTTATTATTAAATTTATTAATCGCCCATCTGGCTGGTCACTAGGGATGGTGGAGAATTTCTCCCCGAAACTTCGGGGGGCCGAGCGCCAACGTGTTCGGCCCCCCGAACAAGTTTCGGGGAGAAATCCTCCGAAACCCCCCCCGCCCCCCGCACCCCCCCCGGGACGGGACTTACCTTCACCGAATGTCCCTCCCGGTGGCGGGTCCGGCCGGCGGTTCGGCGGGTGTTCGAGCGGGGCGGGAGCGGCAGCCGGTCTTTTGACCGGCTGCCGCCGCCGCCATTGCAATCAAAGAAAAAAAAAACGCACCCTGATAGGCTACGTGACGATTCACGTAGCCTATCACGGCTAGATCTGCAAAGTCAGCCGTGATAGGCTACGTCAATCGTCACGTAGCCTATCACAGGTGACTTTAAAAAAAAAAAAAGCGCGTACGGATAATGGCGGCCCCCATAGGGAGCCGCCATTCCCGTACCTTATTTGGTCGCTGTAGTCTACGTAAATGTTTACGTAGACTACGGCGAAAATAAGGGCAACGCTATTTGCGTTGCCCTTATTTTCGCCGTAGTCTACGTAAACATTTACGTAGACTACAGCGACTAAATAAGGAACGCGAATGGCGGCTCCCAAGGGGGGCGCCATTAGCGTACGTGCTTTTTTTTTTTTTTAAAGTCACCCGTGATAAGCTACGTGACGATTGACGTAGCCTATCACGGCTGACTTTGCAGATCTAGCCGTGATAGGCTACGTGAATCGTCACGTAGCCTATCAGGGGGCATTTAAAAAAAAAAAAAAACTTTCGCGTTCGCGGCCGGGCGAGGCGGGAAGCCTCCTCCCCGGCCTGAATTTCGGCCGGGGCGAGGCAGGAAGCCTCCCCCCCGGCCTGAATTTCGGCCGGGGCGAGGCAGGAAGCCTCCCCCCCCCCGGCCTGAACTTCACGGGGGGAGCAGCGAAGCGCCTCCCCCCCACCGCGAACGTCCTTCGACGACAGGTAAGGGACTTTCGTCCACCCCTACTGGTCACCCAGCCACTCTGGGCGATGTACAACATACAATAAAAACCGTTTAAAACAATAAAATTCTACAATAAAAACATTTTCTAAAATACCCTAACCCACCCCAAATGCCTGCCTGAACAACAACATTTTTAATGCACGACGGAAGCTCATTAAAGAGGGGGCATGACGGAGTTCCCTAGGGAGGGAGTTCCACAGAGTGGGGGCCACCACAGAAAAGGCCCTCTCCCTCGTCCCCACCAGTCTAGCTGTCCTGGCTGATGGGACAGAGAGAAGGCCATCCGAGACTGATCTTGTTAAGCGGCGTGTCTGGTGCTGCTGGAGGCGCTCCTTAAGATAGGCTGGGCCAGAACCATATAGGGTTTTAAAGGTCAAAACCAACACCTTGAATTTGGCCCGGAAAACAACTGGTAACCAGTGCAACTCCTTCAGCACTGGAGTGATGTGATCTCGCCGGCAGCTGCCTTTAATCAGGCGAGCCGCCGCGTTCTGTACCAGCTGCAGTTTCCGAACCGTCTTCAAGGGTAACCCCACGTAGAGCGCATTACAGTAGTCTAAACGAGAGGAGACCAGGGCATGTACTACCGATGGGAGTAGATGGTCGGGAAGGAAGGGGCGCAGCCGCCGTATCAGATGGAGTTGATACAGCGCTGTCCGGCTCACAGCTGACACCTGAGCCTCCATGGACAGCTGGGAGTCCAAAATGACCCCCAGGCTGCGGACCTGGTCTTTCAAGGGTAGCCATACCCCATTCAACATCAGGTCAACATCCCCCAGCCTCCTCTTGTCTCCCACCAAAAGTACCTTGGTCTTGGCAGGGTTCAGCTTCAGCCTATTCCTCCCCATCCAGCCACTCACCGTCTCCAGACATTTGGACAAGGATTCTATGGCCAACCTTGGTGAAGATTTAAACGAGAGGTAGAGCTGCGTGTCATCCGCATATTGATGACACTGCACCCCAAACCACCTGATGATAGCCCCCAGTGGCTTCACATAGATGTTAAATAGCATCGGGGAGAGGATGGAACCCTGTGGCACCCCACAATTAAGTGGCCACGGGTCCGAAAGCTCCTCTCCCAGTGCTACCCTCTGGTACCTGCCGGAGAGGAAGGACCGGAACCACCGCAATACAGTGTCCCCAATGCCCAACCCCTCCAGGCGGTCCAAGAGGATACCGTGGTCAACGGTATCGAAAGCCGCTGAGAGGTCGAGGAGAACAAGGAAGGAGGATTCACCCCTATCCAGAGCCCTCCTCATATCATCTACCAAGGCGACCAAGGCCATTTCTGTGCCATGCCCAGGCCTGAAGCCCGACTGAAATGGGTCTAGATAATCAGTTTCTTCCAAGTGTGCCTTCAACTGCACCTCCACCACCCACGCAATCACCTTGCCCAAAAATGGCAGATTTGAGACTGGGCGAAAGTTGTTCAAAACTTGAGGATCCAAGGAGGGCTTCTTTAAGAGCGGTCTTATCACTGCCTCCTTGAGGGCTGATGGCATCACTCCCTCAAGGGAGGCGTTCACCACCGCCTTGATCCCCTCACCCACTCTCTCTGCAGCTCATAATGAGCCAAGATGGGCAAGGATCAAGTAAGCAGGTGGTCGGCCGTACCGATGAAAGCACCTTGTCCACTTCATCAGGAGGAAGAAGCTGGAACCGATCCCACAAAACCGGTTTGCCACAGGCCACCTCTTGCTCACTAACTGTATCCACAGCGTGCAGAGTAACACACCTAATCTGATCAATTTTATCTGCAAAGTGCCTTGCCAAGGCCTCACAGGAGGCCTTAGAATGCTCCAGTGGTTCCGGAGCCACAGGACCGACCAGGCTCCACTCCGGACCACTTGGAACAGCCTCCTGGGACAGCACTCTGCAGACGCGATGGAGGCAGCATAATATTCCTTTTTTGCTGCCTTCACTACCACGTGATAGGCTGAAGATACAGCTCTAGCCTGTGTCTGATCATCTTTTGAGCGAGACTTCCGCCACCGGTGCTCTAGCCGTCTCACCTCCTGTTTCAGAGCTCGTAACCGCGGATTGAACCATGGTGCAGTACGAGCCCTGTTCAGGGGGAGAGGGTGTTTCGGAGCCACCTGATCTAATGCCCCAGTGATTGCGGCATTCCAGCCACCCATCAGGGTCTCGACCGAGTGGCCGTTGGCATGCCCCAGAGAATCCCCAAGCGCGTTCAGGAATCCATTTGGATCCATAAGACGCCTGGGGCGGACCATTTTAATGGGTCCTCCACCCCTGCGGAGGGGTTGTGGAACCGAGAAGTCCAACGTCACCAGATAGTGATCTGACCATGACAAGGGGGTGGTGGATATACCCCCGACTTCCAGATCACTCCCCGCTTCTCCAGAAACAAACACAAGGTCTAGTGCATGACCGGCTACATGGGTGGGCCCAATTAGAATATGGTGCAGCTCCCAGGAGGCCATGATCTCCATGAAGTCCTGAGGTGCTCCTGTGAGGATGGCCTCCGAATGTACGTTGAAGTCCCCCAACACCACTAAGTTAGGGGACTGTACACGCACATCAGAGACCACCTCCAGCACCTCGGCCAGGGAGTCAGTTGTGCAGCGGGGTGGACGGTACACGAGAATCCCCAGACTGCCCTTCGGGCCCAACCTCCAGCACATGCACTCAGCAACCTTGGTCTCCCAGAGAGGGGGTCTGGTGAAGACCAAGGACTCTCGGTAGATAACAGCCACTCCCCCTCCCCGATCCCCAGCCCTCGGCTGCTGTGCATACGAAAATCCAGCTGGACACATGGCTGCAAGGGTTAAAGCAGCAGCCTCGGCCAGCCAGGTCTCCGTAATACATGCCAGGTCTGCACCCTCATCCAGGATCATGTCATGGATGAGGGAGGTTTTCTGGGTAACAGACCTGGCATTGCAGAGCAGCAAACGAAGGCCAGAAGATGGGGTCACGCCTCCCCCAGCCATCCTTTGGCTCTGGACAGGCCCGGAGCAGGGGACAGATACTACACATCTCTCCCTTGTTCCCCTTACCTGGCATGGCCTGCCCCTAGCGCTCCGCCAGCGCCTGCCGCCCAGCCTCGGTATCTTCTGGCCCCCAACACTCCCCCCACTGCCTCCATCAGGTGGACACATGCCCCCTCGCTCCCGCCTATCAGGCAGGCTACCCACCCCTAAAACCACAACAAAATCCTCCAGGAAAAACACACACACACACACACACACACACACACACACCAATTAAAAATCCCCTTAAAAATAATGCCAGGCCGGAGTCCACAGGGAAGGCCAGGTGGTGGTGGTGGTGGTGGCGGCAGCAGCAGTAGCAGCAGCAGGCCCAGCAGCAGCAGGCCCAGCAGCAGCAGGCGCGCCTCTTCCCCGGTGATGGTGGTGGCCTCTCCTGCAGGCCCTGGCTCTTCCAGGCCACCTCAGCCAGCCAGCTTATGTAGCCCCTCCAAGGAGGGCAGGTGGAGCAGCACAGCTGGCTCGGTACCTGGGGGCCTGGTCCTGTGTACACCTGTCCTGCCTATCGCCACTCTCCAGTTCCCCGCAACACGGCCCAGCCAGTCCTATCTCTATTCTCCAATTCCCTGCAACCCAGGCCAGGCAGCGGAGATCAGTTAATTAAACCTGGGGCTGGCAGGGCAGGATACCGTCGAGCTCAGTTGGGAGTGGCTGCAATGCAGATGGTAGAATGTGGGTAGGCCTGGAAGGGGTGGTGAGGCCAGCTTTCTGGCAGGCCCAGCCAGGAAGCACTGTGGCCTGTTAGGCCCTCAGTTTGGTAGCCTGTGGGAGCACCTGCCTTGTAAAGCAAATGGGCAGTAGTAACTGCAGTCTCATTTTAAACAAAAATCAAAAATCCAGGAGTTTCCTATTGCTGGGTTTGGCCATTAGCGTGTCTACCAAAAAACAAAAGATGGCAGCAAAGACAAGAGGTCATAGAATCATAGAAGTATAAAACAGGACTGCAAGGAGGTCAAATCAGTCAATCATAAAGGAAATCAACCCTGAGTGCTCATTGGAAGGACAGATACTGAAGCTGAAGCTCAAATATTTTGGCCACCTAATGTGAAGAGAAAACTCCCTGGAAAAGACCCTGATGCTGGGAAAGATTGAAGGCAAAAGGAGAAGGGGACGGCAGAGGGTGAGATGGCTAGATAGCATCACCGATGCAATGATTATGAACTTGAGCACACTCCGGGAGAGAGCGGAGGACAGGAAGGCCTGGTGTGCCATGTGTCCATGGGGTCACGAAGAGACAGACACAACTTAACGACTGAAAAACAACAAAAGGGTTGGAAGGATCCTACAAGGCCATCAAGTCCAACCCGCTGCTCGATACAGGAATCCAAGTCACAGCATCCCTGACAGATGGCTGTCCAGCCTTGTCTTGAATGCCTCCAGGGTGGGAGAGCCCACCACCTACCTAAGTAATTGGTTCCATTGTCATATTGCTCTAACAGTCAGGACGTTTTTCCTGATGTAAAGCCGGAATCTGGCTTCCTGCAACTTGAGCCCATTATTCTGTGTCCTGCATTCTGGGATGATCGAGAAGAGATCCTGGCCTTCCTCTCTGTGACTACCTCTCAAGTACATGAAGAGCGCTATCATATCTCCCTTCAGTTCATGATCTTTCTAACTCAGGTCTTGTTAAATATGTTTTTTCTGAGTTTATAAACATGTTAAAAAGTACCTCTACAATGTGTGCAGAGAAAATTCAACATTTTTATATCCATATTGCAGGAAGCAGGGGTGTGGCTGAGAAAGTGTGGGTGACACAAATCCTGTGACGTAGCACAGTGCTATTCCCATTTTGTGGAGGGGTATGCGTTAGGGGAGCGTATGACAACTCTGCAGTATAGTCCAGTGTTGTTGCTGTTTAGGGAAATGCAAATGGCTGTGAAATTGATTATAGCAGCCGTGAAATTCCATTTTTAGCTCTCACAGGAGGCCCAAGTGGAACTTCTCCCCATCTCTGTCTTAATATTGGCCTTGGAGCTGAGACACTGCGCCATGCAGCTCCACAGAGGTTAGCGTTTTCTCATGTATTGTAGAAATGAAGAACCCTCTTGTGAAGGTATCTGAATCTATTGTACTGCAAGCTGAGCAGGTCAACCCGCCCCTCCCTGCCCCCACAATATTAACCATGCCCTTCAACCCTATAATGAATGGCCTGTGGCCCAAAGGGCCATTACAGGGGTGAAGGGAGTCATGGAGAAAACTGAGGGTTTTAGCTGTCAGTGGAAAGACATCGGCCCTGGTCAGACACGACGGTGGAGAGGGCAGTTACAGTAACCACACTGCGGGGTAGTTACCACTAACCACGTTGCACGCTCCCATCACAAGATCACGGAACACAGCCTGCAGCATGGTTGCACTAACCACCCCCTGCTCCACTAACCCCCGCAGTCCTCCAGCCCGCTCCACCATGCATCCCAGCAGCCCATGCAGCAGAAATGGCCATGCATGGCCATCATGGAGCCGGCACGACAGCTGCCACCTCCCGAATGGTCTGCAGTACTCGGGAGGCAGGCCTGCTCTGCCACTCACCGCTGCCGCCAATCCCTACCCCATCTGCCACCACTGCCCCAATGAGGAAGCTGCATGTCTGACCTGCCAGTGGCTCCCACTTACGGGCCGAAAATGTGGCTTAGGATCCAGCACAGTCGTGGCGGATGCAGCTGCTTGTGCCAGGGAACCCGGCGTGCTCAGGGTCGTTGTGCTGATAACAGCAGCATGAGAGTGAAAACATCTTTGTGCCTGCCATGCTTCTCTGACTGTATATGGCAGGCGGGGACCGACAGTGCTGGGGCTGGCTCTCAGCTGAGGCATCATGTGTTGCTAGGCAGATGTCGACCGCGAAGCTCTCACGCTGGCAGGAGCGGCGGCACCATTTCGTCTCTCTTGCCACAGAGCTCTATGGCGGTGCTGGATAACCACGGAGGCTTAGCAGACAACACAGGAAGCCACAGAAAGAGCCGCTAGCCCTACTGCAGGGTGCGGTTAGTGAGCGTGATTGCACCGTGGTTATGTAGCCACCATGGTTGGGAAAAATGTCCCCCACACAACATGCTAAGCCATCATAATTAGCTTACAATGTTTAACCATCATGGCTGAGCGTTAAGTATGAACAGGGCCATTGTCTGGACACCAGGTCTACCTAGTGAGAAACAACAGAGAAGTAGACCTGGTATACAAATTCCTCAGGCTAGATCTACCTGTCTTGGTAGACCTGGTGCCCAAGCCTTATCATTGCTCAGTCACCTGGGCCGTATCTATATGGTGCCGCTTTGACTCCCCACCCCGTCGCAACTGCGCAGTGATTCAGCTTCAAGTCAGCATGTCCTGCGATACACTCGCGATGTACTGCATGCTTCCATTACAGACTCACCGTGCCCTGGGGGGGGGGGGGGCATTTTACTGAAATGCACAGTTGTGCAGTCCCGTGAGTGTGAGGGTGGGACACTTCAGTGGCTGTTTTGTGTCCGAGGGGCTCTGCTGTGTCCTTCCATCCCTTTTTATGTAAAAAGTGAGCGTTTTGTGCTCCTTCATTTCCACACCATCAGTTTGTCAGTTCCCCAGCCCGAGACTCTCACGATGGTTCACACTCACAAGCGTGAATGCTACATGCCCAGCCATTGCTCCAAAATGGTGGCTGAAGCGATGTTGGTCCTTCCCCAAGACCCCCTCCCCCCCAGCCCTTGGGTACTCAGTCCACAACCGATGCAAAGATACGAAGCTGCAAAACTGTGTGAAAGTGTGATTAAATAGATGAAAACACCCCTCTGTGCCTCTGTAACTGCACAGCTGCGAAGGGATGGGGGAGTAAAGGGTGACGCAGGCACTACACACAACTACAACATGCCCACTGTAAGATACGAAGTCAGTTTGAGGAAGGAACAGATGGCCCGCAACAACAGGGGAACCCACAGCAACCCCAAAAAAACACAGTAAAACGACTCCTTGGAACTCCGCTTTTTCTGGGCGAAAACCACGGATGGCTGCAAAGTCGTGACTGTGTCATCTGTCACGAGGCCCCTTGACTCGCACCCGCCCTGGAGTAAAAGCCTGGTGTGGATAGGATCCAGATCTACCAGAAAGGGCATACCTATTCTCTGATGCAATTACGGCTTTTTTCTAATGTGCAACCATACACAAAATCTGTAGTTCAAAGAAAAAATGCAATTCCAAAAGAACTTTGCTGCAGTTCAAAATTCAAGCCGTGAAAAGTTGTGTTGTTAGCTGATGTAAAAAGTGGCTGATAATGTGAAAAGTAGAAAGTAAAGTGAGTTCAGGCTCCTCAAGTCCAAAAGCCCGATCAAGCATACTCATCTGTCCTTCTACTGCTAAAGACACTGCCCACAGACTCCACTGCTACTCTGTAGAGCTGCCTTCCCCAGTCTGGTGCCCTTTAGATGTACTTCAGCTCTAGTCAACCCCAGACAGCATGGCCAATGGTGCGGAATACTGGGGTTATAGTCCAGAACATCTGGAGGGCATCATGTTGGGGAAGGCTGTTCTAGAGACCCAGATAAAAAATGCGACTGCTAACAGCACACATAATGTCAAGAAAACACTGAACAAAACAGAAAAGTTAAAAGCAGATACAAATGTGCAAATCGTCACACAAGATGATTTAGAGGCGTACAATTTACTTTCTTGCCCAGCAGAAACTGCCTCCCATGTAACATTACTTGCGTGACATACTCAGCCATTTCACACACAGCAGACTCATTTCCAAGGAGTGGGCGAGTAGAGAGAGCCCCAATACCTAAAACGAGATGCTTTGGGTTAAAGCGGCAATAAGTCAATGGTAACGGATTTGTACTCTGCACATGCTCAGAGGGACTGTCTCCTGAGCAGCCTGAGCACCTTGTCCCTGAAACCGCGTCTGCGGTCAGCCCGTCACTTCCAGGGCTGAACTCTGCTTCAGATGAAGGCCTGGCCCGGTATAAAACTCACCTCGCTTGTCGCGGGTGCCGTGTTTCTTCGCCAGCGCCAGCTCCTTTTCGATCCTGGCCTCCAGATACTCCTGCTTCTTGGTCAGCATCTCCTCCGTCTCCCGGATCCGACCTAACGCCTCCGGGAGAGTGGGGGGCCCCTTGCCTTTCCCCCTGGAGAAGCCGGAGCCTCCTCCGCCCCTGAAAAACGTGCGGATTTTACTCATCTTCGCCCCGCCGAGGGTCAGCGCCGTCGTACTTCGGGGATCTTCGCCGCGCCACGGTCCGGGCGCCCTCCGCTGCTCGAGGCTTTGCGGAGCCCCCCTGGCCACCTCGCCGAAGCTCAACAGCAAGCCAAGAGCGGTGGCTGCGGCACTTCCCAACTCCGTCCGGCTGAGGGAGGGCAGGGAGAAGCGCCGGGCGGGAGGGCAGGAAGCTGCTGCCGCTCCTGCTGCTGCCGCTCCCGAGGCGGATGGCGGCGCCACGTGACCGCCAGGCACCTGCTGCAACAGGTGTTTCGACCTGGGGAATGTGCCCCGCCCCCTGCCAGGTGACTGACGTCCTCTGCCGCCGCGCAAGCACAAGCGGATGCCGCGGGAGCAGCGAGGGACGTCTAAAATCACAATAAAAAAGAAACCTGATCTCCTTAGAACCGAACGAAAATGGACCCTCTGAAATGAAGCCCTGAGTTTTCAGCAAAGCAACAGCTAGGCTTCATTTCAGAGGGTCCGTTTTCCTTCGGTTCTAAGGAGGTCAGTTTTCTCACTTTAGAAATCACTCGGATACATGCACGGACGTGGCGGAAAGTGCTCTCTGCACATGCTCAGAAGCACCCTCATTACTGTTGCTTCTAATATTCCTAGGGCCGAGCAGTGCTTCGAGAGTCAGACTACCGTCTCGAAGACCCTGGTCTACTGTCGATATGCTGGGTGTGTGCCGCCGGTCAATGTTGTTCTCATTTCACAGATCTGAAGATGAAGCTAAGATGATGCGTAGCGTTGTTGCGCTGGGGAAGACCTGAATTCAGACATCCGAGGGAGGAGTCCGACGTGATTACACTCTCATTGGTATAGCTTGAAGGTGACACGAAACGTGCAGCCTTGTTTCATGACATTTATTGGTATAATGAGTCCAGCATTATATTGGTACAATGGTCCAGCAATATACTAGAAATAAATGAAAATAAACTTAAGCAGTTGCCCTTACAGCATGTGAACTACACATTCATGGAGATACGGGATCTGAGTCCAGACATAAAGCTTAGAACCTCACAGGGTTGTTGCTAGGATAGTAACAAGGTATTTAATCCGCGAAAGGCGGTACTCTTGAGTCTGTAACGGGTGGAAATTAAGAGACCAGAGAGAAATCTAAGTAACTGTGCCTATTTTAAATACTAAAGGCAAAAATGAACTGACCCTATTTGGGGGATAGGGTTCAGCACCTTGGATAGCTCCTTTAGAGCTCTGGCTGGTTCCGCCTAAAACCCAGAAGGAATAACAGCCCCACCAAAATCGGAGCCACCAGCCTCTACTGGCTGCACACAAAACCCAGGCAGCGAAATCACGGAGGGTAGAGGAGGCTGCGACGGCTTTGCGCCACTTTTCTTCCAACTCATCCTCAACCCCTGTTCGGACTCTTTAAATGCCCAAGCTCCGCCCCTCAAGGTGACGACAGCGGCCGGACAGCCAATGGAACGCATCCACTCGGGAGGGGCGGGCGGATCAAAGCCTCCAGAGTCCAAGGAGCATGGCCGCGGCGTGCGCATGCGTTGTGCACGAACATGGCGGAATTGGAGATCGGGCAACACTGCGACGTAGAGCATTGCGGACAGCTTGGTAAGGGAGCCCTTAGGTTGGAGGCACGGACCAAGAGACCGGCGGTCGTAGGGGTGCCGGTGGAGAGGCCAAGTGTATTGTAGAGAAATGAACGGCGGGGACTAGCTGGAAAAAGGGGGTAGGGGCTGGCGCTTTTCTGTCAGGTGGCTCCGACTGGTCACAGGCTCCGGGTAACACTTCTGGTTCTCAATTGAACGCATAGGGGGCAGCCGCTACAGGAAAATGGGAGAGCGGCTCCCGCATCTTCTTCATGCTTCCGCCCCTCTACATTCAGATGGAAACCGGAAGTATAAACCGATGCGTTCGTCTCTAGAGTTTCCTTCCTCTACGAGCGCCTCCCGCTGGTGAGTGTTCAAGAGGGGAGGAGATGTTCGGCGATAAACAAGTTGAGGGGCGTGGCTCCTCCTAGAAGTGGGCGTGGACTGTGCCAATTTCCTGTTGCTAGGTAACCAGTGTAGCTTATGAAGGATTCTGCTATCACTGAAGGCAAAAAGGGCATGCAGCAAGTAACTAAGTTACTCAGAAAGAGCTCTTGCCTGCCTGGCGAGATGTGTGTATATACAGGTGGGCGAGGGTTTTTATTGACTTAAAATATTTTTTATCCTGCCTTTCTGCAAAAGATAGCCCGCACTCAACATAATACACTTTAATCAGGAAAAGCAGTGTTTGCTTTTGTTTAGTGTTGTCTTCCATTGTAGTTGCAGTTGTTTGGGCTGGTTTTAAAAATATTTACTTTAATCGTTTATATTCAGATATATATTATTATTGTTAGCCATCAGGGGCATCTATGTAAATGGGCGCCTAGTCCAGGTATAAACTTAAATAACAAAACAATTACACTAAAACAACTAAAAATTAACAAAACCCAAAAATGAATCAACAGCAGCAGAAATTGTGTCATTAAGGGCGCAATCCTACGCTGGCTGGGGCATGCTGGGAGTTGTAAGCCTTTTCTCTGTCTAAACCTGCATAGGATTGTGCCCTAAGCGAAAGCTAAACAGAACAAAACTATCTTGGTTTTCTATGTAGCGTTCCAGTGCCGATGAGCAGCGCCTAAGTTCTAAAAAGAGAGGTGTCACGACACCCAAGCCAGACTGGCAGTCCTTCTGTCTTCGCTGGAGCCGTTGCTCTTTAATCCTGAGTGTGTGTAGAGGCTGTCATTGCTTATGTCTTTATTATTTATTTATTTATTTTATTACATTTATATCCCGCCTTTTTTCCTCCTTAAGGAACCCAAGGCGGCGTACATAGTCCTCCTCCTCCTCCAGGTTATCCTCACAACAACAACCCTGTGAGGTGGGTTGGGCTGAGAGTCTGTGACTGGCGCAGAGTCACCCAGTGAGCTTCCATGGCCGAGTGGGGACTAGAACCTGTGAAATATGGATTTAAATTTCCCCAGGACCACTCAGTTGATCAGGCTGAGAGGTTTGGGATCTTATGAGGAGGAGAAGAGCACACACACAACCAATGTAGATAAAAGAAAAGGAGATTTATTGAAATAAAAGAAATAAGCAAAAGTAGAACCTCCCTAGAGAGTTGTGCGCTCTCTCAGGCACAAACTTGGTTACAAACAAATCTCAGAGAGTTTCAGGCTCTCTGAAGCTCAGGACTGAAGAGGTTACGTGCCTCTTAGGTACGAACTTAATTACAAAGAAATTTCAACGAGCTTCAAGCCCCCCGAATCTCATCAAGTGGTTACATGCCTCTTAGATTAGAGCCCAAAACCAACAATCCTCCAGAAGTCGCACGCTTCTTCTGGGGCTTTAAGAGGTTACACGCCTCTTAAGGTAGAAACTTAGTTACCCAAATGTGGTGCATTAAATGACTAAATACACAGTTAGCCCCTGTTTGTTGTTGAGCTCCAGATCGGCCCAATGCTGCAAAAATGGCCCACTGAGACGATGATACAGTGTCAGCCAGGCCCATGCCCAAGCCTACTGTCTTATATCCAAACCAACAGTGAGTATGGCAGAACAAAGATAGTTGCGCCCTATCAAAGTCCTGGACAGTAAAATCCTTTCCCTGAATTTTATCCAACACATACTCACCACAACGCTATCAAGTACTTAGCCAGAGCACTCAGTGCGTGTCCCATGGATCGAGGGTACTGTTGGTATGTGCACATACAATGATCCAGATGCAACCACGCCCCTCCCAAACAATGGCAGAATCAGGGGTTTTATACTCTTTTTCCCTCATTGGGGCTCATGAGATCAAAGAGGGGTTCAGTATGTTCCCTGTATGTTCCTTGTTGATAAGATTGACGTTTGCTGTAGACAGCCAGGCACCTCCTTCCGACTCCCCGACATCTCTATGGTCATAAAGTGCCGTCCTTGTTATCGGAACATCTGCAGATGCCCCTCTTTTATTGGCCCATGTCCATCTTCTGTAACTGATACTTTGGCAATCTTCAGCACATACTAGAGCACCCCTGTTTTGGCCTTCCTGCAATAAAACCATTCATTCTCCATTCGCACCTCCCCTTCCTGATCTGGGCTATTCACATGACATGGACTGGTTTGGAAATGCTGACCTTTTCACATTTCATAGTGTTCTAATCCACACTCAGATACAGATTACATCTCAGGATGTTTACAATTCAGGCTTGTAATCAGGGTCAACCTCTGCATTCTATTTCTTTTCACACCACATTTGTTACATTGCAAAAGAAAACAGGCGCCAGAAGTCTATGTGATTATCCACTAGGAGCAGAAAGAGAAGTTATAGAAAGTACAATTGACAAAGTTGGGTTTAAGAAATGAGAGAAATTAATTAAAGTAGGGGAAATATAAGTGGATATGAGGAGACATTAGAAAGATAACTTGAAGAAAAATAGGAAAAATAAAATCACACTGTGTCATCCGGACTCCCAGTCCAACACTCTAGCCACTATACCACACTACTTATGGGGGTAGTTAAGGCATTCTGTATGTACCCAGACACGCTTTTACTTTATAATTTCTTCACATTTTAGGACTCAGCCCTGTGCTGAAAACTCATTCTGAGACTGATGATTGGTACAATCTTACATGCTGTTAATGAGGCAAATGCAGGCTTTATGTACTTTGAGGCACAGTGATTAGTGTGATGGACTGTGTGTTATTTATTTATTTATTAAATTTATATCCCGTCTTTCCACTAAAAAGTAGTGGAATTGGGAGCTCGGGTTCAAATCTTCACTCAGTCATGCAGCTCACTGGTGATCTTGGACTAGTCACTCCCAGCCTAACCTACTCCACAGGGTTATTGTGAGGATAAAATGGTGGGAGGGAGGGAAAAGAATCCTCACAATTGTGTTCACCATTCTGAACTCCTTGGAGGATGGGTAAAATATAAATGTAATATATTCTAATAAAATAAGTACATTTCCACTTCTGAGTCCTGGTGCTGAGAATGCTTGGGGTTTGAGGCTTGGATCATAATATCAACACTTTGGGACCCCTCTTGCATATTATCTCTGCTACAGAAACCATCTGGTGTGCCTTCTGTCTTGTTCACATCCTGACAGAGTAACTGTCAGCCAAAAGTGCTAATTGTTGCAAACTGTATAAAGTGAAAGCTGCGTAGTTGACGTTTTATAGGTTCACACACCCTTTTTTATGAAACGGTAACAACATTTTTCCTACATCCCTTTCCATGATGGCTTCCTGAGTCCAGTATCTTCTAGGTGACTCAGAGGATGTCTACATGTATTATATATTAGCAAGGAGGGAAGAAGGATGTTGGTGTTCATAGATTCCTATAAGTGCCATATCACAGGCTTTCTAAAATCCTAGTTGTGTATATATATGTCAGTCTTGACAAATTTAGATACTACTCGTTTTGGGTTTTGGGGGGTTTGCAACCTATTAAATATTAATAACAGAGAAACACAAAGGGCTGTAACTATCGTGTGTTACATGAAGATTTAATAAAAGGACTAGGTACTCACTGAAAACTGAGGTTTCTTGTAACTGTAGAAAGCTCATATAAACATTTTTCTTATTATGGGCAGCATCCAACGTGGCACTACAGTTAATGTAAATAACATTGCGCTAGCGTAAATGACCTCTAGCACAACACCAATAGCACTGGCTGCACAATGGGTTACCCTGGAAAACCCTTCACACCCGGAAGCACTACTGGCTTTGTGCTAGAGGTTTTTTACGCTAGTGCAATATTATTAATGTTAACTGTAGTATCCCATTGGATACTACCCTGTGAATCCTATTAAACCATACAAGTTAGTAACACTGGTTGGTTGCCTTACTTCATTCTTTGTAGATTAAGAAAACAGGGCTTCCTTGAAAGTGCAACAGAATTCAATGTGCTTAAGCATACATAAATGTTTGTATTATGACCTCAGGCTGCCACATGCTACATATAAACTGGCTAGAAATTTATTGGCACGGGGGATTATATTCTGCCTTGTTTTCATCAGTCTTGTAATTGCATTTATCAAAATGTACATGGATATGAGCAGCTAAAATTACTATAGATATTATCTCTTTCATTTCAGATTTTCTACCTTTTGTCTGTGATGGCTGTTCAGGAGTCTTCTGGTAACAAACTATTGAATAGTTATATAGTACCATCAGTGTCCTTAATGCTTAGTTCTTAATAAAAAACAAAGTATTTTTTTTTAAATAGTCCCAACCCTGAGCAATTTACAATCTAAATTTAGGCAGTTCAGGCAGGGGACTGGGGGAAAGGCCACAGTGGAGGGACAGGAATGGGAGAAGGTAAGGGAAATGGGATCAACATGAGCAAAAATGTATCTGTTTCTTGCAAATATTATGCAAATATTATATTATATTGGCTGAATTTAAGATGGACTGCACCAGATTCATTTAGTGCTGTCCCACAATAATCCTATGTTTTTATATTATTTCACACACTAATGATATCGCTGTCTTTATTTTTATGTAAGTCTTCAGCACAGAAGTCGGGATGCTCATGGCTGTTCTGAGGTAAGTTCATAATTCATAGCTAATAAATTACTTTGTAACACCTCTGGATTTTAACTAGTAATGAAGTTCAGTTCTTTTAGGTTCTTTTGAATAATTTTACAAGCAGCACTTCACAAGTTTTCTTTAAAGCAATCCAGATTATCTACATTTTTTGCCATATTACACATGCAAATGAGCTCCTTTTTAAAGTCCGCAGAAAAAAAATCCATCGTATGTATGGGACCACGTGGAAAAGAAGTAGTGTGAACTGGGCTATTCATTCAGAACACTGCATACACCCTGAAGCCATTTCTGTCATCACAATGGCTGAAAAAATGTGCTGTCAAGATAGTCTGTAGCCATTTTCAACTACCTTGTGGATAGTTCCCATAGAGCCTTCCTTGTGAAGTCCTGTATGTAGCAAAGATTGTGAGGATTTAAACACTGGTCTCTCTGCATGTATGAACCAGACCTCTTTTTAAAAAGTAATGCTGCTCTTCTGGTGTTAATTTATGCTGTGTGGAAGAAAACCAGCCTTCACTTTCAGTTTTGGCTAGTAAGTAGGAAAGTCTTTTATTCAGCATCCTGGGAAGAGTACAGACCGAGAGAGATTTCCCATCAGTTCTGAAGTCCTCTCTGAACTAATCTCAAGCAGATATATTTATAGTACAAGATGCAATCACAATTCTACTTATTTACAAACAACACAAAATTACATTAAGAAAGACAATGTTCCTTAAGCTTCAAACCTTTGCTGAAGAGGAAGTTACATATTGACTCTTGCTATCAGATGTGCACAGTCAACCATTATCTTCTTTCCTGGAATGCACTGAAACAATCCATTCAATATTTCTTTAACATACATTTCTTTGACACCTAACTGAACACTTTCTTATATCACATACACAGTTTTATTATCCAATCTAGGCCTAGAGTCAGAGACTCTATTTTTTTCTGCTTCTGCGGGTGGGGTAGTAGATTGAAATGGAGAGTCAGTGGGTTGGCATTGCATGACTGAGCCTGTCTTTCACACACTCCCAGGTCTTATACATCTGTTTAAATAGTTTAAATAAATGGTTTGCGACCAATCATAGTTTGCCATTTAGTCTGAGCCAGCTAATTATGGTTTTTCTTGCACTGCAAACAAAACTGAAAACCAGGATTCAACCAGGTTTACACTCCTGGTTTGCAGGGCAAGTACAAACCATTATTTGCTGACGTGAACATATTCAGAAAGTAACAATTAATTCATAAGGGAGGGAAGAGCATGTAAGCACAGGGTTCATTGCTATAGCATTAAACAATGGTTTGGCATTATATGTGATCATACCCATTTACTTCTTATCTGACTTCTGCCACAGATTGCTTAATGCTTGTTTAGTTTTATCTGTGAACTGTTTAATTTAAGCTGTGCTGCCTTTGTGGTAACCTTTTTCCTGTTCAGGAGTTACTGATAAATCTGAGTCTGTATACTTTATTGTGGCTTCAGTATTCACAAGTAGTAATAATCACTTATTTAAGTTATTGACTTACTGTCCTACTACATTAGGCTTTACTAACATCACTTCTTATGGCTATTTTACTTAGCCAATTTCTGTCCCCTTGACATTTTGATAATAGTGTTCCTATATTAAGAGCATACATTATATAGATTGCCTTTTATGTTTTTATTCAGAAAGAGCTACTAAACCTGAGTTTTCTTTTGAAATTAACTTAGGTAAATCTAAAACATGAGGATGTGAAACCAGTTCATCACAAATCTTTCTTGTGCACATATAAAGGTTGTGATGGAAGAGAACTTGTACCTGTGTTATGTGCTTACTGTGAAAAGCAGTTTTGCTTAAGGTGAGCAAAGGAATGAATGGAACCAACCTCACCCCTCTGCCTTTGAATTAGCCTGTAGGGTGCCTGGTGAAACAGTTCCTCATCTGTTTACAGGCACCGCCATCAGTTGGACCATGAGTGTGAGAAACTGGAAACTCCTAAACCCCATATGGCTGCAACAAAGCAACTTATTCAAGATATTGTAGGTAACTGTAATAGTATTTTTTAAAATATGATTTTCTGTAGTAGACTGTTCAGGACTGGACATTATTATAGAGCACAAATCCAAGGATATTAAAAGCAAATATGAAAGCATGAATTATAGTTATCTTGACAATCCCTGCCTCTGAAATGTTACTGTACTTCCAGCACAATCCTATACATTCCTAGGTAGAAGTTCTGTTGCGTTAAATAGGGCTTACTCCCAGTGAGTGGGTATAGGATTGCTGCCCTAAGAGCCTCTCTTATTATTCACATGGAGGTATTACAGAGGTTAAGGTCGCAATTCTTTATCAACTTACCTGGGAGTAAGCTTAACTGAATTCAATGGGACTTATTTCTGAGTAGACATATATAGGATTGTGCTGTAAGTTCTGTATACTGTTGTGCTGGAAAATAAGACTGGATCCTTAACTTCCATCTCCCTACAACAACCTTCAATCCCATACTAGGTTACCTCTGTGCAGTTGGCTTCTCTTATAATCCTGTACACTAGAATTGTACTCTTGAGTCTATTCCTGCGAATCTTAATGTGTGGAAAACCTGCAGGAAGAAATAATTCTATGACAAATTGCATTTTCCCAGTGACACAGTACTGCAGTTTGGTTGCTAGGAAAATGCCAGAAGTCATGGAGACACCTGTATCCCACAGAGCAATTAAGTAGCAATTGTTTATTGCACTGGAACCTTTGTCTGGACAGGCTCATAGAAGCAAGTAGGTTCTCTCATATCTGAAAGCCCCTGAACATTCCTACTTTTAGTTTTTGGTGCTGTCTATTCTCTGTTGCACATGTAGAATACATGCAAGCATACAGTGGTTTGGAGGTCAGAGGAAAGGTTCCATTCTGTGTCTACAAGCTGAGGGTGACTACACATTCACCCAGAGAATTGACTTTTAAGCATCTTGAGAATGCACACTGGAGCATATTTCATTTTTAGCAAAACAAAAGGGGCGGGTGATTCCTATTAAAATGAATGTGTATATCTCAGATTCTAAGAAAGAAGCCACAGTGAGTAAAAGATGCAGAGGAGCCAAGAACAGTGAAACAGCAGCAAGGGTGGCCTTAATGAAATTGAAAATGCATGCATGTGGGGATAAGTCCTTGCCACAGGTAAGTCATGGTCATTTATCTCCAAACAACATACACATTTCAGATTTACTGCCGTATTTAGTTTTTTTTTAAGACAATGTCTGTACTTCCACTGTTACATTTATTATTCCACTGGGCAGATAGTGGAACCTATAGGAGAGATCATGACCTGGTGTGAGATAGTAGCAGTGGAAATTTTGCTAGCCCTTTCCACAGCATCCAATGTATTTTGTAAGGACCACAATAGGGATACAAGGTTATAATGGGTTTTCCTTCCAACTTGCTATGTAATTCCCACCAACATGGTCTGTAAACAGAGAATGCCCCGCAGAAGCTAAGCAAGTCTGAATTGGTCAGTGCCTAGATGGGAGACCACCTGGGAACTTCATGTATGCTGCCTTGAATTCACCATGAAAAAAGGCAAATTATAAATGCAATTAATAAAATTAATCTTAATGTATCTCAATTTAGTAGTTGTATGAATTGCTGGCTTCCTGATCTCTTTGGAAGGAATATGGAAAATTAAAGGGCTTTTCCTTTAAAAAAATACAATTTTTTGTGCTTTATATCTGCTCATCAGTGCCTCAGTTTTGGGGGGCAAAAGATGTTTTCACTGGAAATGATAGCCTGATCATCACAGGTCTATTTCATCTTCATCCCAGTACTCGTTCCCCCTGTCTCTCCTCCAATCCTCCAGTTCTGAATGAGCAATATGGGCTACATTCCTTTACAGTTGTTTTTGACCATTTGGGTCCCAACTCTCTACATTTGAATGAAGGAATGATGCTGGAAAGGATGTTTGACCTACTGGTCTTAGGGTGCAATCTTATGCACGTTTAGACAACTCCCAGCATTCCCCAACACGTTCTGGTTTGTATCCGTGTTCATTAACATGTTATGCTTTTGTTGATCACTGACTTAGAATAAGCTAACAAATAAGATAAAATTGCTTTTCTTCCATAAGATTAGAATTAAAATATTTTGAGGGGGTAACTGTCCTCATTGGATTCTTAAGCACAGCAGTTTCTGTTGGACATGTTAAAATGTTGATGCTCCTTTTTCTTTGGTTAGTGTAAACCTAGAATTAAGGGAAATGTTTTTTGCTATATGAAGGGGCAAAGTGCCTTCATACTGAGACAGGAAGTAAGTGAAATTGAAAAGGAACTAGTTGCAGGCCATGAAAGAAGAAGCATGGTAGTGCTGAAGCAACATTTCTGCTCAGTAGAATCCCTTTCCCACAGCCTCTTGATTTTGAGACTGAAGGAGTTTATACAAACACATATTTGCAACAGTGAGAGCTAGAAACTCTCTTTTTTTAAACAAAAGTTTGGTTTTTCACAGAATCAAACTTATATGTTCGCCTGATAACCTTTACCAGTGTAAATTAAACATAGCTCTAGAATTGAAACCTTCTGAAATAGCAGGGAAATCCGTGTGGACGCTGCCTAGCTGCCAGGTACTCTTTATGGTTTATCTGATCCTGGTGCTTATATGCAGAGTTTAGAATCATAGAATAGTAGGGTTGGAAGGGGCCTATAAGACCATTGAGTCCAATCCCCTGCTCAGTGCTTCTTTCAGTTTCTTTCAGAGGATTACAGTTGATTTATTTATTTATTTGATTTAAATGTTTTAGGCTGCCTTTAAAGGTAGAATCCCTAACAGAAATATGTGATAGAATAATATTTTAACACAATAAATGGCCTTTTCTGTTGCAGACTGAGAGAATCTATTTCCAAGTATTTTTACCTAAAGGAAGCAAGGAGAAAAGCAAACCCATGTTCTTTTGCAGTAACTGGAGCATTGGCAAAGTGATAGATTTTGCAGCTTCCATGGCAAACCTTAAAAATGATAACAACAAAACTACAGCTAGGGTAAACTAACTTTTATAACTTTTTATATACCAATATTGTTATTTGATTTCGAACTGAATGAAATACACTGTCTTTTTTTCCTAATTTTCAGAAATTAAGACTTTGCCACACAGCATCTGGAGAAGCCTTGCCTTTGGACCACATCCTAGCATCTTGGATAAGCTGTCAAGAATCCCCACTATGTAATGGTGGAAATGTGATCTTGGAATACCTTGATAATGAAGTTCAGTTTTTAGAACATGTAAATTCATATCTAGAATAATTGTGGAAAACACCGCACATGTAATTACCAGACT
The DNA here is from genome assembly GCF_057233095.1 of Heloderma suspectum. Taxonomy (NCBI): domain Eukaryota; kingdom Metazoa; phylum Chordata; class Lepidosauria; order Squamata; family Helodermatidae; genus Heloderma; species Heloderma suspectum. The sequence continues at coordinate 51,024,067 of NC_139461.1, forward strand.
GAACCCAAGACAAGACTCATACTCTCCTTTTAATATATAACTGCAAGGTATAATGATGTTTTTTGTTTTCTTACTGACATGAATTCAGTTTAGAAATGGCCATATATCTGTATTTAGCTCATTCACTCCAAAGTAGGCCAAGGATTTACTAATCACTTGATGCCTCTCAACACTAGATGTGCACTATCTCTACTGAAAAGAACTGAGTTAAGTTGACAGCTGCTGAGCTGGAGGTTCTACCTGTCATGCTTAAGTGTTGGCTCTTTCCTATATGCAGGTAGAGATGTGAAGGCCTGAGAACCCCCTCACCCCCTCCAAAATGGAGAAAGTCCCAGAAATATTTAGGAGGAAATAATTTTTTCCTGCATTTCTCTCTCTCTTTTTTCTTCTAATTTCCCCCCTGAAATCTCTACATGCAGGTCATCATAAATTCAATAGCCACTCTACAGTGACCAATGCAGGAAGAATCCAAGGGACAGTAGGGAGGTTGTGATTATCCCCCTGCCCTACATTGAACAGATTTGGGGAAAGTGATGTCTAAATGAAGCACAAATAAAGCAGAGGTTTGTTAAATGTGCATTTTCACATTAGTTTGTTTTTGCCATCCCAGCATCTTTATATCTTGCTGCAGTAGCCATGGCAGAGGTTTTAGCAAGGGAAACATAACCAGAAACCAAGATGTAACTACTCCAACAAGAAAAGGACTGACATTTTGAGTGATAGAGCAGTATATTGGAAACAGTGAAAGGTCTTTTATTTAGTCTAGAATATACTATATATTTACATAAGGAAAGATGATCAATAATCAAAGATAAAATGGCATAATGGCCTTTGTCTTCAGTTCTCATTTTGCAGATATGCACATTACACAGGTAGCAGAACATATGCTTGGTTATTGGAGGCTTTCTCCCCCTGCTATAGCTCCAACCACCAGGTCTTAAAACTGTTTGGTTTCCAGGGGAATAACTGCATGAGATGCAAACTGAAGAAGTGCAATACAAATTTGTAAATGAAGACAATTTTGCATTGCCATTTGAGAAGTTGATTTGTGGGGGGCAGGGGGGATCATACAAAGAAAAATACATAAATATACCAGATTTTCCATTTGTCTAAGGTAAAAAAAAGTTTCCTCCATTGTTTGTATTTATCAAAAGCTTATACTAGAAAGAGACCTTTCCTATGGCAGCATAGTCCAAAGGATGACCTCTGTTCAGAGTCTATATTAATAGGATCATAGCATTGCAATCTGGAGCTAGACACTGTACCATCAAGTGCCCCAATGCAGTGAGAGACGGGGCATCCATAAAGTCTCCTGCCTGCATAATCCTCTGATTCTGTTGTCCGCCTTCCTCCCTCACCTGCTGCATAGCATACCTGGATGCATGCCCATTACAGTGAGGGAGGGGAGATGTATGAGGGGACCAAGGGGAGAACAGGAGGAAGCAGTTGCAGCTCCCTTGTCTCCTGCTTTATCCTGTAATTTAAAAGATACAATGTGAATCTCTGGGTTGTCTGAATCCTAGGCAGAGGAAATTCCTGGGGCCTCCCTGAGGAACAGTGGCAAATTATGGACAGGCAAATTATGGACAGACAAATTATGGCAAATTATGGTGCTAGCCATGGCTATGTTATAATCATGAGTATCTAGTTGTTCTGTTTCATTTAGGGCACATTCTTATACATGTTTAGACAGGAAAAAAAGTCCTACAACTCCCAGCTTGCCCTAGCCTTGGGAATTGTAGGACTCTTTTTCTGTGTAAATATGCATAGGATTACACCCTTGGTTCTTCAACAAGGAACTGGAAAAGCAAACAACTCTTTTATTGCTTAATATTAGAATTCCTTACTATTCTAGGCAGCAACCATACTTTTCAGGTGCAGACCAAGTGAGAGAGGATGACAGAATTACACAGCGCTGCATCATGCTTGTCAATTTACCTTTATTGGTACATTTAAAACACATACTTGCTCTTTGCCTTCTCTTCTATAAACACTTATTTTTGCAACCAAATACATGATCTTTTCTAATACATTGACCATTCAGCCTCACAAAGTATATAAGCAGACAGGGATACCAACTTATTGTGCACCGAGACTACAAAATTGGAGGACTAGACCATAATGAATTGGTGAGCGGAAAGGCCTACTCCCCATGTAGGGTTGCACCTCTCTTGCTTTAACACTGGAGGCATCAAAGAGCTAAGCAACAGGCCGGCCAGAATTAGATATCATCTCCTGCTGTAATTTTTATTTCATGTTGGTAAACTGGCTTGCAGGCTGTGGCAGTGGAAAAGCGGGATATCCCATTAAAAGAAAGCCATGTATGAATCTCTGAGGTCACAATGAAGCCCACTCAACAAAGCTCTGAGTTCCAGCTGAAGTGTCAGTTTCTGCTTTTCATTTCGAAATGCTCTTGAGACAGTTGGGGAGCAGAGCGGATTACAGAGATAATTGCTAGGTTCATAGTTAGGTTAGCTATGCGTTGTATTTACAGACGGGACTTCTTTATATTTCATCATGTTCGGTAGTTGTTCAAGTATTAGTAATTTAGGAAATGTAAGTAAATTAGTAATTTGGATGAGTTAATATATTACGTTTGACTTTGTTGCATCATGCAGGCAAATACATTTACTAGGGAGGAGACCTGATGTGTTATTTTATTGTAGGTTTTCTGTCGACAAAGTATGTCGATACGTTTTGGGGAACCAAATACAAAAATGTATCTCCTAGGTGTCATAACTTGATTGAGAGACGAGAGGGGTATGGAGAGGGATGTAACAGATACAATTAGCCTTTCTTAAGCAAAATTAAAGAAGATAAAAAGGGCCAAGTAATCTAGTAGGGGCGGGGAGAGCAGAGCTGGATTACTTAAGACAAGCACAGGCAGAAAAAAGCCCTACAATTCCCAGCATGCCCCAGCCAGGCATGCTGGGAGTTGTAAGACTTTTTTGTCTAAACATACATATGATTATGCCCTTAGTTGTTCAAAGTTTAAAGTATTAGTAATTTACCTAGAGAGATTCAGTAGGTTAATACGTTACATTTGATTGTGCTTCTTCCTGCAGGCAAAGCCATCTAGCAGGTAAGAAACTTGTACAGAGATACCCTTTTGGTTAGCTGTCACAGGTTAGCATTGCCTCCAGACCATTAGAGAAAGAAACTGGAGTAAGTCTGGTCTTGACAGAGCTGAAAGGAATTTGTTTTTAAAAGTTACTCCTTCAGATTTTCATGTTTGAATTTTGATAGCGGATCTAGATAGGTTAATATGTTCCCTTTCATTGTGTTTCTTCATTATACAGGCAAAGACATTTACTAGGTAAGAGATCAAAACTAATCATATTATATTGTAGGTTTTCTACATAAAAGGTAAGTCATCCTTCCCATGTCCCTTGCCACACCCATCTCCACACACCCACCACACCCCATGTCCCTCCCACACACACACATACTCCATAACCCCCATACACAACCTTCCCCACCCCTATACATCTTGCCATATCCCCACACACACATCCACATGCATCCATATCCCCACCCTATACATGTGCCACACAGACACAAACATCCCCTACATCCCCTGTCACACACAAACCACACACCCATTCCACTGCACACACAAACAGCATGCACTCATCCCCATACAGACAAATCCATTCACACATGACATCAACACACTAACACCACCCCCACTGCAGACACAACACACACACATCCCCCAATCAACCCCACACACAACACACACCCATCCCCTCCAGACACACAACACACCCATTCATCCACTCACTCTCTCACACACACACCTATCCCTCCACCTACCCATCCCCTCATCCACCCCAGACACACAACACACATGCATCCCATACACAAAATATACACATTCCCCATCCACCCCCTCACACAAAACACACCTGTTCCCCCATCCACCCCCTCCTCACACATCATACACCAACCCCCCCCCCCCAGCAACACATACCCATCCACCCCATCCACGCAACACATACCCTTCCCCTCCTCCCGTAGCTTGGTGACATCAGCTCCATCTCGGACCACGGTTGGGCAAGCATCATTATGACTTTATATTATTATATGTGCTTATTTTCCCATCACATCAGCTCACAAATGTGAAATTAAAGAATCTCACCAGTAGATAATACAGCATTTTGCCTGGTTTGCTGACGGTGGGCAGAATCCAAGGAGATGCTTACTCCCCTGTTGATTCCTTTCTGCCCGGCCGACTGCCTTCCGCAAGTGGTGGGTCCTGCTAAGTGGGACCCACCACTTACACAAGGGAGGTTAGTGCTTCCTAAGAAAAGACCCCGAATTAGCAGAAACACTCATTTCTTGAAGGAGGCAGGTCAGTGGAGCTCACATAAGGGAGCTCCACCAACCCGCTTCCTTCCAGAAACGAGTGTTTCTGTTCATTTCGGGTTGCCCCCGTAAGTGCTAAATCACGGTGGAAAGTGCTTGCACAAGGCAGTTGGCAGGGCAGAAGAGAATCTGGGGGCATAAGCACCCCATTGGATTCTGTCCAGTAGTTGCCCCACAATTATCCCAAACAAATCTGGGGGCATGTGCCTCTTGGGAATGCAATTTAACCTAATTGCTGTGTAAACCCCTTGCCTCTTTTTTCTAAGAAGCTATACATTCAGACATGTCTTCTGATCATTTCAGTCTTTGGTCTGAAATTTCTGAACCCATAGAAGAAAGATTGCTGTAATCTCTGTGCCCGAATGTATTTGCCTGATGCCAGCATTCCCTCCCAAAGACTTAATGCATTATTTATTTCTCTCCTGGGTACCGTCATTTGACTGGGGAGAGGGGTAAGAACCTCTTACCAGATAAAAATGGCCCCATGAGCTGGGGTGGTGGGGAAGCAATAGCAGTGTTGGGTTCCCTGAAATATATTTACATACTATTTGCACAGACCTGTAAAAGAATACAATTACATCAGGTTTTCTGCCTGGTACATGGATTTGCCTGCATGAAGGAACACTCATCTAGTTTCAGTAATTATTACCTAAATTTGTAATACTTGAACAACTAACGCACACTATGGATATATGAATGAAATATAAAGGAGTCCTGTCTGTAACTACCAAGCATAGCTAAGATAACTATGAACCTAACGATGATCTCTATAATCTGCTCTGTTCCCCAACCATGCCAAGAGCGTTTTGAAATGAAAAGCAGCAAACTGACACTTCAGCTGGAATTCAGAGCATTGTTGTGTGGGCATTATTGTGACCGCAGAGGTTTATATATGTCTTTATTTTAAAGGTACATCCCAATTTTTAACTGCAACAGCCTGCAAGGCAGTTTACAAACATGAAATACGAATCACAGCAATAGATACTAATTTAATTTTGTCTGGCTTCCTGATAGACTGCTGGTTGTCTCCAATACTGAAGCGAGAGAGGCTAGGGCAGGAGTAGGTAACGTGGTGTCGGTGGGCCCCAATGTGCCCCCAGACACCTTACTTGATGCCCACCATGGTGCTCTACCCCTTCTCTCTCCCCCTCTCTCTCTCTCTCTCTCTCTCTCTCTCTCTCACACACACACACACACACACACGCACACACACGCACACACACACACACTTTCTTACTGGCAGCTGAGATTGCTGTGAAATAGGTTTCTGTTGGTGCTGAAAACTGTGGTTCGAGGGCGTTTTTTAATGTGTTGGGAGTCTGACTCCACCTTTGCCTTTTGAGCAGGTTACTTGTCCTTTGTCTTGCCTCCCATGGTGGCCATTTTGTGGTGGTGCCCAGGAGGATTTCTCAAATTCCCAAATGTGCTTATGGCCCAAAGAGGTTGCCTAACCCTGAGTTAGGGGATTAGGCTTAGTGTTGGTAAGTGTGCACTTGCCAACAAGGCAAGAACGGAGTGGTAGTAGAAAGCAGCAGTGGGTGAGGTTTTTACTTCAGAAGGGTAACACTGCATGGGGATCCCAGTGAGATAAATACCATCCACAATTAGGTGAAGCCCACTCTAATCCCAGTTAACCAGTGTTAGTTAACTAGAGGCTTCAACTTCCTGCTTTTCTGCCCACAAGACTGTGCTCTGGGGAACTTCAGACTGTCAATCAGAATCTTGCAGAATTCAAAGCAGGTGGAAAGAATTGGAAAGGGCATGGATATCAGTGAGCAATCTGTCATAGACAAGGACTGGATGTGCCTGATCTCAGCAGCTAAGCAGGGTCAGCCCTGGTTAGTACTTGGATGGGAGACTGCCCGGGAATCAGGCTTCCTGCACTGAGCAGGCGGTTGGACTTGGTGGTCTTGTAGGCTCCTTCCAACTCTATGATTCTATAATTCTATATAAGTATCAGCTTATCTAGTGTCCAAACATTCTCCAAGTAGCCTGCTTGAGTTTACAGAGAGTGAAGTCTTCTCCTCCCCACAATTGTATTTCAGAAAACAGACCTGAAATCACTATGACTACATTTTCTCTGAGGGCTCATTCAGTCCTAATGAAATTGGACTAATTTTAAAATTTTGTTATCAATAATTTAATAAAACTCAATACAGGTGTGTATGCGAGTGAGCTGCAAGGGATGGAGGCCCCGCTTGGTTTCAGGTGTCTCTCCTCCAAGAAGGGCAGTGCTGGGGGAAACACGCAGCAGGTTCATAGGAGCGACAGTGCCGGGATTTGGGAATTTTGTTTGTTTGTTGTGAGTCTGAGCACAGTCCTACCTGTTCCAAGTGCGTCTTGAGCCTAGTGGAGCTCAGCCCAGAAAGACCATTTGTAGAGCTATGACGCAGTGGCAGAACAATTCATATTGAAAGCAGTAGCACTCCTGAACATGTGCAGAGTGCCTGCAGTACTGAGCCTGCCTCCCGCATATCTGGCATTAGGGGAAAGCATTCCAAGATAGGACTGACTCCAGCATTTGTTTCCTTAGAAATTTACCCACTGAACTTTAGTTTAACTTAATAACAATCCTGCAGGCACATTGGGACTTGAAAATTAGCACACCAGGAACCAAGAAAGTGGTTGCTTCTGCTCTGTGTTGTCTGACTGCGTGACATTTTAGCTTATCACACCATATTTCTGTTTTGATATATTCTAGTTACACATTTAGACCTTTCTCTTTAAATTTGCAGAATGCTTTGCAAACTTAATAGTGTTCATTTGCCCAACTGCCCTATGAGATTAATCTCCTCACTACAGTTTCCATTTCATTCCTCTTGTGGCTTTGGCCAACTTGTGGCTTCAGCCATACATTTACCATGTAAGAGTAAAACATTAGGGAGTATACTTATCATGGTGCTACCACCTGCTCGTACAAACACATGTCAGAAGTGTGTGTGTGTTCATCTCTTCCAGTAATGGTAAGCATATTACAGCAGAAAAGCTTTTAGCACCTTAAAGCAAGGGTTCCCAACCCTTTTTGGACCTGTGGGCACATTCGGGAATTTAAATTTGGTGCTGTGGGCACCACTACAAAATGGCTCCCATGGAGGATATGGCTAGTCACATAATGGCTGTCATGGGGGCCTGACTAGTCGAAAGAGGTTGGGGGAGAGAAATAGCAAAACTAGAGGCTGGGGGAGAGGGGGAAATAGCATGGCAAAGAGGCAGAGGGATGAGAAAGAGCAAGGGTAGGAGGGAAGGATAGTCAGTGAGGTAAAGGTGGTGGGGAGAAAGAGTGAGGTCAGCGGCTCGGAGTCAAGAAAAACAGCACAATAAAGGGGTGAGTGGGAGAGAAGGAGGCTAGGGATGAAGAAGGGAGAGAAATAGCAAGAAAGGGGGTTGGGTGGAGAGAAGTAGCAAGGCTATGTGTAATTGCTAGAAAGTTGTATTTTCAAATATAGGCATTTCAGTATGTATTCATTCCTATGGATATATACAAATCCATGTACGTATACTTTAAAAATGGAGAAATTAAGAAAACACTCTATGGGTGCCCATGGGCACCTCATGGGAGTTCCCTTTACGGGCACAATTGGAGGGCCCCATGGACGCAATGTTGGGGAACCCTTCCTTAAAGACTAACAAATTTTATTAAAGGGACCAACTTTTGACCTCCCCAGACCCTGTGGAAATTTTTGATACAATAGCTCAAGAGATTAGGCCCTTTGTGGTCAGCTCTAAAACCTCCCACCCAGCTAAATACCCTAATCAGGGTTGGTTTGATGCACAGTGCACAGCTCAGAAGGGTACTTTATCAAAAGCCATAAGGAAGCTGAGATATGAGGGCACTTTGGGAAATTTCAATTCTTATATCTCCAAAGAGAGTATAAAAATGTATTACAATCAAAAAAGGATGAGTACATATGACAGTCATGGATGGAGTTAGGTCTGGCACCTTTAGAAAGGAACTCATCCAGATTCTGGGCCCTGGTAGTAAAAAGGATAAGAGGTTATAATGGCCTTATTGATAACCATATCAATATGATAACCACTTCAGCAAAGGAGATCGTTACCTTGTCGTGGTGCTGGAGCTTGAGCACCTCAATGACGTCATGAGCTAAACTGTGAAGGGACACCCAAGACAGGAAGGTCATGGCAGAGAGGTCAGACTAAATACAATCCCTGGGGAAGGAAATGGCAACCCACCCCAGTATTCTTGCCATGAAAACTAAATGGATCAGTACAACCAGAGATATGTCGGTATACCATCGGAACATGGGATTCCCAGGTTGGAAGATGGTCAAAATGCTACTGGGGAGGAACAGAGGATAAGTTCAACTAGCCCCAGATGTGATGATGCAGCTAGCTCAAAGCCAAAAGGACGGCTAGCAGCCAACGGTGCTGGTGGTGAACAACGAATCCAATGTTCTAAAGATCAACACACCATAGGAACCTGGAATGTAAGCTCTATGAGCCAGGGCAAATTGGATGTGGTTATTGGGGAGATGTCAAGATTAAATATAGACATTTTGGGCGTCAGTGAACTGAAATGGACTGGAATGGGCCACTTCACATCAAATGACCACCAGACCTACTACTGTGGACAAGAGGACCACAGAAGAAATGGAGTAGCCTTCATAATTAATAATAAAGTGGCTAAAGCAGTACTTGTATACAATCCAAAAAATGACAGAATGATCTCAATTCGAATTCAGGGTAAGCCATTTAACATCACAGTGATCCAAATATATGCCCCAATCACAGATGCTGAAGAAGCAGAAGTAGATCAGTTCTATGAGGATCTGCAGCACCTACTGGATAGCACGCCAAAAAGAGATGTTATTTTCATTACAGGAGACTGGAATGCTAAGGTGGGTAGTCAAACGACACCCGGAATTACAGGCAAGCATGGTCTGGGAGAACAAAATGAAGCAGGACATAGGCTGATAGAATTTTGCCAAGACAACTCACTGTGCATAACAAACACTCTCTTCCAACAACCTAAGAGACGACTTTATACATGGACTTCACCAGACGGTCGACACCGAAATCAGATTGACTACATCCTTTGTAGCCAAAGGTGGCGGACATCTATGCAGTCGGTAAAAACAAGACCTGGAGCTGATTGTATTTCAGATTACGAACTTATTGCACAATTTAGAATCAGACTAAAGAGAATAGGGAAGACCCACAGATCAGTTAGATATGAGCTCACTAATATTCCTAATGAATATGCAGTGGAGGTGAAGAATAGGTTTAAGGGACTAGATTTAGTAGATAGGGTCCCGGAAGAACTATGGACAGAAGTTTGCAACGTTGTTCAGGAGGCGGCAACAAAAAACGTCCCAAACAAAAAGAAAATCAAGAAGGCAAGATGGCTGTCTGCTGAGACACTGGAAGTAGCCCAAGAAAGAAGGAAAGCAAAAGGCAACAGTGATCGGGGGAGATATGCCCAATTAAATGCAACATTCCAGAGGTTAGCCAGAAGAGATAAGGAATTATTTTTAAACAAGCAATGCATGGAAGTGGAAGAAGATAATAGAATAGGAAGGACAAGAGACCTCTTCCAGAAAATTAGAAACATTGGAGGTAAATTCCAGGCAAAAATGGGTATGATCAGAAACAAAGATGGCAAGGACCTAACAGAAGGAGAAGAGATCAAGAAAAGGTGGCAAGAATATACGGAAGATCTGTATAGGGAGGATAATAATATCGGGGATAGATTTGATCACTTTTAGATTAGATTAGATTTAGATTAGATTAGATTAGATTAGATTTAGATTTAGATTAGATTTTGATCACTGACCACGCTGATCACGGTGTGGTCAGTGAGCTAGAGCCAGACATCCTGAACAGTGAGGTTGAATGGGCCTTAAGAAGCATTATTAATAACAAGGCAGCAGGAGATGACAGTATCCCAGCTGAAGTGTTTAAAATCTTGCAAGATGATGCTGTCAAGGTGATGCATGCCATATGCCAGCAAATTTGGAAAACACAAGAATGGCCACCAGATTGGAAAAGATCAACTTATATCCCCATACCAAAAAAGGGAAGCACCGAAGAATGTTCAAACTATCGAACAGTGGCACCTATTTCACATGCCAGTAAGGTAATGCTCAAGATCTTGCAAGGTAGACCCCAGCAATTCATGGAATGAGAATTGCCAGATGTACAAGCTGGGTTTAGAAAAGGCAGAGGAACTAGAGACCAAATTGCCAATATCCGCTGGATAATGGAGAAAGCCAGGGCGTTTCAGAAAAACATCTATTTCTGTTTTATTGACTATTCTAAAGCCTTTGACTGTGTGGATCATAACAAATTGTGGCAAGTTCTTGGGGGTATGGGGATACCAAGTCATCTTGTCTGCCTCCTGAGGAATCTGTATAATGACCATAGCCACGGTAAGAACAGACCACAGAACAACGGACTGGTTTAAGATTGGGAATGGAGTACGGCACGGTTGTATACTCTCACCCTACCTATTCAACATGTACGCAGAACACATCATGCAACATGCTGGGTTTGATGAAGCCAAGGCTGGAGTTAAAATCACTGGAAGAAACATTAGCAATCTCAGATATGCAGATGATACCACTTTGATGGCTGAAAGCGAGGAGGAGCTGAGGAACCTTCTGACGAAGGTGAAAGAAGAAAGTGCAAAAGCTGGGTTGCAGTTAAACCTCAAAAAATCCAAGATTATGGCAACCAGCTTGATTGATAACTGGCAAATAGAGGGAGAAAATGTGGAGGCAGTGACAGACTTTGTCTTTCTAGGTGCAAAGATTACTGCAGATGCTGACTGCAGCCAGGAAATCAGAAGACGTTTACTTGTTGGGAGGACAGCAATGACAAATCTTGATAAAATAGTTAACAGCAGAGACATCACACTGACAACAAAGGTCCGCATAGTTAAAACAATGGTATTCCCCGTAGTAACCTATGGCTGCGAGAGCTGGCTGGACCATAAGGAAGGCTGAGCGAAGGAAGATAGATGCTTTTGAACTATGGTGCTGCCTGGAGGAAAATTCTGAGAGTGCCTTGGACTGCAAGAAGAACAAACCAGTCCATCCTCCAGGAAATCAAGCCAGACTGCTCACTTGAGGGAATGATATTAAAGGCAAAACTGAAGTACTTTGGCCACATAATGAGAAGACAGGATACCCTGGAGAAGATGCTGATGCTAGGGAAAGTGGAAGGCAAAAGGAAGGGGGGCCGACCAAGGGCAAGATGCATGGATGATATTCTGGAGGTGACTGACTCAACCTTGGGGGAGCTGGGGGGAGCGACGGCCGACAGGAAGCTCTGGCGTGGGCTGGTCCATGAAGTCACGAAGAGTCGGAAGCGACTGACGGAATAAACAACAACAACAATACTACAACAAACTCATGCATGCATTCCCTTAGTTTTTGCATTGTGAATATGAGCAAACCTTGTGGGGTGAATATCTACTAATTTTCAACTAATTAAAGATTTGGACACACGGATCCCCTGCCCTCACTGCTGGTGCACAAGAGTGACACCACAATAATTTTTTTAAAAATCTTCGGTCATCAAGATCTAATCACCTCCAGTAATCCATCCAGTATACAATACTCTAAAGTACCCTTTCCCAAGCTGGTGCCCTCTGGATGTTTTGGACTACAACTCCCATCATCCTGACCATTGCCCATATGGCTGGAGCTGATGAGAGTTGTAGTCTGTAACATATGCTTGTTAATATAAATGTATGTGTTGGAATTTGTAAAATGTGATCCAGGTCCGTTAGGGTTAATAGAATGTTAGAGAGTGAAAGGTGGGAGGGGCTTGTGAGTGAAAGTATTCTGAGGTTTATAGATAGGTGAACTGAGAGTTAAACAGTCAGATAGGGATTAGGGATGGAAGGAGTGTAGGTCTAGTGAGTGGGGTTTGGGGAATAGGATTTAAAAGGGGTAGAGTAGGCAGATAGTTTAGAACCAAGTACTGATTTATTAATAATATAGATCTCTTTTTGAGTTTAATAAATTTTGTTTTATTATAAATACAAAATCCCACATGCTGCTTTGTTTTGTTACGCTACCAGGTTGTTGTTGTTGTTGTTTTTAAACCTATTTCCTTGTTACTTCTCCTGTATTGGGTAGAAGAAACCAATTAATCATATTGGGTGTCTCCTTGACCCAGAGTAAAAAGGGCTGAAGCTCTGTGAGTCACTGAGGACAACTGACCAAAGTGGAGGCAGACATCCTGAGGGGTTTTTCAGTTTCAACAGGTAGAAGCTGGAAAAGGTATAACCCTGGAGCAGAAACGTCACATAGTCCAAAATATCTAAAGGGCACCAGATTGGGCAAGTCTGCTCTAAATCTTTCTGCAATTTAAGTGGAATATGTGATGCGTATCATCCTTCATATTTGATATATCCATATTTACCACTTCAATGAAATATCCAGCAATAGCCATCTCGATAGCTATTAGTTCTTTACAAAGCAATCCTATGCATGTCCACTCATAAGTCCCACTGAATTCAATGATACTTATTCCCAGCTAAGTGTGTAATGTATAGAATGAGATTGATTTTCTGAATCCATTTCAGTCAGGGTTCAGGTCCAGTTTTGGTCCTGAGACTGCCTTGATTGCCCTGAATGATGACCTGTGTTGAGAGAGAGAGAGACAGCAGAAGTGTGTCTCTGTGATACCCCTTGATTTCTTGGCAGTGTTCAATACCATCCATCATGGTATCCTTTTGGATCGGCTGTCAAGAGTTGGGAGCACTACTTTGCAGTAGTTCTGCTCCTACCTGGATGGCTGTTTCCAGAGGGTGGTGCTTGGGATGTATTGCTTGGCTTCTTGAAGCCTCTAGTGTGAGTTCCACAAGGACTGATTCTATCCTGCATGTCTAACATGTACATGAAATGGCTGGAGTCATCCCAGTCTGGGGGTGCATTGACACCAGTATGCTGATGACATGCAACTCTTCTACTTTTCATCTCAGGCAGGTGCTGAAGTGGTATCTGACCTTGATAATGGACTGGGTGAGAGCCAGTAAACTGACGCTCAATCCAGACAAGAATGTAGCTCTGGATGGTGGGTGGTTCCTTTGTCTGGATGGAGGAAGTGCAACCAGTCATGGATGGGGTCACACTCCCCTTGAAGGAGCAGGTCTACAGCTTGGGGGCACTCCTGGATCCATCATTGTCATTGGAGGCTCAGGTGGCCTCCGTGGTATGGAGTACCCTCTACTACCTTCAGCTAGTAGCCCAGTTGGAAACCCCTCTGGATGGGGATAGCCTAGCATCAGTGGTCTATGCTCTGGTAACCTCTAGGTTAGGTTACTGGCCTTCGTTGGATGCTGGGCTGCCTTTGAAGATGATTCGGAAACTGCAGCTAGTGCAGAATTTGGTGGCCAGGTTGTTGACTGGGATTAGGCAATGTGGGTCTATAAATCCAGTCCTGGCTTGCCTGAACTGGCTGCTAATTTGTTTCGGGGCCAAATTCAACGGGGGGGGGGGGGTAATGTATAAAACCCCATATGGCGCAGGTCCCAATTCAAGGACGCTTCTCCCCGTTGGAACCTACCCGGTCTCAGGTCAGCCAGAACTCGGAGCTATCCAAGGTGCTGATCCTAGCCCCAAAATAGGTCCAGCACCTTGGATAGCTCCTTTGGAGGTCTGTCTGGTTCTTACTGAAACCCAAAATGGATTCACGGCCCCACCAAAATCGGGGCCACCAGCCCCCACTGGTAGAATCCCGATCTGCCTTCTGCCCGCCCCTGCTCTTGGCTGTTTTCTAACTACGCCTAGAGCGAATCCCTTCCGTGGCAGCCTCTAGCGTCGAGCTCTATGTGCAATCTGACCTCGCCCGCCCCCCGCAAACATCAGAACGCGCGAGAGCCAATAGGGCCTGCGTCGCGCGAGCCGGCTTTTTGTCATCTCTCCTCCCCCGCCCAGACGCAGTAACGGAACTCGCCCTACTACGGCGGCGGACAGTCTTCAGTCGCGTTGGCGCCTGCGCAGTGGGCCTTGTTGATGTCGTCACGTACCAGACTCACGACCCGGCTTTGCCAGCAGTGGAAGTAGCTGCTGCAGCTCGACATCCTAACGGTAAGCCCGTGGCCTGGCGTGGCTGCTCCTTCCTGCCCCTGTGAAGATCCTCATCTAGCTTGCTCTTATCTCTCCCAACTATTTGTACTCTCCCACCCCTGGCTGGCAACACTCAGATGAGAACGCACTCTGCACACGCTCAGGGGCCCTTTCTTCGTATCCCAACATATATGTTGTAGAGCTGAGCCCTGGCTGAAATGAAGCTTGGGATCGGCCCTTGAACGGAAAGATCCTCGTTGGTTAGAAGCAGCCAAACTTAACCCTTCTCCGTCCTCCCTGGGTATTTCCGTTAAACACAGAAACGCCAGGAATAAAATGGGGTATCTCTGTTTCGCGGAACTTCACTAGTACGTACCATTTTTATATAGCATAAAACTAAAGAAAAGATGATAAGACATAGATTTAAAAGCTCCAGGAAGGCATGGGGATATTGCTGTACAGCAGGCCTTCCCAACCTGGTGCCCTCCCCATGTTTTGAACTGCACCTTTTAGCATTCCTCTTACCACTGATGGAAGTTGATGTCCAAAACACGTGGAGGGCATGAGGTTGGAGAAGGCTGCTGTAGAGAGAGAGCACAGCCTTTACAAAAAGTCGCAGAAATGTTTCCTTGCCTGAGAGGCATGGTGGGGGAGTACTGAACCTCTAGAGATGTTTTTTAATCCTTTGGTGGTGTTGATGGTGGTGATTATGTTCCTCATCAATAAATGTTAGCTGTTAGATAGCCCTGGCACTCACAGCCATTTTACACACACAGCTCACTATTGCTATGGACATGCTCAGCTGGATGGAGGAAGATTGTATTTTTCTAGAAGGAGAATTTGGGTATTTGAGCGCTAAGAAAATGAACCATTCAGCCCACAGACTTGCTGGGCCTCCGCAACATATTCATTCTTTCAAGTACTTTTTATCTTGTCCTTCAGTCAAAAAGGCTCCCAGAGCCTTTTACAAAGATAAGAAATCAAACACTCCCTGCCTGCAGGGTTGCAGTCTAAAACAGGTGGGCAGAAAGTAGACCTTCAGACATTTTGGATTTCGACTCCCAGCATTCTTGACCATTGGCCATGCTTGGGAGTTGAAATCCAAAACATCTAGAGATCTACCTTCTGTCCACCCCTGATCTAAAAGACACATCACAAAAGGAAAGAAGCTTGGGAAAAAGGAGGGGGGAAAGCAATTAGGCACTAGATTTTTAGTTGCAAATTTTAACAGGTAATGGAATTAGATTTAAACCCAATAGAAGGGCTGCTGCTTCTTTCCCTCTGATAGCCTCAGCAAATTTATATAAACTGCCATTTTTTAGCATTATAAATTGGTTATCTGGAAATGTGAAAGATCTGGAAAATATATTGCTTATGAACACAGATGTGTTATCCCTAGCCATCGTGCGTAATCATAGAATCATAGAATCATAGAATAGTAGGGTTGGAAGGGGCCTACAAGGCCATCGAGTCCAACCCCCTGCTCAATGCAGGAATCCAAGTCAGAGCATCCCTGACAAATGGCTGTCCAGCCTCGTCTTGAAGGCCTCCAGTGTGGGAGAGCCCACCACCTCCCCAGGTAATTGGTTCCATTGCCGTATTGCTCTGACACTCAGGAAGTTTTTCCTGATGTTCAGCCGGAATCTGGCTTCCTGTAACTTGAGCCCATTATTCCGTGTCCTGCACTCTGGGATGATCAAGAAGAGATCCTGGCCTTCTTCTCTGTGACAACCTTTCAAGTACTTGAAGAGTGCTATCATATCTCCCCTCAGTCTTCTCTTCTCAAGGCTAAACATGCCCAGTTCTTTCAGTCTCTCTTCATAGGGCTTTGTTTCCAGTCCCCTGATCATCTTTGTTGCCCTCCTTTGAACCCTCTCCAGCTTGTCTGCATCCTTCTTAAAGTGTGGTGCCCAGAACTGGACACAGTACTCCAGATGAGGCCTAACCAGTGCTGAGTAGAGGGGAACTAGTACTTCCCGGGATTTGGAAGCGATGCTTCTATGAATGCAGCCCAAAATAGCATTTGCCTTTTTTGCAGCCACATCACATTGTTGGCTCATATTCAGCTTGTGATCGACGACAATTCCAAGATCCTTCTCGCTCGTAGTGTGGTTGAGCCACGTATCCCCTATCTTGTAACTGTGCATTTGGTTTCTTTTTCCTAGGTGCAGAACTTGGCATTTGTCCCTATTAAATGCCATTCTGTTGTTTTCTGCCCAGCACTCCAGTCTATCCAGATCACTTTGAATTTTGTTTCTGTCTTCCAAAGTATTAGCTATCCCTCCCAATTTTGTGTCATCTGCAAATTTGATCAGCATTCCCTGCACCTCCTCCTCCAAATCATTAATAAAAATGTTGAAGAGCACTGGGCCCAGGACTGAGCCCTGCGGTACCCCACTCGTTACCTCTCCCCAGCTTGAGAAGGTCCCATTGATAAGCACTCTTTGAGTCCGATTCTGTAGCCAACTGTGGATCCACTGGATCGTTGTTTCATCTAGCCCACTTCGAGCAAGTTTGCTCATCAGGATATCATGGGGCACTTTGTCGAAAGCTTTGCTGAAGTCGAGGTATATGATGTCTACAGCATTCCCACGGTCTACAAGGGAGGTGACTTGATCAAAAAATGAGATCAGATTTGTCTGGCAGGACTTGTTTTTGACAAATCCATGTTGGCTTCGAGTAATCACGGCATTGTTGTCAAGGTGCTTCCAGATGGATTGCTTTATGATCTGCTCCAGAATTTTTCCAGGGATTGATGTCAGACTGACTGGTCTGTAGTTCCCAGGTTCCTCCTTTTTACCCTTTTTGAAGATAGGGACAACGTTAGCCCTCCTCCAGTCATCTGGCACTTCCCCGGTCCTCCATGATTTCTCAAAGAGAATAGACAGCGGTTCTGAGAGTTCTTCTGCCAGTTCCTTTATTACTCTAGGATGCAGAGTAATCATTGTTCATTGATCTGTTCTTTGTCAATTTATCCACTTTTTATTCACTTATACATGCATGCATACAGTGCCATCAATGCACAAGTGCTTTACAGTGTGATATAGTAAAAGAGTCAGGTCCATAGGCAAGAAGGCTACAATCTTTATACATCACTGTCACCTTTTATCTTACATATATAAATGTTGAACAACCATGCTTTTATTGCTAGTCAGTGCCAGTTCTAGGCTTTTGTGTCGAGGCACATTTGTTGCTGCAGTTAGGCAGCAGTGCATATTTGCTCTGCAAATGCCTGTTATGCAGGTTGAGAACGTAACAGGAAATGATGTAATCACTGTGTAGCCCACTGTTACAAAACAGCGTGTTGCACTGGGTTGAAGAGAAACAATTTCCTCCACTATGAAGAGGTTTATGGAGATCAAGAGAATGTGACAGCAGAGCAGTTCAGCCTTGTAATTCTTTGGAGAGAAGAAAATAAGCTCCTTATTTGAGCTGCCATCCTAATCATACTTGTTTCTCCTATAAACTAGCATTCAAAGATTAGTTGTGCTTACTGCTTTTCAACTAAGCAAGACCATTGCAAAATAGTTAGCTGACGACAGAATATGGAAGTTGCTAGCATTGTACCGAGGAAGACAATAAGCAGCCATGTAGTGCTTTCATTTTACAAGTGAGGTTTATATGTGCAGACATCCAGCAAAATATGTATTTTACAGGAGAGAGGCTTGAACAGTATTCCAGATTCCTAGGATATAAATCCTGACTGAGTTGCCCTTCCATGAACAGAAAGGCCCCTTCCATTCACAGAAGGGACTCAGATCCAGTGGAGATTATTTTCACCTATTTCTTCTTTCCCCTGCAACACCAGTGCCACATCCCATGCTGTTCTGGAAGGTCTCCAAGCCCCCGGAGCAGATTTTTCAGTGGCACAGGAGCTTCATGAGCAATGAGGAATTAAAAAAAAATTCCCTCATCCACTTCCCTCAGCAGGAGCATCCCATGAGTAGAGTTGTGCTTAAGGGGGTTTAGGATCCAAGTGAATGCATTTAATCTCTTAGGACTGGACAGCATTAACTTTTTAGAAGTTCTGGTGTATTTTTTTAGTTCTGGGGGCGGGGGGAATAAAAGCTGTTTTTCAGTTTATCTTACCTCTAGGCTTGTACTCTGATCTGTTCTTTATTATGCATTAGTTATGTATTTTGGTAATAGTAATTTCATGTTATAAATTAGAGCTTCATCTCTTTCTCTTCTTTATTATTAAAACAAGCAGCCTCCCAATTTGATTTGCTACTTTTAGTAACCTGCTCCCACAGCAAATGGATCTCTTGTTTCCTAGCAGTTGAAATAATTCACCACTCCTTGTAAACACTGGTCTCTTAAAAAAAAAAACACCTATGGAATAGAAATGAACCCCTAATTATATAGTGGAGATTCAGTTCAGAATTTTAGCTCAGGGTGGTAAAGTAATTTAGTATTATTAGCCAGTTACCATATTGAAAAATCCTTTTTTGTCTGGAAAACTTGTGTTTTTGTAAGTTGTACCCTGATCTTAATCATATATACTGCCAATATGTTTATCATGTTTATTCATAAATACATAGGAAGCTGTTTTATACCAAGTCAGATTATTTGTCCATCTAGCCCAGTTTTTGTTGTTTATTCGGTCAGTCGCTTCCGACTCTTCGTGACTTCATGGACCAGCCCACGCCAGGGCTTCCTGTCAGCCGTTGCCACCCCCAGCTCCCCCAAGGTCGAGCCCGTCACCTCTAGAATATCATCCATCCACCTTGCCCTTGGTCGGCCCCTCTTCCTTTTGCCTTCCACTTTCCCTAGCATCTAGCCCAGTATTCTCTACTAATCTTTATTGTCCAAAACTCCTGGATTTGAGAAGCTATCACCCACTCCAAAATCTTGCTCAAAAATGAAAGATCAGACATATTCTTACTTTTTCTGCTTGAAGCCTTTAAGAGTATATATGTCCACAGCATTTCCAGTCTGATACCTTTGAGTAAACATATATAGGAAGTTCCACATTCAGTGGGATTTACTCCCAAATAGGTATATGTGAGATTTCAGCCTTGATAATGAAAGAAGATTTTTTTTTAAAGCCTAAAGTTTCTTGTCGTCAAAGCTGCAGCATGGCAAAGTACCAGGAGGGGAATGCTAACTTTCATTTGCCTATCAACTCAACATGTGTATAAAACCACAATAAAAATAAAATAAACTAACAATTTGAAGTCAAGAATATGGAGGTGAATAAGCTGAAACTGAGGATTTAGCAAATGTCATAATTTTTATCACAGCATCAGTACTGTAATGTATGATCTTTTAACATGTATAAATTGGTGAAATATGGCCTTTTACATAGATAAAGATGGCCGATCCTTGGCAAGAATGCATGGACTTTGCAGTGGCTTTAGCAAGAAAAGCTGGAGAGGTAGGTATAACTTACTTGGATCTACATAAACGTATTATTCTTTATTGTGAAAAATATGTGTTGGAAGAAGCTTGTACGTCTACCTAGTACTACATAGTATGAAGAGAACAGGGATTTCCAGAGCAAACACAAAAAATAAAATCTGTTTAAAATCTGTTTTAAACTGATAAATCTAACTCCCTTATCACGTTCATTAACTCATGTTCTTCAAAAACAACTCATATACCTAATTTTCTTTATAGGTAATCCGAGAGGCACTGACAAAAGAGATAGATGTCATGATTAAAAGCTCTCCAGCAGATCTAGTGACAGTTACGGATCAAAAAGTGGAAAATATGATTATTTCTTCTCTAAAAGAAAAATATCCATCTCACAGGTACAGCATATTTTAGACTTTCAGTTTTATTATCAGTGGCAAGAGGAGAGATATGCCTGAAATACAAGTATCTCATTTTTTGAACTTGATGGCTCAAAATGAAATACAGACGTCTGCACATTAAATAATGTTGGTTTCTGTATGTTTTAAAGTTGCATTTGGCCTGCATAATCTCCACTGTCACACTCCACTTCCAGTTAGGTAAAGATGGGAGAAGGGGGAATAACACAATTTCAAGTTCAAGGCCAGGGTTGGGCAACTGATACAGCCCTAGTGCTGCGTGAGGTGGGGTGGGCAGCCGAGGGCCTCACACACACTGCTGGGATGGGAGTGAGGTTAAAGCCCCAACGTACAAACACACACATAGCCTCCCCACCCCACTCACTGACCTGGTTCACACAATGACTGCAATCCACTATGGCTTTATTTAAGCCATGGTGGGCTGCTTAATCATACAAAGTGGCTAGTGCCTCTGTCACACACAGACTCTCTCTCCCGCACACAGACTCTCCCATCTTACCACCCTTCCGGGGATGACAGCCTTAAACCTCCCCTCCCTGGGCAGAGAAGGCTTCCTCTCCTTGCTAGGAGAGGTGGCTGCTGTGCCCCCACCCTCCCATGCGCACATGCGCGCGCGCACACACACACACACACACACTTACTTTGTGGCTTCTTTCTGACAACATTACCGAGAGGGAAGCCATAGAGTTGGGTGGACTAGAGCAGCCACCTTTTCTCTTCTGGGGAGAAACCATGGAATACAGTAGGATAGAGTGGCTTAATATGCTCTTACCCTACATACTCTGTGGTCTCCTTCTCATTGCTGCTATTCAGAGAGAAACCATAAAGGTGAGTGGGCTAAAGCAGCAAAAAGTCTATTTTAGGCCCCAAAAGGGGGAAAATACCGAGATGGAGAGGTGCAGACAGGAGAATTGTGGGGGATAGGGCATCCACAGGCCACAGGGGAGACTTCTGTGGGCCAAAGAAAGCCCGTGGGCCATATACTGTCCACGCCTATTGTAGGCAATTGCATAAGGGGCTTTTTCTTCCTGGCAAAATGGCAAGGAAGAGTGATGGTGGTAGAAGACAAGGGAAAGGAATGGCAGGATATGTGAATAACAAGCTGTTTAGCTAGTCAGACTATGTAAAGAAGCAGCTAGTCCGACAGAGAGACATTACAGTGATGTGGTTGCTGCTTGGCTAGGCCAAGTACCCAAGCAGAAACCCTGTTTTGCCCTAGGCACAGCTAAGTCTTGGTCATTTGCAGATGAAAGTACCAATAGAAGTTGGTTGCTTTAGGTAAGTAGTGGTCTAATCAGAATGGTACACTGTTCAGTTACACACACGCAGGAAGATGAGATGTTATTCAAACAGCTATTCTGTGTATGTTGCAAGACAGAAAGGAAGAGGGATCATCAGTTGCCTGCTGAGACAGGGGCTGGTGATCCTAAAAAAAAGTAGAGGGAAGGGCAGACACCATTCATCCATTACTGCAGTGTTGAGCGTATAGATCTGTGTCATGGGTTATTTAATTGTCAGGCACAGTTATAGGTGTTATATGGCATGAAAAAGGGAGTGATCATGTTGGGAGAGATTATAGCATGGCAAGGTAGATGCAAGGTGAGTCTGTGTTAGGGAATGGCAGTAAGCTGAGGTCTTCAAGCAGTGGTTGGGTGGCCATCTGTGGGGGATGTTCTGGCTCTGGATTTCTGTATCAAGCAGGGGGTTGGATTAGGTGCCTTACATGGCCCCCTCCAACTTTATATTCTGTGGTAAGCACCCAGTAATCTTGTTCCTCAGACCAAAAAGCAAGCCAGATCCAAACATTTTATAGGGCTCATGCCTTAACATCTGACCTACTCTGGCAAATCTAGCCGATCATCTTATAGCCCCCTTTGGCCACTGCTTGTGGTGATGTGCAAGATAAATCTGACATATCCCAGTTTTAGGACCCATTGTAAGCTTGAAGAACCCTTTGTAGGCTCTTGACATGTTGTCTTATAAAGGTGAGGATACCGGATGCTAAATAACAGTTGTGGGCAGAAAGGACTCTCTTTAATTTACCAAGTTCTCCTGTGTTATGTGTCCATTGTAAGATCTACCTCTCCAATGTACGGTCTTAAGGTGCTTCCAGACAAAGCTTTTGTATTGGCATCACCCTGCCACATTCACAGAATTTTACAGGGGGCCTGGGCAAGTTCATCTTCCACTTGTAAACTTCCAATTTTTCCCACTGCCTCTTCCGTTTTTATCTATTACTGCAGAAAATCCACTAAGGAGAAGAAAGACTGAATAGCTGCACAATGCCTTCTAATTAGTAGTGCTAGGAGCCCTGTCTCAAAGCATTCTGATTTAGTAAGGATACTTGTTAAGGTGTTGAAATTTCAAGTCCTCCTTACCTCTTTCAGAGCAGATTGCTTACCTGAGAACTTGATTGTAAGCAAACAAAGTTTTTGCTTGTTTGGAGTCATTGTAGAATCTATGGAGGTACAAAGTTCTATATATAATAGACGTATAGTAGAAAGTACACTTTCACAAAATGCGTAAATATCTGGTGGAATTAATCCCACTCGTGGAATTCACTCTGGTGATGGCCACTGGCTTAGATAGATTTACAATTCATGAAAGATCATAGAATCATAGAATAGTAGGGTTGGAAGGGGCCTACAGGGCCATCAATGGCTTTCATTGATGGCATCGATAGCTATTTGCCTTGGTTTCTGTATAGAACTCCCAGTTGAGAGGCACGGTGCAACTGAATATCAGTTGCTAGGAGTCATCTGTGCAGAATGCTATTGCATTCATGCCCTTCTTGTGGGCTTTTCAGAGGCTTCAGGCAGGCCTCTGTCGTCTGCCAGGACAACATCCTGCTAAGTTCAGAATGCTGGACTAAGTGGACCTTTTCGTCTGATCTGGCAAGATCTTTAAATTTATACATTTCCATTGCATACATTTAATTCGGTTCAAGGAAATCGAGATGTTCCAGAAATGGTTTGCTGGATGAGTGATGGTTTTTGAATTTGTGGTGATCTACATATATCAGGTGTAAATACACACTTAAAAAAAAAACAATCTATATTTGCTCTAGCTTTATTGGAGAAGAATCTGTTGCAGCTGGTGCAGGAAGTACCTTGACGAATAATCCCACTTGGATTATTGACCCTATTGATGGAACTACTAACTTTGTACACAGGTATGTTTTTACATCTTTCTCTTAGCCCTACATATACTGGGGAAGCAATATTTCAATGTCCTGTTTCTCTGTAATCAGCGTATGCTCTTTGAGCTGTGTTGTGGGATACACTTGTTAGTTCTTGTTTTCTAGCTTGTACTTGGTTAGGACTGGTGTGGCTAGTTAAAATTTTCCCCAAGTCTTATTTCTCTAATTACAGTTGTATAAGTGCTGACTTTTCTAACTATTAACATGGCTTTGAGCTTACATGTGCAATATGCTTCTCTCTTTCATTCTGAAGGTTTCCCTTTGTAGCAGTTTCAATTGGCTTTGTTGTAAAGAAAAAGGTAACTTCTTGTTTTCATTCTAACATTCAGAAATGCTTCCATTGCATCCTGTTACAGAATGTAAATGTGTGTGTGTGTGAAATAAAATGTTTTATTTTATTGGTTGCAGATGGAATTTGGAATTGTGTATAGCTCTATAGAAGACAAAATGTATACTGGCAGGAAAGGAAAAGGAGCATTTTGTAATGGACAAAAACTCCAAGTATCACAACAACGTGGTAAGGCTTTGTCATCTCAGAGCTCACTTGAGGCAACTCTACATCCTAGGGTTCCATAATCTCTTCCTCAAACAAGTTAGGAAACAGAATGTATCAGTTTTATTGTACCGTCTTACAGTATCACAGTGATTACTTCACCCATTATCCCAGGGGTTGGCAACTTGTGTTCCTCCAGATGTCGTTGAACTGCAACTCCCATGATCCCTCACCATTGGCTATACTGGCTAGGAGTTGCAGTCCAACAAGATATAGAGGGCCACAAGTTGCCCACCCATGCATTATCCCATTAGCTAGGTCCTGGCCTTTATAGTTCAGAATTCTTCTGCTCCCTTAATCTCTGGGCCATTTTCTGCCTTATTTCCCCTGCCAAACAGCCTCCTTTTAGTACTTCAAACTCCTAGCCTGGAAACAAAGCCTCCTCTTCACTTTCATCTACCAGTGCAGGCCTAGCTAGTCTCTGCATCCCGCCCTAGCTGGTGCCAAGCCTCTCTAGCTGGTGCCAAGCCTCAGGCTGGGGGTGTTCCCTCTTTCGAGCTCCCACTCTGCTTCCAGTTCCTGCTCTGCTTTCTCACTTTCCCTCATCCATTTCCACCTCAGACTCTTCCGTTTCCTGTGCCACACTCTCCCCTCTTTAACTCCTCCATCCACTAGCTATGCCCCTCTCTTACTTAGCCTCCCTTGATTATAACTAATCAAACTCTCTTCTCTTGCTAGGCTTGTTGATCCACCACAGCCCTTCCTGCTCTGGGCTCTCTTCCCATGCCAACTTCCTCTCCATGTGCTCCTTCACCGATCTCTCACAGACTTCTTCTGTATTTATATAGCAGTATGACTTTACAAACTGGAGGAGAAGGTGATAGACTGAAGGATGCAAACACCCAAGTGTATTTTAATCCACAGCATTTCAAATGGTATTAGAATAGAGTTTTTCACCTGGGTGTCTTCAGCCAGAGAAGTGTGTGAATAGCATGACTCTTCTTCTCACTGAACAGTTGCCCATACCATACTCTCAGTGTTCAGAAACTTCAAAGGGTGCATACAGATGTACCTTAAAACAGGGGTCATCCTGGCTTTTCTCTTGGCAAGCTGGCCTGGTCTCCTCTTGCCTCTGCACTGCATTTGACAAACACACTAACCAGCAGATTTAATGCTGACTCAGTCTGTCTGGCACCTTTTGGCCATGTTTCAGACAGGTTACCTGCGTTTTATTTTTATTTTTTGAGTGCTGCCTGTAGGTTCATTCAGTTAAATGCTTGTTCATTGGTTTGCCGTATTATTAAATAGATGATTAATAGGAACAACATGTAGCAAGTGCTTCCACAGTAGCTTAATTACCCATTTAATGTATGTTCATAGGCATCCAGGCACAGTGTTCAGGCCAGGAGACAAGGGCGGGGGGCAGAGCCTTGTGGAACACAATCTTGCTCCCTTTGGTAAGGTTGATACAGTAGGGTTGGCCCTTGGTCAGAGCCTGTTAAATCAGCCTTGTACTGTGCTTTAGATCTTGTTAGAAGCCAAAGGTTTGCTGAAGGGCACTATGTAAATCCAGATAAGTCTGTGGGCAGGGAAGGCCACTACTCAACACCTCCATGCAAAATAGTGGTGTGCTTTGTGCTTTTTGTTAGTGCCTGTCTTAAATACTGGCTTTGCTCTCTTTGAACGCCAACCAAATGTAAATGAATATAATAGGTAGGCTTGATTTATGTTTTCTATTTTTTCATTTTTGCAGATATTACAAAAGCACTCTTGGTGTCAGAGCTGGGATCGAGCCGTGATCCAGAAGTTTTGAAAATGGTTCTTTCTAACATGCAAAGACTCCTCAGCATTCCTATTCATGGGTATGACATCTTCCTTGGTTCTGTTTTATTTGCTGCCTTCTTGGCACTTCCTTGTAAGATTTGGCACATAAGCACACCAAAAACATCCCCAGAAACTATAGGTAAGCCTCTATTCCCTTTTCCATCCAACGTGAGAGCCTGGATGAGGACATCCCAGTCTAGTATACTGGCTGAAGGACTGACTGTATGTTGTCCCACACAGTGTGAGCAGAAGACAAGCACTTGCTCCGATCAGAAAAGGGGTGTTCACAGTGGAAAGAACTTTGACTATAGCCATCCTCCTGTGTTGCCCCTACTCCAGATATGGGTGGTAGTGCTGAACCAAGAAACAAAATAAAGAGGGCTAGGAGTTGTGGGGAGGTAGCGACAGAGAAGCTATTAGTGTAGGAGATGTGACTGGGGAGGATGTTACTGCAGGGAAGTCCCTGCTTCTGACAGTGTAGTAAGCTGTTCATGAATGACAATATGAGGTCCACATGACATCAACTGAACGTCTCAATTTTGTAAACAAATTGGATTTTAAAATGATTGCTATTTATTTTCAAAATTATTTAATGTGTTTCTCTTTTTTAAAGTTTCAAACAGTAGCAAAAACATATAATGGACAAAATCCTCAATGGGATGACCTGGGAAGGCAGGGCAAGAGAGAGAAGGTCAACATTTATAACAGTTCTTAAGTGAGGCTACCTGGATGTTCTGGGCTGTACATCCCAACTATAAATTCCACAAAGGCATGTTATTCAAAGGTCACTTGATCTTAGCCAGAAGGCCAAGAAACAATATTCAAGGCTCTCTGTCTATGCTGCCCAGAAGGTCTGAACATTCTGGCCCACTTTCACTGGCTGCCTGGGTGTTTCCAAACCTGATTCAAGGTGCTGATTTTGACCTATAAAGCCTTACACAGCTTGGGACCATAATACCTGATGGAGTGCCTCTCCTAGCATGAACCTAATTATATACCACTAAGAATACTATACTAAGGGCATCTCTACACCAGCCTAAAATCCTGCATTTAAAACAGGGCTTTCTGGTCCCGTTTTCAATGCAGGATCACAACGGACGCTATTTACACGAGCTCCCCTTCCCCCCTCCCCTTCCACCCTCCTCCTCCCCATATCTGAGTCTTCCATTATCTTTCATTGACCTCACTCCTCTTGCGGCTTTAACTTTTGACAGAGGGAACTGAAGCGGAACACAACGGGGTAATTTGATAGCTCATTATCTGCAAGCTATTTAAACACGGAACAAAGGGCATTTAGTGCAGGAGATGCCTGGAATGAGCACTGCATCGTGTACAGAGCCCGCAAGCTTCCGTGAAGGAGCAATCTCAATCGCAGGATAAAAGCCCAGTGTGAAGGAGCATTAAGAGTCAGTGACTTGCTCAGAGTCACTCGGTGAGCTTCGTGGCTGAGTGGGGACTTGAACCTGGGTCTCACAAATCCAACACACTAACCACAGCACCACACTGGTTCTCAGTGTTTAGTTCAACCCCAGACTGTTGTATGTAATGCTCAAAGAAGTCAGTAGGACTTATATGCAACAAACTTTGCATCTGCATTTTTGCATTCCAAATGACTGGCGATTGCTGTAAATGTCTCACCGTAAGACTGTGGGTGTTAATTCTCATGGCATTAATGTACATGATCTGTTTTAGGATTAGAGCTGTTGGGACAGCGGCCGTCAATATGTGCCTGGTGGCAACAGGAGGAGTAGATGCCTATTATGAGATGGGGATTCATTGCTGGGATATGGCAGGAGCTGGAATTATTATTACCGAAGCAGGCGGAGTGCTTCTAGACGTTTCCGGTAAAATATGTCAGAAACATAACCTGACCAGTTTCTCTTTGTTTCCTTAACTGAAAGAAGTGTATTATTTGTGTGCAGTTAACAATTGCCAACTAGCTAAATATAAAGAGCACTGTCTAGAGAACGTTAGGTGAGACTTGAGCATTTCACCGTGTTCCACTCAATGGGATAACAGCATTAGTGCATCTGATTTCTGCTGGATTACACCCTCTAATTTCTGGATTACATCCACTTTTTTTGTCCTGAAAGACACACCCGACTAATATGGCTACTACCTCAATTTATCATACGGGCTTTTCCATGTTACTGTGAAAATGCATCATTGGTTGTGTTTGGATGCCATCGTAAGTGAGCATGCTGGTGTGCACAGCCCGTGCACACGGCCCGTGAGGTTCTGCTTTGCTCCTTCCTGCTAGTGCAACTGCCTCCCCCTCTTGATCAGGGGGACACAGTTGGGTACAACCCCTTCTGTCTTGATTTACTTCATAATATTAGGGCAGATTTAAGGCTATAAACCAATTGTACTTCTTTGTGTGTGTGCTTTTTCTAGGAGGGCCATTTGATTTGATGTCCAGAAGAATAATTGCTGCAAATAGCCAAGTAATAGCAGAACGGATAGCCAAAGAGATTCAGGTCATTCCTCTTCAAAGGGATGATGCGACAAACTAAAATGCTAAATTGTACCATCCCTGTGGTTGACAGTTCCTATCAGCTGGTCTGTATTTTTTTAATAAAACTTTTTATGTGAAGCACCCTCTTTGCATTTGAGTAGTATGGCAGGCAGGGTTGATGCTGAATCCTGACATTTCAAAGCCTGATATTTAAATCCCTCCCATTCCCAATGTTTCTGGGCATTTCTTTTGTCTTGTGCAAATGGCACATGAACATTTGAAAAACTGTTTTTGAATGTCACACCTTCCCTCCTCTGACAGGAAAATACCTGAGATGTGTTGTGGGGGAGGGGGTGGATAATTTTATCTCAGGATGTGGTATATTGTATGTGCACCATGAACTTGAGCGCACTCCGGGAGAGAGCGGAGGACAGGAAGGCCTGGCATGCTATGGTCCATGGGGTCACGAAGAGTCGGACACAACTTAACGACTGAACAACAACAACATGTGTACCGTATGTCAGTAATAGTTCAGGGTCAGTTTATTTCAAAAGAAGTTTGTTGAACCCATGCCACTGACTGTCATACATGACTATTCTCCCCTGTGCATTCTGTTATAATATAGATGTTTAAAAGAAGAAAACTATGGCTGAATTTTTTAAGAGGAGAAGACCTTGCTTAAAAGTGTCAGGAAGGTCCATGAATAATGCTCCAAGGAAAAAATTCAGTTGATTGCTACAAAACCTACAAGTATATAAACGTTCTTTGTAATCTGAAGACCAAACTAGAAACTGGCTCCATTTAGATGTCAGGGAAGGACAGACTCACCCACATCTGGCTTCATCATGTGTTCGCCGAGCTGCCGCCTGCCCCTTTTCACAGCCCCATGCAAGCTTCTCGACAACCCAGAGACCGCCTGGCGAAGCCGTGGGGCCATCTGCCCTTGTAGCAAACCGCCCGCACAATGGTGGCTCGGGCTCTTCCAGAAAGGTAATGCTGCATCATTGGTGGCCATAAAGGGGCCATTTACACAACATTACCTTCCTGGCCCAAGCCATTGTTGCACAAAATGGCACCTCGCTACAAGGGCAGACAGCTGCTGGGCACTTACGGAGGCACAGGGCGCTTGATGAGCGGGGTCCGAGCAGGGTTCAGGAGGGCAAGTGTGTGTGGGGGTCCATTGGGCTGTACCACACTACCCCCGCCCCCCACGGACGCTCGTGACATCCCTTGTCACAGTGCAGCAGAATTCTGAGAATCCTGGCTTATTGTGAACAAGAAAGTATGCTGATGCATACTGCTTGATCGCTCCCACTTGGCTTCTGCCAGTGAGAGAAGCTAGACAAACCAATGAACTCCACCCATGGTTTCTTTACCATTACATCCAAACCAGGATCTCTGTCTTGTTCCTCTCATATATATATATATATATATGTTCAAAGCTTATTGTGCTAGCCAAAGGCCATGACAAATACATCAAAAAAGAAATGTGTGTATATATACAGAAATACAAAGGTTTCAAACGTTACAAAATAGTATAGATGGATTAAAATTTACTTTAGGCTTAATTCAGCTTTAACTTAACACTTTGAGACTCCAAAGCAATGTACAGCAATTTTGTCTAATTCGCTCTTCCTAATCTTTTTTGCTGCCACAGCAAACAGGGCCACATTGTGTGTCACATAACAATTAACGTTGCTCAAGAGAAAATGAACCATTTCTGCAAGGGCATTCCTAAATCCATATGTTAATAAGGGTTTCAAGAATCTCTTCCTTGGGTCCATATATAGAGGGCAGATTAGCATATAATGAACAATGTCTTCCATTTGATATTGACCACAGATACATAATCTACGTTCAAAAGGTACCTTATTGTATCGTCCATTCAGTACCGCAGTTGCCATAACTTGAAATTGCAGCTCAATAAAGGCATTTCTTAGGGAAGGCGGTCTCAATTTGGACAAATAGCTGGCTCTGAAATGTTCTGTTTTCAAAAGGGAACCACTGGGAGAATTTAGAGCTCTTAATTAGTTACAGATCCCTCCAAGAATCTATCCAATATAGCCAGTCCCTTGGTTGTCTTTTATCCATAGCAAAGGCTGAATTCAGCCCAGGAAAATAATAGCTACATAACAGTTTTTGAAACATTGACTTCCAATAATTATTATTATTCAATTCAAGAAAACACAAAATTGGAAAGCATTCATTTGGAAGGGTAGCAATTCGTTTAAAATATCTCAGCTGAACACAATGTATTCTTGTCCTAATTGATGGCCATCCAGATCCTGTGTGCAAAAAAGCTGCAGGAGTTGTGGATGGAAGAGAGAAAAGTTTTCAAAAGGAATTGTTCTACACAATTTCCAAGACATTTATGGTGGGGCTGTCAAATCCTCAAATTTCAGCCCCATAAAGCATTTGTATTATCACCTTCCTATTGAAGATTTTTAGGGAAGGCTCAATCAGTTGTCCCCCTTTTTATAATAGCTTCATTAGAGCGCCTATGGTTTTCTGTGCCTTCAGTTTCACTGCCTCCCTATGCCCTTTCCATAAGGGAGACTCACTGAAAAGAATGCCCAAATATCTAAATGAGCCAGTTTGTTCAATCACATGTTGGTCCAAAAGCCATCTGTGCCTAGGACTATGACTGCTAAGAACTATAGTCTTAGAATAGTTTATTGACAAGTCTTCAAGTTTGCAGTAGGCACTGAATGCATCTAGATGATTTTTCAAGCCCAAACAGGAGAGAGAGATAAGTGCTACATCATCTGCATACATCAGGATAAAAATCTTTCTATTCATGATTGCTGGGGAAGGAGAGTGTGCCTGTGCTAAATGTGGTACCAGATCATTAGCATAAATATTGAAAAGGGTGGGAGCCAAGAGGCACCTTTGTTTTACTCTCCGCGTTGTTTTGAAAGCTTCTGTTAAAGAGCCATTCAAACCAACTAACCTCATTTCTGTATTAGTATACAATTCCTGTGTCAATATCAGGAGTCTACCATCGTTCTTAGAGCTTTGCAATTTTCCCCACAATCTATTTCTATTAATAGAATCAAAGGTAGCTGAAAGATCAATAAAAGCTACATAGAAGTGTTTCTTAAAGTCCTTAGTATATTTCCTTATTAAGTAATTTAATGTAAAACATTGATAGCGCTGTAACCACTTCTAAAGCCAGCTTGTTCTTCATGCATAACTTGATTCATGTAGCCAGTCTAGTAATTTTTGAAATAGAAATTGTGCATATAACTTTGAAGAAATATCTAGCAAACTGATTGGCCGGTAGTTCTGTGGTTCGTTCCTATCGCCTTTCTTATAAATTGGGAAGATAATACTCAATTTCCATCTGGGGGGCATTAGTCCAGAGTTATTTCAGTGAATAAACCTGCAAGAATTGGTGTCCACCACTCTAAGTATTCTTTATACAGCTCTGGAGGAATCATATCTTCTCCAGGAGCTTTCTTCAGGTTTAGACATGCAATAAGACTCTTTATCTCACTGCAGGTGACTGGTTGTCACTCTGGTGAATTAGAGAGATCTTGTTTCTCTGCTGCCTCACATGGTTGCCAAAACTGGGCACCAAATATATTAGAGATGTAATTAACCCAAGTCTGAGCTGGGATTGAGGCATCCTGTGTAGAAATTACCTCATTTAAATCCTGGGAGACAAGTTCCCAAAATGTATCTTATGTTCTGATACTGCCAGACCTAGTTCCTGCCATTAGATATTTGTGTATTTTCCTTTCTTGTTTTTAAGCAGTCTTTTATAATCTGACCTGCATTTAATAAGGATTCCAAGGGATTCCTCTGATTGTTTCCTACGTGATTCCCTTATTTTCCTAGTCAGGTCTTTCTTAGCTGCTTTACATTCAGCATCAAACCAGCCAGAGTATGATGTTACTAGACTATTGCTTACAGATGTTATCAAACAAGGCCTACGTTCTGCAGTAACTTGTACAAAAACATCTATATGATTCACAGATTTATCCCAAAATAACTGGTGCAAGTTAGTCATATCCTGGCTGTATAGTCTCTCTTGAATGGTACTACTCAGGCTTACAGACCATTTCAGTCTTCTCTAACCCAACATTTCTCCAGTCAAATTCACTGTTTCGGTCAATAACGCACATTTGATTAACAAGCATTAAGACACTCGTATTGGGAAATGGTGAAAAGAAAATCCGATGCTGTAAAGAACAATATTGTTTAGGAACCTGGAATGTCAGATCAATGAATCAAGGTAAGCTGGAGGTGGTCAAACATGAGATGGCAAGATTGAACATCGACATCTTGGGAATCAGCGAACTAAAATGGACAGGCATGGGCGAATTTAATTCAGGTGACCATCATATCTACTATTGTGGGCAAGAATCCCTTAGAAGAAATGGAGTAGCGCTCATAGTCAACAAAAGGGTGGGAAAAGCAGTACTGGGGTACAATCTTAAAAATGATAGAATGATCTCAGTACGAATCCAAGGCAAACCATTCAACATCACAGTAATTCAAGTCTATGCCCCAACCACTGAGGCCGAAGAAGCTGAGGTTGATCGGTTCTATGAAGACCTACAACACCTTCTAGAACTAACACCAAAAAAAGATGTCCTCTTCATCATAGGGGATTGGAATGCTAAAGTAGGAAGTCAAGAAATCACCGGGATAACAGGCAAGCATGGCCTTGGTGTACAAAATGAAGCAGGACAAAAGCTAATAGAGTTTTGCCAAGAGAACATGCTGATCATAGCAAACACTCTTTTCCAACAGCACAAGAGGCGACTCTACACATGGACGTCACCAGATGGTCAATATCGAAATCAGATTGATTATGTCCTTTGCAGCCAAAGATGGAGAAGCTCCATACAGTCAGTAAAAACAAGACCTGGAGCTCACTGTGGCTCAGATCATGAGCTGCTTCTTGCAAAATTTCGGCTTAAATTGAAGAACGTAGGGAAAGCCACTAAACCATTCAGGTATGACCTAAATCATATCCCTGATGAATATACAGTGGAGGTGAGGAATAGATTTCAGGGATTAGACCTGATAGACAGAGTGCCTGAGGAACTATGGACGGAGGTCCGTAACATTGTTCAGGAGGCAGCAACTAAATCCATCCCAAAGAAAAAGAAATGCAAGAAAGCAAAGTGGCTGTCTGATGAGGCTTTACAAGTAGCTCACGAAAGAAGGGAAGCGAAAAGCAAGGGAGAAAGGGGAAGATATACCCAACTGAATGCAGAGTTCCAGAGAATAGCAAGGAGAGACAAGAAGGCCTTCTTAAATGAACAATGCAAAGAAATCGAGGAAAACAACAGAATGGGAAAGACTAGAGATCTCTTCAAGAAAATTGGAGATCTCAAGGGAACATTTTGTGCAAAGATGGGCATGATAAAGGACAAAGAAGGCAGGGACCTAACAGAAGCAGATGAGATTAAGAAGAGGTGGCAAGAATACACAGAAGAACTATACAGGAAAGATCTGAATGTCCCTGATAGCCATGATAGTGCGGTCACTGAACTTGAGCCGGACATCCTAGAGAGTGAAGTCAAGTGGGCCTTAGGAAGCATTAGTAACAACAAAGCTAGCGGAGATGACAGTATTCCAGCCGAGCTATTTAAAATCCTAAAAGATGATGCTGTTAAAGTGCTGCATTCAATATGCCAACAAATCTGGAACACTCAACAGTGGCCACAAGACTGGAAAAGGTCAGTTTACATTCCAATTCCAAAGAAGGGCAATGCCAAAGAGTGTTCAAACTACCGCACAATTGCGCTCATTTCACATGCCAGCAAGGTGATACTCAAAATCCTACAAGCTAGGCTTCAGCAGTATGCGAACCGAGAACTCCCGGAAGTACAAGCTGGGTTTAGAAGAGGCAGAGGAACTAGAGATCAAATCGCCAACATTCGCTGGATCATGGAGAAAGCAAGAGAATTCCAGAAAAACGTCTATTTCTGCTTCATTGACTACGCTAAAGCCTTTGATTGTGTGGATCACAACAAACTGTGGCAAATTCTGAAAGTGATGGGAGTACCAGACCACCTTACCTGTCTCCTGAGAAACCTGTACGAGGGTCAAGAAGCAACAGTAAGAACCAGACATGGAACAACCGATTGGTTCAAAATTGGGAAAGGAGTACAACAAGGCTGCATATTGTCACCCTGCTTATTTAACTTATATGCAGAGTACATCATGAGAAATGCCGGGTTGGATGAATCAGAGGTCGGAATTAAGATTGCTGGGAGAATTATCAACAACCTCCGATATGCAGACGATACCACCCTAATGGCAGAAAACGAAGAGGATCTCAAGAGCCTCTTGTTGAGGGTGAAAGAGGAGAGTGCAAAAGCTGGTTTGAAACTCAACATTAAAAAAACTAAGATCATGGCATCTGGCCCCATCACTTCCTGGCATATAGAAGGGGAAGAAATGGAAGCAGTGTCAGATTTTACTTTCTTGGGCTCCAAGATCACCGCAGACAGTGACTGTAGCCATGAAATTAAAAGACGCTTGCTCCTTGGGAGGAAAGCTATGGCAAACCTAGACAGCATAGTAAGAAGCAGAGACATCACCTTGCCGACAAAGGTCCGTCTAATCAAAGCTATGGTTTTCCCAGTAGTAATGTATGGCTGTGAGAGCTGGACTATAAGGAAGGCTGAGCGCCGAAGAATTGATGCTTTCGAACTGTGGTGCTGGAGAAGACTCTTACGAGTCCCCTGGACTGCAAGGAGGTCCAATCAGTCCATCCTAAAGGAAATCAACCCTGAGTGCTCATTGGAAGGACAGATAATGAAGCTGAAGCTCCAATATTTTGGCCACCTAATGCGAAGAGAAAACTCCCTGGAAAAAACCCTGATGCTGGGAAAGACTGAAGGCCAAAGGAGAAGGGGACGGCAGAGGATGAGATGGCTAGATAGCATCACGGATGCAATGAATATGAACTTGAGCACGCTCCGGGAGAGAGCGCAGGACAGGAAGGCCTGGCGTGCTATGGTCCATGGGGTCACGAAGAGTCGGACACGACTGAACGACTGAACAACAACAACAACATTGGGAAATGGTCACTTTCAGTGCGTTCTAGCACTTCAAAGGTGTTCACTAGGGGAAATAGTGATGGTGAGACCATTATGCGGTCAATAACACTACCGCCTCCTTTACTCAGATAAGTATAATAACCTCTAGATTTATCCACTGAGCTTCCGTGCAGAGTATATAGATTATGATATATAAATTCTAAAAATTTTAGTCCCTGCTGATTGTATGTACTCTCCATTGAGGTATGAGGTGTTAGAAAGATATCTTCCAAATCTAGATGCAGTGGTTGCAAAAGACCCTCTGGTGCTGCACCTATTCTGGCATTGAAGTCCCCACAAATAAGAATAAATGCATTTGAAGACTCTTGAGTTATCTGTTCCAAGATAAATGTTAAATCCTTCCATATCTTATCGGCTACTAGTGAGCATTTGGCAGGAGGAAAATAAATATTTATACAAAAAAAGGCGGGGCTGCCAGAAGCTGCTTGGCTGGAGCTGGAGGGGAAGAGGAACAGCTGCTGGAGCCTGTATTTGTGTCTCTGTCCTTCTCTTATCAAGCTAGAATCCCACTGGCAGGAGGAGACCTGTGAGAGTGATCAAGCCGTGTGTAGCAGCAGTGTTTATGGTAACCAATCCTGGTTTACCATGATGTACAGACACCGCCACTGTCATGGCAAATCCGTGGTCCCAACCCCATGTTTGACAATGTAACAGGGATGTGTGCAGGTATTTGCAAAAGCAGGACAGTCAGCAGGTAGGCAGGAGAGATGCTTAACTGCTATGCCAGTGATTCTCCCTTGCAGTTTCCCCCTGGGTGGTGGGAGTGAAGGAAGCCTTTTAAAACCATCTGGGAGAGAACCTCCTGGAGAGAATCAGTGAGTACCACCTGCCTGCCAAGTCTTCCCCACAAGTGCTTTTCCATTAGCATTTTGGTGAAAAGGTTCTGATTCTGTAATTGCTAACGTTGGTTGTCGGTGGTGTTTATACAGTATTTCACATACTATATTTCACCTGGTGGTGTTTATACAGTATTTCACATACACCTTGTCAGTGGTGGTCTGTCAGATGTCCTCTTTGATGTACGGAGGCTGTCATTTCAGAGTTGAAGCCATGGTGCGGTGAAAGTTAAGCATTCTGAAGGCAATGATAAAGTGAAGTTACTTAAATCTTTTAAATTGAAACTGGCAGTACTTCGAAGTGCAAAACTTTGGTTTGATTACGCGGCAATTCAGAGAACTGCCTTTTTTTTCTTTCCTCCACAGTATCTTCTAGAAGGAGTGATAGGTGATGGTGGCGGGGGAATTACCTGGATTCAAGTACAAAAATAACATCAGCAGACTCTTATGAATAAAAATTATTAACCAATGTAGAAATATTTGGTCCAAACTGATTGAATAACTATTCCCAACATTTAAGTAGAACAGAATGGCTAATCAGTACAGTATAGCATAAGCTTCCATGGACCAAGCTGGAAGGCATTGGCCCACAATAGCTTATCAGGGTATGCAAATTGGTTCCCTCCAGCTGTTTTGGACTCCCATAATCCCTTACCATTGGGTCACGCTGGGTGGGATTTATGGGAATTATGGTGCTAAACAGCTGGAGGGCGTGAGGTCATCTAGCCCCAGCTTATGCTGTAATATCTATGTATTGGTCTTCAAGGTGCTATAAGACATTGATCAGGTTTGCACAATCAGCAGGGGCAAAGAAGCCTTCATAGCTTTTTCCCCCGCCCCCACGCGTATTGCATGCATGACCTCCATTTGCACAGTTACCCTCGCTGCAGGTTGCTCTGTCTGAACCCAGTGCACAGCAGGGCAGAGGTGGCTTCTGTCCCACCCCACAACCCCTACTATAAGCCATGGGTTGTGGGGTGGGTAAGAAGCCACCACCACCCCCTGCACTGCAGGTTGGTTTCGGATGACATGGCAACCTGTGACACAGTGCAGATAATTAGGAAAATGCTGGGTGTGGGGAAAGAAGCTATGATGGCTTCCTTACCCCCACTGATCATGCGAACCTGGCCGTTTTATTGCATTTTTAGCGACACAGCTAAACATCAGGGATTTATCTGTCAGGGTGTATGTGGCAACCTTATTTACTGTAAACTACTTGACCGTTGTCATCTATTAGAAGAAAACCATAAATGTAAAGAAGCATTGGGACGTTCAGTGAATGAGCCTTGTGACATCCAGAAATATTGTCTTAAATTGTAACTTATGGGCTTGTATTTGCAAAGCTGAATCTTTGGCCAATGAGCTTTCAATATAGCACACAGGCCTTCTATCTCTAGCCACATCTTTGTCGCAAGAGGCTTTGCGTTCTGACTCATCTGACAATGGTGGTTCCTGATATACTGGTGACCAGATGTACTGGTGACACTGTACCATAACTGTAATGTTCCACGATGTTTAATACAGTTATTTACTTACTCTGTAGCTTTCTGTGTTAGATCTTCCATTATGTTAGTTCTTCTAGTACAGCCATTACCCTGCAGGCACTGCAACACTAGAAGAATAAAATGTTCTCCCAAAAAACAACTGTCAAACTAAATGTAACCAATAAACTTTTATCAGTTTCTTTTTCTTTAGAATTATATGGGTTCATAGGCATTGTAGAGGCAAATTCTTCCTAGCCCAGTCCTCAGTTGTGATTCATTTCAGTTGGGCATGCATTCCCAGAGCTGGTTTAATGAGTCTTATGACTCAGTCCTGTGAACCGCTGTGCTGCCATAACAATGTATAGGATTTGGGGAAAGGCCTCTAGCACCACTGCAAGGGGACAGTTTGATGCAAGCTGCCTATAGATGTTTCTTGTACCCACAGCCTTCAGGATTTCACTTTTTTCAAAAGTGTCAGAATGATTCCTTAGCACATCAGGCCAAACAGAGAAATTCTGGGTTCTTATATGAAAACTAAGTTAAGAAAAATGCTAATATGATCTTCTGGAGGAGGAGCCATGTCGTCCTGGTGCGGGGCTCCACAGGTCACTTCTTTCAAACAGCTGTGAAAAGGATGAGAAACCTTTCTTTTTCCCCTGGAAAAAGAATTAAGGGGAAGCCTGCAGTACCATACAGATGAAATCTTAGAAGAAAAGCTGCCTTTGCAGAGGATGCAAAGTGGCTCAAAGCTAAGGTCAGTCGCCAGAGATAAACACCTACGGAAATGCTGTTTTGAAACTCTAAAATAAGAGAATAAAAGGAGGGCGAGCTCCAATTTTAGTTAAGATTTGGAAACTTAAATTGCCAGCTGGCCCCACCTGCACAGCAAAAAAGTGATAGTATGGCAGCTGCATAAATCTAACCTGAATTAAAATCAAGGCATTGTAGACTCTTATAAAGTGAATTTAGCTCAAGAGATCTTTTCAAAAGAAGAAAAAAGTAAGAATACTAAGACTGTTTGCATTTTTGAATAAGTATTACAGTCTGATTAACTTTTTTACTTCTTTAAACCAGTGTTTGAAGGTTTTAAGGCTGGAATTTATATGGCTGAAAGCTATGTTTTTATCCAGCTGCTTGCTTCCCCGACATGACCTTGAGAAAGCCTTAAACCCAAAACAAATCTTTGGCAGAAAGCCTAGAACAGGTCA
This sequence comes from Heloderma suspectum, assembly GCF_057233095.1. NCBI lineage: Eukaryota > Metazoa > Chordata > Lepidosauria > Squamata > Helodermatidae > Heloderma > Heloderma suspectum. The sequence continues at coordinate 51,062,827 of NC_139461.1, forward strand.
GGAAAACATCGATGGCCTAAAGAAGGAGTACTGCTGACACCTGTTGGATGTTAAAAAATCAGCAGCTTATCTTTTTTCTTCTCATTTTTTTGGGATTTTTTGGCATTGGAGCATTGCAGGATCAATAATTTACTGGATACTCAGACAGATGTAAAAGAAGTAATGAAGAAGATAATTGGATGAGTGCTATGAATTTGGATAAACCAGCAAAGGATATCAGAATAACTCGTAGTAGAGCGAATACCTGTGAGATGCCTACAGAACAACCAAGTAGAAATATGAAATCCAGGAAAAGCTCTCTAAAAGAGACTCCAAAGGGAGCTACGAAATTATCGAAAGTAACATCTACAAACAAGAAAGAGGTACTTGAGCAGAAGCAAGATACACAAAAGATGGCCTTGGATGAACAAACACGGAATATTATAGATGCTATAAGCAAAAAGATGGAGGCTTTTGAACTATGCATAGAACAAAGGATGGGTGCTTCTGAACAACATATAGAAAAATGGATGGAAAGGCAAGTATTGGAAGTAAAGACAGAGATAAAAGACACGAAGAAAGAACTGAGACAAGAATTTAAGAAATTAGATAATGCCTTAAAGAACAGAAGAATTTAAAATAATGACAAACAGAGTGGAAGTACTGGAAAATAATGCAGAAATTGTTACTACTGAGTTAGAACGTGAGCAAGATGCCTTAGATTGGTTTGAGCTTAAAGACAAAGAACGCTCGTTATGTTTTAGAGGAGTCGCGGAAAGTTATGGCAATGAAGAACCTGACCTCAGAACGGAATTGGTAAAGACCATCGCAGCCTTTTTGAGTAAAGAAGAGAAAATTATGGAATGTAGATTTTAATAATCACTATATAAGAAGGGCTGTATTAAGAATTTGGAATAAATATAAATTAAGGTTCTATCAAAAAATACCATGTTGGATATCCTCACAAGAAGCAATGCATAGAAGAGAATTTGATAGTATGCATAAATGGATAAGATATAATGATTTGTTGGAACTGTCACAAGGGGAATATAAGTTAAAATCAAGGGGAAGATTTTTGGAAGAAGGTTATATATGTCAGTGGTTTTCATATTTGCACATTAAAGAAAGGTTTAAAATAGATGAGAAAAATGATGGATTTGAACAAACAGAATCTGAGTTTGAAATAACACTGTGTAAAAATGATGAACATGTTATTGCTAAACTGTATAAATTACTGTTATGTAAGATGAACAGTAAAAGATGGTATGATAAACTGGGCACAAAATGTTGGTCATAATATATTAATGGAAGAGTGGGAAAGTATGTGGGGAAAAGATTTAAAATTTACTTTATGTACAAGTCTTAAAGAGAATTTTTATAAGATGATGTATAGATGGTATATGTCACCGTTTAAATTGTCTAAAATGTATAAAGGTGTTTCTGGAAAATGTTGGAAGTGTGAAGACCAAGAGGGAATGTTTTATCATTTATGGTGGACTTGTAAAAAAGCTAAAACATTTTGGAAACGAATACAGTCTTTAGTGCAAAGAATATTAAAGATTACTATAGAATTAAAGCCAGAAACTTTTGTTATTGGGACTAATAGATAAACACGTAAAAGAGAAGGGGGGAACCCTCTTTCTCTACATGACAACAGCTGCAAGGTTATTGTATGCACAAAAGTGGAAGAATGAAATAATACCAACTGCGAATGAGTGGATTATGAAAATGATGGAGCTGGCAGAGATGGCAAAACTGGCTTCTATAATTAAAGAAGGATCAACAACTAAATGTATGTTAGACTGGAAACCTTTTATAGAATTTGTACAAGAAATAGAGAAAAATGATATCTATGTATCTGGATTTTGAGCTTTGAGATGGTTAACTCTTCTGTTGTTGTTAAAATTAGGAGAGAAATAATATGTCTGTGAACTCAATGTATGATATACAACCAAGATAAGAATTAGAGAATAATAATGAGCATTTGTTGTGTAGGTGGAGCCAAAGGCAGATACCTTATAATTGTAAGAGATATTTTACTGTATGTGTATTGTGTGTTTATGTTGTTTTGTTTTTAAAAAATAAAAAAATATCAGAAGAAAAATGCTAATATGAAGCAGAGTTACTTTGTAAAGTGAACATTATTTTGAAATGTACTGTAGTAATAAAGACTTTTGCGGGGAAATGATAGTGAATATTCTTTTTCCCTTCTGCATTCATTTATTGTCTTTCAGAAACATACAAGCTCCAAAGTCTTCTACACCAAATTATTATTATTCAGCCTGTAAAAACCACATCTCTATCATCATGTTTTTCTTAAGAGTCATATCCATTATGTTCCAGATTAGTGGATGGGTGTAGCCTTGCCATGGTGCTGTATCTATTGTTGCCTTTAAAAATAAAGGTAGGTGCGTGAGAGGAGTGTAAAATATTAAAGAAATTAGTTTTAAAACAGAGGAAGAGGATTGCAAATTGTGTGTGTGTGAGGGATAGCCTTACTTGTGTTCATCATTTTGAAAAAGAACAAATATGTGCTCCTTTACTTTGAGTTAAAATGAGATAGGTTACTTCTAGTAGATGCACAGTTGTTAACCATTGGCCAGTAGAGGGACTCAGTTCACCAAATTCAACAGCTGCTCATTGCCTCCTCTTACAGAGATACACTAATATGGGTTGTCATATTTGTGAAATAGACAAATATAATTTTTTTGCAACTTTATCTCTTTCACTCCCCATCAATTTGCTCCAACGGACATCCCAAGAAATAGCACTTTCTCCTTATCTGGTATGGTCGATGCTTTATGGTTGTTGAGATTGATTTATTTATTTATTTATTTATTTATTTATTTATTGCATTTATATCCCGCCTTTTTTCCTCTTGCAAGGAACCCAAGGCGGCGTACATTATCCTCCTCCTCTCCATTTTATCCTCACAACAACCCAGTGAGGTAGGTTGGGCTGAGAGTGTGTGACTGGCCCAAAGTCACCCAGTGAGCTTCCATGGCCGTGTGGGGACTAGAACCCGGATCTCCCAGCTCCCAGTCCAACACTCTTGCCACTACACCACACTGGCTCTTACTAACTTACTGTCCCTACCTCATCAAAAGGATATTACATTACACCAAAAATGCCTCCTGCGTCCAAGGGCTTTCTCATACCCGGCAGGAATTAGTACATTTTTCTTGCAATCGTAATAAGCTGTTCTTAGAGCTTCACCAGTTTCATTGGTTAAACCCTCAGTGCTGCTGAGTTTAAGAAAGCCCAAAGTGTTTCATCTACCCTATGGTTTATCACATGGATACTGCTTCACAGGACTGCCAAGTGTTGTCCTCATGCAATCGCCATACTGTGTAGCATAGCTTCTCATGAGGATCTTTGGTGTGTGGAGTGTTTCCACTCCAGTACTGTACATGATACAGTATGGAAATACCATACAGTGAGTCAGCAGTGTGATGCAGCTCCAAAAGAGGCTAATGAGATTTTAGGCTGCAGTAATGGAGCCTAACCATTACAAGAATTAAGAGTTTCACTTTAATCTGCACTAATCAGACTTCATCTGTGTCCAGTTGTAGGTGCTGCACTTTAAGAAGGATATAGACAAATGGAAACGGGTTCAGAGGAAGGCAACAAAAACGATCAATAATATGAAAAGCCAGCCCTACAAGTAACAGTTTAAGGAACTGGGCATGTTTATTGCGGGACCTTGTAGCATTCTTCATATACCTGAAGGGCTGCCACATTGAGAGCAAAGACTTTGTATCTGCTACTCCAGAGGGCAGGACTATATCTAATGGGCTTAAGTTGCAGGAAAATAGATTTCATTGGAACACTTGGAGAAAGCTCATGGTAGTAAGAACAGTATGACAATGGAACCAATGATCTAGATGAGTGGTGGTCTCTCCCACACTGGAGGCCTTCAAGCAGAGGTTGGACAGCCATCTGTTGGGGATGCTCTAGCTTTACATTTCCTGTATAACATGGTCAACCATAACTCACCCAAGCACTTGCAAAAAATGAATTTAAAACGTTAAAAGTACAAGTTCCAATCCTGAAGACCGAAAGCGACTGTCGGTCCTGTGAGATCCCTGTGTTTCCTGATAAAATTTAGACCAAAATCTCATTCACTTTCCCTGGCAGTGAGAAGCTTCTTTGGTCACAGCTGCAGTATGTGTGTGAACAGAGGAACACCATAAGTGAAACCAGTCACATGGCTTTTCCCCATGTGAGCACTGTGGAAGCTGGCAATCGAGTAAGAAAGACAGAACTCCCCTCTCCAAAGTTGCTCTTTGCATTTCAAGAAAAGCCTCTATTGGGACCTATGGGAACTTACCTTGAGATGCCAATAAGTTCCAGAGGACATTTTTGTTAGGCCACAGCTGAGAGAAGGAGGAGCTAAGCGTCCCCTCCTCAGCCCCCCCATTCCAAGGCTGATAAGGCTTCCCCTCAGCTGATATTTACATAAGAAATGTGCACATACCATTAACATCATGAGCAGGTTGGCCCTCCGTGCTCCAGAATTGCCTTAGGAAAAGGGATCTAGAGTAAAGTTTTTTGTTGGCTTCCTCCCCTGCTGTTCACTTGGCCTATACCTACCCATTAAACTTGTTGCAAAGTTCTTTGGAGCTTTGCCATGGTCTATATTCCCTCTTGCCTTAATTTCATTTATAAGATGCACATATTTAACACAGGCCTACTTTAAAGTTTGTCTCCTACAGACAACACATAAGAGTGTACAGTCCTGCATTTCAAAGGAGTTTTTCCTCCATGGGTTTCCACAAAGCCACATGAACTGATACTATATTAATTAAAGCAACATATTTATCTTCCTTGTCACAAAATTAAGAGAAGCCCTAAGTAAAATGTAGATAGACATTATTTCCATTAGTCTAATTTTATCTTAAAAGACTGACAGCTTTTTCCAACCCAAGTTAACTGACAAGTATGGTTTTATTCCTGCTAAACTCAGTACTAGCTGGTACCATCTCCGGCTCTTATCCTTGAAGAATTGTTTAGGGAAACGACTTAGTTAAGAGATTAGACATGCAAAGGCTTTTCAGAAAACTCCGCAAAAAATCCTATGCTCTCATCTACATGATTAAGTTCAACCATTTCTGTCTGGTAAGCAGCAACTGGCACATATCCGTATGTAGGATTAAACCCAAACACATTGTTGTGGGTTGTATCAATTTAAGAAGCAATATTTTCTCCAGGTAGAGTTAAGAAACACCTTTGTCTGAAACTCTGGAGAGCTTTCCAGTTAGTGTAGTAAACAATCCTGAACTAGGTAGATCAATGGACTGACTAAGGCAGCTTCCTGTGTTCTAACACAGCAGTAGGCAACATGGTGCCCATGGGAATCAGTGTGCCCCAAAACACCTTGGTGCCCTACCACTTTTTAAAAAACAGCACAAGAGTTGGAAGGTACCTCAGAGATCAATTAGTCCAACCCTCAACTCAGTGCAGGCTCTGCACTGCAGGATGCAGCTACAACATCCCTGACAAGATGGCCATCCAGCCTCTGCTTAAATACCTCCAGCGAAGGGGAATCCACCACCTCCTGAGGCAGTCTGTTCCACTGCTGAAGAGTTCTCACTTTTAGGACATCTCTCCTTATGTTAAGCTGAAATCTGCTTCCCTGCAGCATCCACCCATTGGTTCTAGTCCTGCTCTTGGGAGCAAAAGAGAACAAGTCCGCTCCATCTCCTGCATGACAGCCTTTCAGATATTTGAAGACCTCTACCGTGTCTTCCCTTACTCTTTTCTCCTGTCTAAACATACCCAGCTCTTTCAACCGTTCTTCATCGGGCTTGGTTTCAGATCCCTCACTATCCTGGTTGCTCTTCTCTAGATGCACCCCAATTTGTCAATGTCTTCCTTAAAATGGGGGCACCCAGAACTGGACACAGTACTTCAAAGGTAGCCTATCTAATGTAGAATAGAGTGGAACTATAGCCCTATTCTGGTGTTCTGTTCCTGAATATAGTAAACATGAGAAGAGGGAGTACTCCAGCCGCACCCCCTCCTCATATGTTTCCATCACCCTGTACTTGAGGGTGAGAGTCTGAAAAGGAGAGCCTCCTGCATCTGTGGGGGTTCCATGCGAGCCAGAACACTGGAAAAGTGTGAGAGAAAAAGCTCGCCCCTACCTCTGCCTTGTACTTGGGTTCTTGGACAAATTACTTGTCTCTTGACCTCATTGGTTTGCCCTCTCTGGGTGTATTGTAACAGGCCAAGTGCACCATACCAGCCGTTTTGTTCTTGGTCATGCCCCCATGGCAGCCAACTCCAAACATGCCCACAGGCCCAAAAAGATGGGGGACCCCTGACCTACCTCATTCCATGCGGATTCCCCAGCCGCTTCTTATTGCAGGTTGTGGAAAGCGTAGACCAGCATGGAATATACAACTCCTGATGTGCTAGTTGTAACAAAGCGTACCTGCATCTCCAGGTTGCATTCTCAGTGGTGTAGGGAACTGCCACCTGTGAATGCTGTGCCTGCATGTGCTGTCACATTGTCCTTTGACTATGAGCATCCTATGAAAATGGTATGCATGTGTTCTGGGCACAATAATCACAGTCTGTTCAGAGTGAAGTGGTGATGAAGGATTGGCTTGGAAGCGACTGTTGTTTTAATATTCCTTTATTCCTTTCCACATAAGAGCACCATATGCACATTTGTATCACTGAAGGCAAACTTAACCTGAAGTGGAGATAGAATGCCTCTACACCCTTGTGTAGACTCTGCTAGAGATGACATCGTTCATGGTATATTTTTGGAAGAGGGAAAAATAATGGTAGTACAACCTCTGTACTCCGCCATCTCTTTCACAGCAATGATCAGCAACGGGTGATGTTCTCACTTGCTCCCATGAGTGAGATGGTGTTCATTCTGTTCTTGCCAGTAACAACGAGGGGCTGATACTCAGCCATGTGATGAATTCAGTCTGCATTCTATCTGGCTGTATAGCACAGCGCTGTTTTCTAGTCTGCCTTGGTAGTCAGCTAAGGAAAAAAATGTGTTGCTTCTCCCAGAAAACGACCGTGGTGCATGCAGAATGACATTTTATGTAATCAAGTGACCCTGTATCTTTGGAACTCTCCCCCAAACCCATTGTTAGTTTTTTAAATGGATCATACAAACTTGTTTCAAACAGTGTTCTATTAAAAATTGATGTGAGTCAAGTTTTAAACTACAGAACCTTAGCTTCTGTAACTGGATTGTTTTCTTTGTGTATCAAACTGTTTTATGGTTTTGATTATCTTTTGCAAGCCACTCTGGCCTGAAAAATAACATATCAGAAAAGCAGCATATCAAGTCATTAAGAGATTTGGGGTGAGGTATCATTAGTATGCTGATGACACCCAGCTCTAGTTGCCTGTGACATCTGAATCAGGACAGGCTGTGCATGTTCTGAACCAGTCCCTGGATGCAATGATGGGTTAGACTGAATCCCAACAAGACAGAGGTTCCATGTGCAGGTATTCCATGTGCAGGTAGACAGTTCCCAGGTACGGGAATTGGGGAGTTTGCCTGCTCTATATGGGGTTGCACACCCTCAGAAAGAAGGGCCATAGATGAATGGTAGAGGTCTTGCATTCAGAAGATTCCCAGTTCAAACCCTGGTGTATCCAGTTTAAAAAGAATCAGGTGATGAGAAAGATCTCTGCATGAGTCCCTGGAGAGCTACTGGCAGTCAGTTGGCACTGTTAGGAAGACCAATCATCTGACTCAGTATAAGGCCTTTTCATAGATCCAGTTTCCCTGCTGTTTTTGCAGCTATTTGGCCCTAACTTGCTCCACCCCAAAACACACACACACACACACTCACCCTTGACACAGCATCCATAATGTGATGCCCTTTTAATGGTTCTATAAGATGATAGTGCCATTTAGCTGACTGATGTTGTCCTCTATATTCAGTGTCCCACAGATGTGTATATAGAACCAAACATCCTATATACACATCCTAGTTATATATTTTCCGGGATTAACCGGAAGAAAGAAACTCACCACCACTGTATTTCCATCTACTAATTTTCTTCGGATAGTAGTGTGGTTGCCATTCCACTTCTGCGCATGAATCAGAGTGCCATTGTCCCTTGTTACAATGCTCTAAAAAGACATCATAGAAGGAAAAGGTTATAAGGAGAACATGTCTCTCAGCCTCCTGATGACTAAATGAACTATCAGCGTCACCTTCTTCCTCTTCCCCCACCCACAATTTATCTTTCTCTAACCGAACTTTTGATGATTAGCAGACTCCATTGTCAAGATATTCTGTTTCCTATTCTAATACTTGGGAACAATTCCTAGAAAGGACAATAATATTCACGTTGGCATGCCTGTTATCCATTGTTGTTTCTTCAGACTCTTGGCCCACAATGAAGGGGATTTCAGGAGCTTTAAAGACAGTCTCTGTTTGGATGGTGGTAACATCGTTGCCTGTGGTGATGATAATCATGGGTTTGGCTAGGCTGCCCAGTCTCCTTCAGACATAGCCTATTGCTACAGATGGAACGGAAAGTAGAATATGAAATGTCATCCCCCTTTAAGAAAGAATCTCTGTCATGATTGTGGGAAAACATCATAATCGAAGAAGCCAAGGTTGATCTAAAATCATCTTATATACCTAAATATTTTGGAAGCCATCTTTTCCTAACTTGTGGCATCAGTAAATCACACCAAAGACCTTGAGAACAGAAAGAAAATCACTCAAATAAAGAATGTTTCTTTGTTTTTGATATATCTATATATCAATACTTATATGGTGACGGGCATAGAAGTGTCTTGTTGAGATGCCTGGTGCTGTACGCTTAAAAAAACGAGTGCACATTGTATCCACCTTTTCGGCTGTACTTTATCATCTATATACACTCTTTTTTCCATTTTATATCCCACCTTCCTACCCAATGGGCCCAAAATGTAGTACACAAAAATATTATAACATTAGATTATAATCTCTTGAAAAACACAATTTAATTTATTCAAAAGGTGCATGCAAAATATCCAGGCAATCGCAGTGTAATCCAATGTATGTCTACTCAGAAATAAATCCTACTGAGTTCAGTGGGTCTTACTTACTATATCGCAGATGTGCAGAACCTCTTTTAGCCCAAGGGCTGAATTCCATTTCACAAAAACTCTCAGGGGCTGCCTCCTAGTGCTGTTTGGGGCCAAAACACCCCAAATAGCAGCAAATTGTAGCTTAAAGCTCTTGCTGCCAGTCAGTAAGCCTTAGGAGAGACATTTCGACCTTTTAGAATGGGGGAGAAACTGCACAAAACCCAGGAAACCACCAAATTATCTGTGGTTAGAGGAAGGGCTGTGGCCTTCTGGGACCCCAGGTCTGAGGTTCTGCACCACTGGTGTAGAAGCCTTACAACTTTGCCTGACCACGTTATTTTACAGGCAACATAATTGTTTCTAAAAAGGCAGATATTTCTTATTCTGTGATCAAGCAGGCTTGCTTGCCCACTGCTTGCAGATATTCATCAAAGCTTTCGCTTGAGACAAGTTTCCAGGCTCCCGAGAACTGCTCAGCCATTATGGAAGAGTGAAGTGGAGAGATCCTTGTGAGTGGAGCTGCATGGGAAAACATGCAGATAGAATTTGCAGGAAAATGTAACCATGCTTTGGTGGGTTCTTGCAGTTCCATGACACACACGCAGACATGGGGGCTGGTGGGCTGGCTGGCTGGGAGCTTATCCGGCTCTCCTGTAGTGCCTGCTGCTACTCCCCACTGCTGCTGACAGCAGCTCCTTCTCCACCAGCTTCTTTAAGTCCCAGTCCAGCAGGAGGAGGAGCTGCCACTCTATTCACACACTTTTCCTCTGGGCCAAATGGAATGGTGGCAGACGAAGACGAGCAGAAGCAAGGAGGAGGACACTACTGCTGCCACTATCATCCAGCAGGTGGAGAAAGGAGCAAACAGCAGCTGCTCCTATCTTTACCTCCACAGATTGGGCCTAAAAGGGAACAAGCAGAGAAGGAGAGGGCAAAAGAGGCAGCTGAGGGTGGCTAAGAAGAGAGGAAGCATCTACCATAAGCTAGAAGCGAGCTCTGATAAGCAGTGGACCCCCTACCAGGACATGGGCCTTGGCAAATGCCCAATGATGTCGACCCATGCCAGTGGATTGTTACTTCCATACCGTGCAGTGGTTTTGGTGATAGCTGCATAATGGACTCATCTCAAGCTCTGTTACCTGAATCCCTATCATGAAATACCCTGTACTCCTGGTTCCCCACTTAAGTGCCAAATTGGAGGCAACAAGAAGTCCCCTGGAGTAAGGACATCAGTGTGGGAAAATTCTACACCATTACCAAGATGACTGACTTTTATTAATCTGCAGTTATGCTCATCCATACTACAGATGGGCAGATGACCATTGTGGGCTATATGTTCACTGGCTTCCATTTTGTTTCCCCATACAATTCAAGGTGCTGATATTGACCTACAAAACCCTACACAGTTTGGGCCCAGAGTACCCCAAGGACCACTTACTCCCATAGGAGCCTGCCCACTGATGAAGATCTGACTTGGAGGCCCTTATCCAGGTGACACCACCAGCTGAATTGAGGTGACTGGTCTGGAGTCAAGGCCTTCTCAGTAGAGGCACCTGGTTGTGGAACACTGACCCCCAGGGAACCTCACTATTGACATTGCTATCTTTTGGGACCAAGTGAAGGTATTTCGTTTCTCCAAAAAGCAGGGAGATGGGCAACATGTGGCCCTCCAGATGTTTTGGCCTACAACTCCTATCATCTATAGCTAGCATAGTCAATGGTGAGGGCTCATGGGAGTTATAGGTCAAAACGTCTGGAGGGCCACAAGTTGCCCACTCTTGTTTTAATGGATGATCATACCTTGATGCTGTTGGTTTTATCTTGTTTTAATCCTGTTTTTAGATTGTTTCCTGCTACTTCAGTGGTTTATTTTATTGGTGCCATTTACCATTTTTTGTTGTTTTTATTGTTCTATATCCATTAACTGTGTTGCATTTAAATTCTTTTATTATTTGATAGCAGCCTTGGAAGGCTTTGGCTGAAAGGCCACCTAAGGGCGCAATCCTATTGGAATAGCCATATGCTTCTCAACTCTGAGACGTATGGCTATCCGGTGTAGAGCGGGAAGAGTGGCAGAGGCACTCTTTGCCTCCCCGCTCCTCCTGCTCTGCATTTTAGCTAGACAGGCAAAAAAAGGCACATCAGATGGGGATGGAAGGAGGCTGGAGAGGCCTGGGGATGGCTCATATCCCAGCCTCTCCAGTCTCCTCCCCACCCACTGGAACGCCCCCTTCACCCCCTCTCCGAGGTCACTTTTGCCAGCTGTGAGGGGGAGCGGGAGGGGGTGGGGAGCATGGATTCCCAGCTCTGAGGTCGGAGCACTGTCTCCAACCTTGGATCCAGGAATCCGAAATTTTATTTATTTATTTATTGCATTTATATCCCACCTTCTTTCCTCTTGCAAGGAACTCAAGGCAGCTTACATTCTCCTCCTCCTCTCCATTTTATCCTCACAACAGCAACCCTGTGAGGTAGGTTGGGCTGAGAGTGTGTGACTGGCCCAAAGTCACCCAGTGAGCTTCCATGGCCGAGTGAGGACTAGAACCCGGATCTCCCAACTCCCAGTCCAACACTCTTTCCACTACACCACACTGGCTCTAGGGCCCATAGAATTGTTCTCTAAAAATCTATCAAACAAACATGCCTTGTTCATTGACCTAAACAATTACTTTAATTTTGCGGGGAGGAGTGAGGGATTGCAAAGAATCCCATTCTAAATACAAAGTGATGGCTGGCATTGGCATAGAGACCTTTCACTAGATCAGGGGTGGGCAGAAGGTAGATCTGGATCGACTGGTAGCTCTCTGAGTAATTTGCAATTGTGACCCAATCATTTAACTCTACGGAGCCGCCAGCCGGGGCCACCCACAGCCAGACTTCCGTCTGCTGCTGGGCTGCGCCGGCCGCCATTTGCGTCCCTGCGGAGGCCGTGATAGGCTACGTATATATTTACGTAGCTATCATGGCAAAAGGCAGGAACGCAAATAGTGGCCGCTACGCCATTTGCGCCCCTGCCTTTTGCCGTGATAGGCTACATAGATACTTACGTAGCCTATCACAGCTTGGCAGGGACGCAAATGGCAGCTGGCGTAGCAGCTGCCATTTGCAGCCACAGCCCGGCAGCGGCCAGAAGATGACCCGGAGCCGCCGCCACCAGCGGAGCCAGGTAGGCTCCGTCCCAGGGGGATTCCGCGGGGTGGCGGGGGGGTTGCCCCATTCCGCCACGGACTTGGGGGGCTGGATTCTAAAGAATCCGGCCTCACTGGAGTCCGTGGTGGAATTCTCCAACATCCCTACGGACTCTACATGCTAGGAAAAGCAGCATTTGTTTAATTTCTGTTTGTTGTGCAGCTTTTAATAGAACAGCATTCCTGCCAGGAAAAAAAATGTGGCAGCCCTGGGCCAAAGACATAACTTAAGAAGAATGGAGGATAGGGAAGGAGCATTTGCAGATAAATGGAAGCCATTGCAATAAAAACAAATAATTTGCTTGTGTGCTTCAAAATGTGGATGTTTCCCCAAAGATTACTCTAAAAATCATACAGTTTACCTATTCCACTATAATACCTTAAGGCCTCAAACCTGAAGTGTTTCTCATGTCCCAAAGGGGTCACAACGACTTGTGCATTCTGGGCAAGTTTGGGAAATATAAAAAATAGAAACTCTCTTTTAAGAGCACAGGGCATTAACAGACTAAACGTCCTTATTTGAATCTTAAATGTAACACCAAACTGGAATTTCAATCTTATTTCAATCTTATGTTCTTATGTTCTTCATTACCATTTCTCCTTTTCTCCCCCACCCCTGCCCATGATAGCTGGTACACTCTAGCTGATGTTATTACAGAACATGAAAAGTGCTTACTGACTTCTTGGTTTCTGCTAGATAGAAATATCAAAAGCAAATATTTAGCAGTCAAGCAAGGGTAAAATTGTTTTCTGGTCCCTGCATATCAGTACTACTTAAAAATAAATGAGCAAAGTTGTTCTGAAAATTTGGAGAGTTAATAAAAGATTTATGAGAAACGGTGCCTGTCACTCGTCCTTACCAGCAGGGGGCATCTTTGCATTTTTAGGGAAAGAAATTGCCATTTGCCAGTATTGTATTGACGTAGGTCAAGCATGAATATGTGAAAGGGAAGCTAAAGTTCAATTAAGAAGCAGTGTGCTACTGGAAGCACAACTAGTGCAGTTCTGAGGACAAAATCACCTGTGCTTTTTAATTATTATTTTTCTTGGCTTCACCCCCTCCCCCATAAATAATATTGTTAAACAAAATCAAAACATAAAACCCAAAGAAGGCAAGAAAATACAATACACGTATAACCAAAACTGAACATTGTCACTAAGACATATCTTTATAGGATTAACAATCATACAAAATTTACAGAGTAATCGTCCTTTTAAAAAGATCTGTGTTGAGAAATGCTGTACTGAAATATTATTTATATGTAAGAAATATAAAACATCCATCAATAAACGAGTCAGACTGTGTTCATCTATCAATTTTTTCTGTCAGTTTGCCCATCACAAATTAGTCCATATCTTCATAACTCTGCTAATGCTTAGATATCATAGTGTCCCTTGTGGGGCTTCTACTGTTTTGTCCTCACTGACAGTCTTTAATGGCTGCATGAGAGTCAAAAGGAGCAGCTATACTCATAATGGCATCATCTCTATGCTAGGAAAAGTTGCTTCCATTGAATTTCTGCCTGCCAGTAAGCTGATAAAAGGACAGGATTATTTAGGCTGGGAAAGTGGTGAACTTTGCCATTATTATCATATATTTGTCTGCATCTGATCTGTGATAACTTCTTCTTTACCACTTGGTAAGATGATTCAGATGAAAAATAAAAAGGTTCACTCAATGGTAATGAAGAACATAAGAAAAGCCGTGATGGATCAGACCAAGGGTCCATCTAGGGCTTAAACACACAAGGCTAAAAATCCTGCAACATTTACCAGGCCTTCTGCTTCCGGAATCTTTGCGGGATTAGATCGGGTCCTTTCCATGTGGCTTTTTAAAAAAACTAAACTTCTATGTATTTCATTACAAAGCCAGTAGGTGGTGCTATTGTTTTATTTGCAATAAAAGTGACTTTAAACAGTATACCCTTATTTATATCGACTCCATCGTGGGGGGAGGGAAAATGCCGGACTTTCATTGTCATGGAAAACAATGCAATAGAGTTGCTCACAAAGAGCAGGAGGTTCCCTGGAGGAGGGCTGCGTCCTGTACAGGACCTGCAAACTTCTCTGAGTAAGCAATCTCCATAGCAGGATAAAAGCCCCATGTGAAGGAGCCCCTAGTCCCGCATTCTGTTCACATAGAATTGTTCACATAGCTGGTTCGCATTTAGCCAACCAGCTGCCCACAGGAAACCCACAAGCAGGACATGAGTGTAACAGAACCCTCCCGTCGATGTTCCCCAGCAACTGGTATACACAGACATACTACCTCTGATACTGGAGGCAGCATATAGTCATCAAGACTAGTAGCCGTTGATAGCCTTAGGTCACAATCTCATGCATGTTTAAACAAAAATGTCCTACAACTCCTAGCATTCTCCAGCCACCATGACTGGCTGGGGAATGCTGGGAGTTGTAGGATTTTTTTTCTGTCTAAACATGCATAGGATTGTGCCTTTATCCTCCATGAATTTGTCCAATCCCCTTTTATTGCCATCCAAACTGGTGGCCATCACTACATCTTGTGGAAGTGAATTCTATAGTTTAACTATGCGCTCTACTTGATCTTCTGCATTGGTTTTGTGCCTCTGTACTAAAAAGGAGGGTGCTGGTGGTCATAATAACACTGTATGTCTTCCCACATTTTTTTTTTTATTGCAAGCCTCTTGTCAGCATTAAGATGGTTGGTGAACATCTAGCACTAGCAGCTGTTGACTGAAGTAAAAATCATGTGGCATTAGTAGACTAAGACGGCGACAAATAAGGAACGCAAATGGCGGTGGCCATAGCCGCCGCCATTTGTGTACGCGTGTTTTTTTGTTACCCAGAGCCCTCCGCGGCTGGAAATCTGGCTGCGGACGGCCCTGGCCTGGGCCTGGCCGGCTGCTCTGTGGAGCCGCAGCGGAGCACAGCCAGCCGTCGAGGATTCCGGGGGGGAGGACCAGATCGCCTCCCCCCTGTCGAGGATTCCGGGGGGAGGGACAGAACGCCTCCCCCCCCCATGAACAGAATCCGCAAAAAGGTAAGTCACTTTCGTACATCCCTAGCTCCAACAGACATCTGCTAGATAGGAGAGGCTCCAGCCCACCATTTCAGGTGGCAGGATGGAGTCCAGCTTGCTCAGAGGACTTGTTCTCAAGGACATGAGCAACATTCCTTGAGATGCCTGCTTAGATGTGTGGAACGTGGCGGGCCTGACTTCCAGCCACTCGTAGTCCATGCCAAGTTAGGCAGATGTCTGCCAGCATACATTAAATTCAACTGTTGTCAATATTTATTTTATTTTATTTACTTTATTTCTATACTGCCCAATAGCCAAAGCTCTCTGGGCAGTTCACAACAGTTAAACCATAATATACTGCAAGATAAAACATAATGTAAAACCTTTAAAAGCTCAAAACTACAGTATAAACCAAAGTAAAGTCCAGTAGCAAAGTAAAGATGTTAAAATACAGTAACGGATGTAAAAACAACAAAAACGGAAGGCGTCCAATGCCTGGGACATGCCACCAGAAAGCCACATTCAAGAAGATTAGTAGCATGGCAGCAGTGCCTGGATCCTGACCTGCCTGCAGTCCTAATCTGGCACCTGTGGTTTCCCAGATGGCCATACCCCCTTGCCCTGCCCATTTAGGGCTTAATCCTATGGGATGCGCCCTTGTGAGACGGACGTCTCCAAACTCAGAGGCTTCTGAGTTTCCTATGCCCTGCCGGGCTGAAGCCACCAGGGTAGGAGGAGTGGTGGAGGCCATCTTCACACACACACCCATCCTCTGATCCTTGCATTTTTTTGCCAGTCAGGCTTTTTGCCTGTCTAGCAAGGGCTCTTCAGAGGGGTAGAAAAGGATGCTGGAGAGGCCTCAGGATAGCTGGTATCCTGGCCTCTCCAGTCTCCTCCCCTCTCCACCCACCAGCACGTCCCCTTACCCCCTCTCTGAGGTCAATTTTCCAACCTCGGAGGGCAGCCAGCACTGTTCTTTTCACACCGGCTATGAAGGGGGGTGGATCTCCGACTCCCCCTTCTGAGGTCGGAGCACTGTGTCTGACCTCAGAGGAGGGAATCCCCACCATCCTATGGCCCCTCAGACAATGTCTAGGGGCTGTAGGATTGCTCCCTCTGTGTTTTCCTGGCTTTTGTGTGTGTTTTCTCCATTCAAATGCCTCTCGTAAGGCTTAGATATTGGCAGTAAGAGCTTTCAGCTAAAATATGCTGGTGTTTTTGAAATGTGTAGCCTCACCCCTTTTGTCTTTAGCCACACACACACACCCTGCCCCGAGAGCTTCTCGGAAATGGAATTAGGTCCTCAGACTGAAAGAGGTTCAACGCCCCTGTTGTAAAAGCTTTTGTACCAATGTAGAGAATGTAGAGGTCTTTCATAGAAGCGTGGGGAGGGGGAGGATCCTGTTTGGTCCAAGATCTCCCCTCATCTGGAGAAGCTACGTGCAAACGTCAGTGAGCTTGATGTGTGTGAGATGGGACATTATAGCGAATGTGTGGCTGGCAACCCAGCTCCCCCTCACAACATGCAAGGGTGTTGGTCTGAACACCCCTACTGAGTCTTCCATGATGGGGAAAGCTTTATCATTTCAATTTCTTCCTAGCATCAAGTTGTCAAACTCCTAGGACTCCTGCCAGAAAAATAATAATAATAAGCACCCCACTATGGCTCAAGCTGTCCCGAGGGCCACATTAGCAAGAGTTGTTTTTCACAAAGAATAATAGGGTAATTTCCCCTCTATAAAAACACAGCTGTATAACTAAAATCTCATTTCCCCTCTAACAAAAAAGGACCAAAAAAAATAGAAGCAAGAGTCAGAGCTAGGAGCCAGAAAAGAGGGGTGGGGGGAGTGAAATGCAGGAACAAAGTTCAGATAGATGATTTCCTTTCCAAAATGAGTAGGGTAGCTACTTACGCATTGCCAAAAAAGAGGAAATGCATCACGAAACAAAAGCACAAAAGAGGATGCTGATTTGCATACAATTTGTGTGTGTTAAATGATATGTATAGATGAAAATTTAGGCATAATTACTATATAATTCAAGTCAAAATTCAAGACATCTCACCATAGTGGGGAAGAACGTGCCCAGGTGACCTCCTGTGTGCTTGTTCAGTCTGCTGCCCAGGTTCTCCCTGTTCACGGGCAATTTCAAGGCCCCGGCTGCTCTCCCTTCTTATGGTTGAACTCTTGAAACCGGAGTTGTGAAACCGGACAGCCTTTCACACAGAGGACACCTTCAAAGAGGGGACTGTCCTTTATAAAGTAGGACACATGGCTCTCTTAAAAATGAGAGAAAGGTTCATGAATATTACAGCTCAATGTTTTCTCACCACCTTGTTATAACTTTTCATGCTTGAGTTAAGGTTCTTTAGAAAGTTCACATCTTTTGCACAATGCACTATACAAATAAAACTAAACTAGGTATCAGAAACTATATAGACACTCCCCAAAGCATTTTAAAGATATGAGGATATGACAGTGGACACAAAGGCCTCATAAAACTTAAACACACTAGCAGAAATCCTCACTGCCATTGGGCATGGATAAATATTTGTAATTCACATGGCCTTTAACTGGATCTTGTCAAAGTCTAGTGGACTGTTGTTGTTACATTTGTTACTGTATTTTAAATCTCTGCCTTGCTGCTAGGTTTTGTTTTGGTTTTACTTTTATACTGTCACTTTAAACATTTAAATTTTATATTGTATTTTATGCTGTATTTTGTGGTTTTAATTGCTGTGAACCGCCCAGAATACTCTGGCTATTGGGCAGTATAGAAATGTAATTAATTGATTGATCGATTAAGCTTGTTGGGTTGCTGTGGACTGCCTGCATGGCCACACTAGAGGGAACCAAAATCATATCCAGTTATAATTTCCCATTTAGCTACAGTCATTTATCTATGACTACTCTGCTTTAGGGTTTACTCCCATAACAACAAGTGTGTTGTTCTGCTGCTCATGTTAGCAATAACAGCGTTGTTTTATACTCTTGTAGTTAAAAGGCACACTTACCTGAGAATAAGCCTCATTGTAGTCAATGCAGTGTACTTCTGAATAGATATATATATGATTGCAGAGTAAGTCCATGTCCATCCCTGATAACTGATATATAAGAAATATATAAGATATATTTCAGGCGCAATCCTATGCATGTTTAGACAAAAAAAAAAAAAAAGAAAATGCTGGCTGGGGAATGCTAGGAGTTGTAATATCTTTTTCTGTCTAAACATGCATAGGATTGCACCCTTCATTCAGGAGACCTCTGAAGCTGGGAGGAGCTTACACTGGCCATTAGAAAATCCTCTGTGCCCAGACCACTCCGATGAGATATATCATTGGAGGCTTTAATATAAGAGAACATCTTTCTCTGTTCCCCCCCTTTGAAATCTTAAAGAGTGTGTGTGTGGGGGGGGATCCTTTATAAGAAAACACAATTTAGGCTGTAATCCCAAACTCATTTACCTGAGAATAAGTCCCATTGAACTGAGTTTGTGTATAGAGAAGGGGGGGGGGTTGCATTGTACAGCTTCTAATCCTCTACACAATTACTTGGGAATAACCCCCACACAACTCAGGATGCAGAGGACCATGCTGTATGGGTATGAGGGGCCATAGCTCAGTGGAAGAGCACCTGCCTTGCATGCAGAAGGTCCCAGGTTCGATCCCCGGCATCTCCAGCTAGGGCGGAGGAAGCTCCTGCCTGAAAGAGAGCCACTGCCAGTTCACAATACTGGGATAGCTGGACCAATTGTTTGACTCAGTACAAGGCAGCTTCCTACATTCCTGAGTGTACAGCTGTGGAAGGAACTATTTACCCATGAGCTTACAGTCTTCAGTTGCCTGAACTACTCATTAATAAGAGACATTAGAGTTTATTTCCTCATGGCTACTCCGGTTTAGAGGTCACTCCTGTAACATCGAACTGATATCATGATGATGTACAAGAATACTTTCCCCATATTTGAATTAGTCACAACAAATATTGCTGTATGTTAGTAGCTTTGATGTTTAGGCTCACAGAGGACTCCTGCACCTACAACAGGTGTGTAGAAGAGCGGGTTTCAGCAGCAGGTGTCGTTTGTCATACAAGCCACACTGGCTGAAATTCCGTCTTTTACACTACTATTAAAGGTGCAGGCACCCTGTCCTCTTTTGCATCTGACCACCCAAGCATGTATTGTTTTGGTGTCCGCCATTTGGGGCAACCACAGAACATGTCTGTACACTGCTGAACCATGGAAGATAATATTGTGTCTGCATGCTGCTAAGCCTATGGGTTAGACAATTTGTTGTTGTTGTTGTTCAGTCATGTCCGACTCTTTGTGACCCCATGGACAATATCACTTTTTAAAGAGGGCTTTCTTGTTGCCTATTAAGAGGTGACTTGTATGATGCTCAATGGATCATTACCGCCATGGATCTTTCTTCTCCGTAATGCAGGGGTTCTGATGACACATTTGCATGATGTCTTGCCCAAGATGAAATTCTTCAGTGCTTATGAAAGTAGAAAGCATCCTCTAATACTTTGCTTCACAGTCAGCTGTTGCAGTATCTGAAGAAACTGCTGTTGTACCAATGCTTCATTGAACAGCGCTGTACGTTCAGAGGGGAGACTACTTGGGAACCACATGTAGACACCTTGAGTTCCATGATGGAAGAAAGGTGAGATATAAATGTAATTAAATAAATAAATAAAGTGTACATACTCCAACTCACCAACTATGAATCAGTTCCTATAGTAGCCTTCCCAAACTTGGTGCCTCACAGTTGTTTTTGATGTGAACTCCCATCATCCCCAGCCAGCATGGCCAATGGCCAAGAATGCTGGGAGTTGTAGTCCAAAACTTTTGGAGGATACCAAGTTGGGGAAGGCTGCTCTATAATGTCCCATCCTAGAGCCAGAGCTTAAGGCTATGTTAAAGGGTAATAATGGGATGTTTGTCCCATTCTTTCTCTATATGTCTGTATGTTAAGAAGGAATTCTGATTGCCTTACGCTGCAATCCTATGCAGATTTACACAGAAGTAAATCTCACTGAGCACAGGGGACATACTTCTGAGTTAACGTGCATAGGATGCTGCTGTTAGAAGTCGTGAGTGTGTAATCAGAGGGCGGGGGGGGGAGTAGGTTCATTGCTTAATCAATGAAGACAGCAACGCTGTAATCTTGTGTATGTGGGTAGACCATGGACTAATACCAGATAAATGTCTTTCCCTGTAAGGAGCCTTTAAATAAATAAAAAAGTAGAAGAACTTGCCATGGCTGTTAATTAAACGCTGACAATATAGTTCTCTATGTGCCAATGACTAATAACACTATGACCTACTGAGAAAGGAAGAAAAACCTGGTAGTTGGAGTCCTTGAGAGCCTCTTTTACTATTGGCTAATCCTAAAAAGTCACATGGTCAAGCCTTCTTTTTAAAGTGATTAGTGGGGTTGAGGGTAGAGTTGGTGTTCTCTGGGTGGCTTCAAGCAAGGGTTTAAGGACATTCCTTAGCAAACCAGATCCTACATAATGTGTGAGCAATTTCTGGGAACTTGGAAGCTGGTTTCTAGTGATAAATTTGATGACTACCTGAAAGAACTTGGTAAGAAATATTTTTTTTTTGTATTTGACTTGATATGGTTTTGTTAATGAATTTTATCTTTTACTTTAGCTTTTTATTATGTAGATATTGTTTGCTTATCTTTTTGTTCTTTAAAATGGTGATTACTGGCCTGGAAGCAGACTTGATTAGTTACGAACTTAGCCTGTTTGAATAGCAGAGCTGCTAAATTGTTTAAGTTGCTGGGTTTAGTTTTAAGCTTCTAATAATAAACAGGTGGTGGAATGCTGTAGTGTCAGCTAAGTTATTTTTGCAGTCTGATCCCATGCTTGTCAAATATGTTTCACTTAAATTTCTATTCTGACTTCCATGTAGCTCTGTATAAAAATCTTAAATGTGCTTGCTAGGCAGTAAGCCCTATTGAATTCAATGAAGCATTAGTTACATATTGCAAGGCAAGTTACTTTTATTCATACCTCCTAAGGAATTGCTGCTTACAATGTACCTGATTATTGAAGGAGCTATGTTTAATTGTAGGTAGCCAGTGATAGCTTAAGCTACACTAATGATTTTTGTGTAGCATTACTACCAAGATCAGGTATCTTAAGAATGTGAAGAGAAATCCATTATGTAGCTGAATATTAAAATATATTTCACTGAACGGTAAAATTACCAGCACAGTAGTCTTGCCTGTTGCTGATATTAACAGCTGTAAGGATACTGACAGACAACAAAAAGCTAGGAAGCTGTGTTGGTGCGTTAGAAAAAATTCAAAATATACAGTCGGATAGTACCACTTACTGGGGCCAAACAAAATTTCACAACATAGTAAACAAGCTTGAAAGTTTGCTTACTATTTTGTGACATCTTGCTTGGTCCTGATCAAGGTATTTCCTGACTGTAGACTTGGAAATAGATGAGAAGCCACTTTTATCAGGGTGTGCCTGCTTTGTTGAAAAGCGGGGTATATTTAGCCTGATCCTAGACACTGAATATGTCCCCATTCTTCTTAAATGGAGCTCATTTGCTGGGTAAATGGGTCCTGGATTTTAGCTTTGCATACTTCCAGCCTAATTATTTAACTGTAGTGAAAATGCTGTTTGCACACTTCCTCCCCCCACCCGCTGCTTCCTCCAGTTTGATATGCAGTCAAGAGACTTGGGGTGAGTATATGTTTGAACGGGGTGTATAGTTCTTCATTTCTCTAACCCCCCTCAAGTTTCAGGAGACCTGTAGCTTGGTGATAGAGCACATGCTTTGCAGGCAGGAGGTCCTAACTCCAGTCTCAGCATCTCCCAGCTGAAAGGATCTCTAGCAGCAGGTGATGTGGAAGACCCTAGGCTCCTTCTAAGAAGTTGAAATCCTGCTCCTAAGGCTTAGTTACTGGCAGTAAGAGATGTAAGCTAAAATACACAGGTATTTGGGGGCCTACTTTCCTTTCCCCTTGGCCCCTGAGAGCTTCTCCAAAATCAACTTCAGCCTTTAGATTAAAAGACAATGCCCCTGCTGTAGGGCATAATTCCCTAGTCTGGCTTCCTCTGAATGTCTTGGACTACAATTCTCATCATCCACAGTCAGCATGCCTGTGCTGGCAGGGATGGTGAGAGTTGTAGTCGACACATCTGGAGGGTGCCAGGTTAGGGAAGGCTACCCTAGAGAGCTGCTGCCTGTCGGAGCGGACAATACTGGGCTTAGATGGATACTAGGATGCGCTACAAGGCAGCTTCACAGGTTCCTCCTGTTCCATGGCTACAGCTGCTAAACCACTAATGCAAGGAGATCCAACAATGGCAGTGTTCCAGTTAACTAAGCATTCCTCTTTACAATTGCAAGATGCTTCTGATGTGTTCAAATGACTGGCTAATTACAAGTTATTTTGAGGGCACAGTCCTGTGCATGTCTAGACAGAAAAACGTCCTACAACTCCCAGGATGCCCCAGCCAGCGGGGGCATGCTGGCAGTGGTGGGACTTTTTTCTGTCTAGACATGCACAGGACTGTGCCCTTAATCTGTTTAATTCAATTTGTCATAGTGGCTCTGGCTGCAGCCCATTTACTCCAGGGCAATCCCATTCACTTGAGCAGGATAGTTGCATAGCAAATAGCTTAACTGGTTTGGGTATATTTTCTCCTTACAGGACTTAAATTATAGTAGTCACTAAAGCTCAAGGCAATGATTGTTTGTGGAGACCAGTCAGCACAAAGCGTCTCTTGCCAAACAAGATGACAGTGGAGAATCTAGATAGTACCAAATTCACATAAAACAAAGACTGTAGTTTATATAGCACTTAGTTTATTTAATGCTTATTTTAAAACGTTTTCCCAAAAGTAGCTCAAAGGAGCTTGGAAAACATAAAAAGCATAAACAATAACCAAATGCTAAAATATAATTTGCAGCAAACTGAAAGCAACAGCAAAGACAACATCACAAAGTACCGGAACTAGCATTCTGTGAATAAAATTAGTAATGGTCAAATGTTGCTTAAGAGGACGATGACCTCACCTCATAGGGCAGAGAGTTCCACTGCCACGTTGCCACCAGCCATACCACGCAAGAGGAGCACAAGAGCTCATCTTAAAGTTAAACTATGGAATTTGGTACCACAGGATGTGGTGACTGCCAACAATGTGGATGACTTAAAAAGGGAATTAGCCTTGTTCTCCATGAATGTATTTATCGATAGTTTCTGATCATGGTGGCTAAATGCCACCTCCAGGATCAGAAGCAGCATGCTTCTGCATACCACTTGCTACATACCACTGTTCAGGGGAACAGTGGAAGAGAGCTCTTGTCCTCATTTCCTGCTTGTCGGCTTCCCACGGGCATCTGATTTGCCACTGTGGGAAACATGATGCTGGACTAGATAGTCAGATGTCTCCAACCTTTCAGGGTCAGTGGACACATTTGGAATATTGAGAGCATTATGGGTACTCTTAAATATGGGTGCTGTGGAGGGGCTTGCCCATTCATAAAACGGCTACCATGGTGGGTGTGGGTGGCCACAAAACACTCATTTCCCAGAAGGCAAACTGGGGAGGCTAAAAGAAAAGTAACTTGCTCAAGAACTTAAGTCCAAAGCAGAGGTGGGGGTCTGAGCTCCAGAACACAAAGCCTGTGGGCACCAGAGTTTGGTCTTTGGTCTGATCCAGCAGGGTTCCTATGCTTTGCAATGTATCACATGCCATAAGAAGGGCTAAACACTCCCATCTCCCCATCCCCACCCATACTGTCCTGGGAAATGCCTTTTCTCCAGCTGTGTTCTTCCAGTTAGACTTTGGCCAGCTGTAAGAGAAAAATGGTGAAGGAGAAAATGATTGTGGAAAGCCTGGGGAGAGGGAGCTTTCAGAGCCCCCTGCCCACCCGTTCATGTTGTGTGCTAAAACTTGCTCTATAGAACTTGGCATCACCCAAGTTGGGTTTTGTTGTCATCCTGACTAGTTGTGTCCTTGGTGATCTTCAAAGACCCTCAGTAGCCTATGATGACTGTATGAGAGCCTAATGGAGTTTGACTTGGCTTCTAGATGTGGGCTTCGCCACCAGGAAGATGGCTACTATGGCCAAGCCTAATGTGGTCATCAGCTGCGATGATGATGTTGTAACCTTCAAAACGGAGAGCAGTTTAAAGAACACAGTGATTTCCTTCAAACTGGGGAAAGAGTTTGATGAGACCACAGCAGACGACAGGAAAGTAAAGGTGAGTTCTTGTTCTTTACCTTCAAATTTGTTCCTGATTGAGTCCTAAGGGTGCAGGATAGACCATCATTTAAAGTGCTGGGGGGTGGGGGGCAGGGTAGACCTCAAAGGCACTTGATCAGATTGGAGTGGAGAAGTGTGGTGTGCCTTGGGTATCTTCAGCAAGGTATAAAATAATTGCCTTGGGAAGCCTTTGGGATGTAGCTCCTGGGCAGCGGTTAGTTTCTAGAAGTTAGATGAGCTACAGGCATGCACATAGCAGAATTCAATATTCTATTGAATATTGGCGATGGCTTCTTGGTGAGATGCAGTCTGCACATGACTTGGGCAACATGCTGTTTTTTCCTGAATGGGTTCCAGGACTGATCCCTAGCTCAAATCAAGGCATCGGCACCTGCTATGATAAGAAGTGGCTCAAAGGGCAATCCGGTGTGTATCTGTCACGTACATAACTTGCAGTTCTTCAGTAAACTCCACTGGCATTGTAGAGAATAGGAGCATATTCTCCCCTCATCCCTTCAGATAATCATCCACTGTGTAACCTTGGTCAGGCAAATACCCACTCCTGGTTGATCAGTACAAAAACCCAACCTGATCAGCCCTGATTATTCTTTTATGAGAACTAAAACTGACATGACTTTAAATCTGTATCTAGCAGCTATGTGGCCTTCCACTTTTACTCTAGAGTAGGTGCAGGGGGTCCTAATCTGGATTAGGGCCTTAGCATGGGGAATAGGGGAGACACTTTTAAGATCTGGATTGTAAAGTCTGGAGAGTAAAAAAATTAAGACATAGCTGCTAGATATGGATTCAAAGTAATGCCTCTCTTCTTCCATGGTCAGTTCTACAGCTTGTACTCTTAACTAGTTCAGAACTCACACATTTGGATGCTCAGTCTTATTTAACAGGCAGCCTTATGATTCTGAACTGCATTTCTGTTTCTGATTGTTGCAGTAATGGTTTTCATAAGCTTATTCCCATTGATGGTTCAGCCTCTGGAGACAGAGGGATGGCCCTCACTCACTCAGTGGTTTGTCTGTTCAACTATTATGCTGGAATATAGATAAACTTCCTTAATGGTGATGTAGCACAAAGTCTGCATTGAGCCCCTGTGTATGTGATCTCAGCAGCACTGCAGGGCTCTGCTGCGACTGTTTACTCCTAGGTCAGGCTATACTAACTAGATAACTCTTCCTTGGCAGAGTATTGTGACGCTAGAGAACGGCTCACTCAACCATGTGCAAAAATGGGATGGCAAAGAGACCACAATAAAAAGGAAAATAGAAGGTGGCAAGCTGATCGTGGTGAGTTCAATTTTTTTCCAGCATCTCTGATGAGTGGCAAAGATGGAAATGGCCAAGTATGAATGGAGAAAATAAAACAGGAGCAAAGCCTTTATTCTACATTGTAGGAGAGATGTGTACTGTGTACCCTGTGTCATGCTAGCAAGAATGAGATCCCTTGCCTGTTATGCTGATAGGGCAGAAAGCCAATACTGGACCATCTACAAATATGTGCATTTAGGCAATTTTTTAGTAAAACATGGCCCTTCTCATTTTATGGGAGCCACGCTACAGAGTTGGGCATAGTGCTTTCTTGCATTTGAGTCTGAGGATGTGGAAACCTAAACTCATTTGCAACCAACTTTAAATTAATAAGGGCAGTATCCAGTCCTGCCCAGTGTCCACATATGGGGTCCTCAGCTGCTTTTGTTCTGTGCATGGCCAGCCTCGCCTATTCCGTCGAGCTGTGCTAAGTTGCCCCCTTCCAGAAATGAGTGTTTTGGGTTGCCCCCCAGAAGCACTATATCACAGTTGCACAAGCAGTAGAGTCCATTTGTGCAACAGAATCGGTGTACTGCCAGTCACTTTTGGCAACTGCCCTGCAACTGTATGCATTACAGCACTGCCTTGTCAAAGCGAAGTGCATGTTTAAGTTTCATTAGCTCAGTGGGAGTGTTCTGCATGTAGTCATGGAAATCAATGGGGCTTAAATGTGCTTGACTGTGGCTGGATGGTGCCTCCAGTGTTCTGAGTATATACTACCCCTTTGCAAGAGCATAGCAATAGCATCCAATGGAAAAATGGTGTACACGTTGGTGGAAAGTAATTAGAAGTCATGAGTCAGAGCATATCATTGGTGTGGATAGGAACTCCACACCCTTGGACACTGGAACCTCCCCTGGGCACGCTACCTGTATGGTTCCAAGCCATCCCTTAGGTGGCTAGGATACTGATCTAAACAAGCTGAAGACTGGGTCACAATGAGTAGCGAAATTGCCAGCCAGCTTCCCACTCTACTGTGTAGAATCTCATGGGAAAACATTATTGTCAATGGCAGCTAATTAGCCATTTGAGCAGCTGGAATGTGCTGTCCTAACCTGAAAGGCAACTGCCATGCAGTCTGGTATAGTCTGTCTAAAAGAGCAATCCCACAGTGCCATAAGTGGCCAGCGTACTTGTGTGAACTAGCACCAAGTTTCTTGGCTTTCATGTTGGCTGTTGGATTCATCCAGATTTCCCAAACTTTGCATGCATGGACATGTGCAAAACTACCATCCCTGGGCATAGTATTCCGTTTAAGGGAAGATCCAAGCAATTAAATGAAATGATGGTTTATGCTGTCAACATCCAGTTACAGGAAAGTCTGGCCACTCTTCTAACTCTTGCACCAAAATCTTGTCTGTGCGTTTCCCTTCATT
Source organism: Heloderma suspectum (assembly GCF_057233095.1). NCBI lineage: Eukaryota > Metazoa > Chordata > Lepidosauria > Squamata > Helodermatidae > Heloderma > Heloderma suspectum. Next base: position 51,090,000 of record NC_139461.1, read on the forward strand.
TGTAAAGAAATATTAATGGTATGTAAACTAACCTTAAGTAAACTACCTTTGCACCAAAACGATCCAGTTTCTTTGCCAGGAAAACGTGTTCTTCTTAATTTATTTATTTATATACTGCCTTCCATTCAGAATGCATTCAAAAGGAGTTAGCCAAGTTGAGCAGCAAAATAGAAATGCCTAAGACTTGGAATTAAAACTAAAAGCATCTAAATGCAGACAACAAAGCAGCAGTTGGACCAAAAGCCAAAACCTAAGAACACAAGAGCCATGCTGGATCAGACCAAGGGTCCATCTAGTCCAGGCTTCTGTTCACACAGTGGCCAACCAGCTGTAGACTGGGAACCCGCAAGCAGGTCATGAGTGCAACAGCACCCTCCCGCCCACGTTCCCCAGCAACTGAGGGATATAGGCATACTGCCTCTGATACTTGAGGTAGCATGTAGCCATCAGGACTAGTATCCACTGATAGCCTTTATTCTCCATGAATTTGTCCAAGCCCCATTTAAAGTCATCCAAAGTGGTGGCTATCACTACATCTTCTGGAAGTGAATTCCATAGTTTAACGATGTGCAGCGTGAAGAAGTACTTCGTTTAATCTATCATGAATCTCCCACCAATCAGCTTTATGGGATGACCCGGGGTTCTAGTATTATGAGAGAGGGAGAAAAATGTCTCCCTCTCTACATTCTCCACACCACACATAATTTTGTACACCTCTGTCATTTCTCCCCTTAATGCCTCTTTAAGGGGAGACATGACAGAGCTAAACAATGCCACCTGTTGTAACCTTTCCTCACAGGGGAGTTGCTCCAGCCCTTTGATCATTTTAGTGGCTTCCACTTACAATACCTAGACACAATAAATATTTTACCTATTATCTATAAGTTAGTAAGGGAAATTGCCATCCTGGTCTGCCTGGGAAGAAACTGAATAATTCAGAGGCCGTCAATTGACATTAAAAGAGGTGATACCTGGAGCAGGGCTGACCCCAAACTAGGAAGGGAGGTGGGGCATGAGAAATGGAACTCCCTGAGATCTCAGGAACTATAGACCGGTTTTCCCCAACTTGGGTCCTTCCAGATATATAAGTACGTTAAATAAAAGTATTAAAATTCTGCCCTCTTTTGACGGGGGGGGGGGGTTCTCCAGTAATCTAGTTGCAGAAGACAGTACTCCTGTGTCTACAAACACCGCATCTTCTGTTCACTGATGTGAACAGAAGATGCAGGTGGCTTGACTAGCTCCTGACTCACTGTTGGCTTCTTTCATCATAGTCCTGTAACTTTCCACTATGGCAATGCCTTATTTGGACAACGGAATACCTGTGCAACTTGCTTGAAATAGCTTTGTTGCTTGTGTGAAGCTACTGAGTACTGATGAGACATTCTTTTGTGTTCTCCTTCCTAGGAATGTGCTATGAACAATGTTATCTCCACTAGAGTCTATGAGAAAGCATGAAGACTCCCTTTTGTGCTGCTAACAGAGCCCCGAAGCATAGGATGAAGCTTGGATCAGGGAGCAGTCTCGCAAGGCAATTGCGTTCTTCAAATAATGGGGTTGTTGACAAGCCAATTCCAAAGTGCCCTTGTATCTAATCTGAAGCATTGTGGTTATTCAATAAAGTGCTCACCTTGAGAGGGGAAAACGAAACCAATGTTGGTCTGGTCTTGTACTTGCATTTTATGATGGAAGCTGAATAAGAATTATTCCCAAGGTGGATTTTCAGGTTCTATTTGTTGGATCTGCCATGCTGTGCTAATCCACCCTTAAATAGCAAAGTAAAAACCTGACATAAGCAGAAGAACAAATCATTTTTACACTAGAGAAATCATCTGGGCATGAGTTGTATATACATCAGCTGTACATGTACTTCCTAGCTGAAACTGGAGAATGCATAGGGTGTTTCCAGTGGAAGCTTTTATGTGTAACTTCCCTGCCTCATTACAGAATTTTATTGGGGCGGGGGGTGTCTCCAGATATTTTCTTCCATTTGTAATCCTCCCATATATTCCCACCCCAGCTTCTGTCTTTTCTTGCTACAGAAAAATCTGTTATGAGGGAAAGATGGAAAGTGAGTGCTTCCAGATGAGGCTTTTATTTTTCCATTGCCCTGCCTCATTCATGGAATCTTATTGCGGGGTGGGGTGGGGTGGGGTGTCCAGACAACAGTGTCTTCCACTAGTAGCCCTCCAATGTTCTTTCCACCACATCTTCTGTTGTCTTCCTTGCAGTGAAAAATCCATTAAGGAAAATCCATTAAGGAAAAAATCCATTAAGGAATTGCTGCACAATGCCTTCTGATTGGTACCGTCAGGAGCCCTCCATGTGAAGGGGCCCAGAGACTCCTGATTGGTAGCGCCATCCATCTGGAAGCACCCATAGTTGGAATTAGCTGCTGGAAAACTGTTTTGAGAATGAGCTAATATGGTGTCCTTCTGGCTTGCATGAAGCCAGAAATCGTTTCCTTCTCCTGCTTGGAATAGCACAGCCCCAACACTACCTATATTGGTCAAGACAGTTAAATGAGTTAGGGGTAGATGGTTTGTGTAAGAAAGCCACAGTAGATTGCTGAGAGAAGTCACTAGGTCAAACTATGCTTCATTAGGCAACTTCAGGGATGAGATGAGCTCATCTAGATGGGAGGGGCCATAGCTTGCGGGCAGGGCACAAGCTTTTTCATGTCGAGATCACAGGTTCAATCCCTGGCATTTCAAGTTAAAAGGATTTGGGGTGTGGTTGAGAGAGACGTCTGACTGGCACCAGATCTTGGGTAGAATACACAACTTGGCTTGTGGGATAAGTCTCACCTGGTATAAGGCAGCTTTGTACGTACATAAGCAGACTGTATGGAGCCCCTGCCTATCTGAAGTTGTGGGAGATAATGGTGTAATCAACCTAGGGGGTGAATCATATTTGGGCAATTCATTGCGATATATAGATGGAGGCAGAGAGGAGAGAGGTTATTGCTCCCCGCGCGCTACTACATAGCACTACCAAGGGCTACTTCGCATATATAGCAACTCATCCGTTGCAGATAAACATGTGAACAACTAAGGGCTTTTCTGCATGAGACGTTTATTGTACGCTTGCCATTCCCTACTCAGAATTATTTACAGGCTCTTGAGGCAATGTCATGACCCTCTAGTTACACTTGGATGTCTAAAGAGTATTTTTGATGAGGGGTTTTAGAGCAGGGAAAATGTAGCATTTAACTGTGAAAGCGAAAGAGCACAATTTCCTCTTGTGTATCTGTGTTACTGCGCTATGTCGCAGCGCCACCTTCAGCGCCTCCTCACACAGCAGAAACGCAGAACAGGAAATGCTCTTCTTGTAGTGCTCAGATCTCAGTCCTGCAATGAAACCGAAAGAAGGTACAGTGGATTGACACTGTCGTGTAGAAAATCTCTTAACTTTCTGGAAAAGAACTGAAAAGCTAAATCGGTTATTTTTAATATAGTACCATCAATGCACATAATGCTTTATGAAATATGCCAGAAGGGCAGGTCATAAGAGGCTTTCTGTTTCAGATGTATTAACCCTTTCTTCACCCACCACAGTCCCGATGATCTTGCCTCACCAAAAACATGTCTTCATGCACCTGCACACCAGATCTGTTATTAGCACTGGGAGAGAAACTCCTCTATTGTTTAACCCTCTCCTCCCCATGACAGTCCCAGGAAAAATCTCCAACTGTTGCAGCGAGCTAGTTAAAGAAAACAAGTGCACATTGTGCTGAAGCAATTGACATCACATTTAGGTTGGTCCTAAAATGTTCATAGGCTTTGTCACCTAAAGAAGATGTGGCTGTTCATATCTGGTGCCTGTTGTCATTCAGGACTTGTCAGTTCTAACTGACGTTTTTGGTCTTGGAGATGTGAAAGTCTGATTTGGTTCTGGTTAAAACAAGGCTTTAAAAAGAGGCGAAACCAGCTGAGAGCTGGTTGCACTGGGTTTTCTGAAGTGCCTGTCTAGATGACTCAAGGGCTTGCTTGAGCTAGGACATAGAAGCCAGTGAGCATTTTAGGATGCAATCCTATGCATGTTTAGACAAACATTTTGTGTGGGATAGCTAATACTTTGGAAGACAGAAACAAAATTCAAAGTGATCTGGATAGACTGGAGCGCTGGGCAGAAAACAACAGAATGACATTTAATAGGGATAAATGCCAAGTTCTGCACCTAGGAAAAAGAAACCAAATGCACAGTTACAAGATGGGGGATACGTGGCTCAACCACACTACAAGCGAGAGGGATCTTGGAATTGTTGTCGATCACAAGCTGAATATGAGCCAACAATGTGATGTGGCTGCAAAAAAGTCCAATGCAATTTTGGGCTGCATTAATAGAAGCATAGCTTCCAAATCCCGGGAAGTACTAGTTCCCCTCTACTCAGCACTCATTAGGCCTCATCTGGAGGACTGTGTCCAGTTCTGGGCACCACACTTTAAGAAGGATGCAGACAAACTGGAGAGGGTTCAGAGGAGGGCAACAAAGATGATCAGAGGACTGGAAACAAAGCCCTATGAAGAGAGACTGAAATAACTGGGCATGTTTAGCCTTGAGAAAAGAAGACTGAGGGGAGATATGATAGCACTCTTCAAGTACTTGAAAGGTTGTCACAGAGAGGAAGGCCAGGATCTCTTCTCGATCATCCCAGAGTGCAGGACATGGAATAATGGGCTCAAGTTGCAGGAAGCCAGATTCTGGCTGAACATCAGGAAAAACTTCCTGACTGTTAGAGCAATACGACAATGGAACCCATTCCCTAGGGAGGTGGTGGGCTCTCCCACACTGGAGGCGTTCAAGGCGAGGCTGGACAGCCATCTGTCAGGGATGCTCTGACTTGGATTCCTGCATTGAGCAGGGGATTGGACTCGATGGCCTTGTAGGCCCCTTCCAACCCTACTATTCTATGATTCTATGAAAAAAGTCATACAGCTCCCAGCATTCCCCAGCCAGAAGCTAGAAATGCTGGGAATTGTAGAACTTTTTTCTGTCTAAACATGCATAAGGTTGTGCCCTCAGATACTCTATAATGCCTTGAATAAAGGACATTAGCAACAGTAAACTGGTAAAATGATCTGCTTAGTAATTCTATCTCACTCAAGTGAAGCAGAAAATAATTTTTTAGGCTTCATATCAGTAAAATATGTGAAATAAGATTATTACTTTTAATCTAAGATCATGCTTGTGTTTTATTCATGGAATTACCTAGATTGCTTAGTTTCTTTAAAAAGGGGTGTGTGTGTTTAAGTGGTTTTTTGGTATCCCTAAAAGGGGGGTTTATTGGATCAGTCCAGGAAAATCCCGGAATTCATTCACTCATGTTTGTTTGAGGCACCCGAAGTGCTGACATTTCTTGGGTGGCTGGTAAGAATACTCCTTGCTATCGAATTTTGATATCATAGGCTTGGACTGCACCTTTACAACTGTGCATGCTTCACATTTCTAAAGTCAGTAGGTAAAAGCATCTGACTGACTGCCTAAGGCTGCAATCCTATACCCACTTACCTGAGAGTAAGCCCCATTGAACTCAGTGGGGTTTACTTCTGAGTAGATAGTTAATTTATATACTGCTTACAATGTCTAAAAAATATAAGTACTTTACGAAATCAAAAATTAAAATACATTACAATAAATACAAAAACTCATTAGTCAAAACGTTAATATGAATAGGATGGTAGTGTTAGGAATTGTTAGTGGGTGGAGGATCAGGATGTATGTCTCCCCAATTATCATTGGTTAGTGCTTTTACTCATACAAGCAAAACAAGAGAGCCAGTGTGGTGTAGTGGTTAGAGCGTTGGACTGCAACACGGGAGATCTGGGTTCTAGTCTCCACTCAGCCATGAAGCTCACTGGATGACTTTGGGCCAGTCATGGACTCTCAGCCGAACCTAACTTACAGGGTTGTTGTGAGGATAAAATGGAGAGGATAAAACAGATTAGATAGTACATCTCTACTGCAGATGCATATTAGCCACCAATGCTGCTGGCTTTTTGCATACAGGTAGCAAAACCTTGTCTAATCACCATATTTTAAAACATCTTCCCTGCTGACTCTCTCAAAATGCATGTGAGGTCAAAAGGCTTTGGGTTATCTTGACAAGAATATTGTTCTCATATACTCAGATTACTGGCTCTTTCCTCTACATCGGAGTTCATGAGCTTTTTGGCCTTGAGGGCTAAAGTGGGTGTCTGCTGGGTGGCAGGGTGTGGGCATTTGCATCGACACGCATTCATATACAACTCACACCCAGTTCCTGCCCAGGAGCATTTCAGAGGCCCGGCACCTGCTTTGATCAGATAAAACCAACACTCTTTCCAGAAACCTCAGTTCTCAAACCACCCTGGAATCCTGACCACTAGCCTTTCTCCCTCCTCTCATCCACTTGCTTGGGCTGCTGGATCTTTTCCAGAACAAACAAGAAAATATGCTCTAGGAACAGGCTCTATGGTTCCTGCCATAGAAGCCCCTTTCCTAGAGCATCCTAGGAAGCCTGCTGGAGCCTTCGAGCACTGCTTCCTAGGATGCTCTGGGGATGCTCTAAGAATGAGGCTTCTATGGCAGGAACCATAGAGCCTGTTTCTAGAATCTTTTTCATTTTTTCCTGTTCTCCCCGCCCCCCAGGGGGTGGGGACTGCCAGACAAGGCTTGAAGGAGTGCAGTTTTGCACCCCTGCTTTACACATTAAAGTATTAAATGACTCTAGTAACTTTGGCTCATAACTAGAGAAACTGTTCATGACCTCATTTTCAATAACCATTTCTTTCATCTTTATAAGTGATATTTTCCTCATCTTGATTGTGTTTGCAACTGAATGCAAAAATAATTTGCATCGCCCAATTCAAAAGTTGTGATCTAGACTGCATTCCTTGTCAATTGCCAAAAGTGGAAGAGTGGAGGGGAAGCCTGTCAGTTTCACCAGTACAGATTCTTCCTTCCCTTCTCTTCCCTGATGGGTTTCACTGACAAGGCCAGATACAAGTCAGTTTCACTTATGCTGGAAAAGTTTCACCCATCCATCTCCCCCCCCCCCCCGCTGCCATTGCTGTTACTGTGCCCAGGAAATATGAAGTGGATTTTGTTTTTTCATTCAAAAGGGTATGTGTAGGCACCAAGCACTGTTGCACAGAGTGACACTTTAATTAAAATAATAATAAATCAGTGAAAATGGCAAGGCTTTGTCCGTGGACAGCAGGGAGGATATGGTAAAGGAAATGGCCGTAGGGCCAGCCAGAAAGATACCTGTGGGATTGCATCTGAGTCTAGTCACAGGGCCACATGGATGAGTATTCAGGGTAGAAGTGGGATGAGTATACAGCATAGACAAATATTCTCATGGATTAACAGATGCAGTGACCTTTAAAGTGGGAGAAGCATAACTGGTGGACATAATGCAGCTGAATGGCACTGGGGGGTGTTTCCACCAGCGAGTTACTCCAAGCGGGTGGGCCACGCCTCCTTTCTCCTTCTGTTGTCATGGAAACAGGGCCCAAGTGAAGATTCCTGGCTTATATTTACTACATTTCTATACTGCCCAATAGCCAAAACTATTAATTGAAGTGCTTTATGCTGCAGGCTCAAATTGTTTTGTGAATGCAACAAATTTGTAAGAGAACACAACAATACAATTCAGGCTGTGGCAGTGTAAATTCAAATCCCAGCCTTCATTTTGACTAGAGATCCTAACATATTTGTTATCTGTTTTAAATATATATATTTCATAGTCCAAATTATCTCTGTATGCATTTCTTGTGGACAGCACATGTCTCTCTCCACCCTGAACACAAGGCCTTTACTTTTCTCTCGAAAACATCCAGGCCACTGTCTGAAAACCAAATATTGTTCTCCACAGTGGCATTGTGCCGGATTTTTCTTCCAGCATAATAGCAGCCAGCTCACGTTCTGGTCCCATCACCCTCCTCACTGCTTTCCTTTATGTCATAATGGGGGAGTTGGTGGCAGGCAAATGCTGCAAGTCTTGGTACTAGCATGAATGGCTTGGGACAAGGCGCCCATTGTTTCACCTCTGACGTTGCCCCTGTGCGTTGGGTGGCCGTGAGCATGACACATCTTGGTCCTCTTTTTAAAAGTTGCTATTGGGCTGTGTGTGGCTCACACAATCCTTTTGCCTCCTCCTAAGAACTGTTCCTGTCACTGCCATTCTCCCAAGGAGACACCGCTTAGCAAAACCTGCACCATGTGCAACAAGTTTGTGGGAAGCTGGAAACTTGTCTCTAGTGAAAACTTTGATGATTACATGAAAGAACTGGGTGAGATTTGATTTGAGTTGGTTTGGAAATTGCTGTTGCTGCCATGCTTTTTTAGTTATGTCTTCTTTTGAGAAATTTTCACTCCGATTATTACATTTTAATGTAAGCATCTTGAAAGGAAGGACCAAAACAATACATTCTTCATTTCTTCCGTCTTACTAACCATTGTGGATGAGAAATGATTTGCTTTATTCAGTGTCTTGTATAATGTTAAATTTCAGCTGCTGGTGATGGGCCTACATTTCCTGGTATGGCGTTTTTTATTGTGAATGAATGTATTGCTTCCACAGAAATGTTGGGTATAATATTGTGTTATATATTCCCATGGTATTTTGTTTGCTTTAATACTAGCTTACAAATTCTGTAATTTTGAACTGTAGGCTGTACGTGGCAGGGACCTGTCCTGTTGTTCTCTGTTAAGTACCATGCATGCTGATGGTGCAGTAGTAACAACAGCACCACATATGACAATAGCATAAACTGCCAACATTACTGCCACTGTATAAATTTACCCAGTTAATTTGGTTAGCTTCAAGACTGAGATATAATACATTTAGCTTCAACTCTGTTAGCTCCAAGATATGATACAATAGGTTCAGATATGTTTGGAATATAAATTTGGTTAGATGTTTTTTCAAAAGAACTATGATTTAGGTAAATTATTGGAACAGAATGAAGATTAGGTTTTGCTGTCATTTACATGTTATACACAGGTTTCTTGTACATCACATTTTACAAGAAGATTTAAAAGATAACTATTTTCATGTTATAGCTATTTGAACATGATGTACAACTTGAAATGAAACACCATGCGGGCAGAAAATAATTCCTATATCTATATCTTATTGACTATGATGGCAAATATATTTTCATGTTATATTTTCAATAAACAGTTGTGCATTCACAATTCATGCCTATGTGTGAAGATTCATGGACTGTAATGTAACTGAAAGATCTCCGTGTTGGGGAAAAAAGTCTGTATATCACTGCATAAGAAGTATGTTGCAAGATTTTCTTTTTCTTCAACAAACATTGGCTGGATTTGTTGTAGGATCAGTGTATTCATGAGGCTGTATTTCACATGTGAGAGTGCTCCTGTTTTTTTCTTAAATTGACTTTATTGGGAGCGGGGCTAACTCATACATGTGTGTTCATCAAGCGATAACAACAACATTAAGTGATCTATGAATCAGCCATCACATATCAAAACAACAGAGAGAATTTACAGATCCCTTGCTATCACCTTAAATGAAATACCTTTCAAGTGATTTAATCTGCACATTCTAGTGAAAACGTTGGTTACATGAAAGAACTGGCAAGCTTGTCTGCAATGGTCCTCTTCAAGCAGCTATTGTATACTGTCATTCTGACTTTTATTTTTAAGCACACAATAGTTTGGTTCATAGAAGTTCACCTTTGTCTTCACGATCATTTGGAAAGCCCTGATAATCTGCCTATTACAATATAGTTTTGTGAAGGACATCAGTGTTTAATAGCTGTCTCGTCCCCCCTATTTATGTATCTGATTTCTTTCTTTTATACTTTTTAGACAAATATTTTTAGCGCCATGGATTTTGTAGTATGTGGGATACAATAGACAGTTCCTTGCCAAATGGAGTATAATGATGTTTTCTGTGCCTAACTTATAGGGGTGGGGTTGGCCAGCCGGAAACTTGGCAGCTTGGCCAAACCCAAAGTCGTCATCAGCATGAAAGGCGATGAGGTCACGATCAGAACGGAAAGCACTTTCAAAAATACGCAGATTGCTTTTAAGTTGGGCCAGGAATTTCAAGAAACCACAGCAGATGACAGGAAAACCAAGGTGAGGAATAGCCTCTTCCATTATACTTGTTACAGTGCTTACACATTGCAGAAGCAAGAAACATTTTGTTCCCGTTCATAGTACTGTAAAGCAGGGGTGGGCAGAAGGTAAATCTGGATCTACTGGTAGATCTCTTGATGAGTTGCATTACATAGACATCCCTGCCAATCTCCCAATAGTTTAACAACAACAGCAACAAAATGACTACCTCACTATCACCACCACAAATTATAGTGCTAAAATAAAGAAAGCTTAGGGTAAACAGGAGGGGATGTTTGTGTGGAAGGACTATGAACTCTGCTCAGTTCTGGTTAGGGATGTTGGAGAAATCCACAACGGAATCAAATCAGTTTGGATTTCTATGAATCCGACCTGCAGATTCCACAGCAGACTGGCTTTTTCCAAATTGCAACTGATTCCACAGACTTGCACACCATTTTTTTTAACTTTCCAGAATTTTATGCAAGTGCTGTATAAAAATATGTAAAAAAAATTAAAAATCAGCCAAAAATGCACATTTTACCCATAGGCTAGAGCATGAAAATGTGCATTTTTGTGGGATTTGCACATGGGAGGGGGACTTGCACATTTTGGGGGGGTGCATTTACACAAGTACAAATTTGTGCAATGCAGAAAATTAGAAAAAAATCCAATTCTGTCAATGAGCGAATGACAAAACCAAAGGCACTTGACAATCTGTGAAACGCAGACAGAACAGATTTTACAAAATCCATACATCCCTAGTTCTGTTACTCAAAACAAACTCAGAATTCTGCTGTTCAAGTGTACATCTTTTGCACCAGGCTCCAGTTGGTGTATCATGTGGTTTTATGGTAAAAACAAAGTAGATCCAGCAAGCCTGACATCTGCCCACACATGCTGCAAGGTCTTCAAATCAACCTATGGCCAAACAACTTGATATTGGTTTAACACAGAGGTCTTGCTAGTTTGAAGCTTGCCAATTGTCCAGAGCTATTGTTTCAGATGGGGGGGGGGGAACAGGACTGGAGGGTGGGGGGAGATTCTCAAAAGGGTGTTGGATATATTCATGATAAATTGCAAAAAAGAGAGTATATTTTAAAAACATTAGTTGTGGCTTTCAGAGCCAGTGTGGTGTAGTGGCAAGAGTGTTGGACTGGGAGCCGGGAGATCCAGGTTCTAGTCCCCACTTGGCCATGGAAGCTCACTGGGTGACTTTGGGCCAGTCACAGACTCTCAGCCCAACCTACCTCACAGGGTTGTTGTTGTGAGGATAAAATGGAGGAGAAGGAGGACTATGTATGCCACCTTGGGTTCCTTAAGGAGGAAAAAAGGCAGGATATAAGTGCAATCAATCAATCAATCAATCATATCTGTATTATGATCATTACAGGGCAAACCACCATCCTTGTCTTAAGCAAAGGGGCTTGTGCCTGTGGTAGGCAGTCCCAGTATATAAGCCAATTATCCCAAACTTTGGTACATGCATAGATCAAGGCACCTCAACTTCTAAAAAAATAAAAATCTGTAAATGTCATTTGTACTTTCCCTCCTCGAAATGGCAGGTGGTGGTGGAGGTGCTCAAAGTATATTCCAAAATGAAGGCAATTTTAGGCCACCTAGGCTGTGTTTCCATCAGCGATTTACTCTGAGCTGGCTGCGTGTTGAGGTGCTTAGGGATAGATGATGCCGTGGCCCTCCAGCAGCCATCCCAGATCTTATCAGGAAAAAAACGGATTTCCTGAGACTGCTTAAAGTTCGATTCTTTTCCTCAAGTCAGGTTCTCCCCGGTATAGATGCTGAGTGCCCCAACCCCTGCATTTAGCTTGGGTGCTAGCCCTGCCCAGAGGTGTGTGCCTTTCACCCTGACCCCAGTCAAGGGGTGTTTGCTTTCCCCATCCCTGTGATTCCCAGCACAAACCAAACCAATTAGTGTCTACTCAGAAGAAACATTGTGCTCAATGAGGCTTCTCTCCCAAATGCCCACATCGGAAGTAATTCATTTCCCCCCACCCTATTACAGCGAAGCGCAGCAACAGGAGAGAAAGACTGGGGCTCGATAGGGGGCTTCTCCTTCACTTGTGCACATAGGAAGTAATTACTTCTAATGTTCACCTTCGTTAGGGAGAAAGGAGGGAAAGCCTGGAGGGGGGGGGAAGGCTCCCTTATTGGTTGAGCAGCCCCTGCCACTCAGATGACATTCACTCCACCACTCTACCCGGAAGTATGTTAGGAGAAGTGACTGAAAATGGGGTGATGCACACTCCTGTGGAGCCTTGCCCAGACCAAAAGTGGCTCCTAGAAAAATGTAAGTAAGCCACTCTTCTCCTTCTGTTGTCATGAGAACAGGGCCCAGAAAGCTGAAATTTGGTACACAACAACACACATAGCCACTCCAATGACAAGAAAAGTCTGAAAGGTGAGAAATGTTAAAACTCTCCCTAGACAAGGGGAACTCAAAGTTGATCTTGCAAATGCTTACGCTATTCTCACCTTACCTGGGAAGCTGAAATTTGGTATACGCACCACCTAACAGGTCTTGATTACTTAAAAAAAGGAAAGGAAAGGGAGTTGCATGTAAGTCTCTATTGAAACAGGAGCTCAGACTGTATCCAAAGTGGTAAAGACACTTCCAGAATCCAGTGAATGGTCTGCAAACACCTGCTCCTGGTGGCACCCAAAAAAGAAGGAGAGCAGGGAGAGAGGGACAAAGTGCCTAGGTGGAAGTCTTTGTCCCATACGTTAGATTTATGAAAGAGAAATACCATCATGTCTCACTAGAATGCTCCCAGGAACTGCCTTACGCAAGAAGAAGGGCTCAGCTCATGGAAGGTCCCTCCACCTGATTTTTGGGGATCCTCCCTCCCCCCCACACAGCTCACCCCATTCAGCAGAGTCTTTTGAGTCTCTGTGCAGCATTTTCAGGTGGATGGAAGGACTGCTGTGGAAGGGAGGGGGTGGGGCAGTCTACTTCCATCAGCACAGTTGATCCAGCATAAATCTGGATCCAATCCATGGCTTTTCAACATGAGGCATTTATCATGCACTTGTTATTCCCTACTTATGGTTGTTTATAGGTTCTTTAGACGATATCATGACCCTCCAATTTTGCTTCTGTGTCTAAAGAGTACTTTTGGCAAGTTTTTTTTTAGAGTGGGGACAATGCAGTATTTAATTGTAAAAGTGAAAGAAAGTGCTTTTTCACTTGTGTATTTGTGCTATTCCGTTACACCACAGTGCCACCTAGAGGTTATGTTGTGGAAAAGCAGGAAAGAAAATGCTCTTTGTGTAGTGCTCGGATCTCAGTTCTGCAACCACACCAAAAGTAGATACAGTGTATTAACAGCTGATTAACAGCCTCTTGTAGAAAAGCTACCAGTTTCTCTGAAGTTAGTCTTATTAATTTTCAAATGAGCATAGTTGGGATTACAACCTTGTTTTAATTTCCAATGTGTCAGGATTCCCTTAGCCCCCACTTTACTTCAATGCCCAAACATACACAGATGAGAGGCTTCAGTCTACAGCTTTTAATCCATTACTTCACAGGGTCATACAGATGCAAATTCTCAGAGACTCGTCTACAGAGGAATGCCTTCAGGGGATTCAAATGGAATTTACAAGAGTTGCCTGCAGTTTGAAGAGGGAGGCAGTCTCGCTAGCCTAACTTAAGGGAGGGAAGTTCCTCTCTTCTCATGAAGCTTCTAAGTAGGAATGGCAGAGAATTCCTCCACGGATCTCGGTGAGGCCGAATGCCAGTGCATTCGGCCCCCCGAAATCTGTGGCGGAACGGCCTGCCACCCCCCCGCCACCCCGCGGATCCCCCCCGGGACAAGACTTACCTAGGGCGGAACTTCCGGGCAGCGGCGGCTCCTGCAGCGGCGGCGGCTGTGACGGCTGGTCTTCCAACCGGCTGCCGCCACCATTTGCAGTTTTTTTTTTTTTTTACAGAGACGTGATAGGCTACATAAGTTTTTACGTAGCCTAAAACGACTGGGTAAAAAAAAAAAGGCATACACAAATGGCAGCGGCTATGGCCGCCGCCATTTGTGTTCCTTATTTTGGGCCGTCTTAGTCTACATAAATATTTACGTAGACTAAGACGGCGAAAATAAGCGGAACGCAAATAGTGTCCGCTACGCTATTTGCGTTCCCCTTATTTTCGCCGTCTTAGTCTACGTAAATATTTACGTAGATTAAGACAGCAAAAATAAGGAACGCAAATGGCGGTGGCCATAGCCGCCACCATTTGCGTATGTGGTTGTTGTTGTTGTTTTTTCCCAGAGCCCTCCACAGCCAGAAATCTGGCTGCGGACGGCTCTGGCCTGGCTGGGCCTGGCTGGCTGCTCCGCGGAGCTGCCGCGGAGCACAGCTGGCCGCAGAGGATTCCGGGGGGGAGGAACGGAGCACCTCCCCCCCCATCGAGGATTCTGGGGGGAGGGTCAGAACGCCTCCCCCCCCACCATCAACATAATCCGCGAAAGGTAAGTGACTTTCGTACGTCCCTACTTCTAAGCACAGCTTTTCATGCAAGGCCAATTGGGTATACCCTCTAAGTTCCACCCCTGCCTTCTCTCTCTTTGCTCTGCACCTGCGCCTGGCATCTTTTAAGTCATCCTCCCCAAACCCCGCCTCCTCCTGTTCCCTGCCTCTCCCGGGGGGGGTGAGGAGGGATCCTCATGCTCAGCCATCTGGACGTTTGTAACCTGAGGAGCAGGCCTACTCATATCTGGACTAGCCTGGGAAAACACCTCCCCCATGTCTGATGGTTCTCCTTCAGAATCTGGACTGCTATCCCACTCCCTGCGCTCAGAAACACCCCTGACACAATGTATGAGTGAGGTATAATTTCTAAGTAAAACATATTTTTCCCTCCAGTAACCATAGGGGTTGAATGAGCAATGGAGCAGGGAGGCTCATTGGGCGACCTACTTGTCTGGGCAGGCACTTGCTTCTCTTCCCCTCCTGGTTCCACTTATGCTCCTGATGCTGCACCTTCTGCTTCTGATGCTGCAGATGTTGACTGAATCATTCTCTTGGGTGGAGATCACCAGGAGGTCTATATATACAAGCAGGATCTAAATATAATACCTACATATCTAAAAAGATATACAAATGCTCCTAAGAAATAATCACATGTGTTTTGAAACACAGGGGTGTATATAGCTGCCCCACACATCCTGCCATCCCTAAGAGCACCCCCAGTTGGCCTGCGACTTTATTCTGCAAAGATCTAATCAGGGCTGGGCAACTTGTGGTCCTCCAGATGTTTAGGCCAACAACTCCCATCAGCCCTAGCCAGCATAGCCAATGGTGAGAGTTCATGGGAGTTGCAGACCAAAATTTCTGGAGGACCCCAAGTTGCCCAGCCCTGATCCAAGTCAAAATACTCACATGTTGATTTATTCTTTGGGTCTGCAGACTGTTGTAACCTTAGAAAAAGGTGCACTGGTTCAAGTGCAGAAGTGGAATGGCAAGGAATCGACAATAAGGAGGAAACTAGTTGATGGGAAAATGGTGGTGGTAAGTTACTGTTTTTAATGACATTGGACATGACCCATTTTAAGTCACAGCACTTTCAAGTCTTGTCAGTTTCAATGAGAAAAAACCATAGCCAAATGCTTAACCCTTCTATTGTAGTTGATGGAACTTAAAATACTGTGCCCAACATTTTTTGTCTGTCAGTATGCATTCCAGTCACAGTTACAAATATCAGAAGGGGGAAGCATCAAAGACTGCTAAAAATACACAATGTGGATAATTAAACAATGAAAATGTGCAGCTAGGGGTAGAGTACATTTTAATTTGATTTAAGGATGGTTCAAGGATTGCTGAATTTGAACTTGTTTTCCTTTTTTCCAATGTAAGCCCAGTTTCATGCAAATGTTGACCTTGAGGATGGTGCATGTATTTTTTAAGAGTTGTGCCCCTGGCTTTGGGTAAGGTCAAACATCATGGCCGGTTTAATGTTTCCGAGCTGCTGCTACTGCATTCCTGTCTGCCAGTGTCCTCTAAACTGATGCTCAGATGTGCAGGAGATCAGGAGGCAAGGAAGAAACCAAATTGTTCCCGACTTACTTTCTAATGCTACGATCAGGGCTGCTTCACATGTCACGTATTAAAAGTGTTTACGAACTGCACACGCACATACAATGGCATATATGAAATGGCTGTGTGCATGAATTTCATCACGTTCCATTCCAGGAGACTTACCCACTTGCAGCTTCAGGCTTCCTGGCACATGTTTACAGATGGATGAAGCCACTATGATCATGGCAGACGTGGATTGTGTGTGTACACACACGCGTGCGCACACACACACCTATCACAATGCATAGTGTGCAGTTAGCATGTGGGTTAATGCTGCTTATTTTAAGACATTTTAGAGTGGGATATGGCTGGGCAGGTACGTTCATGGTTACAGGTGCTCATTTTATTCTCTTTACTTTCAAAATATACGTTTTGTCTTTTTCTTCAATAAGTTGTGCTTATCCCCAAGTAAATCAGGTTGTCAGAAGCCAACTCTGTTTTATTCCTATAGTTATGATGGTGCTATGATATAAGCGAGTCTAAAATGTGAAGCTACTGTACATATGCTCAGAGTCAAAATATGTTGTTTTTTTTTTATCAGGGTAGCGAATGAGGTTTTTGGGGTGTGCAGGAGGGTTACTGTAATATATTAGGAATGTAAAAGTAGTTGTAAAGCATGGATTGGTGTTGGGATTAGGGGAGAGACGAGAAATGTTAGTTGTGTGCTTCAAAAGTGAATACACATAAACATCTAAAGGGAGGCTCTGTAACACCATTAGGTCCAGGGATTTCCAAGCTGCACTATTGTCTAAGCAAAGAATCCAGCTGAGCTGAGTATTAAATTTTGGAAGTCCAAAGGCATTTTAGCTTGGCTCTATATTAGCATACATACCATGTTGAGGCAGAGAATACTTATGCACCTCAGAACTGAACAATAAGATTCTGGACTTAAACCTATTTGGCTCACCTGGAGGGAACATGAGCATCCCAGCTGAGCATGAATTTCTGAAAGGCTGGAGTACCATCACTGGAGATGTATGCGAACCCTACAGCTGAGTATCAGCTTTGAAAGGTTTGTAAAAAGGCCCTTCTGGGATGGAAAAGAGCACAAATGTAAAAGCTAGAACCCTAAGCAAAAACACTAGCTACAGCACAAATTATTACTCATGATGTTCTGATAATATTAAAATAAAATAAAGATGTGTTTCCCATTTACAGTTGGACTATGTTGTTCCCACATATGTAACTATTCTCAGATATTTGTGTTGATGGCATAGGGAAGATCTTCACGACAACGGAATGAGAAGCACGTGTCGCTTCAGTAGGCTTCCAATGAGTCTCCCAAATTATGTCCCAAATTTTAATTTTTTATTTCTTAGGAATGCATTATGAAAGGTGTCAGCTGCACAAGAGTTTATGAGAAGATGTGAGGAATCTCCATGACTCCAGTAGACTGATTCTAGTTCTTCAGATCCACATTATTTTCATGGCGGAGGGTGGGGAGCAATCCATCGCACTCTTTTTCCTTCTTTCCTTTTACTGGGGAACAACTAAGCTATAAACATAGATTAAAACCAAACAAACCATTGTGTAAGTAAGTAATGTGCAAGTACTTCTGACTCAATAAATACGCACTACTGCATGACACATGAGTGTGTTGTTTTAGTATAGTTAAGGTGTTTGAAGCTGGTCCTCCTCTGGACATTAACAATGTCCCCCCCCACCCACTACATCTACATTCAGTTACACATAAGCAGGACAAACCATGTTTCCATTACATAGTGCGTTATGTGGTTCACAGCTACACTTGGCATTCAAAATAAGGGGCTTAATATCACTGAATGAGGGGCAAGAGATGAGTTTTAGATGAACCTATATTCTGCCACTTATTTTCTAGCATCAGCTGCACCATGAGTGACTAACAATACAGTACATGTCTACTGAAAAGTAAGCTGCATTGCATTCAATGGAACTTACATGTGGGCTGTGTTTCCACAACAACGGAAGGAAAAGCTAATGGAGGAGTACCGCCGTGTTTCCACGACAATGGAAGGAGAAGTGAATGGAGGAGCACCGGATTTTTTTAAAAGGAATCACTTTGGTCCATCCAGGCCTCCATGAGCAGGTTCTCCGCAGCAGTAAAAATAATTTCACAGAACATACTTCCTGGTGGGTGTTGGAGTGAACGTCATCTGATTGGCAGGGGCTGCTCAACCAATAAAAGAGGCTTCCCGTCCCCCCTTTCTCCTTTCCCCTGAAAGTCCAATTGCACCTGCATTTCAGGAGCAAGCCTCATTGACCACGATGGGAGTTACTTCTGAGTAGACACACATATGCTTGTGCTGGGAAAGAGAACAGTAAACACAAAGATGGAAACCAGCCCCCATTTTTACCCACAGGATCTCTATAACGAAGCATCAAAGTAGTTTCTTCCTAATGCAATGAACCAAACAAAGGAGAATCAGCGCCTCAAGATTGTGCATTACCACACCTAGGGAATTGGGCCTTAAACTGTGCCATGTCAATTGAGGGGAATCTCTGTAAATTCTATGGGCATTTAGAGGGCAAGCCTCATTCAGCACAATGGGAGTTACTTCTGAGGAGACATTAGTTGGTTTGTGCAGGGACAGGAAACACCCTTTGATTGGGGTCAGGGTGAAAGGCACACCCCTGGGCAGGGCTAGCATACCCAAGGTCAATGTGGGGGTTGGGGCACATAGCAACTATAGTGGGGAGAACCTGATTTAATGGGGAAAAATGGTCTTTAAGCAGTCTCAGAAAATCATTTTTTTTTCCTGATAAGCTCCAGGGTGACTGCTGGATGGCCATGAGGTCATGTATCCCTAACAACCTCCATGCACAATTAGTTCAGAGTAAATCACTCGTGGAAACAGGCCCCCAGGAAAGTGGGTATAGAATTGCAGCATAAAAAGCCAGGGTGAACTCTTTGATTTATTGATCAGTTTTCCCCTCAGAACATATCCTGTATTTGATGTTCACCTACCTTATGCCCTGAAAAGAATTCATTTCCTTTCATTTGTTGATTTCTGAAAAACTGGCCTAGGGCATTCTTTATGTTCCTAGAGGGAAAAAAATATTGTTCCTCTGTGACTGATCTGTCTAGCATATTCTCTATAGAAAAACAGTCATTAGCAAAGGTGTCAGGGGAGCCGGGAGCTTTTCCAGAACAGGAAAAGTGCAACGTTGCTGATAGCGCTGAAGGGAAAAACAGATGAGGTAGGTGGTACATCATATCAATGAATAGGCAACATATGCTCAAACTCTAAGCCTTTTGTCTTATCAGAAAACAAAGGCAGCCATGTTGGCCATCAGAAACAATCCAGAATCCACATAGTGTAATACCTTTATTAGGCCAACTCAAAGATCACAAAAGATGTGCAATCTTGAGATCTCCAGATCTCTGAAAAGCAAGGCCCCATCTACATGGCACTGCTTTCACCCTTCACTCCATCGCAACTGCGCAGCATTGCAGCTTCGAATTAGCTTCTGCTGCGATGCACTTTACTGCGCCCCAACAGACTCTGCCGTGCCCTCTTCTTTTGCCGTTATATTTTAATGTGCAGCTGTGCAAGCCCATGAGCATGGGGGTGCCACACTTCAGTGGCTGTTTTGTATTTTAGGGGTTCTGTTGTATCTGCCCATCCCTCATGAGGTAAAATGTGGGTGATCTGTGCACCTTCATTTCCACAGTTGTCTAGCCTGATACTCTCACGATGGTTCACGCTCACCCAAAGCGTGAGAGGTACATGCCTACCCATCGCTCTGAAATGGTGGTCGGAGCAAAGTTGGTCCTCCCCCAAGACCCTTGAACACTGAGTCCAAAAGCAACCATTGTGAAGATATGAAGCTGCAAAAATGTGCAAAAGTGTGATTAAATAAATGAAAACGCCTCTCTGTGCCTCTGTAACTGTGCAGCTGCCAAGAGACAGGGGCAGTAAAGGGGCATCAAAGAGTGACGCAAGCACTATGCATGCCTACAACACGCCCACCACAAAATGCAAAGTCAGTTTGGGGAAGGGAAAGGTGGCTTGCAACCATGGGAAACACACAGTAAATGAAAAAGATTGCAGCAAAACAGCTCCTTGGAAATCCTCATTTTCTGGGAGAAAACCACGGATGGCTGCAAAGTGGCAACTGTGTCGTATGTCCCAAAGGACCCCGACTTGCAGCCACCCCAGAATAAAAGACTCATGTAGATGGGGCCCAGGTGGGTGGGAGGTGGGGGAAATGTGGGGCAGGGGAGGGGAGAGAAAGGCTGACTCAAGGCTGGATTAAGCTCTTTGTAGGCCCTAAGCACTCTCATCATTGTAGGCCCCCAAGATAGATCTGTAGATAAACATTTACACTGTATAGGTCCCATAATCGTAGATCTATACAAAGGGGTTGGGTGTGTGTATGAAGCCCAGGAGACCCAGATTTGCCCCTGGACCTGAGATTCTCCACCCCTGGCTTAGAAGGTAAGAACCAGATCCATTACAGATTGAGTGGATGATCTGTGCTGGATCTGGCATCTGATAAAACAGCACTCGGGCCGGCTAGTACAGCCCAATCTGTGACATAACCAAAAGTGGGTCGAACAGTGGTGCGGTAAAAGTGGATTTAGTTGCAAGTTGGTTGTGTGATGAAGCAAACACACTACAGCTCTAACACTGGTTGAATTCTGCAGGATCCACTGAACATAGCCCTATTCAGGTCCTTTGTACCTGAATAGGGCAAACAGGCAATGAGAGGGAGTGCTCCAGCCCCTCCCCCTCCCTCATCGTATTCGCTGCTCTAAACTTGTGGAGGGTGACAGTCTGCAGAGGAGAGCTTCCTGTATTTGGGGAGGCTCTCCTCGTGAACTAGAACACAGATTTTCCAGCATTCTGGTTTGTGCGGAGAGCCTCCACGGATAGAGAACGCCTGAATAGGGCTATGTTCTCGACATGCTCTGGGCAGTAAACCCTATTGGACACAGTGAGACGAATGAGAAAACGTGCAATTAGTCACATTTAATACCCTTTATACATTATGGCTCCCTTCCAGAGATATTTACGTGGCATAAAAAGCTGCACACACACACACACTTCGCTCCACAAATGAAATCTCCGAAGCTGGCTGATCATTTCAAAGAGTGGATAAGAATGCAGCATTTAGAATATCTTCAGAACTCATGGAAATAATCCAGTTGTTTATCAAAAAGGAAATCCCTGCATATCTTGCTATTTCAGTACGAAGCACGGCATTGAGCAACAGGCCATTGTGCTTTAGATGGGAAAATAGTTGCCTGAAAATAATGATAATTTGGACTAAAGCGCAAAAACATGATTAGAAAGTAATGTTGTCCTGAAGGCAAGTACTGGTGTAGCTTCACACAAAAACGTTTGTATCACTGAATGGCATTAGAATTCTGGATGGTGCATCAAACCCACATTGACACACTTTCCCATATTTATTTTTTTCTTTTCTTTTACTGATTCAAAATATTTTATTCAAGGAAATGAAAGGCTCAAGGGACTTTGAATGGAACAGCCAACCTTTATTTGCTAGGTCTACAGGATGATTCAGGGCCAAGCAATTTGACCTTAAATATTGTTACCATATCTGGACAAATCTCATGTAGGCAACCTTGGCTTTTGTTTTTATTTTGTTTGTTTTTTAAAAAAAGGTTCCAGTCCTCTTTTGTTTGCGGTATTTAGCATACACTTGTCAGAGACAAAAATATGTGAATACTGTCCTTTAGTTTTCTACAAGAAAATTTACCTCAGTATCAATAATGATATCCAATGGGACTAAAAGTTTGAGGAATTGCTCTCTGGGTCGTCCACATTTTCCTAGTTTGAGAATTCAATGAAATATTGACATTTGGGTTATTTTTGTGGAATACTTTTGGAGAAACTCTTGGGAGGCACATTTTAGTGGTTGTGGGCAGGGCTGAAGACAAAACAGGGTGGGGCCAAAGGCAAAAGGGGCAGGCCAAAAGACGGAAACTATCTGTATATTTTAGCTTATAGCTCATCTGGATTACTGCCATGCTCTATATGTGGGGCTGCATTTGAAAACAGTCTGGAAACTTCAGCTAGTCCAAAATAGAGCAGCAAGATTGTTTACATGGACTGGCTAACGAGATCACATTATGCAAGTACTTTTCCAGCTGCACTGGCTGCCAGTCCATTTCCAGACCCTATTCAAAGTGCTGGTATTAACATTCAAAGCCCTGAACGGCTTGGGGCCAGGTTATCTGAAGGATCATCTCCTTCCATATGTGCCGACCCTAAGATCATCCTCAGCGGTCCTTCCCCAGGAGCTCCTGCCAAAGGAAGTGAGGCAGGTAGCTCCCATAAAGAGGGCCTTTTCTGCTGTGGCACCCTGACTGCGGAATGAACTCCCTAGAGAGGTTCGCCTGGCACCTACATTGTACTCCTTCTGGTGCCAGGTGAAGACCTTTTCATTCTCCCAGTATTTTAGCATTTTAGCTTCCTAGTCTTTTAGCTTTGGTGTTTTAAATCTGTATTTTAAATCTTTGCATTGCTGCTAGGTTTTACTCTGATTGTACTGTTATACTGTGGTTTTAAGCTTTCATATTTTATATTGTTTTATGCTGCATTCTGTGGTTTTAATTTTTTGTGAACTGCCCAGAAAGCTTTGACTATTTGGTGGTATAGAAATGAAATGAATGAATGAATAAATAAATAAATAAATAAATAAATCTACCAATAATTAAGCTTTAGGAGAGGCATTTCATGGGGAACATGCACAAAAGCCAGGAAACTACCAAATGATTGGCAGTCAAGGAAAGGCGTGGGGCCAAAGGAAGGAGGCATGGCCATCTGGAGAATCCCTCCTCTATGTACTCTTAAGAACCGGTTCGGATATTCAAAATCTTCTGCACACAAATGGAAAATGTAATGTGTGACACCAGACCAGACCTGACATGGGTGGAAGAGCTGTGTTTGCTATTCACATCTCTTTCCCATTCACATCTAACATGGGTGGGGTGTCCTTTTATCACAAATGGGGTGTATGGGTGAGGGGAGATGAACGCTTCCATCTCTCCCACCTTACTTCCCTGTGCTCCATTGCTACAGGATCTTCGCTGTCAGGACAGCCTCAGTGCCAGAAGGAACATGACCAGCTCCTGGTTTTTAAGATGAAAGTTTAAGATGTGATACAGGAAATTACTGCATGAGCTTTTGAATGCTCCCACTGGGGATATTTTGTGCAAATGGCCTTTTTAGCATCTGGGGAAAGGGTCACAGCATAGATGGGATTCAGGATTCAGAAACAATGTGCTGAAGGGCACGTTTTGCTCAGCAAATGTTACTGAAAAGTTGGGCCTGGCAACAACCTAAGACCCTGATGTGTTTTGCAGATGGCAGCAGACATATGAAAGCAGGGATTTCTGCTAGGACTGGGATAAAAATCTCTGTAAACCCTGCAGCATATTCTGATCTAAAGGCAAGGAACAAAGAAATTGTTAGTTTATCAATGTCCTGAGGTTCATTAAATGGCAGCCACATTTTATGGTGATGCAAAAAGTGTCTAAGAATGCAATCCTATGCATATATAGACAGAAAAAAAGTTCCACACCTCCCAGCATGGCTGGCTGGGGCATGCTGGGAGCTGTAGGCCTTCTTTCTGTCTAAACACGCATAGGATTGCCCCCTAAGGCTGCAATCCTATGCACACTTACCCGGGAGTAGGGTGGGTACTTGAGCATCACCAAAAAGAGGAAATCCATTACCAAAAAAAGAGGAGACATGTTTGCATAAAAATTCCATGTGCTGATTTACATGTATAGATGCAGATGAAGAAAATATTGCTTTGGTTTAAGTAGAAAGACAATACTTCTCACCGTAGTACAGAAGACTGTGACCAAGTGCCCTAAGAGCCTATGGCGTAGTCTGCTATCCTGATGCTAACTGTATATGGGCAGCTTCAAGGCTCTCGCTTTCCCTTCTCATGGTTCTTTATCTTTAAATCGGACTTGGACCAGACAGACAGCCCTTCAAATAGAGGTTTGTCCTCTGACAGTCCTTCAAATAGAGAACTGTTCTCTGTAAAGTAGAACATGTGGTCACCCTGCACTGGGAGTAAGTTGGACTTACTTTTGAACAGATATGCATAGGATTGGGCTAAACTAGATGAGAAAAAAAGAGATATGTGATTGGATCTCCCAATGGTACATTTAAATTAAAGCAAACAAAAGTCAAGTACAGGGTTGTTGTGAGGCCACACACACAAAAACCTGGAGCCTTGGCACTGGAGAGTTCTAACCCTCCCCACACCATTGTTTTTCCTATCTAAATAGCAACAGAGAGAGAAAGAGAGAGAAAAATTTGGGACAAGATCTAGATTAGGAGCATGATACAAAATGAAAGTGTTAACCCCACTTTCCCCAGCATCATGGCTCTGATACCGTTTGCTCCCAACCCTAGAACAGCTTTGTTTTTAAGGAAATGTCAGAAATTCCAATCACAGAGCCCCCACATCTCAACTAGTATAGCCCTAAGCGGAAATTAAGAGCATGCTCCAACCAAAGTTAAGCACCATTCAGTTCCTTTGATTATAGTGGGGGATTTGTCAGTGTGGAGCAAAGGATAGAGTAGTGGACCTGGACTAGAGAGAGACTCCTGCATTCAAGACCTTGCTCAGCCACAAACCCCACTGAGTGGCCTTGGGTAAGTTACTATTTCCCACCTTAATCTGCCTCATAGGATTGTTGTGAGGACAAAAAAAGGTATAGACCCCAGGATGAGCTCCTAGGGTGAAGAGCAGGATTCCAATGTGATAAATGAATTAACTCTCTGATTTAGGTTACAATCCTGTACTCATTTACCTGGGAATGAGTTCTGTTGGAATGCAGTGGGATTTACTTCTGAGTAGACATGTATAGGATTGCACTAATAAGAGTTTTAGTTTTTGGCTAGATTGTGCCGTAATTCTTTTTAGCAGCAGGAATTTCTAAAGGTGCTATCTGGAATTTAGGATCTATTAGCTGTGTTGAAAGGGACATGGCTACATTCTTTGTCACATCTTTGCTACTTAGGACATGTCCCAATAGCTTCCAAGAAAGGTATATGTACTACCAGTATGCTGTCAGGGAATATACAGTAAAAATCCTTCTTCCATTATCTGGTGCATGAAAGAAGAGACAATCCTTCATAAACCAAGGTGCCAGTCCTGAAAATTGTTTAAATATGGCTGAAATATCAGATCTGATGGGCTTCTTACCTTAGTATCACTGGCAATGCTTTAAAGAGAGCCCCGGTTCTAGTCCCCTCTCGGCCAGGAAGCTCCCTAGGTGACTTTGGGCTGGTCACTGACTCTCAGCTTAACCTACCTCACAGGGTTGTTGTGAGGACAGAATGGAGAGGATCATGTAAGCCCCTTTGGGTTGCTTGCAAGAGTGGGATATAAATGTAATAAATAAATAAAATAAATGTATGCCCTTCATTATTACTCTAGAGGGCCCCTGATCCACTTTGGGACACTAGTGAAGTAGGGGGGGCTTTTAAGTTCTGGATTGGGGCCCCTATGCCTACTCTAGAGTAAAATGTAAAATGAAAAGAAGGCATAGCTGCTAGGCACACATTTAAAGCGATGTCTGTTCTGGCCCACAGCCTCTGTTGTCCGAACCCAGGACATTTTCTGCAGAGTAGCTTGTTAACTATGCAGTGTGGTTTATTTTTCTCGAACAAGCTACCTTGAGAACCCATGGTTGTTGTTGAGTTGTTCAGGGTGGTTAAGAAGCCACCCTGAGGAAAATGTCCTGGGTTCAGACAACACTCTAACCCACGGTTCAACAAATAACCCAGGGTTCAACAACTCACACTCAACCACAGAGTGTGGGTTAGCGTGTTGTGTGAACAGCCCCACTATCTTGGGTCTGGCCTGTAGCCCTGGAAAGCATTGTTTGTATTTTGAAACTTTAGTTTCTCTGGAGTTTTTGAACCTATTTTACTTTCCAGAGTAGAACTTTCCCCTTTACAGTTAAAAGAAGAATGGATACAGTTATATAACTGCGGCACAGAATGAAAGCTGAGGAGGTCTCTCTGCTTAACTCAAACTCTGCATGGATATTTTTAATTAACATGAGCTTTTCCTGCCCAAGTCTGAATTAACTTCCTCAGTGGCTGTGATTTTTGGAGTAGGCCTGAGTCACAGTCCTTTGTTTACTACCTAACTCTGCTTCAGTAAATAATAACTGGGGAAGGATGCCATGAAGAATGCCAGAAACCCCCCCCCCACACACACACACACCCAGTTGAGTCCAACAGACAGGTTACCAGTCAGGGGAGCACTTTCCATGTGCTCTGGAGGAAGGGGGGGGTGAGGTGTATGTTACCTCATACAATGAGCAACTTAGGGAGTAGGTGGAATGTTGTGCTGTATAAGCAGGCTCCATCAACAAGTTGGCCTCTTTCCACTTTGCCCTGTGCCAGCCCTACAGTCAGTACAGGCTTTATGGCTAGTTGAATCTGGCCTGGGTAGGACTTTTCTTTTTTACCTCCCGCCGCCTCTATTGACTTTGGGATGCAGGGTTTTTTGCCTACCCTGGCAGTACTGTCATGTTGGGGGTCTTGGGCAATTGGTTTGGAGCATGTGCCATTTTAAATAGGGTGGTCACATTTGAGGGTTGTGCAGGAAAAGTTCCACAGGAAATCTCTGATGAGTACCCAGGGGCAACTTTATGGTGAAAGTTTGCTTTTCAAGCTTCTCCTTTGGGTTGTGAGGCCCGGGGATGGGAAAGGAACAGCCTTTGAGGCCTGACAGCAACACAATCAAGGACTTGGGGTCCTGTGAGATGGAAGGGCCTCCTACAATAGGAGGGAGCCAGCTGGACCCAGGGCATACATTATGGCTTGTGTGGGGCTCAGGTGGCTCACTCATTATCTTGATGCAGGAGGAGGTCTTTAAGAGCACCTACCTCATACTTTTTCTGCACAATTTGTGGACCTCACCGCAGACCTTCTAAATAGTTAAATCAAATGTTGCCCTAGTTTACTCCGACACCTGAGTCATGCCTCTTTCTTCCGGGTGGGTGTGCAATGCAAGACTCCTTGTCAATTCAGCTGGTTGTGCAATGCAAGATTCCTTGCCAATAAACAACTCCTTTATCTTACCCCTTTCACACCTAGTCTGCACTCCAAAGCTTATGCTGTAGCCATTAGGTTCCTTTGGTAGCTTTTTGTACCTCCTTCAGAGCCATTAACAGATGGTCTCACATGTCCAAGATGCCTTAGAGCTAACTGACATAGCCCATTGATTAATGATTTATTATGTTTTGAAGGCAAGAAATAAGATTTCATTGTTGTTGTTTTTTACTAGAATGGCCCTTATGATTGAGCATGGAATGTGTACAGGCCATCGCTCAGTGGTAGAGCACATACTTGGCATGCAGAAGGCCCAGGTTCAATCCCCAGTATCTCCAGGTAGGGCTGGAAAAACTTCTGCCTGAAACCCTGAGGAGCCGCTGCCAGTCAGTGTTGACAAACTGGGCTAGCTGGACCAATGGTCTCACTAGGTATAAGGCAACTTCCTATGTTCATAGGGTTTTTCCCACCCTACCTAGAGATGCCAAGGTTTGAACCTGGGACTTTCTGCATACAAAGCAGCTGCTCTACCACTGAGCTACAGCCCCTCCTTATATGTGTAAACTTTTGGCACGCTCCCTAAAAGTAACTAAAACTTCGTCTGTTTTTTTTCATCGATAAAGAATACAGTCAGGCAATGTTTTAATAACCGCTTTTTCAAAGGAGAGCCCAGTAACTGACACACTGGAATAACATACAGATAAATGTTCAAGTTTTAGTGCTTTAAGGAAATGACTGCTAAGTTGTTACCTCCAAGGAGATAGATAGATAGATAGATAGATAGATAGATATCATAGAATCACAGAATAGTAGAGTTGGAAGGGGCCTATAAGACCATCGAGTCCAACCCCCTGCTCAATGCAGGAATCCATGTCAGAGCATCCCTGACAGATGGCTGTCCAGCCTCATCTTGAATGCCTCCAGTGTGGGAGAGCCCACCAACTCCCTAGGGAATTGGTTCCATTGTCATATTGCTCTGACAGTCAGGAAGTTTTTCCTGATGTTCAGCTGGAATCTGGCTTCCTGTCACTTGAGCCCATTATTCTGTGTCCTGCACTCTGGGATGATCAAGAAGAGATCCTGGCCTTCCTCTCTGTGACAACCTTTCAAGTACTTAAAGAGTGCCATCATATCTTCCCTCAGTCTTCTCTTCTCAAGGCTAAATATGCCCAGTTCTTTCAGTTTCTTCTCTCTTCATAGGGCTTTGTTTCCAGTCCCCTGATCATCTTTGTTGCCCTCCTCTGAACCCTCTCCAGCTTGTCTGCATCCTTCTTAAAGTGTGGTGCCCAGAACTGGACACAGTACTCCAGATGAGGCCTAACCAGTGCTGAGTAGAGGGGAACTAGTACTTCCCGGGATTTGGAAGCTGTGCTTCTATTAATGCAGCCATATATGATTGTACTGGGTCTTGGAATTGTTATGAGCATCTTGGATGCCATTTTGAGAGAGGAAGGATACAATTAATTAATTGTATTTTAATACACCAAGTTAGCAACATAACTGCATGTACATAACTGAAATAGTGAAATATTTTCTTAGGGTTTGGGGAGGAGAGGAGTGACAGATATGGAGAGGATGAAGGGCAGGATGCAACAGACATGGTTGGAACAAGGATAATTAAATCATGGGAACAAATAATGACTTGCTCCCAATCCTTGGGGTACAAGGCCAGAGCCAGACTTCATTGGGCTTGCAGGCGTTGCACTGCCAATGGGCCCTTCATTGCCAAAACTTTCCCTCCACCCAGCCTGCTGCATCATCACCAAACATCTGCCTCCCCCCACACTGCCAAAATCCTCCCAGCTTAAAACTTCTTCCCCCACCCAGGCTCTAACCAACTGTAATGTCTTGGGCAGGCACCAGCAGCAAAGTTTTTGAATGGGAGTAGAGCCAGTTGCCAACTGAACTCCCATTCATAAGTACTACTGTCCACCAGGGAAACTTGTGGGGGAAGAGCCAGTGAGGTGAGGGGCTGGCTGCTATGGTGGGCAGTGGCAGTTCTGAATGGGAGCCGAGCTGGCATTCAGCTCCACTCCATGTCAACTGCTCACCATCTTAGATGACCCCAAATGCAATGCCCAACCTGAAGTGGACATCAGGTTGGGCATTTCATTTGGGGTGATTTAAGATGCTGGGCATTCGACATGGACTGGAGCTGAGCAGCTCAGCTCACTGGAAAGTGCTGTTATCCACCCGGGAAACTTGTCCATGCTACGAGGTCAGGGAGCAGATGGGGCCCTCTGAGCCCCTGGGCCCATGGCAGCTGCCCAACCATGCTGAAGCCTAACATTGGCCCAGGAGGAATGCAATGGTATGGACAATCACCCACCATGTGATAACGAAGGGAATTCCCACAGATGTCACAATGCCCAAAATAAATGCAAGTTAATTGCAGTGAAATTACCAAGGCATTTGTCATTGTCACCTCATTTTTGTCTCCATTGAACTTCATTGGTGAAGGGGGAAAGTTTGTCAGTTCCATGGTGTGTGTGTGTGTGTGTGTGTGTGTGTGTGTGTGTTAAGCCAGCTTTGCTCCTGCATTGTAGCAAACATACTGCTGTTATTGTAGATTGGTTTTGGTGGGAGCGGCTGCGATTGTGTAGAATCGCTCTAAAATGTTGCTGTGTAGAATCACTCTAAAATGTTGCTTCGTTCCTCTAACCTACAGTAACCTTTACCTTTATTTCAAGGATTAACAATTCCAGCTTTCTCTGCCAGTGAGGGTTATGCCATATTTAGCAGAGTGCCTTTGAGATCATAAATACATAACACAGTCTACTTTATTCCTTTAGTCCCTTCATTTCATGAACAGGAAATCAGGGGGCCTATATATGCAGCAGGGGGGCTCTATATGCAGGACTTCTATCCATCTCAGGATTTTGATTGAGTTCATGCCAGAGAGCATGTCTCAACACTGCACAAACCCATTAAAAAACAGTCCTTCAGTAAGCAGATTCTGGTTGCAATATTAATGTAAAAAA
Organism: Heloderma suspectum; assembly: GCF_057233095.1. Taxonomy (NCBI): domain Eukaryota; kingdom Metazoa; phylum Chordata; class Lepidosauria; order Squamata; family Helodermatidae; genus Heloderma; species Heloderma suspectum. Next base: position 51,120,181 of record NC_139461.1, read on the forward strand.
AAAAAAAAACTTTGAAAGAACTTGAGAAATCCCCCCTGCCCATTTCATTTTTATTGCTGTACATGTTTTCCCCTTGCAATTATTGCCAAATATGTGGCAATAGCCTGGTGACTATGGTGTTACTTTATTCTGAAACTCTGACATATCCAGGTCATCAACCAAAGTGATATCATTTCTTTTAGTTTAAAAGTGAGGTGGTGGTTCAGCTTTCTTAAAAATAGCATTTACATTGCATTATTAGTGAATATGAGCCAGACATTTCATGTATGTTGTGAAGGAAGAAACTGTGGGCTCATATAAGGAGTGAATACCAGCACTATGGGGAAAGCACTAGTAGATTTTATTTTTCTAATTCATTGGAAGTATAGGTGCATTCCTAGAAGATATATAATTGCTCTGGATGCACCATGATAGGTTACTCTGGTAAAACATCAGTGATGTTAAGGTAACTCGTTTTTTTTTATCTGTGTGCCTTCCTTCCTACCGTTGTCCTCACTGACCAAATCATTGGGTTACTTTTAAAACAGATGGAAAGTTCAAATCGGGCACACATGCACTCTAAGACATTTAGCACCCTCAGGGGAAAAAAGGGGCATCTTAACATCAAATGGTCAATGCATGCATGTGAAGTATGTTTCATAATAACAGCCAGCTCTCAAGCAGACAGCAAGCTAAACCACACATGTTGTTGTTGTTGTTCAGTCATTAAGTCGTTAAGTCGTGTCCGACTCTTCATGACCCCATGGACCATAGCACACCAGGCCTTCCTGTCCTCCGCTCTCTCCCGGACCGTGCTCAAGTCCATATTCATTGCATTGGTGATGCTATCTAGCCATCTCATCCTCCGCTGTCCCCTTCACCTTTTGCCTTCAGTCTTTCCCAGCAAGATCAGGGTCTTTTCCAGGGAGTTTTCTCTTCGCATTAAGTGGCCAAAATATTTGAGCTTCAGCTTCAGTATCTGTCCTTCCAATGAGCACTCAGGGTTGATTTCCTTTAGGACTGACTGATTTGACCTCCTTGCAGTCCAGGGGACTCGTAAGAGTCTTCTCTAGCACCACAGTTCGAAAGCATCAATCCTTCGGCGCTCAGCCTTCCTTAGGGTCCAGCTCTCACAGCCATACATTACTACTGGGAAAACCATAGCTTTGATTAGATGGACCTTTGTTGGCAAGTTGATGTCTCTGTTTCTTACTATGCTGTCTAGGTTTGCCATAGCTTTCCTCCCAAGGAGCAAGCGTCTTTTAATTTCATGGCTACAGTCACCGTCTGCGGTGATCTTGGAGCCCAAGAAAATACAGTCTGTCACTGCTTCCATTTCTTCCCCTTCCATATGCTAGGAAGTGGTGGGGCCAGATGCCATGATCTTAGTTTTTTTAATGTTGAGTTTCAAACCAGCTTTTGCACTCTCCACTTTCACCCTCAACAAGAGGCTCTTTAGATCCTCTTTGCTTTCTGCCATTAGGGTGGTATCGTCTGCATATCTGAGGTTGTTGATAATTCTCCCGGCAATCTTAATTCCGACCTGTGATTCATCCAACCCGGTGTTTCTCATGATGTACTCTGCATATAAGTTAAATAAGCAGGGCGACAATATGCAGCCTTGTCGTACTCCTTTCCAAATTTGGAACCAATCAGTTGTTCCATGTCTGGTTTTTACTGTTACTTCTTGGCCCTCGTACAATTTTCTCAGGATACAGGTAAGGTAGTCTGGTACTCCCATCACTTTAAGAATTTGCCACAGTTTGTTGTGATCCACACAATCAAAGGCTTTAGCGTAGTCAATGAAGCAGAAATAGACGTTTTTCTGGAATTCTCTTGCTTTCTCCATGATCCAGTGAATGTTGGCGATTTGATCTCTAGTTCCTCTGCCTCTTCGAAACCCAGCTTGTACTTCCGGTAGTTCTCGGTTCACATACTGCTGAAGCCTAGCTTGTAGGATTTTGAGCATAACCTTGCTGGCATGTGAAATGAACGCAATTGTACGGTAATTCGAACACTCTTTGGCATTGCCCTTCTTTGGAATTGGAATGTAAACTGACCTTTTCCAGTCTTGTGGCCACTGTTGAGTGTTCCAAATTTGGTGGCATACTGAGTGCAGCACTTTAACAGCATCATCCTTTAGGATTTTAAATAGCTCAGCTGGAATACTGTCATCTCCGCTGCTTTGTTGTTAGTAATGCTTCCTAAGGCCCACTTGACTTCACTCTCTAGGATGTCCGGGTCAAGTTCAGTGACCGCACTATCATGGCTATCAGGGACATTTAGATCTTTCCTGTATAGTTCTTCTGTGTATTCTTTCCACCTTTTCTTAATCTCATCTGCTTCTGTTAGGTCCCTGCCTTTTTTGTCCTTTATCATGCCTGTCTTTGCACAAAATGTTCCCTTGAGATCTCCGATTTTATTGAAGAGATCTCTAGTCTTTCCCATTCTGTTGCTTTCCTCGATTTCTTTGCATTGTTCATTTAAGAAGGCCTTCTTGTCTCTCCTTGCTCTACTCTGGAACTCTGCATTCAGTTGGATATATCTTCCCCTTTGTCCCTTGCTTTTCGCTTCCCTTCTTTCCTCAGCTACTTGTAAAGTCTCATCAGACAGTCACTTTGCTTTCTTGCATTTCTTTTTCTTTGGGATGGATTTAGTTGCTGCCTCCTGAACTATGTTACGGACCTCCGTCCATAGTTCCTCAGGCACTCTATCTATCAGGTCTGATCCCTTAAATCTATTCGTCACCTCCACTGTATATTCATAAGGGATATGATTTAGCTCATACCTGAATGGTTTAGTGATTTTCCCTAATTTCTTCAATTTAAGCTGAAATTTTGCAACAAGAAGCTCATGATCTGAGCCACAGTCAGCTCCAGGTCTTGTTTTGACTGACTGTATAGAGCTTCTCCATCTTTGGCTGCAAAGGACATAATCAATGTGATTTCGATATTGACCATCTGGTGATGTCCATGTGTACAGTCGCCTCTTGTGCTGTTGGAAAAGAGTGTTTGCTATGATCAGCGTGTTCTCTTTCAAAACTCTATAAGCCTTTGTCCTGCTTCATTTTGTACACCAAAGCCATGCTTGCCTGTTATCCTGGTGATTTCTTGACTTCCTACTTTAGCATTCCAATCCCCTATGATGAAAAGGACATCTTTTTTTGGTGCTAGTTCTAGAAGGTGTTGTAAGTAGGGATGTCAGAGAATATCTCCTCGAATCTCGGGGAGGCCGAATGCCAGCGCATTCGGCCCCCCAAAATTGGTGGAGAAACGGTCTGCCCCCCCACCCCCACCCCGGGACGGGACTTACCTTGCTCGAATGTCCCTGGTGGCAGCGGCTCAGGCGGCGGTTCAGCGGCGGTGCTGCGGTGGCGGCGGCGGCCGGTCTTCCGACCGGCCGCCGCCGCTGCCATTTCCAAGTAAAACAAACAAACAAACGTGATAGGCTACGTAAGGATTTACGTAGCCTATCACGGCTAGATTTTTTTTTAAAAAAAAAAACACTGATAGGCTACGTAAATGTTTGCGTAGCCTATCACAGCTGACTTTGGGGGGGGGGAGGGAAAAGCGCGTATGCAAATGGCGGCACCCATGGGCGCCGCCATTTGCGTTCCTTATTTTGGCACATGTAGTCTACGTAAACATTTACGTAGACTACAGCGAAAATAAGGGCAACGCAAATAGCGTTGCCCTTATTTTCGCCGTAGTCTACGTAAATGTTTACGTAGACTACATGTGCCAAAATAAGGAACGCAAATGGCGGTGCCCATGGGCGCTGCCATTTGCGTACGTGCCTTTTTTTTTTTTAAAGTCAGCCGTGATAGGCTACGTAAACATTTACGTAGCCTATCACGGCTGACTGCAGGGACGCAAATGGCGGCAGCTATGGCTGCCGCCATTTGCGTCCCAGCGGGAGAAGAGGTTTCGCAGCCGGAGGGATGGGGCGCCTCCCCCCCGGCCAGAATTTCGGCGGGGAGGGACGGGGCGCCTCCCCCCCAGCCAGAATTTCAGCGGGGAGGGACGGGGCACCTCCCCCCCCGGCCAGAATTTCAGGGGGAGGGATGGAGCGCCTCCCCCCCACTGCGAAGCAAGCGTCGGGATCAGGTAAGGGACTTTCGTCCATCCCTAGTTGTAGGTCTTCATAGAACTGATCAACCTCAGCTTCTTTGTCCTCAGTGGTTGGGGCATAGACTTGAATTACTGTGATGTTGAATGGTTTGCCTTGGATTCGTACTGAGATCATTCTATCGTTTTTCAGTACTGTACCTCAGTACTGCTTTTCCCACCCTTTTATTGTCTGTGAGTGCTACTCCATTTCTTCTAAGGGATTCTTGCCCACAGTAGTAGATATAATGTTCACCTGAATTAAATTCGCCCATGTCTGTCCATTTTAGTTCACTGATTCCCAAGATGTCGATGTTCAATCTTGCCATCTCATGTTTGACCACCTCCAGCTTACCTTGATTCATTGACCTTACATTCCAGGTTCCTAAACAATACTGTTCTTTACAGCATCGGATTTTCTTTTCACCACCAGACACATCCACAGCTGAGTGTCCTTTCGGCTTTGGCCCAGCCGCTTCACTCTTTCCGGCGCTACTTGGAAATTCCCTCTTTTCTTCCCCAGTAGTATATTGGACACCTTCCAATCTGAGGGGCTCATCTTCTGGCGTCATCTCTTTTAGCCTTGTGATACGTTCCATGGGGTTTTCTTGGCAAGAATACTGGAGTGGGTTGCCATTTCCTTCTCCAGTGGACCACATTTTGTCAGAACTCTCTGCCATGACCTGTCCGTCTTGGGTGGCCCTGCACAGCATAGCTTATGGCTTCACTGAGTTACGCAAGCCCCTTTGCCACAACAAGGCAGTGATCCATGAAGGGGAAACCACACATGTACTATACACTAAGAAAACCTCCGTGTTTGGGAGGGGGGATTTGCAATAGCATCCCAGAATATAAGTCTGAAAATAGGACAAGCAACAGAATGGAAGAATGTGAGAATTTTGCCTCCACACTCTGTAAAAAAACCACACACTATACGGGATATCTGTGATAGAATCTTTTGACCTTTTTTACATTTTTATTTTAAACAGATGTAGAGTGCTCTGAATTTGATTTGAGAAGATGCATTGAGACATAGGGTGTTTAAGGCCCAATCTGCACAGCTGATTCAGCTATTAGCCCTGAAGGAAGAAAATAAAACTTATACCTGTATTTGTTTTCTGATTGTAAGCTCTTTGGGGCGAGGACTGATGATGGTGCTATTTATTTAAAACAAACAAATGAACTAGGTCAGCAAAATGGCCTGGGGAAGAGGGTTCATTTATACGCATCCTCTTCCAACACCATTGTTCCAATTAAATTGGACATAGGCATTGACCATATCCAGATGTTAGGTTCTGTCTGTGTAGCTAAGACGGTTCTACATTACGTATGGGAGCAAAGAGCAAAACTGCATGCTGTGTGTAGTTCCATGACTCTTTTCTACAAGGCTACATATAATATGCCATTCCACTCTGAAAGTCCTGGGATCCTGAAACAAATGCCATGACTCTCGGCCACACAGATTTTGGTCGCTATAGAAGCCGAGCTAACTTGCTCCTCCTCTCTGTTGGAGAACTGCGTATGGTCTGCTTCCTTCGTATCCCAAAGTCATGACAAAGACTTTCCCAGTAAGCTGACAAACCTGTCAGTCGCCTGCATATTTCCTTGTGAGCAGCAGCCTAATCATAGCAGGGTGTCATGTCACAGCATGACTGCTTCACCTCTGAGAAACAGAAAGCATCATCACCTTTTAACCAAAGAATTACACCAGAGCAAGGCAAAAGCAGGATTTAGGTCAGGGGCGTTGACCCTCTTTCAGCCTGAGAGCTGAATTCCATTTCAGAGAAGCTCTTGGGAGCCATATTCCAGTGGTGGGCGTGGCCAAAGGCAAAGGGGGAGGGGCTGGGGAAAGAGGCGTGACCCTCTGGGGAACCCTAGAGGGCCAGATTGGGATCCCAGGCAGACCATATGTGGCCTGCAGGCCTAAGGTTCCACGTCCCTCATTTAGGTAACAGGGAGACATGGCAACATATGCCTCACTATAAGATTTGGTCTGTTATTTTGACTCATTGTGAAAATAACCCACCTTTGTCCCAGACGTCAACCCTCATTCCCCTCATGTACCACTTATTCTTCTCTCTCATTTAGGAAAGGGACCTTAGCCTAAGAATATAAGAGCATAAGAAGAGCCATGCTGGATTAAACCAAGGGTCCATCTAGTCCAGCATTCTGTTCACATAGTGGCCAACCAGCTGCCCACAGGAAATGCACAAGCAGAACATGAGTGCAGCCGCACCCTCCCACCCATGTTCTCCAGCAGCTGGCGTACCTAGCATACCACCTCTGATACTGGAGGTAGCATATAGACATCAGGACTAGTACTCATTGGTAGCCTTCTCCTACATGAATTTGTCTAATCCCCTTTTAAAGCAATCCAAAGTGGTGGCCATCATTACATCTTATGGAAATGAATTCCATAGTTTAACGATGCGCTGTGTGAAGAAATACGTTTCCCTTTTATCTGTCCTGAATCTACTTCCAATCATGGGATGATCCCATTGGGTTCTAGTATTAGGGGGGAGAGAGAGAGAGAGAGAGAGAGAGAAATGTCTCCCTATCCACTTTCTCCACACCATGCATAATTTTGTACCCCTCTGTCATGTCTCCCTTTCTCACCTCTTTTGTAAGCTTAACATTCCCAGATGTTAACATTCCTTTCCTCATAGGGGAGTTGTTCCAGCCCCTTGATCATTTGAGTTGCCATTTTCTGCACTTTTTCCAGCTGTACAATAGCCTTTTTAAAGTGTGGTGACCAGAACTGTACACAGGATTCCAAGTGTGGTTGCACCGTAAGCTTATATAAGGGCAGTATGATCTTGGCAGTTTTATTTTCAGTTCCTTTTCTAAAAACACTGAACATGGAATCTGCCTTTTAAAAAATGTGTTTATTATATTTCTGTACCACCCCACAGCCAAAGGTCTCTGGGCAGTTCACAAGCAGCTGTACCCTGGGTCTCCATTTCCATTGAGCTGTCCACCACAACCCCAGCACCTCTTCCTTGCTCAGTCACCGCTACCTCAGATCTCACCAGGTTATACTTGAAGGTGGGATTTTTTGTCCCAACGTGCATCACTTTACACTTGCTTACATTGGACTGCATTTGCAATTTAGATGTCCATTCTCCTAGTTTGGAGAGATCCCTTTGGAGTTCTTCACAATCCCTTTTTGTTTTAACCACCCTAACTAATTTGGTGTCATCCGCAAACTTGGCCACTTCACTGCTCACTCCCAATTCCAGATCATTTATGAACAAGTTGAAAGCATTGGTCCCAATACAGATCCCTGTGAGACCCCACTATTTACTTCCCTCCATTGGGAGAATTTACCATTTATTCTTACTCTCTGCTTTCTGTTCTTTAACGAGTTAGTGAGCCTTAAGAGGACCTCTCCTTTTATTCCATGACTGCTAAGTTTGCTCAAGAGTCTTTGGTGAGGGACTTTGTCAAAAGCCTTTTGGAAGTCCATGTAAACAATGTCTATCAGATCACCCCTGTCCACGTGTTCATTAACACTCTTAAAGAACTCTAAAGGGCTAGTGAGACAGTGTTCTTGGCAGTTTATCACTGGCAGAGCATGTGCTTTTCATGCAGAATGGCCCAGGTTGCCTCTGGGGTCTCTAGTTGAAAGGAGCTGGTAGCAGTTGATGGAGAGCCTGGAAAGCCACTGCTGGTCAAAGTGGCAGGGGGAGATGGGAAGCATGGTTAAAATCATTCAATAAGGATAGATATCTTTTGATTTCCAAAGCTCCATAATTAAAGGAAAAAACGGATGGAAAATCTCTTTAGATATGATCATGGCATCGATAACTATTATACTTTGCAGGGTGGGGAAAGACATTATTTGCAAAGAATATATCTCTAATTACTATTACATCCTCATCAAAATTAGTTTGCTCCATGTTCTGTTCTTACAGTTATGAAACTGTGGGAAAGGGCAGCTATTCTGAGCCAGATTTCCTAATACTACAGAAACGTCTTGTCTCATAACTGCCCATGTTTGTGTAACTAAGCAAATGCTGGACACTTTTCAGTCTTCTGCTCTCGCTCCCTGGGGTTCACCTCTGCCTTAGTTTCACAAAGCTTAGTCAGAGAGCATATATAGTGGGAGTAAAACTAATAACAGTAATACATAGGATTAATTTAAACATGATGAGTTGGATTCAGATTTAAACTGGATCACTGTGCTGGGGAAAGTGAACTTCCCTAATCCCTCCTTCCCATGCCGGTCCCTAGAGCCCCTGAAAATGCTACACAGAATGGGCTGAACTGCGGTGTGGGGGAGGGGGATCACCGACAATTGGGCAGAGGAACCTGGATCCAACTCAAAATTTCCTACAATACAATGGTCTTCCGGGGCATTTCCTCTACACTCCACCCCTGCATGCACAATTTCTCCTTTCATGCTGTATCACTTTTCCTTGTCTCTCTTTGCCAGATAATAGTTTGCACTTTTACATACAGCTGCTTAACCTTAACATATAAGATACATACTAATAGGAGTAACACTTTGAAAGCAATCAAGAAACACCCTACATGCCACTGCAGATGCCAGAGAAGGGCAACATGACCACCCGTTCTTTGGGTGAACAGCATGTTCTTGAGCAAAAACAATGGCTTCCTGGTACCCAAGGCAATTGTATGAACATTACAGGGGTGGGAAACTGTGTTTCAGGACAACTAATGTGGCTTCTAATGGTTCCCACATATGGCAGAGCACAGTGAGAAAGACCCATCCTAGCCCTATCACCACTTTCTCCCCCACCCCCACTATCAGCATGCATTTAAGCACCATCTTGAGGGTAGGGCCCACATATTCAACCATCTCGGGTTCTTCTGGCATCAACGGCATCAGTTGATTCAAAGCCTGAACCACCAGAGCACAGGCACTTGAGCCTGGCCTACCGGGGATGTGGTTCTGGCCAATTTATCTTGCTCAGCAGACTTCTCCCCCACAAGGGCATCGCCTCGAAATCCCATTCGTGATGCCAATCCTGTTTCGTCAAGAGGCAACAGGTCTTTTAGGATTCAGAAGCAATGAACACACAAGTTCATAGAAGCCAAGGATGTTATTAAAGACCAGGCAAAATGATACAGAGAAACACAAGATACTGAGCACGATAGCTTACTTCCCCATTCAGTTGTCAGGAGCTCCAGGTGAACAGAGAGACCCCAGTCAAACGGCCGGCACGCAGCACCTCCATGGTCCAGGTCTGCGTTGAAGCTCACTGTGGGCAAGTCTCTGGTGACCTTTATACCTGAGTTCTCCTGTCGCTACATGCAGGTTTGAGGAGCACCCTAATTAATCACACCTGGGGTGATGGTCAGATTCCGAGGTTTCATGATGTTCATGCATTCCTGTACCACTCAAAAGATAAGCTAAAGCAAGTGGACAGTGGCCAACTGAATTTATTCAAGATTGTACGCAGACAACTGACCATGGAAAGCAAAGCCTCCAGCCTAGAGGCTTGAGAGCTCTGAAGGAGGCCAAGTTTTTAAGGTTTTTCGAGGAGATTCAGGCATGCAAGGAACAATTGTGACCCTCCACTCTCGTATCTCCTTGAAATACAGTGGGCTTCTGGTGCATTTCCTCTACAGTGGTCTGACTCCACATAATGCAGTTTCCGATGTTCCTATGACAGGACATCATTCCCTGTCATCTGAGTTACGGTCTCCCTGCTGGGGATTTATTTATACAGAGGGGCTGACATGCAGTGATCGTGTGCAAAGTTCCAGCATATCCTATACTCTATTGTAATGATGTGGGTGGAAGTGGTGGCAGTGATTTTCCAATACTTTCCCCTCTCCATTGAGTGGGAGTAATTTTCTGTCTGCCGACTCCGTTGTGGCGTAAATTTCAGCTATCATCAGGGGCATGTTCGAGGACTGAGGGGCAGTAGGATTTGGCATGTATCTGCTCCTCCCCTGCCCTACACAGGCATAGTGTTGTGCCAGTGTATTTGAGCAGTTGTGCCACCATCTCCCCTGCAGTGGTAGTAACAGAGTAGTGGGGCTTCTGCCAATTTCTATAGCCTTTCCGCTGGTGTGTCCTGAGAGTATAGAATTGCAGCCTGCAGCTTGAAACATAAATTAAAATGTGTCCTATAATTCACCAGTCAATGAACAAAGACTCTTGGGACCATTGGCCACAGAAGGAAACCAGCTCCTCCTTCCTGCCCCAGATTTGATCATTTGACAGTATAGAATTGTAGCCTATAGCTTGAAGCATAAAGTGTGTTTTATGACTCAGCAGTCAACAAAGACTCTTGGGACTTTTGACCACAGAAAGAAACCGGTTCCTACCTCCCCGCACCAGTTCTAATTAAAAGAAATGTAATAATGCCTTTTGTTTCCAGTTTTTACTCACAGCTGGCAGATATTTTGCCTTTCAGACCGAAACTGCTTCTAGCAATAAAAGTTAAGAGGCAACTGAAGTTGAAGTAGAAACTGATGCCAGTTATCTTTTAAACCTGGATCGTCTGTGATGATAACACACTGAGAACTATTCTTATTTTCTCAAATCCAGAGGGGGGGGGGTTGCATAGATTATCTATTTAAGGGCTTCAGCCTCATGATTCAGATTATCCTTATAGCTGGAAAAGCTGGTCTAAATGGACATAGATTCAAATTCTGTTATAGGTTACGGTGCCAAAACAGCCAAAGCAGTTCATCATGAGCCACAACAGTTTTCTTCTGCTTGCCCTCAAGGTATCATTATTGTTATGATTTATGATGACATGCATGCCTTGACATAATGCAGCCTTTCATTTGAGAAGCCTGAGACAGATCAAGCTATGAATTTAAATAATGGGGTAGAAGAAATATATATGCACTCTAAATATGGGTGTTGTTGTTGTTCAGTCGTTCAGTCGTGTCCGACTCTTCGTGACCCCATGGACCATAGCACGCCAGGCCTTCCTGTCTTGCGCTCTTTCCCGGAGCGTGCTCAAGTTCATATTCATTGCATCGGTGATGCTATCTAGCCATCTCATCCTCTGTCGTCCCCTTCTCCTTTTGCCTTCAGTCTTTCCCGGCATCAGGGTCTTTTCCAGAGAGTTTTCTCTTCGCATTAGGTGGCCAAAATATTTAAGCTTCAGCTTCAGTATCTGTCCTTCCAATGAGCACTCAGGGTTGATTTCCTTTAGGATTGACTGATTGGACCTCCTTGCAGTCCAGGGGACTCGTAAGAGTCTTCTCCAGCACCACAGTTCGAAAGCATCAATTCTTCGGCGCTCAGCCTTCCTTATAGTCCAGCTCTCACAGCCATACATTACTACTGGGAAAACCATAGCTTTGATTAGACGGACCTTTGTCGGCAAGGTGATGTCTCTGCTTCTTACTATGCTGTCTAGGTTTGCCATAGCTTTCCTCCCAAGGAGCAAGCGTCTTTTAATTTCATGGCTACAGTCACCGTCTGCGGTGATCTTGGAGCCCAAGAGAGTAAAATCTGTCACTGCTTCCATTTCTTCCCCTTCTATAAAATATGGGTGTACCCTGATTTAATGGTGAAAATTGCTCAAGGCAAAGACCACCCAAAGTCCTGGTGGTTTTAATGGGAAACTATTAAGCACATACTCATTTCTACCACTGAAATCAATAGAATTTACAAGTGATTAACTCTGGCTGAATCGTGCCCTGCTTTGTTATTTACAGAGGTTCCTACAGGCAGCCAACTATTAAAGATAAAGGAAAATAGCTTTATGTGGATTCCAGGGTAAAAATTGCAAATGAGAAATGGGGAGTTCTGTATTTTAAGCTGGTGTTCAAATAAATGTGAAGTGAGTTACCTGTTATGGGAAGCAGGTGTATGCTGTTCCCAGACACTTTCAAATGGTAACACTTACTTGGCTTACTTTAAGTAGCATTTGTGTCCTTTGGTATACGATTTCCAGAGGTGTGGGAGAGAAATGCAGTAGACAATGAACAGCTGTAGGCTTTGTGGCTTAGATTAAAAAACTGCTTGGGACTGCAATGTCCTGCCCGATTATATCATGCTGTGTAGGCAGTGCTGGTGTCCAGCTGGGTGGCTTTTGTTCCCGTCAGCTTTTCTATTGGTCAGCAACACAATTTTTTAATGTCACTGAGTAACAAGAAGCAGGTAGCACAGACTGATGCACAATCTTAGGGCTTCTTCCGACAGAGCTTTTATCCTGCTATTGAGATTGCTCACTCACGGAAGTTTGTGGGCCCTTTAGATGAGGTCGTTAACCTCCAGGGCATCTCCTGCACTAAATTACTTTTATTCCATTTTTAAATAGTTTGGAGATAATGAGCTATCAGATTACCCCACTTGTGTTCCGTTTAAGCTCCTTCAGTGAAAAAGGAAAGGCCGCAAGAAGAGGAGCTAGACCAATGAGACATATGGAAGACTCAGATAAGGGGGAGAAGGAGGGGGAAAGGGGAGCGGGGAAAGGAAGCACATGTAAAGGGAATCCACTGTGAGCCTGCATTTAAAACAGAAGCAGAAAGCCCCTTTTTAAATGCTGGATTTTAGGCTGGTGTAGAGATGCTCTTAGTCATCACAGCACTTCTCTCTTGGTAAATGGCCAATGGCATTACATGCAGGATCATTCATGTGGACTTGCCCCAGCACAGACATTTCAGCAATATGAAAAGATGCTCTTTTGCTGTATCCATGTGCATTTAGATCAATTTCCCTGGTTATAAGGATTATCTGAATTGCAGGGCAGAAAAATGTAAATATATAACTTATGCAAAATGTAACACCCATAAGAATATGAGAAAAGATCTGAGAAAATTATTACAGTTCTCAGCCTGTTAGCATTGTGGAAGATCCACATTCCATTTTGTTGCCCTAAACCCCCCCACATACACTATTGAAATGATGAAGATAAGCTGATTGCAGAAAGTTATTTCAGGATCAACTAAAACAGCTGTCCCCAACCTAGTGCCCTCCAGATGTTTTGACTACAGCTCCCATCAGCCCCAGCCATCATGGCTAATGGCCAGGAATGCTGGGACCTGTAGTCCAAAATATCTGGAGGGCACCAGGTTGGGGCAGGCTGAATAAAACATAGGCCTAAAGAGCTCCTCCAATTAAGGCTGCACATTTAAGGTTGCATGCACATATGCCAGCAATAGGACAAGTTCAGATGATCAGTGGGATAGAAGGGCTTTTCTTTGCACTTGCCTCAAAGAAAGACTTGAAAGGCTTAGTGAAAAGAAGGGAACAGCTACAGCAGATCACTTTTGAACTGTAGAGATTCTCATGCAGACACACCTTGCCTTCAGGCTTAAAGGGATTAAACATTTATCCTTTCAGGACTGTATCTACCCTTTGGACAGTCAGTGTTTTGTCAGAGTCATCAACTGGAAAGCTTTGTGTTTCTTTCATGAAACCCTCCCTTCATGCTATACTCGCATGAGGCTGCAACGCACGTTGACAGGGCCACACCTTTAGCTCCACTCCAACATCATGGAGTTCCTCCCCCAACATCCATGCTTTAGTGGGGAAGCCTTTGCACAGGGCTCCAGGGCTCAGGAAAGCTTCCATGGGTAGAGGTCTGCACATGAAGGCTTCTTCAGACATCCACGCTAATGGATAGCCCTGGACAGTGGGGGAGGAACCACACAAATGTCAGGGGCAGGGCTAAAGATGTGACCCTGCAGCCTCTTTCAACATGCTATGTCCCTTCACATGAGTAATATATGAAAGAGGCTATCAGGGAGGCAAGTGGATCAGCCCTTACCCTAGGTTTGATAGAACACCACTCCTTCTAATAGTGAACTCTGTGGTGAGTGCCGGCAGGATTGACACCAAAATGGGGCCACTGAGAAATGAGAAGGATGTATTGGCATGCTTGAGGGAACACTGAGGTTTGAAAAAGTACAAAAAAGTTTTAAAAAAACAACTACAACCTCAAAGGGAAAACTTTTTTTCCTCCACTCTTGATAGCAGTGTATCTTGATAGCAGGAGCTATCCAAGGTAGAGTTCTGATTGGTTGCACCTTGGATAGCTCCTTTAGAGTTCTCACTGGTTCTGACTGAAACCCGGAGTGGATTCACTGCCCCACTGACATCAGAGCCATCAGCCTACATTGCTTGATAGTATGCACAGTCCATAAATTATTCCTCCTTGTTGTGATTTTGGATGTTCTCCCAGGGTTGTTCCAGGTGAGGCTTTTATATAGTACCATCACCCTGCTTCATTCACAGAATGTCATGGGGGTGGGTCCAAATGTTAACTTCCATTCGTAAGCCTCCCATGTTTTCCGCCACTTCTTCCATTTTCCCCTTACCATGGGGAATCCATTAAAGAAAAAAAGATGGAATTGCTGCAGAACACTGACTGGTGGAACTAGGAGGAGCCTTCTGTCTGGAAGCCGCCCCACCCCCATTTAAATAGTGTGCCTGAAGCTGCTCCAAGTTCCAGAAAGCGCTTTCATTGCAGTTTCACATTCTGGTGTGGCTTCTCCTTTGATGCCGTGTCATGTGTGTATACTTATTCCTCCTCTCCTTCCTAATTCCATGTTGGTTGCTGCAAGGTATCATCTGCCATAGCTGGAAAAGCATATATAAATATCGATTCAGTGCAACACTTACTTCTCTTGTGCATATATGGTTCATGTCACAAATTAAATCATGCTCCTCTAAAGTAAATGCACATACACAAGATCCCATTCTTTCTTCCATTCAGGGTTGGGGAGCCTCAGGCCTGAGGGCCAAATCTGGCCTTCCTAGAGTCTCAATCTGGCCCTCCAAGGTCCCTCAGATAGCTCCACCCCCTTCCCCTGGCCCCACCCCATTTTCCCAACCACTGATCACTGAGTGTTTTCCCCAGCTTTTATGCATTCCCCCCCCCCATTCTATAAGGCTAAAACACCTCTCCTAAGGCTTAGTTACTGGCAATAAGAACTTTAAGCTACAACACACTGGTATTTTTTGTATTTTAGGCTCCACCCCTTTCCCCTTTCTGCCCTTTGGCCCCGCCCACCACTGGAACGTGCCCCACCCCCCTGAGAGCGTCTCCAAAATTGCTTTTGGCCCTTAGGCTGAAAGACGTTCCACATGCCTGCAAGAATTCATTAGGGCAGCAATGTTTTGTCAATTAATTGACTAAATTAATCAATTAAAGTTTTAATTGATCAAAAATGCCCCTGATTCATTGTTTTAAATATCTATTACAGTTAATACAAGTGCTTATAAAAACTACCGATGGTAAGAACCGTGTGAAAAGAAGCATCCTGCCTTTTCCTGCTTCTTCTAAGGCCAGATCAATATCAATATGATCCCATCATGGTGACGCTCTATCCCTCCAGCGCATTTATAACCCGTAGTGCGCACAGTAGCATCTGTTGAGGTATTGTGGGTAATACGGAATTGAAAGCAGGAAATAACGCTAGAAAAGTGGTATATGGAATGTGTAATGTGCCCTAACACAGTTATCAGTGCATTTCAGCACCGATAAAAAGCACTGGTGTAGCTGGCTCAAGTTGATGGCTGCTATAGCACATCTGTGCCTCATCTTAAAACCAAGAAAGTGTGCTCCTTGGTGGAGAAGAATTGTGTTTTAATTCAAATGCAAATTTAATCAATTGATTAATTGACTAAAACCAATACAATTAGACAACAAAGATTTCTTTAATATGGTGACAGCTTTATTCCTAAAAGAATTACCACCTCCTCATTCTGTACTAATAATCACTCAAGTGTATTCGAATTAGGGATGTACGAAAGTCACTTACCTTTTCGCAGGGGTGATTCGCGGTCGGCGGGGAGGCGCTCCGCACCTCCCCCTGAAATCCTAACCCAGCCGGCTCCGCTCCATGGCAACTCCGCAGAGCCACCGGCTGGGTGCATTCAGAGGCGTGTGGAGCCTGTGGACGCAAATGGCGGCAGCTACAGCGGCCGCCATTTGCGTTCATGTTTTTGGCCGTGATAGGCTACGTAAATATTTACGTAGCCTATCATGGTGAAAGACAGGGGCGCAAATGGCGGCCGTAGCTGCCATTTGCGTTCATGTTTTTGGCCATGATAGGCTACGTAAATATTTACGTAGCCTATCACGGCAAAAAAACCAGGAACGCAAATGGCAGCTACGGCCACCACCATTTGCGTTCCCTTTTTTTGCCGTGACAGGCTACGTAAATATTTATGTAGCCTATCACAGCCTCCACAGGGACGCAAATGGCGTCCCTGCGTTAGCCGTGATAGGCTACGTAAGTATTTATGTAGCCTATCATGGCCTAAATGGGGAAGTGAATGGTGGCCGCAGAAGTGGCCGCCATTCGCAAAGCAGCACAAGCGGCACCAGGTAAGTGCTCCATTTTGTGCGCCTTTTGCGGTGGGGGTGGCTTCATTCCGCCATGGATTTCGGGGGGCCGAATGCACTAGCATTCGGCCTCACTGAGATCCGTGGCGGAATTCTCTGACATCCCTAATTCAAATTCCCACTTCCCATAACCATTCCTTGATGTATCCTTTACATACACTGTTTAGGCATGTCCCTTTTATGTCTTGTGCTATTCTTGCTCTTCTCTGTAGACAGAAGGGGCCATCATAAAATCTCGGCTCAGGTCCGGATTTCATCATTACTAATATCAGTCTGTTGTCATTCCAGATATTTCCAAAATGCAGAAAATTCCACTGAACTCTGTAGGATTACATTGGAGCAAAGATTTGAGTGCTGCATATTCTGTGACCAGAGTGTTGATATCAGCATGGGGTTCCCCTTGAAATATGTGCTGTGTAAACATCTATATCAGTTTGCTTTAGAATATTTCCTTCCTTGAAGCTAATCAAGGCAGTGTTTCTTTTTGTAAAAGGCAAAAAGAAAAAAGAAAAAGATTAGATGGCTATTCCATCAAGCCATGTGCATCAGCACAACCCCAAAATAATTACCCTTTTTTGATCATTAAATAAAAATGAGCCAGATCAGTTGAGGAAAAACATCCATTGCTATAAAGAGTGTAAACTTTCATGAGGAGGAGGGGGAAGATAAATAATCACAAACACTTATATAGCACATTTCAAGAAAGTATTTCATGTACATTGACCGGATTTGCACGATCACCACAGCCCACTGTGGCTTAATTAATATTGTGGCATGTGCTGGTGGCCATTTTCAATATTCAGCCCCTGGGGTGGTGGGGTGGCCATGGTTTGCTGTGTCATCCAAACCTGGGAGGCAGGGGTTGTTGGAGGGGGAAACAACGCTCAAATAACCCATGGTCTGTTATAGGGATATGTGAGGGTTGTTTCCCCCTCCAACAACCCCTGCCGCCCAAGTTCAGATGACAGGGAAAATCATGGCAACCCTCCACTGGGGGTTGAATAGTCAAAATGGCCACCAGCATGCTCCGCAACCCACCATGGCTTAAATAAGCCATGGTGGGCTAAGTGGCTGACTATCTCAGTAGTGTTAACATTAGATCTGGGAGGGAGCAATCCTTTGGCCACTATACAGTGGCTAGATGGCCATAGGTTATCTGGTGTTCTGGGAACCATCACTCCCCGGAGAACTGACCTCCCCACACTTCTGGGCTGCCTCACAGGCAGTGTGGAACAGCCCCGTCCTCCACACTCGCAAGAGGAGTGCGGAGCAGCCGAAAAGGGGCATTCCAGGGTGGGGCAGGTGGAAATCAGGGGACTGAAAACAAAGCCCTATGAAGAAAGACTGAAAGAACTGGGCATGTTTAGCCTTGAGAAGAGAAGACTGAGGGGAGATATGATCACGCTCTTCTTGAAAGGTTGTCACAGAGAGGAAGGCCAGCATCTCTTCTCAATCATCCCAGAGTGCAGGACATGGAATAATGGGCTCAAGTCGCAGGAAGCCAGATTCCGGCTGAACATCAGGAAAATCTTCCTGACTGTTAGAGCAATACGACAATGGAACCAATTACCTACGGAGGTGGTGGGCTCTCCCATACTGGAGGCATTCAAGATGAGGCTGGGCAGCCATTTCTCGGGGATGCTCTGACATGGATTCCTGCATTGAGCAGGGGGGTGGACTCGAAGGTCTTATAGGCCCCTTCCAACCCTAATATTCCATGATTCTGTGATTCTATGAAATGCCTGTACGACACATCCAATGGGTTGTACAGCAGCCTCTTCCTCTGCTCAGATCTCCCGCAGCTAGACAGATGCAATCAGCTTTCTAGCTGAAAATGCAGGGCAGGAAAAGCGCAAAGGGAACCCTCTGTGCTTCTCCTGCCCTGCATTGGGTAGGCGGTCGCCTCCGAGTTTGGAGGCAACCACCTATCTGAATAGGATTGTGCCCTAAGGCAGGGCAACCAGAAGGTAGATCAGGATCCACTGGTAGATCTTCAAGTGATCTGCAGTGGATCAGCAAAGATTTCCTACCAACGCCCAATGGTTTAACAATGGCAACAACAACAAAACCTTGAGTTGGATCCAGACTTAGTCATATTTAGAGTAGACCCATTGAAATGAATGACACTTAAGTTAGCAATGAGGTTTTTTTTAATGAGTCTACTCAAAGTATGACTAATTCTGGATCCAACCCTTCATTTGCTTCCTAAATCAGGCTCCTGAAATCAAGAAAGCTTGAGAGAAAAACAGGCATAGATTTGAGTGTAAAAGGATTTGTATGCCCGTGTCCGTTCTGAGATGGACAATGAATTCCTGTGCTGAGCATCTGCTCTGAGGCACCTTCTTCCTCAATTCTGTGCCTCCCTACCTAAGCTGCTATTTAGCACCTGGCTCTGGTTCATGGACATCAGGGTTCTAGCAAAAAGCAAAGTAGATCCCGCAAGCCTACAGTCTGCCTGCTGGTCCTGCAGCCAAATACAGTTCCCCATATTCCTGATGGAGGACCAGCTGAGGCTGCCTTTACATTAAAGAAAAAATCTGCACTCCTACTGTTGTGGAGCCTTTCTGCATTTACAGCAGGCTTCCAGAAGGCGACCACCTGATTGCTGAGAGAAGTTTTAATTCTCATGGTTCCATAGAACTCAATGAAACTACGGCATCTAGGGGGTGTTTTAATAGTGTAACAATCAAACGTATTTTAATACTTCATTATTTCTGGATCTGTTTAACATGGAATAACTCTGGATGTGCTGTGGAGCAGTGGCATTGTTATAGAAGGGCTGTGCCTGGGATCTTCTGAGCTGTGCCCGGGATCTTTTGAGCTGTCCTAATTGCCATTTCTTTACATTTTCCTATTGACTTACAGTGGAAAACAGAAATGGCGATACCTTTTTTAGTTTGTATGATAAATGCATGAAATTTGGAGAACCAGTAGCCCCCACACAGCTTATTGAACCTGCCCAGTTTCAGGCAGTTAGGTCCAGTGGCTTTTGCGCTAGTCACAGGGAAAATTTGCTATTTTCACAAAAATCTGTCAAAGCAAAGAGCTATAATTTTTTCATTCTTCCACATAAGTGCATGGAATTTGAGGACCTGGCAGCCCCTATGGAGCTGACTGAACCTGCCAAATTTCAGACAGTTAGGTCCAGTGGCTTTTGTGCTAGCCATGCATAAATTTTCCTTTTCTCAAATACTAAAACAAAAAGTAAAAAACTGTCAAGCCATACAAGGGATTAGAGATCCTAAACAGAAGGTGTTTGAGGTGACTATTAAGAGGTCATATTCCTAATCTCTGGTGTAGGTTTTTTTTGAGGTGCAAAAAACCCTCTCTCCCCCTACTTTTCTGCTCTTCCACGCCCGCTGTTGGGAGCTTGCTTACAATGAAATCTTGAAGAGGGAGAAGAAAGGGAAGAAAGAGCTCTATGTGAAGTACTGGTATTTCACACCGCATCTGATTTTATTACCCCAAATTGGAACTTTTGACTTCTGCAGAAGTTTAGTAGCTTCAGTACAGCAAAGGATCCAATCAGCCTCCACAAACTTCTTTCTCCCCCTCCACTTTAATTTCTCCTAAATAGCTGTAGGACTCAAGTTATTCTAAAAGGAGGGTTAGGACTATGTGGCGTCATGATCGAAGAACTTCTGAGGCTTTTAAAAAGATTCTACATTTTTTAAAAAGCTAGAAAAAGCCCTCAGCCACCTCACCTCATGAAGTTAATTTAAGTACATGTAATGCTAAAGCCTTTGATTGTGTGGATCACAACAAACTGTGGCAAATTCTTAAAGTGATGGGAGTACCAGACCACCTTACCTGTCTCCTGAGAAACCTGTACGAGGGTCAAGAAGCAACAGTAAGAACCAGACATGGAACAACCGATTGGTTCAAAATTGGGAAAGGAGTACGACAAGGCTGCATATTGTCACCCTGCTTATTTAACTTATATGCAGAGTACATCATGAGAAATGCCGGGTTGGATGAATCAGAGGTTGGAATTAAGATTGCTGGGAGAATTATCAACAACCTCCGATATGCAGACGATACCACCCTAATGGCAGAAAGCGAAGAGGATCTAAAGAGCCTCTTGTTGAGGGTGAAAGAGGAGAGTGCAAAAGCTGGTTTGAAACTCAACATTAAAAAAACTAAGATCATGGCATCTGGCCCCATCACTTCCTGGCATATAGAAGGGGAAGAAATGGAAGCAGTGACAGATTTTACTCTCTTGGGCTCCAAGATCACCGCAGACGGTGACTGTAGCCATGAAATTAAAAGACGCTTGCTCCTTGGGAGGAAAGCTATGGCCAACCTAGACAGCATAGTAAGAATCAGAGACATCACCTTGCCGACAAAGGTCCGTCTAATCAAAGCTATGGTTTTCCCAGTAGTAATGTATGGCTGTGAGAGCTGGACTATAAGGAAGGCTGAGCACCGAAGAATTGATGCTTTCGAACTGTGGTGCTGGAGAAGACTCTTACGAGTCCCCTGGACTGCAAGGAGGTCAAATCAGTCCATCCTAAAGGAAATAAACCCTGACTGCTCATTGGAAGGACAGATACTGAAGCTGAAGCTCCAATATTTTGGCCACCTAATGCGAAGAGAAAACTCTCTGGAAAAGACCCTGATGCTGGGAAAGACTGAAGGCAAAAGGAGAAGGGGACAGCAGAGGATGAGATGGCTAGATAGCATCACGGATGCAATGAATATGAACTTGAGCACGCTCCGGGAGAGAGCGCAAGACAGGAAGGCCTGGCATGCTATGGTCCATGGGGTCACGAAGAGTCGGACACGACTGAACGACTGAACAACAACAATCCTTACAAACCCTCCACAGCCTCACAAATTCCTCTGAAGTACTACCTCTCTAAAAGGAGCCACTTGGCTCTCTTTTCTCTACCCCCCACCCCAACACATTTCCAATCACCATTCTTCTTTTCTTCTTCCCTCCCCTCCCCTCCCCTCCCCTCCCCTATCCTATCCTATCCTATCCTATCCTGTTCTTTCTTTCTTTCTCTTCTTTATTCCACCCAAAGCATATCTTGGGGAATTCTTAAAGAGAATTCTCTTCAGTGGGCAAGAGAAGTTCTGAACTGTATTTGACTTTATACAAACAGACAAGAGGGTTGGTTTTTCTCCTTCTCACTCAAGTCTTTGAGAAGAGTGGGTTCACGTGGTTGCAGAGAAACAAATCTGGGGCTGTTTTGTTTGTCAGTTGCCATTATCCAGCAATAGGAAGGGCTGTAGCTCAGTGGTAGAGCACATGCTTGGCATGTAGAAGGTCCCAGTTTCAATCTCCAGCATCTCCAGGTTGGGCTAGGAAAGAATCCTGCCTGAAACCCTGGAGAGCTGCTGCTGCCAGTCGGTGTCGACAATACTGGGCTAAATGGACCCAGGGTCTGACTCAGTATAGCAGCTTCCAATGTTACTATGAACAGAAAGCTTTAATGAAAATAGGAGTTTTCGGTTTGTTTTTTAAGTGGAGGGGAGATAAATACTCTCATTTATATAATCCTATATATGCCTACTCGGAAGCCCCATTATGTTTAATGAAGCTTTGCCTCAAGAGAAGTGTGCATGGGATTCCAGCACAAGTTACTTTTGTAGGGAGATTTGCACCTTGATGTTCTGCATGTTTACTCAGAAATTAGTCCTGAGTTGTGAACATGGTACTGCAGGCTTAATACAGTGCCTACCCAATTCCGTCTAATGAATTGACTACCCTCTCAGCTCAGTCCTATGCATGTTTTGTCATTTGTTTGTGGGGGGGTTGTTGTTTTTTTGCATGAACTCTGGCTTCAGTGGTGAGGGAAAGGCACTTAGTACATGCTCAGAGCTTCTCTATAACTTAACCCTAGTTTTGAAAACAGACTCATTGGCTGAATCCTGGTGAAGTCTTGGCACAAATGAAGTTATGGGGAGGAAGATACAACAAGAGTTTGTGCATAACAAGGAGGAGGTAGAGGAGAGTTGCACAAAACAAGACATCTGTTTTTATGAAGAGATGCTGGAGGATGGTAGGATGATGAGGGATGGTTGCATAGAGGGGAATAGAATTGGTAGGGACAGAATGTAAGTGCAGTGGTGAAAGAAAAGCATTCTGCATATGCTCAGAGGCACTCTCTATTTAAGAACATAAGAAGAGCCATGCTGCATAGTCCAGCATTCTGTTCACACAGTGGCCAACCAGATGCCCACAGGAAACCCACAAGCAGGACATAAGTGCAATAGCACCTTCCCACCCATGTTCCCCTGCTGCTAACATTGGTGAAATGTAAATAAATTCTTGTATTTCTACATTTGCATGTATGTGTATCCTTCATGCAGGTTTCTTGCTTGGGGGATGCCTCTAATGACCTGTGCATTTGCATGCAAACTTACCCAAAAACTATTGGGGAAAGGTGAAGGGAAGGGAAAACAAATCCCTCCCTCCCCCAAATTGGAGAACTCCCCTTCCACATGAATTCCTGGACCTATCCTTATGAAACTTTGCTGGTTTCTTACTTAGGGACAACTCTAGGCAGACTGTAATTTTCAGAACAATGGTCCACAAGGAACATAGGGAGATAAGCATGTCCTCTTTTGGAGAGCTCAAAATATCAAGGCCACCCTTGCACAAAAATCCCTGTGGCTATCATTCTGAAATTTTGCAGACATGATCTCTTCTGATGGGGCAATGAATCCTGAAAATTTTATCCAATTCTTCGAAGTAATAAAGATGTTATTGGCAGTTCCCTTTAAAAGAAAATCAAAACATAAATCCTGCACCTATTTTTCTGACATTGGGCAGGTATAATCCCCTTCTAGGGGCTACTATCCCCTTCATAGATCACTGCCTTGTTGTGGCAAAGGGGCTTGCATAACTCAGTGAAGCCATAAGCTATGCCATGCAGGGCCACCCAAGATGGACAGGTCATGGTGGAGAGTTCTGACAAAATGTGGTCCACTGGAGAAGGAAATGGCAACCCACTCCTGTGATCTTGCCAAGAAAACCCCATGGAACTTATCACAAGGCTAAAAGGTATGATGCTGGAAGATGAGTCCCTCAGGTCGGAAGGTGTCCAATATACTACTGGGGAAGAGCAGAGGGCATTTCCAAGTAGCGCCAGAAAGAGTGAAGCAGCTGGGCCAAAGCCGAAAGGACACTCAGCTGTGGATGTGTCTGGTGGTGAAAAGAAAATCCAATGCTGTAAAGAGCAATATTGTTTAGGAACTTGGAATGTAAGATCAATGAATCAAGCTAAGCTGCAGGTGGTCAAACATGAGATGGCAAGAATGAACATCGACACCTTGGGAATCAGCAAACTAAAATGGACAAGCATGGGCGAATTTAATTCAGGTGACCATCATATCTACTACTGTGGGCAAGAATCCCTTAGAAGAAATGGAGTAGCACTCATAGTCAATAAAAGGGTGGGAAAAGCAGTACTGGGGTACAATCTCAAAAACGATAGAATGATCTCAGTACGAATCCAAGGCAAACCATTCAACATCACAGTAATTCAAGCCTATGCCCCAACCACTGAGGCCGAAGAAGCTGAGGTTGATCGGTTCTATGAAGACCTACAACACCTTCTAGAGCTAACACCAAAAAAAGATGTCCTTTTCATCATAGGGGATTGGAATGCTAAAGTAGGAAGTCAAGAAATCACCAGGATAACAGGCAAGCATGGCCATGGTGTACAGAATGAATCAGGACAAAGGCTAATAGAGTTTTGCCAAGAGAACACGCTGATCATATCAAACACTCTTTTCCAACAGCACAAGAGGCGACTGTACACATGGACATCACCAGATGGTCAATATCGAAATCACATTGATTATGTCCTTTGCAGCCAAAGATGGAGAAGCTCTATACAGTCAGTCAAAACAAGACGTGGAGCTGACTGTGGCTCAGATCATGAGCTGCTTCTTGCAAAATTTCAGCTTAAATTGAAAAACGTAGGGAAAACCAATAAACCATTCAGGTATGACCTAAATCATATCCCTTATGAATATACAGTGGAGGTGAGGAATAGATTTAAGGGATTAGACCTGATAGACAGAGTGCCTGAGGAACTATGGACGGAGGTCCGTAACATTGTTCAGGAGGCAGCAACTAAATCCATCCCAAAGAAAAAGAAATGCAAGAAAGCAAAGTGACTGTCTGATGAGACTTTACAAGTAGCTGAGGAAAGAAGGGAAGCGAAAAGCAAGGGAGAAAGGGGAAGATATATCCAACTGAATGCAGAGTTCCAGAGAATAGCAAGGAGAGACAAGAAGGCCTTCTTAAATGAACAATGCAAAGAAATCGAGGAAAACAACAGAATGGGAAAGACTAGAGATCTCTTTAAGAAAATCAGAGATCTCAAAGGAACATTTTGTGCAAAGATGGGCATGATAAAGGACAAAAAAGGCAGGGACCTAACAGAAGCAGATGAGATTAAGAAGAGGTGGCAAGAATACACAGAAGAACTATACAGGAAAGATCTGAATGTCCCTGAATCCCTGATAGCCATGATAGTGCGGTCACTGAACTTGAGCTGGACGTCCTAGACAGTGAAGTGGGCCTTAGGAAGCATTACTAACAACAAAGCTAGTGGAGATGACAGTATTCCAGCTGAGCTATTTAAAATCCTAAAAGATGATGCTGTTAAAGTGCTGCACTCAATATGCCACCAAATTTGGAACACTCAACAGTGGCCACAAGACTGGAAAAGGTCAGTTTACATTCCAGTTCCAAAGAAGGGCAATGCCAGAGTGTTCAAACTACCGTACAATTGCGCTCATTTCACATGCCAGCAAGGTTATGCTCAAAATCCTACAAGCTAGGCTTCAGCAGTATGTGAACCGAGAACTACCGGAAGTACAAGCTGGGTTTCGAAGAGGCAGAGGAACTAGAGATCAAATCGCCAACATTCGCTGAATCATGGAGAAAGCAAGAGAATTCCAGAAAAACATCTATTTCTGCTTCATTGACTATGCTAAAGCCTTTGATTGTGTGGATCACAACAAACTGTGGTAAATTCTTAAAGAGATGGGAGTACCAGACCACCTTACCTGTCTCCTGAGAAATGTGTACGAGGGCCAAGAAGCAACAGTAAGAACCGGACATGGAACAACCGATTGGTTCAAAATTGGGAAAGGAGTACGACAAGCCTGCATATTGTCGCCCTGCTTATTTAACTTATATGCAGAGTACATCATGAGAAATGCCTGGTTGGATGAATCACAGGTCGGAATTAAGATTGCCGGGAGAATTATCAACAACCTCAGATACGCAGACGATACCACCCTAATGGCAGAAAGTGAAGAGGATCTAAAGAGCCTCCTGTTGAGGGTGAAAGTGGAGAGTGCAAAAGCTGGTTTGAAACTCAACATTAAAAAAATGAAGATCATGGCATCTGACCCCATCACTTCCTGGCATATAGAAGGGGAAGAAATAGAAGCAGTGACAGATTTTATTCACTTGGGCTCCAAGATCACCGCAGACAGTGACTGTAGCCATGAAATTAAAAGACGCTTGCTCTTTGGGAGGAAAGCTATGGCCAACCTAGACAGCATAGTAAGAATCAGAGACATCACCTTGCCAACAAAGGTCCATCTAATCAAAGCTATGGTTTTCCCAGTAGTAACGTATGGCTGTGAGAGCTGGACTATAAGGAAGGCTGAGCGCCGAAGAATTGATGCTTTCGAACTGTGGTGCTGGAGAAGACTCTTACGAGTCCCCTGGACTGCAAGGAGGTCAAATCAGTCCATCCTAAAGGAAATCAACCCTGACTGCTCATTGGAAGGACAGATACTGAGGCTGAAGCTCAAATATTTGGCCACCTAATATGAATAGAAAACTCCCTGGAAAAGACCCTGATACTGGGAATGATTGAAGGCAAAAAGAGAAGGGGACAGTTGAGGATGAGATGGCTGGATAGCATCACCGATGCAATGAATATGAACTTGAGCACACTCCGGGAGAGAGCGGAGGACAGGAAGGCCTGGCGTGCTATGGTCCATGGGGACACGAAGAGTTGGACATGACTTAACAACAGGGGCTACTATGCCTGAAATTATCATCCAGTTCTGACCAAGAGAAAAAAGCTACAGTTTTTCTCTAATTTCCCATGGTAGTCAGCAGGAAACATAAAGACTCATTTTTCCAAACCTTGATTCAAGTTTGGTGCTGAGCTGAAATGGTCCGACTATAAATTGGCCAGAGCAGAAGCAGGATGTTTTCCAAAACGCTGAATCGGGGTGTGAGTTGAAGTGGGGTGGGGGGGTCAATGCACACTTCTTATGTATGTATGTACGTATGTATGTAATCTATAGGAAATTAGTAGCGAACAAGCACACAACTGTAAGTGGGTCGGGTTATACTAATATGATATTGTAACATTATGGAAACACACACAATAACGTAGTGAGTGTTGGTAATCTATTTAGGATAGGGTTGTTGTTAGACCATTATAATTATACATATGAATACAATTGTACATATACTGGTAGATAACAGAAGCATCTGTATCACAGGTATATACAAATAATAATTATTATTATACAGATTATAATTATCACACTTTCTACAACTGTGGCCCTTTTTTGTACTTGTATGTAATCTATACATACATGCAAGCACACCACATGCACACATCACACACACACACACACACACACATATTAGAGGTGCGCTTAGATGCATATATATATATATATATATATATATATGCAAATTTGTGTTATGGGCCTGTGCCCTGGATCTTTTAAGAACCTAGCAACGCCCCTTCCATGGAGGTTGACGACGTCATGAAAAGGACCCTCAAACTTATGTGAGCAGGCTCAATAGCAGGATAAAACCATGTGAAGAAGCCCTGAGCCAGGAAGAACAGTGTCTGAGAGAAGACTCACCAGATAGATTCAGGAGCTGAGAGACCTTCTGGGTAAAATATCCTGGCTTGAGTCATTCTCAATGCTGCTACCCAAGTACTAACTGTTGATGGGCAAGAGTTCTTCTGGTTCTTTATCTCAAAAACAGAATTAAACAGGGCAGCCTTTTACACAGAGGAAGTCTTCAAAATAGAGGACTGTCCTGTGGCATTTTTCAAATAGAGGACTGCTGTCCAGGTGCTACCTTTTGGTGGGCAACAGTTCTTATTGTTCATTTATTTTTAATTATTATTTATTTCATTTCTATACTGTCCAATAGCCAAAGCTCTCTGGGTGGTTCAATTTATATTGAAACTGGAATTGAACAGGGGCCGATCTACGTTGCAGCCACCATCGCAATGAATTCGGTGTCCTATCGGGTTAAACACTCTCACATTAAAACATGATTATCCACACTCACCCATTTTACCCATTGCGGTGCTTCATTGAATGCGCGAGCTTGGTTCACACTCAACCGCTGTGCTGTTTTCCTGTTCTTAAAGATGGAGGCTCTCATTGGAGGATCAGAAATTCTTCCTGTTTCTGCTGATTCCATGCCTACCATGCTCACAGCTCTCAGCGGCCCCATGTCGGCTTCCCACTACTGATCACATAGCTTCCTCAGCACTCAATGTTTCCTCAACCACAAGCGAAGGGCTGGATGTGCTCACGCTTGTCTGATCTCAGAAGCTAAGCAGGGTCAGCCCCAGTCAGTAGTTGGATGGGCGACCACCTGGGAATCAGGCTTCCTGCATTGAGCAGGGGGTTGTTCTATCCCTTCAAAGGAGACTAAGTGTTACCCCCTCCTATCTCCCACTTTGGATTTTTTTTTTTAATTAAGGTGTTATCGTCGAAGAATCGTGGCTTCTCTGTGATTTTTTTTCTATTTCAGGCATGATCTTCGAAGCTTCGAAGCTTCAATTCTTTGAATTTTTGAATCTTTGAAGATTCAATGCTTCAGATCTTCAAATTTTTGAATCTTTGAAGATTCGAAGATTCGATTCTTCGAATTTTTGAATCTTCAAAGAGCATGCCTGAATTAGGGGGAAAAAATTGCAGAGAAGCCACAATTCTTCAAAGATAACGCCTTAATTTTAAAAAAAACTGAAGTGGGGGATAGGAGGGGGTAAAGCTTAGTCTCATGTGAAGGAATAGAACAACCCCCTGCTCAGTGCAGGAAGCCTGATTCCCAGGGGGTCGCCCATCCAACTACTGACTGTGGCCAACCCTGCTTAGCTTCCGAGATCAGACAAGCACATGCACATCCAGCCCTTTGCTTGTTGCTGAGGAAACACTGAGTGCTGAGGAAGCTATGCAATCAGTAGCTGGAAGACGACATGGGGCCGTCGAGAGCTGTGATTGGACAGGAGAGAAATACAAACACCACTGTATATGGACAGGCAGGGGAGGGGACTACAACCAGATACGGTAGTGAAGGCGGAAAATCAGAGCACATTAAGGGGAAATACCGGGATATCAGGGTGATGAAAGTGGGAGCACAGGAGCGGGAAATTCCAGTTCCAATTTGAGGTGGGTACTGCGTAGTGTGAAAGATGGACGGTGAAACCTCATTGGATGCTAAAATAACCCATAAGTGTAGATCGGCCCCAGGACAGCCTTTCAAACAGAGCCTTCATCTTTACACTGGACTTGGATTAGACTGCTCTTCAAACAGAGGTTGCCTTCAAAGAGAGGACAGTCCCCTTGCCAGCCCTTCAAATAGGGGGCTGTCCTTTGTAAAAGAGGACACATGGGCACCCTGTGAAGGGGCTCTATCTGAGTACCAATGTATGTGCAGAGAGCTCCTGCACATGAGAGGGAGCCAAACTGGGGCAGAGTCCATCCCCTCTTCATGCAGTATGTGTATAGAACCCCTTTGCATGCAGTCAACCATGGGGATGAGGGAAGAATTGTCATGATAGGTAGCTTGACTAGACTGCATGGCCTCACAACCTCCCTCACATGTGGGGGAATTTGCCATGTCAGTGGGCGCATCTGAACCCCCCACCCCACCCCTGTTCTGATCCCAATCAAAGGTACTGGTGCTTACCTTTCAAGCCCTGTCTGGTCTGGGCCTTTTGTAGCTGAGTGATTTTTTTCTTTTGTAAGTTCCTCTCAGACAGCTGCTGGAGAAGCTGTTCTCTATATGCCATGGTCTAGTCCATTCTTCCCCCATGTGTAGGCTGACCATACATACTGTTTTAAATGGGTCAGTACCTTTTTTTCATATTCCCCAACTGTCCCGTCTTTTTAATATAAATGTCAATTTTGTCTCGTTTTTAATTTTGTGTAAAAAACTGAACGCGTTTATCATAAGGCTCTGTGCTAATCAATGCGTGCAGAAAAACTACTAGTGTGATGAAAGAGGAAGTTCCATTTACTTTATCCAGTCAGGGCCAGGCTTCTTGAGCTAGTGACGATCAGGCGCCGCCCCCTGGTTTGTCTGCAGTGGCAGGGAATTCAAGAGGCGGTCGCTAAGCCCCCTTCAGCGTGTGGGAGCCAGGAGGGTGAGTCTTGCTGTTATTTCTACCATCATTCCGCCCATAGAGATTCTTTCTGCCCTACATTCAGTTTGATTCGGACTTTTCAGACTCATATTTCGGTTCAACAGGCTGTTAGCTATTTTTTTTATTACAGCGGAATATTACATAACTCCATCCCGTTTTTGTCATCCCAATATCCCATTTTTGTCTCAAGGAAATACGGTCAGCCTACCCATGCAGTGCCCTCCAGATGTTTACAACTATAACTCTCATCAGTCCCACCCAGCATAGCCAGTGAACAAGGACAATGAGGGTTGTAGTCCAAAACGTCTGGAAGGTGCCACATTAGGGAAGGCTGGTTTAGTCAGGTAAAACACTATGATAGTGAGGAGCATCTCTGGTGGGTTGAAACCCACTTTATGGAATTTGCTCCAAACAGATACTTGCCTGGCTTTCTCCTTGCTAGTTTTCACTGGGAAGATCAGACTTTTTATTACAACTGCCTACGTACATCATTCCCTGGATGTATGTAGGCAGCTGTGGGAGGTTTATGTGTTAGAGCTTTAATGCTGCTTTTAATGAGACAGTGAGTGTATTACATTTTAATGAGTTTTCATGTGCTTATCTTGAATTGGTTATTGTATCGTTTAAATTTAATTATCTGTTTTATGCTCTACCCTGCCTTGCTGGCAAACAGGAAAACAAACCAGCAGGCTTGAATGCTCCAAACACATGTATTTTAGGAGTATGCTCATAAGTGAGCGTGATTGGTTGCATTTCTCGACTAGGTGAAAATTTGGTGAAAAGGCCATGAATGTAGGACAGTTGGAAAGTATGAAATGGCCTTCAGTCACACGAATAGTTTAGGCAATATGGATTAAGGGTGCAAGCCTATGCATGTTTAGACAGAAAAAAGTCCTACAACTCCCAGCATTCCCCAGCCAGCAGGGCTGGGAATTGCAGGACTTTTTCTGTCTAAACATGCATAGGCTTGCACCCTAATACTCTTTCTGTATGTGACTCCAGGGCTCTCTCTTGCAAAGGAAACTAAGACCCAGGCAGCACTGCCCCTTGAAACGTCTCACTGCTCAGGGAGGTGGGAAACATGCAACTTTATGTTAAGTAATCAGCAGCCTTCTTCATGGTAGTGAGAGGTCAGCAGCCTACTGGAGGAATTTCTGAAAGCAGTGAAAAGTTGCAAAAGTAAAGGGAAATATTGACAAGGGAAAAAAAATAAGGTGGCTGGGTGGGTGGACATTTGGAAACCTTACAAATAGCAAACCTACATTTTTCAAAGAAGACTTTCCTCGAAAACAGAAGCACATTCAAGTGAGGAATTCAGCCTCTATTATAATTCGGAAGAAATGCCAATGGTTTTAATTCATCAAAAATTGCACTCCTTGAGGAATTGTGCATAAGTGGCTTTGCCAGTGGGCGGACCAAGTCATCTTTCATTTTTTTTTACATGAACTTTATGATCTTTGAATTTGCAATTAAGCAGAATAGATACTGTGCTGCTGATGGAACGAGGGCTGGCTTAAAATCATTGGGATGGTTTATTGGCTGATGTTGCCTTTGCCACAATGCACCAGGTCCTGATATGGTGCAGCTTTTATTGATTTTATTTGCTTGATAGACTGAGTTTACTTATTTTTTAAAATCTGTCAGCCACTATTACAAACAATTGATTGCTCCAGCCAGCTTGCTAGAATGAAACACCAGTACCATAATGTGCCATCTCAGTTCTCTTTCACGCACACACCCCTGACAGCCCCATTGAAATGAATGAATTCTATCTCATATTTTGTACCCATTATCTGCAAAGGGCCACAGCAGCAGTGTTTGTGGACTAAGGCACAGTCCTATGCATGTTTAGATAGAAAACCTCCTACAGTTCCTAGTATTCCTCAGCTAGCATGGCTGGTTGGGGAATGCTGGGAGTTGTAGGCATTTTTTTCTAGCTAAACATGCAAAGGATTGCACCCTTAAGCACAGATATGAAACTTTCAGTGCCTTACCTATAACCTTAAAGAGGGAGCAATGGCAAAACTGTACAGTATAATGTGGATTAAAATGTCTCTTTTATTACTACTGCATTAAAATGCTTTAAGATCTGTAAAGACTCTACTACCTCCATTATGTCTGGATTAATTTCAGTGCTAAAGGATTTTTTCCCCCCTTTGAAGCATTACAGGCCAAATAGCCTGAAAAAAAAAGATTCATTCATTCAGCTTTTCCAGGGCAAGCACTTTTTAAAGCATAACTTAACCATTCAGTTTATAGATTCCATCACTTGTATTTAAAAGGCCTGGATGATGGGCAGCAGACTAACTACCCTGGGGTCTAGGACATAGTGACCATGGGCACCAATGTGCCTTCAGACACCTCTCTTGTCACCTGCCAGGCTCCCTGCCCCTCCTAATTTTTATTTTATTTTGTTAACTTTTTTATTACACTTTTTATTTTAACTGGGAGACTGGCATGCTGCAAAGCAAAGTGCCTCATTCCAGCACCATCTTTGGGCATCTCTACACCAGCCTAACCCCTTCATGGATCACTGCCTCGTTGTGGCGAAGGGGCTTGCGTAACTCAGTGAAGCCATAAGCTATGCCATGCAGGGCCACCCAAGACGGTCACGGCAGAGAGTTCTGACAAAATGTGGTCCACTGGAGAAGGAAATGGCAACCCACTCCTGTATTCTTGCCAAGAAAACCCCATGGAACATATCACAAGGCTAAAAGATATGACGCCGGAAGATGAGCCCCTCAGGTCAGAAGGTGTCCAATATACTACTGGGGAAGAGCAGAGGGAATTTCCCAGTAGCGCCAGAAAGAGTGAAGCGGCTGGGCCAAAGCCAAAGGACACTCAGCTGTGGATGTGTCTGGTGGTGAAAAGAAAGTCCAATGCTGTAAAGAGCAATATTGTTTAGGAACCTGGAATGTCAGATCAATGAATCAAGGTAAGCTGGAGGTGGTCAAACATGAGATGGCAAGATTGAACATCGACATCTTGGGAATCAGCAAACTAAAATGGACAGGCATGGGCGAATTTAATTCAGGTGACCATCGTATTTACTACTGTGGGCAAGAATCCCTTAGAAGAAATGGAGTAGCAGAATTAAGAATGACTTAACGACTGAACAACAACAACAACAACACACCAGCCTAAAGTCCTGCATTTAAAACAGGGCTTTCTGCTTCCATTTTAAATGTAGGATCACAACTGATCCCCTTTACACGTGCTTCCTTTCCCCCTCCCCGCCTTCTCTCCCATAGCTGAGTTTTCCATTATCTTTAATTGATCTTGCTCCACTTCTTGCCGCTTTTACTTTTTTCACGAAGGAAACTGAAGCGGAACACAACGGGGTGATTTGATAGCTTATTATCTGAGATCTACTTAAAAACGGAGGAAAGGGCATTTAGTGCAGGAGATGCCTTGAAGGATCACAGTGTCATGTAAAGAGCCCGCAAACTTCCATGAAGGAGCAACCTCAATCACAGAATAAAAGCCTGGTGTAAAGGAGCCCATTACTTGGGTTGAAAAAAAGTAGTTTCATGTTTTGGAGCTCAGACCCCAGCTTTGCCTTGTACTTAGGTTCTTGGGCAAGTTACTTTTCATTTAGTCTCACCAGTTTGCCTTCTAGGAAATGAGAGTTTTGTGACCAGCCATGCCCACCATGGCAGGCATTTTATGAATGTGGAAGCAGCCCCCTTTGCAGTCATTTTGTGACAGCACTGACAACAATCTCTCAAAATTCCAAATGTGGGGACCCTTGCTGTCTAAACAATTGCAATACCTGTCTCTGAAAGCACAGTGTTTTTTCACTATCTAATTATATAACAAAGGGCCTATCCTTGGTAGTACAACAAATGTTATTTATGCTTATTCGTCAATCCAGAGGCCTTCCCACAGATATGTATACCCCATGAACACCTAACGTGATACCAATACCTACACCAGGAGAGAGCATCCTTTTTTCTATTCAGGGCTGCATTGCCTTGTGGGTCCACATGCCAATGGTGGGTGGGGCCAAAGCCAGTGGTGGTCAGGGCCAGAGCCAAAAGTGGGTGGGTCACCCCTTTTTCCCTTTCTCTTTCTGCCACCCCCTCTTCTCTTTCTCACGCTTCCTTCCCACGCAGCAGGAAGGGACGGATCGCTCTTGTTAGGCGTCTGTACTGATTGCATGCAGACAGCTTTTGACATTAGACTGAGAGCCAAATGAAGTTAGGCTAAGGGCTTTAGATTGCTGCCCCCTTTTATTTTATTTTAACTTTATTCTTAACTTTATTTATTTATTTATTATTTTTCTATGTCACCTTTAAGGGCAAAAGCCCTCTCAGTACTATTAGCGCAGTAAGAGTGTGATACATGTATATGTTTAAGGTTATGTGTGACACAGGGAGAGAGCTTTGGCAGAATAGAAATGTAATAAAATAAAAATAAAATAAAATGAACACCAATTAGCACAATTTGCACACCCCACTTTTTTTCTTTCTTTTTTTCTTTTGGAGATAGCAGGATGTATGAAATTGGGTGTATATATACAGCCGTAAACTGAATAAACAGAACATATTACATATTATTTCCCAGGCAGTGAATATGAACTGATGGTCAGTGTTTACCTGCTAACGATCTTTAGCCCTTTGGGGTGGGTGAGTAGCCGAGCCCTTCAGATCCAGAGGCAAAACACAAGCCCTTGCAAAAGAAGTGTACATTAGATGTGGAAATATGTTTCGATGCATATTTGGCCGCATCCTTTAAAACACATGATTTTGTTTCAAGTTGTCTGTAAACAAAGTTTCTTGTTTTGCACTCTCCAAAGTGTTTGCTAGTAGATCTAGAATGTCCTTTAGGTGAAATATGTAGGGCATAGGCTAAACATGTCTCAAGCTTTATGACACTCAAGCAGCCCCTTATCACTTTAGTCCCCATCTGTGCACGTTTGCATTTCTTCATTTGCTTGAACTCTTGTCTTCCCATTTTCTTTCCCATTTCCCACAGGCATACTAAAACAACCGACAACCTTTTCTTCCCTAGAAACTAAAACTGTTTTCACTTTGGTATGCAGGACTTTTTAAAAGATTTTATTTTTGCAACAGTGGCACCTCCTGGCCTGCTTCTTCAGCAATCCCATTGCCAGTTCCTTCCCTGCCTACTGTGGGGCTCTAGTTTCAACGTGCACCTCGGGCAGAGCTTCCGGGAGGGGAATGGCAAAGTGGAAGTCATCGCTATATTGTGCACTTTTTCACTACCTCCGAACTCCTCAAGTAGTATCAAGAATTGTCTGACTCAACAATAAGATTGCTACATATTTTACTGGCCTGGCTGCTGTACTACCAGCTTGGAGGGCTTTGAAAACGAATGTGTGGAATATACATTTTATTAATAAATAAAGAGATAGAGAGTTGGATAGAAAAGTACATGAAGAGTAGCGTGATGTGCAGAGTTGAAGCAAGCTGAGCATTCCCCTGTCGTTTTGTCTCCATGCCAGGTTGTCCTGCTCTCAGGTTGTATTGGAGCAGAGCACATTAAAAAGCTGGCAACCCTACTCGTACCCATCCTCTTTCTGCTGGATTTGGTTTCGTTTACCTGCAAGGTGTTACAGGATTGGTAACGTAAAATCAAGACCAAAAAAGAAAATCCAGTGGAGGCTGCTGGCTCTGATTTTGGTGGAGCTGTGAATTCATTCTGGGTTTTAGTCAGAACCAGCCAAAACTCTAAAGGAGCTATCCAAGGTGCTCAACCTTTAGAGTTCTGACTAGTTCTGACTAAAACCCAGAATGGAGACACCAGAATGGAGACACAGCCCCACTGAAATTGGAGCCACCAGCCCCCACACATATTGCAGTATTTTAGGCCTGGGTGACCAGCCCTTTTGTCCCCAAGGGCTGTATATGGGGAATGACAGTGGGTTTGGGACCTCATGCTAGGTGGTAGTGGCTGGGGCTGGAACTGGCAGTGGGCATGGCCTGGGCCAGCATCCACACACACACACACACACACACACACTCATGGGGAAGACTGGCACAGTGGGAGGAGATGGTTCACACTGCCCTCCCCACATGCAAGTCCTCCCCATGTAAATCATGTTCCCACAAGCCTACCACTCAGCTGTTCAGTGGGCTGGGGAGAGTACTATTTTCATGGGGAGGATGGTGTGAAAGGATGAAAAAAAAACCCTGCACACACGTGCCATCCTCCCAAAATTGCACACAGGTGTTTGGCAAGCATGGGGACTCATGATTTTCATGAAGAGAATGGCACATGGGAAGGGTCATTCCTGCAAACTATCCTCGCCCAAGAAAACTATGTTCCCCCAAACCCACTAAACACCTGAGCAGCATGCTTGCAGGAACACAATCCGCAGGAGAATTTGGTGGAGACGGTAGCCAAATTTGGTAGCGATGGCAGCTTGGACCATGGTCCAGGTTGCACTGAAGCCTCTGAGGGCCACATGTGGCCTGTGGGCCAGAGATTGGCCACATGTATTTTGGCACAGGGTGGATTGCCACTGTAAACGTTTCTACACCGGGCTATCCCATAACTTTACTGGGGCTTCTGCTTCCGGATTCACCGTGGGATTATGATCAGCTCCTTTCCGTGCAGTTTTCTCCTTTTTTTTTTCTTGGCACGTTCTATACGTTTCATTATAAAGCCACTAGATGGCGCTGTAGTATGAGTTGTGATAAAGCGCCGTTTCATCAGTACACCATAGATTTACTGCAGTTCATAGTGGGAGGAGGGAGAATACTGGACTTCTTTTGTCATGAAAAACAACGCGATAAAGGTTACAAAGAGCAGGAGACGCCCTGGAGGATAACGATGTCATGTACGGGACCTGCAAACTTCTGTGAGTGAACATTCACAAACGCATGATAAATGCCTCGTGTAGAAATGTCCAAACCTAATGGGCTTACATTACAGGAGGACAGGATTAATTTGAACATTAGGGGGTGGATCAAAGAGTGTCATTCTGCCAGTGGAACAGATACCACCGGTGGAACGGGACTTCCCTCTCCTCTCCTCCCTGTAGCAGCCCACCTGTCAGGAATGCCCCTGTAGTCTTCTGAGCCCCCCAATAGCCAGAATCAACAGTCAGACAAAAGGGCTGCTTTCCAAAGCTTTATTTCCATTCAACCTAATGAGGCTTATGATGCTAATTGTCTGAGACTCAGAGGAAAGACAAAGGAATAGCCTACCAAGGGTTTCTAAGGGTTAGGACGTCAGTTGGTCTCTGTTTGGAGAAAAGTGCGGCAACTCTCTGAACTTAAGGAGTAGGAGGGGAAATTCTCCCCCTTTCCCGTGGGGCTTCAGGGCAGAGCTGCTGACGTCGAGCCAAATGGGCTGAGCACCTCAGCTCGGCTTCTGCAACCTCTCGCTTCTGCCTGCACCCACGCCTCGCATCTAAAAGCTCAAGTTGTCCCTCCCTTTCCATGCCAGGGTCAGTATCGCTCCCAGGAATGTGAGCAGGAGGGGCTCCCCCTCCAGCTGCGCCTCTGAAACCTGAAGGGTCCTCTCCCACGGACTCTATCTCCTCCTCAGAATCAGAGCTGCTTTGGGACTCTATGGGCTCAGATCCAGTCCTGACACTACTGTAGCCCAAATCTGCTTCAGAGGGTCCTCCAATAGTCTGGAGCAGATTTGGATGGTGTGCAGGGGGCTGCAGGAGGAAGGAGAGGATGGAGAAGGCCTGTTCCACCGGCAGTATCTGTCTGGTGGCAGAATGATGATCTTGGATCCAACCCTAAGAGAAACATCTGGAAGGTAAGAGCAGTTTGCAAACGGGAAAAAATTCCCTTGGAAAAGTAATGGGCTATCCTTTGCTGGAGGTCTTCACACAAAGGCTGGACAGCAACCCAG
Organism: Heloderma suspectum; assembly: GCF_057233095.1. Classification (NCBI taxonomy): domain Eukaryota; kingdom Metazoa; phylum Chordata; class Lepidosauria; order Squamata; family Helodermatidae; genus Heloderma; species Heloderma suspectum. The sequence goes on from NC_139461.1 coordinate 51,157,786, forward strand.
ATTTCCTGCATCAAACAGGAAGTGGGACTAGATAGCCCACTACACTCCCTCCAGATCTATGACTCTAACTGGAGAACATCGAAGGCTAGATACGTCTTTGGGACCCAATAATATTTTTAATTATGGTTCCTTTTTAAAACTGGCATGTACTACCAAGCACTTTGGAAATCAGACTGTGGCTCCAGTGGGCCCTATTCCCTCTGTCAAGTCATTATAGGGCAAATATAAGGCATCAGCGACTAGTGGATTTCTATCCAATGAAGTCAGCCAAGAAAACTGCAGTCACTGTACCTAATCTCAGGACATATCAAGTGGCCTGCCTGCTGCCATTTGTATCCTGCTCTGTGGCAAGAATGGCCAACTGGTGGCCCATGAGACTAATATGATCCTAGAGCAATTTTATCCCTGGGATACATTTCATCATCTTTGGGATACGTTTTCATTAAATTACATTAAATTAATTTTAATTCTACTTTAATTAAAACATGGTAAAATATTTTCCTACTGTTCCAGATAGATGACATTTTTCTGCCAGAGGGCCACAGTCCCTCTGGGTGAAATGGCTGGGGCTGCATTCTAGAGGTGAGTAGGGCCCAAACAAAAGTAGCCGGACAAAACATATACACACCGCTCATACACACCACATTCTCTCACACACTATGGGCTCTCTCATATATTCCCCTGTCCCCCCCACCCCACACACACACACAGTATTTGGCTTCTGTGCTGCATGGTGGAAAGGGCGTTTCCCCCGCAACATGCAGCACGGAAGAAATGCTGCAATCTGGACGTAAGGCCTGATGTACAGCATCTTGCCAGCATACTGGAGGTTTCCATAGTTGCATCATACCATGCTAGCTAACCTTGTGATACGCCTTCTACTGGGTAATCTCTCTGTCTCTGTCTCTCTCTGTCTCTCTCTCTCTCACACACACACACACGAACACACACCTCTTGTCTATATCTACTTTGCTGGGGCCAATCCTACATGAATCATGCTTGATCTTAAAATATCCTTAGTATCATAGAATACGATCAGAATTTAAGGCTGCAGTGTTACACTCACATTGTGCAAGGGAATTAAGTCCCATTTAATTCTGTGGGATTTTTTTCTGAGCAAACATGCACAGGATCACACTGTAAGTCAGGGATGGGTAAGTTTTCTATTGGGGCCCTGCACCTTTCATAGTTAGGTAGATTAAATAAATTTCCACAGAAGCATATTGCTGAAATGGAGGTTGAAAAGCAACATATGCCAAAATTTTCTACCTTCTCTACAAATATTTCATCTTTGCATGATCATATAACTAGATGTTTGGAGTCTTCTGGTGTTTGATATTGAGTAGTCATGACATCTAGTGGCTACAAATGAACATCATATACAATTTTAGAGGCTAATGAAGCAGGAAGGGTGTAGATGGAAGGAAGGAAAAACATAAAGGGGGAACAGATGGCAATATAAGGAAAAAGTTGGGTGGTTCAAAAAGAAATGGAACAATTAAAAGTTGATTGTAGGATATGGATGAACCAAGAGATTTATCTGAATGATTTTGCTGTGACGGAACCCTAAATGTTCCCACCTCATATAGCAAATGCTTTTCATGGGTGAGTGGGACCATGTGGCAAAAGGCCTGTGAAACCTGTTGCAAATCTACTGGAAGGATTTAAGCTACTTTCTCCCAAATGGTGACCTACCATTGGAATGGATTGCCCAAGCCTTATGGGACCGTAAAGAGGGCTGTCAGCTTTTTTCTGTTGGGAATGATGCCATCATAAGGATATAAGAAGAGCTCTGTTGGATCAAACAAAGGGCCTATCTAGTCCAGCATTCCATTCCCACAGTGGCCAACGAGATGCCTATGAGAAACCCACAACAGGATATGAATGCAGTAGCACCCTACCACCACTCATGTTCCCGAGCAACTGGTATAACAAGGGAATACTGCCCCTGATAGTGGAAGTAATATATAGATGTCATGACTAGTAGCCATTAATAGCTGCATGCTCCCTGAATTTGTCTAATCCCATTTTAAAGCTGTCCCAAGTTGGTAGCCATCACTACATCATCGTAGTGAATTCCATAGTTTAACTCTGTCCTGTGTGAAGAAGTACCTCCTTTTCTCTGTCCTGAATCTCCCACCATTCTGCTTTATTGGATGACCCTGGGTTCTAGTATTACAAGAGAGCAAGAAAAACTGCTTCCTATCCACTCTTTCCACACCATGCACAATTCTAAAGACCTCTCTCATGCTCCCCTTTACCCACCTTTCATCATACTCCAGTTTCTTCATCATTTTGGTTGCACTTTTCTGCACCTTTTCTTAACATCTGATCCTGAGCCTAAGAGGTGACATCTTGCTATGTTGACATGTTCTCACTGAGACAGTCAATTTTTATGTGGGTTATAGACCCCAGACAGGACTCCACATGGCAGAATATTTCTCTACACACCACATGTGGGGCCACGGGAAGGGTGCACGGCCATCTGGGTATCCCTAGATTGGGACCATGAGTGTGCTAGATTTGGCCAATGGCCAGTAGGTTTAACACCCCTATTCTAAATGTTAAACTGGCAGTTTAACAGCACATCCTTTAAAGAAAACGGCTATGCATGTTTTAGTGTTAAATTAGAATTGAAACCCCCAGTGTTCTTGTACTTTCACATATCTATTTTCTTTCTGTTCTTTAGAACTGTGGTATTACAAGGAATATTAATCTTATCAGGGAGTGCAGCTGGATTTTGGAACAATCCTACATTGGTGAAATTCCAGATTAGTTTCCCAATCGTTGCACTTCCAGTTATTGGAAGATAAAAAGTTATTTTTCCCACTGTCTTTACAGCTCTCATTCTTTACTCAGTACATTTGGGCAAAGTGTTTTACAGTCCATCAGAACAGACTGTGAAAACTCTGATGCTGTGCAGAAGCAGGTATCATGCATGCCTGCATCCCTGGATGCAAATGTATGTTGTACATTCTGATTCTGGAGCTAAGGATTAGCAAGTAACAAGGTTCCCACCATTCTATTCCATTCTCCATCCACCTTGGTTTTCACACATACAGCCATCAATTATTCAGCAATCTATGACAGTTGTGCCCCCTCCTCATTGGATGTCTTGCGGGGGAGAGGTGTCCCAAGACCTGTTGCTGCCTGAGGTGAAGGAGAAGATGGTGCCCCCTCCCATTCTATGGACAAAAGCCAACTGGACTAGAAGTTGAATCTTCCTTCAGCATGGGTGATGGGACACTCCTCCAATCCACCTGAAGGCAGCTGGCTAATTTAGGAAGCACACAGCAGGCTGCACGGCACACAGGTCTTTCCTCCAACACCTTGCTGCTGCCTCCCAGCATCTGCCGCCTGAGGCAACTGCTTCACTCTGCCCAAAGGTAAGAATGGCCCTGATTTTGGGTGAGGGGAGGTTGATCCCATTTTTGCCCCTAAAGATTTATTTGTACTTCTGAACCTGCTGATACTTTCCTCTTGTGCATGGGTGGTGCCATTTTGGCTGCATAAGGACCTGCACTAGGAGAATATTGAGATCTCTATAATATGTGATTTATTTGCCAAGACCACAGGTCAAGCATAACAACTATTTCAGAAAAGAAATAAATTTACAATTCCATTGTTATGGATCTGGAAGAGGGGGATAACTTCCCTGCTGGTAGACCACTTCATTACACACACACACACACACACCCTGACTACATGGTAATCCTTGCTTGAACATCCTAGTCAGTCCAGCTGCTTGGAGAATGTCTGAGGCCCATTGCCAAAGACCACTTCAGCCCAGCTCTAGAAGTAATAAAATAATTTTGAAAAGTAAGTGTTTTAGATTTACTTGCCCAAAGCTCAACAGAGAACTTACAGAACCTTGTGGAATATCCTAACACAAGGGATAGACTTGAAACTGAACAGTCCTGTACATGGGGAAGATGTTGGTGAGAAATGGTCTTTAAAAACAGTACAGCCAAATGTCTGTGAAAAGGAGTTTATTGGGTGGGGGGAGAACAAAGGAAGGCAACAATCATACACAGAGAATTCCAAATAAAAATGAATAAAATCAATCTAACTTAGCTACTTACATGTTCCTTACTTGAGTACAGCCTTGGATTTCAGAGCACATGCAGAGTTCCTTGCAAAGAGGATGGTCAGTGACTTTGGGCCACTGTCTCTCAGCCTAACCAAGTACCTCACAGGATTGTGAGAATAAAATGGCGAGCAGGATCATATACGCTGCCTTGGGCTCCTTGGAGGAAAAGGTGGGATATAAATGTAAGAAAGAAAGAAAGAAAGAAAGAAAGAAAGAAAGAAAGAAAGAAAGAACCATAGTTTAGAGCTGATGGTGGGACTGATTTTGGCTGTGTGACAACTTTCTCCAGTGGGATATCCTCCAAATGTATTGGATGACAACTTTCAGCATGCACCAGGCTGGGAAAGATTGCTGTAGGATTACAGTGAATGTTACCAAATTATTTTAAAAATCAATGGGTGCCCTTATTCTAGAAATCTTAAATGAGGAACCTTTATATATATGTATACACACACTCTCTTGAAAAAATTTCACCTGTGTTATGATGCTGAAACCCAGGGAAATGGATATAACAAATGAGGACTGTGTAAATATTGTCAAACCCCTGAAACAGCATTGGCCCTGGACCAGGATGTATTCTCATCCATTTTCTTAAGTGCTTTCCCATGCAAAACCATAGTTACTGAGCATTACTAAAAAAAAATCTTCTGTGAATATCATGGTTACGTGTCAAGTGTAAGAACAAAAGAACACTTTGCCTGACTTCCTTTCCTGGAACACACTGTCACATCCACAGCAGCAGAAGCGATGTACCTTGCCCAAAGAACAAAGAATACATACACAAGGAGAGTTGTTCTGAAAAAACACCCTTTCCCTTCTAACTCCACTGGACACCCTTCTCTATATTCTGGTTAACTCTTGCCTAGAGGTGTGCAACCTTCTTCTTTCATCATATTTCTTGCTTCGTTGTTGTATTCCAGTAAAATTATCTTCCTCTTCTATGGTATATCATAATATATTTCCCTTGCTTAAATGTGTTTTCTGTGGTTCCCTTCCCTATTAATTTCTCTGTTTTCAAACTTCTACTCCTTGTTTTATCTCTCTGCTTTTCTATGTCTGCGTGACTGTTCCCTCTGCAATCTCCAGACAAATGAGGACTCATGGTAGTTTATGGTGGGTGGAGCAAAAGGAGGAGAGACCATTTCCAATCCTTCCCTTTGCTGTTACCTTGCAGAGGTGAAGCACAACCATGCTGTGCAGGAATATCTGCAAATTGAGGGGATAAGTTCCCTAATAGGATGTAGCTATCCATTGCAAGCTCATGTATTATTGGGTCCCTTTGTTCCATTCTCCTATTCCACCATCACACCTTCTACCATGCCATTCTCTATACTGAGAACAGCACTCCTGTCCATCTGCCAGATCAAGTCCTTGTTTTCTCCTCTATCAAATCCCCCTTCTATTTTTTTCTATATCTCCTGAAACCAGTTCATACCTTAGAATCATAGGGTTGGAAGGGACCTTTGAGGACATCTAATCCACCCCCTGCTCAGTGTAATATCTACATTGAATGCATCAAGCCTCTGCTTATATAACTCTAGCAAAAGAGAGAGTCCTCTGCTTCCTAAGCATGTCTGTTCCACTGTTGAATAGCCTTTACCATTAGGAAGTGTCTCCTAATACTTAGCCAAAACCTGCTTTCCTGTGATTTCCACCTATTGGTTCCAGTCCTGTCCTCTGGAGCAAAACAGAACATGTCTGCTCCATCTTCTGCATAACAGCCATTCAGTTATTTGAAGATTGCTATCATGTCTCCCCTTAATTTTCTCTTCTCCGGGGTAAACAATACCCAGCTCTTTTAACCATTCATCACAGGATTTGGTTTCCAGGTCCTTCACCATTCTAGTCTCCTTCCTCTGAACATGCTTTTTGTTAATGTCCTTCTTAAAATGTGCTCATAACTAGACCCAGTACTCCATATGAGGCAAGTCCAGTGCAGAATAGAGTTGAACTATAACTTCCCATGACCTGGGGATACTATGACTCTGTTAATACAGCCCACAATTACATTACCTTTTTAGCACCTGTATCACACTGCTGACTTGTGTTCAGCTTGTGATCGACTATCACACCTAGATCCATTTATTTATTTATTTATTTATTTATTTATTTATATACCACTCCACATCAGAAGATTTCGGAGTGGTGAACAACATACGGACAGCTACCAAGTCAGGTCTCCCACATCCTATACTTGTGCCTTTGATTTTTTGCACCCAACTTCAAGACTTCACCAGTCAACAGTCAACAATCAACAATCTTGATAGGCTGGAACACTGGGCTAAAACACATTCAACAGAGATAAATGCAAATTTAATGTTGTTGGGTTTTGGCCCAGCATTCCAGGCTATCAAGGATGTTTTGATTCTTGATTCTGTCTTCTGTAGTGTGACCTGCCCCTCCCAGGTCTGTGTCACCTGCAAATTTGATAAGCATTCCCCTCTGTGCCATCATCCAAGTCGTTTGTAAATTTCGGGTTGGATTTGTACTTAGTTATACCTCAAATACCCATTGAAACTTGAGTTAATAATGACTAATTTAGGTCCCATTGATACTTAGAGTAAAATATGATTAAATATGGATCCAACCCATGTTGAACAGCACAAGCCTAGGAAAGGACCCTGTGGCGTTCCACTGGAGACCTCCTTCCAGGCTGATGCAGAGTCATTAATGAGCACTGGTTGGGTATGATTATTCAGCCAGTTGTGGATCAGGCAGCTGATTTTGGGCATCATGAAAAGGCAGCAAATGGTTAGTTATTAAACTTATTGGGTTGCATCCAGTGGGCCGTATCCAATAGACCTGTACACAAACAGCCTCTCAAAATTCTCCAGCCTATTTGTGGGCAGAGAAATTGGGGGACAATTTCACTGAAGTTCCCCTAGGGGAGGAGAAATTCTCCAACAGTTTCTCACAGATAGGGCTCACTATCAGCAAGGGTTATAGCACAGGTTCTTTCTTTTCTCCTAAGGGTTTTTGGTTTATTGCACTGCTTCTGTAGGTGGCAACAGCATCCACTGTGTTGAGCCTTCCACTTTTCTGAGGCAAAATGTTGAATTTCTTTTGGTGGCATTTTTGCGTTTACCTAATCACTGCGAGGTGGCAGGAGGTGCTGCATTTGTTTTCTCTCTCTATTACACATCTTTCCATTGCTCTGCAGCCTCCCAAGCCATCTGCACTTTGTGAACTGAAAAATCCCCATGGGAGGAATTGCCTCATGATATCTTCCTTGTGATGGCTTTAACTGAAGTGCGGGAAGCCGAGGAGGCTATAGGCTGCCACAGAGATTACTGTACAATGGGACAGGACATTCACGCACACTCCTCAGCCTCCTCTAATTAAGGTAAGTACATGAACCCCAAACCCAACCCATGAGAATTTCTCTGAAATTTCTCCTCCTTTGAATTTCTTTTCGAAAGCAATTTATTTTCTATCAAATTGAATGAGAATGGTCGAAAAAATGTGGGAGCAATTTTCGGCAAAGCACTAGTATCCAACACTGCTGGTCCACTTAGGCTATTGTTAGTGTAAGCGACCTCTAGTGGTACACCTATCAAGATTCCTTTAGCCCCCGCTTTACTTCTAAGCCCCAAACACAAACAGACAAGAGGCTTCAGTCTACAGCTTTTAATCCATTACTTCACAGGGTCATACAGATGCAAATTCTCAGTGACTCTCAGTCTACAAGGAAATGCCTTCAGGGGGTTCAAAAGGTAGTTATGAAAGTTGCCCGCTGTTTGAAGAGGAAGGCTGTCTCACTAGCCTAATTTAAGGGGGGGAGGTCCCTCTCTCTCGTGAGGCTTCTGAGCACAGCTTCTCACACAAGGCCAATCAGGTAGACTGTCTAAGTTCCACCCCTGCCTTCTCTCTCTTTGCTCTGCTTCTATTAAAGCAGACTCCCCAAACCCCACCTCCCCCTGTTCACTATCACTCATGGGGGGAGGGAGTGAAGAGGGACCCTTCTCCTCCTCCAGCTGGACCTGTGAAACCTGAAGAGCCTGCCTAGTCATGTCTGGACTAGCCTCGGAAAATACCTCCCTCATGTCTGGCAGTTCTCTATCAGAATCTGAACTACTATCCCACTCCCTGAGCTCAGAAACACCCATGACAATGCCAGTAGCATAACCTGGCATGATGGAAAACTTGTTGCACCAGCTTACACTACTGGCATACCACTAGAGGTTGCTTATGCTAGCAGCACATCAATAGCGTAAACGGACTGGCAATGTTGAATACTGCCCAATGTTAGTCATGACTAACTTTAGTTCCATTCATTTCAGTAAGTCTACTCCAAGTAGAACTAACATTGGATATAACCCATTATTGCTGTATTTCACTGCCGTGGACCGGGAGAGATGTTTGTGGGATTTTCTGCCTCAGTAACATGACCAACCTTGGGACTTATGCACCTTGTTTTGGCAGGGGCCCCATTTGCTGATCTGTCTCAGAAAGTAAAATGTTTTGGGCTAGCCCTGTGATTGTCACATAAAGTGTGAAACAGCTCTTAATGAAGATGTGATTATGTCACAATATTCTCTGAGTGAAACTCTGGATGTAGTCATGTAGCTAGAATACCTAATTTAAAAAAACACATGCAAGATGTGAAATTTCTTTTTCTGTTATATTTTGTTGTTCTTAACATAAAGGGGAAATATTAATGCTAATTTGCTGTTGAGAATGTAATCTACCAAAAGATACTAAGGTGCAGCATAATTATAGCAAAGGCAATAGCCCAGAAAGGTGGAATGGTGACAGGCTTGAGTCATGTCAAACAAAGAAACTACTGGAGGAAGTGAGCTCAGTGCTCGGGTGAGTGATTTGTTAGGCTTGGCAGCTTTTTTTGGCTAGTGTATCAAACATGCATCCATTAGTATTTTAAGAGATGGCAGCCACCATCACTAGGTTCTATTCTTGTAGCAATCTGAAGACACAACCATAACAATAATATAACAAAGGAACTGCGTCAACAGCTCTGTGTTCTAATAAACAAAGTCTACATTTGTCATGAAGGGTCCAAAATATTAAACACGGGATGGGATATGCAGGGATAAATAATCAGTCCCATTTTAATCTCTGCACCACTTTGTTTCTTTTTAAAACAGAAAAATAGTCTATGGATGCTATAAATAAATATTGAAAACAAGGAATGATGGGTCCTACAAACCAAGGGCCTAGGAAAAGGAAGGGGAAGTACAAAGCTGTGGGCAACAAAGAACTCCTGTAGGGCCATGTGTAAATTTTATTTCCATTTTGGAAAAACAAGGATTATGACACTTCTTCTTTGCCACTTCCATAGGCTTAATGAAACATTTTAAAATGCCATTCCCAGAAGCTTAGGCAGGTCCTGCCCTCTCCTTTGAGCCAGCACTGCCTGCCAGACCTAATTGCTAATACTCCAAATAAGATAAGAGGCTACCTAGGTGTGGGCAAAGTCAGAGGAGGCCCCATGAGTCCTTTAGTTCATTCTGGGATCTTGGAGCCAGAAACCAATGATATACAAATAGATCACCTGAAGCTTCCCCCTCAGTGGATTGTGGGAATCTGCTGATGACAGATGAGGCTATTCAGTGGAGGCTGGTGGCTCCAGTTTCGGTGAGGCGATGGTTCCATTCTGGGTTTCAGTCAGATCTAGCCAGAACTCTAAAGGAGATATCCAAGGTGTGGAACCCATTTGGGGGAGTAGGGATTCAGCACCTTGGAGAGCTCCTATAGAGTTCTGGCTGGTTCTGACTAAAACCCAGAATGGAATCACAGCCCCACCAAAATCAGAGCCACCAGCCTCCACTGAGGCTATTGCAGCCGAACAGCCACAGGAAGCTGCCTTATACCAAGTCAGACCCTTTGTCCCTCTACCTCAGTATTGGCCACACCACCTTCCCCAAGATGGTGCCCTCCAAATGTTTTAGATTTAAACTCCCATCAACCCCAGCCAGCATGGCTAATGTTCAGGAATGCTGGGAGTTGTGGTCCAAAACTTCTGGAGGGCAGCAGGTTGGGGAAGGCTATTCTACGCTGACTAGCAGCAGCTGTCTAGGCTTTCAGAGAGGAGTCTCTCCTGGAGATACCAGGGATTGAACCTGGAACCTTCTGCATGCAAAACATGTGCTCTGCCACTGAACTATAGACCCTCCTCATTCAGTTTGCAGAGCGTTTAGCATGGTCAGTATTGAGGAGTGTTCCGGTAGTTCTGTTAGTTTCAGCAACGGAAGGAGAAGAAGGACTTAGTGCTGTATATTTATGGGAAGACAAGTGAAATCCCCTGAAGAAGGACTTGTATTTCTGAAACAGTTCGGGCAGTATAAATAGCCAGTTTGAGAATCACTTCTCGCTTGTTTTTTTTCTGAATAACAGTCACTAGCCCATCCTTCCTAAATTTGGTACAAAAGTTAGGGTTATTCTGAACGTCAGATCCAACATTGCTGTTCTTCTCCCCATAATCTGTCCTGGCTACCTCTGAGTCTATACTTTCCTGTATGGTGTACAGTATAATGTGCCTGCTGGTTAGATGATCATGTTCGTCAACTTCTGTGATCATGGGGCCACTTTTCCAAGCTGTTTTTCTGTACACTAGCATGCCCTCAGGAAAAGGACTGCATTGAAATGCTACAATACTTTGTGTAGATCTTGCAGGATAAGGACTATGCTGCTTACATCAAATTTTCCCACTGAAACCAGTGCAAAAACATGCTCGCTCCATACTTGCCCTACCACATGGTGGGCAGACTAGTCTCTCATTGTGTCCTCACTGCTTTGCTTTATCATTCTATTTCTATCCATTCCTGTGAAGCAGAAAGACATTCAGCATGTTCACATTTCCTCATGATAGGACATGCTGCCGCTTGAGGAATATGTATCTCAGAGCACTTAAAAGGGGCAAAGGTCCTGCCCTTCTGATTGTACAGTTACAAATTTGAGGACTCTTCTTATGAAAACTCAAATCCTGGACCAAATGTGATATACCTGAGTCAGGGTTCCCCTTATGACCAGGACCCCCTGAGCAAATCCTTACAGATCTCTTTCCTCCTTGCTGGTGCAATCCTATGGGGATAGGCGGCCGCATCCAATGCAGGGCAGGAGAAGCACGGAGAGAATCGCTCCCTCCGTGCTTCCCCTGCCCTGCATTTGTGGCTAGACAGCTGATTTCAGCTGTCTAGCCACAGGAAGGCCGAATGGGGGAAGTGGCTTTTCTGGCTTTTCTGCCTTCCCTGCCCCAGAATGCCCCCCGGAACACCCCATTTTGGCCGCTCCATGCTCCTCTTCTGAGCAGGGACGTGGGGCTGTTCCATGCTGCCTGTGAGGCAGCGCAGAAGTGAGGAAGGTCTGTTCTCCAAGAATGGAGAAACTCTGGTTTATGAGTATGGGTGTATGCATGTTTCTGAAGAGGGGAGGGGAGAGATTTCCATGAGAACTTTGAACTGTGTCAGTATGGTGGGAAAATACAATTGTACCTCTTCCCAAATGATTTTTTCTTTTCAATTATAGTTTAGGAGGCTGGCTAAGAAGAAAACTCATCATAATATCCTCTAGCGCAAGCGCTTGGCTAAACGTACCCAGAAAGCCTCAGGCAAGGCTTTTTGGGCACAGAACACCCTGACAGTTTATATAACTCTTCATATATGACACAAAAGCGCTGAAAGAGAAAGATGGTTAGATATATAGATGTGGAAGAAACATTGTGTAGTTTAAACTATAATATCCTCTACGCTGCACTAGACCCCAAATTTACAGCTCAACTCATTTTAAAAGGGAAAGGATCTCTATCCCTTCTAAGCCCTTTTGATCAAACTGTTCATTATGTTAAATGTGTTACAGCATTCAGTGTGTCATCTTTAAACACAATTGCCATGGTGGAGGATCCTGATCCAGATTCAGACCATAGCATGCAGGTAGCAGGAAAAGCCAGGCTAACCCTCCTCTCCCTTGCCAAGTTCTGACTAGGGATGTACGGAAGTCACTTACCTTTTCGAAGGGTGACATTCGCGGTGGGGGGGAGGCGCTCCATCCCCCCCCCCCGAAATTCTCCCCGGCCGGCTCCGCTCCACGGAGATTCCGCAGAGCCGCCTGCCGGGGCTGCCCACAGTTGGACATCTGGCCGCTGGGCAACCTGCAGGGACGCAAATGGCGGCTGCCGTAGCTGCCGCCATTTGCACCCCTGTATTTTGCCGTGAAAGACTACGTAAGTATTTACGTAGCCTATCACGGCAAAAAACCCAACAACACAGAGAACGCAAATAGCGGCGGCTACAGCAGCCGCCATTTGTGTTCCCTGTTTTTTTTTTGCCATAATAGCCTGCGTAAATATTTACATAGGCTATTATGGCAAAAAAAAGAAAAAAGGGAACGCAAATGGCGGCCGCCGTAGCTGCCGCCATTTGCGTTCGCTGTTTTTGTTTTTTGTTTTGCCGTGATAGGCTACGTAAATACTTACGCAGCCTATCACGGCCTCTGCAGGGACGCAAATGGCGTCAGCAAATGGCGTCAGCAAGTCAGCACGGACAGCAGCAAGTAAGTGCTTCGTTTCGTGCGCCTTTCATGGGGGGGCGGCGGGCTTCGTTCCACCACGGATTTCGGGGGGCCGAATGCACTGGCATTCAGCCTCACCGAGATCCGTGGCAGAATTCTCTGACATTCCTAGTTCTGACAAAAATCACCCCTGGTGGCTGCACCTGCTAAATATTTTTCTGATTCATAGTGTTTTTTAAGCCTAAAGCAGACAATGCTTTTTTTCCCCTCCCAGAGAGGAGTAAGTAGCTTGAAAGAGGGATCACTGTGCCTTGTATTCCTAGATGCACCTCACACTTGCCTCCTGTAGACAGGTTTTTAAATATCATTTCCAAAACCTGAAAAAAATCTGCCAAATCTTTTAAGAATAATCATGGTAGGGATGATTATTTGATAACTTTTTTCTTCTTCTGTGGAAATGTATGTTTACATCCTTTAACCAACACAGTTAGATGCACATAAACCAGTCAAAATCCATGGACTCAAACATATCTAACTCTGTGTTCTGTTTTGGCCCTCATGTTTCAGAAAGTGACCAACAGTGCTCATGAAGGTTGCTTCCTCCGGCTGAGCCTTGAATTTCATCTTTGTGTCTCTGGGAAGGATGCTATTCCGGATCTCCCTTATTATTTATTGTTTTGTTTGTTGTACAAAAAGGTCAGAAGGGCTCTTTACCCACCATTCTGTCTAAATTATAAAACAAACATCTGCTCCCCAAAGTCTCATGCGCTAATAGTGAGAGACATGATTACACCAATAGTTGTTCCACATGCATTGGCTACTGCTATGACTGGAAAAAAGATATTCAGGATAAAAAGCAGTATTATACATTTTCAGGTGATACATTATTTTGTATGCATTTCTGTGGGACATATTGTATATCAGATAATATATTGTATATTCATTTTGTTTTACATTTGTATGTTGTTGGTACAGTTTACAACTTATTTGATTATTGTTGTTTAATCTGTCAACTTCTCTTGCATTCATACACCACGTTCATATACACTAAATTAACTCTTCAACAATCCATCCTTAATCCTTAATGTTATTTAATTCCTGTATTGTTCACACTGACAGCAGATTCAAACATGCAGGTACAGAATATAGTACAGTCTTCTGTGGACTGTAAAATGCAGGCAGTGGAACTGTGCTATATTGCAATGCAATCCCCACATAAAAACTCCCACCTATGGAAAGTTAGCAGATCACGGTGTCAGCTGGGAAGGAACCTTTTCACTGACACATTAGCTTTCTGACCTACAAGGAGTATGTGGGCATGTTACCTCAGGGATCGTTGAAAGATGTTGATTTCTATACTAATAACTTATTTATGTATATTTGAATCTGCTGTTAAAGAGGAGCTAAATATGAGTAAAGAATTAGTTTGGACACTTTTGCACTATTTGATTCAGGTGATTCTTACAGGTATTCATGTTCCAGAGTCCCTCTGTCCACCACAAAGATTACAGCTACTTGCTCTGTATGAAGCAGAGCCAAGAAAAACTTTGGGATATCCCTACATATACCTCACTGAATGAAGTTCTCCTGAAGGAAACAGTATTTATGTTCCTTTGTTCTTTGAAATGTGGGTGAGCAATAGAGAAGGCATTCATCCTCCTGAATAATCCCTAGAAAAAGGAGGTTCAATTACTTTCATGTGAACATGGTCTGCACAGGCATAATCTTAATGGTATATGTTTTCCAAGGGTTATAGTTTTGATGTATGCGCAGGAAGTGTTCTATCATTTAGAACATGCTTTATTTTCCTGAGTTGTCTCTGATGATGCTGAAGCGCAACAAACACTACCCTTCTGTCCTGACTTGATCACATCAGAAGCACGCATCACATCAAAGACATGGGCAAAATCAGATAATAGTGATAGTCCATTAGAACAAAATTGACAGAGCTATGGATTAATTCCTTATATTAGGACAAACCACTGTTCACAATACAATTTGTGAGTTTTTGAGTTATTAGTCAGTAATAATAATAAATAGTATTGATCCATGACAGGCCTATATATCTTCCCACTTCATCTTTATATCAAAACTTTAAAGGTTACTCAAGATTACTCAAGGAAGCTGAGAAGTAAAGATCAATGATGACACACTGGTTTGGATCAAGACTTAGTCATACTTAGAGTAGACCCACTGACTAAATCATGGGTCAGTCCTACTGATTCCAAGTATGACTAAGTCTGGATCCAAAACAATCTTAGACATTTACAGTAGAGTAGACAGTACATATATCTACTCAGAAGTAAGCCCCACTAAGCTCAATGGGACTTATGCCCAGGTAAGCATGTACAGGATTGCAGCTTAAGAATACAATAGAGCCTGCCTGAAGATGGGCCACCATAGCAGAAGGCATAAATTTCCCCCACATCAAGGTTAATTTATGTAGCATAAAGTCAGAACATACATGAAAGGAATCCACAGTTTATTAGACACATAACAATAAGTTCAGATACAAAATTAAAAGAAGTAAAAAATGAAACAAAAAGTGACTGAGCTATTTGGGAAAGGTATCTATGGTAATGGAAGGCTTGGCAGCAGAAACCGGTTTGAAAATACATCCACATAACATAAGCTATCAAGATAAATCACACACACAGAAGAGGTCGTAATAAAACAGTATAAAATAGAAGGTAAAACCCATTACAACCTCTTGAACTCTTTTTGGTTTTTTTTTGAAAATCATGAGAATATTTTTCAAAATAAAAACTGAGTATCCTGGGTATCTTAATAGAAAATATCAAATCCCTACTCATTTTGAACCAAGCTGAGAAAAGATATTGCCTTTAAAGGAAATAAAAAAAGAGAACCCCTTCCCCCTGTGAACACTAGCTACCATCTAGAACAGGGGTGGGCAACCCCTGGGATACATGCAACACTCCCCCCCATCCTTAGGTGTAGCTCACGTCAAAAAATAAAATGAAAGGGCAATTAGTTGCCATAACAAACTGCTATGGATGGTTACAAAGGACAAGTTAAAATTGTCCTTTTTACATTTCTGTGGCAATTTGCCACCAAATTTCAGCAAAATTTGGCAAAATGTCAACTTTACTGCCACTGCCACTGAATTTTAGATCCTGGAAGAATCTAGAAAAACCACAATTTGGGGCCAGGGGGACTCTTTGCCATAGTAGTGTATTTAAAATATTTTCAATCATCACAAAGCAGATCAGCTTTCCTCCAAATGTTGAGCAGATTGATTCGCCCCTCCTTAACTGCTTTTAGTATTCCTTGGAATCCTATATTTAGTATTTAACAACACCTGATACCCACTTTTTGTTTTTAAAAAATATCATATATTGGTAACATGGGGTTACTCTTTCAGCTTCTCTCAAACAATGACACAGAATGATCTATGGCAACATACACACAAGAGCATCAGTGAAAACAAGGCAATTGTTGGTACTGAAAGGTAGCATTCTCTAGAAATTAGTTTACAATTGTGATTTCCCAGCCTGTGCAACTTTTAAGGCAATTTGATGTAGGTTTGCCACCCTTATGTAACCTGTACATCATTGTAGGAAGGTTTTTTTGTTTTTACTGCATTCAGCTGAGGGACAATACTTGATCTGAATGAAGATTATGTATCCTTGTTCCAGCCCAACAATAGATACACAATCCAACAAAACGTAAGCACTTGAAGAGAGCAAACCTATGGCCCCTAGACAGCATCTGGGGTGGGGTGGGGTGTAGTAGGATTGTTTGTGTTCCTGGCTCCAACCTTGTAGCCAGCAAACCACGCTCCCCACCCCCTCCCCTTTGTAGCTGGCATGGAGAGAAACATGCAGGCTACCTCTCCGCGCTTTTAACATTGGTTGGATCACAGATGCTCCAAATTGTTCTCACAAGTGCATCTGAGGCTTTGAAATGCACAAAGTCTCCGTTAATTTCAAAACAGGGAAGCAGTCATGTGATACACAATTCTAAACCAAGTCCTTTAAAAAAATGTTCACAGGCCTGGAACAGAACTCTATTTAGACCAATCCCATGGGGTGAGGTGGGGGAGACAACAGCTGTGTAGGGAGAAAAATGAGGCTATTTCTTTTATTCCCTACAGGTTTCAAGAGTAACTCTTTCTCAAGAGATAAAACTTTACAAATAAATCAAGGCAGTTGGAATCCACTGATCTATGTTTAAACCAACCATCTGCTTCTGTCAGCCACCCTGAGTGGCCATAGAGATGAACATATTCCAACTGCCTTGGTTAAAACATTCTTACAAATTAAGCTTTCTGGTTGTTTGAACCTCACTTCCCTTTTTTCTCTCTCGCTTGCTCTCTGTCTCTCTCTCACACACACTCCTGAGAACAGATTGCCTTCAATTCTATCCCATAAAGCTGTGGCATGTACCAGGGACATTGCTAGGCACTGGAAAAATTTGGGGCTCAGGCCCACAGAAAACAAATCTGCATTTGCTCATTTATGTCTATCTATGCAAGTGTAGAAATAATTACCATAATTTATGAAACAAATTGACAGAAAAAGTCAGCCAATTAATTTCTCATCCAAATCACCACATATAAAATAAATTCCTCAATTAATTTGCGCCCTGCCCCAGATCATCCCAAATCAATAGTTCCCCTTCAATTACAATTAATTTGCAGTGGTGTGAAAAAAAATGCAAAAAAGAGGGTGGATTTTTTCAAGAGCAATTCACACACAGAGAGACACACACCTAAAATGGCAGCATCTGCACCAAAAAGGAGTTTCCAAATTTTACAGAGTACTAATCCAAAAGCACTCTAAGGAGTTTTTTTTCGGGGGGGGGGGTGCAGCACTTGGGGGGGGGCTAATGCTTCCCTCTGCAGCTGCAGTCCCTCTCGGAATTCACTCCTGCATGGCAATTAAGCTAAGAAAAATCCACTGGACACTCAGGCCTCTGAACATTCTGGGGCCCTGGAGAATAGACCCAGGGTCAGCCCGCCATGACCCCAGGCCTAGCAATGCCCCTGGTGTGTACGTGAATGTGTACAGGACCCATCATCTGGTCATTGGCATCTGATCCACACCCACCAGGGCAAAGAGTGTCAACAAAGGATCACACGATGCAGTGGCCACACTCATGCTACAGCTGCATGGGAGAGTGGCATGACGAAGCAGCTGTGAGCATGTTGGGGCCTTGAGTCAGATTGTTTTCAGTCACCATCTTGAGTCGCTTATGTATTGGCAAAACATTATGCCTTTAAAGAGTTACCCTCCAAAACCATCAGAAGTGAAGGACATGTTCATTTGCTACCTAGCTGTCCACTTGTTTGTTTCATAGGCGCCCTAACAAGTGTTTGATCCTTGTCGTCATCTTGAGGAATCCTATTTGCAACAGGCAAGATAGAATCACATATGAACCCTACAGATTATAAAGAGCAGGGCCCCATCTACACGAGCCATTTACTCCGGGGTGGCTGTGATTTGAGGTCCTTTGGGACATACAACACAGTTGCTACTTCACAGCCAACTGCGGTTCTCACCCAGAAAATGTGGCTTTCCAAAGAGGCGTTTTGCTGTGATGTTTTTGGTTTGCTGTGGGTTTCCCGCAGTTGCAAGCTGTCTGTCCTTTCCCCGAACTGACTTTGTATGTTGTAGTGGGCGTCTGGTAGGCATGTTACTCTGTGATGCCCCTTCACTCCTCCCTGTTCCTTTGCTGCTGCACAGTTACAGAGGCATGGAGAGGCATGCTCATTTATTCAACCACACTTTTGCTTACCTTCACAGCTTCATATCTTCACAATGGCTGCTTTGGAGTCAGTGCCCAAGGGCTGGGGGGTCTCGGGGGAGCAGAAGATCCAGGACCACCTTTGCTCCAGCCACCATTTTGGAATGATGGGTTGGCATGTACCTCTCATGGGCACATGCCTTGGTGTGTGCAAACCATCGCGAGTCTCCCACATTTTACCTAACGAAGAATGGACAGACACAAAGGAACCCCCCAAATACAAAATAGCCACTAAAACTTGAAGTATTGCACCCCCACCCTCGCATGCCTGCACAGCTGCGCATTTAAATATAATGGTAAAAAAGGGGGGCACAGAGGATATTCCACTTGGAGAAGTCTGTAGTGGATCACGCATGTACTGCTGCAGAAGTTAATTCGCAGCTGCAATGCTGCACAGTTATGATGAAGGTTGAAAGTGGTGCCGTGTAGATGGCCCCCAGAACTAACTCAAGACAGGGGAAAATTATGTATCTCCATGATCTGAGCCACACAGGATGTCAGCTGCTAGTCAGTCCAGCAGAAGTTTTCTGCTTGGCCATTCATATGGTGAGCTAGACCTTGAACATGGCACTGAGCTTTGTAATCAGAAAATCATCTCAAAATGCAGTTCTGTACCCCTGTACTTGGAACTACGTCCCACTATATTCAATGGGGCTTACTCCCAGGTAAGTATGCATAGGATTGTACCCTAAGTCTTCATACATGAGTATAACATATCCCATTTCCACCAGCACTCCTACCTCTAACAATTAGATACCATATTCAAAGGCAAAATAAAGGCAGGATTAAATGTTGTATCCCATATTTAATGTTCAGATGGAGAACACCAAGATCATCTCAGTTATGGCACATACATGTAAAATACTACGCAAAGTATTATCTGATAATAGCAGGTGACAATGAGGGGATTAGGAATAGTAACATACCATTTGGATACAAGTTATTAGCACCTCAAAAAAAAAAGCATAGAAAGGTTTTTTGAGTTCTTCAAGTTGGCTTCGTAATCTAACTCTATGAAGCCTATTAAACATCCCGTTCAACACTAAGGACTACTAGCATGTGTCCTCGTAAGAGGGGGCTGCATAAACCCTGCGGGTTGCATCTTTCCCCTTCATTTCCCCTCTCAAATTACTAGCCCGTGCGTGAACAGCCAGGGTTGGGCGGGGGCACCTAGGCAATCTGAATACAACTTACAGGCTGCATGCTGTGTCTTTTGCATCTCTCACAGCAGAACACAACGCTGGCAATGGAAGCCATGAGGCCTGGTCAAGGCTAGCCACCAGGTAACGCTAGGGTGTTATCAGGGGCAGCCAGCCCTTCTCCCACTCCAGCAGCAGATGGAACACTTTGGCGCGTAAAATCCTCTTTTGCTTATGGTGAGAGCAATGGTAACATGAAATATTGAGGGAGGCTGATGCTATAGGAAGTTCAGGAAGGGGAAGGAGGCAGGCTAGGGGCCCAAGAATCCCCAGAGTGGGTGCCAAGGCTTCCCTCTCTCTCTTTCTCTCAAATACATCCCCACGACCATGTGCACAACCAATGGATGGAAAGCAGTTCAATGGAACCATGGGCTAACCACAAGGCAGAAAAAGCAAACCAAAGTCCTCAGCAGGATGAATTACTGACAAAGCTGTGGGACTGATGTGTATATGAAGGAGGCCTTGTTGAGACACATCTGGGAGCTCTGAGGCCCATAAAATCCACAATCCAATGTGAAGGGTGACAAAGCAATAGTTAAGATATCAAAAGGCCTATATCAGCACTGTCAGTCATAGCTGGCTTCCCCCTCCATTATAGCAGCAAAAGTGACTACATAGGACTTGAACACAGTAAATTGTAATGTTATGCTGAACATTCTTTCAGCGTAACAATAACATCCCCGATGCTACTTAACATCTATGTGAAGCCGCTGGGGGCTATCATCAGGAGGTTTGGGATGCGGTGTCATCAATATGCGGATGACACATATTGCAGCTCTACCTCTCGTTCAAATCTTCACCAAGGTTGGCCGTAGAATCCCTGTCCAAATGTCTGGAGATGGTGAGTGGCTGGATGGGGAGGAATAAGTTGAAGCTGAATCCTGACAAGACCGAGGTACTTTTGGTGGGACACAAGAGGAGGTTGGGGGATGTTGACCTGGTGTTGAATGGGGTACAGCTACCCTTGAAAGACCAGGTTCACAGCCGGGGGTCATTTTAGACTCCCAGCTGTCCATGAAGGCTCAGGTGTCAGCTGTGAGCTGGACAGTGCTGTACCAACTCCATCTGATATGGCGGCTGCACCCCTACCTTCCCGACCATCTGCTCCCATCGGTAGTACATGCCCTGGTCTCCTCTCGTTTAGACTGCTGTAATGCGCTCTACATGGGGTTACCCCTGAAGACAGTTCGGAAGCTGCAGCTGGTACAGAACGCGGTGGCTCACCTGATTACCGGCGGCCGGCGGCGAGATCACATCACTCCAGTGCTGAAGGAGTTGTACTGGTTACCAGTTGTTTTCCAGGCCAAATTCAAGGTATTGGTTTTGACCTTTAAAACCCTATATGGTTCCGGCCCAGCCTATCTTAAGGAGCGCCTCCAGCAACACCAGACAGGCCGCTTAACAAGATCAGCCTCGGATGGCCTTCTCTCTGTCCCATCAGCCAGGACAGATAGGCTGGTGAGGATGAGGGACAGGGCCTTCTCTGTGGTGGCCCCCACTCCGTGGAACTCCCTCCCTAGGGAACTCCACCATGCCCCATCTTCAATGAGCTTCCACCGCGCATTAAAAACATGGTTTTTCAGGCAGGCATTTGGGGTGGGTTAGGGTATTTTTTATAATGTTTTTAATGTAGAATTTTATTGTTTTAACTGTTTTGTTGTTGTACATTGCCCAGAGTGGCTGTGTGACCAGCCAGATGAGCGAGTAATAAATTTAATAAATAAATAAATAAAATAAAATAAAAAATCTTTATGGTTTTTGGCCATTCACAGGCAGGTTTGGGGAAAACCAAAGCCCCTCCAAAATTGTGGAAGGGGAAAAGAATGTTCTCCAAAATTTTTGTGGGGAGGGGGGCTATTGCTTACCATAACTGTATGACATGGCAGATGGTTTGGGGGTTTGTTTTTTACTTTAAAACAAAAGTAGCCACTCCAGGAAGTGTGGCAGTGGTGTAAAGAAAGTGGCTGGCCACTCACAGCAGCATGTTTTAAAGCATGGGTGCTGCTAGGTACTTAAAAGATTCAGGGCCCAGGCCCACAGGACACAAATCTGCATAATATTTGCATAGATTTATCTTCTATATATATATATAAGTCAAAAATTGTGTGTGGGTTTGTGGCTGGCTGCAGAGCCGTCTGTAATGCAAGGAATAAGGGGGAGCTGCGCTGGGTGTAATCACACTGTAGGGGCCCACTGAGCCTGCCATTTAGGCCCTACAGTTGCTGCCCCTTTTACTTCACATTCTCACTTGCCAGAGTGTATGACAGGAGTCGCTGGGTTACATTATTACTTTGTTTATACTTTCCCCTACTAACAAGTACCCCCTCTCAATCATGGTGCAGGCCAGGCTTCTGATTTCAGCTATAAGTCATCCTACTGGCCATCTTTCATTCTATTGGTCTCTCTCCCATTCACTCTGACTTCCTTCACCTTGGATTGGCTGGCTGCCATTTGTTCCCTCCCCTTTACTCATGGTTTCTTTTCTGATTGTGGAGGGCATTTAGTTTCTCTCCCCGTTCCTGCAATTTTCAGCAAGGAAGCCCCTGTTGAAAATTTTAATAGCGGTATGAGATTCGGTGTGGATTATATTGTAGTAGTGCTTACAGATTCAGTCTCTTGCATTTTCAGTAGTGTTTTTAATTCAATCTGCTCATTATAATTGTGCTTTTTTAATCAAGTCTGGTGGATTCAACTTTTCACCTTTCTTATGGGGCCTTTCCGAGAAGCGTAAACCTACCTTAATGTGTTTCTAACAAATAGTGCCTATGACAAAATTACATCCCGGGCAATGTAAGTATCAGCTAGTATCTAAGCAAAAGTAGATATATTTACTAGGATTTAAAATATTTCACAGGAGGCAAAGCCAGCCAATTATTTTTCCATCCAAATAATCTCAAATAAAACACATTATTCAATTAATTTTCACCCTGCCAGAGTTTATCCCAAACCAATGAAATACGTTTTTCTCAGCTTAATTTGCTATGCAGGGGGAGATTATTTGGAGAGGGGGCACAGAGCTCTGGTCACTCAGGGATCCAAGGCCCTAGGAAATGGAGTCAGGGCTGGGGTCACATGGGATGCCTGTCGTAAAGTTTTTTAAAAGAGCAAAAAACCACATAGTACAGTTATGGTAAGCTGCAGCATCCCCTGCAAAGGTTTCGGAGAAAATCTTCCCTTCTGCAGAACAATAGAGTATCACACCCCATTTTCATGTGGGTGCGATATTTTTGGGAAATTTAAAGAAAGGTTTCAGCCCAGCACTAGTAAATTATACCCAGAACACAGAAACAGAAATTTTTATTTTGACTTGCAGCTAATAAAACCCTCTTAAAGTCTAGAAGGTTTTGTTCCACTTGGCCACTACATCAGTGCCAGATGAGCAACTGAACGAAAAAGCTATTTGCATTAAAGACTGCAAGTCTAAGCGCACTCACTAGGGAGTGCGGGTGAACTCAGCAAGACGTCCTTCTGTGAAAACATGCTTAGGAGCACATGGTATACGTGCCTAGCATTCTCCTCATAATATATCTAAATAGGAACTAAATCACTCCTTCCCAGTACTTAACTTATCTAACTGGAGTTTTCTAGAACTACTCTTGAGAGGTGGGGAAAAAAACCCTAAAAATTACAACACAGTTACAATAGTTCTACTTGAAATTTTCAGATTTAATAGTTCTCAGTAGTTACATTGAGGGCTTGAAATTTAATTGTATACAATACTGATTTCTCAAAGATGCTTTAAAAAAACTAGGGTGGAAGGGAAGAGATGAGACAAATGGAGCGTAGATTACATTTGTTCCTGGAACTGAACTGTCTGTCACTAATTGCCAGTCCAAAATGGAAGCCAGTGTCTTCATACTTTCTGGTAAACACGGATACATTTGACATCATTCATGACACATTCCTGGAAGACAAAGGAAGTTCATTCATAAGTCTTTCCTTCTCTCTCCAGATTGCTGGGGAACAGGGCAATGCAGATGGATTCTTATCACATTCCAGCTATTGTGTACAAGACATGGAAAACAGAAGGAAATTCTACTTACCACAACCATTTTTCCATCAACTATCTTTCTCGTTATTGTGGTCTCTTTGCCATCCCACTCCTGGTGCTGGGTCAATACGTTATTATCATCTAAGGTGATAAGGGTCTGTAAAATAACACAGAATTTTGGTACTTAGCTAGGTCCTTAATGTGCCGAATGGTAACGTATTGCATAGGCCATCTGATCACGTACAGCATCCACCTGTTTGTTGGGGGGAAATTAGCATGTTCCTGCTTTCCCAGATTGTAATTGGGTATGGAAAAAGTTCCTCTCACCAAAACAAAGGAGACAGAACTGAAATAATAATATACACACGCCAAATTAAACATGTCTGAGAACCCTAGTTCTCTCCCACCTCACATGTCTATTTTTTTAAGATTACCGTCGACCTCCAGCTCCTCACCCACCCCAAATTCCTCAGCATAAATTCTCCAGAGAATTGAAGCTCTTCCTTAATCCAAGGATTCCACACCCCATCCGCTAACCAACTCTTTTTTCCATGAAGGAAAGAATAAGGAAAAGCGATCAGAAACACAGCAATCTGCACGACCACCCCCATCCCCCAAAACAGAAACACACATGACTATTATTACAGACAATTAAAAAAAGTATAAGGCTGTTTCCAATGTTAGTCCAACATAGAGTAGTAGATCCATTGAAATTAACAGGCTACTCAGTGTAGGACTAACACTCAATACAACCCTCTGCCTTCAAGGCCCAGGATGCTGAAAAATCTGAAAAATAAAAAATGAAACATTCTGGGACTGTCCTAGGTGGCTGTACTCTTTCCTCTGTAAAAACCTGTACTGGCCTTTGTCAGAAGCTTGATGTTGGCTGAGTACAGGCTTGGGGGCCAAATCTGGCCTTCCTCGAGTCCCCAGATGGTTATGTCCCCTTTCACTAACCCCACCGATCGTTGGTGGTTTCCTGGCTTTAGTGCTGTTTTCACCCCATTCTAAAAGGCTGAAATGCCTCTCCTGTGGCTCAGTTATTGGCAGTAAGGGCTTTAAGCTCAAATATGCTGATCTTTTTTGTATTCTGGGCCCTGCACACTTTGCCGTCATCCCCAACAACCATTGGAAGAGAGCCAGTGTGGTGTAGTGGTGAGAGTGCTGGACTGGGAGTCGGGAGATCCGGGTTCTAGTCCCCACTCAGCCATGGAAGCTCACCGGGTGACTTTGGGCCAGTCACAGTCTCTCAGCCCAACCCACCTCACAGGGTTGCTGTTGTGAGGATAAAATGGTGGAAGAAGATTATGTATGCTGCTTTGGGTTCCTTAAGGAGGAAAAAGGCGGGATATAAATGTAATAAATAATAATTTTTAAAAATGGAATGTGGCTGTTGAGAGCTTTTCTGAAAGGGAATTTGTCCCTTAGGCTGAAAAGGGTTCCCCACCCCCTGGCCAAGTATGATCAGGACTAGCTGAAGACATGTCTGTGCTCAAGGCATATCATTCAAACGATGCCAAGGCACATTAACAATCAGCAGGTTAGTCATTAAATGCTTGCACAACTTCCCAGCTGATAGTGCCCATGAGTTACACAAGCCCATGCCTCCCACTTTGCCACCCTTAATGATACCCCAGAATCTGCCAGCTTTCTTACTTTGGCTCTCCTTTGAGCAAAATGGTATTTGGGTTCTCAGCGTTCCATCATTCCAACTGAGGACCTTCTCTCTTTTATTTTTTAAAATTTTTTACAGAAAGAGGACTACTCTTTTATTTCTTTTTTAAAAGAGTGTATGGTAAAGAGTTGTGTAGGGTGTATAATGCATCTCCAGACTTCATCTTTTGGGAATAACTTAAAACTAGCTCTTCCACAAAGGCGGAATCAGTTTGGGAATGACTATAATTGGAGGTGAGGGAAAGGTCCTGGCAGATGGCCAGTATTCTTGCACATACTGGTTTTTGCTCCTATTGCTGTAATCTGGGGGGATCCCCTATCTACCAGACCATTCAGAAGCCAAGAAGTTACACAACTTGGCAACTGAGGCACATCGTCATGAAAGGGCTACGGGATCAGCTTGCACCCCATCTGGTGACGAAGCCTTTGAAAGGGAGCATCACCTTGGCAAGCCTCCTTTGCCATGAAAGTGAGAGCTCCTTAGCATTAACCACAGAGTTGGCACACCCAGGGAAGATACCCGGAATCCTTCAGGTGGCCTCTGCAACCTGGCTGTTTTGAGAAATATAGGTATGACTCAGATGCCATGCTTCCACTGCACAGCGGGGGAACGTGTTCTTTTGTTGCTCAAGTATATGAAACTGGACCAGCATACTATGAACTCACCCTTCTTGCAATACGTTTGAAGGGATTATTGAAAAGCAACAACATACATTTGCACTGGGAACAGTAGCAAAATGCCAGTAGCCATTTTAGTCCATCAGAAAAAGAATCCAGAAGCCACAGCTTACGCACTGTTTTGTGAGATTTTAAGTTGGTATTACGCTACTTCTGTTGAGAACTGTTTTAGCCTTACACAGGCTAACCTAATGTAACACAGTTTTGGTTTGTGGAATATGGAGGTCAGGACCAGTGTGAAAGGGAGGCATGGTTGGGCACCTGCTGAGGGCTCAGACCTCAGCAGGGGCCCACTGACAAAAGCCCCCTGGACTTGCTCCTCCTCTTCACCATTGCAACCTGCTTGTTCACCTGCCCCTCATTCTGGCCCAGACAACGCTGGTAGTGACAAGGAACAGCAGCAGATGCCGCTGCCTACTCGCTGACCGTCCATCAAACAAACAAGCAAGTGGTAGCAATGAAAGAGAACGAAAAGCAATAGCAGCTGGTGACAATGGGGGTAAGAAGGTAGACTCACTGAGGGAAGGAAGCCCATTGAGGAGTCTTGCCCAAGGGCCCTCAAAAACCTGGAGCTGTTTGGTGAGTGTAATGCATGGAAATTTGCTACTAAAGAGACTTCTACATTTGCCCTGCTAAAGCAGCTGACACATACTGGGCTGGTTCAGACATAACATTAAATCATAGTTTAATCTTATGAGCCACAGCAAGCCTCAGGGTCATGCACCACCACCCCCTCCTTTGGCACAGCTGCAAGAAGGAATTCAAAGATTTTGCATCCATTTTAGATTAACCACAGCTTGCCATGTTGTCCGAACCTGGTTAAACTTAATGGTGGTTATTTGAAACAAGCCAACTTCAAATTATAGTTTATGTAGCTGGCTTGTTTCAACCAACCATGGTTAAGAAGAACCACAGTGGAGAGTTCAGATGACACATGGAACCCACTGAATCTGAAACAGAAGCGGGAGTTTCTGATCTCACAGCCATGCCAGAGAAGGAGAGGGGTGTGAGAGAGCTGAGAGATCCTTCCCATAATGCTAAACCATGGTTTACCATTACATCACAGGCATTACCACCATTTTCCACAGCTCAGGAACAAAGGAGCACTCTGCTTTAGCACACCATAACCATCAGTAATTTTTATTCATTACATTTATCTCCAACTTTTCTTCACTAAAATTCAATCCAGACTGTATTCAAAGATAAAAAAAAACCCTGCCGCTTTAGGACCAGAGTTAAAGCTATCTCATGTTGGCTCAAGCACCAGAAAGCCAGGAAATTGGTAGCTTAGGCTGATGCCTTAATGAACATGTCCCATGATCAGTAATGATGTTGTGCAATGTCACAAATTGCACATGCTCAAAACTTATCTGCCATGCACCAACACTTTTCCTGGATCTTTCAGGCCCAAATCCAGATGGGGAGGATGGAGTGCCTGGGACCAGCAAAGACGCCTCAGTATTGTTTTATGAAGCAGTTGAACCTTACTGTCTTGCTAGGCAGTGGTTCTCAACCTGTGGGTCGCGACCCCTTTGGGGGTCGAACAACCCTTTCACAGGGGTCGCCTAAGACCATCGGAAAACACATATTTCTGATGGTCTTAGGAACCGAGACACCGCTCCTCTATCCGTCTCCAGGAGGGTCCGCCCACATGCAGATAAGCTAGATCGAATCTAGCACCTTTGTGAGGCTCCGGGTGAGGGAGGCGAGAGAAGGGGAGGTGAAGAGGGAAGGGAAGCCCAGAGGCTCCAGCGCCGACGGTGGTGGCTCCCCTTACGGGGGTGACTGGCTGGCGGGGTCCAGTGTGCTCCGCCCCGGGGAGGCCGGACCAGGAAGCGCATGTGGCCGGCTGGGGGGCTGCTGAAGCGGCAGCGGCCTAAGCGGTAAGAGCACGGGGAGAGAGCCAGGCAGGGCTGGCGTGTCTGTGTCCGCCGCCTGCAAGGCCCAGCTAGGCCCGGCCGCCCGCCGTGGGGTAGGCAAGGATGGCATGTGGAGAAATCGGAGATGGCGGGAGGCAGAGCGGCCGAAGGGTCGCCGCCTATGGGCGGGTGAGGGAAGATCTCCATGATACGAGGGACGGCGGGAGGGAGGAGCGGTGTCCAGAGCTGCACGCCAAATTATTAGGGGATGTGGGGAGAGAAGGGAGCTGAGGCCTGGCTGCTGTGGGCGGAGGGTGGCCCCCGCAAGCCAGGAGGGTGAGGGGAGATAGGCCACGATGGTCGCCGCGGGTCGTGAAGACGGTGTGTGAAGCCAAGGCCTGATGCTGTGGAGTGGGGTGGGTTGTGCTGTGGGGCGAGGAGGAGATGGGCCCCTGCGTGGGTTCGGGGATCCCTGAGGTGGGGATGAAGGGCAGCTGCGAAGCACTCCGCGGGGGGCAGGCGGGCTGTGGGGTTGGGGCGCGGCACACACAGTCCTGCCCCTGAGGAGTGGGCTGGGCTGTGGGTGTGTGTGAAGGGGGCATTTTTATATGGGCTAAGGGAGGCCTATAGGGTGTGTGGAAGAAGGGCACAGCGCAAAAGCATATGGGGTGGGTCAGAAGGCTGGGCGAGGACCTGGAGGTCGTGGGCCGCAGAGGCTTGTCCTTATGGGGTGGGCTGGGCAGTGAGGGGTGAAGGGGGTGTTTAGGGGCAAAACGACCTGGGAGAGGAGCCCTATGTGGGGTCGTGGGAAGCAGAGGCTAGTCCCTATGGGGTGAGCTGGGCAGTGAGGGGTGAAGGGGGTGTTAATGGGCTAAAGGAGCCCTGTCTCTTCTTGGGTGGGGGTTGATTAATCACTATGCTTTAATTATGTTCAATTTGTAACAATGAAAATACATCCTGCATATCAGATATTTACATTACGATTCATAACAGTAGCAAAATTACAGTTATGAAGTAGCAATGAAAATAATGTTATGGTTGGGGGTCACCACAACTTATGGAACTGTATTAAAGGGTCATGGCATTAGGAAGGTTGAGAACCACTGTGCTAGAGGAATCCTCCTGTGAGTTGACCCATGCCTGTTTGTTGCTTGTAAGCAAGCCTGATTTCTAACATTGTACAACATCGCTACAGATCATGGGACACGTCTGTTAAGGCATCAGCCTAAGCTTCCAATGTCATAGCTTTGTGGAGCTTGAGCCAACATGAGATAGCCTTAACTCTGGTCTTAAACTAGTAAGGTTCTTAAACTGGTGAACTGTTGTTGTTTTTTTTTTTAAGGTGTTCTGTATTATTACAGTGTGCTGAAAACAACAACAATCTAAACTAAAAAACACTATACAAACAAGTTGTTAACTGAGTAAATGTGTACAAATGAATAGATGTGTCCTTTATGTTCAGAACAGCTTACTTCTGAGTAAGCCTGCACTGGATTCCACCATATCCTATCCCCTCTTCATCAGTGATCTATCTGTCAGGCAGAGTGATTCCCTCAGTTATCAAGATTATCTCACTCTTACCTCAGTTGACAGTTCCCTGCCAGCTGTCCCCTACTGTCAGAATGCTGACAGGAAAAGGCACAACCCCTCAACAAGCCTGAATAAAGTACATCAGTAGTTTTCCTCAGAATTTGGAAGAATTATATGATATGCCTAGCCGCAGCTTGAGAAAAAGTACAGATGTATAAATTTTCAGCACTTTTTAACTCACTGTATCTATAACAATTTCTATCAGATCGGATTGAACATTTGCACAACTGTAGACCTCATCCAAATTATGGTTGCCAAGTATCAAGTTATTAGCTCTGCACGTGCCATTTTGAAATGCAGTAGAATTTTGAGGTTTATGATGGTGGAAACTTTGGGGAGTGACTCGCTTTAATTAAAGGGGCACTCCCATTCCCCTTTAATTCACAGGGTTACCAGGCCGTCTCCCAACACAGCACTGACTGGACCCAGACCAGCTGAGTTTCCACCACTTTGCAGCATCATGTGCATTTAGACCACAGACCTGATTTTCTTGGATGGGGAAACAGATCATGCAAGGCTTGATGTACTGCATGCTAGAGGGAACTACAGAAAGCCAGTGAGACACAAGCATCTAGAAATTGATTTATGCATTAAAAATTCCTGTGCTTGAATAGCAGTATCTGCAGAAATGGGATCCATTAATTGTCCACAAGAAGGCCGTCTATGTGATTCTGGGTAAGATCCAAGCCTGGCTTCAGACCCAAAGGTATTTGGAATCACTCCCTCCTGCTCCTCTTCTCTTTGGATAGCCCCAGCTGAACTGTTACGTTTGCTGTTACTATCATTCCTACTCACTGGAATTCTTTTTCCCTGTGCATGAAAAAACCACAACCCAGCAGCAGCCAAAGCTGTTATTGCAACAGAGACAGACAAACATAGCACACAGAAATGACCCCACCACCTGAACAGCCCCTGTGCAAAGCCCTTCTCATTAACAGAGAAAAGCCTAAGCAGATATAGTATTTCTAACGGGTGAAGCACCTCCAAAGCCAAAAAGGAACAGCTGCACCAATTGAATTCCCAACACGTTTTGACGCTTGGTCTTTATCATGGGGAAAACCCCTGGAGATTCTTTTGGAGGATTCCCTCTCCCTTGCCTCTTCCAAAGAAGACTGAAAAGTATTCTACCTTTTGGGAATTCAGTTAAGTGTCAAAACATGTTGGGAATTCAATTGATGCAGCTGTTTCTTTTTTTACTTTGGTTTCCAGCCTTACAGCTGTTCTGGTCCCCATTGGCAGCGGTGAAGAGCCTCCACCAGCAAGCCAAATGTGGTCCTTTGTGGGTTCCCCAGATGCCCCAGCCCCTTTCCTCATCCCAGCCCCTTTCCCCAGACCACCCATCATTTGGTGGTTTTCCAGCTTTCTTACATTTCCCCCCTCATTCTAAAAGGTTGAAATGCCTCTCCTAAGATGTCATTATTGGCAGCAAGAACTTTAAGGTAAACTGTGCTGGTGTTTTGGCCCCACCCCTGTTGCCTTTGGCTCCACCCCATTTTTCCTTCAGCCCTGCCCACCACTCAAGAGCTTTTCCTAAACTGGATTTGGCCCTCAGGTGGAAAGACGTTTAGCACCCCTGATTTATAAAGTCAGTTCTAAAAGGCTGCTCCTCTGCTGAAGTTTCTTAAGAAAGCCGTGCTGGATCAGGCCAAGGGTCTATCTAGTCTAGCATTCTGTTCACAGTGGCCAACCAGCTGTCTACTAGGAACCCACAAGCAGGACACGAGTGCTACAGCACCCTCCCACCCAGGTTCCCCAGCAACTGGTGTACCCAAGCATACTGCCTCTGGTACTGGAGGTAGCACGTAGCCATCAAGACTAGCAGCCTTCAATAGCCTTCTCCTCCAGGAATTTGTCCAACCCCCTTTTAAAGCCATCCAAATTGGTGGCCACCACTATATCTCGAGGTAGCGAATTCCATAGTTTAACTATGCACTATGTGAGAAGTACTTCCTTTTGGATTCTCTTTGTTTGGCTTGAATTGTCTTTGTGGCAGCCTTTGCATGTTTCCTGTGGTCTTTGCATGTACTGACTGGGAGTTATGAATGATATTATACCAGTGTTTTGCCAACTGGTCTGTTTCTGGGCTCAGTTCAAAATGCTGGTTTGACCTTTATAGCCTGTCATATTTTCAGGGCAGTGTATCTGCTCATGTCCACCTGTGCCTGCCTAGATATTCAGGTCTTCAATAGTGAAGACCTTCCTCCAGCTTCCTTTGCCATACAAGGTGTGATGGCTACCAGAGAGAGGGTGGCCTTCTCAGTGGTGGCACCCAGACATATCTGGCACCTGTGTTGATATAATTTTTACGCAAAACACCTTTTTATTTTCATAGGCTTGTTAGCTTTAATTGTCTAAGGCTGTATAATCCCATACCCATTTACCTGGGAACTCACTGGGACTTATTTCTGAGCAGGCATGTATAGAATTGTGCTGTTAGTCTGGTTATTGTTTTACACTGTTCATTGTGAATTGCTTTTAGCTTGTGGCTTTATATTTTAATTATGTTACCTTGAAATTAGCTGCCCTGGGATTATGTTTGAAGGGTGGGATAACAATGCCTATAATAAAAGAAATAATACAAACAGCATTGCAGGAATAAAAAACTAGGTTGGGTTCAGACTTAGTCATACCTAGAGTGGACCCACTGAAATCAATTGGTCTTCAATTAAATTACTCATGACTAACATTAAGTCCCACTGATTGCAATGGATCTACTCTGTGTATAACTAAGTCTGGACCCAACCCAGTAACTGACAAACCAAAAATAAGGCCATGCTGATTCATGAGTAAGTTTATTTGAGTGTAGACCAGCTTTCCCCAACCCAGTACCCTCCAGATGTTTTGGATTTCAACTCCCATCAACACCAGCCAGTATGGCCAATGGTCAGGAATGCTGGGAGTTGTAGTCCAAAACTTCTGGAAGGCACCAGGTTGGGGAGGCTAATGTAGACAGTGGAAGAATAGTAACTGGTGGCATTCATGGTGTCAGTATAGGCACTGTGAGGAAAAAGAATACATCTGTAATGAGGGACTGACTTGTTCATGTAACAAAACTCAGAGCTTTTCTACATGAGGCATTTATTGTGCACTCATGATTCCTTACTCACAGTTGTTTACAGATGATCTTTAGATGATCTTGTGATCCTCCAGTTTCACTTCTGTTTTTTTATGAGCACTTTCCTGGGTATTTCTTAGAGCAGGGAAAATAGAGTATAATTTCTGAAAGTGAAAGAACAGGTGTTTTCCTATTTGTGTAATTCTAATATTCCACTATTCTGCTATAGCACAGCACCACCTAGAAGTTATGCAGCAGAAAAGGAAAAGATCTTTGTGTTGAGCTCAGATCTCAATTCTGTGACAAAACCAAAAGTAGATACAGCAAATTAACAGCCTCATGTAGAAAAGCTCTCAGCTCTAATCAGGGATTTGTCAGCTTTTTTACTATGTGGGTAACTTTCGTTTACCTGAGTTTTCCGGCCATCTATCGTATCTTCATTAAATTTCTCTCCCAATTTGAAGCTGAATTCATGCGTTTTGAAAGTGCTTTCTGTTTTCACACTGATTGTTTCGTCATCCTTCTTGATGGTAATATCTGGCTTGGCCATGCCTCCCATCTTCCTCATAGGCAATCCCACACCTACCAGACAGAAAGACAATTGATAGATTCAGCCATGTACAGTCAATTAAAAAGTTAGCTCATCTTTTTTTATAAGAAGAGTGGGGAGGAAGGAGAAATCCAGTGAATCAGCAGAAATATTGCCACACCTCAGGTAATA
This sequence comes from Heloderma suspectum, assembly GCF_057233095.1. Taxonomy (NCBI): domain Eukaryota; kingdom Metazoa; phylum Chordata; class Lepidosauria; order Squamata; family Helodermatidae; genus Heloderma; species Heloderma suspectum. The sequence goes on from NC_139461.1 coordinate 51,190,872, forward strand.
GGATACTCATCAAAGCTATCTGAATTTCATTCTGCCCTACAGGACCAACAGATCTTTTGTAAGACCTCAGCATATTACAAAATACACTCTGCCCCAGATGCAATTGATATTTTATTATATTGGCCTGTAGAAAGTGAAATTAATCCATATGGGAAAAACGTTTGTACCCACTCTTCTGCAGTAAGATTAGAAAGAAATCTTGCCATATCAACAAAACACTGTTTTCTCAATACAGTCTCCCATCACTTTGTCGAGTAAGAGTTAAAAAAATTAAATACAGATTTAACAATGTGATCCCTGTAGTCTCACTCTGCTGAGATCAACAGGGATGACTTTCTTTCTTTTTTAAAGGAAAGCAATCAACAGGAGTTTGCAAGATATATGATTCTTGAGCAGAACCATGTATTAACTTAATGGACTTCGATCACTTAACTGCAGAGCTCCAGTTTCCATTCTCTTGAGAGAGACTGGGACATCATCACGTTTTCCTGGGATTCTCAAACTTTATCACAAGTCCACTGGAAGGAAGGTAAAGGCTGGCATTTACATGAGCTTATTCATTCTTCTGCAAAACATGGCCCCTCCAAGAAATTCCTGTCTTGTGTGGTGGATAATTTCCTCCTACAGAAAGTAGAGGTAGGAACTAGAGGATCGGCTATCCTTGACTTGATCCTAACCAACAGAGATGACTTAGTGGGTAAAGTAGCAGTTACAGGAACTCTGGAGGAAAGCGACCGTGTTATACTTGAGTTCATGGTTCTAAAGGAAGCAAAAGCCGAGTGTAGCCAAACCCGTAGCCTGGATTTTAGGAAAGGTGATTTTAATAAACTCAGAACAATGATCAGTGAGGTCCCATGGCAAGCGACTCTAACGAGAAAAGGAGTCTAAGATGGGTGGAAGTTTTAAAAAAAGGGAAATTCTAAAGGCACAATTACAAACCATTCCAACAAGACAAAAAGGTGGAAGACAACAGAAGACGCCAGTGTGGCTTCACAAAAAGCTTAGAGATGACCTGAAAACAAAAAAGGACACATATAGGAAGTGGAAGGAAGGCCAAGCAACAAAGGAAGAGTACAGGCAGGTAGCACAGAATTGCAGGGATGGCATCAGGAAACCCAAAGCTGAGAACGAGCTGAGGTTAGTTAGGGATGTTAAAAGCAACAAAACAGCTTTCTTCAGCTATGTGCAAAGTAAAGGACAGAGGAAAGAAATGGTGGTTCAGCTATTAAATAAGGATGGCAAAATGAAAACAGATGACAAAGAAAAGGCAGAAGTGCTCAGTTCTTACTTTGGCTCAGTCTTCTCCCTATGACCCTCCTGGCAAAGGCGAAGTACAGGCTGAAGGGGCAGGATTGCAGCTTGAGATCGACAGACATATGTTCAAGGAACACCTAATTACTTTTTATGAGTTCAAATCTCCAGGGCCAGGTGAAATGCATCCTAGAGTAATAAAGGAACTGGCAGAAGAACTCTCAGAACCACTTTCTATTCTCTTTGAGAAATCATGGAGGACAGGTGAAATGCCAGATGACTGGAGGAGGGCTAATGTTGTCCCTATCTTCAAAAAGAGTAAAAAGGAGGAACCTGGGAACTACAGACCAGTCAGTCTGACATCAATCCCTGAGAAAATTCTGGAGCAGATGATAAAGCAATCCATTTGGAAGCACCTTGAAAACAATGCAGTGATTACTTGAAGCCAACATGGATTTGTCAAGAACAAATCCTGCCAGATGAAACTGATCTCATTTTTTGATCAAGTAACCTCTTTTGTGGACTGTGGGAATGCTGTGGACATAATATACCTCAACTTCAGCAAAGCTTTCGACAAAGTGCCCCATGATATCCTGATGAGCAAACTAGCTCAAAGTGGGCTAGATGAACCAACCATCAGGTGGATCCACAGTTGGCTACAGAATCAGACTCAAAGAGACTTGCTATAACTGAGACTTGGTGGGATGACTCTGATGACTGGAATACAGCAATTGAAGGATATAACTTGTTCAAAAAGAACTGGAGGAACAGAAAGGGAGGTGGGGTTGCACTGTATGTGAAAAATACATATATCTGCACAGAAATACAGGAGGATGAGCTTGGTAGCCCCATCAAGAGCATCTGGATCAAAATAAATGGAGCAAAGAAAAAGAACATGGTGGTGGGAGTCTACTACCGGCCACCCAATCAAGGAGAAGATGTGGATGAAACTTTTGAAAAGCAAATAGCCAATGTTTTAAGGAAGCATGATGTAGTAGTAATCATAGAATCATAGAATCATAGAATAGTAGGGTTGGAAGGGGCCTACAAGGCCATCGAGTCCAACCCCCTGCTCAATGCAGGAATCCAATGGGGGACTTCAATTTCTCCGATATTTGTTGGGAGACAAATTCTGCAAAACATGGCCCCTCCAGGAAATTCCTGACTTGTGTGGCAGATAACTTCCTCCTACAGAACGTAGAGGAAGGAACTAGAGGATCGGCTATCCTTGACTTGATCCTAACCAACAGAGATGACTTAGTGGATAAAGGAGCAGTTACAGGAACTCTGGGGGAAAGCGTCATTGTTGTACTTGAGTTCTTGGTGCTAAGGGAAGCACAAGCCGAGTGTAGTCAAATGCGTAGCCTGAATTTTAGGAAAGCTGATTTTCATAAACTCAGAACAATGATCAGGAAGGTCCCATAGCAAGCGACTCTAATGAGAAAAGGAGTCTAAGATGGGTGGGAGCTTCTAAAGAAGGAAATTCTCAAGGCACAATTACAAACAATTCCAACAAGAAGAAAAGGTGGAAGACAACAGAAGAAGCCAGTGTGGCTTCACAAAAAGCTTAGAGATGACCTGAAAACAAAAAAGGACACATATAGGAAGTGGAAAGAAGGCCAAGCAACAAAGGAAGAGTACAGGCAGGTAGCACAGAATTGCAGGGATGGTGTCAGGAAGGCTAAAGCTGAGAACAAGCTGAGGGATGCTCAAAGCAACAAAAAGGCTTTCTTCAGCTACGTGCATAGTAAAAGACAGAGGAAAGAAATGGTGGTTCAGCTATTAAATAAGGATGGCAAAATGATAACAGATGACAAAGAAAAGGCAGAGGTGCTCAATTCCTACTTTGGCTCAGTCGTCTCCCAAAAGAGGGTCTATGACCCCCCTGGCAAAGGCAAAGTACAGGCTGAAGGGGCAGGATTGCAGCTTGAGATGGATAGGCATATGGTCAAGGAACACCTAATGACTTTGAATGAGTTCAAATCTCCCCGGCCAGATGAACTGCACCCTAGAGTAATAAAGGAACTGGGAGAAGAACTCTCAGAACCGCTGTCTAGGGGTGTACAAAACCCCACTTACCTGGCTCCTCAGGTGGGGGGAGGCGCTCCGTCCCTCCGCCCGGAATCCTCGCTGGGGGGGGAGGCACTCTGTGCTTCCCCCCGGAATCCTTCCTGGCTGGCTCCGCTCCACGGCCAAGCCGCAGAGCCGCTGGCTGGCTCCGGCTGCCCACAGCCGGACATCCAGCCGCTGGGCAGCCCTGCAGGGACGCAAATGGCGGCTGTCGTTGCCACCGTCATTTGCGTCCCTGCAGTGAGCCATGATAAGCTACGTAAATATTTACGTAGCCTATCACGGCAGGGGGAAAACCCCAGCGTACGCAAATGGCAGTAGCCGCTGCCATGTCAAGGGCTCCTTGGAGGCCTCTCTCAGTCTAATCCAGTAGCCAAGTCCAGACACAGACAAAGGGATTCTTTTCAAAGCTTTATTCCTCTTTTATAACTTAACAACTCTACTTTTAGCAACTAGATATGAGCAGCAGAGTACCTATGCCCTAAGTTGGAACAGTTGGTCCCCGTTTGAAAGGGAATCACTGGCAGACCCCTGAACTTAAGGGCTAGGGAGAGTCCCTCCCCTTTTCCCTTGGATCCTCTGGGCGCAGCTGTTGTTTGCGCGCCAACCGGGCACTACGCCTCCTTTCCATGCCCTCCATTTGGCGCCGCTCTCTGCGTCGGCGTCGCGCGTCCATCAAGTCTGCTTCCCGCACTCTGTCACTCCCAGGACTGCTATCTAAACTAGGAATGCTGGTGGGAGGAATCTCCATCAGCTGTTGGCCCTGGGAAAGAGAAGCGCGCTCCTATCCCAGGAGCGACTCCTCTTCCTCAGAATCAGAACTACTCTGGGATTCTATGGGCTCAGTGTCCACCCTGACACGCCATTTGCGTAGGCTGGGGTGTTTTTCCCCTTGTCGTGATAGGCTATGTAAATATTTACGTAGCCTATCACAGCAGGGGGGAAAAAAACCCAGCGTACGCAAATGGCGGTAGCCGCCGCCATTTGCGTACACTGGGGTTCCCCCCCCCGCGCCGTGATAGGCTATGTAAATACTTACGTAGCCTATCACGGCCTCCGCTGGGACGCGAATGGCGTCCCTGCGTTAGCTGTGATAGGCTGCGTAAGTATTTACGTAGCCTATCACTGCTGAAGAAGGAGGAAGCGAATGGCGGCCGCAGGATGGCCGCCATTCGCACAGCAGCGTGAACGGGAGCAGGTAAGTGCTCCGTTTCACGCGCCTTTCATGGGGTAGGGGGGCAGGGGCTTCGTTCCGCAACGGTTTTCGGGGGTCCAAATGCACTGGCATTCGGCCTCACCGAGATCCATCGCGGAATTCTCTGACATCCCTACCACTGTCTATTCTCTTTGAGAAATCATGGAGTACGGGTGAAGTGCCAGATGACTGGAGGAGGGCTAATGTTGTCCCTATCTTCAAAAAGGGTAAAAAGGAGGAACCTGGGAACTACAGACCAGTCAGTCTGACATCAATCCCTGGGAAAATTCTGGAGCAGATGATAAAGCAATCCATCTGGAAGCACCTTGAAAACAATGCAGTGATTACTCGAAGCCAACCCTGCCAGACTAATCTGATCTCATTTTTTGATCAAGTAACCTCCCTTGTGGACCGTGGGAATGCTGTGGACATAATATACCTCAACTTCAGCAAAGCTTTCGACAAAGTGCCCCATGATATCCTGATGAGTAAACTAGCTCAAAGTGGGCTAAGTGAAACAATGATCTGGTGGATCCCCAGTTGGCTACAGAATCAGACTCAAAGAGTGCTTATCAATGGGACCTTCTCAAACTGGGGAGAGGTAACGAGTGGGGTACCGCAGGGCTCAGTCCTGGGCCCAGTGCTCTTCAACGTTTTGATTAATGACTTGGAGGAGGAGGTGCAGGGAATGCTGATCAAATTTGCAGATGACACAAAATTGGGTAGGATAGCTAATAACTTGGAAGACAGAAACAAAATTCAAAGTGATCTGGATAGACTGGAGCGCTGGGCAGAAAACAACAGAATGACATTTAATAGGGATAAATGCCAAGTTCTGCACCTAGGAAAAAGAAACCAAATGCACAGTTACAAGATGGGGGATATGTGGCTCAACAACACTACAAGCGAGAAGGATCTTGGAATTGTTGTGGCTCACAAGCTGAATATGAGCCAACAATGTGATGTGGCTGCAAAAAAGGCAAATGCTATTTTGGACTGCATTAATAGAAGCACAGCTTCCAAATCCCGGGAAGTACTAGTTCCCCTCTACTCAGCACTGGTTAGGCCTCATCTGGAGTACTGTGTCCAGTTCTGGGCACCGCACTTTAAGAACGATGCAGACAAGCTGGAGAGGGTTCAGAGGAGGGCCACAAAGATGATCAGGGGACTGAAAACGAAGCCTATGAAGAGAGACTGAAAGAACTGGGCATGTTTAACCTTGAGAAGAAAAGACTGAGGGGAGATAGGATAGTGCTCTTCAAGTACTTGAAAGGTTGTCACAGAGAGGAAGGACAGGATCTCTTCTCGATCATCCCAGAATGCAGGACACGGAATAATGGGCTCAAGTGACAGGAAGCCAGATTCCGGCTGAACATCAGGAAAAACCTCTTGACTGTTAGAACAGTGCAACAATGGAACCAATTACCTAGGGAGGTGGTGGGCTCTCCCACACTGGAGGCATTCAAGATGAGACTGGACAGCCATCTGTTGGGAATGCTCGGACTTGGATTCCTGCACTAAGCAGGGGGTTGGACTCGATGGTCTTGTAGGCCCCTTCCAGCCCTACTATTCTATGATTCTATGATCACTTGATGGGAGCAACTTCAAGTGATGACTTGTATCACAGAAAATGCATCACAAAAGGTTTCATAGCAACTCAAAGTACCATGATTTTCAACAGTCAGTGACTCTCCAATAGCTGATCAAGCAACTAATGAGAAATCGAGTGACAGGACAGGCTTATGCACACATATACAATTGTCCCAGCCTCCACTAGTACATCTAAGGGGGCATCAACCTCCTGGTTTGACACTGAAGTCCTACAAAAGTTTGGAAGGTTCTCTCCCATTCAAGAAAATACAATCTGGTGTGCATGGCAACTTTGTGCCAATCCTAGTCCATAGTAGATAGCCCCACTATTGTCTCCATTTGTTTGGCATAGGAACCAAGTGAACCCTTCATGTGAAAGGACAAGTGTGTAAACTGTGGAACTAATCCAGGCCTGTACAGCTTGTGACTTCAGTTAGGGATGTCAGAGAATTCCGCAACGGATCTCAGTGAGGCCAAATGCCAGTGCATTCAGCCCCCCGAAAACTTTTGCGGAATGAAGCCCCCGCCCCCCCAACCCACAAAAGGCACGCGGGACGAAGTGCCCGCCGCCCCCACCCCATGAAAGGCGCACAAAATGGAGCACTTACCTGCTCCCGTCCGCACTGCTGTGCGAATGGTGGCCGTCTTGTGGCTGCCATTCGCACCTTCCTCTTCAACCGTGATAGGCTACGTGAATACTTACGTAGCCTATCACGGCTAACGCAGGGATGCCATTTGTGTCCCTGCGGAGGCCATGATAGGCTACGTAAGTATTTATGTAGCCTATCACGGCAGAGGGGGGAAACCCCAGCATATGCAAATGGTGGTGGCTACCGCCATTTGTGTACGCTGGGGTGTTTTTTCCTCCTGCCATGATAGGCTACGTAAATACTTACGTAGCCTATCATGGCAGGGGGGAAAAAAAACCCAGCGTACACAAATGGCAGCGGCTACCACCATTTGTGTATGCTGGGGTTTTCCCCCTGCCGTAATAGGCTACGTAAATTTTTATGTAGCCTATCACGGCGAAAGAAAGGGACACAAATGACGGCGGCTATGACAGCCGCCATTTGCATCCCTGAAGGGCTGCCCAGAGGCCGGATGTCCAGCTGCGGGCAGCTGGAGCCGGCTGGCCAGGATTCCGGGGGGAGGCACGGAGCGCCTCCCCCCCCAGCGGAACCCGGCGGAGCCAGGTAAGCGGGGTTTTGTACACCCCTAACTTCAGTGCTCAACAATTTCCCCAATGCATACACTTTTTGTAGCCACAGGCAGGAGTCCCAACTATACGCCCATTTTTCCTGTGATCACACTTGCATGTGAGCAAGACAACATCTTGAGAACCCCAATTTTCACCATGAAAAAGCAAATTTCTAGTCCTTAAGGAAGCATAGATAGGGATGAGGTACCACACAGGTTAGGCTACTCTGCTATCTTTCCCCAGTGCTGTTCCTTGCTTTGGCACTAGCAACTAGTATTCTGAAAGAGTCATAAAGTAATAAAGGAATAAAGTCTTGGAAAGAATTCCTCATCTTCTGGGTCCTGAGTTGGCTACTGGTGGGGACTGCAAGAGGCAGCTAGGGCGCTCCTGACAGCTTGGTCCCCGTTCCTCTTTTTTTTTTATCTCTCTGCTCCAACTGCCTCTGGAGGCTGCCATGGACCCAGCGGTGCAAGCTCTCACGCAAGAGAATGAGGCTCTTCGTGATCAAGTGGCTCAACTGACGACTGCCGTACAGAGTCTTCAAGCTGCGGTTCAACCCCCACCACCCCCAATTCCCCCCGCCGCAAGTGCCCTGTGGCTCTGCCAGAGACGTTTTCTGGTGAGAAAGGACTTTTTCAGATTTTCTGGGCCCAATCGGAGCTGTACATGCGCCTACGACCTGAGGATTTCCTGACAGAACAGGTTCGTGTGGGCTTCATCATTAACCTACTTTCAGGCGTGGCAGCTAAATGGGCTTTGGGACTTCTTCTCGCCAATGACCCCCTGCTCGGGGACTATCAAGGTTTCACAACAGCGATGGCCAGTTTTTTCGGTGACCCCCTGCGCACGCAGACGGCTTCTCGGGAGATTCGCCGCCTCAGGCAGGGCAAGGACTCATTTTCCAGCTACACGACAACTTTTCGGTTGGTGATGCAGGATTTACAGTGGAATGATGCCACGCTGGTGGCTCAGTTTTTGGACGGTTTGAACGATGAGATCTTGGATGAGTTGGCATGCACGCCTAGCCCACCTACTTTGGAGGACCTCATCCAGACCTGCCTCCAGATAGATAGTCGGCTGGAGGGGCGCCGGCAGACCTGGCGGGGCACCGGGGGCCAAGATTTCCCTCCTCCTATTCCCCCACGTTTCCTGCCCCCTCCCCCACCCCCCGCTCCTGCGGTGGGGGCGGAGGAGACCGCGATACAGCTGGGAGCTACCCGAGCCCCGCTGCCGCCGGAGGAACTAGAGCGGCGGCGTGTGGCGCGCTGATGCTTTCGGTGTGGAAAGCTGGGACATTTCGCCAAAACCTGCCATGCTAAACCTGCAGCCCCACTGCCTCCCCCTCCTCTCCTTCCTCCTCCTCCTCCTCATCCCCAGGCCTCACTAGGCTGCCCCCCAAGCCTGTTGGGAGTCTCCAGTGTGGGGGTTGGTTCCCCACCAGGTGGGTGCCTTCTGCAACCCCCCCACCCTCCCATCTGCTATTGCATGTTCACCTCCGCTCCTCCCAGTGGGGTGGGGTGGAGGCCCTAGCTTTAGTGGACTCGGGGGCTACGACCAGTTTCATGGATGAAACCTTCGCCCTCTTCCACAGGATTCCTACCCTGCCTCTTCCTGCCCCCTTGGCAGTGGAGACCATCGATGGGCATCCTCTTTCTTCGGGCGTGGTGACCCAGATTACAGCTCCACTCACTCTGCGTGCCCAGTCCCACGTTGAGCAGATTCAGTTTCACTTGGCCAAGGTTCCCCAATGCCCAATCGTGCTGAGTGTTTCCTGGCTCTCTAAGCATAATCCTCAGATTTCTTGGGGGCTTCAGCAAGTGGAGTTTGCATCTCCCTACTGCCGGGAGCATTGCCTCCCAACCGAGGTGCCAGTCCCAGCCCAGGCTTTAACCCTTTCCTCCCCCTTCTCGTCTGCTTCTGGCAGTTCTTCAGCTACCGTGATCCTCCCAGAGAAGTATGCGGCTTTTCGGGATGTTTTCGACAAGAAGGAGGCTGACCAGCTCCCCCCCACCGCCCTTTTGACTGTGCCATTAACCTCATTCCTGGGGTGACCATCCCCGTTGGCCGGCTGTATTCGATGTCGGAGCCGGAGCTTCGAGCTCTGCGGGAGTTTTTGGACACAAACCTCAGACGTGGCTTCATTCGCCCCTCCTCCTCCCCTGCCTGCGCCCCTACCATGTTTGTGCGCAAGAAATCGGGCGTACTCTGCCTGGTGCATGATTTCAGAGCTTTAAATTCAGTCTCGATCCCCGACAAGTACCTCCTCCCCCTCATACCGGAGATGCTGGAGCTCCTGGGGCGAGCCAAGATTTTCACAAAGTTGGACCTGCATGGCGCCTACAATCTGATTCGCATCCGGGAGGGGGATGAGTGGAAGACCTGTTTCGGCACCCGGTATGGAGCGTATGAATACCTAGTGATGCCGTTTGGGCTCGCCTGTGCCCCCCCCCCCACGTTTTCGCGTTTTATGAATGCCATCTTCCGGGACTATTTGGACACTTTCCTCATTGTGTATCTCGATGATTTACTTATATTTTCTGAGGACCCCCATGCCCATCAGCACCATGTCTCCGCCATCCTCCAGCACCTCCACGAGCATCATCTTTATGCCAAGCTGGAGAAAAGTGCGTTTGACCTAACCTCTTTGGACTATCTTGGCTACATTATCTCAGCTGACGGTATCAGGATGGATCCTGAAAAGGTCCAGGCTGTCCTCTCCTGGCAGGCTCCATCCACCAAGAAGGACTTGCAATGTTTTCTGGGGTTTGCTAATTTTTACAGAACGTTCCTGCCCAGCTTTGCTCGGCTGACATCTCCTCTCACGGACCTCCTTAAGGGCAGGAAATCTCCTTTTCATTGGACGGCATCTGCCCAACAGGCTTTCGAGGAACTTAAGAAGCTTTTTAGTTCTGAGCCGATCCTGTTACATCCCAACCTGAGGAAGCCTTTTGTAGTGCAAACTGATGCCTCTGACTTTGCAGTGCAGGCGGTGCTTTTTCAGCCAGATCGGGCGGCGGCGGGTTGCAACTCTGCGCCTACCACTCCAGGAAGCTGAACATGTCTGAGAGGAATTATACCATCTGGGAGAAGGAACTGTTGGCCATCAAGTCCGCTTTGGAGACCTGGCGTCATCTTCTGGAGGGGGCACAGCACCCAGTCGAAGTTAGAACCGACTATCACAACCTGGAACATCTTCAGACAGCCCATGCCTTAAACCAGCGGCAGATTAGGTGGTCGCTTTTTTTTTCCCGGTTCCACCTTAAGATTTGCCATGTGAAGGCCTCCGACAAGCAGATGATCTTTCTCGTAAGCCTGACCTCCAGCCAGGGGATGAGGGAAATCCCCCCCTCTGATTCTTCCCCCCAGAGCCTGGCGGCAGCTGCGGTACCTCACTCTTGGGAGTAACGTATTTACTCTGAACAGGCTCAGGATGCTTTTGTCTGCACAAAAGTGGAGGAATTGGGGCTAGCCTCTGGCCTCCCCCACTCTACCCCCATCTCTTTGCGAGGTGGCCTGCTTTACCATTCTGGCCGGGTCTATGTGCCTTCTAGACCCCTCCGCGAGAAGGTCCTCCATCAGTGCCACGACTCCCTCACCGCTGGGCATTTTGGCTTCGCCAAGACCCTGCACGGAGTGATGCAGGATTTTTGGTGGCCTCGTGTGTGTCGGGACATCAAGACCTATGTCGCTTCCTGCCCAACCTGCCAGCGGGCGAAGGCCCCCTCAGACAAGCCCACAGGCTTGCTTCACCCCTGCCTACTCCCTCAGGACCTTGGAAACTGCTCTCCCTTGACTTCATCATTGACTTGCCTCACTCACATGGTAAGACCACTATTCTGGTGGTGGTGGATTTGTTTTCTAAGATGGCCCATTTCATCCCCTGCTCTGGGTTGCCCACAGCCAGGGAGACGGCGGAGCTTTTTTTGGCGCATGTTTTCCGGCTCCACGGATGGCCCGAGGGTCTCATTTCGGATAGGGGGTCCCAATTCACTGCCCATTTCTGGAGGGAGCTACTTGGGCTTCTCCATGTGACACTACGTCTTTCCTCCGCCCACCATCCACAGGCAGACCGTCAGACCGAACGCACCAATGCGACTCTGGAGCAATATTTGCGCTGTTATGTCAATTACCAGCAAGATGACTGGTTTTCCTTGCTGCCTCTCACAGAATTTGCTTATAACAATGCCTGCCATGCTTCCACCCGCCAAACTCCATTTTTTGCCAATTTTGGTTACCACCCCAAGGCTTTCCCGTCCACCCTAGCTCCCTCTTCGGTGCCGGCGGCCCATGACTTTTTAGAGGAGTTGCGAGCAGTACACCGCCTCTTACGGGACTCCCTTGAGCAAGCTAAGACAGCCTACAAGGCCTCTGCGGACTGGCGGCGCCAGCCGGGTCCGTCTCTGCAACTGGGGGACTGGGTTTGGTTGTCCACCCAATACCTCCCCTCTCACTCGCCCGCAAGGAAGCTCATGCCTCGCCACATGGGGCCTTTCCAGATTACAGCCCAGATTAACCCTGTTGCTTTTCGCCTGGCTCTCCCCCCCTCCATGAAGATCCATCCTATTTTTCATCAGTCCTTGCTGTCCCCCCTGGTTTCTGATGACCCTCATCGCTCGGCCGGCTCCCCCCCGCCGCCAGTGCTGGTGGAGGGGGAGGAGGAGTTTGAGGTCACGGAGATTCTGGACTCTCGCCTTTCTCACAGCTGCCTGCAATATCTGGTGGACTAGAAGGGGTAGGGCCAGATGAGCGATCCTGGGAAGCCATGGAAAATGTGCATGCTCCGTTGCTGCTGAGGCGCTTCCACCAGCTGTACCCCCACAAACCCGGGACCCCAGGGACGGAGCACGAGGGGGGGCCTCATGGGAGCGGGGATGATGTCAGGGTGGAAACTGAGCCAATAGAGCCCCAGAGCAGTTCTGATTCTGAGGAGGAACAGCAATCTGTGGGAGAGGAGCTCGCTCATCTCTCACAAGAACAGCAGCTGGCAGAGATTCCTCCTGCTAGCATTCCTGGGATAGATAGTGACCCTGGCAGTGAGAGAGCGCTGGAGGGGGGCTTGCTGGATGCTTGGCGCAGACGCAGGGAGCGACGACAGATGGACGGTGCAGAAAGGAGGTGTACCGCTCGTTTGGCATGCAAACAACGGTCGCGTCCTGAGGACCCAAGGGAAAGAGGGAGGATCTCTCCCTAGCCCATAAGTTCAGGGTCTTCCTGTGCTTCTCCTTCAAACGGGGACCAACTGCCTTACCTGGAGCTTAGGCTACTCAGCTATCTTTACCCAGTGCTGTTCCTTGCTTTGGCACTAGCAACTAGTATTCTGAAAGAGTCATAAAGTAATAAAGGAATAAAGTCTTGGAAAGAATTCCTCATCGTCTGTGTCCTGAGTTGGCTATTGGTGGGGACTGCAAGAGGCAGCTAGGGCGCTCCTGACAATAACCTACTCTATTCAAGAACCATCACTGAACTCTGACTGCATTTTAGTGAAATTAATCCACAAGGATAGAAAGAAAGATTATTACAAAATAGCCACATGTTAATTCAGGAAACTGTTATTCTTTCCCATTTCAGCCTCAGCTGGAGTTATTGCTCTCTAAACACACTATAACGTGACAGATCTATCAATGAAGTGCAAAACTATTCATCCCCAGTGAGCATAATGTTCAAGTTATGTGAAGAAAATAATAATGAAGATGATATCACTAGGCTAAATTTTGTCCTCAAGTGCATGGTTGCAGGAAATTGGCTAATTCTGACATTTTTCCAGTCATGCAGAGATACACAAAGCCAAATATTTAGACTGATATTCTACTAAAAGTAGCCGCCCCACTGTACAGTCTCTCCAGTGCATATAGGAAGCAATGCAGCATGCATTACATCAGCCTTCTCCATGTTAGTGCCCTCCAGATGTTTGTACTACAGATCCCATCATCCCTGACCATTGACTATGCTGGCTGGGGCTTATGTGAGCTGCAGTACAACATACATAGAGGGCACAAGGTTGGGGAAGGCTGCGTTGCAACATTCAAAGGTTTTTACCAACTGTTCTCATTCCTGATTGGGGGAAATTTCAGAGCAAAAGCAGTCCTGTGAGTATGTGATGTCCCTTTCTCACCCAGTTCCTCTCTCTGCCCTTCACCTCTCCCCTCCCACTCTTTCCATCTCTCTCTGTCTCTCTCTCTCTCTCTCTCTCACACACACACACACAGGCTTTTCACATGCCCTTTCATGTAGATGGTCTGGCTCTTTTTATCTTTTCACCCAGCAACTCCAAATCATGTTTGAAACAATATCCGTTTGTCTCTGTGTGTGTGATACAAAGAGCAAGTCTGAGAGCGCCTCCACAGACCTTGGACAGAGCATTTAGTCTCTCCAGAGCTGAGAAAATGAGACACAAAGCTCCTAATCCCAGATCCCCACATAAACTAGGAGAGAAAGACACGTGCTTCTAAGAGAGCAAAAGTAATTAATTCCTATTTCCTCTTCATAATCTTCAACACCTAATCAAGCCAGACAAACAGTATGTGCCTATATTAGATAAACAGTGCTGTGCATGCTCCAAAATGATTGAATTTGGGAAGTGCAAGGCAATTTAACAGGACCCAAGACAATTACATATACGACATACATAACATGCACACACCCTACCACATATACTCATGGTAAAAAGCAGAGAGAGAATCTCTTAAATCATAGCAGCAATCAGTCATTTAATCCAAACCAGCCCTTTCAAGAGACAATACTACACTGTTAGCAGAATGTGTAGCACAGCTTTAGACTGAAATCGTACACTTATTTTCACAGGCACAAAGCCACTGTGTTCAGGAGGGCTACCTCCACCTAAATAAGCTACAGAATTGCAGCCTGCACCTTTGGATGCAAATGCACACACTGGTATACGTGTACACGCTGTGAACATGAACAGAAATAAGAAGTTCATTCTTCTGTTCCGGTAGCATCGCTTATTTTGTTTTTTTAAAACATTCCACCCCCTCTGCCAACCCTCCCGCCCACTTTTAAAAATCTTCCCCGGTGTTTTTACTCAATGAGAATGTGAGATCTAGACTTCTCCTTGATGTCCCATACTTTCCCCAGCCAATTCCTGAAAAGGTTCTTTTTGCCAAGATACCCTCGAAGTCTCCCCCGCCCGCCTTACCCAAACGTTTCATATAGTCGTCAAAGCCGTCGCTGGAGATCAGGCGCCATCTGCCTAAAAAAGCTTCTGCGGGAGAAGTCATCGTTTGCGGCGGGGTGATGATGGAGTTGTCTCGGTCGCAGACTACAAGCAAGAAGAGAGAGAAAGACAGGCGCGACCAGAGCTCCAGGCGGCGGCGCGGGGGAGGCCGGGGACCCATGTCTTTATCATAGATGTCCTGAGCATGTGCTGCCGCCAGGGACCAATGAGGAAGGCGCTACGTCAGGGATGCCGCCGCCCTGCTCGCCGCCGCGGGGGAGCTGCCGGTGAGGGGCTGGAGGGCTCGGCTGCCCTTGTGGCCGCGGGGCGGCTTGCCTCCCAAGGGGGCCTGGCGAGGGCTCCCCTTCCTCTGGCCCGCGCCCCCACCGAGGAGACGCCCGGCCGCTGCTGCTCTGCTCGTAGCAGCTCGCCGGCGCGCGGGGCAGCAGCCGCGCGGGGTGAGTTGCCTGCCGCGTTTTGACCTCCTTGCAAAAAGAGCGGGGTTGTGCTCCAGTGGCGGGCGCGAGGGAAGTTCGTTTCACCACCACCACCACCGCCGCCAGTCATACAACCCTCCCTCACCATAGCAACATCCCCGAAGAACCTCCGGAAGGAATCCAAAAACTGATGAGCCACAGTGGCATATTATTATTACTATCATCATCATCATCAACAACAACAAACAAAATATAGCCATGCAGGTTAATGAAAAGAAGAGCGAGAGAAAGAAATCCAGCATTCATAGTTAGGCAATACTTTTATTAGGACCAGCCAAAGTTCCACAGAAATGTGTCAGCTTTCGAGTGCCCCAAAATTCATCATCAGGCTGGGAGGTACAAAAAGCAAGGGATGGGGGAGGAAACAGCGAAGTCCACAAATCTGCGCAGGTGTTGTGGGCATAAGGTCTGCAGTTGAGACAGGCCCAGTCTCAAAATGGAGATTTGCAGTCTGAATGAATTAAGGGGCGATCTTATGCGTGTTTGGACAGGGAAAAGAGAGTTCTGCTGTGCTGGGGAATGCTGGGAGTTCTAGGACTTTTTTCTGTCTAAATATGCATAGGGTTGCACTTTTACTCAGTGGTAGGTGTCGCAGGTATCAGATGACACTTAGCAGTGCATTTTGGCATTGGGAAGCAATGGCTGATCGCCATTTCTGAAAGCACAAAAGCCAGCTGTAACCCTGCACTTGCCTCTTGGGCAAAACACACAGGTTGCTGAATTGGCATAAAGCAGAAGTCCAGAGAAACATGTCCAATCCTTACATTAAGGAGAATAATTTTAGGAGGTGCACCAGATTAAAAAAATCAGTGGGCTAGCCAAAACCGTCACAAACTATTGAGCGATCTGTCAGATTCTCCAGACCTCTTTGTCATGTCCAGCTTTTCCTCTTTCCCCTGTTTTGCTTAGCATCCAGCCTGATGAAGAGTTCTGAAGAACTCAAAAGCTTACTTACTGTTCAGAGGCTACCATATGTGTTGGCTACCATATGTGTTCAGAGGAGGCGCAGGATCACACCCATCAGTCCTGCACTGCCCATATCACCCACCACCCACACCCACCACTTCTAGGCACATATCCGGTGAGCATGAGATGGAGCCCTTTCCATGTACTGCTATCTGGGTGTAGAGCTCCTCCACAGGCAAATTGTGCGGAGGGGGCCTAACATGAAGGACCTCTACATGGATACGGCAATGGTGTGTTGAGGGCCCTTCTCTCGCTTGTTGAACATGCACTGTATATGGCTGGTAGACGTCTCAGTGTAGGGCGGGGCTAGCGCCCATAGCATCGCACCCCTTTCGCATGCTTTGAACATATGTTGGGGGTTGTCTGAATTCCCCTTTACTCTGTGACATCTTAGTGGGTCCCAATAAAGGTATTTTCCTATTGTGGCATGGAGGATTTAGTCTAATGGTTCAACTAATTGTTGTGAACCACCCGGAGAGCTTCGGCTATTGGGCAGTATAAAAATGTAATTAATAAATAAATAAACCCAACCACCAGTGATTTTTATGTGCTTGAAAGGAACTGATGGGCAGTATCCAATGTAACACTATCGCTAACATTGCACTAGCAAAAACTACTTCTAGCACAAGGTAATAGCGCTTACTGGCACAATGGGTTTCCCTGGAAAACCTGTTGCTCCAGCAAGCACTGTTGGTGTTGCACGAGAGGTAGTTTACGCTAGTGCAACATCATTTGTGTTAGTGGTAGGGTCACACTGGATACTGCCCAATGCATTCCAATGGCTATTCAGTGTCATTCTTTTTAGTAGGTCACCGTGTGTAGTTTCAACTCCTGCTCTGGATGAAAGAGTAGACAGGGACCAGTTTTCCCCAACAACGTTGATTAGCAGGAAATTCAGGAGAGACAAAAGAAAATACTTTTTTCCACACGTCTCATATGTAACTTATGGAACTCACTGCCACAAGATGTTGTCACGGCCTCTAGCTTAGTTGTTGTTAAAATGGGATTAGGCAAGTTTATGGAAGACTATTAATGAATGGCTATTAATTAATAGCTTCATGCAGGATTGGATAACCTGCTTATTGTAAGCTTACAAATAAGGCATTACTATACAATTTAATATTGAGGTTTTAAATGAGGGTTTGTTATAGCTTTCATATAAAAAGCTTTGGGCATGGGTGTGGCACCTGTGGCTCTCCAGATGTTGATGGATTCCAGACCCCATCATCCTTGACCATTGGCCATGCTGCCCAGAGCTGATGGGGATTGGGGTCTAACAACAGTTGAGAGAGCCACAAGTTGCCCACCCCTGGAATGCAACATCCAACTTCAGGGGTGCTCTTCCTCTGGACATCCGTTGCTGGGGAGCAGGCAGACAGCAGGAGAAGGCTGTTGCCTTCATGCCCTGCTGTGGGCTTCCCACAGCATCTAGCTAGCCACAGTTGGAAACAGGATACTGAGCCAGATGGGGCCTTGGTCTTATCCAGCAGGGATCTTCTTAAGTTCATAGGCAGTGTTCTCAGCATGCAGTTATCCGCATGGGAACTGGCATAAGGCCACTTCAGATTTTTTATAATTTTATTAATACACTACAGAGGTGGCCTTGAGAGTTGATTCTGTCAATATAGTAGATAGCTTGAGCAACAACAACAACAAAAAGGCTCTTGTGAGCTGGGACCGCCCCTACCGTTAGGCAGAGCTAGGCAGTTGCCTCAGGTGGCAGATGCTGGGTGGTGCAGAGGGGGCAGCACCTTGGCCATTCTCCTGTGTTGGAGGGCAGAACTGTGTGTCCCATGCGACCTGCCCTGCACCCCCTAAGATCACCTGCTGCCCTCAGATGCGGGGAAGATGTTCCATCATCGGCATTGACAGCCAGTGGCATGGGGGTTGCCATATAGTCCTTCTCCTCTGGCAGCAAAATGCCTTGGTCCGGCCCTGCAAGGTTCTACTCATATCAGCAGTATCAGATCTCCAAGTTCAGGCAAGGTCATAACTCCACTTCTGTTCAAAGAAGAATGGCAATTTGCTTTGGCAATATTCCAGTGGTCAACTTGAGCTTTAACGCCCCCCCCCCCTCACACACACACACACACACACAAATGTTCATAGGAATGCTTTGCTTGCATGAGCAGTTTCTCTTCACAGAAGAGGCGTTGTGGTCTTGCACAAGTTCATGACTCCCACATTATACTCTAAAGGCAAACTGAACATTCAAACCCACAGTTTTGTTCTCCAAGTCAACTGCTTCTATATTCTCGGAACTGATTCTGAGCCTGATACATTTTCAACGTTATTGTTTTTTTTAAGGAAATAGGTAAATGCCTGAGTAGTTAATGTTCCCTGCAGTGTATATATCCTTATGAAGAAATGTATGGGTTGTTTTTGTTGCCATGCCATTTGAAGCATGAAAATATATTGAAACCTACATTGGCTAGTATGTAGAATTGATTTTCAAATGGTTCATTTCCTTTTTCTGTCCATTGTTAGAAATATTCACACATGGCATGAACAGAAGGGGAAAGACTAGACTCTGCTCTTTAAACTTCTAAGACTGCATACCCATGCACACTTACTTAGGAGTACATCCACTGAAATTGGTGGGACTTCTGAGTAAATACCCAATGGATTGGGTTGCGCTCTACCCCGTCTCCAAAGACTCAGAGTCATAATGAATAATACCACTAAAGGCATTTGCACACTGAAAAGGATGCTCCCAGGAAATTGAATAACTATGGCAGCCTTTCCCCAACCTGGTGCTCTCCAGATGTGTAGGACTACAACTCCAAGCTGGTTGTGGATGATGGGGAAGACTGAACTATGGGATGGGGACAGCAGTGAAATGTTAAATTTTGACATGTGGGCATTCATCATCACAGTCCCCATAGCCACTTACCCAAGAAGAGTCCTAAAATGCAAGCAGCTGTGTTGATTCGTATCAACAAACCACTTCTAGCAGTTATCTTCTCCCCTAGGAGCAGGACTTGCATAAAGTTAATGGGTCTTAATCACCCACTCAAGCCCTCCCCCCCACAATACTTTCCATTACAACAGGGAACAAGTAGAATAAATAACTTGTGAAATAGAATAAATTGTGTGTGTGTAAATATATGGCAATTTATTTTATTTGCTTAATTTATAATGGGTCACAGAATTCAGGCTGTTGGCTACTGGCTCTGAATTTAGCACCAAGTATGCCCCCACCCTAAGGGGCCGCGGTGGCTTAGTGGTTAAGACGCTGAACTGCAGACCGGAAGGTCGGCAGGACAGCAGTTCGAGACCCGAGTGCCGCGTGACGGAGTGAGCTCCCGTCTTCAGTCCCAGCTTCTGCCAACCTAGCAGTTCGAAAGCAAGAAATTGCAAGTCGATAAATAGGCACCGCTTCAGCAGGAAAGGTAACAGCGTTCCGTGCACCTTGGTGTTCAGTCATACCGGCCACATGACCACGGAAGCGTCTTCGGACAGCGCTGGCTCTTCGGCTTAGAAATGGAGATGAGCACCACACACTAGAGTCGGACACGACTGGTTGGGGACACCTTTACCTTTACGCCCCACCCTATTCAAGAGCCATCACTGAACTCTGACTGTATTTTAGTGAAATTAAGGATTGCCCTTAAACTCACAAGAAATTTTGAGTGGTGGGATGGGAGATGACATCAGTGTTCCTGCTGCTAGAAAAAAAGAGCCAGTGCTCTATCCTGTGAGCCCTGGCACCACTACACCACTGGATGGAGGGATGTCTGGGATTCTGGTTAATATCACAAGAGCCTTGGACTTTAGTGTTTAGTATGTAGGCTCCATATAGCTACCATGACAGCCATTCATAGTCCAATCCTTCATAAATTTGCTTAACTAATCCCTCTTTAAAGGGCATCTCTACACCAGCCTAAAATCCTGCATTTAAAACAGACCTTTCTGCTTCCGTTTTAAATGCAGGATCACAACGACTCCCTTTTTCACGTGCTTCCTTTTCCCCCACCGCCTTCCCCCTCCTTCTCCCCATATCTGAGTCTTCCATTATCTTTCATTGATCTCACTCCTCTTCTTGCCACTTTTACTCTTTTCAAGGAGGAAACTGAAGCGGAACACAACGGGGGTAATTTGATAGCTCATTATCTGTGATCTATTTAAAAACAGAACAAACGTCATTTAGTGCAGGAGAATGATCACGGCGTCATGTAAAGAGCCCGCAAGCTTCCGTGAAGGAGCCATCTCAATCGCAGGATAAAAGCTCAGTGTGAAGGAGCTAGAGATGTACAAAAGTCACTTACCCTTTCGAAGGGTGACATTCGCGGTGGGAGGGAGGCACTCCGTCCCTCCCCCCAAAATTCTCTCCGGCTGGCTCCGCTCCACAGAAATTCCACAGAGCCGCCGGCCAGGGCCGCCCCCAGCCGGACATCTGGCCGCTGGGCAGCCTGCAGGGACGCAAATGGCGGCTGCCGTAGTCGCCGCCATTTGCGTCCCTGTATTTTGCCATGGTAGGCTACGTAAATATTTACGTAGCCTATCACAGCAAAAAACAAAACAGCGGACGCAAATGGCGGCAGCTACAGCAGCCGCCATTTGCGTTCCCTTTTTTTCGCCATTTTAGCCTACGTAAATATTTACGTAGGCTATTACAGCAAAAAAAAAAAAAAAGGAACGCAAATGGCGTAGTGGCCGCCATTTGCGTTCCTTTTTTTTTTGCCGTTAATAGCCTACATAAATATTTACGTAGGCTAAAACGGAAAAAAAAGGGGGGGATGCAAATGGCGGCCGCCGTAGCCGCCGCCATTTGCGTTCCCTTAGTTAAGCCATGATAGGCTACGTAAATACTTACGTAGCCTATCACGGCTTCCGCAGGGACACAAGTGGCATCCCTGCATTAGCCATGATAGGCTACATAAGTATTTATGTAGCCTATCACGGCTACATGGAGGAAGCGCCATTCGCAAGTCAGCGCAGACGGCAGCAGGTAGCTGCTCCGTTCCGGGCCCATGTAGGGGGGGGGCTTCGTTCCACCACGGATTTCGGGGGGGCGAATGCACTGGCATTCGGCCTCACCAAGATCCGTGGTGGAATTCTCTGACATCCCTAGAAGGAGCCCAGTGCCATCTGGATAGGATCCAGGAGATCCAGGTTCAAAATCCTCCTTAGCTATACAGTTTTCTGTGTAACCTCAAAACCAGGGGCGTCATTGGGTAGAGAGGCCCACCTGGGTACGAGCCCCGGATCTTTTGAGCTGGGCCCCGGATCTTTTGAGCTGTACTAATTGCCATTTTTTTAACATTTTCCCATTGACTTGCATTGAAAAACAAAAACAGCCATAACTTTTTTAGTTTGCATGATAAATACATGAAATTTGGAGGCTTGGTAGCCCCCGTGGAACTGATTGAATCTGCCTTATTTCAGGCAGTTAGGCCCAGTGGCATTTGTGCTAGCCACAGGTAAATTTGATTTTTCCAAGAAAATCTGTAAAAGCAAAGAGCTATAATTTCTTTGTTCTTCCACATAACTGTATGGAATTTGGAAATCTGGCAGCCCCTGTGGAGCTGATGGAACCTGCCAAATTTCAGGCAGTTATGTCCAGTGACTTTTGTTCTAGTCACAGGTAAATTTTGCTATTTTCAAGAAAATATGTCAAAGCAAAGAGCTTTTTTTGTGTGTGTGCTTCCCCATATGTGCATGGAATTTGGGGACCTGGAAGCCCCTATAGGGATGACTGAGCCTGCCAAAGTTCAGACAGTTAAGTCTAGTGGCTTTTGTGCGAGTCACAGGGAAAATATGCTTTTTCCAAGAAAATCTGTCAAAGTAAAGAGCTATAATTTTTTTGTGCTTCCACATAAATTCATGGAATTTGGGGACCTAGCAGACCCTGTGGAGCTGACTGAACCTACCAAATTTCAGACAGGTGCAGTGACTTTTGCACTAGCCATGCGTAAAGTTTCCTTTTCTCAAAGGAAAAAAAAGTAAAAGTAAAAACTGTCAAGTCACCCAGGGGATTAGAGATCCTAATCACAAGGTGTTTAAGGTAACCATTAGGAGGTCACTATCCCTAATCTCTGGTGTAGGGTTTTTTTGAGGTGCAAAAAACCTCTATCTCCCCTACTTTTCTTTTCTGCTCTTACATGCCCACTATTGTGAGCTTGTATGCAATGCAATTTTGAAGAGGGAGAAGGAAGGGAAGAAAGAGCTCCATGTGAAATACTGGTATTTCACACAGCATCTAATTTAGGGATGGCGGAGAATTTCTCCCCGAAACTTCGAGGGGCCGAGTGCCAACATGTTTGGCCCCCCGAACAAGTTTCGGGGAGAAATCCTCCGAAACCCCCCCCCCGCCCCCCGCACCCCCCCGGGACGGGACTGACCTTCACCGAATGTCCCTCCCGGTGGCGGGTCCGGCCGGCGGTTCGGCGGGTGTTCGAGCGGGGCGGGAGAGGCAGCCGGTCTTTCGACCGGCTGCCACCGCCGCCATTGCAATCAAAGAAAAAAAAAACGCCCCCTGATAGGCTACGTGACGATTCACGTAGCCTATCACGGCTAGATCTGAAAAGTCAGCCGTGATAGGCTACGTCAATTGTCACGTAGCCTATCACGGGTGACTTTAAAAAAAAAAAAAGCGCGTACGCTAATGGCGGCCCCCATAGGGAGCCGCCATTCGCGTTCCTTATTAGTCGCTGTAGTCTACGTAAATGTTTACGTAGACTACGGCGAAAATAAGGGCAACGCTATTTGCCGTGAATCGTCACGTAGCCTATCAGGGGACGTTTGTTTTTTTTAAAAAAAACTTTCGCGTTCGCGGCCGGGCGAGGCGGGAAGCCTCCTCCCCGGCCTGAATTTGGATTCTGCAGAAGTTTAGTAGCTTCAGTGCAGCAAAGGATCCGATCAGTCTACACAAACTTCTTTCTCCCCCTCTTTAATTTCTCCTAAATAGCTGTAGGACTCAAATAATCCCAAAGGAAGGGTTAGGGCTATGTGGCATCATGATTGAGAAACTGCTGGGGCTTTTAAATAGGTTCTACAGTTTTAAAAAAGCTAGAAAAAGCCCTCAGCCACCTTACCTCATAAAGTTCATTTAAGTACGTGCAATCCTTATAAACCCTTCAAAACCTCCTAAATTCCTCTGAAGTACTACCTCTCTAAAAGGAGCCTCTTGGCTTAGGGAATTCTCTCTACCCCCCCACCCCCATGCACATTTCCAGTCACCATTCTTCTTTTCTTCCCCCCTCCCCTCCCCTCCCCTCTCCTGTTCTTTCTTTCTTTCTTTCTTTCTTTCTTTCTTTCTTTCTCTTCTTTATTCCACACAGAGCATATCTTGGGGAATTCTTAAAGAGAATTCTCTTCAGTGGGCAAGAGAAGTTCTGAACTATATTTGACTTTATACAAACAGACAAGAGGGTTGGTTTTTCTCCTTCTCACTCAAGTCCTTGAGAAGAGTGGGTTCACGTGGTTGCAGAGAAACAAAACTGGGCCTGTTTTGTTTGTCAGTTTCCATTTTCCAGCAATAGGAAGGGCTGTAGCTCAGTGGTAGAGCACATGCTTGGCATGTAGAAGGTCCCAGTTTCAATCTCCAGCATCTCCAGGTTGGGCTAGGAAAGAATCCTGCCTGAAACCCTGGAGAGCCACTGCTGCCAGTCGGTGTCGACAAGACCAGGCTAGATGGATCCAGGTCTGACTCAGCATAAAGCAGCTTCCTATGTTCCTATGAACAGAAAGCTTTAATGAAAATAGGAGTTTTCAGTTTGGTTTTTAAGTGGAGGGGAGATAAATGCTGCTCATTTATACAAGCCTATGTGTGCCTACTCAGAAGCCCCATTATGTATAATGAGGCTTTGCAGGGAGGTTTGCACCTTGATGTTCTGCATATTTACTCAGAAAAAAAAGTCCTGAGTTGTGAGCATGGTACTCCAGGCTTAATACAGTGCCTACCCAATTCTGTCTAATGAATTGACTACCTTTTCAGCTCAGTCCTATGCATGTTTTGTCATTTGTGCGTTTGTGGATTTTGTTTTGTTTTCATGAACTCTAGCGTCAGTGGTGATGGAAAGGCACTTAGCGCATGCTCAGAGTTTCTCCATAACTTAGCCAAAGTTTTGAAAACAGACTCATTGGCTGAATCCTGGTGAAGTCTTGGCACAAAGGAAGTTATGGGGAGGAAGATACAATGACAGTTTGTGCATATCAAGGAGGAGGTAGAGAGGAGTTCCACAAAACAAGACATTGTTTTGATGAAGAGTTGCTGGAGGATGGTAGGATGAGGAGGGATGGTTGCATGGAGGAGAATAGAATTGGTAGGGGGAGAATGTAAGTGCTCAGTGGTGAAAGAAAAACATTCTGCACATGCTCAGAAGCACTCTGTATTTAAGAACATAAGAAGAGCCATGCTGCATCAGACCAAGGTCCATCTCGTCCAGCATTCTGTTCACACAGTGGCAGATCAGATGCCCGGGGGAAACCCACAAGTAGAACATGCATGCAATAGTACCTTCCCACCCATGTTCCCCTGCCACTAACATTGGTGAAATGTAAATAAATTCTAGTCATTATAAATTTGCATGTATGTATATCCTACAGAAACTTTGTAGGTTTCTTGCCTGGGGGACACCTCTAATGACCTGTGCATTTTCATACAAATTTACACAAAAACTATTGGGGAAGGGATGAAGGGAAGGGAAAGCAAA
Organism: Heloderma suspectum; assembly: GCF_057233095.1. Lineage (NCBI taxonomy): Eukaryota > Metazoa > Chordata > Lepidosauria > Squamata > Helodermatidae > Heloderma > Heloderma suspectum. Next base: position 51,215,467 of record NC_139461.1, read on the forward strand.
TCACTCCCTCCCCCAGACTGGAGAACTCCCCTTCCACATGAACTGCTGCAAACTATCCTTCTGAAACTTTGCTGGTTTCCTCCTTAGGGACAACTCTAGGCTGTCTGTAATTTTCAGAACAATGGTCCACAAGGAACATAGGGAGATAAGTCTGTCTTCTTTTGGAAACCTCCAAATGTCAAGGCCACCCTTGCACAAAAAACCTTGTGGCTAGCATTCTGAAATTTGGTAGACATGATCTCCCCTGATGTGGAAATGGATCCTGAAATTTTTATCCAATTCTTCCAAGGAATTAAAACATTATTGGCAGTTCCCTTTAAAAGGAAATCAAAATATAAATCCTGCCCCTATTTTTCTGACATGGTGTAATCCCCTTCTAGGGGGCTACTATGCCTGAAATTATCCACTTCTGACCAAGAGAAAAAAGTTACAAGTTTTTTTTTTCTAATTTCCCATGGTAGTCAACAGGAAGCATAAAGACTCATTTTTCCAAACCTTGACTCAGGTTTGGTGCTGAGCTGAAGTGGTCCAACTACAAATTGGCCAGAGCAGAAGTGGGATGTTTTCCAAAATGCTGAATTGGGGTCTGAATTGAAGTGGGGTGTGGGGTCAGTGTACACTTCTTATGTATGTATGTATGTAATCTATACACGCATGCACACACCACACACGCACGCACGCGCCCACACACACACACACATATTACATGTGCCCTTAGACTCGTATATGTGTGTGTGTATATATGCAAATTTGTGTTGTGGGCCTGTGCCCCGGATATTTTAAGACCCTAGCAACGCCCCTGCTCGAAACCATCACTATATCTCTCAGCCTGACCTACCTCACAGGGTTGTTATGAGGACAAAAAGGGGGGTGGGCCATGTACACTGCCCTGAGCTCATTGGAGGAAAAGCGGGATACAGATGCACTAAATAAAAATTAATAAATCTAAGCCAGTGGCCCCTGCTTCTTGTGATAGTGAATTCCAGAAATCAATGGTATGTTGTGCGAAGAAGCAGGCCTCTTCTGTATATCCTGAATCTACTGCCTATGCTCACTATGAATGCTGGAACTCTACAGTGCTTTCCCAGCACCCCTGTCCTCTTTCACCATTCATGAAGTAAGAGAACAGTTGGGTATATAGTTTCTTTGAATAGCAGCGGGTGGGGGTTGAAAGTGTAAAGTGAAGAAGCAGTGTCAGTGGTTGGGAGAGGCTGTAGCTCAGTGGTAGAGCCCCTGCTTTGCACGCGGAAGGTCCCAGGTCCAATCCCCGGCATCTCCAGGTAAGGCAGAAAAACTCCTGCCTGAAACCCTGGAGAGCTGCTGCCAGTCAGTGTCAGCAATACTAGGCTAGAGGGACCAAGGATCTGACTCTGTGTAAGGCAGCTTCCTATGTTGTGAAATGTAACCTGATTGCTTTGAGATAATCGCATTAAGCTCAAGAGGAACAGGGTAGGATCCTGCGTGCACCAGCACTGTGCTGTGTTTTCCCGCAATTTCTGAATCACTCTTACCAGCAAGGTGTACAACATCAACCTTCCAGTCTTTCGTGTTAACTTACAAACCAGTGCAAAGTGCAGCGAACTCCAACAAGGATCGCGATTCAGTTTCCCCTTCAGCTGCTGCCTATGGCCCTGGATAGATGGGAGTTACAGAAAGGAGCATGCTGTTGTGACAAAGGCAACTAGAGAGCTTTTCTTTAAAAGACACTGTAATTAAAATATAGATTTATTATCTAAACCCACAATCATATCTTTCTTTGCTACCCTGCCCTAATGACTCAGTTATTATTACAGATCACTGGGGAAAGGCTATAATCTAGGGCGGCTAACTTTGGTTCAGTGTAAATTACCAGATCCAGTACATGCAGAATCAGCAGGTGCTCGTGGAGGCTGGTAGCTCTGATGTCAGTTGTGGGACGCTCTGCTCCAGGTTTCAGTTAGAACCAGTCAGAACTCTAAAGGAGCTATCCAAGCTATGACTTTAGATGGCTCCTTTAGAGTTCTGACTGACAGGATTCACTGCCCCCTGACATCACAGGCACCAGCTTTCACTGGTTCAGAATATCTGGATGGCATCCAGTTGCCCACCCCTGATGTAGACAGTACAGAGTTAGACGGCCCAATGGTCTGACGGTTTTCATAGAAAACTGAAAACTATGTTCCTAACCACACCTTGGATAGCTCCTTTAGAGTTCTGGTTGAAACCCAGAGTGGATTCACCACCCCATTGTCAGCGGAACCACCAACCTCCCCTGGCCGGTGCTCATGACAAGCTCAACCATCTCCACCAAGTGAAGCAGCCTCTGTACAGTTTGCATTTGAAGGAGCCCCAACACAGCTCCTTGGCTGCCTGTGTCACAGAGTATGAAGGTAACATGTATATGTATGAAGGTAACATGTACCGTTGATAAGAATTCATCGTATTTCATACGAGCGTTACTCATAATACTCTGTGTCCACTCACCGTAAACATAGAGGGATTAGCTATATATGCTATAAACTACCTTTAAGTGCAAATTGTGTTCTTGGAATTGAGGCAAAGAAGCTTGCTGCAAGCGGGTTGGTTAGTTTATTTACTCATTTCATTTCATGTCTATACCTCCCAATAGCCGAAGCTCTCTGGACAGTTCACAGAAATTAAAGCCACAAGGTACAGCATCAAAGTATATAAAATATAAATGCTGAAAACTACAATATAAAAGTACAACCAGAATAAAACCTAGCATCAATGCAGAGATTTAAAATGCAGATTTAAAACAGCAGAACTAAAAGACTAGAATGCTAAATGCTGGTGAAATGAAAAGGTCTTCACCTGGCACCAAAATGAGTACAATGTAGGTGCCAGGCAAACCTCTCTAGGGAGGTCATTCCAACAGCTGGAATTTTGCCACAGCAGAAAAAGTCCTTTTCTTGGTAGCCACCCGCCTCGCTTCCTTTGGCAGGGGCTCCCAGAGAAGGACCCTTGAAGATGATCTTAGGGTCTGGACAGGTAAGTATGGGAGGAGGCGATCCTTCAGATAACCTGGCCCCAAGCTGTTTAGGGCTTTGAATGCTAATACTAGCACTTTGAATCGGGCCGGGCATGGACTAGTAGCCAGTGCAGCTGGAAAAGTACTGGTGTAATGTGATCTCATTGGCCAATTCATTACCTCATGAGGAGATGGATCTTTGCAAGGGTGCTTCTGAAGTTAGCTGTAAGCCTGGATACGTTAGGGAGAGGCCCTCCTGAGGTCACGCGTGCAAGCTATGACAGAGTCCAAAAAGTCAAGGTGCATAGATGTGTGTCAAGATAAAGGAACTAGAGCTCTTCCTAGGTAGAATGGAATAAATAGTAAAATTTTAAAATGGCTGTGCAGAGAGATCCTGGCAGAATAAGCCTACCAAACATGGTTACCTCTGCCAACCAGGCCTGCTAGATAGGTAACTATAAGACCTTAATGATGTTTTGTTGGTTGAGAGGAACAGAACTTTAATTTTACTAAGAAATATGATAGCCACTATATGTATTGTGTTTCTAATCATTCGAATTGTAACATATGTAGTAATGTGTTTGGCTTGTTTCATCATTGCAAAGTTTTGTTATTCTCTAATACTGCTTGAGCAATTAATGTATATTTTTGTGGTACCACTTCGTGTTATCTGGCTTAAGGGGTGCTTCAAGGACCACAACCCATAAATTAATTTTTAAAGCCCCAAACAGTCAGCTGGGATTTATAAATCTGCTGTTAAGTGGGCTGTGTCCATAGCCACTGTTTTCTCTATTGGTCAGGTGAGTCACAGACACACCTGTTCAGGTAAGAGAAACAAGCTAGACAGATGGAGTGGGAATGGTTCTCCCGTCTCACCTAGATTGGACCTTTTATATTTGAGGGAATTCATATATGGGTGTGTTGCACTAATATACCCACATTACTGTAATACATTTATTAGGCCAACCCAAAATTCACAAGCAAGCTTTCAAGATCTCCAGATCTCTTCATCAGACAAAGATGCTATATAAACCAGGTTGGGTTGGCAGGGGAATAGGGGAGAATTTTTCTAGGTGAAGTGCATGTCTGCATGTTCAGAGTCCCAAAGACATGCAGACACTAACTTCATCATCTGGTCAGATTTTTCCCATATTACAACCACCACCACCACCACCACCTGTTTTTTATATAACATCTGGTTATAAAAACAACCTGCTTTTTATAACACCTCCAGAAGCTTGAACAGTTTTGTGATCTCTTGGTTGGCCTAATAAAAGTATTACACTAATATGGGTGTTGGAATTCTACTCATAGTCAATAGGGCTACCTTTGCTTTATTTGAGGGAATGTGGCTTTGCTCTTGGAAGGAGTTCTTCCAGATATATACTCAGAATCTGCAGTAGCAGCTCCTGAAAACACTATAATGTTCCTGATGCCCATCACAGCCATGAGCCTTTAAAAATGCCACCCTCAGGGCACATTCCTAAGCACGTTTAGACAGAAAAAACGTCCTACAACTACCAGCATCCCTCAGTCAGCATGGCTGGATAAGGAATACTGGGAGCTGTAGGACTTTTTCCTGTCTAAACATGCATAGGATTGCACCCTTAACTGTCATAGCCTGTCAGGGTAGACCAAAAGGATTTAGAACCAAATGAATAGGGCCAGAGTGCAGTTGCAAGGGGCCAGGTGGAAATGAGGAAACGGCTTAATTTGGCCCATGGAACTGAGATTGACGGTCCATTAATTTGTCACTATTATTTATGGAAGCAGAAAGATCCACCGGATTTTTATTTTATTATTATATTTCTATACCACCCAATAGCCGAACCTCTTTAGGCAGTTCACAAAACAGGACTTAAAACCATAAAATACAATAACATAATAAAACAGTATGCCTTTACTACCACAACAAACTCACAGGGCCAAAACAGGCATTACTTTCAACATGTGTCTACCAGCTACATCTTTCTTTCTTTTCTAAACTCTAGAGTAGGCACAGAGGCCCTGATTTGGATCAGGACCTAGGATGGGCAGTTGAGATCTGGATTGGCCCCCCTGCAACTACTGTAGAGTAAAGGTAAAAAAAAAAAGACTTAGTTACTAGACACACATTTGAAGTAATGTCTGTTTTGGCCCACATTTATGTGCATTTGCAAGGGTAAGTAAATAGACTGATGTGGCAGCTGTCATGTACTGGTACATTTTGAAGTGCAGACACTCCTCATGACAGTCCCCACCAGTGTATAGGTGAAGTTAAGATCTTTTGCCTCAATGTACACAATTTTACACTTTCTTTACACTGAGCTTCGTTTGCCATGTTGTTGTCCATTCAACCAGTTTGGAGGTCAGTCAGCCAGGACTTCCCTTTGCAGAAGCCATGCTGATTCTTCCTTAACATGTCTTGTTATTCTCTATATTAATAATTCTATCTTTAATTATGCTTTCCTCCACTTTATCTGAAGCAGATGTTATGTTAACTGGCTTGTGATGTCCCAGAGCAGGAGTGGGCATAAAGTAGATCTCCAGATGTTTTGGACTTCAAATCCCAGCATTCCTGACCGTTGGCCATGCTGGCTGGGGCTGTTGGGAATTGAAGACCCAAACAACTGGAGATCTACTTTCTGCCCACTCCTGCCTGGAGCCCTGCTGGATCAGTGTTATGCTGGCTGATTTCCAGGCAACATTGAATGACAATTTGCATATTTGTGTTAGATCCGCAATTTCACATTTGAGTTATTTTAGAATTCTTGGGTGGATGCCATGTAGACCTGGTGACTTGTTAATTTTTAATTTGTCCAAAAAAGATAGAACAAAAAGCAAAACACCCTTGGACTTCATCTCTTGTCACCTCTATTTCTTCTATGTCTCAATTCTTCAGACTCTTCAAGAAAACAACAGTGTTTAAGTATGGATATCTGTCCAGTGTCTTCTCCAGTGAGGACAGACAAATAAGTCATTCAGCTTGTTTGAAATCTAATTTCCCTCTTTAGCAACCTTTTTACCACATTGTCATCTAATAGTTCAGCCACTTCCCTGGCTGGTATTTCATTTCTGAAGATTTAAAATATTTTTTTGATGTTGGTTTCAATCAATGTGATGGTCAGAATGTTTCTCAAATTCTGTGTACTATCGTGATTTGTCATCAACTTACACTTATTCTGCCACATTCTGCACTTCTTTTTCTTATCCTCTGTTGGGCAAGACTTCCATTATTTATTTTTAAAGGACG